>NC_090440.1:798498293-800898293 GCF_031143425.1 Pleurodeles waltl
TGTAGGTTTATCAAGAACCCTAGGTACCCAGAGCCAATAAATGAGCTGCACCTTGCAATGGGTTTTCATTGTATGCCGGGTATACAGCAATTAATTTGCTGAAATATAAAGAGTGAAAAATAGGTATTACCTTTGTAATTCCAAAATGGAAACAAGATAAGGTAGTGAGAAGCAGTGATTATTTGCACATCTCTTAATTCCGGGGTGCCCATACTAGCATGTGAATTACAGGGTATTGCTCAAATAGACATCTTTTTTACACACAGTCTTACACTTGGAAGGGAAAAATGTAGAGAAACACAAGAGGCAATAACACTTGTTCTGCTATTCTGTAGTCCCCCAAGTCTCCTGATAAAAATGGTACCTCACTTGTGTGGTTAGGCCTAATGCCCGCAACAAGAAACGCAACATGGACACACCATATTTTTACATTGAAAATTGACTTGTTTTTTGGAAAGTTCATAGCTTTGGATTTTGATCTCTAGCTCAGCCGGCACCTAGGAAAAACTACCAAACCTGTGCATTTTTTAAAATAGACACCTAGGGAAATCCAGGGTGGGGTGACTTGTGGGGCTCTTACCAGGTTTCGTTACCCAGAATTCTTTGCAAACTTCAACAGTTGGCCAAAAAAACGCTTTTCCTCACATTTTGGTGACAGAAAGTTCTGGAATCTGAGAGGAGAAACAAATTTCCTTCCACCCAGCGTTCCCCTTAGTCTCCAGATAAAAATGGTGCCTCACTTGTGTGGGTAGGCCTAGTGCCTGTGACAGGAAATGCCCCAAAACACAACATAGGCACGTCACATTTTCCCAAAGAAAACAGAGCTGTTTTTTGCAAAGTGCCTAGCTGTGGATTTTGGCCTCTAGCTCAGCCGGCACCTAGGGAAACCTAACAAACCTGTGCATTTTTTAAAACTAGACACCTAGGGAAATCTAAGATGGGATGACTTTTGGGGCTCTCACTAGGTTCTGTTACCCAGAATCCTTTGCGAACCTCAGAATTTGGCCAAAAAAACACTTTTTCCTCACAATTCGGTGACAGAAAGTTCTGGACTCTGAGAGGAGCCACAAATTTCCATCCACCCAGAGTTCCCCCAAGTCTCCCAATAAAAATGGTACCTCACTTGTATGGGTATGCCTAGGGCCTGCGAAAGGAAATGCCCCAAAACCCTAGCTGGACACATCAAAATTATCAAATACAAAACTACCTGTTTTTGAGGGGGGCACCTGCGTTTTTGGTCCGGGGCTCAGCAGCCATATAGGGAAACCTACCAAACCCAAACATTTCTGAAAACTAGACACCCGAGGGAGTCCAGGGACGTGTGACTTGCGTGGATCTCCCAGTGTTTTCTTACCCAGAATCCTCAGCAAAGCTCAGATTTAGCTAAACCAATCCCATTTTTCCCACATCTCTGTGTGGGATCACTGCACAGGGACAAATTTCCTACCACCCAACATTCCCCTCAGCCTCCCTGTAAAAATGATACCTCACTTGTGTAGGTGGGCCAAGAGACAAAAACATGTCAAAATTGAGGGTGAACCAAAGCGGATCCAAAAGGGCAGTTTGAAAAAAAAACTATTTTTAGGCTGACAAGTGGGGCAGAATATTTATCAGTATAGATGTAACAGTGCTGGGTGGTAGAAAGTTTGTGGATTCCTGCAGATTCCGGAAGGCTTCATCAGAAAAATGTGGGGAAAATGTGTGATTTCCAGCAAAATTGGAGGTTTGCTAGGCATTGTGGGTAAGAAAATGGTGCGGGGTGCAAGTGAAGCACACCACCCTGACTCACCCAGGTATTTAGTTTTCAGATGTGTCTAGGTCTTGTGGATTTTTCTACATGGCAGAGTCCCAAAGTCCAAAAAGCGCAGCCCTCACCATTCAAGTGGAACGATTTTAAGAATTAGCCAAGCTCTTATGGCCCAAATGTAAAACCAAAACCCAAAATAATCAAATGTCCTCTTGCTTGCTGTGGGATAACATGTTTTAGTGTGCAGGGGAGAGCTGAAAGACTGTTACCCACACCCGTCAGTTGGGGTGGGGGCATAACCATGCCCATGCTGGTTGGTAGCCACCAGCCCACTAGTTTTTTTTTTTTAATTCCCTGGCATCTTGTAGGCTTTCTGCCCCCCTGGGGAGTGGATTGTGGGTAATTGGCCCATCTTACCACCGGTGGGCAGAATAACTTTGTCCCCCTTTATGTGGGGTGGGGGTATGGCCATGCCCCCACCCTGTTTTAAAAAAAATAATCTTCCCCGGTGTCTGGTGGGGTTTCTGACCCCCTTGGGGGCAGATTGGCCTAAGAAAACTAGGCCAATCTGCCCCCAAGGTGGGCAGAAACGGCCTAAAATAAATTTTCCCTCCAGGGGACCCTTGCCTAAGGGGTCGCTCCACATCCATACAAAAAAAAACACAAAAAATCCCTGGTGTCTGTTGGTTTCTACTTTCCCTGGGGGCAGATCGGCCTAATTAAAATAGGCCTATCTGCCCCCAAGGGTGGCAGAAATGGCCTAAAATAAAGTTGCCCACCAGGGGAGAGACCCTTTCCTAAGGGGTCGCTCCCCTTGCGTGAAACTGACCTAAAAAAAATCCCTGGTGTCCAGTGGGATCTGCCATCAAGGGGGGCAGAAATGGCCTAAAAACAATTCCCCCCCCCCCCCAGAAGAGTGACCCCTGCCTAAGGGGTCACTCTCCTTATCAATGTAAACAATTTTCTTTTTAATTCCTGGTGTCTAGTGGCTTCTGCCGCCCCTTGGGTCAGATAGGCCTAATCAGTATAAGCCAATTTGCCCCTGGGGGGGCAGAAAAGGCCTAATAAAAAAACTGCCCCTGGGGAGTGACCCTTGCCTAAGGGGTCGCTCCCCTTATGATACAACACAAACAAAAAAACAATCCCTGGTGTCTAGTGGATTCTGCCTCCCTGGGGGGCAGATCGGCCTAACCAATGTAGGACGATCTTCCCCATGGGGCGGGGGGGCAGAAAAGGCCTAAAAATAATTTGCCTCCCTGGGGAGTGGCCCTTGCCCACGGGGCTGCTCCTCTTATACAGTGCCTAGTGGACATTTTGCGATCGGGCTGCTGAAATGCTCAGAATGACATCAAAAAAAAGGAAAAGCCTTTGCTTTCTTTTGATTTCTCTTCCTGCCCCTCCTCCTGGGTGGAATGCTTAGCATTTCTCTTCCGCATCGCGTTGGAAGCATGCTTCCAGCGCGATGGGATTTGACCTCTGATGAGGTCAGCACGCAATCGCGTGCTGACGTCATCAGACATCACTGAGGGGGGGCAGATTGGAAGGTGAAGCGATTCCTATCCATCTCTGCCCATGTGAAGGGGGTGGGAGGCCCACGGGGAGCTCTAGTGCTCCCCCCTTGGGCTGGGTCCAGGACGAGGTGATTACGTCCTGTGGCGCCTGAGCCCCGCACCACCGTAAGTAACTACCTCGTCCTCGGCACCCAAGGAGTAAGAAAAAGCACAATGCAGTCACTCAAAGTGAAGTCAGCCAGTGGTTGAAGTGGGATGATCCACTGCCCCATGCTATAAGCGGTAGTTGGTGAAGCAAATGACAAAGCTACAGACCAATTGATGAAAAGAGCAGCTGGAAGCATCTTTAAGTAAGTATATTATAAATATAGTTCTGGTAGCTCCAAAAGGTGTTTTCTAACACCAGACCTAAAACATAGGACAATCTGGACTGGCCATTTTCAAAAATATTCACTGAAATGATACACGTTGTAGTCTTGCTCCCATCTCATCACATACCGTGAATAAAAAACATATATATTTGCCATCGTGTTTCTTGGTTTCACTAGACTCTGTTAGAAAGCTATATGGATATGTACTTTGCTAATAGATTTGCATGAAAGGCCTGAATAACCTGACACCATATTGTTTGAAATAACTATGGGCCAGATGTAGCAAGCAATTTTGCCCATTCTGTGTCTATGGGAAAATGTGTTCGTACATATGGCCCTAAATTCCTAACATTTGCATCAGAAAGTGAATCAGTTCGTAGCTGTACATTCACCTTCAAACACGTGGTTAATAATTATAGAGATCTGGTAAATACAATCCCTATGGCTGGAGTTATGCATTTGTAATGTTAATAGGTTTGGCTTTCAACTGAGAGTGCTTTTTCATCACTTGTACGTTTAAGCATTCACTAAGTCGTTTTGCACATACAGTGTCACTCATCTTTGCACTTGTGCATCCACTTATCAACACACTGTCTCATTTTTACATTTACTTGCTTTCCCACTCACAATAAAACACAAGCAGAAACTCAATTACAAAGAAAAAAAGTAGAAATAAGAAACCATACCTCTGCTTACAAAATATCAGGTGTATGCTTGCAATGAAAAATAAAAGTAAACATAGCAGTGTGAGGCCATTGTTCTCTCATATTCTAATATAGCCTTAGAACCCGCCGTAGCGGGCTCTACCGGCTATTAAAGGCCCGCTCCCCGCGTTAAATGCCCGAGCCGAAGGCGAGGGCATTTAACAAGGGAGAGGGACTTTAATAGCCGGTAGAGCCCGCTACGGCGGGTTCTAAGGCTATTAGAACATTCTGCCACACAGGGCAGAATGTTCTATCAAAAAAAATATATGTTCACGGAGCCCGAGGGGATTTAAATCCCCTCGGGCTCCGTGAGGCTTTGTTCACAGCTGTTGCTGTGAACAAAGCGAACATTGGAATGTTGGCGCTGCGGGCTTTTACCGGCCTGTAAAAGCCCTCAGCAGTCCATTGTCTTCAATGGACATGCCAACATTCCAATGTTCTAATAGTACTTTGTTGTGTTAAAGTTCCAATAAGGCTGAGGAGCTTGAAAGCAAAGAGTTGACCATCTTGGACTGGCACTGCAATGAGTAACTCTTCACAATACCATTCCATGATGGCAGCACCATAACCATCATACTAAGGACCAGATGTAGCAATCTACAATTTTGCGACTTGCAAATTGCGAGTCAGAGCGACTCGCAATTTGCAACTCGCAAAATTGTATGCAGAAAGGAGTCTCAGACACCTTCTGCGACTCGCTATGGGTATTATGAATATTAATGAGGTGGGTCGCACTTTGCGACCCCATAGCGAGTCCATGGACTCACAGGGATGGTGGCCTGCTGAAAACAGCAGACCTCCATGTCTGTGACTTCTTTTTTAATAAAGCAGTTTTTTTTTTTTTACTTTTTGCAGGCCGCTTTCCTTAAAGGAAAACGAGTTGCAAAAAGAAAAACTTCCGAAGCCATTTGGTTTCGTTTTTTTCAGAGTAGGCAGTGGTCCATAGGACCACTGCCTGCTCTGAAAAAACATTTTTTTTGGCATTCACAAAGGGGAAGGGGTCCCCTGGGGACCCCTTCCCTTTTGCGAATGAGTTACCACCCACTTCAAGTGGGTGGTAACTGCGAGTTGGTTTGCGACCGCATTCGCGGTCACAAAGCAACTCAGCCTGGCGATGCGGTCGCAAATAGGAAGGGAACACCCCTTCCTATTTGCTAGTCGCATCCTCAAATTGCGAGTCGGTACCGACTCGCATATTGAGGTTGTGCATCGCGTTCGGCCGTTTGCATGCCGCAAACTGCGTTTTTTGCAGTTTGCGACATGCAAAAGGCTTCCTACATCTGGCCCTAAGTGCCTTCTTGGAATGATATTATGCATAGTGTTTCGTTGTAGCCATCAAAGGTGGTTGATATACTGCTTCTGAAAGTAGAGGCGATCTTGAAATGATAATACAAAGATATGCTATGGACAATACCATGACCACCTGGTTACGAATCAGTGGCCACACAGGATACAGCTAATTGCAAATCCAATAAATAGCTAGCAGCAAACCAGGTAGCACTGTGTGGGGAGCTGTTAAATGCCCTAATTAAAATCAAACAAAATAAACAAAGGAGAACAGAAATGAAAGCTAAGGTATAAAAGGAGAAAATGGAAAACTAAAGTAGTGGCCCACCATCCCTGGCATTGAGGTGTACCCACTTTCAGGCTGATGTTCACAATCAGGCAAATACAGATACTGTGCAATAAATTATCTGACTATATTGTAATAACAATCCAACCATTAACAGCTGATTGGTCTTAACTAATGCTTTCCACAATAAATAAGTGAGGCCTGTTGCCTTTGTCATATTTTTTCATAATAAACAAATCAGACCTATGGCATCTAACAATGTTGTCCAGTGAGCCATGCAATCCTACAACGGGTAATATTGGCTTATCAACATAATTAGCTCAGGCATACTGTATTCAGCATGAAAAAAATTATAAATGTATACAAAAATACAGTTGTTAACCTCTCCTACAAGGGGCTACCAAATATTATAGCTACGAAAATCTTTAAAAGCCAGGGTTTGTCGAGGGGTGCATGGGGGTGGGGGTGAAAGGGAGGGGAAGCGGTAACAAATCTGTTGACTTCAACAAGAGGCTGTCAAAGTCCATGTAACACATATCTACTGCCTTTAACGAAATCTAATAACAATCAACCATTAAAGGTCTAGTGGCTTTAACAAATGCTTTTCACAGTTAATAATTCAGACCCATTGCCTTTTTCATAACTTTTGATTTTAAACAGATCAGACCTATAGCAATCTGCATGCATTTTCTCAGTAACCAAATAAGGCCTGTAGGCTTTATTATTGGCTTTTCACAATAACAACCACAAGCCTACCATAATGAACGTATCATCGTACGTGTTTTTTACAAGGCAACACCAAGCATACAGTGATAACATCACAAGTACACACAAAACTGAAGAAGTCTGTGAAATGCCATGTGAGAAAATACCTTTCTAAAAGTTGTTAAACAGTGCAATAATCCATCCTTAAATGTCTTCTGGCTTTAAAATGTGCTTTTCGCATTAAGTATGCCAGGCATACTGTTCTTGCCAGACCTTTTGTTACAAGAAGTGAAGTATTTGTCGGACTATTAAATCGCATTACTTTTTCGTTAAAAACGATTTAAGATAGCTATTTCAATGAGTCATAATTGCCTTACTTTTGCCTACTTGCTACAAAAATGTGCAACAGATCAGAATGCGCCACTTAGTTCTGGTGCTATCTAAAATATAAAATATTATCCAGCCTTGTAACTGGGCCCCCTATAGACCATATGTGAGGAGTCCTGTCTGAAGTGTTCGCCCTGATTATCACTCCATGAATGTGACCCGGTTTGGAATGAGGATTTGATCCACAAGAAAAGTTACAAGCTGAACTGTCATGTAGATTGGACAGGTGCAGGGGTATGTTTTAGCTGGACTGTTACTGTGCCTGCAGCAAGTAGACCTCTCTGAGCAATATGTTTTAGTCAGTACGTTGTCACTGTTGCCTAGGACTTACCCAGACCAGTAGGGCTGGCATCACTGTGCATAACTTTCTTGGCACTCTGACTCCTAATCACACCCGGTAAGGCCATGACAATGAAATTCTAATCTGATTTTAAACTACCTGAATATATTACTCAACCACTTCTCAGGCATCTAGTTTAACATGCATCTTAATTAACACTAGCCCCATTACACACACACCCCCAGCACATGCAGGTAAGACAGCTGACCTAATAAGCTAAAGTTCAGACTGGACTTGCTGTTCGTTAATGAAACTTGATTTTCTACAACCTCCTCTCTCTTGTTTCGCACCCAAATATCTAATAGCTGTGCTCTTCTCTGCAAAGTCTGGCCTTGTAAAATGGGGGCAGACCTTGCAGTCATACACATAGCCACATAGAAATGTGCAATGACAGACTCTCCACCCACTTCTGCATTTGAAATGTATGAGGAACTATGTGCAACATCCACAAAAAAGCACTTATCCTTAATTTGAAAAATGTTGCTACTTACATGGCCTATCTGACCTAGCTGAGCTCCCAACTCATAGAAAAGGAAATACTCTTGATATGACTTTGCCCTGGAACCTCATTATCTTGATAAACATATTATCCTAGACTGGGCAGAACACTGTGCTTTATCCTTTTGCATGACTCATATGATATTCATAAAATGTGCAAGTCTAAATTAAAGAAAATATTGAGAAGATCCCTGAATAACGTTTCCACCACTCATCTCTCATAAGAACTAGAACTCATAGAAACAGCAAAAGATACACCACTACCAACAGATGTTTTATGTCAGAATATTGTCTACAGAAATATTATTTGACATAAATAGTGTTCATGGATATCGTTTACAAAATATAATCCAATTGGGTATATATTTCCTATCATTGATTCCAAAGAGGCAATATTATATTATTGTAAACAATATTTAGGACACAGTATATATGTCAGACAATGTTATGACAACTATTTTTTAGTACCACGCCACAAAAGAAGAGCTCAGCGACTAGCAGAGTTTTTCAAATCTGAACACTATCAACAAATTCAGTCCCTAATTCAAGAATTTATTAATGGGAACATCTCTGGAGCATGCTATAAGAGCAATTTGAAGCCAGCAAAAACACACACTCAGAAAACTTGAAAAAATCTGGCAAAAACTAAAAAGGCCCAAGTCATTACAAACGCTACCATTTTAGAGAAAACATAAAGAGAAAACTCTTCCCAAAAAAGCCAATTGCTTTCAGAAACACATCAACGAAGCCACCAACTACTTCCAAGCTTCTTTTCAAGACACTAAAGGCCTGATTACGAGTTTGACGAACTCACGGGGAGGACACCACCGTCATACCAGTGGCATCCCCCTTAAGCTCATTATAATGTTCCCGCCGGGCTGAGCTCGGCACCTCCGTGGCTGAGTACAACTCAGACGGCCATCAGCCCATCAGGAACCATGTTCCTGGTGGAGATGTGAGTCTACTGGCGGGTCTGCCTGCCAGGGTTGTTATGTGGGAGTTATGTTGGAGTCAGACCGCCTGGAGTGCAGCAGTGTGACCATCCTCGGACCACCACACTTGTATTGAGGCCCTCAAACAATATTGAGCCAATTTATACACATAGCATCTTTTACTCATCCCTGGTTGCCACCATTATTGCCATTTTTACATATTTAAAAAATATGCATAAGGCTAAAAATAGACCAACACTGACCATTCCTTCTAAAAATTCCAAGGGAAAAACATTATAAAATGGACTTCACTATAAAACATGGCACTTAATCCATACTGCAACTTATTGCTTCCACAAACACCTCAACCTATACACATGATCAAATTTCTGCCAATCTTATAAAACTATGCATTCGGGACATTGCACCGTTAATTGTAAAAATGCATTAAAAGAAGGAATATTGACATATACACTAAAACATGCCAAATTAGCCCCTTGCCAAAGAAATCAAGAGCCTTACGGAGAACCCTGTTTCTAAGCTTTCCTACTTGTCAACATCATTGCAAAGGCAGTATCAATACAACTCTTATCTCCTTGTCCCATAAGGATCTCCTAACTCAAGTGCATTGCACAGGCAGCAACTTTTCTATTGGTGCTACTTGATCACTCTGTTGCTTACAAAACCCATTGACCAAAAGACACTCTCACCATCCTTTTAACTAGCATGGGGATTAAGAGACAAGTAATGCAATGATTTGCATCTCCCCCTCATCTACATCACAGTTCATAATATCAGGCTCCTTCAGGTCAAATACCCTTCCTTTAAAGCATGGGATCTCTCAGAGCTCTATCCTTTCTCCCTTTCCACTAAGTCACAACATGGAACCACCTGTCCTGATATCCAATGAACAAGAAGCCCAGATGTACCTATGACCCCACAATTCCCAGCACCATTTTAGAGTATTTACCTCCTTCAGGTGTTTCATTCCTGAAACCTACCTTGAAAATCTATTAAACCTAATGAGTTTTTGTCCCTGCATTTCATCTCATCCTATACTCAAAAGAAGTCACACCTCCAGTCCAAAGTAGGCTTCTCCAATTGTGACAGTCCGGCATCTCACCCAAACTGGTGATTTGGTAAATCACTGGGGTTTACCATTGACCATAATCTCAGAATGCACCACACATTACAAAATTCATGACCAATGACTCATTATTTGCTCACTACTTAAAAATGACAAACTATGGCCCTCATTATGAACACTATTAAGAGAAAAAACTCTTCTCTCTCTGGTTATTCAGACAAATAGTCCAAACATCAAATAATAAAAAAATAACTCACCTATAGACTAATACTAGAACATTATTAACAAATATTTATTCATAATAATATACAATAAATCAAAATCGAATTTACACCAGACATGGAAAGACAAAAAGACTTATGTCACATACACACAAGACTCAAGACGCAAAACATATACACAACAGATAACACAAATCCCAACAGTCTCAATATATACACTTCATATTTCAATAACAAAAAAAACATTTCCGCTAATAAAGCATATCAACAATACATGAAACAACAATATAGCTGCTCAAATTTATCATCAGCTGTAGAGAATACTTTTCTTTTATCCACGAATTTTATTCTTTGACCACTTTAAATAGTCCTTATATTTCAAAGAAACATGATTCTAAAGAAAGTTCGTATTTATGGATCCAAGATATATCCACAAATTTATATTTTCAAAATCCTCAGCTGTGTTGACCAAAAAATAAGAGTAGAGGTCTTCTGCCAACAACAAATTCATTGCAGGCGCGCGTTTCGGTGGATCATAACACCAACAGATACTTTTAACCACATTCCTCAGGGCTGTGCACAAACGTGCATTTATAAGCTGGAATCTTATCTATGAACAAAATGAAATCCAATAAACTATGAAGCCCTTACAATTAGATATATCAGATTTTAAATATATTTCACCATGTCTCTTATTAATATTTTCGCAATAACAATTATGCATGCCACAACAATGGTCCAAGCTTCAAATGTGTTGGAGGTGTCTTTCAAGAAAAGAGTGAAAGAAAGAAAACCTTATACCAACATAAAAAAATACAATCTATAGAAAGAAAAGACCCTCAACCTCAAACACCCTATCAGTGCTCCACATGCTTTACTAAACCTCACCATAGTGTCCTCATACACTCTTTAAAATAAATCACTGTTACCTCTCTATAAGACTCTTCCTCATAGTTGTCACCAATCCGGAACTGATTTCGAGCAAAAAACGCTCAATATAGGACAATTGGTACTAAATATAAAACAGTCCAGATTAAGAATCTATTGAGGCCACATGCTTATATAATATATATATATAAATCTATTGACAAACCTAACAAAACATACATCCCATGAAATCAACACGATTCTACAAAGATGAATTGAACCACTTAAACCTAAGAACTAATTATATAAAGTCCATCACTCGCAATTACAAAAGATCTCCCACATCCATTCACTAACTATCTCATTTATTCATAACAAAATATATTTAACACTACCTGCTCGCTGTCCTTATGTGCCTCGCTTCTCTTTCAAGCGCATAACCGTAGTTGCCCTATTTCCGATGTGCTGACTAACCGAGAACATCTCGGCGTGGCTTTTCAAACGCACTTCCTGATTTGTAAAGCTAGATGACGGACTCCTAACAGACGTCCGCATCCAGCTGCCGCATTAATGGCGGCCATTTTGAACATGTAAAACGGCATGGAACGTCCCTAGACCAGAGTCTAATAATACTCACTGCTCATCTGAATCTGTTTAAAAAAACAGTGTCTATTGCAAAAAAACTGAGAACTCGCTGACCATATAAATATACTGATTTATCCTAATCTTAAGTCTGTTTAAAAAAACAATGTCTATAACGACAAAAGGAGAAACTAGCTATCAATATATATATAGAGAGAAAATCATCCTAATCTCAAATCTGTTACTAAAGAACAGTATCTATTTACAACATAAGAGAAACTTCACTGGCGGAAAATGCATTATATTCCAACCTGCAAGAAAAATTAGTAAGAAACACTTTCCTCACCTGACCCCAAATGGTCAAGGAGGAGAAATCACTCCTCAAGACCATGCTTAAAGATGCATAATCAAAGCAAACTTTGTAGATAACCTAAATGAATGGGTACATCATCTAAGACACTGTAAGCAGAACTACTGGACCATATTTGTCCATCAGGTATTAACTTATAGCATTCTGCCACGATATTTCTGTATTTAACCCTTTTGTGAAAGTGTCCAGATAAAAGATCCAGAACACTTCTCGTTTCTTTCTCTTTTTCTCACCATCTTCCGTTCCACTGAATTCAATTTTTTCCAATATTGTCCATCTGATATCTTCTTCCTTATGTTTATGCTCTTTCCAGTGTACAGCCAAAGGAGCATTCGCTCTCTGCGTCCTACAGGCAGAACAGTGTTCGTAGTACCTGAATCTAAATTCCCTAGATGTTTCACCCACATAGCCTAGGTTACATGGGCATATGATCAGATACACTACATTTTTAGTTCTACAATTTGTCATCTGTCTCAGTACAATCTCCTTGTCATTATGGGTAACAGTACTAGTTGTCATTGCTCCCTTACATGCTCCACATGTGCCACATTTGTGGTTACCTTTCACTGGTTCCAACCCACAAATGGATTTTTGTACCAACTAGCTTTGCGTTTTTAACGCAGATTTAACCAAAATGTTTCTCAAATTTTGGTTTCTTTTGAATGCAAAGGTCTCTCCAAAGGTTGCTATTCGGTTCCCATATTTAAGATGTGCCATTGAGAGTTAATGATTTTTCTAATCTTCTCATTAATATTAGAGTGGCGGATGGAACACACCAGTCTGTTATTAGATTTCTTTGGATTTTTTTGAAAGATCACCTGTCGATCATAATATTTGGCTCTTTTGAGGGAATCCCTAATCAATTTCGGAGGGTATCCTCTGAGGATAAACTTCTTAGCCAGAATGTTAGAATGATCAATGAAATCAATCCTACTTGTACAGTTTCTCCTGACCCTCAAGAACTGACTAAACAGAATATTCTGTTTCTGACATGCAGGATGGTAACTTTCAAAATGCAATAATGTACTCTTTGCTGTGGGTTTAAAATACAGTGACATGGACAAAACCCCATCTTTGTGAGCAATCCAAATGTCCATAAATTTAACTTGGTTACAATCATATTTTCATAGTGAATTTAAGATTCACATCACATAAATTTAACCAAGAAAAAAACTCATGAAGATGTTCTAATTCTCCCTTCCAGACAAAAAAGATGTCATCAATATATCGTGACCAACATGTGATGTTCTCAAAGAATGGAGGCACTTCATTGTAAATATATTTGTCTTCAAATAATCCCACGTACAAGTTAATGTATGCTGCTCCCATGCTGACTCCTTTTGTTTGATGGAAAATTGTGGAATTAAACTAAAAAAAATTATTATACATCACTGTCACAAGGCAATCCTCGATGAATTGTTTAAGTACTTCCGACTACATATTTTGTAAGTTGTATTTCACACATTCTAAGGCTTGTTGTTGAGGGATATTACTATATAAGGACTCTAAATCCATTGTTACCAGATACTCAGTACTCGGGTCAAAAAGCTCACCTTCCAGGTTTGAAATAATATGACCAGTATCTCTAATGTAGGAAGGAAGTTGCAGAACCAATGGTTTAAAAAAATTATCAACATATTTGGATAGTGGTTCAATGGCCGAACCCACCATCGAAACAATAGGCCTCATCAGTGGATTAATGGTATCCTTATGAATTTTTGGAAGACCATAAATAACTGAAATAACTGTTTTGGGGTGAGAAAATCAAACTCTTTCCTACAAATCACCTCTTGTCCCAAAGCTTTCAGATTCCTATCCAAGATCATATTTTTAATTCTTCTCTCTGGACTTACAGTTACCTTAGTGTAAAATTCTTGACACTACAACATACTGAACATCTTTTCAATGTATGAATCTGTATCTAAAATAGTAATTCCTCCTCCCTTATCACACGGTTTGATGGTGATCTCCTTATTCTCCTGTAGTCTTTTTAAAGCCAATTTCTCATTCTTTTCAAGATTATATCGTGGCTTAGGAACAAATTTAAGACACTGCGTTATTTTACTCAATACAGCTTTTTCAAAAATCTGAACTTCAGGGCCCAAAGTTTCTATCTCAGGAGTAAACTGAGATGCAACCCGCAAACCTGATGTATTCACTGAAGTTACCGAATACCTAGGCTCAAAGTATTTTTTTAACGTATTCTTCTAAAAAAAGCATGTATGTCTGTCATCAATTCAAATTTGTTCACATAGGAACAAGGAACAAAAGAAAGACCCTTAGACAAAACTTTTTTTTTTAAAACATCAAACGTCTCAGTACTTAAATTAAATATCGGGATGTCCTCTAATCCCGCCAATATTGGTTTCTTCTGGTTTGCAGAAATTGAGCCGGTTTGTCTGAATTTACAAATCTGTTGCCCCGATTGAAGCGGGGTCTCCCTCTGTACCCGTTCCCCCTGTTCCCTAAAAAACGGGTATCGAAACCGCCGTGTTCATGCTGGCGGTCAAACTACTGACCGCCAGCGTCCCCGGATTTCCATCGGCTGTATGTTTACGCCTGCCGGCCCACAGGAATGCCTGGCCGGGACATGGAGCCGCCGCCAATGCCCCTCTGCGGCTGGTGCAGCTGCATCCGTCACGCAGATAGGGCAGTGACCTGCGTGATGGGGCACTGCACAGGGGCCCCTGCACTGCCCATGCCAAGTGAATGGGCAGTGCAGGGGCCCCCCGGGGTGTCCCGGTGCACCTCCTCCGCCAGCCTTTCCCTGGCGGGGAAACCCGCCAGGGAATGGCTAGAGGATTAGGGATCATTATCCAAGGGGCAGCACCGCTGCCCTGTCGGATAATGATTCCGACCGCCGCCAAGCTGCCTGACGGAGGCAGCCTGGCGATGAGTGAGCGGCCCTCATGGTATTCACTATGTGGCGGTGTGGTCTGTCATGCCGGCTGGCGGGTTTTCCCGCCACCGCCGGCATGGCGGGCCACACCGCCATGATCGTAATGACCGCCTTAATATTTCCCAGTCTGACTTCAGAACAGTGCTCCATAGAACTGTGATGTGAGTGTTAAAGCGTGGTGAAGTCAGTGTAGCTTTAGAACATTGAGTTTGTGGTTACCCGCAGATCAATAAAGACGTGAATTACACAGCTCCATGTGTGACGTAGTCATTGGCGGGTACCCAGGCTCGGGAAGAAGCTACAGGCATGATGGCCTTTTTTATTCTTAAAGCACTACATCCCAGCTCTCTCAACTACCTGAATAAGAACTAGAGGTAATTCTAGCCAATACTGGAAGTCAGAGTAACCAAAAAGTACAAAACACTTAAACATTCTCTCACAAGCACAAACAATAGAGAACCAACAACCTGACCTTCTCAAACTAGATCTGTTGGAATTCGGAAGGGATCCAAAAATGTTCCTTTTTTTATAAGATGCATAGAAGTCCAATAAAATGTTGCTCATCTCCTCTTCATATTTTTTTATTGATTCTAGAGTTATGTTTTTCTCTTTTACTTGTGATGTACTGTGTTGCTGATGTGGCTAGGTCAGTGCTATAAAAGCTCTTTTAATAAAATCTCTGTATAATATTTGAGAACCTCTAATATTTGATAGAGACAACTAGCTGCAGATTCCTTATCCTAGAATTCTTCCCCATGTGTCAGACTGGATCAGGAAAACCTTTCTTCAGCAGTACCTCTGCGCGCCAGTAGAGGGTGTCGTGCAACTCCGTAGCGACATTATCCCCAGCTAAGACGTCGATGGAGTCCATGTAGTCCCTCCCCTGATACGCTGACGTCAGTTTCTTCTTTTCTGCACAGCAACGCAGATTCGGAGAAGCAGTTTCCTCTTGCCATTTTTGGCCTTCCCTTTAAACGTTTTTTTCATCTTGGAACAGTGTTATATGCCTACTGGCTTTAAGCCTTGTGGGTCCTGTGCTCGACAGATGTTGGTCACGGAACCCCACTCTGTTTGCATGTGGTGCTTAGGCAACCACCATGATACAGACGACTGGGACGCCTGTCAACAGCTGAGGCCTAAGGCGTTGCGAGAGCGGCAGATGAAGCTCCTGCGGCGCGGGTGTCACAGTCTTTGCAGGCATCGTAGTCCTTCATCTTCCACTTCTCATCCCAGAGACCACTCTAGGAGTCGATCACGTAGGGCTTCCACAATGTCTCTGGTTCTGGAGATGTCTCAAGGTAAAGCGATGCCCACTGTCGAAGTCGCATCCTCCTGCGGCTTCACTGCTCCCATGCGACATCCCCAGGTCTTCTGAAGATGAGCCTGTACAGGAGTCAACCCCGTCCCTCCTCCCTCTGGAGTGCCTTTGGGCCCTAAAGAGGTGGCAGATGCCCCGACAGGGTCCTCACCGGCGGCTTCGTCCTCGGTGTCCATTGAGCCCATTGACTTCAACTCTGGAGTCAGATCGTTGTCGATGCACAGCCTTCCATGGCTCCCATCCTCTGCGCTTGGTTCCTCACATCTGACGCTGACTTTGGCGGTAGTGTGCAGGAGTCAACCCCGTCCCTTTTGCCTTATCCTGACACTGTGGCGACTCTGGTCCAGATGCAGGGCTATTATTCATACTTGCATGCTGTTTTTGGGTCTCCTCCTCCCTCTGGAGTGCCTTTAAGCCCTAAGGAGGTGGCAGATGCCCCGACAGGGTCCTCACCGGCGGCTTCGTCCTCGGTGTCTATTAAGCCCATTGACTTCAACTCTAGAGTTGGATCGTTGTCGATGCACAGCCTTCCATGGCTCCCATCCTCTGCGCTTGGTTCCTCACATTCGACGCCGACTTTGGTGGTGGTGGTGCATGCTCCTGGCGTCGATCGACGTTGACTCCCAAGCCAGGAGTGACGCCTTTGGAGTCGAATGTTCTTCAACTAATGTTAGCTGAGCCTCACACTATTGTTCTTCCATCGGAGGGTCCTGGATTTCATTCTCAGCCTCCTTATTCTTGCACCATTCCGTTTTCCCAATCGGATTTGTTGCTTGATTTGGCCAATGCGAGGGGTCTTGATTTCTCGCTAGCATGCAGCCTCCTATCATCTCCTGGGTTGGCTACAGAGGCTAGTTCTGCTATTGCAGACATTTTAAAACGTGTGTCAGAAGTGTTGCAATCACAGCTTCACACTGTGCAATTATCCACGGATCCTTTGTTTGATGTGTTACATCCTGACCAGTCTTTAGTGGAGCCGGGCCTTCCTTATTGTGAGGCTCTTTATGAAATCCTCCTGGGAGATTGGACCCAGCCAGGTTCTGGTCCCCCTGTGGAGTGTTTTATCTCACACAGACACAGGCGAGCCCCGGAAGATTCGTCATGCCTCTCCCGGCATCCAACTACTCAAAGTTTTGTGGTGCAAACTGCTTTGACTGCACACAGTCATATGCAGGTTCTTCCTGTTCCACCAGAGCGAGAAACCACGCAGCTGGACGCTTCTGGTAGGAGGATTTTCACCTCATCTAGTTTGGCCTTGCTTTCCAATCAGCAAACTCGCTTCTCCCATGTTCTGTGAGACTCAGTGGAGTGTATTTTGCCTTATCTGCATGATGTGTCTAGAATTGCTCTCACGCCCTTTTATGGGATGGTCAGCAGGCTGCCAAGCTAAGTGTTCAATGTGGTATGGATAGCACTGATTCGTTTGGGCAGATTATTGGTTCTTCATTGGCGCTACGGCTAAGGACATGGCCACGTTCTGCCAATTTCTCAGACGCTGTATGAGGTTCGTTGCTTGATATGCCCTTTGATTGCACATCCCTTTTTAGCACGCATGCCGACTCAGTCTTACGGTATTTCAGAGATGCTCACGGTGGGACTTAGTGTCAGGTCCTTTTCATACCCTACAGTCTTTTTCTGACTTGTTTTCTTTTTCAGGGGAAGTTGTACTTGTTCCCTTGGTTACACTTTTTTATACTGCCATTTTGGTGTGTGTTCTGTTGTCAGTTGACAACTAGTGAGAGGTTCCTGCTCCTTGCAGGTGCCTTTGTTCTTGACAAGTTTTAATACACCATGAAGATATTGCTTAGTGGCACGCTTAAGTGCCTCTGGTGGAGCGCGCCACTCTTGTTTAGTGGTTTCAATCCAGCCAATGCCCTTTACGTTAATTATACGCTGTTATTCATCCTATGGTGGTCAGTTTTTGTTATTTTTATGAACCAGGCCGGGGTCTCATTCCTCTACAAGGAGTGTTTTCTGTTGTGTTCTGCTTATAGGTGGGTCGCCTACAATGTATTTGCTTTCTATGAAGAGTTGTGTTCAACCCCAGCTCTTCTGAGCAATTGGTGTAAGATTTTAGCTACTCTCTCCTGCTTATTTGTTCCCTATTGAGAACTTGCTCGGTGCTCCTATGGGAGCAGTTTCGTTCCTTATGTCACTAGGATTTCTACTATTGTCTTTGCACATTTACTTTTCCATTGGTACAATGGTAGAGGTTTTTTCAGCCGATTTTCCATGGTCTGCTTCTGTTGAACATGTGGATACTAGTTGTACTCCAGATCCTCTTTTCTGGTTGTTTTTTCCTACAGGTCAGGGGCACCACATGTTGCCCCTAGAGGGCCCTACTTCCACTCTCCTTCTGACCTTTTGGGATGGTCATCAAGGCAGTCCCTTTTTTTGCTCTGTTTTCATGCATGTAGGCATATTTTATTTATCGATTTCTATTTTTCCTTTTGAGCATGTCCTTCCTCCTTTTGGGCATGGACCACCTGAGTCCACTGTGGGCAGGCCGATGATTGTATCCTACCATTGGTTCATGAAGTGGATCTTTTTCGTTGGCTCCACTCCATGCATGAGGGATGTGTGTAGCATGCCCAAAGGGTGTTCTTGAAACCTATTATTTCATATGGTTATTGTCCTTCTTATTGTCTCCCCTGCCCTACTCCAGTAAGTTGGGCTTCATCCACTTGTGTATGGGTTCCTGTCCTTCGGTTCCCGTCTCATTGGGGGGTTTATTTCCCTTTCTGTGTTTGTCTTCTTGGTCATCTTTTGTCGCCTAATCCAGGCATTTTCATTGCAGGTTTCTACTCCTAGCATTGCTTCATCATTGCTAGTCAGTGGTGTGAAGTTTTTCCTCTTCTTCCTCACATGTTATTTTTGTGTTTGGTCTTTTTTAAACGGATCTGGTTATTCGCTTTTGGCCTTGCAGGTTTTTAAGGTCTGGTGTCCATATTCCATCCTGGGGATTGATGTTTATATACTCCTTTACGCAGTATTCATTGTTGATCCACACTTGGATCGCTTTCTTCTAAGCTGGTTGTACCTCCAGGATTTACCACTTTCGCTTCAGTTCTTCCTTCAACTGACTTCTTCTTTTTGTTGCTTATGCCCTTTCTGTGATTGGAATCTCCTCAAGAGGTATTTTGCTGTCACGTGCTTCTGTTTTCCTGTACCACAAGGTTTCTGTTGGTCCTGTCAGCAGGTGGTTATACCATCATCTACTTACTTTGGTGGACTGACCTTGATTTTCATCTGTGACTGATTCTTTTCTTTCTTGAGGGGTATTCTCTCTCTCCCCTCTTTCTTTTCCTCCTGTGTTGTTGCTCTTACGCAACCCTTTCCCTTTCTACTAATATTGATCCAGGAGTGGTGGCTCAAGAATCAGATCATGAGCCTTTGATGTCACTGCCACCTACAGATCAAGGGTTAAGGTCTCTCCTATGGTGTCCTGGTCCCTTAGGTTATGGCATCTGTGTTGTCCTGGTCCTATGCATGTCTCTGGACAATTTCTGTATTGGCACATCTATGTCTTTCCATGTCTATCCCCCTTTATGGGTCCCTCGGCTGTTTTTTTCAGTCCTCCAACTTTACGCATTTATAACATGCCATTGGCTAACCTTTCGTGTCTTCTTTCGACTGGCTCCATGTGCCCCACAGTTCTGTTTTGTGTCTATGCAAATTTTCCCTTGGTTGTTCCTGGACAAGTACAACCTGTTGTTCAGTTGCTCTCACTTCCAGCATAACGCTTCTTGCTTCTTACAGGTTATCACTATGCATCTTAGTGCAAGCAGCATATATGCATAGCTTCTCTTCTTTGATACCCTTTGGGGTTACCCCTTGATGGGTGTTCCGTTCCTTCTATTGCAGTCATTATTGTGAAGCTTTTGCACCACGATCTTTAGGCTCCTACTTTGGGACAATTCATATTCTTACCTGTTGTGGTTCTCTTCCAACAGATTCATTTATTTTCATTGACATATATTTTTTGACCCCAGGACTTATCATATCTTCTTGTGACATTCTGTGGGTCAGCCACTCTTTTTGAGTGAGCTGCATACTCCTTCTCACCCTTGCCTATCTCATATCTGGTCTACTACTCCTTTATTTCACCGGTTGTTTGTCGTGAGACTTGGGTGGGGTGTGTTTGCAGCCCCCCTCCTGGATTGCTATTGCTTTGGTATCTAATTCTAAAATAAGTAATCTGTGACTAGTTGTTTCTACCAGGTGAACAAGTTACTTACCTTTGGTTACGCCTTATCTGGTAGAGACACAGACTAGCCCCAGATTCCTTATCGAGCCACCCATCCTCCCTGCTTTGCAAACTGTGTTATCTGGCTTCATTTCACTTTGGGGCATTCTTTGGTTATGGAGTTCAAGTTAGTGGTTGTAACATCATATTTACATCCACCTCTTTGGTGTATACACTGTTCCATTGCCAGTTGCTATGTGGTGTCGCATTGCTGTGCAGATTCTAGTCACAGAAGAAACTGATGCCAACGTGTCGGGGGAGGGGCTATATGGACTCTGTTCGACAATCTTTTTTGCCCTCCTCCCCCTTTACCTCCTTCTCTATGGATTTCCTCACTACTTTCCTCCAAAATTGCCCCTCATATCTCCATAGCCCCACTCTCATATGCATTTCATTTGTTTTAGCGCTACTCATACCAGTGTAGGGTGTGAGAGCACTTTGAATCACACACATTAAACAGAGACAATAAATCATATGTGCATAAATCAGTCTTTAGGAAATATTACATAGGATATTCAGGATTACAAGGTGTAGGAGTCACATGTCACCCACACTAGTAGCCAGTCTATTTTAAGAGTGTTTGGTCCGGAGAAGAACGACCTCAGAATTTAAAATGTACCACAATGGCTGAGGTTGGCTTTACTAATAAGAATGTATTTTTATCCAAACAAACCCTTTTTGCAACATTGGGATAACAAAAGACTGGAGAAAAAAACATGATGTTCTAGCATATACTATACAGTTTGCATTCAGCTCTTTGATGACAGTTTACAGGTCACAGTGCTATATTAAGATTGTAATGTATGAACTCAAGGTAATAAAAAGATCTCTGTGACAAAAGCAGTAACCCACCCAGGTATCCACAAAAAACATGCAGATCTGTGATCTGCATGGTAAACGTTCTTTGCAGCAGGCGTATTACCATTGTACACTACTTTATGATGAGCAAAAACTGCCATTTGGCAAACTCTGATCTCATTCCAGCAGGAACCACCAGAGTTATCTTGACATTGTTATTGTTGAATGACAACTGCAGCAGGTGCTTTTAACCTCATGAATTATTTCTAAACAGTGTCTCCGAGGTCAATGTCAGCTGCGGCTGCACCGGTCACACCACCCAAAAACCAGCCCTGATCACACAGTCTCAGCTCTGATTGTATCTTGAATCGCTAGGATTAGGTTCCATAGACTTGAGTGCTGCTCCAAAGCCTAAAGACGAAGATATGCCGTAAGGGCCCTGTTACAGTCAGAAAGCCTCACGTGTGAACCATGTATTCAGCATCCAAATCAGTTTACAATATATGAATCATATAGTTTGGGATTTGAGGTCCCTCAGACCTTTTCCTCTTCTTCTCTTGGTTAACAATCAAGTTTCCTACAATTTAGAGTCAGGTTCTCTTACATTGTCCTGTGAAAGCTTGCTCCATAACTAGGACTAGACTGAATTTCAACGTAATTACAGTAATTGCCTACTCTCTTTCGGAATTACAGATAAAAATGCAATTACGCCTGTTGGCGTAATTAAGAATAATTTGGGGGGGATCCTACTGCAAGAGCACATTTAGCAAGTGTGTGTGGCTGCTGACTGTCGCTATTAAGGTTCTGTTGCATTTAGTGCTATTTTTTAGTGCAAAGTACATCCTCGTGTCCATTTTGGGTGCGAGGGTGCATTTTTCCCTAAGAAACTGGTGCTAATTATCTGAAGCAATTTTGGGGAAAATCCTATCCAAAATGCACAATTAGTGAGCACAAGCACCTACCTAACAATTCAACTTCTGTTGCATTTATTGATATTTCTTAGCACAAAATTCTTCCTCGAGTCAATTTTGGTTGCAAAGAGGTATTTTTGCCCTAAAAAAATAGCACTAAGTGCAGAATTACTTGCGTAATTCCGGATAATCTTACTGAATTTTGGGGTATTTCTGGGAGAGTATGCTATACAGAATTACGCACGTTATGCACGCCCTGGTAACCATGCTAATAGACAGTGGTTCCCCAAAAAATGTCAGTTTTCACATCCCAGATTTAGAGCTAAATTCTTCTTAGTATTTGTGTGTAGCTAACTAAACCAGTACGTGCTCGTACCCAATCATTATGTGATAAGACTCGGCCACCTAAAAACTGAGACAACTGGAAAAACACTTTCTTGATTTGGATCTGAAAATGATAACGTAAAAGTGTCTCTTCTCTTATTGGACCAAGATCCAGGAGTGACACGACAAGTGGCATTGTATCCACTGAGAGCATTACAAATGAGGGCCAAAGAATCCACTGCAAATGTAACGTGCTTCTTTCTTTAGTTCACAATTAACATATTTTGAACGGAAAGAAAAGCAGGCATTTAGTTCACGCATGGGACACCCTGGAATGTGGCTCATAACTTTCATTTTCAATCCAGTTTATTAAGAAAACATTTCTAATGTTACTGTTCAGTGGATACTCTGCCCCCCGATGAAACTATTGCTTCGTTAGCTGTAATGAGATAGAGTACATCTTCACTGTTTTGAAAGTACAGCAGTGTTTGCATTTTTTTTATTTAAAGCTTCTTATCATATTATTTGTTTTGCAGTGCTCCGCTTCGGTGAGCCTTGTTGATTTCCCAAACACGTCAGAGGTGGAATTGTCGCCAACAAGGTTATCTATGTCGTCCGGCCCAGAAATACAGGCTGGTCCTTGCCAAGAAGTTGCCCAGTCCCCTGAGACACCACCAGAAATGGCGCCCAGCTGCAGCACTGCAATAATTAGCGCCATGGACGGCCTGCACGCTGGGACCTGTGATACCTTAGCAACCGGGGACGCCCTGCTGGGGGGGGCGAAGTGCAAGGTAAGATCTGGTAGGGCCTTGGGGAACACAGGCGAGAGAGCCAAATTAGAGCAACTGTATGTTGTTGTCGGATAGACGAGCATTCCCCCATTAGCAGCTCTCAAGATAAATCCGTTTTCTGGCATTTATGCTCTGGCGATTATGCTTTGGGGAGATAACTTTTCCAATACCACTATTCTTTTATTTTTAGATCGAAAATGAGGATTACATTTGTGGCGACGAAGCCTTCGGAAATGAGGCTGTTGCCGCCACTGTAAAGGCTCTTAATGAACTCGTTCTCCCGATGCAAAATATGCTGGACGAGCCCATCAACCTGTCTGTCAGGAAGTGTTTCCAGCCTGACTCCTCCCCTACAATAAAAGCAGCTTACTTAGAGTCCACTACTATCAAGGACCTTAAGGATGAATCAGGTATAGATAACATATGAAAAATGGATCTGCTTGTTTATTTCGATTTTTGTTTTTGTTTACCAAGGTAGACAAACCCTGTTAAATCATTGCAGCGCTGTGTTTTTGTACGTACGTATGTTTGTGATATTGAATTGCCGTCCCAGATCCCAGGCGCAAACAGAGAAGAGTTGTTTTTGCTTTTCCTGTTTTTTACACTTCATCTCCAGGCTGCTGGTGTCCCCGCTGTGGGTGTTCCTAGAGCCACTAGAGGTGGTCAGCTTGTCACCCAGTTAGGCAGAGTCGTAGGTATTACATCTGTATATGAGACAGAGGCATGCAGGTGCCTAATATGGGTCCGGTTAGAAATGGGGTTTCTGATTGGCTAGGGTATGCACCTAAGCCAGGCAGAACCCACCCTCTCTAGTCAAGGCGATGGAGTTACTCACCCAATATAAGTCCTGCTCACCCCCTTGGTAGCTTGGCACGAGCAGTCAGGCCTATCCTAGAGGCAATGTGTAAAGCATAACACATGTGACACAATAAATACACAATAAATACACCACAAACAAACACAACAAGGTATATAAAAATAAACTGTATTGCAGAAAACATCATTAGACTAAACACAACATGTATCAGTAATACCCTGCTACACAAGCAGTTGTCAGAAATTCACACAGGTTGCTAGTACTCTGCAACAATAAGCAGTAGTCAGACAAACATATAGGTTACTGGTTGTTTTGCAAAACAAGCAGTAGTCAGGTTATCATTATTAAGAAGAATGCATATGTCACCATAAACATATCACCAAAGATGTAAAAACACCACCATGAATGCACTTAGCATGAAACATTCCACTCAGGCACATCCCACAATAAACACGTCGTCATGAATAACCAAACATCAGCATGAATAGACATGAAACATCCACATCTGGCAAATATCATAAATCCACCCTGCCAGGTATGTGTACTGCAGGCAGAAATTGCTACAATTCATCAATAACATCTCCTAAGCAAAGTTGATAGCGCTACGGTGCTCCTTTTATAAGATATATGGTAATTGCAGCCCACCCACCCCCTGACCTAGCAAAAATGAGCTCCTGTGCTCCCATTAGGGGTAATGTGGTAAGGGAAGCAGATTGCAGACAGAACCGGAGACCTCTGTTGAGGATCACCACTCCGGCCTGCTACTGACATCAGGGAAGATGTACCACCATGGCCTCTCTCTCCTTTCAACCGGGGAGCACAGGTACGAGGGGCACATGTGGTCCTCCAAACCGGCCGGGAGGCCTCTCTGGGTCTCCTGCTCAGGGCCGAACACCAGCCAAGTCACAGGCAGCGGCCTGCGTTCTCGCGCTGTGGTTGACGTCTTCCCCAATGTCGCCTTGCCTCAGCGGTGCGTCAGGGGCCCTCCCGGACCGCTGCTTTCCCTTTTGGGGAGGCAGTGCTGCCTGGGGGGCAGCATGGCTCCCTCCGAGCCACCGGTCTTCAGGGGTGGCAGTACTGCACCAATGCGGTGCAGTTTGGGGCGAAACGGCTCAGGACAGCTCCTGCTCCTTCTCCCGGGTCGCGATGGTGAACCCTTCCCAATAGGAGGTGGGCCAGTGCCCTGGGGGAACCTGGGGGAGCGCGCCTAGTCCACGCTGGGTCAGTGGTTGCTGACGTGCTCCTCTCGGCTCTCCTGCTTCAGAGAGGGGCACTATCACAGTATCCACGGGGTGCTCCCTGCGCCAGAGCCAGCAGAACATGAAGCCCTCTTCCTGCACTTTAGAGGGAGCAGAGAATGAATGGAGCACTCTTCCAGCTCCACCATGGAAAGAAACAAACAGGATAAAGCACCCTTCATGTGCTGAGGCTTCAGTGTACAGCATTTCCCTCGCGTGGGGAAAATCCGATGATAAAGTGCCATCCCTGCGCTTTAGTGAGAAAAATTGCAGGAGAAAGGGGGGGGGACACCCCCCGGCCCCCTGGAGACATCAGTCGGGGGCACAGAGCTGCAGGGCCCCTGCATGCAGGCCAGCACAAGGGTCCAAAGGCAGTGGCAGGCCCTTTGTGCCCTACCAGGTCATAGGTCAGAACAACAGCAGAGCAGGCCCATGGTTATCCCTGGAAGTCCTTCTAGCAGCATCCAGTGTCCAGTTCAATGGACCATCATTGTCTAAAAATATGGGGAAAGACCCCCTTTACCTATACTCATTTTGCACAGCCTCCATTAAAGAGGGAAAAGGGGTCCCAACCAGTCTTAACCGGTTCCAGGAGTGTCCCCTTTCTCCATCAGCACTGGCTCCAGACATCTGTGGAGGGTAAACGAGCCCTTTGTGTGAGGCCAAGGTACAGCCTTTACAAATGCAGTTGTGCCCCTCCTCTCCCTCTCCCATCCCAGGAAGACCATTCAGTATGCAGTTGCACCTCTGTGACACCTCCACCCTTCCTGTGAACAGGTTGTCTGAAAGGTCTGCACAAAGCCCAGCTGTCACTCTGCCCCAGATGTGGATTGGAGGTAAGCTGCAAAACACCAGAGTCATAAGCACAGAGAAATGCCCACTTTTTAAAAGCAGCATTTTGATAATGATAGTAAAAAAAATCCACCTGCACCAGTAAGCAGAATTTCTCACTGCCATTACAACCATACCAAACATGCCTACGCCACCCCTCATAGATCAGACAATACCACTTAGACATAAGTTAGGGCATTTCCAATGAAAGCCTATGAGAGAGGCAGCACCCACAACAGTGTGAGGAACCAAATAGGCTGTTTGTCACTACCAGTACAGACCACACAACCAGGCACATGTCCTGCCTTTTATCCACACAGCACCCTGCCCATAGGACTAGCTAGGGCCTACCTTAGGGGTGACTTATATATGTAGTATAAGGGGAGTTCTAGGCCTGGCAAATAGATTTAGATGCAAGGTCCCCGTGGCAGGAAACTTCACACTCATGCCCTTCTGTAGCAGGTCTGAGACAGGTTTGAAAGGCTACTTCTGTGGGTGGTGCAAGCTGCACTGCAGGTCCACTAGTAGCATTTAATTTACAGGCCCTGGGTATCAGAATGCCACTGTACAAGGGACTAGCAGGCAAATGAAATGTGCCAATTAGGTGCAAGCCAATCATACCAACTTTAGAAGGGAGAGCACATGCACGTTAACACTGATCAACAGTGATAAAGTGCTCAGAGCCCTAGAGCCAACAAAAAGAGGGCGGAAAAAATAGGAGGAGGAAGGCAAAAGGTTTGGATATGACCCTGCAAAAAGGGCCAGGTCCAACAGGTCTACTATTTATGTGCTAAATTTGTGTGATGCTATAAAACCTTATTTTGATAAGTGCATTACTTTGTAATAGTATACTCAAAACGTCTGACAAGAATCCATCTTCTATAACTATTAAACCATGTAAGTAAAGTAATAATGCTCACAACACATTACACAACTCAAAAGTGTTGGTATAGGTGCAAGACCTTTTTGTACCACATATCTGTTTGTTATGAAACCTAAGTCAGTTGTATCTCATATTCAATACTACCTTCTGGTGTGTTCAGTAACAAATGAAGAAAATGTTTGTGGTGTCAATCCAGTTGACAGTGGATAGATGTATTTACATATGTATGTGGTATTTCAATAGCACAAACCTAGCCAAAACGTGGTGGAGCTCAGGACATGGTCAAAGACAAGCATAAAACTCACTGTACTATGAAATACGGTACGAGCTGCTGTCAAATAACCCTGCTCTGAAATGTTAAGGTCAAGGTAAACTCCAGCATGGATTCTGAATTATTTTGCCTGTTGGGGTGGAAAAGTCCCTCACATGGTGATGGACATGCACCCTGCCCTAAGTGCCCCAACTGTAATGGGGTCTGGATCCCTAATGCTGATTTTTCATGTCATGGGCAAACATAGATCATGCAAGTGCACCACAGCATAGGCCTTTTTCAAGGACAGAGGTCTTGTTGGACCGTAGGGGTGCCCAAAACTCAACCCTCATAGTGGTGAAAAGCTATTCCATTTACCAGAAGTTGAGCAGCACAAGCGCAGTGGTGACAGCTTAGAGTGTAGTGATCAGTAGGAACAACGAGATCCTTTTTACCTGTCTCACTGGAGTGGGACCTGTAGGCTCACTTCTTTAAAGTTCTGCTGCTGTATGCTTAACTCATCTTTTGGCCTACATTGGTTTGGTGTTTAATGCTGTGCAGTGCATGTGTGGTATCCAGGTGCTGGGTGTATGCATGCCTGTGAATGGTACAGTACATAAAGGTTGTTGTGCTCTGCAATGCATGAATATCATAAGCATGTGCCTGGTCTATGTGTGCCCTCAAATGGTACAGTACATTAGGGGTGTAGTGCAGTGCAGTGTTTGTATGCTACAAGGGTGTATATATGCCTGTGAATGAAGACTCTGGATTCCATTTTGTGAGGCCCAGGGCTGGATGGAGAAACATGAGCAGAGGAGGTAGAGTTATCCCCAAACAGAATTGTGGTTTGCTGTATTCTTGTGAGCTGGGTGGGACGCACTGGAGGAAGGAAGAGCCCGGCTCTTGAGTACGCTTTAAAGGGTGCTCTTTGATGCAGAGATAGGCCACAAGGAAGGGACTTGGGCACATCTCGGGAAGGAGATGGGGCTGATAAGAGAATCATGAAGAGTATGGCTGAGGCTCTGAGATAACCTTTTGATACACATATCACTGTGGCTGACATCCAGATGTGAACCATTAGTCACTCCATGGCCCATGTTGTGGGGTTATCAGATTTGGAGTTGCTCCTGCTGTGACAGACTGCTTGGAGGAAGCGAGAACAGAGGAGTGGACACTTCAAAAGAAAGTAGATCCCCAACATAAACTTCAAAGACTCAGGCTCTAAATCACATTTGGTGTCTGAAAATGGACTATAAGAAGTGAAATATGAGACCCCTAAAATTGTCAACTATCAAGCTGTCAGTCGGGCATGCAAAGAAGAGAAGCTCTGCAAGACTTCTGCCTGTGACCAGGACTGGGGCCCCAGGCCTACTAGTCCCCCAGCTGAATGAGGGGACATCACCCCTGGAATTCAAGACCCCCTGACCTGGAGCCTGAAGCACAAGAACTTTCCTGCTTGCCAAGACCAGTGTTCCCTGGGAGGAAGAGTAGGGTGTTGGAGGGAATCCTGGCGAGTGGAATCCCTTAGTAAGGTGTGAGGAGATGGCTGCTGCACCAATCAGTTCATTGTCCATGTGCAGGGAAAGTCAGCGATCCCTGTATGCCTGATGAGGGCTGCCATGAAGTGAGCTGTTGATATTGTTGCATTGAACGGGTCATCTCTCATGTGCAGTGTTACGTACACAACCCGGTATGCCAGGTGAGGCCACCGCGAAGAGTGCTGCTGTGCCGAGCAGTTCATAGCCTATTTGCAGTATTAAGTTGGTGACCCTGTGTGCCAGGGGTGCTACTGTGAAGACTGCCACTATGCTCATCAGGCTGCAGCCCAGGTGTAGTGAAGGGATAGTGACCCTGTATGCCTGAGGGGGCCTCCAGAACCGAGCAAGAGGTGTGTGCTGGTTGGGAAGATCATTGGAGAGATGACAATGTGTTGACTGTAGCAGGCCTGAGCCATGACAGAGATATTGATGCTGGCAGAAGCTGCTGAGAAGGAGAAAAACAGAGGTGAGTGGGCTTCTGACGCAACATTTCAGCAGAGGGCGTCTCCATGCTCGGTGCTAGGCAATGCAGGAATCTGTGACGAGCAGAATGAGAGGGTGGTACAGGGACCGATCAGGAAGGATGGGTTTGCCTGCTAACAGAGCTGCAGTTTTATATCTGGCTAATATAAGGGAGGTAACAAAGGCAAACATAATGGAGCAACATGAATTACCTACACAGGGCACAATGTGGTGTCCAAAAAAAATGCAACACTGGCAGTTATGTGAAATAACTGTTCGGGATCTCAATTGCATGGAAGATGGTTGTGCCATGCAGGGCGTTTTGCAGAAAATTGGTGAATGTGATGCAGGAGAAGAAATGGGATCCAGTGTGATCTTGAATGCAGCTTAACGGCCTGGACTTTGCAGACGACCTGGCCCTATTCTCCAATACCCATCTGCAGATGCAAGAGAAGACCCACAAGATGGTAGCCACATCAGCACAACTTGGCCTCAACATTCACAGTGGAAAAACACAGCCAGCACAACTGCACTCAGTCTTGCAGGTGATACATTGGAAGAAGTTGAGGCCTTCACCACCTTGAACGGTGTCACAGACAAGCAGGACAGTAAAAGACTCAATGTCAAGGCAAGATTGGCCTAAAGAAGATCTGGAGCTCCAGGGACCTAATGCTGCAAATCAAGATCAGGCTTTGTAACACAATGTAAAATTGGTCCTTCTGTATGGAGTACAAACTTGGAGGACAACGGTGACCACCATAAAAAATGTCCAGTCCTTCATTTTTAGAAGTGGAGTTTCTAGTTGGCAGTTTACACCCTGTTCAAGTAGGGGCCCACATTTTAGACAGGGTAAGGGAATCACACTCCTAAGATAACCCCTGCTCACCCCCTTGGTAGCTTGAGACGAGCAGTCAGGCTTACCTCAGAGGCACAGTGAAAACACTACAAATGGACATCACACCAGTATAGAAAAATAGACAATATCTAAGCAAAACAATACCAAAGCAACAAAAATCCAACATACACAAGCAAAGATATGAATTTTCAAAGATTGAACTTCATTATAGCGCTTAGAAACACAATATCTCCATCTGGGACTATCAAGACGGCATTGACAGAGTCATTCCCAACAGTCCTACACCACTTGCAAGGGAGTGCAGGCTGCTCACAGAGTCACACGGACCCCCAGGTACAGTACCTTTGAAAACAATGAAACAACTACGTGGCATGGAGTTGGGGAGGTGAGGCATCTCTGGAGCCAGCGTGGTGTCGGTTCCGTACTGCTACCAGGGAGGTGAGATGTCGGTCCTTACTGTGAGGCAGGGGACGTGAGGCATCAGTTCCTTATGGTTGCAGGGGAGGTGATGCACCGTCATTGGCGAGGCATTGGTTCCTTACAATCCAGCGGGGTCGATGAATCCAACAGGTCAAGAGGTGCAGTGTTGACTTTGCGGTGTTGCGATCACACCACGGGGCCACAGCTGCTGCAGCGGAGTCAGAGTCGAGTATCTCGGACATCGGGGACACAGCACTCAAGAGTTGCCCAGTGACAGGACTTCCGAGGCGCTGTAGCGGTGTCAGGCCTGCGGCATCGGTCGAGGTCATAGTGCTCAGCGGGGACCAAGGCTCCTGGTGCAGGCAGCGTTGTGGAGTCAGACATCAGTGCTGGTTCCCAAGCTGCTCTGGAGTCGATGCACTTGGTTTCTTTGTAGTTTCACCAGAACTCACTTCCAAGGGCCCAGAAACTGGATTTGGCATCACTTGGCAAGTCAGGACTCTCAGCGAGAAAGTCCAGGTGCAGGCAGATGAGATTTTGGTGTCCCTGAAACATCTACCAGGAGGCAAGCTAAGTTCAAGCCTTTGGAGAACAGGATGTAGAACGCAAAGTCCAGCCCTTTCACTCCCAGGGCAGAGGTAGTAGCAGCAGGCCAGCACAGCAAAGCAACAGGCAGAGTGGCAGGTCCTCCTCAAGCATCCAGCTCTTCTTCCTGACAGAATGTCCTCAGTCCAGAAGTGTTCTGAAGCTGTGGGGTCAGCAGTCCAATACTTATTCTCACTTCTGCCTTTGAAGTAGGCAAACGTCAGAGGAAGGTAGTTGTAGTGCACAAAACCATGCCTCTGCCTGTCCTGGCCCCCAGACAAACTCCAGGGGTTTGGAGACTGCTTTGTGTAAGGACAGGCACAACCCTAATCAGGTGCAAGTGTCAGCTTCTCCCTTCACTCTAGCCCAGGAAGACCCTTCAGAATATGCAATACACATCTCAGCTCCCTTTGTGTAACTAGAGTGAATTCACAACCATCCCAAATGCCAATCTGACCCAGACATGCATTCCACAGCCAGGCAGTGGCACAGAATGTTAAGAACGAAAATGACCGCTTTCTAAAAGTGGCATTTTCAAACTTACAATTTAAAAACCAGCTTCACCAAAATATGTATTTTAAAATTGTGATTCCAGAGACTCCAAACTCCCTATCTCTATCTGCTCCCAATGGGAAACTGCACTTAAAGATAATGCAAGCAATCCCCATGTTACCTTATTGGAGAGATAGGCCTTGCAATAGTGAAACACAAATTTAGCAGTATTTCACTATCAGGACATGTAGAACACACTAGTACATGTCCTACCTTTTAAATACACCACACCTTGCCCATGGGGGTGCCATAGGCCTACCTTAGGGGTGACCTACGAGTAATAAAAGGGAAGGTTTGGGTCTGTAAAGTGTGTCCACTTGCCAGGTCGAACTAGCAGTTTAAAACTCCACACACAGACACTACAGTGGCAAGTCTGAGATGTTTACAGGGCTACTTATGTGGGTGGCACAATCAGTGCTGCAGGCCCACTAGTAACATTTGATTTACAGGCCCAGAGCACCTCTAGTGCACTTTACTAGGGACTTACTAATAAATCAAATATGCCAATCATGGAGAAAACCATTGACCAACCCAAGTTAGACAGAGAGCACTTGCACTTTAGCACTGGTCAGCAGTAGTAAAGTGCCTAGAGTCCTCAAGTCTGCAAAAATGAAGTTCAGCACAGGATCATAACAGGAGGTCAAAAGCCAAAAAGACAGGGGAAACCATTCCAAGAGCTGACAGGTCTAACATTCATCAACAATGGTCTGAGGAAAATCCTCCAAATGCGCTGGCCAAATTTGCAACAATGACTTAAGGCATCAGACTTTCCAAATCCCTGCTCCTGAAGAAATCTTGAAAAGACGCAGGGCCTGGATAGGTCACACCCTCCGCAAGCCCCCCTCAAACATCACCAGTTAAGCCCTTACCTGGAATCCTCAAGGGAAAAGGAAAAAAGGAAAAAGACCAAGAACACCTGGTGCCGAGTCCTGGAGGCTGACTGCAAGGAGATGCGTTACACCTGGAGTCGGATTGAAAGAAAAGCCCAGAGGTAGCTGGAGAGGCCTGGGTGATGGCCTGTACCCCAGGAGGGGTAGTAGGCATAAGTAAATATGTAAGTAAGACCCAGGGTGTCCACAAGCCCCAAAACAAAGTGAGGTTGAACAAATGCCTAAGGGAAGATCTAATGACATGAACATTTCTTGAACTATTTCAGTGGTAGATGCATATGGATGCATGAGGATTTTAGAAGCTGGTAATTCAAGTGTCTTCAGATTCTGCCAGTGCATCCAGATTTTGGTTGTGTTTTGAATGCAGTGTTGTGTGCAGAAATCTGGCCTGATGGAGGAGTGGGCAGGAAACACAAAATTGTATTTCTGGAATGCTTCCTGATTTTGGTGGCACCGGAGATTTAGAGCAAGGAGTTCAGTAACAGTAGAGTCATATTTCCAAATAATAATGAAATGGTTGTGTATGTTTTGGACAGACTATCCAGGAGAGAAAAAAGGCTGAGTACATGGCTGAGTTTGCTGGTGAGAGAGATGGTGTTCAAATGCTAGACAGTGAATGTGGTGCTTCAAGAGAAGCATGCACCAGGATTGAGCAACAGGTTAGCTAATGGATTATCTTAATCACAGTGATGACAGTCTTTGGACTTGCACTGGAGGTTGGTATCATAGACTGCTTTGAGCTTCATTTGCCCCTCTGTGTTGGTTACTTACACAGCTGCATGGGGCAAATTTGTAGTTAGTGGGCCGAGGTCAAAGGTTGCTTCTGACGCCTGAGGCGCGCCAGAGGCAAGCCCGTCTGCGCCCATCCGTGCCTGGACCGCACCCAGCACCAGACCCCCTGGGCCCCACAACCCCCGTCACCCGACGGCACTACGACATCCACGCCGATCTACCACCTGCTTCCAGGCCTCACCAAAGCTCATCCACAGACCCTTCTCCTGCCGGAGCTGCAGCTTCAACACCCCGAGCTACCACCTCACCCGCCAAAACCGGACACAACCACCTCATATGCATCCTCCTCAACACCCGCTCAGTCCACAAGCACGCCATCGAACTCTGGGAACTTCTCAACGCCTCCGTCCTGGACATCGCCTTCCTGACGGAGACCTGGATGAACCCATCCTCAGCACCCGACATCGCCGTAGCCATCCCGGACGGCTACAAGATCACCTGCAGTGATCGCACCAACAGACCTGAGGAGGGATCGCCATCGTCCACAGGAACACCATCAGAATCTCAACCAACACCGAAGACACCCTCAGCACCACCAAACACATGCACTTCCAAATCCACATCGATCCCAAGACCACCCTCAGAGGTACCCTCATCTAAAGACCCCACAGACCATGACCTCAGTTCAGTGACTCCATCGCCGACATCATCAGCACTCAAGCTCTTGCTTCTACAGACTACATCCTCCTTGGAGACCTGAACTTTCACCTCGAAAACACCAGTGACAGCAACTCCACCACCCTGCTCGACAACCTCGCCATCCTCGGACTCAAACAGCTAGTGACGTCTCCCACCCTCTCTGCTAGACACACGCTCGACCCCATCTTCTCCACCAGCAGCCACATCGCCTTCAGCCACACCACCAAACTCCACTGGACCGACCACTGCTGTATCCACTTCACCTTCGATAAACCCACCACTCACCACCACCCTCAACTGATCCCCCGCCGCAGCTGGAACAAGGTCACCATCGACCGGCTGATCTCCACCCTTGCCCGAGCCCCACCAGCTGACACGACCGCACCGACACAGCTGCCCCCAACCTCAGGCAATGGATCCACGACCTTGTCAACGCTCTCGCCCCGATCAAGAAACCCTCTTACAACCGCGCCGTCAGAAAGCCACCTGGTTCACCACCGACCTCTGGACCTACAAACAGGCTTGTCGAAAACTCGAGAGGAAGTGGCGCGAAGAACAGACACTAGCCACCCACATGGCCCTCAAGAACACCATCTGAAAGCACCACCAGCTCATCCAGACCACCAAGAAATCCTCCTTCAAGGAACAAATCAACAACAACGCGCACAACAGCAAAGAGCTCTTCAACGTCGTGAAGGAACTCTCCAACCCCAGCTCCAGCACTAACGGCATCCCACCTTCGCAAGACCTCTGTGACTCCCTCGCCACCTTCTTTCACCGCAAAATTGCCGACATTCACGACAGCTTCAACACCAAGACCCCACCGGCAGTCACTAACACCTCCAACTCACCGCCCCCAGCCACACCAACCTCCTGCTCTCCTGGACACACATCAGCGACGTTGACACCACCAAAGGAATGAACACCATTCATTCCAGCTCACCATCTGACCCCTGCCCGCACTACATCTACAACAAAGTGAGCTCCATCATCGCCCCCCAACTCTGTATGATCATCAACAGCTCCTTCAAGACCGCCACCTTCCCAAAAAGCTGGAAGCACGCCGAGATCAACGCCTTTCTCAAGAAACCCAAGGCGGACCCTAAGGACCTCAAAAACTACTGGCCCATCTCCCTGCTTCCGTTCCCGGCAAAGGTCATCCAGAAGATTGTCAACAGGCAACTGACCCACCACCTTGAGGAAAACAACATTCTGGACCCGTCCCAATCCGGTTTTCGTTGCAACCACCGCACTGAGACCACACTCATCGCGGCCACCGACGACATGAGGACCTTTCCAAAGGTGAAACCACAGCCCTCATCCACCTTGACTTCTCGGCCGCCTTTGACACCGTCTGCCACCACACCCTGTGCACACGCCTCCATGACGCAGGGATCCATGCCAAAGCCCTGGACTGGATCACCTCCTTCCTCTCCGACAGAACCCAGAGAGTCCGCCTCCCTCGATTCCGATCTGAAGCCACCAAGACCATCTGCGGCGTCACACAGGGCTCCTCCCTCAGCCCGACACTCTTCAACATCTACATGGCACGGCTCGCCAACATCGTCCGATCTCACAACCTCAACATCGTCTCACACACCGACGACACCCAGCTGTTCCTCTCCCTCACCAAGGACCCAGCCACCGCCAAAACCAACCTACACGAAGGTGAAGGCCGTCGCCAACTGGATGAAGAAAAGTCGCCTAAAGCTGAACTCAGACAAGACAGAGGTCCTCATCCTCGGCCCCACCCCCTCCGCCTGGGACGCCTCCTGGTGGACGACCATGCTGGGAGCCAGACCAAAGCCCACCAACCACGCACGCAACCTGGGTTTCATCCTTGACTCATCGCTTTCCATGACCCAACAAGTCAGCGCCATCTCATCCTCCTGCTTGAACACCCTCCACGTGCTCCGCAAAATCAACAGGTGGATCCCTACTGAAACCAGAAAGACGGTCACCCAGGCCCTCGTCATCAGCAGACTAGACTACGGCAACGCTCTCTATGCGGGAACCACGGCCGCTCTCCAGAAAAGACTGCAACGGATACAGAACGCCTCTGCACACCTCATCCTCGACATCCCTTGCCACAGCCACATCACAGCCCACCTGAGAGAACTACACTGGCTCCACGTCAACAAAAGGATCACATTTAAGCTCCTCACCCACGCCCACAAGGCACTCCACAATGCCAGACCTGCATACCTCAATGATAGACTCACCTTCTACACCCTGAACCGTCAGCTTCGTTCCGCCGACCTCGCCCTTGCCACCGTTCCACAAATCCACAGGACAACAACCAGTGGCAGATCTTTCTCCTACCTCGCTGCCAAGATCTGGAACACCCTCCCCATCCACTTACGTCAGACCAAGGACCTACTGACCTTCAGGAGACTCCTCAAGACCTGGCTGTTCGAGCAGTAGCAGCTCGCCCGCCCCCCCCAGCGCCTTGAGACCCTCACGGGTAAGTAGCGTGCTTTACAAATGCACTGATTGATTGATTGATGTGCATGTTGAGCATGGAATAGTTGTGGATTTACAAAAAAGTGACACAGAATGCTACATGTTGTGGCTGGTGAACAAGAAACGGTAACCAGCTATGAAAGCAGAGTTGTAATTGTAAAATGTGGTGCAACACGCCAGCTGCAGGGGAGTGTTTAAAAGAATGCTTGTAAGAACAGCAGAAGACAACTAATTGTGCAGATTTTGAGGAAGATTGTGGAATGTCTCAGGCATGTTTTTGTATGGATTAAGATTGACAGTTGTTCAGGACATTATTCATTGTGATGCTTTTTAGGGCACTCAGAATCATATATATAATAAGAAGAAAAGGAGAAGATGGTTTGCTATGAGACGAGGTTGAATTGGATGAACAATGGGTATACATGTGGATTGCGTCGAGCTACACAAATCTGATGTTCATTGACACTGCAGTGTGGTTTGAAGAAACTATACAATGCCCTGGTGTGCCACTAGGTGCAGTTTGTGGTTTTAAATGTGCAGATAAATGGGGAATTGGTGAAAGCATGTGAGGTGCTGACAGTGCTCTGAAAAGGTTTGGGAGATGTAGGCTGCAGATTACAGAGTTGGGAACTCATTCTGTCAGCATTGGGCAGCCACGGAAGCAGTTAGGACTGGTCTGAGCAATAAAAAATTATGATGATGGGGAGGTGTAAATCTGAAAAGTGAAATGCATATGTAAGGGAAATAAATAGGGATGGTAGGCACGAATGACTGCTATGATTGTTGTTTCCAGTTAGTGTGACAGCTGGATGAGCAGCTTTGGACATTTAGATATGCAGGCATTCCATTGTAAAATGGGTAGGGAAAGCATGCCAATAACAGGGGCTTACAGAGGCAGAGGTGGTTGTCTTTGAAAGAAGGAAAGGTGACTTGGTCTGCCAGGTGCTGTATAAGATAGCTACAATTGCTAACATTGTTATAGGAAATAACTGAAAAGTAAAGCTGCCCAGATTTGTTACTGACACATCTGGGAGAGACTCATCTGATGCAAGTGTCAAGACTAGCTTTGCTGAAATTGATGAAGAAAGACTATTGGAAATTGACAAAATGTTACCGGGTTGTAGGGTGTGGAGTTGTGATTGTTACCCAAGCGAACGCAGAGGGGAGTGAGGAAGGCATTTGCTGTGGATAGATCCAGGAGAGAATTGAAATGTGCATTGTTTTTTTTTTGCTAGATTCTAGACAATGGGGTTATTAGACCACCCACTGATAAGATACAACTAGCCTAAACATGATCATCAGAGTGCAGAGTAAATTTGCCTTTTGCAAGACTGACATTTATCTATAAGTTCTGATGGATATAGCTGGTGGTTTTATACATGGAAGGGAAAGGGGGCACTGTGTTGGGGTGCAGAAATAAATACTTAGAGTAGGTTATAGTGTGTTGGAAGAGAATCGTTACATTTTATAAGTTAATGAAAGGTTAGATTGGAAAAGTAGTGTGCAGTGGTCATTTGTTAACTCCTCCAATGAGACCCAGGAGACATGGGAACCCAGGATTCCGAATCCAAAGGTTTTGGAACAGGGTGCAATGACAAAAATGAAAGTGAAAGGGATATCTGCCTCACTGGCAAGATATGCACATGCTCTTCAGGTGCTGCCCATTAGGCAGCAAAAAAGAAAAAGAAAGAAAGGGGCACACATCTGCCCAACCATTAACATGTAGCAGGTGGTGGAGGAAGTGGATGTGATATGTAATGGTGTTTCTTTGGATTATTTCATATGGGTTTGTTGGGCAGGAGGAGGTAAGAAGAGGGAATGTAGTAGGGTCAGGAACATAGATGTTGAGGGGGTCCTGTTCACGTAGATATTGAGAGAAAATAGAGAACAAAATCACTATAGCCTAAAAGTTAATTAAGAGTTAAAATGCTAAATATGTGATGTCAAAGGAGAAGACAGCACTTGTCCAGTAGGAGTGAATAGACTATACTAATGGCACAGCTGACAAGATCTTAAATTGAGATTAAACGGAGGGCAGGGGGTGTAGATGGAGACCTCACCTATATATTGAGGGGATTAATTTAAATTGCTGTACTGTAACTCTTTAAAGAATGACTAAAAAGGGAAGTACTATCCACCCCTTTAATGCTTTAATGTGACATTCATAGAGACAAGCCACTTTTGATTGGTTGATTGTCGTCTCCTCCAATATGAGTAGAGTAACTTTCATTGTTTCAGGGGTCTCCAATGGATACGATCTGCCACCTTTTTTGACAGCTAAAGCCCCAGCCTAAAAATCAGCAAACGAAAATTGAAGCATTACAGTTATGAATTTGCACCAAAAAACATTTGATGACTGAACTTCTAATCTGTGCATTCAGAAGACAAATGCAGTTAAATGTTAAAATTACATTATCAGGTCAAGTACATATTCTTTTCTGTCAGGGAATACTGACCCTACAAACAAGGTCTTATAATATAGCACACACTACAAGCTGAATTGTCTCTTGTCATTTTATAATTAATGTATAATTCTTTAGACACCAACCTCAACATTCCTATTTGCCCCCACATGTAAGTTTGCGCTTATTAAATGTTATAAGGTAAAATTCAAAGCTACATGTCCAACTTTTAAAATACACTGAACCCTGTCTTCTGGGCTGCCAAGAGCCTACCCCAGTGGTGACTTATAAGTATTACACAGGAATTTGTAGGCCTGGCAAAATATGTATTTATCCAAGTTGAAATGGCAGTTCAAAACTGCACCCTCAGCCTGCAATGGCAGACCTGAGACATGTTTAAAGAGCTACTTATATGGTTGGTACCATCAGCGCTGCAGGCCCACTTGTAGCATTTACTTTACAGGCCTTAGGTACATGTAGTACCACTGTCTCAGGGATTTACAAGTGAATGAAATGTGCCAATTGGGTGTAGGCCAGTTACCATGTTTTTAGAGGAGAGCATAAGCACCCTAGCACCGGTTAGCAGTGGTAAAATGTGCAGAGCCCTAATCTCAGCCAAAACAAAGTTAGCAAAAACAGGATGTAAGGCAAAAAGTGGGGGAAAAAACACATCATGGATGTCAAGTCCAACAATAACATAGGTCAAAAGCTGATATAATATCACACTGCAAGATTTCTGCTTTCAAACTAATTCTCTGTAAATACTTGCAGATATTTTCTATTTATGACTGATTTCACAAGGGTTGCTCCAGTTCCTCATATTAATAAATATGTTTTAATACAAGAATCTGAAAACAGCTTGAACTGTGGTTGATTTATAAAATGAGTTACAGGGTCATTGGCTGCTAGGGTTGCGATGTCCTCACCTCTGCCAGATTGGTGGGAGCACTGCGGCCAAATCAAGAGATCCTGCTTTATTGGTGGGGGAATATTACAGGAATGCACCAGCTGACTCAGCCAGTGCATATTTAGCAAACATCCTGTGCCTGTTAGACTGCCATGGCATGGTGACCTGTTCAAATTTGATTCTGCTTTACATAAACACCCACCACTCCAAAATCCAAGTGTTGTTTATCTAAAACCAAAAGGAAATGGCTCTCCTCCCAATGCATTTCTTTATGTTCACCCCTGCCCTGATTTTCATGGCTATTGTAACAAGCATTGGCAAAGCCAATAGGTTTTGCCTCTACGAAATCTATTGGTTTTGTCACTGTTTGTTTTGATATTTGACACAGCAGAAACCCACTATGACTTGGTCACCACTAAACTTTAATGCGGTCAATGCTTGCCACGTTATAGTGGTTTCTTTTTTAAAACTTTAAGACATGCTGTACATCAGCTGGCGCTGCTGTGTGACATGTCTAAAACACATTGACAAAAACAATAGATTTCATAGAGGTGAAACCTATTGGGTTTACCAATGCTTGTTTTACACCCTTTCACATTAATATTCATAAGTTACATTGGGGCCCATGGATTTGTGTGGACGATCTCTATGGTATCCAGGACCTTGTTGTGTCAACATAAAAAGCCTGCAGACTTTAACTCTCTCAGGGAAACACGCAGCCTCCATTTTAGAAGGCAGGCCCATTGTGTACCTTGGCAGTTTCTTTTCGACTTCACAAGAATCAGCAGGCAGGCCATGCTTGGGGTTTTCCGACCACTGAATGCCGTGGTACTGTGAGCAGGAGAGATAAGCTTTCCTTTGTGCAGGGAAAATTATAGTGCTGCATGTTTGAATAAAGAACACGTGGGAGCAGCGTGGTGATAAAACATGGCGCTATCTGGTCAAAATTATGGAGCGGCTCTACTCGGTGCTTTTCTGGCTGTGCGTCTGCTACGGTGGACTAGATTTGTATCTTTCCTCAATTCCAATTTGCAAAACAACAGAAACAAGCTGCCAAGAAGCAATGCCCCTGAGCTATAGCTTTGTATGCTTTGCATTCCCTTGACATGTCTTTCTTCCAACAGAGAATGTTCTAGCAGGCAGCACTTTCTGTCATCGACGATATAAAAAATAAACAATGACTGTCTTGCTTTGAGGGCACACTGGCTTCTTTAGTAATGTGTTTTCACCCTGATTGAAGGTGGCAGCCGCTGCTGATGATGGCACAGTCTTGTCCCACTGGAAAACCGACTTTCAAAAGTGCAACAAGAGCATAGCTCGGCAAATAGTTGGTACCAAGAGTGGGAGAAAGTGGGAATGCAGATGGAGTGCTTGTTTGTGAATTTAAAAAAAGTACCTGAGACATGAATTAGCCAGGGGAAGGATAATGGTCAGTGCCAATTACAAGTGACTGGAAGGTGTACTTCATTCTAACTCCATGTGATGGCAAAACCAGGAGAAAGCAAGAGGAAGTGAAATGAAAGATGACGTTCTGGTTAATGAGAAGCATGGAAAGCAGAGCAACACTGGAACACACCAATGGTAAGTTCAGGTATGTAAGGGGTGGGTTCTAAGTCCCCTTTAAGATTTATTTGATTTACAGAAGGCTTTGCAAGCACAGCACATAAGCGTGCACCATGCAGGTAAAACCTAAAAATGAAACTTATGCATCAGAATACCCACCCTATATACAGAAAGCTTTCTGAGGCAACATAGCTGTGGCGAGTGAGCCTCCGATTAAATGTTTCTGATGGAGAAGTTGAGACTCTGCCTTAAGAAACCAATCATTCTCACCACCAGTAATTGAGACTAGGAACCACAGGATTGTTGGATGGGACATCTGACAATTTTAATGGATATCCTGTGTCTGCCAGTCTTTAAATGACCTACTTAGCATCTGATGCGGGACAGTTTTCAAATTAAGACTTATGGACCTGGATCTACTTTATGGGCACCAGCACCGTGCATTTGAAATCTGGCCTCTATGTGCCATACCGACATTGCTGGAGAAGAAATCTTCAGGCTTGAACCAGGCTTCTGCACAATAATCTGTCATCCCCCTGCCCACCCCTCCTCCCCCACTATACTAAACACAGGTTTTGATCAAATAGGCTCTCATATTCAAGGAGCAAACTTGTAAGTGGTTATGCCTCCTTCTGTTTCTCTGGACTACAAAGGCACCAGCACTTGGGACATCCCTGCACTCGGGCTTTAGACATAAGCAGGAAAGGGTGACAATAGGCAGATCACACTACTCATGTGAATGAATATGGAAGGTGACATCCAGTGCCTATTATAAAGTTTTAGGAGTGCAATAATATAAGCAAGAAAAACTATTTTTTCTACTTCTTCCTGAAAACTGATAGACGGTTTTTGAGCACAGCTTGTAACATTTATAGAAGAAAACCATGATACTTTTGGTATATATTTTTAGCCTTTAAAGTATGAGTCCTAGCATTTTACTAAACTGGATTATACTTCAGTATTTATAAGTGTTGTGTGGCAGATAGTTTTGAGCTGCTAGGATCACACACCACAATTCTTGCAAACTTGAAAATATTTTTCTCATTCATCTCCTCTGAAAGCTAATATCTCTTTCTCTGAAAAAGGTTTTAGGTTTGGGGGAGTGAGTCATCCACTGTGCATGTAGTCAGTGTTCTCTTCCTGGTTCACATGAAGAACAATAGTAACTGATGTTTGAAATAATTCACAACTCAACAACCCTGCCGGTGTATCACATATACCCAGGAACCTACTAAAGAAGTCACTCAACAAACAATAGCCCATGGAGCAACTGTCTCAGTCAAATGATTGAAATTCTGAGTGAGTAGGCTAAAGTACTATTTCTGACCTGTTAAAGACATACTATTAAAAAAAGATCTATCTGATAGGAGTTTGTAGTCTCATATATTATATTCACTCCTGCATACCTGTTGAAAAGGCTGCCAACAAAATGCTGTGATTGTGTTCTTCTAAAGAGTTATTGGCTCATCAGACACCAGCACCCAGCATGAAAGTCAGAGGCAAACAAATGTTAAATTAATCATTATCTCCTAACCTATCTTGAAAGTTGCACCTTGTACACTAGGAGGTTCTTCCCTCTTGTATGTGAGTTGCTTATGGTTAGTGCCTTTTAATAAAACCATTATCAACTGAAACATGACCCATGCCAGAGAACATTCATTTTAACAGCATGACTCTTCTAGTGCAGTGTTTCCTCACGATTGGCATTGAAAAAACCGTTGTGTGTTATATTGTAATGTATATTGCTTTTTAAACTTATTTGTTGGATGGTATTTTTGTATTGATATATTGTATTTTAAGATGTTTTTATTTGTTGTAAGTAATTTTAGGGGTAGAATGCAGAGGTTTATTGGGAAAATGTGTGGAGACTATATTTAAATAATGTTTCTAAAGGTTTGTTATTTGTTAAATTCTTGTGTGTTTTTAAAAAAAAACATTTTAAAATAATATTTATATTTGATTTGAATATGTTATTAAATGTAAATTTAATATGTGTTTTTAAAACATTAACATTTATGTTTTATTTTTACATTTGTAATGTTTTTTGTTTTAAAAAAAAGGTGTTATAACTTTAAAGTTATAACTTTCAAGTAGTTTGTTAAATATTTTATTATTATAGGCCTTATTATGAGTTTGGTGGTCAGACGAGCTGACAGCCAAACTTGCGGGGATGAGGCAGCCGTCATCCCTGCTACTTCACCCCGCCATCTTATAATGTTTCCACCGGCTGACCCAACAGGCTGACTTAAGGGAGCTGAGGCCAATACCGTATCACTACACCACCTTCGGAATGCGCACTGTCTTCAATTCGATCATTCCGAGGGTGCTAGGCGGGGGGGCCTGCAGTGCCCATGACATGGTTGTGGGCAGTGTGGGACCCCCCTGTGGCTCCCTGCTTTGTGTTTCCACCAGCCTTTTCGTGGCGGGCCCCTCCCATGAAAAGGCTGGTAGAAACTGCACTTGTAATCAGTGCGGTGGCACTGAACTCAGCGCCGCCATGGCGGACCATGACTTCAACCGCTGCCAGCCCATTTGGAACCATGTTCCTGGCAGGGATGGTGTTTCCCTGGCGGTCAGAATGGCAAGTTGTAATGTGGCATTCGGACCGCCTGGAGTGCGGCGTAGTGAGGACCTAAGTTTTTATCAAGTTTATTTTTTTAAAGCAAAATCCATCGCTTTCTCCAATGTGTTCTGTGGTTAAGTATGGAGTGGGCTTAGTAAATCCTCCAAAGTCAAACACTTTCCCCAATCTGGTTAAGGTTAGAGTGGGAATGTTAAATCCTACTCCCTATCCTTAAGTCCAACACTTTCCTCAATCTGGTTAAGTTTGGTGGGAATAGTAGATCTGAGCCCACCAAAGTCCAAACTTTTCCCCAGCATGGTTAAGTTTGGAGTGGTAATAGTAAATGAGACCTTCCCCAAAGTCCAATAGTCTCTCACTTGTGTAGCAAAAATAATGAATGTGATATCCATAAATTGTTCTTAATTTTTTTGTACTGTACCTTAAAAAGTTACAGTAATTTAAATTTATAGTATTTTTTGTATAAAGTGTTTCTTGATAATATATTTTTGTGAATAATATATATATATTTTTTTATATACATTTTCTAAACATCTCTTTTAATATGGGCATTTTACGCTATATTATTTAGCAATATTGACCCATTTTCTGTAATATTGTTTATTAACAACAAAAAATAATTTATTAACTTTGAGATAATTACATTAAATTGCACATATGATATAGTTATAGTGTACATGCATTTTTACATTTTTCCTTGGAGTTATAACACTATTTTAAATAGGTTGTTTCATCATTGTGAACAAATTGTGTTTACTTTATGTTTTTAAACATTATAATATAAGTGCAAATATTGATATATATATATATATATATATATATATATATATATATATATATATATATATATATATATATATATATATATAATAAATATAAATGTCTGTATAAATACATACATATATATGTCAAAACAGAACATCCGCAACGTTCGGGCCTGGAACATCGGCGCCCGAGCGTCGAGAGACAAATCTCCATCACTCCAGAGAGTAGAAATACACACGCTTATTTGGCGAAGTCCCAACGCGTTTCGGAAATATAAATTTCCTTGTTCACGGGTAACAGACCCGTTTCTTTCACCAAATTTAAATACACCCAATACAAAGTGCCAGATACCAACAAAATCAAAATAGAACTAACAGTGAACCTCTCCTCATTTCGAGCTCAAAACATGTCGGCCATTTTAAAGTGACAAATGCAAACATGAATATATATAAATAGGCCCGAACGTTGCGGATGTTCTGTTTTGAAATAAGCGGGGGTCGCGACCCCGTCTCCGTCTGCCGCGCTGTGGCTAAGACGCTGCGGCTTTGTTGCTCTATACATATATATGTATATACAGTCATTATTATTATACATCTTTTCAATATAGAAATTTTAGCCCCTTCTCTGCCAGGCCTTTTCCCCTCAGGTGGCAGGCCATTTTTTGGTTATTTGGGGCAGTTCGCACTTAGGCCCTCATAACTTCTTGTGCACATAAGCTTCCCACTCCAAATTTGCATCCTTCTTTTCCAACATCCTAGGGATTGTAGAAGTACCCAGACTTTGTGGGTTCCCCTGAAGGAGATCAAGAAATTTGTCAAAATACACTATAACATTTTTTTTTTCAAACAAATGGGAAAAAAGGGCTGCAGAAGAAGGCTTTTGTTTTTTTTCCTGAAAATTGTTGGAAAATGGGTTATTGGTAGGGCAGGTAGGTACCTACACCTAGCAACAAGCCACTAACCTCCACATAGGTACAGTTAGGTCTCAGTAAATTAATCCCAGCTCAACCCTTGGTAGCTTGGCAACGAGCGTCAAGGCTTAACTTAGGAGACAAAGTGTAAAGCATTCAAATATCACAAAACAGTAATTAAATAAAACACAGGAAACAGTTTAAAAATCCAAAACCAATTTATAAAAATAGTTTATATTTTTATCTTTAAAATGACACAAAAACGATTAAAATCGGTTCAGGGGAACCGGAGATATGAATTTTTAAAGAATTATTACTTTTCTAGCGCTTAGAAACAAAAAGCGCCAATCGGGTCATCTGGTTGCACCTCGACCGGGGCAAAGTCAAACTTTCAGGCCGACCGCGATGGAGCCCTGCTCGGCTACAGGTCGCGGGAGGCCTCGGTTAAAAAGTTACCTTCTGACTTAGTCTTTATTTTGAAGTTTTTCTTCACCGGGACGAACCTGCCAGTTGAATCCGACCTCCTGGAGCCCTTGTCCGGATACGCGATGTGGGTTTCCTCGGTGGAGACTTTTACCTTCCGACTTAGTCGTTTTTTTTAGATGAAAATCCTTCGACCGGGGTAAACCTGGATCTTGATCCAACGTCCATGGAGACCTTCTCGGATACGATGGCTGGGAGGTCCCGGTCAACTTTTTACGTTCGGACTTAGTCTCTTTTTTGGATGTTTTTCTTTACCGGGACGAACCACGAAGTCAGGCCGGGTCGCGGTTGAGGCAAGCCGGCTAGAATTTCCGCGGCGGGTCGGTCCCTCTCTGGAGCTTTTTTCCAAAAATTCTCAAATCTTTTCCAAACTTCTGGGGCTTCACCCAGATGTTCTTTTAAGGTTCTTTTGGGGTCCACAGCTCACCCCAAGGGTCCAGAAGTTCTGTGATGGTCCTTGGGGGGTGCAGACTTCAACTCCCAGAATGCACCTGGCGCAAACTCCTTTTTGGACAGTGGTCAGCTGGTCGCTTTCTTCAGGAGTTGGTGCAGGGGACTCTGGTTTAGCAATTTTTCACCTGTAGCAAACAGGGAGTCCCTCCTTGAACCAGTTGAAGCCAGGCAAAGTCTTCTTGTGGTGAAGCCCAAGTGTGCAGCTGGTGCAGTCCTTCTGAGTGCAGGTTCCAGGTGCAGGCCAGGGGTCCAGCAGGGCAGTCCTTCTTCTTCTTTAGTTCCTTTCTTGTTGAATTCTGGAGGGGATCTGAGGTGTGGGTGCAGGTCTGCCAGTTTTATCCTTGCTTCTGGGTGAAAAGCAGGGGGGCCCTGGTTCTCCAATCAGGAACAGGGTCGTCCCCCTGTGATGACCACTTCCTGGGAAGTGTGGCAAAAATCCATCCCAGAAGGCAACAGTCTCTAAAAATCCAACATGGATGAATCTGATTTTTGGAGGTTACATCTGGCTGAGCCCACCCACTGGTGTGGCTAAAAATCATAAACACACCCCTCTCCTGCCCTCTCCTAATCTAATCAAGGGGGCACCTAATTGTCTGGGGTTGCAGGATGTGGGGGTGTTGCTGGGTGCTTCAAATGTCCTTCTCTGCCTTTGAAGACCAGTTTGGCCGCCCTCCCCCTTCCTGCCTCACCATCTGCTGAGGGGAGATTTCTCTCCCCCAAGCACATTCCTTTGTGTGAAGTCAGGCCACTTCACACCTCATCAAGGTAGCCTGGCAGAAGCTGCTGCAGGCTGGCCAATCAGAGCACAGCAGCAAAAACAATGCAGAGCTGAAATTGGCAACTTTTTAGGTAAAGTCTAAACTTTTTACCTGGACAAGTTATATTAAATCCAACAACTGGAAGTTGTGGGATTTATTACAACAATCAATTTGATACCAAATTCTTGGTATGTAACATTTAAGGAGACTTTAAAATTTAAAATAAAGTCTGCCCATTCTAGCCTATGAAGGCCATTTACTTCCATGAGGGAAAAACAAATTTGGCTGTTTTTACCTCACCAGGGCTTATAAATCTATTTTTATAAAGTCCCTGCTTATAGTTACATGGCACCCAGCCCTAGGGGCACATAGGGCACACCTTAGGGGTGACGTATATGTAAAAATAAGGTAGTTTAAGACTTTGGAAGTACCTTTAATTCCAAAGTCGAATTTGCATATAACTTTAATTTAAAAGCAGCCAGCAAGGCAGGCCTGCTTTTAAAATGACACTGGGCACCTCAGCAGTGCACCTAGGTGTGCACCACCTATGCTGTGGTCCCTAAACCTACATGCCCTACCATATACTAGGGACTTATAGGTAGGTTAACTTAGCCAATTATAATTAGCCTAATTTGCATATTGATTTTACACAGAGCACAGGCCCTGGGACTGGTTAGCAGTACCCAGGGCACCTTCAGAGTCAGGAAAACACCAGCATAAAGTGGAAAATGGGGGCAAAAAGTAAGGGGGCCTCTGCAATCAGCCCTGTTTTCCCACACAACCCCCCCCCCAGCCCACACGCCCAGGAGACTCAGCCCAACCCTGGGAGAGTCTTCCTGGCTTGTTAGGCGAGGAAGACAGTGAAGAAAACTGGCTGTCCCTTTGCAGGGCCTACTCTGCCTTACATCCTCCTGTCAGGGTCACTCCCTCTGGGTAGTGAAGCCATCCCAACAGTCAAAGGACCCAACTCAAACTGAAACTTCCCTCTAGGGGGGTCTTCCTCCTCTCTCTCTGCCAACTTGGGTAGTGAGGTGCCCACCTCCCCTACTCCAAACTTTGCTAGGGCAACACCTAGCTTACCCAAAGAGGTCACCCAACACTTGAGCAACCCCACCATGACCAATAGGGTCAGGGGGCCTACTTTGCTATTGGCCCTGGGGTCTGCCTCCCAGGCCAAGTACAGTGCTGCCAGGAAGGCTAGCACCCAGCAGAGGCTACTGACAGCTGTCAGTACCCAGAACCACACCCTAAGCTCTCCACTGACAGGTGGCTGAGCTGCTTTAGGGGCATCTTTGGGGTCCTGGCACCCCTCTTGCTGTCTAGAGTGGGGGGCTACCACCTCCTGTGGCAGACACCCTCCTTCCACTCTCCCTTCTGTCAGTGCAGGGGCAACACCTTGCATCTGGACAGCTGCCTGACTACTCAGGACTTCCTTGGGGTCAGGTGAGGCCTCACCAGTGCCAACTCTGGGCTCCCCCCTTACTGGGGCAGAGGGCCCTTGGCTCCCTGGAACTCTCTTTAAGAGTGGCCTACCCTTCCTTTTCTTCTTTCCTTTTCTTGGGGACCCCTGTCTCCTAACTGTAGGGACTGACTCCCCAGGACTTTGGGTTGGGGGGGTGCCCTGGGCGACCACCCCATCTGTGACCAGACTCACCTCTGGGAGGTCATTGCCCAGGATACAATCTAGGGGAAGGTCAGCACTGACTACCACCCTAATCCAGTCAAGGATACCCTCCCTCTCTAGGGGCACTATGGCTACAGGTTTGGAGGTGACCTCCCCTGTGGCTATCCTGACTTTCTTTGTCTTTCCTGGGACATACATGTCTGGGGTCACTAACCGGTCACTCACTATAGTGTGACTGGCACAGGTGTCTCTCAGGCCAGTGGTAGGGATCCCATTCACTTGAATGTGGTGGAAGTGCCTACTCCCACCCTCAGGGATCACCAGCTTACCATCTGGTCCTGTCTCCCAGCACAATGCTAGGAGGACTTCATCATCTGAGGAATCCTCCTCTATGGCTACACTGGACAGCCCAGTGCTAACCACCTTCCTTGGACAGGCTGCATCTCCTCTGAAGTGACCTGTCTGCTGACAGTCAAAGCAAGCCCTACTGTCCAAGAGTTTTTTTAACCCTGGGTCTCCCTGTCTCTGCTTGTCAGAGTGGGAGTGGGATTTACTCTCCTCCTTCTTAGGGTTCTGGGGTACAGAGGGAGTCTCTGTGGTGGGCTTACCACCTCCCTCCTTAGGTTTTTGGGGACCTGTCCCCCCCTTCTTGGAGTCTCCCCCCTGGGACTTGACAACCACCCTGGTTCTCAACCACTCATCAGCTGCCTCCCCTAGCTCTCTAGGGTTGGTCTGCTTAGAGTCCACTAGATGCTGGCGTAACCTTTCTTGGATACAATTGGTCAAGATGTGCTCTCTCATGATCAGATTGTATAACCCCTCATAAGTATCTACTTTGTTACCAATAATCCAGCCCTCAAGTGTCTTTAGTGAAATGTCCACATAGTCAACCCAAGACTGGGTACTGACCTTCTGGGTGTCCCTGAACTTCATTCTATATTGCTCTGGGGTCAGACCAAACTTCTAGGCTAAGCACCTCTTCATACTAGGGTATGAATCTGCCTCCTCCCCCCTTAAGGTCAGAAGCCTATCCCTCCCTGAGTTGGGGACCAACTCCCACAAAAGGGAACCCCAGTATTGAGGCCTAACCCTTCTCATTTGGAGTGCCCTCTCAAAGGCCCCCAGCCACGTATCTATGTCATCCCCCTCTATATAAGCAGGAACTACCCCCTTGGGTAATCTGGGGCAACCTCCCCCACCCATGGACACCTCAACTTCTTTATCGCTGCTTCCATCTCTTTTCTCTTTGTATGCCCACTTTTTCTTTTCTAGGGCCAGCTTGTCTGCTTTCAAAGCTATGTATGCTAGCTGGGCCTCCAGCTCTCTTTCTCTGATGGATAGGTTCTCTCCTCCTGAAAGGACCCCCTTCCTACCACTAGCTTTGGGTCTTCCCCTAGTGACTGTATCTACTGAGGACCGTTCTTCCTCATCCTCACTTAGGCTCAGATGCCTTCCCTCCCCTGAGTGGTTAGAGCTAGCATCCTCCCTTCTTTCTCCCCCCTCTGGAGCTTCTTCTGACTCTACCTCTTGGGCCTCAGCCCATGCTGTCAGGGATTTGATCAGGATTTGCTTCCTGAGATCAGTGGTTGCAGGCAACCCTCTTTCAATACACAACCCCCTAAGATGGACTACTGTCAGTGTGGGTAGACTAGCCAGATCAAGCTCCATGGCTCCCTAGTTTTGTGTCAACAAAAACTTTTTGCAAAAATTGGAAATAAGAATTTAGAAAAATTACAAAAATTCAATAATTGAAATTAATCCAAATTAAAAATTACAAACAATTTTTGCACTAGGACAATTTAAAGGATTTTTTATTTGTTTTACCTAAAACTGTAACGTGATATTGAACACAAGTACAGGATCCCGTCGCTGCTTCCAATTATGTTGGAAAATGGGTTATTGGTAGGGCAGGTAGGTACCTACACCTAGCAACAAGCCACTAACCTCCACATAGGTACAGTTAGGTCTCAGTAAATTAATCCCAGCTCAACCCTTGGTAGCTTGGCAACGAGCGTCAAGGCTTAACTTAGGAGACAAAGTGTAAAGCATTCAAATATCACAAAACAGTAATTAAATAAAACACAGGAAACAGTTTAAAAATCCAAAACCAATTTATAAAAATAGTTTATATTTTTATCTTTAAAATGACACAAAAACGATTAAAATCGGTTCAGGGGAACCGGAGATATGAATTTTTAAAGAATTATTACTTTTCTAGCGCTTAGAAACAAAAAGCGCCAATCGGGTCATCTCGTTGCACCTCGACCGGGGCAAAGTCAAACTTTCAGGCCGACCGCGATGGAGCCCTGCTCGGCTACAGGTCGCGGGAGGCCTCGGTTAAAAAGTTACCTTCTGACTTAGTCTTTATTTTGAAGTTTTTCTTCACCGGGACGAACCTGCCAGTTGAATCCGACCTCCTGGAGCCCTTGTCCGGATACGCGATGTGGGTTTCCTCGGTGGAGACTTTTACCTTCCGACTTAGTCGTTTTTTTTAGATGAAAATCCTTCGACCGGGGTAAACCTGGATCTTGATCCAACGTCCATGGAGACCTTCTCGGATACGATGGCTGGGAGGTCCCGGTCAACTTTTTACGTTCGGACTTAGTCTCTTTTTTGGATGTTTTTCTTTACCGGGACGAACCACGAAGTCAGGCCGGGTCGCGGTTGAGGCAAGCCGGCTAGAATTTCCGCGGCGGGTCGGTCCCTCTCTGGAGCTTTTTTCCAAAAATTCTCAAATCTTTTCCAAACTTCTGGGGCTTCACCCAGATGTTCTTTTAAGGTTCTTTTGGGGTCCACAGCTCACCCCAAGGGTCCAGAAGTTCTGTGATGGTCCTTGGGGGGTGCAGACTTCAACTCCCAGAATGCACCTGGCGCAAACTCCTTTTTGGCCACTGGACAGTGGTCAGCTGGTCGCTTTCTTCAGGAGTTGGTGCAGGGGACTCTGGTTTAGCAATTTTTCACCTGTAGCAAACAGGGAGTCCCTCCTTGAACCAGTTGAAGCCAGGCAAAGTCTTCTTGTGGTGAAGCCCAAGTGTGCAGCTGGTGCAGTCCTTCTGAGTGCAGGTTCCAGGTGCAGGCCAGGGGTCCAGCAGGGCAGTCCTTCTTCTTTAGTTCCTTTCTTGTTGAATTCTGGAGGGGATCTGAGGTGTGGGTGCAGGTCTGCCAGTTTTATCCTTGCTTCTGGGTGAAAAGCAGGGGGGCCCTGGTTCTCCAATCAGGAACAGGGTCGTCCCCCTGTGATGACCACTTCCTGGGAAGTGTGGCAAAAATCCATCCCAGAAGGCAACAGTCTCTAAAAATCCAACATGGATGAATCTGATTTTTGGAGGTTACATCTGGCTGAGCCCACCCACTGGTGTGGCTAAAAATCATAAACACACCCCTCTCCTGCCCTCTCCTAATCTAATCAAGGGGGCACCTAATTGTCTGGGGTTGCAGGATGTGGGGGTGTTGCTGGGTGCTTCAAATGTCCTTCTCTGCCTTTGAAGACCAGTTTGGCCGCCCTCCCCCTTCCTGCCTCACCATCTGCTGAGGGGAGATTTCTCTCCCCCAAGCACATTCCTTTGTGTGAAGTCAGGCCACTTCACACCTCATCAAGGTAGCCTGGCAGAAGCTGCTGCAGGCTGGCCAATCAGAGCACAGCAGCAAAAACAATGCAGAGCTGAAATTGGCAACTTTTTAGGTAAAGTCTAAACTTTTTACCTGGACAAGTTATATTAAATCCAACAACTGGAAGTTGTGGGATTTATTACAACAATCAATTTGATACCAAAATCTTGGTATGTAACATTTAAGGAGACTTTAAAATTTAAAATAAAGTCTGCCCATTCTAGCCTATGAAGGCCATTTACTTCCATGAGGGAAAAACAAATTTGGCTGTTTTTACCTCACCAGGGCTTATAAATCTATTTTTATAAAGTCCCTGCTTATAGTTACATGGCACCCAGCCCTAGGGGCACATAGGGCACACCTTAGGGGTGACGTATATGTAAAAATAAGGTAGTTTAAGACTTTGGAAGTACCTTTAATTCCAAAGTCGAATTTGCATATAACTTTAATTTAAAAGCAGCCAGCAAGGCAGGCCTCCTTTTAAAATGACACTGGGCACCTCAGCAGTGCACCTAGGTGTGCACCACCTATGCTGTGGTCCCTAAACCTACATGCCCTACCATATACTAGGGACTTATAGGTAGGTTAACTTAGCCAATTATAATTAGCCTAATTTGCATATTGATTTTACACAGAGCACAGGCCCTGGGACTGGTTAGCAGTACCCAGGGCACCTTCAGAGTCAGGAAAACACCAGCATAAAGTGGAAAATGGGGGCAAAAAGTAAGGGGGCCTCTGCAATCAGCCCTGTTTTCCCACAGGCATCAACAAAGAGTTTATGATGCTAAAATCACCAGCTCCCCAGATTTCAGGAACAGGCAGACTTGAATCAGAAAACCCAAATTTTCAACACAAGTTTGGCATTTTACTGGGACATACCCCATTTTTACTATTTTTTTGTGCTTTCAGCCTCCTTCCAGTTAGTGAAAGAAATGGGCGTGAAATCAATGCTGGATCCCAGCAGACAAAATTCTGAATTGAGCAAGGGGTCATTTGTGTAGATCCTACAACGGTTTCCTACAGAAAATTACAGCTAAAATAAAAACATATTGAAATTGAGGGGAAAAAAACCCAGCCATTTTTCTCCACGTTTTACTCTGTAACTTTTTCCTGCGATGTCAGATTTTTAAAAACAATATACCGTTACATCTGCTGGACTCTTCTTGTTGCGGGGATATATATGGCTTGTAGGTTCATCAAGAACTCTAGGTAGCCAGGGCCAATAAATGAGCTGCACCTTGCAATGGGTTTTCATTCTATACCGGGTATATAGCAATTAATTTGCTGAAATATAAGGAGTGAAAAATAGGTATCAAGAAAACCTTTGTATTTCCAAAATGGGTACAAGATAAGGTGTAGAGAACCAGTGGTTATTTGCACATCTCTGAATTCCGGGGTGCCCATACTAGCATGTGAATTACAGGGCGTTTCTCAAATAGACATCTTTTTTACACACTGTCTTACATTTGGAAGGAAAAAATGTAGAGAAAGATAAGGGGCATTAACACTTGTTTTGCTATTCTGTATTTCCCCAAGTCTCCCGATAAAAATGGTACCTCACTTGCATGGCTAGGCCTAATGCTCGTGACAGGAAACGGAACATGGACACATCACATTTTTACATTGAAATCTGACATGTTTTTTGCAAAGGGCCTAGCTGTGGATTTTGGCCTCTAGCTCAGCCGGTACCTATGGAAACCTACCAACCCTGCGCATATTTGAAAACTAGACACCTAGGGGAATCCAAAATGGGGTGACTTGTGGGGCTCTCACCAGGTTCTGTTACCCAGAATCCTTTGCAAACCTCAAAATTTGGCTAAAACAACACTTTTTTCTCATATTTCGGTGACACAAAGTTCTGGAATCTGAGAGGAGACACAAATTTCCATCCACCCTGCATTCCCTAAAGTCTCCTGATAAAAATGGTACCTCACTTGTGTGGGTAGGCCTAGCGTCCGCAAAAGGAAATGCCCCAAAACACAACGTGGACACATTACATTCTCCCAAAGAAAACAGACCTGTTTTTTGCAAAGTGCCTAGCTGTGGATTTTGGCCTCTAGCTCAGCCGGCACCTAGGGAAACCTACCAAACCTGCGCATTTTTGAAAACTAGACACCTAGGGGAATCCAGGATGGGGTGACTTGTGGGGCTCTGACCAGGTTCTGTTACCCAGAATCCTTTGCAAACCTCACAGTTTCTCCCAAAAACACTTTTTCCTTACATTTTGGTGACAGAAAGTTCTGAAATCTGAAAGGAGCTACAAATTTCCTTCAACCCAGCGTTCCAACAAGTCTCCCGATAAAAATGGTACCTTACTTGTGTGGGTAGACCTAGTGCTCGCGAAAGGAAATGCCCCAAAACACTATGTGGACACATCAAAATGATCAGATACAAAACGACCTGTTTTTGCGGGGGGTCACCTGCGTTTTTGGTCCTGGGTTCAGCAGCCATCTAGGAAACCTACCAAACTGAGACATTTCTGAAAACTAGACACCCGAGGGAGTTTAGGGAGGAGTGACTTGCATGGATCCCCCAATGTTTCAGCAAACCTCAAATTTAGCTAAACAACTCACATTTTTCCCACATTTCTGTAAGGGATCAACGCACTGGGACAAATTTCCTACCACCCAATGTTCCTCTCAGTCTCCCGGTAAAAATGATACCTCACTTGTGTAGGTGGGCCAAGTGCCTGTGACAGGGAAGAGCCAAAAACATGTCGAAATTGAGGGGGAACCAAAGTGGGTCAAAAAGGGCAGTTTGGAAAAAAAAACATTTTTAGGCTGACAATTGCTGCAGAATTTTTATTGGTATAGATGAGACAATGCTGGGTGGTAGGAATTTTGTGGATTCCTGCAGATTCCGGAAGATTCCATCACAAAAATGTGGGAAAAATATATGATTTCCAGCAAAGTTGGAGGTTTGCAGGGCATTGTGGGTAAGAAAATGGTACGGGGTGCATGTGAAGCACACCAACCTAGAATCACCCAGATGTTTAGTCTTTAGATGTGTCTAGGTCGTGTGGATTTTTCTACATGGCAGCGTCCCAAAGTCCAAAAAGTGCAGCCCTCACCATTCTAAGTGGGACGATTTTGAGAGTTCGCCAAGCTCTCACGGCCCAAATGTAAAACCAAAACCCAAAATAATCAAATGTCCTCTTGCTTGCCGTGGGATAAGATGTTTTAGTGTGCGGAGGGAGAGCTGAAAGACTGTTACCCCCTTCAGTTGGGATGGGGGCATAACCATGCCCATACTGGTTTGTAGCCACCACCCCTCTATTTTATATATATTTTTTAATTCCCTGGCATCTAGTATGCTTTCTGCCCCCCCCAGGGAGTGAATCCGGGGTAATTGCCCCATCTGTCAACCGAAGGACAGAACAACTTTGGCCCCATTTATTTGGGGTGGGGGTATTGCCATAACCCCACCCTTTTATTTTGGAAAAAAATCTTCCCTGGTCTCTGATGGGCTTTCTGCCCCCCTTGGGGCCAGATGGGCCTTCCAGAAATAGGCCGATCTGCCCCCAGATTTTGTCCACCATGGCTTCCAGCTTCTTTGATTTTCCAGTCTTTCTTCATCATTTGGAGTTGTGTGTGGAGTTTCTGGTTGTGTTTTTTTGTTGCTGGTCTCCGATTCAGTTAAGACTATTTTTTACATATGTTCTTAGAATTTAGTGGTAGGGGTAAGGGGCTAAGTGTTAGTTAAGTTACCCTTTGTTACTGAATGGTATCTTTTTGATTGTGTAGTATGTGTTAGTTATTTTATGATACTGCAGTAGGCCTCATCATAAAATATATTTGTTTTATGTATTTCATATGTGTTTTCTTTGTGATTAATATTCTCATAGTGCATTTTCTACTGTGGTGGGCTTTATATGAGGGCTGATATGTTGCCTGGTGGGTTTATATGTTTTTACTTACTTTATTTTTAATCTGGATGGATTTATATTTATTTTCACGGAACAATTCATAGTTATTATTTCAACAACATTATTCTTAACCTTTTTCTTAATTTGTGCGGTTATCCTGGAGAGTGTATTTATTTTGTTCTTTTTGTTTGGTATTTTGGATGGTTTCTGTGGTTTATTGGTTTTTTATTTGATGTTTTAATCTCATGTTTTGTAGGTTCTTTTTATTCATACTTTTTTGGGATTTTATTCTTTTGGATCTTCCTTACACTTACCAAAATTACAGCTAGGAAATTGTAAGTGTTATATATATTTTTTTAAATGTACTTACGGTATTGGGTGTACAACGTTAAATGGTAGAAGCCATGTATGCTGATTTACTATGTCTCAGACTTTTTATTATTTTAGGATCTGTGTATAATTGAGAGAAAGGTTTTTGCTCACTGAAAGTATTGTAGGTTATTTTGTCCTATATATTTATTTACTTTTAAATACTTATCATAGCAATTTTTAATTGTCAGTTTGAAAATGTGTCTTTTTTATTATTTAATTTTTCAAATTATTTTTTTAAGCTGATTTAATATGATTTAAAAATAAATATTAATAAAGTGTTATTGCTTGTTTTTTTAGAGTTATTAAAAGTGTTACAAATGTTGTTTAGTTAATTCTTTTCAAAGTAGTATACTTGCCATTGAGTCGAAATATGGAAGATCTTGTTTGTTAGCAAAGAGTGTTACTTTGCACACTGGCGTTCCTGCATTTCTTTATTTTGTTCACCTCCAGGAAGCCTTGCTATTTTTTAAATATTTTGAGGAATTATTAGAGTATAGAGTGGCTATTCCAAGTGTTCCTTCGGGGGGCATTGTTATTAATCTTTGCTTTTCAGGACATGGTGCTGTTGTAGAAAGTTCACTATGTAATGGCATACATGAGTTAGCATCTGTAGGCTAAACGGTACAGGCGACCAAACCAAATATCTTCAACTGATAATCCACTAGTGGCGCTAGTGTTTTTTTTAATCTTCCTGAGAATAGGTGGCTTTAATAGGCATGTCATAATGTTTAAAGAATTAGTTTACAGTGATATATACTAATGCAATTTGTTTTTTGATTTTGTCTGTAAATTCAATGGTATTGCCATATTTTATACTGCGTCTGGATTTTTGAAAGTGCTTTTATATGCTCTGGATAAAATGATAGTAGCACCACTTAACTGCTTAACTTAGTGACCTCTTTTCAATATCTCCATTGTTACCTGATGTTTGCATTTCTCTTTTTTGCACGTCCATATATTTTGGCAACGAGGCCACTAAGGGGAATCCTAGTCTTTACAAATGGCTTGCTAAAATCCCTGGTATTTCCCTGACCTAGAATTACCATTGCCAGGGATCCTGGTTATTCCAGGGGTGGGGAGCTAATGAGAGTTATATATTTGTAGGGACTACTATGTTCGAATAGGTATTTCCATGTTGATTACTTCATCTTTTTTCCCCGGAGTGTAACACAGAGAGCTGTAATCTCTACAAAAACAAAAACTGATAATTCTGATGGAGCAAGTTGAAGAAATGACAGGGCCCATTAAAATGTTTGCAGGTTGCTCCTAATGAGGGCCTTACTGTCACTTTCTTACTCATTCGCTACACTGAAATGGAAACTACCCATTTATAAGAGTGATCCTAAAATCTGAGAAAATCAATGGCATAAATGGTACAAACTCTGTGGTATTCTTTTTTATGTACTAAGTATTAGTCTTTTCACCTACGTTCCAAACGGACATCTTCTAATGTCTTTAAGCATATGCAGTGCTCTGTGCCAAGTATGCATCAGACAGGCTTCTTTGCTTTTGCTGTCCTAAATTCTGAAATATAGATTGAAGATGCAGAGTAAAAGGGTGTGAATATGCATTACATTCCCTCTTTTTCTACTTTGTTGCTACTGTGCAGAAATTCCATGACGCATATACTATTACTTCCTCATAATACATAAGCTATGTAACCTAGTGATATGGCTACTTTGTTGAATTTTTGTAATTTTGTTAAAATGGATGTTTCAGTTACAGCTCAAGAATGTATTTGACATACTTAGAAAGGAACAAGCCCAAAGTTGCAACTGAATGGACAATATGTTTCAATATTATTTAATTATGCAGATTCTACCATGTGCATTGTCAGTGTAACAAGGCAAAAGAGGATGTAGAATGACCACTTATATTTCCCCATACTATATTACATATTGGCTGAATCATAAAGCCCACGAAAGTAACTTTTTGCAAATCTTTATTGAATGTTTACATGGATGTGGAGAGAAGAAGTATAGGGAAGCAACAACAGGGAGGAAAAATGATTGAAAAATGTATGTCTAGATTGGAGGGGAGAGGAATATCCCTAATCGTTTGCCGACAAGGGTGAAGTTAGATCTATCAGGTTATTACATGCTCCTTCAAGTGCTGTGATTTAGGTTTGCCACTGCAGGGATGAGCCTGATGTGCAATGGGATGTTATTCTATGTCCTATTTGTTTTTCTTTCACAAAGTTCTTCATCTCCAATCTGGTTATGTACTGGTTTTGTGATCTGAATTAACTACAGAGGACTTAGGTTTTTCTGCTGTGTACCATGTTGAGCTTTTCATTACTGTGTGTACTATAGTAGGTCTTGAAATCGGTGCCGGCTTTAGGTGGTAGCCCATGGAGCTTCAAGGTGGTGATACATGGTCGAAATGCCTGAGTTGCTTGTCGGGACAAACAGAAGCACAGAAGGTGTTCTTCACTATTGCAAGACGCAAAAGCTAAATCTGTGATTTCTGTTACAAAGGAGTTGCCTCCATCCCGGTGCTAAAGGCCCAAGTCTTGCACAGCTGTTCTAAAATCAACTTTAGTGGCACTATGCTTGAACTTTACTTAAAAAAGAATTGTGTGCCACTGTGTCTGCATTTTCTTTATATTGTGGAAGGGATCTTGGCAGGGTTCAATACCAAGCAGGCACTTGACATCTGTTTTTGGATGATAGAACATCTGAAATGTGCTTTTCCAGATTTTCAGGTAAATATGAATATTACTGGCATACTGGTGAATGTTTATCTCCAGTTAGATGAAGAAGACTGTTGTTCTTCATATAGTAAATTCTTTATATAGTAAACGAAAGGAAGGCGTTTTGAGGGACTCTGCAAATCATTAGCAAAAGCTGGGAGCAGGATGAGTTTATCTGGAACTATAATGAAAGTTCAGAGAGGTAAGGGAGAATCATTGGGGTACTGTTTGCGAGATTTACATGCATATTGAGTGGATGTTGATGAGGGCTTGGTTGTCAGAATGCTAATAGCAGCTGTGCAGTCAAGAAGTACAAGTGTCCCTGGGACCATTTTCACTGAAATAAGGACATTTTCTCATATCAAAATATAGATAGCGCTGCTTTAGCAGAGTCTGATGCCTAACCAAGATGTATGCATGATATGGTCAATATGGTAATGTTCTTGTAGTTGCATGGCTGCTACATTTCTTAATGCTTGTCTTTAAAGGGCTCATGGATGATGAGTTAGTTGTGGCTATGGTTTCTAAGCCTAAGTTTGCTTTTTAAGCAGTTATAGGTTTTTATCTTGGCAACATTTTCATACAGTTTTACTAACCTTTAATAAACATGGGGCCCAATTCCCCAAACCATTTATCCTAGCATGCCAATCCGAGAAGTAAAAGTGGGGTGCATGAGAAAGACGGTTACCAAAACATCTGCCAGAGTCAGTTTAATTATTCTTTTTTTTTAAAGTTCCCTAATATTACATACACATTTCCTTTATGTTACAATTTGTCCATGTGATGTGTGTTCACAACACAAATTCAGTGTGATCGTCCCCAGCCATGCTGACATACACTCAGTATTCAAACTTGAAAAAGTTCAACTCCACTGAGCATCCTGTGGCTGTGATGACTTTGGAACAGATTGTTACAACCCGAATTAAGCAAACTTAGTGATAGATATGATTTCTAGAGTTAATTCTACAATCCTCTTCTCTAATGAGTATAATGAGCTGGGCCTCTTAGAATTTAGAGTCTCCTTCGGGGATTTCGGAGCTGGGGAAAGATATAGGGAAAAAACAACAAGTGATGGACGGAATGCTGAACATTGTCAAACACTCACCCCCAGTCACAGATCTGGGTTTAATCCATCGTTCTTTTGCTTACCATGCCACCCCAGTTTGGACCCAGCCATATGCAAATCAGTCTTGACCCTGTTCATCATGGGAACAGTCCAGCCCGAACTGCCAAGCCAGGTCCTCACTGGACCGGAAACAAGCATCCTGGGACCGGTTTCGGAGTTTCACCCCTCATCAGCCAGGCTAGCTTGAATTCAGTGGCATGGGAAGCACGGGACCCACGTCTGGGCATACCCTTCCCATTTAGGGCGACAAAGCAAAAACAACAAGTGATGGACGGAATGCTGAACATTGTCAAACACTCACCCCCAGTCACAGATCTGGGTTTAATCCATCGTTCTTTTGCTTACCATGCCACCCCAGTTTGGACCCAGCCATATGCAAATCAGTCTTGACCCTGTTCCTCATGGGAACAGTCCAGCCCGAACTGCCAAGCCAGGTCCTCACTGGACCGGAAACAAGCATCCTGGGACCGGTTTCGGAGTTTCACCCCTCATCAGCCAGGCTAGCTTGAATTCAGTGGCATGGGAAGCACGGGACCCACGTCTGGGCATACCCTTCCCATTTAGGGCGACAAAGCAAAAACAACAAGTGATGGACGGAATGCTGAACATTGTCAAACACTCACCCCCAGTCACAGATCTGGGTTTAATCCATCGTTCTTTTGCTTACCATGCCACCCCAGTTTGGACCCAGCCATATGCAAATCAGTCTTGACCCTGTTCCTCATGGGAACAGTCCAGCCCGAACTGCCAAGCCAGGTCCTCACTGGACCGGAAACAAGCATCCTGGGACCGGTTTCGGAGTTTCACCCCTCATCAGCCAGGCTAGCTTGAATTCAGTGGCATGGGAAGCACGGGACCCACGTCTGGGCATACCCTTCCCATTTAGGGCGACAAAGCAAAAACAACAAGTGATGGACGGAATGCTGAACATTGTCAAACACTCACCCCCAGTCACAGATCTGGGTTTAATCCATCGTTCTTTTGCTTACCATGCCACCCCAGTTTGGACCCAGCCATATGCAAATCAGTCTTGACCCTGTTCCTCATGGGAACAGTCCAGCCCGAACTGCCAAGCCAGGTCCTCACTGGACCGGAAACAAGCATCCTGGGACCGGTTTCGGAGTTTCACCCCTCATCAGCCAGGCTAGCTTGAATTCAGTGGCATGGGAAGCACGGGACCCACGTCTGGGCATACCCTTCCCATTTAGGGCGACAAAGCAAAAACAACAAGTGATGGACGGAATGCTGAACATTGTCAAACACTCACCCCCAGTCACAGATCTGGGTTTAATCCATCGTTCTTTTGCTTACCATGCCACCCCAGTTTGGACCCAGCCATATGCAAATCAGTCTTGACCCTGTTCCTCATGGGAACAGTCCAGCCCGAACTGCCAAGCCAGGTCCTCACTGGACCGGAAACAAGCATCCTGGGACCGGTTTCGGAGTTTCACCCCTCATCAGCCAGGCTAGCTTGAATTCAGTGGCATGGGAAGCACGGGACCCACGTCTGGGCATACCCTTCCCATTTAGGGCGACAAAGCAAAAACAACAAGTGATGGACGGAATGCTGAACATTGTCAAACACTCACCCCCAGTCACAGATCTGGGTTTAATCCATCGTTCTTTTGCTTACCATGCCACCCCAGTTTGGACCCAGCCATATGCAAATCAGTCTTGACCCTGTTCCTCATGGGAACAGTCCAGCCCGAACTGCCAAGCCAGGTCCTCACTGGACCGGAAACAAGCATCCTGGGACCGGTTTCGGAGTTTCACCCCTCATCAGCCAGGCTAGCTTGAATTCAGTGGCATGGGAAGCACGGGACCCACGTCTGGGCATACCCTTCCCATTTAGGGCGACAAAGCAAAAACAACAAGTGATGGACGGAATGCTGAACATTGTCAAACACTCACCCCCAGTCACAGATCTGGGTTTAATCCATCGTTCTTTTGCTTACCATGCCACCCCAGTTTGGACCCAGCCATATGCAAATCAGTCTTGACCCTGTTCCTCATGGGAACAGTCCAGCCCGAACTGCCAAGCCAGGTCCTCACTGGACCGGAAACAAGCATCCTGGGACCGGTTTCGGAGTTTCACCCCTCATCAGCCAGGCTAGCTTGAATTCAGTGGCATGGGAAGCACGGGACCCACGTCTGGGCATACCCTTCCCATTTAGGGCGACAAAGCAAAAACAACAAGTGATGGACGGAATGCTGAACATTGTCAAACACTCACCCCCAGTCACAGATCTGGGTTTAATCCATCGTTCTTTTGCTTACCATGCCACCCCAGTTTGGACCCAGCCATATGCAAATCAGTCTTGACCCTGTTCCTCATGGGAACAGTCCAGCCCGAACTGCCAAGCCAGGTCCTCACTGGACCGGAAACAAGCATCCTGGGACCGGTTTCGGAGTTTCACCCCTCATCAGCCAGGCTAGCTTGAATTCAGTGGCATGGGAAGCACGGGACCCACGTCTGGGCATACCCTTCCCATTTAGGGCGACAAAGCAAAAACAACAAGTGATGGACGGAATGCTGAACATTGTCAAACACTCACTCCCAGTCACAGATCTGGGTTTAATCCATCGTTCTTTTGCTTACCATGCCACCCCAGTTTGGACCCAGCCATATGCAAATCAGTCTTGACCCTGTTCCTCATGGGAACAGTCCAGCCCGAACTGCCAAGCCAGGTCCTCACTGGACCGGAAACAAGCATCCTGGGACCGGTTTCGGAGTTTCACCCCTCATCAGCCAGGCAAGCTTGAATTCAGTGGCATGGGAAGCACGGGACCCACGTCTGGGCATACCCTTCCCATTTAGGGCGACAAAGCAAAAACAACAAGTGATGGACGGAATGCTGAACATTGTCAGATATAGGGAGACACATTTAAGACACAGGTCTTCTCTAAGTAAAGCATTTGCCTCCTACTTTGATCAGAATGAAGCTTGTTCAGTATGGTTCTCATAAGTGATTTGGGACCATCCCAGGCTGGACAGAAGCATTGCGCTAGAGGAATGTAACAGGGATGCTCAAATCGGAAGTGTGATGCTTATAAGTAACTGGGCTGCATCAGAATACTCAAATAAATCCTAGTAAATACTGTAGGGTAGCCAAAATCAGTCAGAGAACTAAAATGGAAAACAATTACACAGAAGGAGAGAAGAAAACAACAAAGGTGCAGGTGCCTGATGGTGAATAGACTAAGCATAAGCCACCAAACAAGTTATGAGGCTAAGTGGTTATCACCCCTATCATTTCTTATACCACTTTTTAAGTATCTCCCTTTGTTATCCTGATATTCCGACTGGCCTAGCATAGCAAATGTGTTCCACCTGTTTAGCTCCCCTGGATTTTCTGCATTTGAATACCCAGTTATTATACTTTTGCTAAGAGTTAGTCTCAGTACGAGTCTCACTTACAGTAAAGTTGTTATAATTGGACTAAGAGTTCTAACTGTATGTGCCTGCTTTTTAAACTATGACTGCTGCTGCACAACTATGGTAAGAGGCTCTGGGCTAGTTACATGTGACCATGAGTGCATATGATCCAATTTAATTACTCTGCTCTCAAGCAGGAGGATCAAAGGTCTTCTCACACAATATAGCAATTAACAGTGCTTCACCACATTCCTGGGAAAAGAAGGGGTGGGGAGGAAATCTGCATTTGCTAATTTGCTTGCCACACTGCACGTTGTTTTGTTATGTTATGTTATGCAGATTTGCACTATCCCCTGGGAGGGTATCTTGTCACTGAGCATGTGTGAGACTAGCCATACCTCGGACCTAGTGGGAATACTAAAAAAAAAGTCTTCAGCTTCTTGCAGAATTCCAAAAGTGAGGAAGAGGCTCTTATATGTAACTGCAGGTCGTTCCACACTTTAGGAGCTATGTAGGAGAAAGCTTGATTGCCAGGTCTGGTTTTCCATATGTGAGGGATGTGTGCAAATAAAAGCCTGGTTGAACGGAGGTGTCTGGAAGGTTTGTGATTGTTGAGGTACGCTGGGCCAGTGTTATGCAGAGTATATTTAGTTTTATGTGTGAAAGTCCGGGTGAGGTATTTGGATTGTGCTCATTTGTGTACTGGTAGCCCGCGGAGCTCCTTCCGGTATGATTTGATGTGGGTGCAGCGTGGCAAGTTGAGAGTGATTCTCGTCACCAAGTTCTGAATCATCTGTAGTCTTCTGGTGAGTTTTTGGTTGATCCTGCCATATGTGGTGTTCACTGAGTCCAACTAGCTTGTGATCAAGGCATCTGTGATAGTTTTCAAGGTGCTGACTGGAAGCCATTTGGAAATCTTCCTCAGCATCTTCAGGATATGGAATTATGAGCAGGAAGCACTGAAATCCAGCACCCCACAAAAAGAGCCCCTTTAGACCTGAAGAAAAAGCTCCTGATGACTACGGCTGACCACCACCAGCAAAATGAGCTAAAGATTATACATATTAGCCCTACAGGCCAGAGAAATGATCCTAGGTAGTCTGGCCCTGGTCCTGGAGAAAAGTGCAACGAAGTATGTAGCGATGTGTGGCAACATTTTAAAAATACCTCTGGGATGAGCCAATGCTAGGGGTCAGTGCAACAACATTTAAACTCCTTTCAATAAGGAGGGAGCTTGCATGGGGGTCCCCTTTCCAAGCCAACTTTGGGTCCTGGGGACCGCATATCCTGGGGCCTACTTAAAGAGGATTACTCTCCTAGGGACCCCATTTCTCTAGATCAGTGGAGTAATATGCCAAGTACATTACCTGCACACTGTGCTTGTGTCTGGGGAGGCGGGTGCACCAGTCATGTGCCTCCCTGCTCCCAACCAGCATCTGTAGGGGAAACTGTGCCTCCTCAGTCACACACTGGAGTCAAGAATAATAGTTAGCTCCCACCGGAAAAAGAGTTGCCAGTTCGCATGCTGCACCAAAGTGAGTGTGCTGCAATTGTGTGGCCCCGGCTGGGGTAACATGATCTTCAGACTTTCTCAGTGGCGCAGGAGAAAACTGCTATGAAATATGCAGAATGCTGGACATGGACTACCCCATAATATCCCTGCAAAGGAATTCAAAGTTGAATATGTGCTCATTGCAGTGCTCCAGGGAGAGCAGAGGTACCACCATTACTTTTTAAGTATGTTTGGGGAGGCTGCAGGATGTGCAGCAGCCCCCTCAGTGTTTTAAAAACTAACCTTACTTCTCCCAGGGGTGTAAATCCCCTACTGCGTGAGAGATTTGCTTTCATTTCAAGCACTCACAGAGCCAATAATTTTGTACACGGGCACTGGACACTTGGATCCCCTATTGGTTGGTTTTGTGATCAGAATAACAGTCTAATTAAAGAAAAAGGAAGACTCCATAACACATGCAATTCAAATCAATGCTTTATTGACAATGTTGATGCCTAACAATCCAAGGTTTAAAAGTGTATTGACTGTTGGTTTTATCCCCATACGCTTCAGTGGTGGGTCATAACATATAATGCATATCCACATTGTTCCATTGATTTAAATTGTGTTGCAATGTCGAGTTTAAACCTGTGGCTGGTTTTACTGATGTGGTGGCACCTTGACAAAGCCAGTAGTCCTGTCATATTTATAAAGACTCTCCTTCTTTTGTGATGTTGCATTTCATATAGGTGAGGGTACTGTATTTATGTGTTTATAAAGTGCAGGGCCTACTAATGGTGGAACGTGATCTGAGGGCATCACCAAAGGTATTTCCATATACGTTATTGCATTTGTTTGTAATCTAATGCACATTATTTAGTAGTGTCTGTGTAATAAAAGTATGTTTTCTTTAAAGAAAAAGCACTGACTGGGCAATGATTTATTGAGTTTGTGGTGGACCAGCGAGTAGGGGCTACTACTCCACACCTCCTTCCCTAAGTAGATCTTGGACTGCTCTGCTACACTTGAGAGAGTCAAGAGCTACAATGTGGTTCCCAGTAAAGAGAGAATTCCAAATTTATATATTGTAAAGGGCTCACACCTTTCACAACTAATAACCCAATTTCTTACACCTACTCTGAGTCTACCCAGGAAGGTCCTCCTCCTATTCCTCAAACCTAGCATCCAAACATTGGTATTCCATACCTTCAAACCTCACTGATTAAAATGGTGTTCCTGCTGTCTGCAAAGTATGGAATCATATAACATGGTGTAATCTTGATCCCTTACTTGCTGTGAGTTTCCTAACATTTGATGCTTGGTCCTGGTGCACCACTATTAAAAACCTCATCATTTGAGCATCTGGCCTATGTTAATGAATCCATTATTACTTTGTGGACTGTGGAAACTGCGATATACACATACATGTATTATCCGAGTGTTGATTGGTAAGTAAAGTAAACAAGAACTCATCATGCTATGTGTGTTTGCAAAAGATATTTCTAAAAGCATGTTTAATAACGTAAGATGTTGCATGCATTGGTAAAGTTAGGTGAAGTTTATTCTTTCTCAAAGAAAGTACTGTCCATGCAGTCTGCGCATGTTACAGCTTCCCAGACACCAAGAAGGGAAGATCGGTGCTACCAATTGTGTAGTTTATGCCCATTGTCAAAACATAGAATTAGGAGTCTGAGACCAGTTCCTTGGAATTCATACTTGAAGCAGAGGACGTGGAGTGCAAGTGGAGTAGAGAGAGAGTTTTGTCCAAAAGAACAGCTCAGAATATGTAGGATGAGACTTTCACAATATCAAAATCCGGCTACGGGTCTTCAAAACACCACCAATCAAGGTTTAGGATTTGTATGTATAATGCCAAGAGCTGGACCTCCACTTTGGACCTACAGAGTGTCCTGCTGTAGGGTGAAAATGCTACAATAGAACAGCTCTATTTCTAGGATGAAGATATCCTGAACTTTTTCTAGCAATACATTGTAAACCCACAAGATGTAACCAATATAGGGCAAAGTCTGAAACAAACCAGTTTCAATTTTTTTAGACATTGGATTTGAATATATTTAAAACAAATCCTCTAGATTGCAAGCCAAATTGAGCCTGATGTAACCCAAGAACATACAATCCCTTCATAGAACCAAGGGCACAAGTGTGAAGAGGAATTTGGCATGTGAACGGTTCTAGGACATGGCTCAGTACAATCAAGCATTGCCTGAAACTTCATCTGCTTATTGAAAAATATATGGTAATTCACAAGGGCTCTATGCATTTATTTTTTATGGAACTTAGGGCCAGATGTAGCAAAGGGTTTTACCCATTCTGTGTCTATGGGAAAATGTGTTTGTACATATGGCCACTAGCTCAGCCTTTAAGCAAGTTGATTCCTGTTAGCAAGTTTGGATGTTGATGCAGGCATCCTGAAATGTCTTCATTAAGGTTGGTCAACCAGGGTTCAATTTGTCCCAGTCGTGTTGTGGTTAAGGGATATTATGCAGAATTGTAGAGTGCACAATCACCCATGGTGCTGCATAGGTGTGAGTCTAGCCACACACAGTTCCTAGTGGGACTATTGGAAAAGCCAGGTCATCAGCTTCTTGCAGAAGTCAGGAAATAAGGAGGAGGCTCTTATGTGTAATGGCAGGTCGCTCCATGCTGTAGGAGCAATATGAGAAAAGGCCTAACCACCAGATCTGTTTCTGTATTCATGGTATCTATGCAAGCAGGAGTCCTTTCAATCGGATGTGTCTGGAAGGTTTGGGAAAGCAGATGCAATTGTTGATATATGCTGGGCAATGTTATGTAGTGCCTGGAAAGTGTAGGTGAGAAGTTTGAATTGTGATCATTTGTGAATGGGGAGCCAGTGGACTTCCTTCAGGTGTGGTGCAATGTGAGTGAGGAATGGGAGTTTGAGAGTGATTCTGACCACCAAGTTCTGAATGGTCTGCAGCCTCTGGTGATTTTTTTGTTGATCCCGGCATAGAGGGTGTTCCTGTAGTCAAATGTGTTTGTGACAGGGGTGTGTGTGACGGTTTTCTGGATGCTGATAGGGAGCCATTTGATAATCTTCCTCAGCATCCTGAAGTTATGGAAGCATGAGGTAGTGAAGGCATTATTAAGTTTGGCAGTCATGTTGAGTTTGCTGTTAAGTATGATCCCAAGGTTCTTGGCATGGGTGGTGTGTTTGGGTCTCTGTCTTAACTCTCTTGGTCACCAGGTGGAGTCCCATGGTGATGTGCTCTTCCCAAAGATCAACATTTTGGTCATATTGGTGTTCAGTTTTAGTCTTCATCCATCGGGTGTTTCAGTCAAGCAGGCATTGAACTTGATCTGGGTACTGAGCTTCTTGTCCATGCGGGAGAGAATGAGTTGCCTGTTGTCAGCGTAGGGGATGACATTGATGTTGTGAGAGCGGATAATGCAGGGTAGATGGATTATGTATGCATTGAAGAGGGTTGGGCTGAGGGAGGATCCTTGCCGAACACCAAAGATGTGATCCCTGGTGTCTGAGGTGTACTGTACTAGGCTCACTGACTGGGTCCTTCCAGGCAGGAAGGAGCAGATCCATTAGACTGTGTGTCTTTGTATGCTGATGTTGTGTAGGCATTGGAAGACGATGGGGTGGACCTGCGGAGAGGTCCAAGACGATGAGGACCACTGTGTCTTTTCTGTCCAAAGTCATGCAGATGTCATCTGTGGTGGCGATGAGGGAGGTTTCCACGCTGTTAAGAATCATTCAAATTGGCTAGAGGAGTTAGGCAGGGTTGTGTTCTCATTTCCATCCTGTTTATATTCTTTGTTAATTATTTGGAACCTTTTTGTTCAACAAGGGCTGGGACATGCCTTGTGGGGTATTATCTATGTTCTGGCTCTACTCTTTATGTCAGTGCTGTATTGATGGCCAGCATTCAGATGGTAGAGGAATAATTTTGCCAAATCTTTTATACTGATCTTTTTACTAAATCTAGATCTTGTTCAGTCAATAACAACATTCTTAGGCCTGAACATCTTGTCACCAGGAGAAATGTTTTTTTGTACAATTTCAGCCATGTGTATTTAATTTTGCTTCAAAGTTAGGTAGACCAATCCTTACACACATGCAAATGTATTTCTTTTGTACTCAATGGAGAAAGGTCAAGGGACTCTGCCAACACATGTACTCTCCATATTGAAGGGAATGGATTTTGCCAACACCTTTTGGTGGTTTCTTTGAGTTTTCCAAGTTTTTCCTGTTACAAAGAGCTTCTTTTGCTCGATTTGGAAGAAAGAATCAAATTCTCTCCTCTCCTGCTATGGATTTCTATAAAGACTAATCTTGTAGTTAATTTAAAAAATATATATATATAATGAACTGCTTTAACTCAGACCTCTCCAGAAAGATGACCTGATGGAAATATGTGAAATCTCTTTGTGTTGAACTTGGTAAACCCAACCTTTCAGCAAACCAGCATTACATTTACATCAGGACACATTGTGGGCTAAGACTTTCCATGATATACATAACTCATTACATGAATCAACTTATTTAACCCAATCAGTTGTCAAGAGTCATTATTTACTTAAAACAACTGATTGTATGGAAACCTGTGTTTAGGGATTGTTTTCTGTTGATTCTCTTCAGACTGGGTTTAGCTCACCACACTCTATGCGACTCAAACTCAGTACAGACTATTATGCATTTTGTCCTTTTTTGGTAAATTTTATAAGCTTTCTAGAAATCGTTTTATAGCTCCTCTTCTGAACCAATTTAGATGTTATCAAATTAGGCCTGCCTTAATTTTCTTGCAATTACTGAATCAACCATTAATTTGTTTATGTTTAAAGACAGTTTTTATATCATGCTTTAAGGATAAGAGACATGTTCTCAATGTAAATAGGTCATAATACAATAGATCTTATGTGAATATTGTATGTCTTTTTATTGTCAAATTGTCAGCTTGTTTGTTTATGTACGTTCCTTTTATGGTTTTATGAAAACATTGATCGATCGATTGATGGAATTTGAAGTGTGCTTTCTTTAATGCAGAATCCAAAGTGAAAGAAAGTATTATTTACTGAGATGAATCTATCTTCAATTTCTCATCTGGGACAGGTGAAGCTCCCAAAGGTAGAGGGATGCTGTGTGGCTAATTGTCGGTTTTCTTAATGACTCAGGTTTTCTGCTGGCGACCTCTACCTACCTTATTTTAGCCTGTCCAAAGTCCTGAACGTGCTGTCACTCACTTAAGAACACATAAATGGGATGGTAAAATCTGACCACCCACCCCCCCCTACACACACACAAGTGTCTATGGGAATTGTCAGTTTTGAATTAAACACTACATCCACTTAATTTTTCCCTGATAAATGTCTACAGGTCAAACCATCAGAACATATTGAGGGAAGATATGCAAATAACTAATACAGAATTATAAATGCAGAATAATATATAAGCACCTAATACTGCATCGAGTTTCCCATTTTTGCCTGCCTGTCGAATTCGGAATCAGAGGTATTTACTGTACTTAAGGAATATGTATTTATTGTGAATTATACAATCTTATATATTTGCCAATAATTTTGCCAAATGCAGGTTCTGGGCTATATGCTGCCATTTTAGAGAGTTTTCCAAGAATACATATTGGTCCATTTAATGAAATGGTAAAGTAATTTTCAAATCGGTTGGGTAATATTTAATTCTTTTAATATTTAATTATGGTTTAAACAGTTGAGTTCATGTTTGCCTAAATTGCTTTTATTTCAAATGCAAAACCACGTTTTTTCCATTACTGAGTGTTACTAAAAATAAAAAAAAACAGAAATGATACACTTAAATTCCTAAACAGATACACAACCACAACCACTAGTGATATACATGTACACATGTGAGCCAATGTGCCGTGGCCAATATGGCTTACAGAAAGTGCAAATATAAATATTAACTATCCTGCAATAAGCTGGTAGCTTCTTTCCAACCTTGAAAAAATCACCATGTTTAAATAAACATATGCATCATCCCCAGACACATCCAATATCATTTGTTTTTAATTTTACTAGTCCATTCATCCACCATAACGGATTGTCTGCTGTCCATTTTTGTGCAATTATTGCCCTCCTATCAATGAACTATCCAAACACACCATTTTTTCTTCTCAGTAATTTCCTCTTGATGCATGTCCCACATCTCTCCTAGAAGAGCTATGCAGAAATCTTAAGCTACCTCTATCACTCTAAACATTGTCTTTCAAACATGCATTATTTTTTAGCATTGCCACCTCACATGGGCCTTGGATATCACGGGAGATATCATATGTGATGTCACCTGAGGTTTTGTATGATGTCTTTAACAGTTATTGTGCTTCTTCAAATTTACTGCTAACGTATCTTTAGTAAATGATATGTATTTCCAACCGTTATCATGCACTTCTAATTTCGTGAGTTTAGATTGACACCATAACTGTGCAAATTTAAAGGTTTTTCATGGAATATCTTTGTTTTTCTGAAAGTATATTGTTGATTATGAAGGACTGCTCACATTGATGTTATTATATGCCAAGATTTTTATTGCATTGAGCTAGTGTTTTCCTACAGCATAGCTACATATTTAAATACATTGAATTGCTATTTTTCTATAGTATATTATGCACCCTTTTCTAATCAAATAGACTTTTCAATTATATTTCTTATCTTTCCTTGAATATGATCAGTGTTCTCAGTGTTTTGCTTAATATTTAGTTGCACTGAATGTGTGGTTTTCTATGCCGTATACTTCATTTAATCGTTTTAAATTAGAGGGTTTCTACAGCACGGTATAGTTAGTAGTATGTCCAATAACATAAATAGCATTTAACTGTCACATATAAAAAAAATCTATGTGATACTATATATTGGCATACAGTATATTTTATTGCAGTGAATATATGTATTTGTCGAGCACATATTTCCTATTGTCCCATTGACATTGCATCAAATTGCTTTTTTTATAATGTCCTATATTTCAGTACATTTAATTAGTGTTTTCTATGATACATTCTGTATAATGTTGAACTCACTCAATTTGTGAGTCTCTTTAGTATATTGTTCACTTCAGTACATTGAATTTGAGTTTCACAATGGCATATTGTTTACTTCAGTACATGAATCTGAATTTTATCAAGCTCTATCATATTCAAGTGCATTTAGTTCATGCTTTTCTATGATAACGTTATTCATCCCGTCACATTAAATTGGTGATTTTTCTGTGGCTTTTTCAATAATTCATTGCATTCAATTAGTGTTTTGAAGATGTGTTTTTTATTTCAGTACATTGAATTAGAGTTTTACTGTGATATAGCATATAGTACTCTGCATTAAACTAGTGTTCTTATAGGGCTCATTTTACATTCAATGGTATTGAATTATTATTTTTTATGGCACATTCTATATTTTGTAATCAGTGTTTAGGTGCAACATATTAAATATTTAATTGCATTTCAACAGTGTGTTTCGGTCATATAGCCTATATGCCATTGCATCAGTTTAATGATTTTCTTTCATATAGCCTGTATAACATTGCATTGAATTCCTGGTTTTCTTTGATATAACGCATATTTCATTCCATTGAATTTGTGTTTTTATGATTTATCCTGTGTTTCATTACATTGAATCCATGTGTGTCTGCTCTGATCCCATATTTTATAACATTGAATTAACATTTTTGAGATGTAACTGCATGTTTTGCATTGACAAAAATTTTCAGTGACATAGTCTATATTTTGTTGCACTAAAATAATGTTTTCTATGGCATAATGTCTATGTCATTGTATTGAATTGCCATTTACATGTGGCATATGAAAGATTGTGTTGCATTTTTTAATATGTTCTTGTTGCATTATCTTTAGATTCCAGTTACAGTTTCCAAACAGAAGTTACAATGGAAATAAAAAACAATGAGAGCTTGATCAGGTAAAAATACCCTGGTAAGAACATTACATTTTAAATTGTAGTATCCAAATATTTAAAATATATTATACTTTGATGAATCTACTTTAGAAAAGTAAAACATAAGCAAGTCATACTACAAATAATGTACTCTCTGACGTTTGGATGAAAACAGGGCAAACATGTTAGTAAATATCCTGAAAATTCAACGTGTTACGGTTTTAATTAAAAGCACAATAATCTTTAAAAAGAGAATGTCACAGGATTGGGGCAGCTGAGTGCCAGGGGACGATGTGTCCCCTTGAGGATGTGGCATGGTTAAATCTGATGTAGCAAAGTTGTAGTGGAGAATGGCCTGGTGCAATATTGTGCTCCTTGAGGCATGAACAGAAATACAATGCAGCTCCTGTGAGATGTGAAGACCAAGATACTCATTGTCCTCCTAGAAACCTTTTTTTCTAAACCTAGCATCGCCTACTCTGAAGGACTTGAATGGGATAGGTCCTACTGGTCTGATGGGACCAGCAGGAGAAGACTTGCTGAAGCCTCCATCAAGAAAACACAGGGGACTGTGTTCCAAATCGGAGGTGAGAAAGTGCTCGAGATCCTGCTGATCACCAGCTCAAACATTGTCTGTGGCACAGAATGATGCCAGGGACAAGGAGTGTGTTGGTGTCCAAATTTGAAAATCGAGAGGATTGCCTTAATATGTGTACAAGGGTTCTCGTCTCTTTCTGACAAGGGTGTACTTCTTCATGTGCAGCGCCAGAACATGCCAGAGAAATAGCTAATTTCAGCTTACATCTCACCGATTGTGATGGCTAGAAGGAATGTAGGCTGTTAAACAGGCACACGAAGGGGGACAAAGAAACAACAGCACAGTGATAATTGGGGTGGGTCATCCTCAAGGTTATGAGAGGATCTTACTAGAAGATCTTAAATCTCCCTGGATGGTTTGTAAATATTGATCGTCCATCAAGGGACTATGACAGTAAGGTACAGACTGCAAATTAAACAACACAGGCTTGTGCATCATCGTGCCAAATGGCCAAGCTAAGGGTAGCAATTAAAAGGAATTGTCATGTGTTCACATAGGTGAAAGTTTCCAAGTCATTAAATGAAGTGAGGAGGAAGACACCTCAATCACTATACAATGGTACGCCGAACCCCAGTCCTCTTGATGTTACTAGCTCTTACTATCTATAATGTAAAGGCTCTATTTTTTACTGATAGGTTAGAGTTATAGTTACTGCAATTTGTCAGCAGAGAACAGTCTGTATTTCCCCTTCCTCTGAGATGATACTGAGGTCACCGCTATTGGCGTTGCCAATGCTGGATGCTTTTCAAATGCGTCTATAATACCAATACCAAGGACAAGCCATCTTCAAAGTCTATTGTGTTTTACACTGTCAAGATGGCTGCCACATTGTTTCCTAGATCATGATGTAACACAACGTGGCAGCCTTTTTGAAAATTTTGAACATAATGGCATTCAACTGATACAATGTCAGCGATGCAACGTAATGTGGCACAATACTGTGGCAATATTTAAAATTTGAATTGTTTACTTGAAGAGCAGAATGGCGGAGGTGCGAGACAAAGAGTGCAGGTGTGCCTACAGAAGCCACAAAGCAAGAGGGATGAGCAGAACATCGACTCCCACTTGGGTGTTAAAGAAGAAATGATCCAAAACAAAATATTCTTGCATAAGAAGAAATGATCCAAAACAAAATATTCTTGCATAACCTTAGCTGTGAGAGTATACTACTTAGCCGCTTAAAAGAAAGAGTAAAAAAGCGATTATCTAGCTGTGTGAAAAACACAATAGTGGGGAGGAAAGCTAGCTGACAAAGAGCAGGGAACTGAGGCATGAAGAATTATCCAGTTATGAGCAAAGCACCCTGCACGCAGTATTGTGTGCAGTGCCGCCTGGGCAGCTGAAACCATCTATTTCCAGACCACAGAAAATGAATTTTGGTTGGGTCACGTTATAAAGATGACTTCTGGAATGTGCGCTGCAACAACGTGGCCACAGTGAGGAAGGCAAGGATTAAAACTATCATAGTGCACAGTGAAGTGAGGTCAGACACTGTGTGCTGCCCCGCCAGGCACCTAGCTTGATGGGGGCGGCCTTTCCAGATAGCCTAAGGCGAGATAAGAGAAGCCTTCCGAAATGTTTGTGTGCTTGGCATAGTTCAGGGGATAATTAAAATGCACGATGACGCTGGTGGTTAAAGCAAGTGATGGAGAGATATTTGATTTTTCTAGCCAGTTTTGACTCATGATAATGTAGTGGAGAGGGTTAATGTTAAGTAAGCAATGTACAGCGCTGATATCCCCTACTTTTCACTATATAAAACTGCAAATAAATAAAAAACAAATCGTGGAATCGCAGTGGCCCTGCCAACAACTGTAGTCAAAATCAATCTGTACACGAAGAATATCATGTCCGAAAATCTATCAAATACAATGCACTCCTTTCGGGGACAGTTGAAAAAAAGTCAAGATAAACGCTCTGTGGGCAGGTTCAACGTGTAATATGATTTATTTTAAACACGCAAGCGACGTTTTATTAGTGGTAAATACTACCGATCGGCAGTTAAATAAATGGTGTAGTTTATGTAGCTGTTTTCATGTAAGTCATTTGGGGCAACGTTTTTTAATCAAGCTCAGCTGAGTTTCCTCTCGAACAGAAATAACACCAAATGAATGCAAATCTTTCCTCGGGCAGCCTCTATATTTAGCTGTCCCAATTAACCAATTACCAGGTAATTTGTTCTGTTCCTTGAGGGATTTCCAGTTTCGCTCTGCTGTGCACCGTGAGCAAAGATACAAATTAAACTCTAGGTACAATATCACTGCTGGGCAACATTAATATCTACAAGGAATATTAATTACCTGAATGTGATTCGGCTTCTGTAGTACTAAAGGAGAACTGTTTCTAAAGTACAGCAATGAACAAAAGCCACAGTCTTTTTCTCTTGTTTACTGAATACTGTGACTAATACATAAAATATTCATCTTTAGTGACGCTGGCATGACATTAGGCCGCAGCAAAATTAAGTGAATTATGTGCATTTTGAGTTTCTATTTTGGAATATTTTTAGAACGCCAGAAGTTTGCAATGTATGAAACTAAAAGATAATTATGTAAAAACGGTATTTCATTGAACACATTTCCGACTAAAAACTCCGCATGGATATAGTGGCCAAACATTTTATAAATACTTAGGGCCAGATGTATCAATATTCCATTTTGCTTTTCCTAAATAGCGAATTTTAGGTAATTGCTATTTAGGAAATGCAAATGGAATGTAACAAAATAGCTATTCCCTAATAGCCATTCCTACAATCGCTATTAGGGAATCGCTATTAAGAAATGCAGCTCCATTCGTTCCTATGGGTCTTCAGGCCCATAGATGCAAATGGTTTTGCATTTCCTATTTTGCAATTTATTAGGGAATCGCAAATTAGGAAATGCTAAACCATGGGTGCCAAAGGCCTAAGGCCCCCTTTGATGCACCCCAAAGATTAATTGTGCACATATAAAGTGCACACATGCCCCTAAGTGCACTTTCAAAAATGCATTTTAAAAAATTGCACATGGTTACCATCAACTTGGAGTTGATGATAATAGCATTTCCTGAATGCCCATTTTGCATTTAGGAAATGCTTGATACATGTGCTTATGAAATCGAAAATAGATAATCCCTATTTGCAATTTCATATTTAGGGAATCTCAAATTGTGATTCCCTATTTGGAGTGGCAATTTTAGGGAATCGCAAAATATTGCGATTCACTAAAATGGGACTGCCAATGCCTTTCATACATTCACTAAGGGTATTTCGCATTTGCAAATGGTGGAATTTTGTGATTCGCAGCGTTTGCAGATGCCAAAGTCTTTGATGCATCTGGCCCTAAAACACCTAGGGCCAGATGTAGCAAAAATAAAAATTGCGACTCGCAGTTTGCGAGTCGCAATTTGGAATGCCAGGAAATAAACCGGTCCGATTTAGCGACTCGCAGCCGGACTCGCAACGCTGTGTGCGAGTCCGCAGATTGCGAGGTCGCTGTTTGCGAGTGTGCAAAAAACGAACTCGCAATTAGCGAGTGGGTGTCGCAAATTGCGAGTACCTTCAAAATTGCTTGCAGGTGCAGCAGAACACTCCAGAAAGCACACCAGAACACTCTGGAAACACTTCCAGGCACATGATGATGACATCACAGCCAGGAAGTTCACTAATACACCTGGGAAGAGGCTGGACCACACCCTTTTATAACTGCCAGTCTTCACACTGAACAAGCAGCAGCAGCCATGGAGGGAACCCCACGAAAAAGGAAAATAACATTTTCTGAGAGGGAGCTTGAGGTGCTGACCGAGGAATGTTGTCAGCACCATGATGAGCTCTTTGGGAGAGCAGCCCTCACTGTTCCTGAGGCCACCAAAAAGAAAATCTGTCAGGAAATGCAAGAAAAAATTAATTCCCTGGGTGTGAGCCACAGGACAATTGAGGACATAAGGAAGAGGTGGTATGACCTCCGCTCCCGGACCAAGGAGAGGGTGGCAGAAAGGCTCCGGGAGATGAGAGACACTGGAGGGGGACCATCATCTGTGCCACCACCCACACCCCTTGAAGAAAGGATTGTGGAAACATTTGAGCCGGAGGCAGTGTGTGGATTTGGGGACCTGGACACCTCAGAGCCCGGCACATCAACCGGTGAGTACCATGTGATAAGCCTGTACCCCTATCAATGTCATACCCCACCCACCATGTACACAGGTGCATGCACAACCAAATTAGCTCCATTTTAGGGTAGAAAAAGCCAGCATGATGCATTATGGGAAATGTAGTCAAATAGGCAGTTCATAGGCAAATGTTTATTAGGAATTGTGCAATAGATACTAGACACTGACAGTGTGTTCCCCATGTCCCACAGGTCTCCAGCAAGACACCCCCAACACCCCAAGCACCCAGGCCCAGGAGGACACCCCAGGACCCTCCAGCACCCCCACCTGCACAGTCAGCAGCATTCCTGCAGTGGTAACGCCTGCTGCAACAACAATGCCAGGAGCTGCCCCAGCAACAGCCAGGGAGGATACAGGTGGGAGCACAGGGCAGCCACCACTGCGCAGGCGTCGCAGGGCAAGAGCATCTGGATCCCGGATACTTCCTCCAACCAGCAGTGAGGCACATCTGCTGCGGGGTCAGCGCCTGCAGAACAGAATATTGGGCAGGATTAGTGGGGTGCTGCACCGCTTTGTAAGACACAACCATGCAAGCATGCAGCACCTCAACAGACGCATGGACCTGATGTGCCAGAACACTGGGGACATTGCCTTTGCCATCAGGGAACTGGCGGGCGGACTGCTGGGCCAGGCAGAGGCTGGGCGGCGCAGAGATCGCCAGATAATGCTAAGACTGGACAGGATGGCCACATCGATCGGCAGGCTAGCCATCAACACAACAGGCCTGTCGAGGAGGACAGTTGGCCTGCAAATAGAGATGGGCCATTTTGCTGGGGATGTTGCCAGGGGCCTGGGACGTCTCACACACATAATAGAACTAATGGAGACACGGGAGATGTCGAGGGCCACCGGGGAAACACCCCAAGACAGTGAAGAGGGCTCCACAGTGAGCAGTGTATCTGCCACTGACAGTAGGGTGCTAAGGAGTGGTAGGCAGAGCACCATGGACGCAGCAGGGACCAGCCAGGCTGGCAGGAGGGGCAGGAGATCTTAGAGAACAGCCAGGAGAAATAAATGTGGCACATGCCGTTAATGTGCCACATGACTGGTTAGCATTTCCCTGCCCATGGACAATTTCATCTTGTATATAGTTCATTCATTACATTATTAAAACAGTTATTTTACTTCCACTTAACAAAAGGAGTGTTTGGTTAATGGGTGAGTATGGTGGGAGTTTACACGTACCGTCCAAAATACTGCGTTGCAATGTGGTCCCGTCTCAGTCTGCCTTGATTAGCTAGACTTCTATCCCCATGATGGCGATGTGGTTGTTCTTGCTCTTCATCATCAGGATCTGGGTCTGCAGGGGTGAGAGGTAGCCCACGTCGGGTGGCTATGTTGTGGAGGATGGCGCATGCGACCACAATTTTGAATGCAGTAAGGGGGGTGTATTGGAGGGCGCCTCCACTGCGGTGGAGGCATCTGAATCTTGCCTTCAGGAGTCCGAAGGTGCGCTCTATCAGGTTCCTGGTCCTCTTATGCGCACTGTTGTATTGCCTCTCAGATTCATTTCTTGGTGTTAAAAACGGAGTCATGATCCATGGCCTTAGAGCATATGCACTGTCACCTGTTGGGCACAAAAGTACACTGTTAGGAAGTCCAGATAGTCGTGCACAGTGACCTGTGTGTATGTCTGCAAGTGTCTGTGGCTCTACCTAGGAGGTATCCGTCTCCAAATTCCCCACGTTCCAGGCGTTGATGTATCCCACTATGCCTAAAAATGTATGAGTCATGGGTACTGCCTGGAAACTTAGCTACGATGTCCGTGATGACGTAATGGGCATCACAAACAACCTGTATGTTGAGTGAGTGGGTACACTTTCTGTTGCGGAAAATGTGTTCCCGATTAGCAGGGGGGCATATTTGAATGTGTGTCCCATCTACACATCCAATGACATGGGGAAAGTGGGCAATGCGGTAAAAGTCCAGCTTGGTGCTGTTAATTTCTGCCTCATTCCTTGGTAAGTATATGAAGTGAGACCTGTGCGTGACTAAGGCATCTAGGAATGCCCTGAGGAACCTTGACACTGCACTTTGGGATACCCCACCTGCCACGGCAATGACCCCCTGATAGCTCCCTGAGGCCAAGAGGTGCAGTGCGCATAGTACTTGCACATGCGTAGGGATGGCGCAGCCACGCAGGGTCTTGTGTTCTAGCTGTGGCTTTAGTAAATCTATTAATTCTAGAATGGCTGCGCTGCTAAGGCGGTATTTATCATAGATCTCCTCTTCAGTTTGCTGGAAAAGGGTCTGCCTTGTTCTATATATCTTCTCCTGTCTGTGGCCCCTCCTCCTCCTCTGCTGGGCTGCGTAGACTCTCCTCCTCACTGCTATCAGGTATATCTCCGCCATCTTGAGTAACCCAGATGGCTTCTGGGTCTCCTTTTATACTTTGGTAATGGTTACCACCTGCTCTGAGTTGGTGGTAAATGGGACATGCAAACTGGGCTTTTTGCGACTAGTCGCAATTTGCGAGTTGCAATTGCATATGGGTTGCGACTCGCAAATTGCAACTCGCAATTTGCGGGTCGCACAATGGGGTCGCAACAGATGCAACTCGCAAAAGGGTCCCATCGCTTTTTGCGAGTCGGAAATGGGCTTTTTGCATCCCATTTCCGATTTTGCACTGTTGCAATTTGCGATTCTGCCCGTTTGCGAGTCGCAAACGTTTGCTACATCTGGCCCCTAATGCATAACTGATGATCTTAGTAACAGCGCCAGACGTATAAACATAGTTATTTACAGTGTTTCTAGTGGCAGACAGCAATAGGAAAGAATTAAGAATGTAATCTTGTCAAAGCAGGCCTGTAGATGGACTTAACTCACACAGCCAATATTTGCTGAAGGCTAACCTGTGGGTTAAAGGGTGCCTTGGTTCCTAAAATGTTTATATTGGATGGTTTCATCTTTTATTAAGTGACACCTCTCACCTTTTCTCCTAGTTCTCCCAACATATTTCTGTTTCTGTAATTCCCCTCACCCTCCCCATGGGTCCTTGACAGAGGTTGGTCTTTAATGTAGTCCTTCCACCAAAACGCCTTGAGTAGCAGAAGTGACATCACATATGTTTGGCAATTGTGACTGCACAGGATTGACACTTTCTCCCTACTCTATGTGCTCTATAGCGTCCTAATTACTACTGAGGAGCAAGTCGAAGGGTTACCAGGGGAACTACAGAAGGTAATTTGGGATTTTAGACAGCCATTTATTTTCAGGTTGAGTATAGCAGTGCGCAAGCGCTGCTTTTCCGACGTGTTGGTATGTATCTGGGCTTTTAACCACGCCCACTGCACGCCCATCACTATCACTTGTTCTTGGGCTTGCCTTTCAAAAATCCTTTCTTTTCGTTGGTAGCTGCTTTACGTTTGTCTCTCCTTAGGGCGGTTTGGTTACCGCCTTGGGGGCTGACCCTGCTACATGGATAATTCCACGTTTGCTGATAACTTTGACTGCGAGTGAACTTCTTTTTCCTTTTGTCTCCTTCACACTCATGGCGGTGCTTTGAATCGGCTCACTTTTTATTTTCAGTTTGTGTGGCAAGAAAAGTCCAGTTAGTAATTTACAACGCTAATAGCTCTAACTCAAGCAAAAGGGAGACCCATTTCATTGCAAATGCTTGATTTATATTCCTGTTAACGCAGTCATTATCCTGGAGCCCTGGGGTAGCATAGACAGTTTCATGGGTAAAAGAGGTGAAGCCGAGGTAAATGCTGCTGCTCTTTTCTAACTCTCATTGACGTACTGGTAATCTCACCTCAGTCATCCCCCTCCATCCTGCACCATTCCAGATACCTCTACTGCTTTTCCCATAATCCCTTCATTGATACAATCAGAATTCATTCTCTTCAAACTTCTTTTAATTTCCTGCACATCCTCCATACTCTCTCTAAAAATGTCCTGACTGCAGGCAGTGAACACTGTGGTTGTGGATAGGAAGTTGGCAGAGGAATCTGAGGGAATGAGGGAGATGGAGTAGACAAAGATTAAAGGACAGGCAGGTTTTTCTGCTAGGCCGTCAAACCACTAGGGTACCAGTGGCGTCAGGGTTCGAGTCAAGGGTAGACATGGGTAGATGGCCACTTTTTTCACAAGGTGGACGCCGTCTACTCTGCAAAGAATGTGGGCCCTTCAGAAATATGCTAAGCTTGTCCAGGTGTAATGTTTGTAGACATCAGGACACATTCAGCAGCACCTGCGCGTTGTTTGCTTTTGTTCCAAGTTGAGACTTGCAGGTGGGGAAGGGGTTTGTCAGATTCCAGCTGGGCCCATACCAAAGACCGAAGTTAAGGGGCCATCAGGCCTCCTTTTGTTGAAGTATCCTGGCTGGGAGCAACATGGAGCCTCTCACCTAAAAACAATGGAGGGGAAAGAAAGGCACACAGCTTATCTCTTCACAGGTAGCAGAGAGGGATGTTTTTGGCTTTGTTCAGCCCCTGTATATAAGAAATAAACAATGCTGTGTAAGAACGTCAGATGTGTTGGTCTGTCTGAATATTTACAAAAATAAAGATTTAAATACCAACATTTTGTTTTATTTATTTATTAGCGCTTTAGCGCTACTCATCCCAATACAGGGTGTAAAGCACTTTACATCACACATACATATTATGTATTGACAATAATCCATATGTATAAATCACTGTACAGGATGTGTTTAAGACAGTGAGGGTTGCAAGATGTAAAAGTGACATTTCCTTCATAGCTCACTGTGACTTACAATTTATGAACTGCAAGAAACAAAAGGATCTCAGTGTTCAAAGCAGTAACCCACTTACCCATTTACATAAAGAAATCTGTTATCTGCTGTTCCATAATCTGCTTTGCAGGAGACATATTAACTCTCTATGCTACTTTTATTCAAAACTGGGACTAGACAAAACACAGATATCGCTATCTAGCAAATGCCTTAACCACCAGCTTTCTTATCCATTGTTAGTAGTCCCTGAGATTTAGTTGGCACACAAAGATCTCTGCAGCAAGTACCTCAACCCCATAAGATATTTTAAAATGTACACTTTGCAGTCAACTAAGCAGAACAGATTTAGAGCCGCGTTTCTCCTCGTTTCCAATTTCTTTTTGGCAATGTTTTGAAAAATAAACGTAAGAGTGGAGGCCCATATTTTGCGTTGGGATTGCTTCACTTTTTTTGACACAACCGTAATGCAAAATCTCATTTGTTAAATATTGTACTGTGCTCAAAAGTACTCATGTTAGACCTGCTGAAATTATGTGTGAGGTCTTAAGTTTGATGTCACTTCTTGTGATGTTAGTTCCTGAGAGGTCATGGGTTATGCTGCTACTCCCTGTGATTCTGTGTGCGATGTCACGCACAGTGATGTTTTATGCCATGATGTCACTTGCATACCCCCTAACTTGGTTAGTCGCCCACTTCATGTTTTTTAGTACATGAGCCCTGAGTGGCGTCATCTCCACCTGCCTTCCAGCAGCACACTTGCGTTTTTATAGATACCCTCTGCTGTGGGGCTTTGGGGATTAATTGTTCAAAAAAGTTATACTGTTAACATATCATGATTACACTTGCCAAAAATGTAATGGTGGATTGGCTGCCATGTTAAGGCAGACCTGTGGGATTGTTTTTGTTTTGCAGAAACAAAACACACTAAAGTATAGGGTTATTTCTCCTAAATAAAACATTGATGGCCCCTGCTTTTGGGCTCTATTTACGATTATGCCTGCCTAAGTATTGATAGTTTACAGAAAGACAGATATGTGTGACAAAGTCCCCCCCCCCTCGCAATGCCCTGATGATTGTGCCCCCACAATAGATGGGCTACTGGTCAGAGGTTTCTGAAATGAGGGCAAGCATTGGATCCCCATCTCTAAATGAGGCTCAAGGAAAAGGGAGTGTGGCAACAGAAGAACCGCTGATTGTGTGTGGGAAATGGTCACCCCCAAACTTTCTGCCTTTTCCCTCCACCTATTGCTGAATTCATTTTTGTTGGCCTCTGTGCATTTTACCACTTCTAACCAATGCTAAAGTGCTTGTACTCTCTCCCTAAAGCATTGTTTGTTTGGCATATACCAAACTGGCATATTTCATTTACTTATAAGTCCCTAGTAAAGTGCACTACATGTGCTTAGGGCCTGTAAATTAAATGCTACTAGTAGACCTGCAGCACTGATTGTGCCACCCACTTAAGTAGCCCTTTTAACATGGGCCCTTTAACCAGGCCTCAGGCTTGCCATTGCAGAGCCTATATGTGCAGCTTACACTGCCACGTCGACTTGTCATTTAGAACCCCTTGCCAAGTCTTAAACTCCCCTTTTATTACATATCTCATCCCCTAGGTTGCCCATAGTGCAAGGTGCTCTTTAATTAGAAGGTAGGACATGTGCCTTTCAGTTTTACATGTCCCAGTAGTGGAAAACCTCCGAATTCGTTTTCACTTCTGTGAGGCCTCCCCCTGTCATAGGATAACATTGGGGATTCCTTTTGACATTTAATACACTGTAATCCCTGATTGAGAGGAGACCCTGTATAGTACCCATGGAATTGTAATGATAAATCCTCTTTAATGGTAAAGTCGGATTTATTGTTACAATTGTGGAAATGCCACTTTTAGAAAGTTTTCCTGCTCTTATCCCTGGGTGCTTACATCCTGTCTCTAATCACTTGTTTGGGGTAGGTGAAACCTGAGTTTTGTGTATTTCCTCTTGACAGCTACACACAATGGGAGCCCAGGTAGACCTTGATGGGCTATCAGGACATGGTGGGAGGGAATAGGCAGTGACCTGTCCCCACACAAAGAGCTGCATACATTCCTGTAGTGAATCTGGATCCATCGTAGTAAGGCAGGACCTCTGTGCACTTCAAAGACTCCTTTGAAGTGCCCCCCACATCAAAGACACCACTGGGTATAAGAACTGGACCTCGGACCCTACCACTTCAGTACACTTCTAGACCTGTGGATACTTTTCTAGGAAGAATGACTGCTGTGCTGCTAAAGGACTGCCACTCTGCTGGACTGCTGCTCTGGGAGAATTGCTCTCTTGTTGTTCGACCTGCAGCCTGCTGCCCTCTTTTCCTGGATGAGAGGACTGAACCCACACAACTTGAATTTACCACCCAGAGTGACTCCAAGGGCCAGCTGACTGGTCTCCTGTTTTCTGAAATCTCAGGGTCATAAACGACTTCAAACTTATCTGCTTCTGCACCTGGACTCTGGCAGTTGTGAGTCTGCCCTGCCAAACGGTACCATCCAGTCCTCGACCCTTGGAAGTGGGCCAAAGTGCATTACCAGCAGAATCCATGCAACGCCGTAGACGCAGAGCCCAGAACCAGAGCATTGTCTCCACTGCGGACACATTGACACCTTTGTGAGTATCAACACCAGCGCATTGCCGCCATTGTGAGGAGAACACCATAGCATCACCGTCACAGCTCGAGCCCACACTTTGCCTTAGCAGTGTGGACCGGTGACGTTGCAACACCTCCTCTGCACACCACATCTCATCGTCGACAACAACGCAACCCGGATGCCTTTCAGCAACCCAAGTCTAAGCCCTTTAGCCGGCCCGCACTCCATTGCAGTCAGCCTGAAGTTTTCACTTTGCCCCAGTTAAGCCTGACCAGATATCCCCGGTTGGTGCTTCTAACCTCTAAGCGCTGTTTTACTTTTTATTCCTTAAAAATTCATAACTCATGTTCTACTTATTGGATTTTTGTCATTTTGGTCTTGTTGTATTTATTACATTTCTGTTTAATTTAATTTTCTACCCAGGTGTGGCATCTTTTTGTGTGGTGTTTTTAGTGTTTTACTGTTTGAAGTGCTGTGCAAATACTTTACACTTTGCCTCTTAAGCGAAGCCTGACTGATCTATGCCAAGCTATCAAGTTAATTTAGGGTGTGCGCGTCACTTTACCTGACTAGAGTATTGGTTCCTGCTTGGACAGGGTGCATACCTCTGCCAACCACACACCCAGTTTCTAACAATGTGATTCTCCTGTTCTGCCAAATTCTAAATGTTAACCTAACGGGCACATTTAGCATTCAGCAGATGGCTCACCAGACAACCGGTGTAGCAAACAACCTGCCTCACCCACCTGGGGCAGTACTGCCCACCAATATTAGACATTCTATCTAGCTTGACAGGCCTCTTTCTGGTAAGCAGGGGTACTTTTGGCAAAATTGCATTCCTGGCAGGTTGCAATGAGCTGGCAGCCCACTCAGCATGTTTAGTTCTGTTCAACAGGGGGGAACCCCTAAGCAGGGCCGGAGTTAGGGCTGTACGACTAGAGTAGCCACACCTGGTGTTGACCTTGGGGATGGTGTGTTTAGAAATAACATAAGTTTGAAAGCACGTATTGCTGTGTTCCTTGTGTGACCAGCAGTTTTCAGGAAACAATTAAAATGTCAGGATAACACTGGTTATTACTGTTCCTGCTGGAGAGAGATCAGAGTTTTGTCTAGTGGGAATTTTGACTCATCATAAGGTGACATAGAGGATTAATGTGCCTGCTGCAAAGAACATGAACCATGCAAATTGCAAAACCTTTTTTTATGTGGATAGCTCAGTGGGTTACTGCTTTTATCACAGAGATCCTTTTGTTACTTACAGTGCCCCAACTGTCTTCAATCTGCATGGTACAGGTTAGAACATTATGGGGTTCATTACAACCCTGGCGGTCCAAGACCGCCAGGGCTGTTATGACGGAAGCACCGCCAACAGGCTGGCGGTGCTTCCCAGGTCATTACGACCGCGGCGGAAGCGCCGCTTTCGCACCACCGGGGCCGGCGGTTTCCCACCACAATGGCCCCCGCGGTTGTAATCCACCAGGGCAGCGCTGCTAGCAGCGCTGCCCAGGGGATTACGAGTCCCCCTACCGCCAGCCTTTTCCTGGTGGTTTGAACCGCCGGGAAAAGGCTGGTGGTACAGGGAGTCCCGTGCAGCTTTTCACTGTTTGCTAAGCAGGCAATCAAAAGCGCGACGGGTGCAACTGCACCTGTCGCACGGCCGCAACACCTCCAGCTCCATTTGGAGCCGGCTCCTGTGTAGCGGCCGAGATCCCCGCTGTGCCGGTGGGCGTAAACTAGGTTTCTGCCCGCCGGCCCAGCGGGGATCTCCAAATGGCCGTGGCGGGGGTGCTTAGACTGTGGTAAAGACTCTTGTAATAGTAACAAGACTGCTGGATTTGTAATGTAATGTAAATGTAATGTAAATTCGTACTTGTAAAGCGCACTCCGACCCGGAGGTATCGAGGCGCTGAACGCATACCGCTGTGAAACCCCTCCTGGCTTTCCCTGTAAGATGCCCAGTCCTGGGCAACCCCCAAGGTGAAGCCAGGCATCCCAGCGCTGTTGGGGCCGTTGTGGAGATTAAGCAAGCTATTGCCCAGAGTTGCAGAGTGAGACCCATGAGTTAGTTTAGGCACCGAGGCGAGAAATATCCTGTCCAGGGAAATTGAGCCCAAGAACCGCTGAGGCCTGGTTAAAGGCCAGATCTCTGCATCAGGGTCTGCCTCTCTAACCATTGTGCCTCACTTCTCTTTGGGTGGCAGCACCACCGGGCACTGGGGACTGAGTCCGATCTTGTTCCTTGTGACAGCGGTCAGCCTAACCCTTGCAGCCAGGTAGCTGCACCTCACCATTACCGAAGAGTAAAGTAAAGTAAGTGAATTGTGGCAGTCCTTAGAATGTCATCTGGATTTCTCAAGGAAACCATGCTGGAACAGATCTTACCCCTTTCTCTCAGTCACGTGTGTCTCACACATACAAATGCAAAACAGAAGCAGGACTAGGTTCAATACGTTTTATTGAATCAACTACATTCTATGTAAGAAAGGCATGTATTGTGATTTTAAGGATGATAACACATATTAAAAGCAAGGCAGTGACAAGGAAAGTGAATAATAGGAAAAGTTCCACCATACTGTCATAACAATGGTTATGAAATCCCTACCGGCCCTATTAAGGTTCTCTTTAAGTCTGAATCTGCCCATCAGGCCCCCCTGGAGAACCCCATCCCCCAGACTTGTGATTGTAGGTAAAGAAGAGGTCTGTTGGTCTACTGCAAATTCTCCCACATGGATGGAGAGACTCTGTCAGGTTTCCGCAGCAACTTCAAAGGTTATGTGCAGTGTACGATCGCAACTGGTTGGAATTCCCCTCTATCGTGTAGGGGCAGTGAGGTGTGTTATATTAAAACATCTGGTGTTCTGAGAAAACTGCCCTGACATGAAAACACTTATATTTCTATATATGAGAGTTGGGGACATGATGATATATCTAATTCATAATTTATCACGTACGACCTTGAATTAGGCACAGAATGAAAATGTTGTGCAGAGAAAAGAATAAAAGAAGTCTGTGTAAAAGGACAAGCTGATAAAATAATAAAAACATATCCACTAAAATAAGACTTCTGCTAAAATAGTAGAAGAATAAAAAATGCATGCCTCAGAGTGAAAGGGCGCAAGCTGCGGGTCAAAGCTAAAATAATGTGCCTGTGTAATAGCTAAATTAACCCCACGGCACCCTCCTGATTGTCAGTTCAAAGTGTAGAGGTCCCTAGCAAAGCCTAAATTAAAACTGCCATTTCTACATAACGTTAAAATCAATACTAAAATGTATACAATAAAATGTATATGTTGACAAGCAAACAGACAAAAAGTTGTTCAAATTAAAACCGGTCTATTTAGAATTTAAAAACATAACAGTCAAAATAGGGCCAAATGTCAACAGGTCAGTAATAATCATGGTCCTTTAGAAAATCACCAGTTTCATCAATTCTGAAAGCCTCAACATCTGAAGATGCTAATTGTTAGAAATTGGGTTGGCAGAGGTATGCACCTTGCCCAAGTAGGGACCACAGAAATTCACAACACAATCCAAATTATCCTGTGCTCACCTTCTGGTAGCTTGGCACAGAGCAGGCAGGCTTAACTTAGAAGGCAATGTGTAAGGTGTTTGTTCAATAACCCATACATTAACTGTTAGAAATGGGGTTTCTGGTTGGTTAGGGTATGCACCTAAGCCAGGCAGAACCCACCCATTCTAGTCAAGGCAAGGGAGTTACACGTCCAAGATAACCGCTACTCACCCCGTGGTATCGTGGCACGAGCAGTCAGGCCTAACCCGGAGGCAATGTGTAAAGCGTTTGCACAACACACACAACACACTTTGACGCATTATCTCCACCACAAAGGAAACACACCAAGTTATATGAAAATATACTGTATTGTACACAATGCACTTATTAGACCAAACATCACATATCAGTAATATCCTGCTATCTTAGCAGTTGTCAGAATGTTACACATTAGTTACTCTGCAAAACTAGCAGTAGTCGCATATAACACACAGGTTACTTAGCATTCTGTAACATAAGCAGTGATCAGGAAACACGTTATTACACGAAAGCACTTGTCATAAGAATATCATAAACACCCACATTAGGAACATTATAAAACGTATGGCAAGTCAGAAAAACATATTAGCATGTTATGCCCATAAAAGGAACATTTGCACACACCTATGAAAACATCATCAAACAGGTAGGCAACATATAATCAATAAAGAATCTAAAAATAACTTATGTTATATATATTGTCTCTCAGGAGTACCTGTGCGAGATGTAGGCACCTCCAGTGCCAGTTGAACGAAAAATGGGGCCTCCCAAGAATTCTGGGTTGAGGGGTGCGGCACTCACCCCCTCTGTATTAGTGAAGGGCCCCTTCTGGGGCCATCAATTGCTGGGGGCCCCCAGGCCTCAACCAGCCCTCACGAGGGGGGGCCAAAGTCAGCAACCAATTCAGAAAGGAGGGGGACATCACGCACCCCCTGTGCTTTAATAACGGGCCCCTCCTGGGGCCTGCGATCTCTGAGGGCTCCCCCTGGTCCCTCACCGGCCCGACAATGAGGGGGGCAACACAAGGACACAAGCCCACAAGGGGCCACTAAAATGGGACCAGTGGCGCTGGGGGCCTCCAGCGAAGCTTCCGCCCCGCCCGCGGTCCCGCAATATCTCTTTCGGGGCACTGGTGGGGCGAGAGTGCCTCCGAAGAGGCCTCCTTCCCCACCCGACGTCTCCTCCAACACGCAGCAGCCCGCCCGGCTGTCCGAGAGGGCAAGTACCAGAGTAGGTGGCTGTCTGTGCCCCGAGGGCACTCCTTGGAGCGCGCTTCCCCCCTGGGGGCACGATTGGAGCGCGCTCGCTCCAATCTTCTTCTTTTGATGGTGCCCCGAAGGCATAGAGAGCAGTGTGACTCTGGCGCTCAAAATGAAGAGCCTGCCCGGGCTGCAACAGTGACTTTTCTCCAGCACCAGCGCTTCACATCGCGATTTACACTTTTTGTGGAGCCTGGGTCACAGTGGTGTTTCTGGGCAATAAGGAGCGCTCTCACAGCGCTTAAAGGGTAAAAGATGAAGTGCTAGTTTTTGTCAAGAATTGAACCACTCCTCATGCTTCACAAGGTTGCAGGGGTCAGGGGCCACAGCACCCTGCTCCTGCGGAGCAGAGTCTAAGAAAAAGGCCCACAGGTGAAGGGGCCCAGCAACAGGCCAGAACAAAGAGGATGCATGCAAGTGGCAGTTCCTTACAGTCACCAAGCAGGTCAGAGGTCAGCACAGGAAAGCAGTCCAGCCTTCTGTCTCTAGTTCCAAAATGTCTCCAAGAGTCTCCAAATTGTGGGGAAAACTCCCCAGTACTTATACTCTGTCTTTACAGTGTCTTCCAATGGAAGGGGAAAGGAGGTTCCAACCAGTTACAACTGGTTCTGGGAGTGCCCCCTCTGTCCTCCAGCACAGGCTCCATACATCAGTTGGGGGTAAACGATCCTATTGTGTGAGGCCAGGGCGCAGCCTTTACAAATGTAGGTGTGCCCCGCCTCTCCCTTCTCTCAGCCCAGGAACACTATTCAGTATGCAGATGCACCTCTGTGACACCTCCACCCTCCCTGTGTACAAGCTGTCTGAAAAGTATGCACAAAGCCCAACTGTCACTCTGCCCAGATGTGGATTGGAGTCAACCTGCAAAACACCAAAGTCATAAGCACAGAGAAATGCTCACTTTCTAGAAGTGGCATTTTTGTAATAATAATAGAAAATACACCTACACCAGTAATCAGCATTTCTTATCACCATTACAGCCATACCAAACATGCCTACGCTACCCCTCATAAATCAGACAATATCCCCTAAATATAAAGCAGGGCATTTCTAATGCAATTCTATGAGAAGGCAGCACTCACAGCAGTGAGACACCAAGTTAGGCTGTTTGTCACTACCAGGACAGGCCACGCAACCTGGCACATGTCCTGCCTTCTACATACATTGCACCCTGCCCATAGGGCTAGCTAGGGCGTACCTTAGGGGTGACTTACATGTAGTAAATGGAGAGTTCTGGACCTGGCAAGTAAATTTAGATGCTTAGAAAACTGTGCACACAGGCCCTGCGCTAGCAGGCCTGAGATAGGTTTGAAAGGCTACTTCAGTGGGTGGCGCAAGCAGCGCAGCAGGCCCACTAGTAGCATTTAATTTACAGGCCCTGGGTATAGAGATACCACTGTACAAGGGACTTATAGGTAAATTAAAAAACCAATCAGGTATAAGCTAATCATACCAACTTTAGATAGGAGAGCACCTGCACTTTAGCACTGATCAGAAGTGATAAAGTGCTCAGAGTCCTAGAGCCAGCAGCGAGAGGTCAGAAAAAATAGGAGGAATTAGGCAAAAAGTCAGGGGATGAACCTGCCACAAGGGCCAGGTCCAACAGTAACATAGTGAAAACACCATGAAAAGTACTGCACACCAGCTTAGGAAAACAGATAAAATGTATCTGAATACAATAAGACCAAAACAACAAAATCCAATATGCACTAGTCACGATATCACTTACTAAAGGTTTAAATGAGCCTCAATCCTTATGAATAAGTGGTTGTATCTTTTTAACACACAGTACTTGGGATGCTTCTAAAATAATGACACACAGGGGCCACAGAGGAGGAGAGGCATTGATTAGGTGCTGTGTCAGATTTTCTGGGGCAGCACAGATGATGTGTTGTTTCTTTTTATGCTGTAAGGTGATGCGTCAATTTCCAAGCGCCTCACTGTGGCGTGGGGATATTTTAATGCCCAGGGACGATCCGCTGAAACTCCTTGACACGCTGGTAAGAAGGAGCAGGCGCTGCGTCGATCTGGTAGGCGATGCTGCAATTTTTTTCGCTGCGCAGCAGGTTCTGTGTCGATTCCACAGGCGTCGTGTCAATTTTCCGGCACACAGAGATTTTCTTCTCTTTGGTGTGGCCCTGAGACTTCAGAACAAGAGGCAAGCTCAATCCAAGACCTTGGAGAGCACTTGTGGGAAAGACAGAGTCCTTCCAGCAGAGTTAGGGGTCAGCAAGCAGTGGGGCAACAAGCAGGGCAACAGTTCTTTTCAGCAACGCAGTCCAGATGTGTCCTTTGGGCAGCCAGGCAGTCCCTCTGACAGAGTCAACTTGTAGATCCAGAAGTGTCTAATTTTGGAGGGTCACAGACCTAGTATGTATACCCAAAAATGCCTTTAAAGTGGGAGAAACCTCAAAGAGTGCACAAGTTCCGCTTTCAACCCAGCCCTGTCTGCCAGGATCCCTTTGGAGTCCTTTGTGTGAGGGCAGACCACTGGCCTTTGAAGTGTAAGAAAGAGCCTCCTCCTGTCCTGCCCAGGGAGACCCATTCAGTATGAGTGTCCTGTGTTTATGGCTGTCTGGGTGTAATATACAAGGGGAGCTGTCAACCAGCAAAGACCAGATGTGGATAGGAGACAAGCTGTAAGGCACAGATGGCAGTAAGTGCAAGGAAATGCCCACTTTCTAAAAGCGGCATTTGTAAAATAGTAATATCAAATCCAACTTCACCAGTAAGCAGGATTTTCTATTATCACTCTTGCTATACTAAACATGACAGGGCTACTACTTTCAGATCGGAATCTACCACTTAAAAGTATATAAGGGCAGTATTAATGCTGGTCGATGAGAGGAGCAGACCTCATAGTAGTGAGAAACGAATGTGTGAGGTTTTTTACTACCAGGGCATGTATAACACATAAGTACATGTCCTGCCTTTTACTTACATAGCACCCTGCCGTATGAGTTACCTAGGGCCTACCTTAGGAGTGACTTATATGTAGAAAGAGGAGAGTTTAAGGTTTAGAAAGTACTTTTAAAGGCAAAGTCGAAGTGGCAGGGAAAATTTCACTGTAAATTGCATATAGGAAGCACTTTTGTTCGCTGTTTTCTGGGGCCCAAAAAGAAATCACGTAGATCTGTATCTTCTGATAGGAGTCTGAGGTGTTCTTTTACTGCTACTTTTTACTGCTACTATGGAGGAATATTTCAGCCACTGTTGCCATAATTTCCCTACACTATATGTGGCGACGATATCAGAGTGTTGTAATGATATATAACAAGGGTCAGGCCAGCTCGCTCTAAAACCCCTAGGGAGTTCACAAAACGTGCATGACAACCATTTGTGTCCATTGGCCACAATAACCACCCATCAGGACCTGAAACTGTTGTGTTAAATGTTCCCTTCTGGACCCACCCATCAAACTGTTCTTCAGTAAAATGTATCATTTTCAGCCAATTTTTCAATTTCGCTGGTTCTGCCAACCTAGACAACTAGTTTGCTGTATGGTGGCATTTAGAAAAATTATTTGCATCAGAATAAGGCATAGTCTAAACAAAGCTTCCCTTCATTTGCCAAAGTTTAGCTCTCCAAACACTTTTTAGGTGAATCAACCAACGGTGGCTCCTCCATTAGGGCGGAGGAGTGTCACCCGCCCCTTCCCCCACCAGCAGCAGCCGCTGCAAAGCCTTTAACCCCTTGGGTGCTGAGGACAAGGTGGTTATGTTTGGTGGCACGGCGCTCAGGCACCACGGACGTAACCACCTTGTCCTAGACCCGGCCCGGGGGAGCGCTAGCGCTCCCCCAGTGGGCCTCTCACCCCCCTCCCATTGGCTGGGATGGAAGGGGAATTGCTTCCCCTTCCACCCCCGCTCTCCCCCGTGACATGCTAAGCATTTCTCTTCTGCTCTGGAGGAGGGGGCAGGCAGAGACATCAAAAGAAAGGAAAGCCTTTTCCTTTCTTTTGATGTCATTAGCATTTCTGCAGCCTGATCACCATGCCATCGGGCTGCAGAAATGACCACTAGACAGCAGGGATTTTTAAAAATGTTATATTTGTGTAATAAGAGGAGCGGCCCCTTGAAATAATAATTCAGCCTTTTCCGGCCCCCAGGGGGCCGATCGTCCTATGTTGATTAGGTCGACCTGCCCTCGGGGGAGGGAGGGGGGGCAGAATCCACTAGACACCAGGGATTTTTTTTTTTTTTGTGTCATAGTCAAGGGTCGCTCCCAAAGGGGGGCAGAAACCACTAGACACCAGGGATTTTTTTTAGTTCAGTTTCACGCAATGGGAGCGACCCCTTAGGCAAGGGTCGCACCCCTGAGGGGGGGGGGGAATTTATTTTAGGCCATTTCTGCCCCACTTGCGGGCAGATTGGCCTATTTTAATTAGGCTGATCTGCCACTAGGGGGGCAGAAACCACTAGGCGCCAGGGATTTTTTTTTTTTTTTACAGATGGAGAGCGCCCCTTAGGCAAGGGTCGGTCCCCTGGGGGGGGGGGGGGGGAATTTATATGAGGCCATTTCTGCCCCTATATTGATTAGGCCAATCTGCCCAAAAGGGGGGCAAAAACCACTAGACACCAGGGATTTCTTTTAGGTCAGTTTCACGCAAGGAGAGCGACCCCTTAGGCAAGGGTCGCTCACCTGAGGAGGGATTTATTTTAGGCCATTTCTGCCCCCCTTGTGGGCAGATCGGCCTATTTAATTAGGCGGATCTGCCCTCAGGTGGACAGAAACCACTAGGCACCAGGGATTTTTTTTTTTACAGATGGGGAGAGACCCCTTAGGCAAGTGTCGTTCCCCTGGGGGGCAAATTTATTTTAGGCCAGTTCTGCCCACCTTAAGGGCAGATCAGCATATTTGTCCTAGGCAAATCTGCCCCCAAGGGGGGCAGAAACTACTAGACACCAGTTTTTTTTTGTAGCCAATTTCACGCAAGGGGAGCAATTCATTAGGAAAGGGTCACTCCTCTGAGGATCAAATTTATTTTAGGCTATAAACCCCACCAGACACCAGGGAAATTTTTTTTTTTCTAAAAAGAGGGTGGGAGTATGGCCATACCCCCACCCCAAATAAATGGGGACAAAGTTGTACTGCCCACCGGAGGGCAGATAGGGCAATTAACCCCGATTCACTACCCGGGGGGTAGAAAGCCTACTGGACGCCAGGGAATTAAAAAAAAAAATAGTGGGCTTGTGGCTACCAACCAGTATGGGCATGGTTATGGCCCCACCCCAACTGAAGGGGTAACAGTCTTTCAACTCTCCTCTGCACACTAAAACATGTTATCCCACGGCAAGCAAGAGGACATTATATTATTTTGGGTTTTGGTTTTACATTTGGGCCATGAGAGCTTGACTAACTCTCAAAATCGTCCCACTTGGAATGGTGAGGGCTGGGCTTTTTGGACTTTGGGACGCTGCCATGTAGACAAATCCACAAGACCTAGAGACATCTGAAAACTAAACATCTGGGTGCTACACACGCACACACACCATTTTCTTACCCACAATGCCCTGCAAACCTCCAGTTTTGCTGGAAATCACACATTTTCCCACATTTTTCTCATGGAACCTTCTGGAATCTGCAGGAATCCACAAAATTACTACCACTCAGCATTGTCGTATCTATACCGATAAAAATTCTGCCCCACTTGTCAGCCTAAAAATATATTTTTTCAAACTGCGCTTTTTGATCTGCTTTGGGTCCCCCTCAATTTTGACATGTTTTTGGCTCTTCCCTATCACAGGCACTTGGCCCACCTACACAAGTGAGGTATCATTTTTACCGGGAGACTGAGGGGAACGTTGAGTGGTAGGAAATTTGTCCCTGTGCAGTGATCCCACACAGAAATGTGGGAACATTTTATTTTTTTAAATAAATGTGAGCTTTGCTGAGGATTCTGGATAAGAAAACACTGGGGGATCCACGCAAGTCACACCTCCCTGGACTCACTCGGGTGCCTAGTTTTCAGAAATGTTTTGGGTATATGGCTGCTGAGCCCAGGACCAAAAACTCAGGTGCCCCCCGCAAAAACAGGTAGTTTTATATTTGAAAATGTTGATATGTCCAGCTAGTGTTTTGGGGCATTTCCTTTCGCGGGCACTAGGCCTACCCACACAAGTGAGGTACCATTTTTATCAGGCGACGTGGAGAAACTCTGGGTGGACAGAAATTTGTGGCTCCTCTCAGATTCCAGAACTTTCTGTCACCGAAATGTGAGGAAAAAGTGTTTTTTTGCCAAATTTTGAGGTTTGCAAAGGATTCTGGGTAACAGAACCTGGTGAGAGCCCCAGAAGTCACTCCAACTTGGATTGCCGTAGGTGTCTAGTTTTAAAAAATGCACAGGGTTGGTAGGTTTCCCTAGGTGCTGGCTGAGCTAGAGGCCAAAATCCACAGATAGGCACTTTGCAAAAAACAGCTCTGTTTTCTTTGGGAAAATGTGATGTGTCGATGTTGTGTTTTGGGGCATTTCTTGTTGCGGGCAGTGGGCCTACCCACACAAGTGAGGTACCATTTTTATCAGGAGACTTGGGGAACGGTGGGTGGAAGGAAATGTGTGGCTCCTCTCACATTCTAGAACTTTCTGTCACCAAAATGTGAGGAAAAAGCATTTATTTGGCCACCTTTTGAGGTTTGCGAAGGATTCTGGGTAACAGAACCTTGTGAGAGTCCCACAAGTCACCCCATATTGGATTCCCCTAGGTGTGTAGTTTTAAAAAAAATGCAAAGGTTTGGTAGGTTTCCGTAGGTGCCGGCTGAGCTAGAGCCCAAAATCCACAGCTAGGCACTTCACAAAAAACAGCTCTTTTTTCTTTGGGAAAATGTGATGTGTCCACGTTGTGTTTTGGGGCATTTTCTGTTGCGGGCCCTTGTCCTACCCACACAAGTGAGGTACCATTTTTATCGGGAAACTTGGGGGAACGCTGGGTGGCAGGAAATTTGTGGCTCCTCTCAGATCTCAGATTCCAGAACTTTCTGTCTCAGAAATTTGAGGAAAAAGCATTTTTTGGTCAAATATTGAGGTTTGTAAAGGATTCTGGGTAACAGAACCTTGTGAGAGCCCCACAAGTCACCCCATCTTGGGTTCCCCTAGGTGTCTAGTTTTAAAAAATGTACAGGTTTGGTAGGTTTTCCTAGGTGCCGGCTGAGCTAGAGGCCAAAATCCACTGCTAGGCACTTTCCAAAAAGCACGTCAGTTTTCATTGAAAAAATTTGATGTGTCCATGTTGCGTTTCCTGTCGCGGGCATTAGGCCTTCTCACGCAAGTGAGGTACCATCTTTATTGGTAGACTTGGGGGAACACAGAATAGCAAAACAAGTGTTATTGCCCCTTGTCTTTCTCTACATTTTTTCCTTCCAAATGTAAGACTGTGTGTAAAAAAGATGTCTATTTGAGAAATGCCCTGTAATTCACATGCTAGTATGGGCACCCCGGAATTCAGAGATGTGCAAATAACCACTGCTTCTCAACACCTTATCTTGCGCCCATTTTGGATTCACAAAGATGTCCTTGATACATATTTTTCTCTCTTTATATGTCAGCAAATGAATTGCTGTATGCCCGGTATAGAATGAAAACCCATTGCAAGGTGCAGCTCATTTATTGGCCCTTGGTTCCTAGCGTTCTTGATGAACCTACAAGCCCTATATATCCCCAAAACCAGAAGCAGACGTAACGGTATATTGCTTCCAAAAATCTGACATCGCAGGGAAAAGTTACAGAGTAAAACGTGGAAAAAAATGGCTGTTTTTTTTCACCTCAATTTCAATATTTTTTTATTTCAACTGTTATTTTCTGTAGGAAAACCTTGGCTCTTTGCTGAAGCCAGAATTTTGTGTACTTTTCAGAAATGTTTAGCTTTCCCGGATCCAGCATTGGTTTCACATCTATTTCTGTCATTAACTGGAAGGAGTCTGAAAGCACAAAAAATAGTAAAAATGGGGTATGTCCCAGTAAAATGCCAAAATAGTGTTGAAAAATGTGGTTTTCTGATTCCAGGGGTTAACAAATGAAACAATAATAAACCATGTTTATTATCGTTTCGTTTGGTAAAGAGGCGGGGCATTGGGGATGATGAGGATGAGGGGCGTGCACTGTGCAGTCCCCTCAGTGCGCATGTATGTTCGGCCGGCCATTTCGGGTCGGCCAAACACACATGCGCAGTAGGCTCTCTCCAGCCCAAGACTGTGTTGCCAGGCTGGAGAGAGCAGGCACAATCTCCGAGTCTACCTGGCAGTGGCAGCTGGACGCTCCTGGCCAACCCTGATACTGCTCTGAGCAGCATCAAGATTGGCTGCAGAGCAGAGTGGGAGGCTGTGCCTGCAGCAACGGGAAAAAGAGGAGCGGCACGGCAGCGGATCAGGTACAATTTTAAATTGTTTTATTTATTTTTAATTACATTTCACCCCCTCCCATCCACACCCCCCACCCCACCCCTTGTGAGCGTAGCGAGCTGCAACTGCAATTGACTTTAACTAATACTCATAGCCTTCTATTGCCAACTGGGAAACAAATCAGAATAAGTCAATCTGTTATCTGTTAACAAAATACTTTGCAATTTCATAGGCAGTAATTTGAAATAATAAGACTCAGCATTTGTTACATTATGCCCAGTAAAATTTGCAAATTTTTCCATATATGTTTGGGTAGGGTCGGACAATGTTCCCATTGTGTGTGATTATAAACATCACTCAGCGTGCTAGCTTTTTGTATGAAATTATGTCTGTAATGATTGTAACAGAACATATCCCCATTATTAGCAGTTGTTGATACAAAGCTTCACTTTCAAATGCAGTGTAATATTCAAGCTCAGAAAGCATAGAAACAACTTTTTTTACATCCCAATCATCAGAAACTACTACCTGTGTTATAATATAATTCATTGAAACTTTAAACACATATAGTATTTGAAGGATCTCCTTTGGCCCAAAGACATTAAAGGATTCTTTACACAAAACCATCCCATCAGGAATCAGTATAGCTGACATGTTCACTAGGGACAAGTATCTCTGGACCTTATGTGAAGATAAAATGTGGTTTTAGGAGTTCATCCACCGGTTCAGCAGCAGAGCATTCAGGAAGATAATGACAATGTATCAGCAAAATGAAAACAATGACAAAACTAATTCAAAGAAGAAAGGCAAGCACAGTTTATAGGACCCACATATAGTCCCATGGATCACTAAGATAGTTAGTTTTAAGGTAAGTGAACAGCTTACATACTCTTGATGGTACTGCAGAAGATGTAGAAGAGTCAGTGAAGGAATCATTGATGTTGGCAAAATATCCAGAAGCAGTTTGTGTAAACACTGGAGCCGATGTTGGAAAGGTAGAACTGACAGATGTGTCCCTTGGTAGTTCGTAGTGAACTACTCCATTGGTTTACGTTGAATTAGAATCACACTGGTCAGAAGTGTGGACGTTTACTGTTGCAGAAAATGTTGCAGGTACTAATGAAAGATCCTACCCTCCCCAAGCTTCGGTAAGTGACAGCATTGTTGGCTAAAATTTGTAGAGGTACATCCTGGTTGGTAGTGAGAGGGGTTTGGGAACTACTCAGGAGTCTTCTAGGTCTACTGTATAGGATCTGTCACATGGTGTGCCTTGACATTGTCGATAGAGACAAAGCGGTTTCCTTCAGAACCAGGCAGCGGTGGTAAGATGACAGTTTTGGTACCGTGTATTACCAGGACTGGAACCGGTGCTCAATATGAAGGGCCGAATTTGTTTTTCACAACAACTTTTTCTCGCACCAGATCCCCAACTTTTGGAATCCAGGTGGTCGGTGTTATTAATGCTTTCCTTATTTTGAAGGTGGCGACACATTGAGGTGAGTTTTCATCACAGAACTGCTGTAATTCCTGCAAGACAGTGACACATTCATGTATGTCAAAAGGTGTGTCTGCCACAACCACGCCTGAACCAACAACATCCGGGACATACATAGGTATGCCAAACAGAACTTCCTATGGGGTGCCCCCTCCTAGGGACCTTCCAGGCAGATTATTAAATGCTCTCTGGCCTCCATAAAGGTGGTTGAGCCAACTACAACCTGTACCTAATACTATCACTGTTAAGGACTGCTTTAAGTCTTGTTTTTTTCGCTCCACTATACTGTTACCCTCTGGATGATAGGGAGACGAATAATGCAGTTGGACCCCCAACGTCGCCATGGCGTCTCTGAATGCCCCAGAGGCAAAAGCAGGGCCCTGGTCTGAGTGAAATGCTGCAACTGCATATGTCCTGATAAAGACATGCATATCTTTAATAACAGTGTGAGTGTCAGCTAATCATTGTGGCTATATCCATTGAAATCTGGAGCAAGAGTCAACAGCAACTAAGATGTATTTGTATGCACCATCAAGTGTCAAAGGACAACAATGATCCAAGTACACACATTGTAGTGGTTTGTTCAAAATTAGGATGGGTGTCTGTGGTGGGCGCTTGACAGTGGATTATTTTATTTGTTGGCAGATGTCACAAAAAAGGACATACTGTTTGGTCTGTTTATATAGGCCTGGCCACTAGTAAGGAAATAGTAGCCACCACACCTGCATGGGCAGAAGCAACTCCCTCCTGCGCTGCTTTTATCACCTCTGGTCTCTGATCCTGGCTGGGGATCACACGATCACCCACCCCTGGTATTGTTACAAAAGCAATGTTCTGTGCATGTGTGTGGTAGGAATATGTGGCAGTATATGCCTTTGGTAAAGGCTTGCTGTCTACTGAGGCTTTCACAGCAGCCAGTATTTCATCATCCAAACTTGTTTTGAAACGAGTAATTGCAGCAACAGAAGCCATGGCTACTGCTAATTTGGCTGCTTCATCAGCCAGTGTATTGTCTGCAATGTGATGGCTCATTGTATGAACTACAAGGGCATTGGGTAGCATCTCTTTCAGATCTCTACTTTCCCCCCCAGTAATCTGTGTGTGATGGTGTTCCCTTTTGAATATCTGAACCCATTTTGGCTCCAGTAATGCAGATATTCATTAAAGGACTGGACACAATAGTACAAATCACACACTATGAGTGTTAACTGTTCCGGATCCGTATGTTATAGAGCCAATACCAGAGCCTTAGCCTCTGCCAATTGTGCAGTGCAATCCCCTAGGGTCTGTATGTAAGTGTTCTGAGGAAGGAATTTTCCATCCTTCATGACACCTCTCACAACCACACAGGCTGCAGAGTACTATTGTCTTGTGGCTATGGCCGGTTGTGCTGAACTATCAAGATAAATTAATGTTTGATATTGATCAAGAGGCAAGATATCTGTTGGTAATGGGTATTCACGCTCATATTGAAGGAATTCTTGAGCCTGGAGTTTTGGGTCAAAAACATAATCTACATCATTGTCAGTCAGAGACGATGCCCATCGGATCCAACATGGATGTAGTGCTTTTACGTTTGAGACGCTGGCTTTCATAACAGCCTTGAGGGCTAGTATGGAGGTTACGACAATAATGCGTTTCCCCTGGGCCAGAGGTCTCTCTTATATGACAGCCATCTCAACAGCAGTCAGAATCTTTTATGTGGGAACAAATCGTTGTTCAGCTGTAGAGAAGAGGTGTGATTTATATGCTATAGGTATGGCACCACCTTCATTGAATGTTACATAGGTGAATACAATAGCACCAGCAATTACTCTGATGACCAAATTCATTTTGTTATCACTTGTGTTCAAGTGTTTTGCTTCAAGCATGTCCTGCTACAATGCTGTTAGAACGCATGTGTGTTTGACTGTCTAATATTTACTTGAAAAGTTGGGGTGTATTAAATCATACAGTGGTTTTATGCGTGGTGCATAGCCTGGAATGTAAGTTCTGCAAAAGTTGAAAAAGCCCAGTAATGTTTGCAGCTTTTTATTGGTATTTGGTGGCTGTTACTGTGCACATTTTTCTAAAAAGTGGGGCGCCATGCTCTTGCCTTCATCAGATAACTTGTATCCCAAAACAGGACACTGAGAAAGGCAATTTTTGTTTTCTTGAAATTTCATTTATAGCCTATTTTGGAAAATCCCAAAACAATGGGGGATACCCGTCTTAGAGATCATCATCCGTAAGGTAGATATCATCCACATAGGACAATGCCTCGGGGTCAGTCTTGTGTAGAATTGATGTTGCATGTGCCGAGAAGAGCCCAGGACTGTTCTTATACCCCTTTGGGAGCATACATAATTTTCTTTGTGAGTCTAAAGAACTAAGGGTCACATGTATGTAGCCTTTTACACGTCGCAAATAGCGAATCGGGCCCTTTGCGTCATGCAAAATGCACTTTCCCATGTACCAAACCATTTTTGCGATTCAGTAAACTATTTACCGAATCGCAAAAAGGAATTGCGACTCGCAATTAGGAAGGGGTGTTCCCTTCCTAATTGCGACCTGCAGTCCCATGTATGATTGTTTTGTGACCGCAAATGCGGTTGCAAAACAATCGCAGTTAGCACCAGTGTCACACTGGTACTAACCCATTTGCAAATGTCCCCTGGGCATGGCCATTGGGCCCAGTGCCATTTGGGATGGGGGGCAAGTTTGGCTCCCCTATGGCACTTTAAAAAAAATGGAAAATACTTACCTATACTTACCTTACTTACCTAGGATGCTCCCCCATCCTCTGGTATCCCTCTGGTGTTGTTGAGGTGTCCCTGGGGCTAGGGAAGGGCCCCTATGGGCACATTCCATGGTCTCTGACCATGGAAATAGGCCCACAGGTCCCCAAATGCCTGCCCAGGAATTAAATAATAGTGCTAAGCAAGCTTAGCGCCATTATTTAAGGCCCTCCCCCCATGTGTGATTTTAGCACTGGGGGATAAATATGGCACTAAGGCCATATGGTCATTTTTTTGCACGGGAACGTCTACCTTGCATCTCATTCACGCAAGGTAGTTTCCTGCAAGCAAAATATGACACTAACTCCAAAACGTTGTGGCTGGATGGGTCTAGCGCCAAAGTATAAATATGGAGTTAGGTCTGCTCTGAATTTGCGGAAAAAAAATTACACAAGTTTGGCGCAAACAGAGTATAGATCTGGGCCTTAATACTTTAAAGGTTCAAGCTTGAACAACCTACAGTTAATATAGGTGCTACCTACCTCAGCTGAGGAGGATGTCCTTAATACCATGGAGGTCTCCATATAAGGTAAATAAGGTGTCTTTCACATGTTGTGAGACAGAGATACTTGGGAGATCCGTAGTTCAGTGCCTACCCAACATTGGAGACACCATGTTGTAAAGACTCTCATAATAGTAACAAGACTGCAGTATTTGGGTGCCAGCACCACTGGGCGTGGGGGACTTAGACTGATCCTGCGCCATGTGACAGTTGTCAGCCAGTCCTTCCGGACAGATAGCAACACCTCACCAGTACCCAAGAGTAAATGGTGATTTGTGGCAGCCTTTAGCATGTCATCTGGATTTCTCAGGGAAACCGTGGTGGAACACATCTTACCCCTTTCTCCCAGCCACATGTGTCTCACCCATACAAAGGCAAACAGAAGCAGGACTATGTTCAATAAGTGTTATTGAATCAACTGCATTCTATGTATAAAAGACAGGTATTGCAATTATAAGGATGATAAAACATATTAAAAAATAATAAAAGCAAGGCAGTGACAAGGACAGTGAAGCGTGGGAAAAGTCCCACCATACTGTCACGACAATGGTTCAAAATCCCTACCTGCACTACTAAGGCTCTCTTCAAGAGCATGGCAGTGTAAGCCCTAATCAGTCCATCAGCTCCCCTGGAAGAACCCAATCCCCCATACCTGTGATTGTAAGTAAAGAAGAGGTCTGTTGGTCCACTACAATTCTCCCACATGGAGGGAGAGACTGTGTCAGGTGACATATAGTGTACGATGGCAACTTATTGGAATTCCCCTCTATCATGTAGGGTGCAGTGAGGTGTTTTATAATAAAGCATTTGGTGTTCTGAGAAAACTGCCCTGACGTGATAACGTATATTCATATACATGTGTATTTCTGTGTATGAGAGTTGGGGAAATGATGAAAGCTTTGTGCTGGCAATAATTCGTAACTTATCACGTACAACCTTGAATGAGGCAGAGAGTCAAAATGTTGTGCAGAGAAAAGAATAACAAAAGTCTGTGTAAAAGGACAAGCTGATAAAATAATAAAAAAATCACCACTGAAAGAAGGCTTCTGCTAAAGTAATAGAATAATAAAAATGCATGCTTCTGAGTGAAAGGGCACAAGCTGCAGGCCTAGGCTAAAATAACTTGCCTGTGTAACAGCTAAAGTAACCTCACGACAAGACACCCTACACTGGTATGAGTAACTCTATAAAACAAATGAGATGCATGTGAGATAGGGTCTATGTAGAGATGAGGGGCACTTTTGGAGGGTGGTAGTGAGGAAATATGTGGAGAAGGATGTCATTGGGCACCAAAAAGATTGTCATACCGGCCATCACCAGCACTAAAGCCAGCCCATGTATGGGTTTCTTTCTGGTGTTTAAAACATTAAGGGCCTTATTATGACCCTGGCGGTCTACTGACCACCAGGGTCATGGTAGCAGTTGGACTGCCGCCAATGTGGTGGTCTGACCACCACATTACGACCGCGGTGGTAGTGCCACAGTCAGATTGCCAGCACCGGTAGTTTTCCTCCATAGGATGGTGTGGTGGAACTGGTGGTCCTAATCCGCCAGGGCAGCGGTGCAAGCAGCGCTGCCCTAGGGACTACAACTCCCTTCTCTGCCAGCGGTTTCATGGCAGTAGCACCCATTCCACTAACATCTGAAGGCCTTGGGTGGTGGGGTGGTGGATTTATGTATGGTAACAAAATAGTACTTTACCTTAAAAAAAATCAAAATTCCCTAAAAAAACAAAGGTTAAAGTGACATTATAGTTAGAAACTGTATTTATAGCTTACTTTACATTAAAAGAAACCTCTGAAATTCACTTAAAAAAGCAAAGGTTAAACCGTGTTAGAGGCTGGGTATTGGTAGAGGTAAGTACACACCTACCAACAGCAACACCCCCCCAACACAGGGTTGTGCCCAGTCAAGGTTCTACAAAGTAGCCTGTTGCTCACCCCCTGGTATCTTGGCAATAAGTGGTCAGGTGTAACTTAGGAGACAGGTATGTAAAGCATTTAAATACAGAAAAAAGAGAAAAAGTCCCCAGAGGAAATGACAACTAATCAACACACCCTTTCACTCCAATGACTGTTCTCAAATGCATCACACAAAGTATCATCCACTCAATCACTCCAATGATCAAATAAAGATATCAGTAAAATAATTATTTAATTAAATAATCCCAAAGAATTACACATTCCCATAAAATTACAAAATCATACTACCCATAACGAATAAAAACATGAAAATTATTGAATAAAAACTAAACATTTAAAAGACACCATACACGCAGGGGAGACAAAAAAAGACATCCCATTTTCATCTATTGTCTTCAAGCTGTCCCAGTTTTGGTATGTACAGGCCAATCAATGTCTGCACGTTATTTTAACATACTAGGCCTGCCGCCGTGCACTTTAACCTAGATATATTTTATTCTGCTTAGCTTTATTATTATAACAATAGCCACTTTTACAGTCTTGTTTTATTTTCTCTCTATCTAACTGTTTTCGCCTAGGCCAGCATTCTCTTCTCAAACAAGATATTCTTGCTCACTCTGTGGTTCTTCCAAGGCTGCAGTGAGATAGGTTGCTGGTGAACGTGGTGTAGAGTTTTGTCTCTGACATTCATAGAAAACACACATCCTTACGTAGAGACATTTTCTCAGAACATCAGCTGTTTTATTATAAAAAAGCGTCCCTGTCCCTTACATGTTAGAGGGAGATTCCAGCCAGAGAACCATGACTGTATGCTAATTGCTGAATGCTTCGCTACAGCAGCTTACGCAGACCTCAGGCCTCAGGCCTTTGCTCAGGTATGGGGGATGATGTCTTCCCAGGGCAACCTGAAGGGCAGAATTAGAGCTTAACACACTGTGCTCTATTATAGCCTAGGTAGGAATTAGTCTATTGACTCTAGTGATAATATCATAGCGTTATTTCTATGCTTTACTCTCCTTGTCACAATTTTAACCTTGTCATGCTGTATCATCCTGGTTATTGCAGTCCATGGTTTGCTATCTAAGATGCAGTTGCTTTATTAAAGCATTGTTGAGACCTATACTGCCTCTGTCATTATGTATGTGAGACTAACAGTGCTTAATTTGTGCTTATTGTTTCCGGTGCTGAGCACCGCACTTATTTTTTAGGGCCGGCGCTTATTCTTCTGCCTCAAGCATTTGCTGCAAGTAAAAGACACATATGGGAAAGACGGAGGAAGAGAAAAACGAAAAAGCGAAAGAACGGTAGAAAGCAGAAAGCTGCCAGAGAGAGACGAAGGTGCAGGGAGTGGCTTTAAATGGATTGAAGAGGCCCGAGATGGCTTACAGGACCTCAGGATAAACATAGAATGCTAACGATGCGCTTGCCATTTGGGATGGTCCCCACAGTATTTGAGTGTAATACCTGGGGCACGGTATTTGCCACGCTCTATGCTACCGCACACGGTACATTGACACTTGCCAACTTACCGGAAGTGTTGAAACAAATTCAAGATGAATACGGGGCTGCCCCGGCCCTAGACTTGGGGATGCAATTAATTGGCAACTTTGCCACAGTTTCCTCAATTATTTTAAGTAATCTTAAAGGGGAAGCAGTCGCACTAGCAGTGAGCATGCGGCTTCGGGTAGTTCCTCAACAGGATCAAGAACGCGAGTTGCTAAAAATGATCGCAGATACCTGTTCTAGTATTGGCCGAGATAGTCTAGGGGCCAGACCAACTAAACCACAATTTCAGAGCAAATCTAATAAAGATTTTCCAAGCAAGCTCCTGAGGGCAATAAGAAACGCTAGGATAAAAAAACAACATACTCCTAACAAAGAAAGGGGAGAATCTCCGCATACGGAGACCCCACAGAATAGATATAATCTACGAAACACAGATAATATAAAAACGCCTGATAGCTATCAATATACTGATACACACCAATCTCGTTCCTTTCAGGACTCATTGGAAAAACGCAGTGAGAGAGGTGGGCGGTCAGAGCGAAGAACTGAGTACGTGAAACCAAGACAAGAATCACAACGCTCATCAGAGGTTTCTGTCAAAAAGGAAGAGAAACCTCCCCAACAAAAACCCCAATTTAAAAATAAAAAGGTGGCAGCAGTTTGACCACAAATTCCTGATTAAGGGGCCAGCAACACTGGTGCTGAACACATAGCCTTTTTCAGATTGTCAAAGGCATCCTGACACTCTGGAATCTGCATGCCTTCATTGGCCTCTTTTTATGGGTGAGTTCTGTTAGAAGAGCCACAATGGTCCCATAATTCTGAAGAAACCTTCTATAATACCCAGTCAGATCTAGGAAAACCCTGTTCTGTGTCTGGGTTATAGGAGCAGTACAATCCAAGATGGTTTGGATTTTAGCCTGGAGAGGTTGTACATGTCCTCCACCTACAAGGTGACCAAGGTACACAATGGAACTCAGCACCTTTTTGACAATCACTGGCCTTAATATTCAGCCTGCCTGCTGCAGGGCCTAACTTACTTCCTTCCGTTGGGTCAGGTGATCCTTCCAGGTGGAACTGTACACAGCTATATAATCGAGATAAGCTGCACTGAACTGCTCCAGCCCAGACAAGACTCTGTTTACCAACCTTTGGAAGGTAACAGGTGCATTATATAAAAACCAAAGGGCATTACTTTAAACTGGTAGTTCCCCTCTGGTATGGAGAATGCTGACCTCTCCTTTGCTGCTTCACTAAGGGCAATCTGCCAGTAGCCTGAAGTCAAATCAAATGTTCTCGGGTATTGGCAGCCCCTAACCTGTCAATGAGATCATGAGCTTTAGGTATAGGGTGAACATCAGTCTTTGTGACTGCATTCAGTCCTCTGTAGTCCACACAGAACCTTAACTACTTATTTTCCCCCTGGGGATTAGGTAGTGGTACCAGCACCACTGGACTGGCCCATGGACTATCAGAAGGCTTAATTGCCCCCAGTTCCAGCGTCTTAGCTACTTCAGCTTTGATACTGGCTCTGACCTAGTCAGACAGCCTGTACAGCTTACTTTTGACAGGTAGGCTGTCACCTTTGTCAATGTCATGGACACACCACGTGCTCAGTCCAGGGGTCAAGGAGAACAGACCAGCAAACTGCCCAAGCACCTGTTTGCAGTCTCTGTGCTATTGTTCTGTCAATTTCACAGACCCATCTTGCGCATTGGTGGTGAGGAGGTCTGGCAGTGGCTCAGTGTCCTCTTCTCCTCCTTCATCGGTGACCATCAACATGGTCATTCCAGCCCTGTCTTGTTGGGGTTTCAACCTGTTAACATGCAGGACTTTGTCAGGGCTCCTGAGGGTGTTAAAGTCTACAAGATAAGTAACTGCACCCTTCTTTTCTAAGATTGGATAGGACCTACTCCACTTGCCCTGGAGGGCCCTAGTAGCCACAGACTCCAACACCCACACCAACGGACCTGTTTGTATAGAGGCATGGTAGTTCTGTGGTCATTCCTGAGATTCATGAGCTCTTGGCTGGCCTCCAAGTTCCCGCTGGCTTTGTACATGTACTCTGCCATTTGAGATCTCAGTCCTAGTACACAGTCAAGCACATTGTCCTTGGCTTTTTTGAGAGGTTTTCCCAAGACTCTCTCATCTGGCACAATGGCCCTCTTGCAGGGTGCCCAAACAACAATTCATAGGGACTGAAGCTGACCCCCTTTTGTGGAACCTCCCTGTATGCAAACAGTAAGCATGGTAGGAGAACATCACATCTCCTCCTGAGTTTGTCAGACAAACCATTGATCATACCCTTCAGGGTCTTTTTGAACCTTTCCACTAGACCATTAGTCTGTGGGTAATATGGGATGGTGAACTTGTAAGTAACACCACACTCATCCCACATTGCTTTCAGATAGCTGGACATGAAACTCTGGCTCCTATCTGATAGAACCTCCTTTGGGAAACTCAGCCTGGTGAACACACCAAGTAGGGCCCTAGCCACGGAAGGTGCAGTGACTGTTCTAAAGAGAATTGCCTCAGGGTACCTTGTGGCATGGTCCACTGCCACCAAGATATACCTGTGCCTTGATGAAGTTGGTGGGTCTAGGCAACCGACAATGTCTATCCCCACCCATTCAGAGGGGGCCCAACCACTGACAGTGGTATCAATGGAGCCTTTGTTTTGTCACCTTTCTTGCCACTGGCCTGGCAGGTTGCACAGGAGCTATAAAACTCTTTCACTTTGGAAGACATGTTGGGCCAATAGAAACGATTCACCAGTTGGTTCCAAGTCTTATTATTCTGTCCCAAACATCACCATCCATTTGCTTAGAGGCAGTCTGCCTCACAGCCTCGAGAGTGGAACACTCTCTCTGTCCCTGCAAAACTCTTCTCTGGTGGATCCACCTGCTTCTATCAATTCTGCCAAGTCGGGCAGATCTTGCAGGGATGAAACACCATCCTCAGGGGTCAGCTCACCCTGTACCTCTGGAGTTCTCTCAGTTGGCTCACCAGACTCAGTGCCCTTTCTCTTGTCATTGGATACTTGGCCTAATATTTCAGAGTATAAGTGTCTACCATTTCCCTGCTGATCAGCCTGTGACATAGTCACAGCACATACCCACTCAGGGAGATCCAGCATCCTGCATGGACCATTCTCTCTACCCATGACCAGCCAGAAGCTTCAAGATAAATTCCCAGTAGCACTCCACTGGGAGTGCTGGAGACACAGCTACCTGCCTAGGGCCTGTCACACACCCCCAGTCCAAACCCACCATTGCGATGGGATGGAGTTTGGTTCTGCTGTCTGCATAGGTTACCTGGTGATACACACCAGGTATAATCTGCTCTACAGAAACCATCTTCTCTGTTACCATAGTCACACTTGCTCCTGTGTCTCTCAGAGCCTCAGTCTCAGTACCATTGATTTTAGGCCTCTGCCTGTACCTCTCCATGCTGGGAGGCAAGTTGGTCAGGTTGCAATTCTGCAATTCACACTTTACCCATGGACACTAAGGTTGCCTCTGTTAACCCTCTCCCCATTTCTGGGACGATCTCCACCCCACACCTACATGAGCAATCCCTGTGTACTGCCCACCAGTGGGAGGCTTCATTGTACATACAACATCTCCTCTTTTGTGACCTGGCAGGTGATAGTCAAAACACTGTCCTGCCTTCATTAGGTCACAAAACTTACCTGCCTTTGTAGGATCAGAATTCTTCCCCAGCTACCCCTTTTTCTTGAAAGTGGCATTGCTCGGGGTCCCATCCTCTTGTGCAGGTTTTTGGTGACTTTGTGTTTTTGACCTTCCTTCCCCTTGACTTTCCCCTGGGAGGGGGCCTGCACTCCTTTCTTTTGGTCACCTCCCTGGTGTTGATAGATGCCCTGGTTCTCATCCACTCATCAGCTGTCTTCCCCAGCTCTCTGGGACAAGACAACTTTGAGTCCACTAGATATTGCCCTGATTTTTCATGTACCCAATGAATCAGCATGTACTCTTTAAATATTGAATTGTACAGCCCCTCATAGGTACTCACTTGGTTACCCTTAATTCAGCCTTCTAGTGCTTTCACTGAGACATCAGCAAAGTACACCCATGGCTGTGTGTTCACCTTATGGGTGTCCCTGAACTTCACCTGTACTCTTCTGGGGTTGGTCAACATTTCTTGACTAAGCATTGTTTGATTTGAGCATAGGATTTTGCCTCATCCCCCTTGTAGGGTCAGGAGCCTATGCATCCCAGCTATTGAAATCAGTTCTCACACGAGTGAACCCCAATATTTTCAGTGGACCTCTTGCATCTCATGGGCCATCTCCAATGTATTCAACTATTTGTCAATATCATCCTCCTCAGTGTACATTGGAAGTATTCCCTTGGGGAGCCTAAGGCGACCCCTAACCCCCACCAAGGTATCTCAGCACTTTCTTCATTGTCACCACTCCTTCCCTTGCCCACCTGTTTTTCTACAGCTCTAACTTCTCCTTTTAAATTGCTAAGGCCTCTAATGCAGCCAGTATCTCTCTCCGCGAGAGACAGTGTTGGTTCCTCTAGGGGGGGGAGCCTTCCCTTCCTCCCCTAGCTGGGATCATGAACCTAGTGCTGGAGGTATTGGACAGGGCTTCATCCTCCTCCTTATGGTGGAGGCCGTTGGAGGGGTTGCCTCTCCTTCATTCTCTGGAGCTGTCTGTGCCCAGGCCTTAAGGGACCTAACCAATTCTGCTTGTGGTTATTAGGTAGCACCCTGGAGCTACACAGAACCCCAAGCTACGCTACTTTGAGCCTTTTCAGTTTAGCCAGATCCAGCTCCATGGTATCCCTAGTTTTGGGTCACACAAACCTTGTAATCAGAAATAGAACATATTTAGAAAAATCAAAAGAATGGATTAAAAATCAGTTTTAGTCCAAATTTCAGAAATCCAAAATCAAAAGTTTTGTTCTAAGTCAATCTTGCAGATTTTTACTGATCTTAACTCATTTTACTGTATGGTGTAATTAAAACACAAGTCCACATCCGCACCGCTGAACACCAATTATCTTAGAAGCTGGGTATTGGTAGGCTTACGTACACACCTACTACCAGCAATACGCACCAAACACAGGGTTGTGCCCAGTCAAGGTTCCACAAAATAACCCCTGGCTCAACCCCTGCTAGCTTGGCAATGAGCAGTCAGGCTTAACTCAGGAGACAAGTATGTAAAGTACTTAAATGCACCAATAAAGTAAATAAGTCAGACAAAACACACTATAAAAATCCCACACCACTTTACAAAAATCTTAAGTATTTTTATCTTTAAATGACACCAAAAAAACAAAAATCCAATATAGGGAACCAGAGATTTGAATTTTAAGGATTAAAAGTAAAACTAGTGCTTAGAAGCAATTAGCTCTTAAATGGGGGGTTGCACTGGATCAGGACACAGTCAAGAGTTCCAGGCACCTGCAATGTACCACTTTGCACTTACTTCCCGATGTGTTTTGTGATGCAGGAAAGTGGTCCACAATCCCAATCCAAGGTTCCAGAATCTCAGAGTTGCTCCTTGGGACATTGGAACTACAATTCCCACAATGCATCTGGCCAAATCTTTGCAAGACCAATGGATTCACACCAGGCTGGGGACTTTTTTGGACGTTTTATGAAGGAAAGTGATGCACAACTGCAACCCAAAGTTCCAGGATCTCTGAGTTGCTCCTTTGGACGTTGGGACTACAATTCCCAAAAAGCACCTGGCCAAATCTTTTCAAGTCCACTGGATTCACACCAGGCTGGGGACTTTTGTGGAAGTTGGAAGGAGGGAAGCTATGCACACCCACAATCCAAGCTTCCAGAATCTCTGAGTTGCTCCTTGGGATGTTGGGACTACAATTCCCACAATACACCTGACCAAATACTGTCAAGTCCACTGGATGCACTCGAGGCTGGGGACGTTTGTGTTAAGTTGGTACAGGGAAGCTCTTTTAATCTGATGCTTCAAGAACTCCACTCCTGAGTCCTTTATGAAGTAAGGCAAAGTCCTTTGGGCTGTGGGCAACAGGTGAGGTCCTTAAGTGTGCAGGCCTCTGGGTTGCAAGCCAGGGTTTCAGCAGGCCAGTCCTTCTTGTGGTTTCGAGCAGCAGATCTAATGCAGATCAGCCACTTTTATTCAGTCATCTTGGGGGACAGTCAGTGGACATCCTTGTCTAATGAGCTGCAGGCTGCCACCCAAAAGTATGATAACTTCCTCCAAAGGTTGACATCTTCTTGTCCCATAGAGCACTGCACTTTAACATTCTAAGATGGCGAATTTTCCTGCAGAGAAGCAAGAGCTGGATAACCCAACCCCAAGTCTAGCTAATTTACATTAACCTCCAGTCTGCACATCTGCAAATTCATTTCTTAAGTCTACTATCTATCTGTGGGGTACAGGGGTGAGAGGGCAGGCCTGGCTGCATTTCTTTCTGCCTGGTATCCTTTCGAAACCTCAGTTTCCTTCACCCAGCCCCCTTCCTGGCTTGACTTCACCATCTGACTATCTTCCCCATAAGATAAGCAGATAACCTCTGCTCATTGCAGGCCACTTATCACCTCATCAAATCAGCCTGGCTAATCCTGTTAGAGCTGACCAATAAGGAGAGACCACTACCAGCCTGGAACTTGGCTTACATTAAAGAAAGTCTCATAACTTCTTTTCTGTACAAGTTATGATAAATTCCACTTGCAAATTGTTGTGTTTATCATTATCTTTCATTTAAGTCTTCTCATGGCATTTTTATATTTTTTTCTCAGCAATATTCAGGCCTATGAAAAAATATCTCCATTATAGCCTATGGGGCTGACTTTCTGCAATGGGGGAAATTAAAGCTACAGTTGTTTCCTTAACAGGGCATATAAAACATATTTTATAATGTCCCTGCTTATAGTTTCATGACACCTTACCCCTGTGGCATCTAGGGGTGATCTTGTGGTGAAATATATGCAAAAATAAGATAGATTAATACTTTGGAAGTAACTTTAATTCCAAAGTCTAATTTGCATGCATTTTACATTTTAAAGACAGTCTGCAAGGCAGGGCTGCCTTTAACAATGACAGCAGGTACTCAGCAGTGCACAGTCAATGAAGGAAACATACTAGGCCTCTAAACATCCCTGCCCTATTATATACTAGGGACTTATAGGTAGTTTGAGTACCCCTTGCCCTAATATCTGAGGGACTTACAGGGTCGGTCATTGCCAGTTGGAATTATAACATTGTACCATTTGACTATATACCTTTTATTCAGAGCACTGGCCATGGGCCTGTTAAGCAGAGCCCAGGGCTCAGGTCCCAGGCCACAGTCAGTTACCATCAGTATCAGTCAGAAACATGGGGGTGAACATGCTAACAGAGTGACTTTGTCACAAAGGGACAGTAGAGTTGAAAAGAAAATGTTACTCGCAACATACCATTGAAACAAACACAACCATTGAAATTCACCAGTTATAGGTATCTTAAGTAACTATAAACTTGTGCCCAAAAGTAACTATATCTCACGCCCTGGCCATGTACAGCTTATGACCTCACATATTACATCACTGATCTGAACCTAACCATAACATCGTTGTAACCCTTGTTTTTTAATGAATCTCTAAGGTTTATTTTAATTATATTTCCTAACTATAAGATCTCTGTAACCTTTGTTTTTTCAGTGAATTTCTAGGATTTTTTTAATGTTAAGTAAAATGCCCATCGAAATGCATGGTGGAGTGGGGGAAGTTGGACGCAGGGCCTGGCCTACCATTGTGCTGCCACCGCCCAAGCTTGCTGCTCCTGCCTCCCCCCCACTCCTTGCCATCCATTGTCCAAGTCCATACCCCTGCTGCTTCATTACAGCCCTGTGTGGCTGTTTTTATGCTACTGCCCTTCCAACCTTCCCTGACCAGTTAGCTCACTGCCACATCCAACTCCTCCCTACCCTCTGTTTTCTGAATCCATGCACCCCCTCCCTCCTGCCCTGCATAGTCCGATGTGCTGCCACTGCCCTCCATTCAGCTTGATGTCACTGCCCACTCCTCCTGCCATCTGTTGACCAATTCTGTGCCCCATTATTGCCCCCCTGCTTAGCCTCTTTGCTTAGATTGCTGCCCCTATTCTCCTTTTTGTCCACTATGTTCAAGGACCTGCCACTGTCCATCCTATCTACTCTGAGTGTTTTGTTGAGCATTCCACTGCCCCTCCCACCTGCCTAGCATGGTCAGATGACTGCCGCCTGTCCCTACCACCTCCGCCCTGCCTGTCCGAATTCCATGCCCTATCCCCTTCTTCCCGTCCTCCATGGTACATTTTGCTGACACTCCCTTCTGCCCTCTTGTTCTGCAACTGCTCCTCCTGACTACACCACTTGGTCTGTTGTGAGTCCCCTTCCCTGGCTCTCTCTTGTCTGTGTTGAGCCCCTGCCCTTCCCTTCTTTCCTCCATGGTGCTTTGTGCATGCCCCTGACCCCTCCCTCTTGCCCACCATGACTGTTGTACTGTCACTAACCCTCACGTATGCCATGCATGGCCTTCTTTGTTGCCACAGCCACTCCCACTCCCACCTGCCCTGTATGGTCAGCTTGCTGCCCCGGCCCCCCTCCCACCTTCCCGCTGGTGTCTCTGTGTATGCCATTCTAGTGTCACAATAGCCCTCCTTGGTGTGTGGTGCTACCAGTGCCCATCCTGCCTGTCCTCCATGGTCAGATTGCTGCTCCAGCCCTGCCCCATAGCCTCCTGCTCTCCTTTGTCGATGTGCAGGTCCCTTATCCCCTTCGCCCTCCTTGTCTGGTCCATTGTCATGCCCCCGTCCCTCCCGCCTACCCTTCATGATCTGTTGTACTGCAGCTCTCCCTCCTACCTATCCTTTATGGTCAGTTTGATGCCCTTGCGTCTATCCCCTCTGCTCTCAGTTGTCCGTGTGGATAGTCCTGTCCCCTCCCTATTGCTTTCTATTGTCCGTTGTGTTGCACTGTTGTTCTGCTTGCCCTGTTTGGTGTATTGTGCTGCTGCAACCCCTGATGCATGCCATGTAAGTTCAGTTTGGTGCCCCTGTCTATCTCCTGCTGGCTGTCTGTTATCTGAGTATACGTCCCTATCCCATTTCTCCTGTCCTCATCCAATGTACCATACTTGCCAACATTTTGAACTTGGTAAGAGGGAGATTTTGAAAAAAACATGGGGAATTGATTTTCCTTATTGACTTAGAAAAAGAGAAGATTTTAGGCAAGAGACAGATAGAATAAAGCCTTTTTTGTCTTAAAAAAAACATCGGGAGCCTCCTGCCTGAATCGGATCTGTTGGCATGTATGGTTGTACTGCCACTGCCTCTTCCTTCTGCCCTCAGTGGTCTGTTATATTTCCACAGCCTCTTTTGCCTGTCCTGCAGGGTTGGTTAGTTGTCCCTACCCCCCTTTCCTTTCCTCTGCCCTCCATGGTTCTTTGTGCTGCCACAGCCCCTCCTGTCTGCCCAGCATGGTCAACTTGTTGCCTCTGCACCCTCCTGCCTACCCTCAATTATCAGAGTCCATGCCCCTGACCTCTGCCTCCCCACAGTATTTTAATGAACAACTAGATTGCTAACATTCTATATTTATTACAAAAGTATGGCACACCTGACGTCATCATGATGTAATCAAAACTGTAGTACCTAATGCATTTCCTTTAGAAATTATAAAAATGAGAAGGTCTTATCCCCATAGAAATTATGGTTAGTGATCTAAAAAAACTAAAATGAGGACACATTTTCTGAGTTCTCAAATAGCGGCAAAGCACTTTTTAAATTATTTGCTATCTTGATGTTTTTTTATCCAGTTGATGACTTGATTATATATTACAGGTAGGGGGAGAGAATATAGCGTTATGGCCAGAGCAGCAGATGTTAGCAACTGGGGAACCAGGTTTGAGTTTTAACGTCCGCATGACATCCTGTGATTCTGAGCTAATCACTTAATCTCCCTGTGCCTAAAACCCAAAAGAAATATGTCCTTGTGTAATGTATCTGATGCTCATGTAAAGCACTCCAATACTTTTGGGCCAAGTCTGTACTATATAAAACTGCAAAAAAACAAATAAATTGAGGGGCATATTTAAGAAAAGTGGTGCTGCATAGAGTGCAGAACCACTTTTTTTGCACCCCTTAGCGTCCCCCTAATGCCACCATGTGTGTGCCCTATTTAAAATACGGTGCACCATGGCAGTAGTTAGGGGAATAGCGTCAAAGGTTTTGACACTAGTCCAGCGCTTTGCAGGATTAGTGTAAAAAATGTTGAGGCTAATCCTGCAAAGCACCCAGAGGCCCATTGTAACCAATGGATGCCTACTTTTAATGCCTGCTCTTAGCAGGCGTTAAAAGTGCCGAAAAAAATAGCACAAGGAAATCTCCTAAATTTCCTTGTGCCATTTTTTTGGCCTCCCTATATGGGGAACGCCCCCTTTGCATACATTATGCTTGCTGCAGGCATAATGTAGTGCTCAGGGTTACAATGTGGCGCTGTGCATGCATTGTGCCACTTTGTAAATATGGCGTGGCGTTTTTGGTCTTCTAACTCCATGTTAACATAAAAAAATGACACTAATGTGCCATTAGATTGGCGCTAGGGGCTCATAAATATGCCCCTATGGGACATATTTCTTGCACACTTTAGCCACCCCTAATGCTACCATGTGTGCGTCGTATTTAAAATACAGCGCACCATGGCAGTAATTAGGGGTCGAGCATCAGCACTTTGGCGATAGTCCGGAGCTTTGCAGGATTAGCGTCAACATTTTTTATGCTAATCCTGCAAAGCTCATTGATGCCCATTGTAATCAGTGGTGTGCCACTTTTTAATGCCTGCTTTGAGCAGACGTTAAAAGTATCGAAAAAAATGATGCAAAGAAATCTGTTTGATTTCTTTGCGCCATACTTACGGCCCCTCTAACGAGGGAATGCCCCCTTTGCATACATTATGTCTGGCGCAGGCATAATGTAGTGCAAAGGGTTACAAAGTGGCGCAATGCATGCATTGCACCACTTTGTAAAGATGGCGCAGGGGTTTTGGCCTCGTTGGGCCACATTAGTGTAAAAAGAATGATGCTAATGTGGCGCAAGGATGCGCTCGGGACTCTTAAATATGTCCCTAAGAGATTTGCACACTTCTGTCATTGGGCTATACTTGGTCTGCACTTTGGATGATATTTGTGCAATATTTGGGCTCTTTTTTCTCTGATGGCCATCTTGGAGGACTTATTTGTTATGAAGCTCCCTCATCTCCTTATTTACTGCGGTATCCTCAGTAGAAAAAGCAATCAGTTTCGCACTTCAATTCTATCAGGGTGGCGGTCAGATATGCCACACCTTTGGCATAAATTCAGACTGTTAGCACTCTAGTTGCTTATAAGAACACAGTAGTAAACTGATGGTCATCAGGGAGTTAACTAGCAGTCTGCTGCTAGTGTTGAAAGTGCATGTTTCAATCTACATGTCAAAATGTTTTGATGAAATAAAAGAGGAAGATATTTGAGAGCTCACCTAAAACGTGTCCTAAGTTTTCTTTCTACAGCACTAACCATAAATGCTATCTTTTTCCCCATGCATTTTTCCATAGGGATTATGAACAGGAATAGCGCCTGAAACACTGGATGGAATTACACGAAATTTGTCTCTTGGTCAAGAAAATGCCCTTTTTGTTATTTGGTGTAAATCTGTTCAGTAGTTTTTAAGAAATTAAAGAAAAAACAAATTTGTAAATATAGGGAGGCAAAGACTCAGCGAACCCTCCCAATCTCATGCTGAGATCTGATTGTCTGGCAACACTTCAACAAGGAAGTGTTGGCGGCCATCTTTGGACTCGGCTTCAGCTGAGTCCCTGTAAATAATATAACAAATAAGAAAACCGGACCCTGGCCCCTTAGCTCCCCAGGGGAAAAAGCACTTTCCTTTTTTTTTTTACCAGGATTTTGCGACAGGGTCCCGAATCCATGGTAAAAATTAAAAAACTAAAAAAAGCATGGGCTCCTGCGCTTGTTTTATTAAAGCCCCTGAGTGGGCCAGGTCCCGGGGGCATGTAAAAATAAGGAGTGGTGCACGGGCTGCCCTCCTAGGACATTTTTATGCATTGGTGACCCCCACCACCTCCCTGGAGCTTATGAATATAATGAATTCTGGTGGGCACAGTGATCCTGCCCGTACCCCAAGGACTGCAACCTCTCCGGGCCCTAATGGAAATATAAACGATGATCTGGGGGGCCATACGACCACCCCACAGCTTGGGGGACCACCACCTCCCTTGGGTTAACCAAAGAATGAATGCAAGGGGGCTGCGTGGCCCCCGCAGCACCGGGTACTGCCACCTCCCCGGGGCAAAAGAATGAATAAATGCGGGGGCACATGTTCCCTCCCCCGCATTCCCAGGGACAACCACCTCCTGGGGCTATTTATTTAAATTACGGGGTGCTGCTTGGCTCCCCCACAGCCCTGGTGACCGCCACCTCCCTGGGGCAAAAGAATTAATGAATGTGGGGAGGCTGCGTGGCCCTCCCACAGCCCTGGGGCTCACCACCTCCCTTGAGCTATTCATTTAAATTACTGGGGGCTGCCTGGTCCCCCTGCAGCCACGGGGACCACCACCTCCTTGGGGCTGAATTTAAATAATGACAGGGTCTGTGACAGGCCCCAGGGACTACCACTTCCCTGGGGCTGGTTAACGTTGGAGGGAGGCCGCTCCGTCCACTTGAGGAGCCAATAATGGCCCTGGGAACCACCATCCCCAGGGGCCAGCTCCTGCTATGTCCCGGGGTGCCAGCCCCTGGACAGAGCTGTTTGCTGTGACTTGGCGGGAGCTTTGACAGCTACCACCAAGTTCGAGCAAACACTCTGGTTCCAGCAAGTGAGATCTGTCAAACAGCTCTCACTTGCTGGAAATGGAGGTTTCCTCTGTTTCCTTGCCTGCAGAGATGCAGAGGAGGGAGCTGGCTAGGACCACGAGGGCCTTCAGGCTCCCCTGTAGTCCCATTGCATACTGTGTGCCGTGGGGGGCACCCAGTTGACATGGCTGGGTCCTGGGAGATGGTGTCTCGGGCCGAGATCAGGCCGGGGAGGGGGGCTACGCAGCACCCTTCCCCCCCCCCCCCGCAAAAAAAAAAATGTTAAGGCCAGGGCCTGGAGGATGGGATAGCGTGCAGCCCCATCGCCCCCAAAACAAAAAACTTTTTATAGGGAGGGCCCGAGGGATGGGGTCCCTGCAGCTGAAATTGGCTGGGGGAAGGGGGCCACGCAGCGTCCCCATTGAATTGTAGTGGGCCCTGGGGGAATGGGGTCCACGTGGCTGAAATCCACTGGTTGAGGTGGGCCCCCCTCCCACACACTGGCCATTCACCCATTGAGGTAGCGCTTAATAACTAACCAATAGAAAGTGCTCCCTCTTACACTGACTCTCACACCCACATAGAGCCTCTCACACCCACTTTCACACCCAGACACTCTCACAGCCACTCACACCCAGAGACACCTTCATACACCCAGAGAGACAGGCCCTTCAACCACGTTCCACAGCACACGGCCAAAGGCCATGCCCATCGTGGGGTTGGGTGGTTGATGGGGTTGGCTGCAAGACTGGCTGCTGGCCAGGCCCTGAGGACAACCCCCGCCACGTATGGCTAAAGGACATGCGTGGCACGGGGTTGGGTGATTGGTTTGCCGCAGGGCTTGGTCACAGGCCAAAATTACTTTATGTTTAAAAAAAAACTAGAAATTCACTTAAAAAACACAAAGGTACAGAAATGTTATAGTTAGGTTTTGAGTTTACTTGCACAACACCAGACAAATTCAGCAGTTATAGTTATAGTTATTTCAAGTAACTATAACTGGCAAACTAAGGTAACTATAACTCATGCTCTCGCCATCCACTGCTGATTACAACACATATTTCAGCTCTCTTGACATCTTTCATAACATCATTCATAATATCAATGTAATATTTCCAGTACAATATTTTAGGAAAAAACTGTGCATGGCAGGGGCACGAGTTATAGTTACCTTGGACCACAGACCAGGAGTATATGTTCTGTGACCTCAAAGATGTCCCTAGATGGAAATAGTTGAAAAGTCCATAATTGAAGAGTATTGGCAAGCCAAAATGCAGTGCACTCTGAGCCACAATTGAAGTGTGATGTAAATAAATACATTTCTGATTACTCAATAGGGAGTGAAAGGATAATATCAATTGTGATATTGTAAGTATAAAAACGTAAGAAGAAAAAACAATAGTGTACCATATAATAGGCATGTTATATAATATATTTCACATTGGTGTGGAAGGCCCCTAAATTTAATTTTCACCATAGATGGATGATAAAACTACATGTCCATCTACAAGGCTTTTTTGGTGTATTTCACAATAGCTTTCAGAAGAACAATGTTCAAACCTTTAGTAGGTAGAAGAGTTCCAGAAAACCCTTTATGCACTGCATTTAACAAAGAAACAGTGACACATGATTTGTAGATGAACTGCCAATCCCTCAAGGTTTTTCTTTAATTGTTTTCTTAGTAGAAGTCCAAGGGGCATAGAAACGTTTTTGAAAATGGTTTGCGTACTTACAAAAATACTTTAGCTCCATGTTATGTAAAAAAAGGGCAAATGTGATGTCCATTTCCATCACAGACAGAAGGAACATTGGTGCTTTTGACTACATAGCTTTGGGGGAAATCAGTAAACGTTTGAGTCTTGAGCAGAGGTGGCATTCTGTGTGAGAAGCATGGATAGTGCTACCCATGCACACATAGATGGTATCATGCTGAACTTTTGGGTAACTGGTGACCAGCAGTCGTTACTCAGTAGTTATAGTTAGGGTTTCATTAATAACTTTGTTCCACTTTCGCAACTCTCCACACAACTTTGCAGACCTATTCATCCTTCCACGTTGTGTAAGTATGCACAGTTGTGCGCAAATTTGCCAAGGAGGAGCATACAAAAGGGGGTCCCAAAACACATTTGGGTACCAATGAATTTTCTATAGACTTTGTACTCATGCATAGCTGGAAAAGGGCTGAACGTCTGAGTGAAATTTGGCAGGATTACACATTATGGGTGTGCAGATGCTACTTTTGGGTAGTACAGGTAAGTAGGGTAAGTACATTTTAAGTTATAAGCTATTTAAAGTTGGTGTAATATGGAGTCGCTGTATTTTTGCAAAATGTTGTGATATTTCAGGGAAGTATCCTGGTACATAGCGATGACAAGGCATTATGTTATTGGCTATTGACTGCTTTTACCAAAGTTGAATTCAGCCATGTTGTTTTAGGTGCACTTTGAAGTATTCTTCGTTTTGCCCTTAGATGTAGGTAAGTGTTATGGGGCATATATACAATCTTTTGACGCAGGGCAGCGCAGCAAGCCTTTTTGCTTTTCTGCCCTACATCACAGGCGTACAATTGGGAGCCTTGCACCAATGCAGGCGCTCTTGCACCATGGCGCAAATGTGTCTGCGTTGCGAGAATGATTTGTTTTTTTTGCAGGAAGGGTCAGCTTCCTGCACAAACACGATCACAAGAGTCATTTTCCTCTTTCTATGTCTGCTGCACAATGCAGCAGACATAGAAAAAGTTAAAAATGAAGAGAAATAAAGGTATTTCTCCTCGTTGTGCCTTCCTTATGCCTCCCCTGGTGAAGCATAGGCTTTTGACGTATTCCCAGGTTTACAAATCCTTGTAAATCTGGGAATGCATCAAAATGTATGGGTGTTGCGTGGAAACAACCATCGCAACACACCTGGGACACCTAGTTGATGTAGAGTCGGACAATGCAGCGACTTACACTGCGTTGCCTTACTCCATATCTACAAGGCCATGTAAAGCCATGCAAAGTGGTTTTGTGTGGCCTTTTAGATATGGGCCTGCGCTGTTAGTGCATCAAATAAAGTGACGTAGAAAACAATATTTATAAGTTTCTGTATATTTTAAAAAAGGTACGGAGTTACCATTTGCACCTCCTAATGTATATTTCAGACACATTACACCTATGTGAGCGGCAATGTCTGGGGCACGAGCTGAGCACAATGGAACTAGTATATCCCCTGTTGGGGGAGATATATAAATTACTGTTTCATGATATGGACTGGAGATGAAATACAGCTCAAACTATTTTTTACTTATTTGAAGAATAATGATACTTACATACAGTTCGCTTTTCATTATAGTAAAGAAAGAATTGTCCTTTTAGATGTTGAACTGTATGGGAAGGTGAATGAGATACATAGTAGGCTATACTGAAAGCCAACTTCTTGTAATGCAACTTTGCATGCTTCAAGTTCACATCCTACAATTTAAAGCAATATGATACCATTTGATGAAATTATGTACATGAGGCATAATTGCAGTAAGGAACATGAGTTTCAAAAGTGTTTACAGGATATGGAGATCAGGTTCCTTAACAGGGGCTACACGATGCAGGTTGTGAGATCAGCGAGGAACAGGATACTGAGACATGTACACTTCAGAGTATAAATGTGGGTGGTTATTAAATGAGAAATAGTATTTTAAATATAAATGTAGTCTTAAAAGTTTGGTGCACATTGAGTGTGATACATTCCATGATGGCAGTAAGTTTTTACGAATAGGAGTCCATCCTTTGTCTCAATTAAGCGTATGATATAGTATAAAGCAACATATACTTTTCTTTATAATTTGCTGCGTTATGAGGAATTAAAAGGGATTTTTGTTTCTGCATCATGTTTTTTATACCTTTGTTCGTTATATTGCAATTAAGTGATACATGGAGCATTACAAGATGGTGCTGTGTTGTTAGAGAACGGGAAGTCCTTATCAGTTTCAGTTGGTTCTTGGTGCTAACGTGTAGGATAAATTGGTGGTTAGGGTAGATAGAAAACAAACACTGGATGCACGTATTAATACAAGGGGTAAATCAAAACAGGTGTTTCTTATCAGGGATTATAATGGGATGTCATATAGACTTGGGAAATGTCTGAATAAGTACTGGTATTTATTGCAAAAAAGACAAATCATTGAGGGATTATGTATCTATGAGACCTAGCATTACCTTTCGAAGGGGTCAGACATTAAGAACTCTATTGAGTTCCATTTATCCAAGATAGTTGTCAAAGGTCAATTGGCTCATACAACAAGCATTGGGTTTTTACAAATGTGAACATTGTGAGATGTGTAGCTGGGCGGGGGACAAAGTGAAGAGTTCCGTTGATAGGGATATGAAAGAACATACTATATGTACTAATATCACTTGTCATACAAAAATTTTAATCTGTGTTATTACCTGTAAATGTAATCTAATGTATGTGGGCAGTACACTACAAGCCCTCAAGGATAGAGTGGGTGAGCATATGAGGGCTGTGAAATTTGGTGATACTAAATGGCCAGTAGGGACTCATTGTCATGCATTGTCATGCACAAGGGATGTATAAAATGTTTTCATTTTTTGGCATTGACCATGTGGCCCGTGACCGCACAGGTGGTAATAGGGAATTGTCTTTGAGAAGAGGTGAAGCTAAGTGGATCGTGAGATTACAGACTGTGGAACTTGGGATACACATTGATCACGAAATGCAATATTTTTGGGGTGACAAATAATGCTAATTGTGATCTCTAAATGTTATATGCCAAATGTGCTATTGCCTCCCCATCAAGGACAGAATAATATTAGTAAAATAGATGGTACAATTTACCAAAGATGGGGATAATTCTCTATCTCACGTGACAATTTGATATAGACTGTATGTAGGTTTGACATAAAGATTTAAACACATGAATAAAGAATCTAGACAGAAGTTGTGATAGTGTGGGTGATGAGCATGTGTTGTTTGCAGACATTGTATCCTAATAGGACATTAGAAGGTCACTAGGAATAACTCTAAAATAGATATTGGTTTAGTGTATATTCACTAATACTTTTTCTTTGAATCAGAGGTCGGCTGTTTGGACATAGAGTCATGTGCAGCCCAGAGCAAAATTTGGTTGGTTATCATAGGAGATATGGCATTTTCAATGTAGCCATAAAAGTCTGATGCATGGGATGTTTTACATTGGGTGTAGTCTACTGCAAGATAGCAGTTAGCCTTTTGCATATAGGAGTCCGTTTAAGTAAGCTTAGATTAAAGTATATTGCAACAGATAATTTTTATCTTTGTTGTGTTACGAGGATCTAAAAAGTATTTCTTCTTTAGCATCATGCCATTTATATTCTGGTTTGCAATACTATGTTAATCTCCTGGATGTAGAGCATGTGCTAGGGGCTTGTTTCAAATCTGTATTCTACGCCATTCTACTCTATGCCTCCACTCTGCACTATTCCAGTGTATGCCAGTCCATTTTACAACAATCCACTCTGTGCCACTGCACTGTAAACCACTCCACAGTATGCTATTCCACTGTATGGTGCTCCACTGTATGATACTCTAGTCTATGCCACTACACTGTATGCCACTACACTGTATTCCAATACACTCTACACTACTCTACTGTACCCAATTCCACTGTTCGACACTCCACTCTATGCCAATCTACTCTACGCCACTCTATGATATGCTATTTCTTTGTACGCCACTTTACTCTATGGTGCTTTACTCCACTCCACTCTACTCTACTCCACTCTATGCCACTTAACTCTACACCATTCCACTCTATAACATTCCCTTCTATGCCAATCCACTCTACTCTTTCCACTCTACTCTATTCCACAGTGTGCAACTACAATCTCGTCACTTCACTCTGAGCTATTCAACTGTACACCAACCCACTCTAGGCCACTCCACTGTATGCCACTTCACTATACCCTATTCCACTCTATGCCACTCTACTCTACAACTCTCTACATTATTCTACTGTTTGCTACTATAATATGCCTCACTCCACTATATACAGCCCCATGCTATGGCACTTCACTCTATGCTACTCCACTGTATGCTAGTACATAGTACCACACTGCATTCTATGAAACTCAGCACTCAGCCACTCTACTGTACGCTGTTCTGCTGTACGCCACTCCAACCGATCACACTACATTCAATAAAGCTCCACTGTATACTATTCCATTGCACTGTATGCCACTCCACTATATCCCACTGCTCTCTCCACCACTTCAATATACATTATTCCACTGTACGCAGTTACACTCTTTGCAACTCAACTCAATGGTATTCGCCTCTTTGCCACTCAACACTATCCCACTACACTGTACGCCACTCCACTGTACACTATTTCACTCTGTGGTACTCCACTGTACGCGTTTTCACTGGATGCTACCCCATTGTCGCTATTCCACTGTATGCCCCTGCAGTCTATGCCTCTCCACTGTATGCAATTCCACTCTACGACACTACCCTCTGTGCCATGGGTATTTGAAAACATTTTCCCAAGGGCCAAAAAGTTTTGTCTGCGGTGTTACAATGGGCTGCATTGATGCCAGCAGGGTGGCAGTTGAGTTGAGAGGTGGGTGTAAGGGAAGCACAGGATGTAAATCTAGTGGCTGAATTGCACGTTGGGAAACCCCTGGGACCAATCCCAGCTTCCTCACTTGGCCAAAATGTGTAACCCTAGACAATTTTTTTATTTCACCTCGACCCTTTTCTTCATTATCACACTTAAGACAAACTTGATATGGATGACTAGGATATGCACTGTACAAAACCTTCTCCTATATTTGATTTATTGAACTATAATGCTGTCCAGGTATGATAGCAAACCCAGCCACCCAGAAAGTGCAAATAATAACTGACTTGCCTCTCAGTTCACTATTGACATTGTTTTTATGCTGGGTGGAAGCATGAATATTTCTAAACTCATGTTTGAAAACTATCACTTAAAAAAAATACTTGCACAGATATTGTCTCGTGTACAACAAATACTAAGATAAAACAGTTTCGGATGTTAAAGAACTATATTTTTGGAATTTTTGAAGAGACAATTTCATATTTTTACACGTTTGTCGTAAGGTGTTAAGCTGTGCAGGACACCCTAAATACTTGCTTTCTTTAAAATAGGTTAACATGTAAATAAAGCTTGCCAGTTTTAAACAGGGGGCCGCATGTGGCCCCCAGGCCATACTTTGAATATCACGGCTCTACGCTGTTCTACGATATGCCACCACACTCTACCTCAATCCACTGTATGGCGCTCAACTCTATGGCACAACACTCTTTGATACCCCCCTGTATGGTATTACTATCTACCACACTCCATTCTATGCTGCTCCACTCATCTCATCACCACTGTATGCTGTTCTGTTGTGTCACTCCACTCTACAACTCTACACTCTACAACACTCCACTGACCTTTGACCTCTGTGGCCACTGGATCACTCCCCCCACGAACAGCGACACCCAGCTGTCCCCGTGTCCTCCCCCCACCCTCGCTGCTCCCCGCTTGCCATCCCTGGTGCCTAGTGGTAAGTGCCATCCTGTTTTAGCTGTGTGTGTTCACCCTGTCCTGAGTTTCCTTGTCTCAGCTGTTGTGTGTTACCTCGCCTGTTTTCACTGTCCACTCCGTGTTTTTCTCGTGCTCTCTGCCTAGTCCACTCCGTGCTTTCCGTGTCTACTGTCTACCTTTCAGCTCTCTGTTTGAACTCCGTGTGCTTTTCCGTATCCAGCTCTCTGTGTTCTCTGCCCGTGTCTTTCTGTCTACCTTTTTCTTAGCTCTCTGTTTGAACTCCGTGTGCTTTCCCGTGTCCAGCTCTCTGTTTTTGCCTACCTTTTCTTAGCTCTCTGTTTCCACTTCGTGTGTTATTCCGTTTAAACTCTCTGGTTTTGCTGCGTATCCTCCCTGCTTTTGGTTTTCTTCTCGCCGCCCCGTGTTGACCCCCTGCACCCCTCCAGCGCCTCGGCTCCCCCGAGCCGTCTCCTTCTCCTGCCGCTGCGTCCCTGCGGCCGCACACCGCTCGAGCCCCCATTCGTCCACACCTCCCGCCTCCCAGTTGCTCCTCCCTCCCTCCTCCCCTTCTTAATGGCGGTCGCACGCAACAGGCGCGCCAGAGGCAAGCCCGTCTGCGCCCGTCCGCGCCTGGACTGCGCCCAGCGCCATCCCCCCTGGTCCACGTAACCCCCGCACCCCCAGACACCACTGCCAGCGACCTCAACGCACTCAACCATGGCCGCTCCAAAGCATGCTTCCAGTCCTCACCAAGAAATATCCACGGCCCCTTCACCTGCCACGACTGCAGATTCACCTGCGACAGAACCACCAAACCTCCAACAACCAGAACCAACCACCTCCACTGCATACTCCTAAACACCCGCTCCGCACGCAAGCACGCCATCGAACTCTGGGACCTGATCGACACCTCAGCCCCGGACGTGGCCTTCCTTACCGAAACCTGGTGGAACGACTCCTCGGCACCAGACATCACCATAGCCATCCCAGAGGGCTACAAAATCACCCGCACGGATCGCACAAACTGAATCGGAGGAGGAATAGCCATCGCCCACAAAGCCACCCTCAAGGTCCTCACCCACACGGACGACACCCTCACGACTGCCGAACATCTGCACTTCCAAATACACACCGACCCCAACACCACCCTCAGAGGAACACTTGTCTACAGACCCCCCAGACCACGCGCACCCTTCAGCGACTCCATCTCGGACCTCGCCAGCACCCACGCAGTCGCCTCTACAGACTACATCCTCCTCGGGGACCTGGACTTCCACCTCGAGAACAACAATGACATCAACTCCACCACCCTGATCGACAACCTCGAACTCAGACAACTCATCACCGCTCCCACCCACGCAGACGGCCACACGCTTGACCCCGTCTTCTCCACAGGCACCCACATCACCTTCGACCACACCACCAAACTCCACTGGACTGACCACCACTGCATCCACTTCCCCTTCCAGAAAAAGGTCAAGCACCACCGTACCCTACAGCAACCCCGCCGCCACTGGAGCAAAGTCACCCAAAACCAGCTGACCAACGCCCTTGCCCAGAAGCCGCCGAACAACCCCGCCGACCCAGACACCGCCGCCCACAACCTCAGACAGTGGATCAACGACTGCGCCAACTCCCTCGCACCACTCAAGAAGTCCACCCACAACCAAGTCACCAAGAAAGCCACCTGGTTCACCGAAGAGCTCCAGAACTCCAAGTGTATCTGCCGGAACCTCAAGAATAAATGGCTCGCCGAACACACACCTGACAGCCTCACGGCCCACAAAGACGCCACCCGCAGACACCACCAACTAATCAGACTAGCCAAAAGATCCTCCTTCAAAGACCGCCTAGATAACAACACACACGACAGCAAAGAGCTCTTCAGCATCGTGAAGGAACTCTCCAACCCCAGCGCCACCATCAACGACATTCCCCCCTCACAAGAACTCTGCGACTCTCTTGCCACCTACTTCCACCAAAAGATTACCAACATCCACGACAGCTTCGATACCACAGCCGCCCCCACCACGCCAGACACCACCCCGGCTAACACCACCCGCGCCAATCGCCTAACCGCCTGGACCAACGTCAGCGACACCGAGACACGCAAAATCATGAACTCCATACACTCCGGATCACCATCAGACCCATGCCCTCACCACGTGTACAACAAAGCAGACGCAGCCATCGCTCCCCAACTACGGAAGGTCATCAACATCTCCTTCGAAACAGCAACATTCCCGGAAAGCTGGAAACACACCGAAATCAACCCCCTCCTTAAGAAACCCAAAGCAGACCCACTGGACCTAAAGAACTTCAGACCCATCTCCCTACTCCCGTTCCCTGCGAAGGTCATAGAAAAAAATCGTCAACACACAACTGACTCGCCATCTCGAAGACAACAACATCCTGGACCCCTCCCAATCTGGCTTCCGACAAAATCACAGCACCGAGACCGCGCTCCTCGCCGCCACAGACGACATCAGACGCCAAATGGACAACTGCGAAACATCAGCCCTCATCCTCCTGGATCTATCAGCCGCCTTCGACATGGTATGCCATCACACTCTGAGAACCCGCCTCCTCGAAGCCAGAATACAAGAGAAAGCCCTCAAATGGACTACATCCTTCCTCTCCGACAGAACCCAGAGAGTCCGCCTCCTCCCCTTCCGCTCCAGAGCCACCAAAATCATCTGCGGCGTACCCCAGGGCTCATCCCTCAGCCCAACTTTATTCAACATCTACATGGCACCCCTCGCCCAGGTAGCCCGCCGTTACAACCTCAACATCATCTCCTACGCCGACGACACCCAGCTCATCCTCTCCCTCACCAAGGACCCACACACCGCCAAGTCCAACCTCCACAAGGGAATGCGGGCCGTTGCCGAATGGATGAGAAACAGCCGCCTGAAACTGAACTCAGACAAGACGGAGGTCCTCATCCTCGGACCCAACCCCTCCGCCTGGGACGACTCCTGGTGGCCAACATCTCTAGGAACCCCACCTACACCGACCGACCACGCACGCAATCTGGGCTTCATCCTAGACTCTTCCCTCTCCATGTCAAAACAGGTCAACTCAGTCTCCTCCTCCTGCTACAACACTCTCTGCATGCTCTGCAGGATCTACAAATGGATCCCAACAGGCACAAGGAAAACAGTAACACAGGCCCTCGTCAGCAGCAGGCTACACTACGGCAACGCACTTCACACAAGCATCCCGACAAAACACCTATGACACCTCCAATGCATCCAAAACGCATCCGCCCGACTAATCCTCAACATACCTCACCGCAACCACATCACTCCCCACCTGAGAAAACTCCACTGGCTCACCGTGGACAAGAGGATCACCTTCAAGCTCCTCACCCACGCACACAAAGCACTCCACAACACTGGACCTGCTTACCTCAACAACAGACTCAACTTCTACACCCCCACCCTACAGCTCTTCTCCGCAGACCTCGCACTCGCCACCGTCCCCCGCATCCACCGAAAGACATCCGGGGGCAGATCCTCCTCCTACCTCGCCGCCAAGACATGGAACACTCTCCCTACCAACCTACGACTGACCCAGGACCTACTCACCTTCAGGAGACCCCTCAACACCTGGCTCTTTGACCAGTAGCAGCGCTCCCCCCCCCCCCCCCAGCACCCTGAAACCCTAACGGGTACGTAGTGCGCTTTATAAATATATTGATTGATTGATTGACTATAAGTTTTACACTCTACGCCACTCCATTGTATGCCATTCCACTGTATCCCACGCCACTCTCTGCTATCCAATCCATTCTATGCTATTCCACTGTATTCCAGTCCAGACTATGCCCCTCCACTATAGGCTATTCCATTGTATGGCACTTCAGTGTGTGCTACTTTTCTCAACCCATTCCACTGTATACTATTCCACTCTACCCCACTCCACTGTATGCCAATAGTGTCAATGACACTCCATTGTAGTCAACTCCACTGTATGCTACTTCATTCTACCCCACTCCAGTGTATGCATTTCCACTGTATGGCACTCCACTATGTGCTATTCCATTGGACGCCACTCCACTCTCTCTATAATACTCCACTCTACACTATTCCACTGTACGCCACTCCAATGTACACTGCTCCACTAAATGACACTACACTCGACGACGATATATGCCGCTCCACGGTAGCATGCTGTACCACACTCTAGTCTACTGTACCTCACTTCATTTTAAAAACACTGCACGCCACTCTATGCCACTACAATGGACTCCAATCTGTGACACGCTGTACACTCAACACTATGATTTCAAACACATGTTTATTAAAGTATAAAAACCATTTAAATTTATATTAAAAACAAAGGTTAATGCTAAGTTATAGTTAGGAAAAAACTTTACATATTATTTATATTGAAACCCAACTTAAACAATACAAACAGGAGAAATTATAAAGTTATAGTTATACCTTAAATTTCTAAATTCCACAAAATAGAACTCACATTTCTACATCTGTGCTAATTTATGCACCACCTTCCATTTACTGTACGTCTTACACCTCCATAAACATTCTTCTCACATCAATTGCCACATTACATTAACTATAACTCGTCACTCTACAAGCACTGTGTTCTAAAAAAGAATGTAATTTTAGATGTCATAAGTCTTATTATAACTGCTATGACTTAAAATGTTCAGCTGCATTGCTGTGAATTGTTGTCCATATTCGGTTAATAGGTCTTGTGTTTGGGGTTCTCGTTCCATATTTCATCAAGTTCTTACTAGAGATGGACAGAATTAGTGGACTTTTATTCCATGGAATTCCACAGAATTACAAAAACATTCTACGGAAATCCACGGAATTCCAGCAATGGCAGGGTGCGTACTGCAGTGTGCAGTGCATACCACTAGGTGCCCTTACATAAGTGTGTAAGGGCACCTAGGGGTATGCAGTGCACTCCAGTGCAGTGCATACCCCTCGGTGCCCTAACATAATTATGTAAGGGTGCAGCATGGTATACAGTGCACTGCAGTGGTTTGAACAGGCCTGCAAGAGGGAGCAGTCCATCTATGTTTACAAATCACTGCGGATTAAAGTTTAAATTGCAGTGGTTTATAATTCCACATTGCATGAATTAATAAATTACTCCAATTTCTCTGGCGGAATTAAAAATTACACCCAACCCTAGTTCTTGCCACAATGCTGGAGAAACTATTTGTGACACTTTTGGTGGTGTAAGCACTTCACAAGTTTGCCACACTGATTCTGAAATAAATTGTTATTGTTTAGACCACACACCATTTAACCTAGACACCTTTTCTGCAACGAAATACACACCTGTTCAATCCTGTGAACAAACAGAACATGTTATAGCATATTTTACTGGTAAAGTTAGTTAGACTTTACAAACATGAAATTATAGCTTTTATAGGCATGGATATAATTAATCTAAACAGTGATTAATTCTGAACATCACAATTTGGATCTAGTCCCAATTTTAAATACAATTATTGACGTGTGGTGTAGGCTTTTGAAAGGTATTTAACATTTTGCTGTAGGAAAATGGGTTCTGACCCATTTAACCCTCTGAAGTTTTGCTTTTTGGACTATCTGATTTTTGGACTTGTGCTGTAACTGAGTTCCACTGAGTCTCACTTAGTGTAAGTCCTGTTAAATGAGGTTCGTAGTGCTAACCGGCAGAGTCCACCAATTAAATCAAGGTCTGCTGCAGTGCAACTGGAGTAAGGGTATCTGGGCCGAATGCACGTGTGGTCTGAGCAAGTGGGACTGCCATCCAGCTCAGCCGGGTTACCTGCGCAGTTACCCTGTTGTAGAAAGTGCCCTTCATGGACTGGTGCTGACCTTATAATGTGAGTTGGCATTCGTAGTTTGTAATGCTTCATTTAAAAGTGTTTGTACTTCTCTGCTTTTTATATTGTGGGTGAAATCTGACAATGTTGCCATACTTAGGCCTAGAACCTAGAGTGAATTAACAAAATGTATGATAAACAGGGATCAACATGCAGATTTAAGTTTAGTTTTATCATTTTTGCACTCCTTCTATCACTTGAAGATTTATGATATATCTGACTCAGTTCCTAATTAGATTCTGGCATTTGTTCACTCTTCTGGTCCAAGTTAATTACTCTGCAAGCCATCTGGTGGATGAAAGGCCTCCCCAAAAATAGAGCAATTTGACAGTTATTCGGTCTGTTCGTGGCAGGCGCAAAGGGTGGTGACAGAATCTGCATGTGCTAATTACTGCATCATGCCTGGAAATGTTCTTCCCGAGGAGATCAAGTGGGAGAAGGCCAAACATCTGGAGCCATACACAGGAAGGCTTCTCCTTTGACATTTTGGAGGGAAGGAATCAGGCAGTTGTGGCCGTTAAAGTCATGGTTTGAGACGATCAGAGAGATCTATTAACAGACCACTTCAAGCCACCAGGTGAAGCAGAGCAGTGGCAGTATGACGTGGAGCATGTTCTGACTTCACTTCAGGGTTCAGTGAAATTCTTGAACACTCTTCCTCTCTCACTCATGGGCAGAATAGCAGTGTCCAAAATGATGCTACTGCCATGCTGTCTATATACTATTTAGAATTCACTGTGCCCGCCCTGGGTAGGGATCTTCTAGCACTTAAATACCCTCCTCACATCGCTCTTGTGGGCAGGAAAGTGGAGTAGGGTGGCCAGGATGACCATGATGCAGGGTTATCTGGATCGGGTCTGGAGTCCCCCAATTCTGGAGTACAACTATTATGCATCTCATCTTTAAAATGAGGCAAACTGGTTAGCTGAGGGGGATAATTGGGATAAGGACCTACTAATGGGTTTGGTAGAGGATGGTGATCTCCCAGAGATGCTGACGACAGGCTCACGAGTGCCCGGAGAGGCACCCTAAATTGTGCAGCAAACTGCGGCGGACTGGCAGAGAGTAGTCACAGTTGTAATCAGGAGAGCCCCCTTCCACAGGGAGTTCGTATTGTGAGTGCTGGCCCCATTTCATCTAGTGGAAGAGGCCACAGTGTTTCAGGCATGACTCGAGGGTGGTAATGAGAATTGTATCTCAATGAGTTCTTTGAGGGCACCCAAAAGCAGTTCGGCTTGGGGCAGGGCATTTATTGCAGTACACAGCGCCATGGAAGAGATAGTCAAACATCTCTGGGCCTCTGTTCCAGGTGTCTCTTATGACTCTGCAGTGTTGTGGGAGTTGGTGACGATGGGTGCAGGCCACAACCTTTTATCCCAGATGTATAGAGCACTTCAAACAGATAGCATGTGTGGACAGCAAAGGGTGCAGCAGAGCTGGGAGTAGGATTTGGGTGTACCTTTGACAGACGTAGAGGGGGCTAGGGTTTGTGCACTACTGAAATCAGTATCTAGCAACGCTCCTTTTTGTCTGATACATTTAATGTTTTTTACATCGCACTTATGTGACCCCTGTGAAGTTGCACAGGTACAATGCGGGTCGGGCTTCTTCTTGCCCCTGATGTATGAACAAAGAGGCAGACTCTATGCACTTGGCATGGTGCTGTGTGGCGATGGGGTACTTCTGGTCAGCGGTGGTGGACAGATTGTGCAGGACCACAACTTTGTGATGTGAGTTGAAGCTGCAACATTGTTTTTTGGGTAATATACTTAAGTCTAGTAAGCTCAAATCTCATATCACTTTCTGCAGTTGGTCTTGGTGCTGCCCCAGAGGCGGGTCGCCATCGCTTGGATGGCAGTGGGGACGCCCGGTGAGGCTCTGTTGGTGCAGGACATCTCAGAGTGGTCTCTGGCCAAAGAAATTCATCTCAGATGAGTGAGATTGGATGACAAATTGCAGGTAGATGTGGAAGCTTGGGGAGTTCTTTGTGAACACTTCATAGGAAATGAAGGGAGTATCTTGGATGACAATGGCTCTGGGAGAGCAAGGGTCTCGGTTGGATGGGGTTGCTGAGGAAGTAAGCAGTATAGTAGAAGGACAAGACTTCTGTGGACTCTGTTTCAGGCCATGTAAGACGCCACCATGATGTGCCTCAATGTATGATTCATTGCATATTTCAAGTCCTACGCCTGTATTGCAGCAAAGGTTCGCATGCTTATGTGGTCTCTTATGGACCATGTACTGCATCTGCAATGTAAACATTTGCATAACACTATTCCAACATTTTAATCCTTATGACAAATTATCCCCACACCCAATCTAATCCCCAGTGCATCTTGGGGTACAAGTCCTTTATCAGTGGAAATGTGTCCTCATCATATGGTTTTACCTTGAAGCATGAATGTGCTCCTAATGTACCCTGGAGGAGAAGGGTCCCCTGAAACGTATGAGATTGGAGTGTGTAGAAGGGTAACCTTCATCACAGGGAGGCCCTGACTGCTGCTTATATACGAGTGCCCTGCAAGCGGCCACAAGTGGCCATGGGACCTGAAGAGTGTAGGCAGGGAGAATATTCTGCTTTGAGGGGTGCGGTGTGCTGCTGGGGATTGACCCTGGGCTGAGAAGAACACAAGATGCTGGAGAGAGTACAGGTCCTCTCCCAAAGGAGTTCCCACTCCTCTTTCAGATTAGCACCCTGTGTCTCCCAGAGGGTTAAATGTATGTCCCCCGGAGAGGTTAATGCTCATTTTTGGTAACCCTGGAGCTCGAGCTTTTAACTCTGGGGTGCTGCATAGGCTGTTTTACTCACTTTATTTGTAGAAGAATAAATATTAAGAGTATAGTAAATTACCATTTTGTGTGTGTGTGTCTTGATTTCGGAGTTTGAGTTGGGGGGGCTCCACTGTGTCACCTGTAGACTAAAGTTTCCCTGACATGTTTGTTTGCCTCCTAACAGCCTATTCAGGCAATTCAATAGGTGGGTGAAAAGAACCTGCTAGTTTTCATTTTCTCTAAAAAGGTCACAGTTTCTTTTTAGGGCTAAGAAAATCTACTAGGTGTGACCCGCCAATCGTTTTAAGACAATTGCCATTAATGCTTCAATAAAACGTAATAACTTGCGCAGTCTTGCACTACGCTTAGAGCAGGTGTTCTACCAACAACAAAATGCCTAATTGTGGATAGTCTTATAAAACTGTATGAATACTGAACCACTAACATTTAAGTTTATGTGTGTGACATCAAGCCTGCTCTTTTCTTTTCCTATTTCATGTAGAGCAGAAAATAAAGAACAGAAGATTCCGTATGTGCGGGTGGAACGTTTAAAAATATGCGCCCCTGACACCGGTGAGCTTCCAGTCTTCAAGGTGCAGCCGCAAAAGAGTGAACCAGAGGGTTCCCTCACTCTGCTCATTGAGTACGGAGCACAATCGACGTCTATGTCAATAAAGGTAAATCTCTTCTCACTCCACATTTTCACTCCAACCTCGCGTATTTAATAACTACATCTAAACACATACCTCTTTTTTATATTTGTTTTTGAACTCAGAAAGGCATTAGTAGCCCGCCATACTATGACAGAAACACATTGACCAATCTTAAATGGGAATGGAGGAGAGGTGCTAAATCTGTATTCTTACCGGGCCTACAATATTAATTAATCAGGACTTAAAGAGATGAAGTGAAGTGATGATTACCATGGTAAATGAGGGTTTCTGAGTAAAGTAGACAAGCGTCAGCAGCCAGTAAGTTGTTTCCTCGGTTGCAAATAATTTGCGTCACTAACCAGTTAAAAAGGAGTAAAATGCATCCACTAGATTTGAAGTTTCCATAAGAGGGTTACACATTTGTTACCCTCACCTCAAGAGAACATTCAAACTGCTATCCGCTTCATTAAAAAAAAGTGAAGTGGGAGTGGCATTTTTATTACATATTTAGCTCATCTGTCAGGTTTCACAACGAAAGATGGAACTTTACTCCTGGAAGCTCTCGCTTCAATTTGGAGGAAATTTCCGACTTTTTGTACCTTGGGACTCTGTAACTGAAACAACTTCCCAGGGATACTGAAAGGAGTCACAAGTCATTTACCCACAATTAAATCATTCGCAAGTGTATTTGCACTTGGCAAAATTTTTGTTTCCCCATAGGAATTCCTCCTCCCCCTTCCCGGAGAAAACCTTTGCACTACACAATCATTTTTTAGGGTGTTCTCTCACGCACTGCCATCCTGTTTATCACAGGGGAAAATCTCTGACCGCATCCAGGATGGGACTAAGCCTACCAAACGTTTGTCAATGCCAGCACACCCACATATCCTAAAAATGTTCTCAGGTTTGGGGATGTTCACCTGCTTAGCCAGACATCCCAGTCCTGAGCACAAACTCCCCATTCTTGTGAGCAGTTTTGCGTACACATACAATTATGCCACACGGTTGTCATTATATGTATGAATAAATTAGTTTATCAGTGTAAATTCACATTCTATGCACACTCGTGGTTTTGTGCTCATAAATGAAAGCTTTGGCGCACCTCAGTGCAAGGTTGATGTGGAAATACATTTGTGGATTTTGCCCATCTGTGGTCAGGGAGCACTGACAGAAAATGGAGCTGTATAATCACCTTCATTGACACAGGCTAATATTTTATAAAGCTCTGCCAATTGCCCCAGCCGTCCGAATGGGTATGCCTTGAAACCCAAGAATGTTGATCACCACTTCCATTCGAGCCTTGAATTTAGATCTTTAGTTGTGTCTTGTGTCAGATAAGTTAAGACTGACAGATAAGTGCTTTCTGTTATAAGAGTTTTGGACCTCTTTGTTTTTCACTTCATATATCTTTAATTTACAGGTTCACCCAGAAAATAATCCATCTATGTCTCCGTCACTCCTACCACCAGCATCACCAAAGCGATCCCCAGTGCCAGCTCTACTGAATGTCAAACCCGAGAGTCCACAACAAGAGATAAACCTCACTGGGATGTCTCATGCTCCTGCTCTGCAGTCCGCTGGAGACTACAAACAAGTGAACAGCACCCCCTTCATGAACAAAGCTCACTGCCATGACGAAGCCAACACCATTGAAAATGAGGATTTTTGTGCCGTCTGTTTAAATGGTGGAGAAATGTTATGCTGCGATCACTGCCCTAAGGTTTTCCACCTCTCCTGCCATGTTCCAGCCCTTCTCAGCTTTCCAGTGTAAGTCGCTCCATCAGTGGGTTCTCCGATTAATGTACGATGGCAGGGCTTCAAATCACTTCACTCAGCACTCAGTCATGTGCAAATATCAGTAGTGAGCCTGTTCCTTAGACTTTAGGTGAGCTAACAGGTAATGACTTCAAAATAACAATGCAGAACCCTGTACATCTCTCTTCTCCTTCACGTCCTCTTACCTACCCTATCCACCAAAGAGAATATCTAGTTGTGGAATCAGCACAGTGCAGGACAGTCCCCTCGACCGCCGACTTGGGTCAAAACAGATGTGCATTCATAAAATAACATGATGCAGGCAAATGATAAAATTAAACTACTGACAAGGAATGTTAATGAGCTAGGATATCTTGCTTTGGGAATAGTCAATTCTATACTAGAGAAGTGAATGGCAACTCCAACCAGTACTGTGTCCTGACAGACGTGGTATGCTTTAAATATTTGGGGGTACGTGGTTTATGAACAAAAGTTTGAACCACTGCTGGAGTGGTTCAGATGAAAGTGGTATACTATGGGGCTCTCCTGGCATCTTTTTTAGGAAAGGCAGCACTATATAAAATGATTGAACTCCTAGGTTTCTTCATATTTTCAAAATATCCCCTTCTGGTTTCTCTGAAATGTTCTATATCATGGATGATGATATCTTATGAGGTTTAACAATGGGAAGGTGACATACCAAGAATCTCACTGCAAACCTCACGTAAAGGAACATGTGATGGAAGGACGTCCTTATCCAATAGTCTAATTATTATTTGGTTGTGCGTATAGCAGTAATTAATGAATGGATCTTTAAGGCAGAGTATGAAAGAACAGATTTAGAACGGGTTAAAAGGGATGTATATGACATCTAAATGGGATTCATTTGATAGTCCCCTTGCTGTCTGCAACGGCAGGAGTAATAACGTTTGGGAAATGGGCCCACAGTGAGACAGTATGGAAGGGGAAAATATTCGGGAAAACTATATGCCTGTATGGAATTATAAAGGAGGTCACCAAATCATCTGGATGTGAAAATTGCCACCTAATTGGTATATCTTGGTTCAGATGTATATTGGAGCAAATTCCATGTTGTCTTTCTCCCTGCTAAGCGAGGAATACCAGTTGTCAAAGACACATTTTTTTAAAATATCTTCAATTACACAAAGTTCTTGGCGACTATGCAGAATCGGGTAAAAGCATCACTTTTCAATCGTCGTCCCAGCATTGCCCGCTTCTAAAAAGAGCTGAATTCATAGCTTATTGCCATAGCTTCCTGCAGTGTCTAAGATTTGGTATGTGCCTAGCCACACGGAGCCAGTACTTATTTGCACAGTGAATCTTGAAATTAGACAAATAGACCGAGGAGCACTATACGGGAATACAGACAGGCATAGAGGCAGTTTTAATAACTGCCCTGAAAAATGAGTATGTAGTAAAGTACAATGTTATGTGTTAAATTGCAGAGGTGAATGGGTGTGCACCCTGTGCCGGAGCCTGGTGTCTCCTGAGATGGAATATGACTGCGACAACGTTCGCTATAGCCATCAGAATACACGCAACGATGACCAGATGGGCCTCAATGTTTATGACCAGAGGGTACGTACAAAGATTATATTTCACACTCAAATTATACGATTTCTGACTTTGCAGAACAGGTAGAGAGCGCGAATTTTTTATATTTGTGAAGTAAAAAAAGAAGACTCAGAAGATGTCAATGCACTGTCACTAGTGTGATAAATTTGCTTCAGACTTACAAATTTAGTGCAGTATTGGAGTTATTTGGCACAGATATATTTCCTTGCATGAGTGAAAATTTATGAATTTTGGGAATTTGCAAAACGTTTGCACAGGTTGCTTGACAATTTGAGTCAATCAGAGCTTCCCAGGCATAATCCTGGAAGTCTGGAAATTCATTTTTTCAGTCAAAAATATACCTGTGTATTATTTTTTGCGTGAAAAAAGAGCAAACACACTCACAGGCGTTTTTGTTTTTCTTCTCCACATTGAAAATATCTTTCCCTGTGGAGAAATGTCTTCCCCCGCAGCTCCAAAAGTTTTGAATGTTCTCCCATTTGCTTCCTTCTCTTGAAAGGAATTGACTCCTTTCCTTGTCTGGAGAAAATCTCTGGCTGTTTCCAGGGCATGAGGTGCTTGTCAGTGAGTTTGTTGATGCTCACAAATGTGGACTGTAGGAAATTGGGTTATTAGTTGTGCAGGATGTGACGCCTGTGCAAGTAATAGGTCCAGAATTTTCCCATGCAGGGAAACAAGCACCCCATTTTAGTGTTTGATTCTAAGCAGAGCAGTCCAGAGCCTACTCAGGGGAGGTGGTGTGGGCTAGCAATAACCATTCACTGGAACACAATAATAGCACTCAATAAATGATTGTCCAGTCAGTGCTTTTTCTCTACCAGACAACACATCACCATATAAGGGGGTATTACTTTAGATAAAACATTTTGTGTGTAAAAGCTTTGTCTAATACTAGCCATGGGTAAATGCAATTATTAATGTCAATAAAGCATTTCAACCTTCATCAGTAATCACTGTCAGCATGATCTCAATAAAACATTTAAAAATGAACATAACATGTATGTGTGCCTTGTATATACTTTCAAGCCACATAAACTGCACTCATAAAAACAGCTACCAGAGAGCACCACTTTCAAGCCACCAAAAGTACAGGCAGAGAACCAGTCCCTAAAGGGAGCCACACTCCATGTATCCTCTTTATACATCTTCAGGCCGCATAAAAGGCAGCCCTGCAACCAGCCCCTAGAGGGCACTGGACTCCCAGCCGTAGAGCAAAAGCTCCAGCTTTAAGAGTGTCTCAAAAATCTTGATGACCCTGCAAACATAGGGTAAAACTTTTTTAAGTTTTTGGGAGTAGGCCGCTGCCCTACTGAAGCCTTCCCCACCGTTCTATTTGACATTGGTGATGCCCCTGCTCATGACAGACATGCCTTCCAGATTGGGGGCAGCCAGGAGAGCCCACTTCCAGCTGCTTCAGCTGGCTCCCTGCCCTGCCAGCACTCCTTGATGAATGGTGGTGGAGGAGCCAGCAGCATCCTTCTTCCTTGCCCACACCATGTGGGCAGAATGTTTGGTGTGTGGTGGCTTCCCCCGAGGTGCAGGCACAGGGGGTGGGGGCAAAGCCATCACTATTTGGAGGGGGGCATGATGGTGCTCCCCTTACTTTGCATTGGACCCTGAGTAGATAGTTGCCAGGGTCGAATGTAGAAATAGGAAGGGTCCCACACACTCCCACTTCTTGAAATATATAATTAAATCGTACACTGATCCCTGGGTCCCGGCCCACCTCAGCGGTAAAATGTCACTGAGCAGCAGAGCCTCACACGTTTGATCTTTGCTGGGGCCGTTAAATGTCACCAACCTTACAATGACCATAACCTAGGTCCCTTTGGGCTGATTTGGACGATCCTGGGCTCATTTTACTCCTGGGACTAGCTCTAGCTATCACAGGCAATTCCAGTGGGCCTCCTGGCCTTCAAAGGCAGTGCACCAGCTTTCTTCATGGTCTTTTTGTCTGGGTGCAGAAGTCCAGAGATTTCACCCAAATGGACCTCAGTGGGCATAAGGGGGCCAGCCTCACTGGTCCTTTGACATACCCACTGTTTGTGGGGTCAACTGGAACAGAATCCTTGTTTCTGTTGGCCATCAGGGTATTTCTCCTTCCAGTTGACCATAGCAGTCGCAGCCCCAGGGTCCAGTAGCAAAAACCACAAAGAACCAACAGCACTTTCTCTCCCTTGTGCAAGTTTTTAAAAGGGGTTGGAAAGTTGGAGAAGCCAGACATCCCTGGTCAGTCCTCGGGTGCCACATCACCTCTCCACCCCATCCCAGCCCTCCTGCACAGTATGCTGGGAGAGTTCAAGATGGCATCATCCAGGAGTCAATGGTCACATAGGCCCTCATTCTGACCTTGGCGGGCGGCGGAGGCCGACCGCCAAAGTCCCGCCGTCAGGTTACCGTTCCGCGGTCGAAAGACCGCGGCGGTAATTCTGACTTTCCCGCTGGGCTGGCGGGCGGTCACCTTCAGACCGCCAGCCAGCCCAGCGGGAAAGAGGCTTCCACGATGAAGCCGGCTCGGAATCGAGCCGGCGGAGTGGAAGCTGTGCGACGGGTGCAGTTGCACCCGTCGCGTATTTCACTGTCTGCGCAGCAGACAGTGAAATACATTTAGGGGCCCTCTTACGGGGGCCCCTGCAATGCCCATGCCAGTGGCATGGGCACTGCAGGGGCCCCCAGGGGCCCCGCGACCCCCCCTACCGCCATCCGGATCTCGGCGGTCCGACCGCCGGGATCTGGATGGCGGTAGGGGGGGTCGGAATCCCCGCGGCGGTGCAGCAAGCTGCGCCGCCGCGGAGGATTCAATGGGGCCGCGGTACACTGGCGGGACCCCGCCAGTGGTGCCGGTCCGACCGCGGCTTTACCGCCGCGGTCGGAATCCCCATTGGAGCACCGCCGGCCTGTCGGCGGTGCTCCCGCGGTCCTCCGCCCTGGCGGTCAAAGACCGCCAGGGTCAGAATGACCACCATAATCTCTTGGGGTCTCAGCTCCGCACTTCGCTGACATTCTTGCCCAGGCCTTTCCCAACAAAACTTCAAAGAGCAGCCCACTCCTGTGTTGCCTCCAGTTGTCTGGGCTTCCTTCTTTGTTCAATTGGCATGGGCTCCCCCTAGCCCTGGCACAGTGTGACTGGTAATTGACAGATGCAGAATTTCATCCCAACCCCTTCCTTCTTAGGAGATGTAGGGAATCGCTGTTAATTAGTAAGTTTATGTGGATTGGCTTTATTGCCCTCTGCTGGGGAGAAATGAAGTTAACTTGGTCCAGCAGGTGACTAAACTTCTTAGCTCTGGTCCTCAAATAACGCAGAAAAATATGACAATTCTAGATGACCTATAAAATGTACATGTATGGGTTTGGGACCTGCAAATATAATCTATGTGCACCTTTTCCACCTCAGTTTCATAAATCACTGGAATTTGCAGGCCTATCAGAAAAGAAGCTGCATCTAATACAGTTATATAAATATATATATATATATTATGTCACTGCAGATAAAACAGTAAATCACACTTACTTTACCTGTAAGTGCCCCCTAATATTATAAGGCCTACCCCAGGTCATGAGCAAACCCTGCAGGATCTCCCTCTGCCAGGCTACCTGTGCGCAGTTCCTGGACCGCGCACAACAGTAGTCTCATACGCACAGTCCACACACTTATGCACACAAGAGTGAACATGCGATCTTGTGCAAACAGCCAAGTGTCCCTCACCCTAACTGCATTGCAGCTGTCTTATCCTAAAAGACAGAACCTGGCAGTAAACATGTGCAGTCTATTTGCCATGCTATTATTGTGGGTGAGACACATGTAGTGAGACTCACCCACTGTAAAAAGTCCAAAACTGGGTGACCCAAAAAGCAAAAAATCTTGGCGTTGGATCACCTTTTGCAACATGTACGTTTGTGTGTGTTCACACCCTTCCAGAGCATTCCCACACTGAAACACCCATTTCTGACCTACAGGAGGATATTTACTCACACAGGATGAGTGAAAAAAATGAATTTTGGGAGTTCTAAAAGTCAGTTTCAACACACAAAAGAAGATGTATGCATTTGTAAGTCATATTTATACGTGCAGATACTGTTGTGAATCAGGAAGATTACATTTCATTTACTGCACCCTCCACTATGCTTTGAATGGCAGCGGATATATTATGTGTACACCTCTCAGCATTATATAATGTGGAACAGATAATTAACCTATTTTGTATTTTATGACCACTAATTAGATAATATTAGGAAAAATATGATTCATATAATTATAGTCTATATTATAACAAAGGTAAAACTTCAAAGAGAGAGAAAGGAGAACACCACACAAATATACAGAGACCAGTGGCTTGATTTATATGTTGAGTGCACACTAGGACAGCAGAAGTGTATTGTGTATAATAACACATAGGCCTACCACACTGTGTAAGGCTCACATAGATGTTGGAGATCTGAGGAGCAAGCAGTGCAGGTACATTGTTAGACCTGACATTCTTGGAGTGGTATTTTCTCATACCTTTTGCTTTCACCCCTCCTCGTTTGCTAGATTTGTTTTTGTTGGCTTTAGGGCTCTGCATTTTACCACTGCTAATCAGTGCTTAAGTGCTTGTGCTCTCTCTTTCACATTTGGTAAAATTGTCCTAATCCTAATTGGCACATTTAGTTTAACTGTAAGTTCCTAGTAAATGGTACTACATGTACCCTTTGCCTATAAATTAAATGCTACTAGTGAGTCTGCATCACTCATTGTGCCACTTACTAAAGTAGAATTTTAAAAGATATCTCAGGCCTGCCACTGCAGCCCCTAGCACAGTTTTAACTGCCATTTTGAGTTTGGAACATAAACCTTCTCCCAGGCCTAAACCTTCCTTTGTAATACATATACATATTTCACCCCCTAAAGTGGGCCCTAAAGGCTAATTGAGAGGAAATGGCCTAAACTGTGCGGGCACAGACACCCACACCTGAAGTCCGCAAGCTAAACAATGCTTGCCTGAACCACACATATGTCTCAGCTACTCATTTGTGTGGTTAAGGCAGACCGCAAAGGCGTGGTTCAGGCAGTGGTCTAACAGTGCGGACGGATGGGCAAGCAGGAATGTGCAGGAAGAAGAATAGGCCGAGGTAAGTGGGGCTGGGATTTTCATTGGGGTGGGGCAGTTTTTTGATTTTAGGGGTGCATAAGGGGGAGTTTAGTGCTCAGGGCCGGGTTGGGGTCGGGGTAGATTTAAGGGTGGGGGTTGGGGTAGTTTGGTGGATTTCAGGGTAGGGGGTCGGGGTAAATCAAGGGAAAGAGGGTTTGGGGAAGGTTTTTAGGGGTGCATGGTGGGTTTTAGGGCTCATGGGAGGATGGGTGGGCAGGCAGGAATGAGCAGGAAGAAGAATTGTTCGAGGTCAGTGGGGCTGGGGTTGTTTTTAGGGGTGGGGAGTTTTTTTATGTAGGGGTGTGTGGGGGAGGGGGTTAGGGCTCAGGGGCAGGGGAGGAGGTTGGGTGTAGATTTAGGGTAGAAGGCTGTGTGAGGGATTGGGTAGTTTGGTGGAATCAGGCCTCAGGGTGGGGAAAAGGGGTCAGGGTAGTTTGGTGAGGGTAGGTTTTTAGGGGTGCAAGTGGGGGTTTTAGGGCTCAGGACAGGGGAGTAGTTTTTGGAATTTAGGCCACAGTGCGGGTGGGGGTCTTTGGGTAGTTTGGGGAGATATTGAGGGGTGCATGGGGGGTTTTAGGGCTCAGGGCGGGGTAATTGGAGTAGTTTTGGGGATTTAGTGCTCAGGGCCGGAGTGGGAGGTTGTTGTATATTTTGGGGTGGAGGTAGGGTATTTTTGTGGATTTGGGCTCAGGGCAGGGGAGAGCAGGGTAGTTTTATGGGGAAAGGGGTGAGGTGGATGGCTGGTGTGTTTTAGGGCTCAGGGCGCGGGGGTCGGTTGGATTTAAGGGTAGGGGGGCCAGGGTAGTTTTGTGGATTTAGGCCTTGGGGTAGTTTTAAGGATGGGGTGGGTAGGGGTCATTTTTTAGGTTTAGGGCTGAGGGCCGGGGAGGCGGAGTAGTTTTAAGGGAAGGTGCGGGTAGTTTTAAGGACAGGGGCGTGTTAGGGTGGGGGGAATTTACCATGCTTATTACTTTACCACACATGCTTTTACAGCAACATTTGATGTAAAGGCATGCGTGGTAAAGCCATGCGTAGTAAAGAGGCAGTTGTGGCTCTGACCGCGTTGTTCAGTCATGTATTGTTAATGCATACATGGTTGTGTCATACAACCCTCATAGAGCAGGGTCCATTGTATTTAAAAAGTAGGACGTGTACTTCAGAGTTACATGTCCTCGAAGTGAAAAACACAAAACGTAATTTTTTACTGTTGTAAGGACTATCTCTCCCATTGACTAATGCTGGGTTACCTTCGTACATTTAATAAGTGATAACTTTTGGACTGGGAGCAGATGAGATATGCTGTTCACACTCAAATGAATTGTAATTTAAAATACTCTTTAATGGTGAAATCAGGTTTTTTGTCACAATTCTGTAAGTGCCATTTTTTTACAGTCGTCAATTTCTTGTCCTGTTTGTGCCTTCTACTAGTATCCTGGGTCAAGATTTGTGTATTGCTTTTAGTAACACAAAAGGGGCGCAAGTGTGGACATGATGGGCCATCCTAGCAAGATGATTGGGAGAGCGGTATCCAGCCCCACTTACATGTCAAAGGGCTTTGCCTCCTGCAGACACAAAGGAACCTATCTGCTATCAGGCATGCCCTGTCTTTTGTCACCCAGACAGTTTGGAGCCTGGACACAGGACGGGGAAGAACGTTTTGGAGCCAGATATGGGAGTAGGACAGGGAGTCACAGACACAAATGCTGGCACCAGGTATAAATATTGGGCCTTCATAGCTACTCTTCAGAACACTCCTGGATCTATAGGTCTGTGGCCAGTACAGAAGAACTGTCCTACTGCCAGAGGACTGCCTTGCTGCTAAGAATGCTTTGCTGTCCGAGAAGGAAGATTGGACCTGTTTACCTTCATCCCCAGGCTAACCTGAGTGACTTCAAGGGTCAGTTCACTGACCATCTGCATGGGCTACAGATACATAACACGCTCCAGAGGCCTTCATGCAACTGCCTAGCAGACTGCTGCACTGGACCTGCTCAGACATACAACTGAACCTGCCTGAATCCTGTTGGCCTCTGCTGGAGTGAGTGCCTGATCCTCAAGAGGTGCCCTCAAGCCCTGGGCTGGCATCAGTTTGAGCTCCTCCAAAGAAAAAAACCCGAAATCCTGCAGAATGGGCCCCTTCATGCCGAGACACTGCTGCCCGCAATGTCCGCCAATGCAAACTTCCATTAAGACCTGTAACAACTGCCAGTGGGAGATCTTCACTCCGTGCAGTAGAAACAACAGCCCGCTGTGACGGTCAGCACAAAAAAACCAGCAATGACTGCCCGCAATGCACAACTGGCTCTTCGCGCTATGGTGATGACAGTCCGTGACACCAGGCCTGCTTTTCGTGCTACACCTACGACCGTCCATGATGCTCTCCCTGCTCTCTGTGTCCTCCTCAACTGCGACGGAACTCTTGGCGCTGAGCTCAGGAGGTAACTCCTCAGCTGGAATGACTTGGCCCCTGTATCTGACCTGGCTTCATTGCACTCAACCTGAACTTGTGACTTTTCTACAGTCTAACACAACCAGATTACTCTGAGTAGTACTTTCTGTTTTTTTGCCACTATATGTACCTAAAACTTTGAAATTGTATAACTCCGGTCTACTGCTTGTTTTTTTGTCTTCTGGTATCATTTTATTTTTTAACATTTACTTTATTTTTCCACATTAGTTTGGGGTTTTTCTTGTGTTGCATTTTCACTTTATTCCTGTTTGTGTGCTGTATAAATGTTTTACACATTGCCTCTAAGATAAGCCTGAAATACATTGTGCCAAGTTACTTTAGGGTTAAGCACAGGTTAGGTTAGTGACTTTTTGTGGTTCACCCTGACAAGGATTGTGGTTGTTGTCTGAGTGGTACTTTCACTCCCTCAACCAATACCACAATTTCTTACAAGTACTGTATGGACTAAACATTTTTCGCCTTGTAAATTGAGTTCCCAGAACAACTTTTGATCATTAGTACAAAAGTGATTCAGTGTTACAAGAGTAGAGTAACTGAGTAGTATTCTGGCACAATTCTGCACCCTTTTTGGGTCCAATCTAAGAGACAGAGCAAGAGCTATTCTCAGTTTACAGTGGTATCAAATCCCACTCATTGCTTACCATTGGTTGACTTTATTTTCACTCTCATTAGTTTGCTTTACATTTGTTATCTTGTGTAGGATTGTATTTCTCCTCTTATGTTTGTCCACCCCTGGAGCATAGCCTCATTACTTGTGCCCTTGCATTGATCACTTTTCCTTTTCAGGCACTATTTATTTTCTTTTTGGTTAAGCATGCAAAGTACCCCTCACCCCCAAATGCTCTGCGTTGGTCTCTCTATGTGGTGTTTCTCTGCCCCCTCCATGATGTTCTTACTTCCATGTGCTTTTCCCCCTACTCCACCTTGCTCTCTCTTACCTGTGTGCTTCTCTTGCCCCCACGTTCCACATTGCTCACTCTCACTTGTCATGTACTTCTCCATCCACCCTCCATGTTGCTTCTCCCACCCTCTGTGTTGCTTTTACCCACCAACCTCCGTGCTGCTTCCCCCACCCATACCCTCTGTGTTGCTGCTTCCTACCCACGCCCTCTGTGTTTCTTCCACCCCATCTTTTGTTGCTTCATCCTGCCCTGTGTCGCTTCCCACCATCCGTGCCCTTCGTATTGTTTTCCAGACCAGCATTTGGGGGAGAAAATATTTAGTGCAACTTTTTAAAAATGTATTGATTCAACTTGGATGAGTAAATAAAAAAAGGGCACCTATATCCTTTTGCAGGTAAATGCATGTGTGGGGCATGTGCCTATAAATTGACACACTCGCATCATAGTGCATTTGATGCACAGTATCAAGAATGCTGTACAGAATTTGTAAAAACAATATTGGCAACGCTATTAGGCCTCAAGGATGAGGCCTATTGGTTTTTGCTAATGGTTGTTTTACAAGTTGTGAAAATAGGAACTAATTTCATGAAAGTGATATTGGAGTGCTTTCATAAGTTTGAAGAAGGAGAAGAGAAATAGTGTCAATGCCTTGTGATGTTTGAAAGGGATAGAGAAAAGGTAGGCTATCATTTAAAAGTCACATAGAGGATTGTTTGAAAAGTGAGTGAAAGTACTGAAGGCATGAGACCATAAATCAAGAAGTGCAGGTGAAGATGTATGATGAGGAAGTGCAGTATGAGTGATGCACTTGTAATTTGTTAATTGGGTCAGTTTTCTGGATGCCATGAAGCGACTTATGCATGAAGCAGGTGGTTATGAAGTAGGATCGGTCGCTCGTGAAAATATGGCCAAATGTGTGTAAACAACAGCCTGGGTTCAGTCAGTCTCTCGTGATTCTGTACATTCTGACGTTTGTTAAGTACCTTGAGTTTGCTAGTCCATTACAGTAATCCAAGCCAGCAAGAATGGTGCAAGAATGGTTTAAGGATAGGGTTGAGATTTGTAATTAGAGGTGGAAAACGTGATGTCCCTAGAAATCTGTGGAGCTAAGAGGAAGTTACTCTCAAAAGTTACACAGTGGTTACAGGATTACGTTTTCACTGCATGAATTGTGCTGTCGGATGTGACACTGCTGGGTATTTAATATATAGCCAAATTTTAGCTTTGAAATAATGAGTTAAACTACATTACCTCACGTCCAGGAACTGATGGTTTGAATATAATCAGACACAGCAGATAGATCACCATTAATGTAGTATAGATTAAATACTGTGCGCAGTTAGCGCCCACAAATAAAAATGGGTCATTGGGGAACAAATCCACCCTCGAGTGCATAAAAGCCACATTCCCCAAATTTTTGGCGGGGCCGGGTCATATGAGCAGCTCCTTGCAGACTTAAGATGACGAGCATGACCTTCAGGATGCCCTTACACATGCATGATAGTCCCATGAAAAGACCATGGAATTAACAAACTTATCCTACCTCAAGAGCATTAGGTAAGCAACTTATTAACTTTGTGTAGCAATAACCAATCAGTGCTGAATGTACAAGCTTGCCATCCTTGAACCCCGAACGCAGGAACAAAACCCTAATCAAATAGATGGTGAAAAGTTAGTAGGCAAAGTGAGTGAACTTTATTACGTGGTTATTAAAACTATTGCAAAATATTTCAAAATTTTGCAGTCCAAATAAAATCTGAAATGGGCACTTGGTAAAAGTGGCAACGTGAATCAATGTCACAAAAGAAGAGCCGTCATAACCGTATAGCACCCTCCTAGGTGAAGTAAAAACTTAGCGATGGGTATTATACATGCACATAAGTACAGATTCGCAGTGCATATTTTCATATGTAAACCACATGCAGGGATCTATGAGGTTTATGATCATAGTTTGTTTTTAGTGGTGCCCTGAAATGACCTCCCGACTAAGCACTATAAAATATAACCTAGATATTATCCCAAATATAAATTTGAAAAGTACAATTATATCACATGCAAATTTTCAACAGGAGCTGACCTTTCTGAATGAGTCAAATTATAAAGTTTACAACATGGTTTTCACATGGTTGGTGTTTTCAAAGTGGCAGTTTTTTTTTACCAAGAAAAGTAAATATTTTTCCTTGAACTTTTTATTGCCTGGTTGCTTGCAGGCTCTGGCAATACATGAATTAGGCTCAGTCACATCCAGTCAGTAAATAAGGTCAAACCTAAACCTTGAGCATTTATCATGAATTCTTATTGAGGCCCATGCCCCATCTACCAGGTCGGAACACTACACTGCAATCATTTATCCACTAACTTGATACTATGTTTTTCTATTTACTAAAAACCAATCCTAAACTTTTACCGCAAGTAATTGATCTTTAGCCTAATTGTGTCTCTCCTGCGTTTTGGAATGACCCATTTGTTTTGAACCTCACGGCCCTGCAAGGGGTGGACCCCCACTTCACCCGCAACTTGACGGCCGTGTATGGCCTTAGGGAATAAATAATTGCATATGGGACTGCTCGCGGCCGTTTGCAGACTGAGGCCCAGATTTACATTCAACGAATGCAACGCAGTGCAGCTTTTAAAGTTGCTAACTGCGTTGCGTGAAAGGGAGAGAGCACAATAGCGCCGTACCTTCTATGATATGTAGCTGCTGTGCTCTCTCCATGCTCTGGCACACTTTTGGTTGCCGTGTGCCAATGCAGATACGTTTACACAATAGTGCAAAGTTGTCTGCATTCTGGGAAGCTTAGGTTTTGAACTCGAAGGGATCCCTTCCAGAAGACTAACAATGTTTTAAGGCCTTTTCCACTCTGTATGTGTGCTGTACAATGCAGTACTCATGCAAAGTGCGATGAATGAGGAAAAATAAAAACATTTCTCATGGTTACACTGCCATCCACAGTTCTTTGTGGAGAGGTATTTATGTCAAAACCTATTGAAAACACCCATGCACCACCCATGGAACGCCTCCACTTGATGCAAAGTAAAGCAAGGTGCAGCTTTCGGTTACTTTGAGTTATAATTAAACACAATGGGTTGGATTGTAAATACCACCACAACACTTTGGCACTTATTTACAAAGGTGTTGCACAATGCACCAAAGCACCAAAAGGCACTGCTGTGCATTGTGTGAGAGGGAGAGAGCAACAGAGCATCATACCTACAGAAATATGACACTCTCCTCCGCCCTCCCTAGCGCCAGCACAGAATTTTGTTGCATAATACCATGCACACATTTTTGCACCATAGTGTTATAGTGTGCACGAGTCTAGCATAGGTTTTGTACTAGAATGGTATCCTTCCAGTACAAAATACTATGAGTAGACAAATTTTAAAACTGTTCCTCCATTGTATGTGTGCTGTACCGTGCAGCGCACATACTAAGCTGGAAAAAAAGGAGAAATTAGACATTTCTCCTTTTAACACCTGCTTTCCAGCAGTGTTCTTTTTGATGCAAAAACCTGTCTACTAATGTTAGTAGATAGGGGTTTGAGTCAAAAAGCATGGTTGGTTGCATGGAAACACCCATGTACCACCCATGTAAAGCCCCCTTGATGGTAAGTAATGCTAAGCAGCTCTTTACACTGGTTTGCGTTACTTTTCCATACAAACCAATGCAAATACCTATTTGTGTTGGCTTGTAAGTCCCCAAAGAGGTTTTGCATCGGGTTTGTTTTAAAAAAGTAACACAGACTTGATGCAAAACCTTTGTAAATCTTTGCTATAGTGTTTGAAGTAACGCAAAAGTGTTTGTAAATCTGAGCCCAAATACGAAGTGTGTGTGTCTCTGTCTTTGCAATGAGTTGTTCAGTATGCACAAGGGCCTGCCTGTCCCTTGCACCATTGAAAATGTTGTCAGCCATGTTGTATAGAAATAATTTTAGTGCAGTTCACTGTGTAAGCAGTATGTAGTGCCAGCGCTGGCAGACATAACAATAATGGTCATTAAGCAGCCTATGCTTAAATCGCGTAAATCAAATGGTTTCAGTGTGAACATACAGAAACGAAAATACTGACACAGCAACAGTTGAATCAAACAACGCGAGAGGATGCGGCGTAACAACAAGAGCTGCAGACAGAGCTGGGGAACTAGGTTCGAATCTCAGCATCGACTCACCATCCGGTGGTTCTGGGCAAATCATTTAATCTCCCTGTGCCTACTATGCACCCTTGTGTAAAGTAACTGGTGCGCAGGTAAAGCCTCTAATACCGTTGGATCGAGTTTACGCTTTATAAAAACTGCAAAAAAAAAAAAAAAAAAAAACTCGGGAAAACATCTCGGAAAATCACAATATCCTGTTATTCTTGGTGTGGTGTTCTGGGCCCTAGGCCCACATGCTGAATAAGAATGACACAGACACAGTATGAGATGGTACTACAATTGGCCACGAGTGCTCGGGCTCTTTTATTATCAGAGTCACGTCACTCCTGATGTCTGTGTTGGATGGGTGTGGGGTTGGTGTAACAGCCAGCCCTCAGGGAATGGCTGGAAAACGGACTATGTGTCGGGAGACATGTATGTGTCTAGCAGGACACTACATTCTTCCCAAATTTGAATGAAAAAAAAACAAGTCCAACTTGTAGGAATAAATAAAACAAAAACTAGACAACACTGAGTCTCTCAGTCTCTTGAGGCAGTCTGCAGGACAGAACTGGACAAAAGGACAGGCACGGTTGGGATCACCTACAGCTCAATGCTCGCACCTATTGTTTAAACAGATGACTCTGGGCATGAACACAGTGTAGATGGAGTCCAGATCCTTCAAGAGCATGTCAGTTGGGTTAAAGGCCACCTATACGATGTTGGTCGGTCTCACCTGCTCTCACAGTGTCTGAGTTAGTGTTAACAGTTCAACCTGGGGTGCATCAGGAGCATGGGTGGAGGTCTGCTGCAGACCTTTCTCTTGGGGTGTCCTGTCTCTGGGCATTGTATGGACTGGGATGGCATAGATGATGTTTGGGTGTCTTTCTCTGAGGACGCAGTGCCTCCCGGTTCCTTGTCGGTGGAGCAGCTTCCAGACCATCACTCATGCGGGGATTCCCCAGAGGCCCTTTCTGATGGGTCACCACAGGACTGCATGGATTGTGCAGGGCTGTGTGTGGGCCATTTGGGGGCCATGGTAGACTCACCGGCAGAAACCACGGCCAAGTCATTCATGGAACTGCAAGGGTGTTTGCCAACAGGACGCAGGTGCAGGTGGGGCTAGCGGATAGCCTCTGGACAATTGGTCCTTCACTGTGCCTGGAGTACATTCTTGGTGTCTTGGTGGTTAGCCATTGTAAGACTCCACCCTGTTGATGCAATGCTCCTTTGGTGGTTAGGGTGATGCACATGACATGATGATGCTGTTGCCCTAAACAACCTGTGCAACAGGTTATTAGGACTTGTTGGGGGTAGGGTGACTGGAGGGACTTCGCAGCCACGTAACTCGTTGCATTATTGGTGTGGTTCTTTTCCTTTGGCATGTGCGGTTGTTAGCAGGGATGCCAACTGCATGAAGCAGCTGGTGAGAGTGGCTGGACAGTCACACTATGAAGCGTGGGGCAGATACGCAGTTCACACATGCAAGCACCTTACTTTTGGTTCTCCCATTGGGCTGTCACCAGTGATGTTGCTGCACCTCGGGCTGGCTTGTGTTACTAGGGGCACTCTCAAGTAGTGGTAGAAATCCTAAATCTTGAAACCCTTTGTTAGAAATGGGGTCTTTGGTTGGCAGTCAGGTTACCCCCTGTCCAAGCAAGGACCCTCACTCTAGCCATGTTAAGTCACACACAATCCAAATTATCCTGTGCCGACCCTCTGGTAGCTTGGCTCTGAGCAGTCAGGCTTAACTTAGAAGGCAATGTGTAAAGTATTTGTGCAATAAATCATACAATAACACAATATAACACCACAAAAATACACTACACAGGGTTTGGAAAAATATATAATATTTATCTGGATATTTGCAGGTCAAAACGATAAAAGATGCAATAAGAAATTGTAGAGATATCACTGAAAAGTGATATGAAGTGTCTTAAGTCCTTAAAAAAAGCAAACAAAGTCTCTTTCAAGCACAAAGTACCTGGTTTGGAGTGAAAAATCTCCGCAGAGGGTCGCAGAGGAGGAAATGCGTGGAAAATGGTGTGTGCGTCGGTTTCGCCCCTTCACACACGGACTTGTGTCATTATTTTTCACGCGGGGAAGACGTTGCGTCGATTTCCGGCACGCGGACAGTGTTCTCTGTGGGTCGCGGGGTTTTCAGATGCCCCGGGGTCTGTGCGTGGAATCCTGGGCTTGTTGTCCGGCTGCGCGTCGTTCCGGTGGGCTGTGCGTGGAATTTTCTCCCTCACGGCAGGTGGCACGTCGATTTCCTCTCTGGAAGTCGGGCGGTGTTTTCCAGGTGGGCCGTGCGTCGAAGTTCTGGTCGCACCGCAGGCACCGCGTCGATCTTTTCCTTGCGAAGTCGAGCGTCGTCGTCCCGGGTCTGCGTGCAGTGAATTTTTCACTGCGGAGCAAGCTGTGCGTCGAATATTTCGCCGCACAAGGAGTCCAGTTGAAAGAAAGAATTCTTTTTGGTCTGAGACTTCAGGGAACAGGAGGCAAGCTGTATCCAAGCCCTTGGAGAGCACTTCTGCAGCAAGGCAAGAGTTCAGCAAGGCAGCAGTGCAACAGCAAGGCAGCAGTCCTCTGTAGAAAGCAGTCAGGTGAGTCCTTTGGGCAGCCAGGCAGTTCTTGGCAGGATGCAGGTTCTGGTTCAGGTTTCTTCTCCAGCAAGTGTCTGAGGTGGTAGGGCAGAGGCCCTGTTTTATACCCAAATGTGCCTTTGAAGTGGGGGAGACTTCAAAGAGTGGCATAGAAGTGCACCAGGTCCCCTTTCAGTTCAATCCGGTCTGCCAGGGTCCCAGTAGGGGGTGTGGCAGTCCTTTGTGTGAGGGCAGGCCCTCCACCCTCCCAGCCCAGGAAGACCCATTCAAAATGCAGATGTATACAAGTGAGGCTGAGTACCCTGTGTTTGGGGTGTGTCTGAGTGAATGCACAAGGAGCTGTCAACTAAACCCAGCCAGACATGGATTGTAAGGCACAGAAAGATATAAGTGCAAATAAATGCTCACTTTCTAAAAGTGGTATTTCTAGAATAGTAATATTAAATCCAACTTCACCAGTCAGCAGGATTTTGTATTACCATTCTGGCCATACTAAATATGACCTTCCTACTCCTTTCAGATCAGCAGCTACCACTTCAATAATGTATGAGGGCAGCCCCAATGTTAGCCTATGAAGGGAGCAGGCCTCACAGTAGTGTGAAAACAAATTTAGGAGTTTTCCACTACCAGGACATGTAAACTACACAGGTACATGTCCTGCCTTTTACCCACAGAGCACCCTGCACACATAGGGGTGACTTATATGTAGAAAAAGGGGAGTTTTAGGCTTGGCAAGTACTTTTAAATACCAAGTCGAAGTGACAGTGAAACTGCACACACAGGCCCTGCAATGGCAGGCCTGAGACAAGGTAAAGGGGCTACTAAAGTGGGTGGCACAGCCAGTGCTGCAGGCCCACTAGTAGCATTTAATTTACAGGCCCTGGGCACATATAGCACACTCTACTAGGGACTTATAGGTACATCAAATAGTCCAATTGGGTATGATCCAATGTTACCATGTTTAAAGGGAGAGAGCATATGCACTTTAGCACTGGTTAGCAGTGGTAAAGTACGCAGAGTCTAAAAACCAGCAAAAATGAGGTCAGTAAAAGAGAAGGAGGAAGGCAAAAAGTCTGGGGATAACCCCGCAGAAGGGCCATTTCCAACACCTGTTGTTCATCGCTCCTGCTCATCAGTGGTTGCCAGGGTCTGGTCACATGCCTTTCTCTCCTCATCTTTTTCAGTTTTCCTTTGCAATATGGCATCCTGCTACACGTCGCATGTGTTCTCTTTGTATGATGCGAGGTGGTGTCAGGCCACATGTTGCCAGTTCTCTTCGCATGGGCATCTCGCTGGTCTGGACATTGTTCGTAGGACTGTACGTCTTCTCCTGTCATGGACCTCTTGCAGGTCCTTTCCTTTCTGTAGGACTCCACTCTTCCCTTCAGGTCAGTGTGGCATCTATCCACACTTCACATGTCCCCTCCTCAGGAATCTTCTCAGGGCTCCACCCCGTGGATGGCGGGTAAACTTATATCAACCTCTCTTTCGCTCGGTGCGCAGTGCGTGTGCTTCCAGGCTGCACTTGGTACGGCCTAGGGTCGTGCGTACTTGGCATTGTTGGTCACTCCATGTGACCTTCGCTTTGTCTGGCCAGTCGTGGCCATTCAGTGCTGGGGCAGTGGGCTGGAACATCCTCTTTTATGCAGCCATGCATTGTCTATGTGCCCCTCCTTTGTCAGTGTCTCTGCTTTACTTCTTGGTGTGTTTTCCTCAGTGAGAGTTGTCCGCTTGCTGTGGTTGGTGTAGTGCTGTGATGCCTGTGTCTCCAGCAGCCTCTAATGGCATTTGCTGGGACTGCAGTCTCGATCAGTCCCTTTGAGCCCGTCTTCTTTAGTGGGCATCCACTGGCGCACTCCTCTCCTCATGTGTGGTGGCACCAGGCCTTCCTTTCTTCTTGTGCTGGGTCAATGATGGTGCAGCAGGGTTGACTGAAGGAGGCAAATTATCTTCTCCCCTTCCTACTGAGGTTTCAGACACCCACCAGGGGTACTCCATACACGTTGCACCCGTCCTGGCTCCTCTTTCTCTTTTGCAGGTGACAGGCACTGCTGGTATTGTCCCTGTGTTGGAGAGGCACTGAAGGGCTTTTACACTACGGGGTGGCAGGGACACTTGTGTCTTGCACAATTGGTCTTTTGAAGCTTGCCTCACGATCCACGTGCTCCAGCAGCAGTCCCTGGGCCCAGTGGGTGTGACACAGTGACCGCCAGTGCAAATACTTCACAAGGCCGTAGCAGCCTTCCTTGATGCTGCAAGCCTGACGAACGTTGGAGGTGCAAGTGCAGTGGTGTTCACTCTGGGCAGGTGCTAGAGTGGCTTGTCTTTTCCGAAATGTTTTTACCGTGTGGGCCAACTCATTACCGGACACCTTTGACAGGGCCAGGTGAGGTGCAGTGAGCTACGGCTAGGTGGCGCTGCAGCCCCTCATGCAGCTGCAACTGCCTTCCTCATGCTGCGGGCCATGCCACCCTCCTCTCAACTGCAGGTGGGTAGTCTGCAGGCAGCGGGGTGCCTCTTCCTGGGCTGCTGCACAGCTCTTGTCCCGATGATGATGAGGACATCAGGGGCTGCTCTTGCGGGTATCTCAGCCACTCCAACGGTAGGTGCAGTTTTGTCACTCATGCAGACGCTGCAGGTGTGGGAAGTCCACCTCTTGCGTTAAGGGCTGGCAGTGAGTAAGCACCTTGAGCGTTGAGGGCACACAGTGATGGCTACGGCACACTATCCCCTTTTGCAAATCTCTTTTCCTGAATGCACGGCTTTACACTGTTCTACCCATGGGGTCACCTCATGCCCAGTGGGTAAATCGGCACTGCTTCTGGTGTGCCACTGCCCCACTGGAGTGAGGCTTTTCCTCACTTTTCCTTGCGCTCCTTCTTCTGAGGGGTGCAAAGCCATTTTGAGGGGGGAAACAGGGCAGGTTGGTACAACAAGCTAGCTAACAGCAGAGGTGCGGCTTCAGAGGCATTAACAGGTGGGTGGCTGCAGGGACACTGATGATGGACACCGTCATCCACACTTGCTGGGTGGTCTTTTCCTTGGCCTGTCCTGGTGTGCCGCGTCCCTGCTGCCTGGGTTGCTGCCCTGCTAGCAGCGGGCTCGGGAGTGCCTCAGACTCCATCTGTGCTTCCCCCTCAAGGAACCACAGAGCTCTTGTCAGTGCACATGTGGAATCAAACAGCCTCGTCGCCATTATGGTGTTTTGGGCCCTGGGCCCACATGCTGAATAATAATGACACAGATACCGCTTGAGATGGTACTACAACAGGCCACAAGCACTAGGGCTCTTTTATTGACAGGGTCACTGCACTTGTGATGCTTGAGTTGGATGGGTGTAGGCGAGGTGTAAAGGCCAACCCTCAGGGAGCGGCTGCAAAACAGCGACGATTCGGGGGACACGTATGTGTCTGGCAGGACACTACACTTAGGGTGACCACCCGTCCATAAATTTCACGGACTGCCCATAATTTCGCCCTGCCGTCCGTTGTCCATGATGAAAGGCTTAACGGATGACATTTGTCCATAATTTTAGCCTTTTAACAAAAGGACAAAGGACGACAGGGTGAAATTACGGGCAGATTAGTTTCCCCAGCTGGAGTGGAAGACAGGGAGTCTCCTGTGCTCGGAGGGAGGGAGGGGTAGACAGATAAGAAACAAACCTTCTTGCCAGGGTGTCTCCTTCCCTAAAGAAATGCAAATGTGGGCAACTGGTAAATCTGCAAATGTAAAGGGGCTTGTAAACCTGCATCCACTTTAACCAAAGGAGTCACTTGAAGCTTTCTGATGGCAAATATATTTTCTTTTAGACAGATAATGAAATGGTGTTCCAAGGTGAGTTGTAGAGTGTGTGGTTTTAATGGAGTGTTATAAAAAATGTTAGTACTAGGTATAAACTGTATATTATTCAAATCTGTATTTGAGAAGCACTTTTTTTATTTAACCAAAATGTATGTGCACATTTTGTAGCAGCCTATATATGATGTGATTGTATTTATATAGCGCTTACTATCCCTGACGAGGTGTCAAATGCATGTTTAAAATAAGGACTTAGACATTCACAGTTCTTTCACGGGCTTTGGTACCTCATAGAACTAACAAACATCGGCAAAGCCAATAGGTCTAGTCTACGCAAGAGTTATTGCTTTGCCAATGAGTTTTAGCCATGTTATACACCAGAGTGGCTGATGTTCATGGCTAAAAGTTAGTGGCATAGTGGTGTGGAGTGGAGTAGACTGGCATAGGATCAGTGGCATAAAGCCCAGTGGTGCAGGGTACAGTGCAGTAGTTTAGAGTGCACTGGCGTAGAGTGCAGTGGCATAGAGTGCAGTGGAGTAGAGTGGCAGACAATAGAGTGGCAGAGAGTGCAGTATTGTAGAGTGGTGCAGTGGCATAGAGGGCAGAGTAGACTTGTGTGGCAGAGTGCAGTGGCATAGTGTAAAGTGGTGCAATGCAGAGTAGACTATAGTGATGTAGCGTGCAGTCACGTAGAGTGGAGTGATGCAGAGTAGAGTGGCATAGAGTGCAGTGGCATAAAGTGCAGTGGCGTAGAATTCAGTAGTACATAGTAGATAGGTGTACAGTACAGTGGCGGAGAGTGCAATGTTGCAGAGTAGAGTGTCAGTGCAGTGATGTAGAGTGGAGTAGAGTGGCACAGAGAGCAGTGGCGTAGAGTACAGTGGTGCAAAGTAGATGGCAGTGGCGTACAGTGCAGTTGTTTAGAGTGCATTGGCGCAGAGTGCAGTGGCATAGAGTGGCATGGGGGACAGTAGCATTGAGTGCAGTGGAGTAGAGTGGCATACAATAGAGTGGCAGAGAGTGCAGAAATGCAGAGTGATGCAGTGTCAGAGTGAAGAGTAGACTCGTGTGAGATAAATGTAGAGTCCCAGACATACACTCTAGTGCTGTGAGACTACAGACAAGTTGTGGGTACCTCACATCCTGAGGTTAGGTGTGAGACTGTCGCCCACAACATCTGCCCTGCCTCCTTAATTTTTTTTTAGGTTGAAAGTCCATGGGCGGTTGGGGTAAGCCAGATGTTTTTGTTCAATTTGTTTAAACTAGCATTAGGCTAATTACCTTAATGTTTCCCAAACTGTTTGCAAGGGGTTTTAAAATGTTCAGAAACATAATCAAAAATTTGCTGTTACTTTCTCTTCAAGAAAGACTGGGTAGATTTGGGTAGGGGGATGGCCTTGCAGCTGTACTGAAGGGCATTAATTTACTACTGAACAAGGAGGTAATGTGTCACCTGAATGTAGCATACCAGGAGGCAATCACAAAAAGACCACAGTGAATAAATAGTGCTATGTTAAAAAAGAGTAAATACATGCACTGACAACATAGTGAGGCATGGCCTCTCTTGCATGTGTCTGTAAAACTGAGGTTTGTTCTTGAATTTTTGTCCTGAATTTTGACCCTTTGTCCTGAATTTTTTACAGTCCTGTCCAGAATTTGCATCAGTGCCAGGTGGTCACCCTAACTACACTTGGCAAACCACTTAATCTTCTCGTGCCTAAAAAAAATGAATGTGTTCTTGTGTAATGTAATTGGTGCTCATGTAAAGTGTTCCAATACCTTCGGCTCGAGTGCGCGCTCTATATAAAAAAAAATAAAAAAAAATTAACACTACTGAGGGAGGCATGCTTCGATCATGGAAAGTTCCCATTTTGCCCAGTTTTCGAATCCTTCGGTGAGGGAGTACTACATACTTTTGCCCACTACGTGGAGCTATATCCCAATGATTGTGAAATAATGAACTGACTGGGAAGGTCTAAAGCTGCCACAGGCTTAGTTTACTGACTTACTACTTACTGTTGATGAGTTTCCATTATTTCTCCATATTATGTACAGGAGTCCTGATATATTTATGAATACAATACCTCCTAGTTGCATGTATGGGCGGAAAATCCTATGTATACACGAATGTTTCTAATTTCCTGAAAAGAAAATTCAGGGCGGTTCTGCGAACTTGCCTGAGAGGGTTCATATTAAACAAGGCGGGTTTACTTACGCTAGTTCTTTAGAGGGATAACGCTCCACCTACACCCTCCGTTATTCAAACAGTCGCGACTAAATGAGTTTCAGTTTAAAGCCTCACTAGGGAGGTATCCAATGTGCTCTTCCTTTCTCATATGCAAGTGACTTGTACATAACAATACCAGGCATTTGAACAGTATTTACATGTTTGGCACAACTCTTTATGTGTTTATCTGAAATTAGTAATATTTGTATTTTACAGAAGTGTGAAAAGCTAGTGCTGTCTCTCTACTGCAGCAGCCTCAGTCTTCCGTTCCAGGAGCCGGTAAGCCCTCTGGTGAGCATTTAGATGTTTAATAAGCAATGGATATTAATATTTGTGCTAGGATAGTTTCTGCAGATTTTTTTTGGGTGAAACCGAGTTATTTATTCCCTAAATTAAGCAGATTCTTGTGACATACTATTTCTCGCAGTCGTCTTTATGTCCCTTGCTGGTTTGTGGAAACAGGCAGTGTGTGTTGTGTGTAGTTCCAAGGTCCTGCAACTTTCTGCTGTAACATTGTGAATAGATTATGGATTTTTGACGGTAGTCATGGTGAGCTGGCAAGTAATTTATGTGCATATCATCCATGAATCATGGTGAAGGTGATCCCATCAGGGATGGGCCTAGCGGGCTTCCAGTGATACCTAGTTGTGTTGCACTAAGTACACAGGTTTGAGGAATTAGGCTTTGTCTTCATGAAGCAGGTTTACTAGTATGAAACAATTTATGTACTCATTTATGTTCCAGTTTTATGTAGCACCGACTAGAACCATTGACCTCCAGAGTGCTTTACTTAAGTTACAAATAGATAAGCACATTTGTTTCATTGCATGTTACACAACAGGCATTTTATCACACACAAGAAAGAACCAATTGCTTTGAGGTAGCAGGTAAAAGGGTTACAAGGTTGAGAAATGAACACTAGAATGAGGGCGTCAGTCTTACAGTTTACCTATTTGCTGGATGGTTGGCACCCCTCACCGTGGAGCAAGCCGCAACTGGGTAAACATGATACAATTAGTGCAGGCAAGCAATGCAGATTCCAAGTGGGAACGCCTTGGAATGGGCATGTTATACCCCTTCTGAAGTGCAAAACTCGGGAATTATGTAGTAAGCATACAACTGATGAAAAACACATTCCACAGTATTGATATTTACCAGTGTGCAGTGACCAGCTGGGATTGTGGTGCATCGGTGAGCAAGTTCTGATCTTCTTTCACACCAGAGCAACAATAGCGTGCTTTCCATCCATGTAAGCCGTTATTCTGCAGCACGCATAGAAAGAGCAAAATGCCAGAAATAATTGTTTATGTGCGGGAAGGTATCCCTTCCCGCACATAAACAATCACTAATGGCGCTTTGGCACTTCTGTGTGTGCTGCACAGTGCAGCACACAGAAGTGCCAAAGCATCATTGTCAAATGATTGTTTTTGTGGAGAAAGGGACACCTTCCCGCATATAAACAGTCACACCCCTCAATGCAGACATCCTTGCACGATGGTGCATTGATGCCTGCGGTGGCGCTGGCAGCTAAAGTTAGCGCCAGCACAGGGGGAAACGCAGGGGTGGGCCGTATTCCCTTAAATACGGCGCATCCCTGCATTTCTAAAGTGACGCATTGCTGTGCTGCCAATTTTGGCGTAGCACCGCGCTGCTCCACTTTTCCTTTAATCTGGCCCTTAAGGTATTCCTCCTCATTGTGCCCTGCTAACGCCACCCCTGGAGGTGGCGTTAGATTTCGGCGGCGCCTCAGGTTTAGGAGATTTCATATATCTGAGGCAGCTTCAAAAATGCAATGGGTGTTTCTGTGGCACAGCCACAGCAGCACCCATTGTACGCCCCTTCCACAGCAGTGCCGTGTGGGAAGGGGCGTATTTACAAGGTGGCGTTAAGCCACAAAAAGTGGCTTAATGCCACCATGTGTCAGGGAGACCAGATCCTCGGGGTCTGCGCACGTTCCCATCATGTCCACCACTAGACAGCTCCAAAGCTCCGATAGGAATACCACAGAGCCTGAGAGAGTCCAAGTCGAGGAAAAGGGGATCAGGTAGGGAGAAGCTGGGAAGGAGACCTGTAGGAAGCAAGAGGTTAAACAACACAATATCAATATATAATCACATTGACTTTCAATAGACTATGGTTCTAAGAGTTGTTATACTGTAATCATGGATAACCTAAGAAATGACTATAACTAGACCTCAAGAAATCTAGGTACCTGGAAAAATCAAGAATGGGTTAATACAATGTTTCATATGAGCTTTTCATGAAATACCACATACTGTCTAGAAAACAAGAACCTTCTTGAATAAGGTTTCAGAATAAACATTGCATTTTTACATGAGGACAAAGGCTATCTGAACATTCCCTGAAAACAACAGGAACTGTACTAGGAACTTAATATGCACAAAGAATGTGGCACTTTGAATTAAGCATTTTCAAAGAAATCCAAAAGCTCGGGATAAATGTGTGCACCTCACCAAACACGGCACACCAAAGTTTTCAATGTCATGAAATGATCGCGCACAATGCCGATCTAAGATCCAAGCATTTTATGCCAGGGTTGAATCGCGCACACTGTTGCAGATTCAAACAAGAATATGCAAATGCCATGAAATGATCGCGCACACTGTTGCCGATCTCAATGGCAAGGTTTACATAATAGGATTGAATCGCGCACTCTGCCGATTCGAACAAGAATATGCAAATGCCATGAAATGATCGCGCACACTGTTGCCAGTCTGAATGCCAAGGTTTACATGCTAGGAATGAATCGCGCACTCTGCCGATTCGAACAAGAACATGCAAATGCCATGAAATGATCGCGCACACTGTTGCCGATCTGAATGCCAAGGTTTACATGCTAGGATTGAATCCCCCACACTGCTGATTCGAACAAGAATGTGCAAATGCCATGAAATGATCGCGCACACTGTTGCCGATCTGAATGCCAAGGTTTACATGATAGAAATGAATCGCGCACAATGCCGATTCAAACAAGAATATGCAAATGCCATGAAATCACACTCACGCACACAGAAAGTTTCACAACTAAGACCAAAACTCGAATGTCTTTGAGAACGGGGGTCGGGGACCCAGCCTGACCTCTGCCTTACCGCCCTGCTCAATGATCACCAATATAATGAGGGCAGGCCTGGAATATCAAGGTAGGCCTCTGGAACAGGAGCTCAGGAAGTTGCTGCTGCTCTGTACCGGGACCTCTGAATAGTGAGCACGTGGAACTGGGCTGGCTCCCTTATATAGAGTCAAGCACAGCCCACAAACCACACCCAGTCATACTGCAGGGAAAGCTTCTAGAAGGTCCTAGAAAGGGGCCACACCCTAACACACTCAGTAAGCCTGCAGCAATACCTTGCAAATGAGCAGTTATTGCAAGCATCATTAATAGTGTTTTTCATGGTTAAACTCTGCAATGCAAAAGGTTAACATACTGCATATAAACACAATGCATGAATTATGCTCTTGCATAAAGACTGGGTTCTTGCATTTTTGTCGCCCCTAGAGCACGCACTGTCCTGATGTTGACACCTTGTAAATACGGTTCTGTGCTTAGCGCCACAGGAGCGTCACTAAAAGTGATGCTCCTGTGGTGCTAGAGGCCTTTAAATGCAGCCCTAAGTGTTAAGGGTAAGGCAGAGCTAAGAGAGGGGCTGCAGGGGAAGATATAAGGGGAAGGGTATTTTTGTAAAGTGGCAGAAATACATTTTGTTATAAATTATTTTGTCTACCAGTTTAGTTATTGAAGTTCTTCCAATGTTTATTGCAATTTGTGCTACTTAGTATTCTTTGTAGAGCTGTCTCTGTAAAACTAGGCTACGTTCTGACATTTTACGTATGATAAATGGATCTTCTGCCTTCATCTGAGGCTGAACCCTTCACTCGCAGCTAGGGGTGTACAAATGTGTGTTTTCTTTTGTCTTGTAAACTTCCTTTAATTCTCACTAATGCCATGATCACTATCTGTGGTGTTTGAAGTTTTCAGCATATGGATTTCGAGGGAAAAATGTTTTCAAAATTAATTTGCAAGAAAATAGTATATCCATTATCAGCACCATCTACCACTCCAGAAGACATGAATACTACTAGTGTGCAGGGGAAATGCAGGCGTAAGTGGAATACTCCAGAAGCTGAAGGTCGGCATGTGTAATGTTCAGCATCTCACTTCTGACATTCAGTACAATACTCAAGGGTATTTTCTTCTCCATCTCTGCCACCTGGATGAGGAGACCTATCCCCCAAGACCACTGAGCTTCCCCAATTAAACACTGAGTATCACAGAATTCTACAATAAACTGGGGTTCCCACAATGATATTAAAGAGCAATGGCACTTATGGTTTTTGAAGGCGAGTTCCATAATGACCAATTTTCTTTTTTATTGCCCTGGTAAGCAAAGTGATAATTTGTTCTGATTTGAAAACAATTATGTCCACTTTTGCATTAAATCTGTACTCTTTGAACTCTTGAGACAACCATGGTCCATCTAGCAACTTCGCTGCTAGAGCAACACAGTCACCCAGGAGGCAGAAGAAGCACTTAACCTCAAGCCCTACACCGCCTCCCAGTAAAATACAATTGCCATTACCTTCCTGCTGTTCCTGCTTCTCAGCAGCAGTCAGTCCTCGCCCAGATGCCAACGACAGGATTGTCATCCTAGAAGGCAGCATGATGCATTATGTAAGATAACCGCAAGTCCTGCGCCTTCTCATGGCCAACCAGTTACCTCTTAAACCTTCCTACCACCCCAGCTGTTCAAAAGCAGCCAATCACCTCCCTGGAGCCCAATCAGCAAGACACTAAGAGGGTCATTATGACCCTGGCGGTAAAAACCACCTACCGGCGCGGCGACGGCCCCCAAAAGACCATTGCCGTGGCTACCAGCCATCCACCACATTATGACCACAGGCGGATTTCCACCAGAAAGACGGCAGAAATCCGGCTGTGGCCATGCCGGCGGATTGTGGTAAGGTGGCCACGCCAGTAGACGGCCTGGCGGTATTCTGCTGGCAGGCTCTGTGGCTGGCAGCAGCGCCCCATCCCGTCTCCTGCCGGAGGACCCCATGGATCCAGGTAAGTGGGGGCTCCAACAGGGGAGAGGGGTGGGGGATGTTGTGTGTGTGTGGGGGGGTGTGTATGTCTGTGCGTGCGTGTATGCGTGTGTGTGTTGCATGTTGTATGTGTGTGCATGTTTGGGGGTGTGAGTGTGTGTATGTTGAGTAGCGTGAATGCATTTATGTATGTAAGTGTGTGTGGATTTGTGTGTGAATGGATGCGTGGATGAATGTGGGAATGGGTGTGTGTATGCATGTGTGCGTGTGTGAAGGGAGTGGTGTGTATGAAGGGGGTTTGGAGGGGAAGGGGGTGGGTGGGAGCAAACCTGTGGAGGGGAGGGGAGTTGGGGAGACCCCTATCAGTGACAGGAAAGGGATTCCCTGTCACTGATAGTGCCTACCACTATGGTTTTCGTGGCAGTAAGGAATCCACGAAAACCATGGCGGTAGGCAGGGTCATATTCCTGAAGGCAGGCAAGTGATGGCCACCGGGCTGGAGATTGTTTTCTCCAGCCCAACGGTCGTTACCGCCATGGCGGTCGGTGTGGTTCATTGGTGGTTTGGCTTCAGCCAAACAGCCAATGTCATAGTATGGAGGAAAGTACCACTAGCCTGTTGGCAGTACTTTCCTCCAGTACCACTAGCCTGTTGGCAGTACTTTCCTCCATAATGGCCCCCTAATTTATGTGACCTTAAGACCAAAGTCACCTTCCAGCCGAACAGTGATTGACTCAACCTTCCTACTATCCCAGTATTTCAAAGGCAGCCAATCCTTAGTTTGTGCCAACAAAGCACACCGAGCATCCCATTTGAAATGTGCCATATGGTGGCAACATAAAAATAAGAATCAGTCCAAGCTACAAGAAAACTTGCTAACCTTGACAGGTCTCCTCATCACCAACAGACAGCTCATCATGAAAACCAAGACTTCATACTTCACCTCCTCTATAAATCGAGCCACCGACAGGTGGAAGAGTCTCTTGAAAATGATCAAACAATGCGTGAACGCACAGCATCCCCCGATGCATCAAATTCAACAAGAAATGACGTTGCAAGGAATGCTTCACAACCAAGATCCTCAATATTAGGAAGCAGATAGTTGATACAGAACCTTCCAGCATGTGAAAGAAAAGAACACTTGGAGAAGTCCGTGGAAGCCTAAAAGATGTTTAATGACAAACAGATTCTAAGAAGCAAATAATTCAAAGTGCAAATTCGCAATATCAATGGGCCAGTGTGTCGCCGTCTGAACTGTTGGAGCATGAAAAACTAAATGTATTTAATTTATCACCTTTTTTATACGATTTCTATAATGCAGCATGCAGAGGATAGAAAAAGGATTGAATAGAAACTCAAGATAGCTATCAACAAATAGGCGCCTAGAAAAAACCTTGAGAGGGAGATACAGTGGGGTCCAGTAGAAAGCTGACTTCACTAACTCTGCAGTTTCTTAATTGTCTGTGCCAGATTAAAAACGAGGCTATGCTTACTTGAACACCGTGTTAACGTGCAGTATTCCCACAATTAATGAAAAACAGCATATAGTTATTTTCATATTTTTTTTCATTGCAGGCACGCCACTATTACCAGATTATCAAAAAACCAATGGATCTGTCAATCATTCGTGGGAAACTTCAAAAAACGAATAACCCCCATTATGCAACACTTGAGGAGCTAGTATTTGATGTGCGTCTTATGTTTTGGAACTGTGCAAAATTCAATTATGTGAGTAACTGCATCATCATCTCAAGTTGTATGCTACTGTTTTCAGTTGTTATGTGGTCGATTTTAAAATGCAGTACTTCTAGCACACAACATTAACATGTTTATGGGATCACTAAACACAATTGATTATTGGTATTGCTTTTACTACAAGACTGCTATCCCCTTCCTCTACTTCACCCCTCTTCTAAGGTTCAGTTGCTGCTCTCTCTTGTATCCTTACTTCCTGCATGCTGACAGGTCTCCTGCTACACTTCTTTGTCATTCTGCCCTTCTTCTCTGGCATTTCCTCCTTCTTTCTCCCTTACCTCTATCTCCTAATGCGGTACAGTGATATCCAGCAGGTTAGCTGTCACTGCATTTGCAGACCCCCACTTGGGTGCCAAACCCTTCCCCATCCCTACAACTGGCCCTGCTACCCCTCCTCCTACTAGCTGAAGATACGAACAGCCTTTTCCTGGCACTAGGGGACAATATAGGGAGAAAGGAAGAGATACCAGCGGAACAGATAATAGTCAACAAATGAAGGTTTGGCCACCACTTGGGAAGATCACTGAGAGGTCTCCGCACCATGCCTTCCTGGCCCGGGCCCAGGTACGCAAAGCATGGGGGAGGGTCGTGAGGGGACACACGCTGGTCACAGTGGCACCCAGCTGAGCCAGGCACTCTAATACACAATAGTTACCAAATCCCGTACCTACCTGGAAGGAGGCACAATGTCTGGGGTACGATGACTTGAGAAGCCCCAGACGGTCCCGGTTGCACAGAGATACCTATCTGCACCACACTGGATGGAGGAGATACTTAGGGTGCCCGGTGACCTGAGTCTCACCAGATGATTACGATCACAAACACAAAGTGCTCAATTCCATACCTCCCTGAAATGCAGCACAACATCTGATGCGCAGTGACTTGAGTTGCATCAGACAGGTTCTGATTGTACACACAAAGTGCTCAATGTCGTACTTCCCTGGAATGAGGCACAACGTCCGGTGCACAATGACGTGAGCTGCACCAGACAAACACACAAAAAGGATTCCACTGCAGTACCTCCTTGGAATGAGGCACAACGTCTGGTGCTCAAAGACCCGAGTCACACCAGACACCTCCAATTACAAACACACGGTGTTCAACGTTGTACTTCCTTGAAATGAGGCACAACGCCTGCTGTAGAATGACTTGAGTCAGGCCAATCATGATTGCCAGCACAAAGTGCTCAATGTCGTGCCTCCCTGGAATGAGGCACAATATCTGATGCACAATGACTTCAGACACACCAGACACTTCAAATTACAAACACAATGTGTTCATTGTCTCACCTCCCTGGAATGAGGTGCAACGTCTGGTGCACAATTACCTGAGTCACACCAGACAGTCCTTGAGCATGCACATAAAGGATCCCAATGCTATGCCTCCTTGGAATAAGGCACAGTGTCTGGTGTGCGATGACTTGAGTTGTACCAGACGATCCAGCTACACATACAAAAGACACAAGTACTGCAGGGCCGCACGAGGTAGGGTACAGCACTGCTCCTGGGATGCCCACACCTCCAAGGGTCATCACCTATGACACGGACACCGCACACAATGAGCATACATTCAGGAGTCACATGAGCAAAATGAAAAGCACTAGACGAAGGAGGGCAACCCGGGGTCCCACATCCTCACAGCAAACCAGCCGCTTATGAGTGTTGTGGCCCCACGATGAAAGGCAACACTTTTTGAAATGCGGGCAATACTTTGAAGGCAACGCACCAGGCAAATCCATTCTGCAGAAGTATACTTGTTTCAATACTTGCATCACTGCTGCCCAGTGAATTTCAGCCATTGATGCAAGTACTTGAGAGCACCACTCTCCAAATGACACTGGTAGAAGGTGCAGGTCCCTCACAGGAGGTCTTCGATATCCCTGAGACCTCCACAAGAGAACAGAGGGCACTCTGTCATTGGGGAACACACTTGAGAGTGCCACACTGCAGCAGCCAGTTTTCCCAGGCCAACTTCAATGTCCGAAGGGTGTGCAGTCCCTTCCTGGGGGGCAGTAAATACTCCTTGTGCACGACCGATTACTCTGGCAGTGTGCACCCCCATGGTCCAGCATCTCCATCCCATGTTCCTGCAATTGTAGCTCTAAGTTTCTGAAGTGTGATGTCAGTAGATATACTAAAGTGTGCCTTTGAAGTTGAGGATGGTTCAATGGATTCCCCTTTGAACCATAGATGTCTCCCCTAAATTTCAGTCCTGTCTGCCATGGGGCCATGGAATGCAGATTGTTATCTTTAGTGGGGCCATGATCTCTCTCTGAGAGGCCAAGTGTCAAAACCTCTCCCTCCAGTCTATCCAGCCAGGCCCTCAACTGGCAGAGGCCTGTCATTCTTGGTGTCCAAGTTTTATGACTGTCAAGGGGGAATGCACAGATGTGCTTTCCCCAGCCTCCAGTGAAATGAAGTTTGAATTAAAAGGCACTGAAAGAGAGTTTTTGTAACATAGAAATGCCCACTTCTTAGAAGTAGCATTTCTAGAGCATTACTGACAAAACCACCTTTATCATGGGAAGGGGTTTGTCTTTGTGAATCCAATGGTAGTAAACACCATGAGGCTGCTTCTCTGTTGGAGTTCGGGATCAATTGTAACCTGTCCCCATGTTAACCTATGGGCAGAGCAGCTCTCATGTTTAGTGAACAAGCCTGCAGGGAAAGGCTGGATACAAGTTAAAGGCACCACACATGTGCAAGTGCACCCATTCAGGCCTGCTGTGACAGACCAAGTACCTAGGGGCACACCAGGGTGCATATGTGGCCATACTGGTCAGCACCACTTTCCTGCCATAGGTGAGAAGCCACTCACATTTTCACACTGTATTCACAGTGGAAAAACACCTATGGCCCCAAAGCCACTCAAAGAGAATCAGCAAAACCATGTAGAAAAAAGCAAAACGTTTGGGGAAACACTACCTCAGCGTATTAAGTCTAACACATCTCCCCAGCCGAAAGTGGGGGGTTCTAACCAGCTTCTAGGTAGTCCTTCTCACTGAGGAGGAAAAACCTAGCTAGAGCATCCGTGTTGGATTGGTCCACCCCTGGGCAGTGCTCCACCCTGACGTCCATCCAAATGGACCACATTAACAGCTTTGGATTCTCACCCCTCATTGCATTAACCGCATGAGGGGTCTTTGACCGTTTGGACCAAGAAGTGAGTACCAAACAGATACGGCCTCAATGTCTTCAGGGCCCAGACTACTGCAAAGGCTTTTCTTTTTATAGCGCTCAACCTCTGCTCCTGGGGCAGTAGCTTCCAGAAGATAAAGGCTCTCGGCTTGTCTAGGCCCTCCTCATTCAACTGAGATAGTACCACCCCAATACCATGTTCAGAGGAAAGGGCGATGCACATGACCTGCATAAGATGGTCAAATGTGACCTGGCAGGCCCCTTTCATATTACATTGCAGAGCTGCTTCTTTGAGGTCAACTCTGTCAAGGGAGTCACAACAGTGTCATATCCCTTGATGAAACTCCGGTAGTACCAAGTGAGGCCCAGAAAGGCTCTGATATTCATCTGGGTCTTGGGGGCAGCCGGGCTAGGATGGCCTCAATCTTAGCTGGACGGGGTTTTGCCTTACCCCTGCCCACCCAATGCCCCAATGCCCCAATGCACTTATCCTTCCCCTCTCTGGCACTTACTGGCCTTAATAGTGAGGCCTGCCTTCTGCAGGGCCTGGAATACTTCCTGGAGGTGAAGGAGATGATCCTCCCAGCTTTTACTGACGACTGCAATGTCATCCAGATAAGCAGCCGAGAAGGCCTCCATACCAGCAAGGATCTTGGTTTCCAGCCTCTGGCGGGGGAATTTTGGAGCCCAGTGGGCATGACCATAAATTGGTAATGCCTGTCCAGAGTGGAGAAAGCAGTTCTCTCCTTGGCTCCCTCAGTGAGGGTGATCTGCTAGTACCCAGAGGTGAGGTCAAAGGTACACAAATACCTGGTGGCTCCCAACCTATCAATCAAGTCATCAGCCCGTGGAATGGGATGGGCATCCATCCGAGACACCTAGTTCAGCTTCCTGTAGTCCACACACAACCTCTGCTCAGGTGTGGTGTCTGTGGGGGTGGCTTTTGGTACCAGAACCACTGGATTAGACCAGGGGCTGCTACAGGGTTATATGACCCCAGCTCTAGCATCTTAGACCCCTCCTCCTGGATGCTAGATCTGACTTTATCCAACAACCTATAAGATTTGCCCTTGACAGAAAGGTTGTCACCTGTATGCACCTCATGGGTACACAGATGAGTAGTTCCTGGGATAAGGGAGAACAGCAAGGGAAACTGCCCCAACACTCAGTTGCAGTCCCTCTGCTGGTTGAGAGTGAGAGTGGGGGACAGGATCACTCCTTCCACCAACCCATTTTACTCTTCAGAGGTCAGGGACTGGTTCACTCTCCTCCTTCTCTCCATCTGTCACCATGAACATGGTGACCTCTGACCTCTTGAAGTATGATTTGAGGCAATTGATGTGTAGCACCCTAAGGGGCTGCCCTGGGGTCTTGAGATCCACCAGGTAAGTGGTCTCTCCTTCCTCTCAGTCACTTCATAGGGCTCAGGCCCCTGGCTCCACACCCTCCATCACCCACACTTTCCATCCAGCTGTCAACTCCACAGGAGTAGCATTGTTATTGTACTACTCTTTCATGACATCCTGGCTGTCTGGCCTCTAATTTGTGGAAGGCTCACTTCAACAACTTGGCCATTTGGCTACCGAAGGTGAGCATGTAGCTTACTACATCCCATGGAGTTCTCTTGGGAGACTGCTCCCAGCCTTCCTTGACCAAGCTCAGAGGTTCATTGACTGGGTGCCCGAGTTCAAAGGGGCTAAACCCCACTCCCTTTTGAGGGACCTCCCAGTAGGCAAACATCAGGCATGGCAAGAGGACATCCCACTTTTTCCTCAGGGCCTCTGGTAGACCTCTGATCATGCTCTTCAGGGTCTTATTGAATCTCTCAACAAGACCATTTGTTTGGTCGTGGCAACTCCACACTCCTTCCACATGGCTTGCATGTAAGCTGACATGGAGTTTGTGCCCCTGTCAGACACTACTTTTTTGGGGAATCCCACTCAGGTGAATATCCCAATCAGGACCTTTGCCATTGCCAGTGCAGCTGTGTGATCCTCAGAGAGATAATTTCTGGGTACCAAGTGGCATGATTCACCAGGATGACCCAGTGCCCAGCAGCTGTCTGGGGATCTATAGGCCCTACTATGTTAATGCCCTCCCTTTCAGGGAGGGTGTCAATGACAGCCAAGGGTTGAAGAGGAGCTGTAAGTTTCAACCCTGCCTTGCCCGTAGCCTGGCAGGTAACACAGGTCCCATAGAATGCATCTGAGGACACCCTGAGTCTGGGTCAATAAAATTGAGGAGCAAGCTGTGACAAGGTCTTGTCCGATCCAAATGTCCTGCCACGGGGATGTCATGGGCTAACTCCAGTAGGAAGGCCCTATAACACTGGGGAAGCACTAGAGCCTGTCAGGCCTGCTGGCCAAGAGCCTTTGGCTCACTGTACAGAAGATTGTCCTTCCAGTAAAGGTGATGAGCCCCAGATTTATCACTCTCTGCTTGAGCTTCAGCTTGTTACATCAGTCTCTCGAGGGTGGGGCACTATCTCTGGGCCCTACAGAACTCCTTCCTGGTGGCACCTCCTCTTACTTGCCACTCAGCAATCTCAGACAGGGCACCAGGAGGAGTAATGTCCTGTTCATTGGACATTGGGGTAGCCTTGGTCAGTTCCCTGTTACTCTCACCAGAGGTACATTCCGTGGCAGGTTTCCCCTGTTATCAACACCTTTCCCTCTTACCAGTTGTGTGAGCCATTGCTCCAGACTCCAGCCCCTTCTAGCTCCCTCCTTGGGTAGCCATGGACCATGAGGTAACACAGATCCAGTCAGGTAACCTAAACATCTCTACATGAGTCTTAAGCTCCACTTCCTTTCAGATAGTGTGCTCCTGGTCATTTCCCAAATTATGAGGCACTGGCATGGTGGGGCTCACAGTGACCTTCAACAGGCCTGAGACCCCCCTCACTTAAATGGCACCTGTGCCACTGAAAAACATTCCTCTCTGTTGTCAGCTACCACCACTTCGTGGGTGACTTGGGGGATGGCCTGCTCCTGGGAGACCAGCTGACTTCTTACCATAGTCATATTGGCCTCTGTATCCCTTAGACCCTCTACCCCCTGCCCATTGACGGTGATCCACTGCCTATAGTTCGCTGCCAATAGTTAGCAGGCACATGTATCTGGGGCACCATCTCACTGTCACCCAGGGACACCAGGATAACTCCACTAACCCCCCATGCCGGGGTCTCCCTCCTCCCCCATCACTACACTGGCCATGCTGGGAGCCTTTGCCCCTGAGGCAGGGGGCACTCACTTTGGACACTTAAGATCTCTGGGGACGTTTTCTTTGGGGGGAAAGGATTGGGGATGAGGGCCATGCCCATACCCTGGGGATGCTTTTGGGGACTGATAGAAGACTCTTTTCCCTTGTTAGTTCCCTCTTTCTTTTGGGGGGTGCTTGGCCTACCTTTTTGGGAGCTGCCCCCAGTGATTTTTTTGGATACCTAGTGCTGGCCAAGTGGTCCGCTTCCTCAGAAAGCTTCTGGCAATCCATCAGCTTGCTGCCTACCAGGTGTTGGGGCAGGTCAGTAAAACAGATCTCAAGAAGGTGCTACCTCAAGATCAAGTTGTACAATCCTTCATAGTCATTTACCTTACTGGCCAACACCCAACACCTCAGTGCCTTACTCACATAGTCTATGAAGTCAACCCAATTTTGAGTGGTCAGTTTGCGGCTGGCCCTAAACCTTTGGCAGTATTTTGCTGGGGTCAGTCCAAACTTACTGTCTAGCATGGCCTTCATGGCAGAGTAGTTAGTCTGGTCCCAAACATCGAGGGCCAGGAGACTGTCCCTCCCCCTGTGTTTCAGGTACTGCCGTAGACTACCTCCCCAGCTATTTTCAGGGACCCGGTGTACCTTCAAGGCCACCTTGTAGGCTGCTAACATTTTTCAGTGTCATCCCCCACCTGGTAATCCTGTACCATATCCTTTGGGATTCAACCTCTACTATCACTGTGAGACACTGTAGGAGCACTGCTGCAATTACCATTGTTGGACACTTTTAGCAGGGTTCGTATGTTCAACTCTCTGAGGCTGAGCTCATGAGCCATCTTTTACTGTTCCAGGGCTAGTCTTTTTTCTGCCAGATCTTGCTCTTTATCTAATCTAGGCCGTGCTTGCTCTTTTTCCAACTTAGCAAGGGCTAGGGCCTGCTCCTTGGCAGACCTGGCAAGCTCTAACTTTAACTTTCTTTCTTCCCTCCTGTCCAGCTTTTCTGGGGACAGGTGTCTTGAAAGTACACTATTGCCGGTCCTAGAGGGGCCTCTCAGGTCTGGGAAAAGAGAGAATTTTCCCCTCTATAGGTTGTCCGTGAGGGCTCCCCTGGCTCTGTTCTGACTCTTCCCCATGCTCCACTCTCCCCGATTAGCCACTCCCCTCTCAGGGTGGGCCTCCTCCCAGGCCCTTACGGCTTTCTGAAACTCCACCTTCTTGGTTCTTCCCTTGCAAGCCACCCACTTTGTCTGGCGGACCTCCTTGAGCTGTGCTACTGTGTAGGTGTCCAAGTCAACCAGCTCAAACTCTACCTTAGGTAGGCCCTGAGGCATGAATTAAGATCTGTGGGGAAAATCAGTTCACTCCTTCCCGGCTACCTCACTGTCACTTTTTGGGGATGCTTTAGGAAAAAGGGAACACTTTTGATGAAACGTGAAGTTGTGGCACAGTTAGTTACTGTGTGATTCTGTGCAATTACAATCCTATCCCACCTCAGCCACCAGACGTAGGAGGTGGAGCATTCTGAATGGCTGAGGCTGGGCCCTAGTCAGGCGGAACTCACCACTCCTATCAGGGGTGGGTGATTACACTCACTGTATAACCTGCGCTCACCTTTGGGTAGCTTAGCACAGGGCAGTCAGGCTTATCACAGGGGGAATGTGGAAAGCAATGGCACAACAATACCACACAACAATTACGCTGAACATCACAAAAGAGACTTCATATGAGGTGTATGTAAATAGGTTTTGTATTCAACACACATTAATTAAGACAGCATGAATAACATGTAACTCTGGGTAGGAATCACCCTTTGAAACAACATTAGCAGTACTAGGCCCAACTGGGTTAAATGAACATTTGCAGTATTCACATATGAGAAAAATAATACATTCCCTCCCAGCATCCACATGAAGTGCCAAACGTTGTCAGCACAAGACTTACCCTAGAGATTACCTCCATTCCAATTATACACAGTCCTAGGGTGCACCCCGGTTCACAACTTTAGCAGCAATTTGTATATACAGAGCAATGCAGCACTTTAAAATGCAGCACAGCTAAAATCTAATGTTATGCTATGTTATGGGCATTTATAGAGCGCACAAAACCCAAGGGTATCAAGACGCTGGCAGAAACTCACTCAGGGCAGAGAAGCACTTATTCATTTAACACCATTTTGTATAAAAAGACAAGTTTTCAGTTGTTTTTAAAAGTAGAAATGTCCTCATCTGCCATGTCGGATGGCAGAGAATTCCATAATTTGGCAGCTCCCACCGAAAAGGCTCTTCCTCCCCTTTTGGCTCTATGAAAATGCAAGAAGAAGATCTTAGAGATCTTGTGGTCACATACAAGTGAAACATGGCATAAAGCTGTTCAGTGTTATTAAGATAGAGGGCTTTATGAACCATACACAAGGCTTTGAAAGCAATTCTCTTTTTGATGGGAAGCCAGCGATGAGCCTTCAAGCCTTCCCTAACCAAAGCCTGCCTGGGAATGGTCAGAATAAGCCAAGCAGCAGCTTTTTGGGTCCCATGCAGCTCATTAATACATTAATAATCTCAATAGCTAGTCTCACACCCAATACCTGTTTTTATATTATCAGAGTACTGAGGAAGATATTCCGTTTAGTCCTATATGACCTACGTCAGACGGTTGTCATTGCCCTTATCACCTCCTATCTAGACTACTGTAATTCCCTCTATCTTAATACCTCTCACATCTATTAGATAGAGGGAATCACAGTAGTCTAAATAGGATGTGATAAGGGCAATGACAACCGTCTGATGTAGGTCATATAGGACTAAACGGAAAATCTTCCTTAGTACTCTGATAATATAAATACAGGTATTGGGTGTGAGACTAGCTTGGGTAGTGAAGTTCAGAGAATTATCTACTGAGATACCCAGATTTCTAGCAGAATCCACATGGGTGGGAAGATGACCACACTCCTCGGGCGATCAGATATCAGACCATATTGATTTCTAGGCCCCAAAAAACGCCACCTCTGTCTTTCCAGCATTGAGTTTGAGTGCACTGCTGCTCATGCATTTCTCAATGCTGGACATAAACTGCCTAAAAAACTGGGCGACAGAGGTCACATTGTTGGAGATCGTCACAATTATCTGTGTATCATCAGCATAAGAATGAAGCTCAAAGCCAAAGGACCAGACAAGGGCTGCTAATGGCACCACATAGATATTAAAAAGAGTCAGACTCAACGCGGAGACCTGTGGGACACCACAAGGAAGACCGAAGGCGTCAACCTCGAAATCCCCACAGTTGACCACCTGAACTCTGTCGGTGAGGAAAGAAAATAGAAGACTGAGTGCGTGGCCACTAACCACAACCTTCTCCAGCCTGTAAATCATCCAAACAGGCCAAACCATGTCGAAGCAGCAGACAAAGTGAGTAGGATTAGAGTGGTTGCACCCTCCCTGATCAATGTAGCGCCGTATATTATCAGTTACTGCCACAAGAGCAGTTTTTGAGGGATCCAAGGCACCCTGTGTTTCAATAAAATCAACAAGTTTCTGATTTCAAGTTGTTTCCAAGGCTTTAGCAGGGAGATAGAAAGATAGTTCTTGGTCAACATTGGGTTTTATCAAAAGAGGGTAACAGAGACACATTTCCAAGCAGTAGGAAACATGCCTGTTTGAAGAATACACCTGGAAGTATTTTGAATGAGGTCTGAGATAGGCTCAGGGGCCAGATGGAAAATGTTAGCAGTACAAGGATCTAGTGGAGACCCGGATTTTATTTTCAAATGTCAACCGTGTAAGTCCACCGTCATACACCATCCACTGTTGCAGTTCAGGATCAATTGTAACCTATCCCCATGGCAGAGGAGCTTTTGTGTATAGTGAAAACACACATGGGTATTTTTTCACTACATGGGCACGTGCCCTGGTGCATGAACAAGCCTGAAGGGGCAGGCTGGACACACAGGGGCAAGTGAGCCCATTCACGCCTCCTGTGACAAGCAGAATACATAGGGGCATACCAGAGTGCATATGTGCTCAGCACCTCTTTCCTGGCATAGGTAGGAAGGTGCGTTCACAGTGGGAAAGCACCGAGGGCCCCAAAGCCACTCAAAGAGAGTCAGCAAAAATGTGTAGAAAAGCAAAACGTTTGTAAAAACACTACCTGACAGTGTGTCAGTCTAACAAATATTATATTTGCTTCTGCTGCCTTTGAGACAGAACTATCTATATCGTTCTGCAGTAATGCAAAAAAAATTACAGTCCAGGCCTTGAATGTTAGCGTGAGCTTCATTGATTTCCGCTTTCATATGCTATTTTACATCCAATTAAATGTAGATAAAGAGCTTCTGCTCTCCTTACACTCCTTCTTATGTAGCATGATGTGCGATCTCAGCTGGATCAATAAGCTCTGCTAACCCTGTACTACAGTTCTAAACTCTGATCTATGTGACTCTGAGCTGCACATTCATAGCTTTGTCAACAATGTGACATAATATTATACCCATCTCGCTCTCTTAACTGTAATTACCCTATTAAAAGTTACTAGCCCAAACATTTCTTGAACATCATGTTCCTCATCTCTTGCCCCAATGTTAACATACATTTCCCTTCACAAAACACCACCTCTACAATAGTAAATCATACTCTCCCATTGACAGTCACTGGTTGATACAACATCCTGTAACCTTGGTGTTTCCATTCTTACACATTAAATTATATGGTCCTTACTGAGATGAAACAATCCTTCAATAATACGCTACTCACCAAGACAAGCCTTATGCTCCTTTTGTAATTGTAACTCAAAGAGAAATTAAAATCATTCTTTGAAATCTCTACTTCTAAACATCTTAGGTTCGCCCTGACATCGTGGGTGTGGTTTTCCAGACCTCCTCTTTGTGCTGACACCGATTTCGCTGGCCTTAGGACACTGAGCACTTTCCCATTACTAACCAATGCAAAAGCACTAGTATTCTCCCCTTAAAACATGGTGAAATTGGCTTATACCCAATTGGCATATTTAATTTACTTTTAAGTCCCTTGTAAGGTGGCACTACCTGTGCCCAAGGCCTGTAAATTAAATGCTACTAGTGGGCCAGCAGCACTGATTGTGCTACTCACTTAAAGTAGCATTTTAAACATACCTAAGGCCTGCTATTGCAATCTGTGTGTGTGCAGCTATAAACTGCCATTTTGACCCGACAAAATAAACTTTTTGCTAGGCCCAAACCTTTCTTTTTATTACATTTAAGTCACCCCTAAGGTAGGCCCTGGACAGCCAAAGATCGTGGTGCAGTTTAGTTAAATAGTGGGACATGCACCTGAAAGTTTTACATGTCCTGGTAGTGAAAAACTCTTACATTTGTTTTTCACTACTCCAAGGCCTATCTTTCAAAATAGGATAACATTCAAATTACCTTATTACATTTTAAAAGAGTAATTTCCAAACTGGAACAGGTGGCCTCGTTATGTTTGGGGTCCCTGAAATCACAATTTGAATTCCGGCCTGACGGTGAAGTTGAATTTTAAATTACCATTCTGAAAATGCCACTTTTAGAAAGTTGGCATTTTCTTGCCTTAGCCATTTGGTGCCTGCAGCCTCTCTCTGGGTCACATAATTGGGTGTGGGTGACAACTGTGCAGTGTTTATTCCTCCTAGATAGCCACACACAATGGGGAGCTTAGGTGTGACTAAATGAGCCATCACTAGCAGGATGGGAGGGAGGAGCTGGGCCCAGCCCCTCTTACACTTGAATAGGCTGTGTCCTGTATCCACAGAAAGGACTGCATACCCACTGTAGTTCGTCTGGAGCTGGGGCCAGGAAGGCAGGTCACCTGTGCACTTCACAAGGCATGCTTCTAGAAGCTCAGCCCCACTTCAAAGGCACAACTATTATATTAGACCTCAGACACCACCACAGTAAACGCCTGGACCTGTGAATACTCTGCCAGGAAGAAGGACTGCTGTGCTGATGAAAGGACTGCCACTCTGCTGGACTACTGCTCTGACGGAACTGCTGCCTTGCTGAATGACCTTCTGCCTGCTGCCCTCTTGCCTGGGTGAGAAGGTCTGAACTTGCATCTCTTTTCAAGGGGCTAGTTGGCTGGGCTCCTTATATTAAGCTTCAGGGACACAACAGGCTTCCAACAACCTTGCATCTGCACCTGGACTCTGCCATCTTTGAATCTACCCTGCTAAATGGTGCCATCCCAGTCCTGGACCTTTGGCAGTGGGCTTAAGGTGGTTAGCAGCTTCTGCGGATCCAGTGGAACTGATGCATCTCATCTGCTGCACAGCACAAACCTGGGCAGAAGCAACGCGTTACTGCTGTCACATGGGTTGAACCTATCACAATGACCTGCATCATATCACAGCTCTTTGGAACCACTGCCTCCCTTCAACTATGTGCCACATCCTCGGCGCAGGCCCTCGCATCCCTCATTGTTGGCAGTCACGACTATGATGCTGGATTCTGCATTGCAGCCTCACAGCTCTTTGAAACTGACGCACCACCCCAAATGAGCGCTGCATTCTCAACACCTGACTTCACATCTTAAACCCCATCAACATGTTCCTGAAAACTTACATAGGCCCTCGCATAGCAACCTCACTGCATCTCAGAACCGATGCATTGCTTTGACCGTGCGACACCTCTCTGACGTAGAACCTCAAAAACGTTCTGCAAACTAGAATTTAAGGTCATTTGTTCAGTGGGCCTAACTGGATCCCTGTAGCTGGCGCGCACTCCATTGCAATCAGCCTGAACTTGTGACGTTGGCCCAGTTCAGCACAACCAGAGATCCACAGTTGGCGCTTTGTGCTTTTAGGCACTATTTTCACTGACATCTATAAACATCAATATATCTAGTTCTACTAATTGAATGTTTGTCGTTTTGGTCTTGTTGTATTTATTAAAATGCATTCTGTTTTTCTAACTTGGTGTGGGATCCTTTTTGTGAGGTGTTTTCACTTTATTAGTGTTCAAAGTGTTGCACAAATCATTTACACATTTCCTCTAAGTTAAGCCTGAGTGCTCTGTGCCATGTTAGCAGAGGGTTGCACACAGGTTAGTTTAGGTTCCACTTGTGCCTCACCCTGACAGTGACTGTGGTTGCTGCTTGACCAGCGTGCACACCCTAGTCAACCAACAACCCAATTTCCCACATTTTACCACACAAGAGAGAACATCACCTGCACAGATTTTTCTGCTACCTCTCTATATTTTAAAATCTTTTTATATCCGTTTCCATTTGTAAAACTGTACAAACTTGTCAAAAACGTTTGAGTATTGGTATATGATTCATATTATCATATAAGTGAGACATTTGTTGCATTTCAATCATATGACATAACTTTTACAGGTCAATAGCAGAGAAATCCGGGTTAATGTACTTAAAATCTTTTGCCACCCTGGGATCTTATCTAACATTGTGTAATCATAGCACTATTGGTGGAGTGCCTAATTCTTCACCATAACTATTAGGTCGGGAGGGGTATGTGAAGAGCAGCGCAACACTTCTATCTCTCTAATAATTATATTTCTGAAGATTATGCTCACTACAGTTCATCTAATTCTGAGGCCAACAAGAATAAACCTGAATCTGATTTCAAAATAACTGTATAGTCGGAAATCTTTCCACAATAGACAAATGAAACATGTCTTTTGAGAGGTATACCATAGGTTCCTCAAGGTGACCAACCCTGCTGCAGCTAGACTAGCCACAGAAAGCGAACAATTTTGACCAACTCACTCCCATTTTCATCATGCTAAAACGGCTTCTGATTGAAAGAAGAGGCATCGATTAGATGGTATGTTTAACCCATACACCATTGATCTGGGCTCACTTAGATATCTGACACCGAACTGAACCTTTGAAGAGGAACCCTCTCTCTCTATAGTTCTGAATCCCTTTTACTTTCTACCATTCTCTTCCTTTTTGTGCTTGAGGCATTGGTGGCCTTCATCAGATAATCCACCTCTAACAATAGGATACTAAACTGGTTGCAAATTTAAAATAATGTTTTATGTGGATGACATACTGCAGACCCTGACAAAACCTAGACAATCACTGTCCTGTCTAATGGACATAACAGAAGATCTTTCAGATTTTCTGGCTGTACAATAAACTAGACCAGGGATGAACCTCAGCTGATAATGAAATGGTCAACCAGTGCAGCAGTAGCAAATGATTAATTCAACTGGGTCCAGTACAACATCACCTAAATGAGTATACTTCTTAGCTTACTAACATAATGCCACGCCAGCACCAAGATGCCTGCATAGCCCGGAACTCTGCGACCCGTACCGCTGATCCTTGTTGCACCAGGGAACCACATTGTCGCTTGCAAGCAAATGGCATCACCCGCCCTGCCCCCGCCACACAGTACCTGGATAATCTCTTGGGGGCCTTTGGGTGCCATGCATTAGAGCCGGAACAAGGCTCCTCCTGTCTTGGACTCCAGTGGCCGTCTAGCTCATGAGTAGGCCCCAGGTGGGCCTTGACTGGCTTCTTCTTGTTCACCGCTGCATCTACCCACCTGGCCTCTCCATAGTTTTGCCTCCTTTGGATTGCTGTGCTGCTGGGTGTCTGGGCCCCCCATCCTGCTATTTCTGCATTGGTGCCCACTAACCAGTCATTTCCTTGGGTCAGTGAGGGGCCGTGGGGCATGCAGAACTGGGCCCCCACCTCAGAGGCTCCCTAGGCACCACTCCTCATGATCACTGGCCACTATGGGGAAGGGGAACCGGAGAAAGAGTAATTTACAGTTTGACCCTCGCAAGACGGTCGGGTGAGTGCCGTTGCTGCCTGGCGGAGGGAACGGGGTGATGCTGGATAACACTAAGGAGGCTTATTCTCGAACTGACACCATACTGCTAGAGGTCAACACTGGCCTATGGACGAGTGATGCTAAGATTGACTCCATGTCCACTAGGCTGTACAGGATTACTGAGAGGCTGGATAGACATGCTGCAAGGCTGGACGGTGTAACAGCGCATTTCTGGATTTGAGGATGATGCCACCACTGTGACAGATAAGATTACTGAAATGGAAAAACAGTTGGATGCCTTTGTGGAAACCTTGCTGTTGGACCTATTTGGGTGGTCCAGCTTCTTGGGGGTCTTCCTTGTGGAGAGGGCACACAGGTCTTTGGGATCCCAGACACCCCCGGGGCTCTGCTGAGGCACCTGATCGCCCACCTACTTAACTATCTCGATCATGATACTGCCCTGCGCCTGACCTGAAAGCAGCATTCACTAGACTACCAGAGGTCAACATTATCAATGTTCCCTGGCCATTTCGAAGCGGTGCAGGAGGCACATGAGAAATTCTCAGAGCATAAGAAGCTGCTCTGGGATGGGGGAGTCCAATATGGAATGTTATATCCAGCGCAATTGAAAGTGAATGTTGATGATAAATCTCACGTGTTCCCTACTCCTGCATATGTGCCAAGTGTACTGTAAGAAACATCCTAAAGTGGAAGGGACCTCCCACCAATTAGAGACCTTGTCTTCCTGTAATGTTACAAACTGACTGATTGCCTAACGGCTCCCCCTAGAGTGAGCCTCGAACACACTTGGACATTGGATTGGAGGCTGTTGTACATGTGTGGGACATGTTGGTATACTGCTCTTTGGGTTTTTTTTGGTCCCTGCTGGTCATGATTCAAGATTTACCTACACTGTTACTTTACTGTCGGATACAGTCAGTGGACTGTTGCCACCATAATTGCTGATTTTGAAACGTTGAGGATGGATACCACTGAAAGTTGAGGGCTTCTGTGTGGGTGGGAGGAGGAGAAGGTGGGACACACAAGATGTTTTGTACCACATTGCAGAACACATGTGCTCATGTTGCACAACCATGTACCTTAGATCATGTTTTGATGTTACAAATTATGTTTCACCTTGAGGCACGCAACACCTCCTACCACTAGATGGTTGCACTTCCTCACATGGAATATGCAGGGCATCAACAATCCTTGTAAGGGTAAACATATATTGACTTATCTTAACTGACATGGTGTATGGGGAACATCATTTATGTAACTTCATGTTCGATGGCATCTGTCGCTGTAGATACGCATGTTCTGCAATAGCTCGCCATCTGGTGTTGGGCCGGAGTGTTACAAGTTGTTTTTCTTCGAAGAAGTCTTTCGAGTCACGGGACCGAGTGACTCCTCCTTTTGTCTCCATTGCGCATGGGCGTCGACTCCATCTTCGATTGTTTTTTTTCCGCCATCGGGTTCGGACGTGTTCCTGTCGCTCCGAGTTTCGGAACGGAAAATTAGCTAATTTCGGAAGATTTGCGTCGGTATTGTTGCGTTCGGGATCGGCGTACTTAGATTCCACACCGCATCGAAGATCGAAGAGCTCCGGTGCCCTTCGGGGTAGTTTTTCGATCCTCCGTCGGGGCCTGGTCGGCCCGACCGCGTGCTGAAGAACGCCGATGGAACGGACCCCGTTTCGTTTCTGCCCCAAATGCCACAATAAATACCCCTACACAGACCAACACTTGGTCTGCAACCTGTGCCTGTCACCTGAGCACAGCGAAGACACCTGCGAGGCCTGTCGTGCGTTCCGGTCCCGAAAAACACTCCGAGACCGTCGAGCCAGAAGACTTCAAATGGCGTCCGCACCGACAGCCCAACGGGAGTTCGAGGAACAGGAAGAAGAAGGTACCTTCTCGTTCCAAGACTCAGACTCCGAAGGATTCGACGACACACAAACCGTGAGTAAGACGTCGAAAACCACACAAAGAAACATTTACAAGGCCCAGGGGACGCCACTGCCACCAGGCCATGGCTCCACCCATAAATTCGGTGACCGACCGTCGGCACCGAAAAAGGCCAAAACAGTGCCGAGATCGTCCGACTCCGGTCGAGACACCGGCACGCAGCCTTCTCGGGACCGAGAAAGTGCTGGAGACAAGCCTCGACACCGAGATGCCGGTGTGGACACGGCTCGACGCCGAGACAGCGGCACCGAAACAGATCGACGCCGAGAGGTTTCGGCCCCGAAAAGGAAAAAAGTCACCTCGGAGCCGAAAAAACACGCAGACAAAGTTTCGACGCCGAAACAAACTGCAAGCGACCCAGTTTCAGGCTCTTATACAGAAGAGCACTCGCTAACCTCCCAAATGCAAAAGCATAGGTTTGAGGAAGAGCTACAAGCAACTGATGTGGACCATACGCAAAAGCGTATCTTCATTCAGCAGGGGACAGGAAAAATAAGCACCCTTCCCCCCATTAGGAGAAAGAGAAGGTTGGAGTTCCAGACGGAACAAGCACCACAACCAAAAGTGGTTAAAAGAATTACACCACCACCCTCTCCTCCGCCCGTGATTAACGTTTCACCAGCACAAACTCCATCTCACTCCCCAGCTCACACCACCATGAGCCAGGGTGACCAAGATCAGGACGCATGGGACCTATACGACGCCCCAGTGTCAGATAACAGCCCGGAGGCCTACCCTACAAAGCCATCTCCACCAGAAGACAGCACCGCGTACTCTCAGGTGGTGGCTAGAGCAGCACAATTTCATAACGTAAGCCTCCACTCAGAACAGGTCGAGGATGATTTCTTGTTCAACACACTCTCCTCCACCCACAGCTCCTACCAAAGCCTGCCTATGCTCCCTGGTATGCTCCGGCACGCAAAAGACATATTTAAGGAGCCGGTCAAAAGTAGGGCAATCACACCAAGGGTGGAAAAGAAGTATAAGCCGCCTCCTACGGACCCGGTTTTCATCACTACACAGCTGCCACCAGACTCTGTTGTTGTAGGAGCAGCTAGGAAAAGGGCCAACTCTCACACATCTGGAGATGCACCACCCCCAGATAAAGAAAGCCGCAAGTTTGATGCAGCTGGTAAAAGAGTCGCAGCACAAGCTGCAAACCAGTGGCGCATCGCGAACTCCCAGGCACTACTTGCGCGCTATGACAGAGCCCACTGGGACGAGATGCAACATCTCATTCAACATCTGCCCAAGGACTTCCAAAATAGGGCGAAACAAGTGATTGAGGAGGGACAGACCATCTCCAACAACCAGATACGTTCCTCCATGGACGCTGCAGATACAGCTGCACGGACAATTAATACATCTGTAACTATCAGACGGCATGCATGGCTCCGAACGTCTGGATTTAAACCAGAGATTCAACAAGCAGTTCTCAATATGTCTTTTAATGAAAAAGAACTGTTCGGTCCAGAAGTGGACACAGCGATTGAGAAACTCAAAAAAGATACGGACACTGCCAAAGCCATGGGCGCACTCTACTCCCCGCAGAGCAGAGGGAATTACAGCACATTCCGTAAAACGCCCTTTCGAGGGGGGTTTCGGGGTCAAAGCACACAAGCCAGCACCTCACAAGCAACACCGTCCACTTACCAGGGACAGTATAGAGGAGGTTTTCGGGGACAATATAGAGGAGGGCAATTCCCTAGAAATAGAGGAAGATTTCAAAGCCCCAAAACCCCTACTACTAAACAATGACTCACATGTCACTCACCCCCTCCACACAACACCAGTGGGGGGAAGAATAGGTCATTATTACAAAGCATGGGAGGAAATCACTACAGACACTTGGGTTCTAGCAATTATCCAACATGGTTATTGCATAGAATTTCTACAATTCCCTCCAAACATACCACCAAAAGCACAAAATTTAACAACACACCATTCCAATCTCCTGGAGATAGAAGTGCAGGCACTATTGCAAAAGAATGCAATCGAATTAGTGCCAAACACACAAATAAACACAGGAGTTTACTCACTGTACTTTCTGATACCAAAGAAGGACGAAACGCTCAGACCAATCCTAGACCTCAGAGTAGTGAACACTTTCATCAAATCAGACCACTTCCACATGGTCACACTACAAGAAGTATTGCCATTGCTAAAACTACACAACTACATGGCAACTTTAGACCTCAAGGATGCTTATTTCCATATACCAATACACCCATCGCACAGGAAATACCTAAGGTTTGTATTCAAAGGAATACATTACCAATTCAAGGTACTGCCTTTCGGATTAACAACCGCACCAAGAGTCTTTACCAAATGTCTAGCGGTAGTCGCTGCACACATAAGAAGGCAGCAAATACATGTGTTCCCATATTTGGACGACTGGCTAATCAAGGCCCATTCGTTCATACAGTGCTCAAATCACACAAATCAGATCATACAAACCCTCTTCAAACTCGGGTTCACCGTCAATTTCACAAAATCCAAAATTCTGCCACGCAAGGTACAACAATACCTGGGAGCCATAATAGACACATCAAAGGGAGTAGCCACTCCAAGTCCACAAAGAATTCAAAATTTCAACACCATCATACAACGCATGTATCCAACACAAAAGATACAGGCAAAGATGGTATTACAACTCCTAGGCATGATGTCATCATGCATAGCCATTGTCCCAAACGCAAGACTGCACATGAGGCCCTTACAACAATGCCTAGCATCACAGTGGTCTCAAGCACAGGGTCACCTTCTAGATCTGGTGTTAATAGACCGCCAAACTTACCTCTCGCTTCTGTGGTGGAACAACATAAATTTAAACAAAGGGCGGCCTTTCCAAGACCCAGTGCCACAATACGTAATAACAACAGATGCTTCCATGACAGGGTGGGGAGCACACCTCGGTCAACACAGCATACAAGGACAATGGAACGTACATCAAACAAAACTGCATATCAATCACCTAGAACTTCTAGCAGTTTTTCAAGCACTAAAAGCTTTCCAACCAATAATAGTTCACAAATACATTCTCGTCAAAACAGACAACATGACAACAATGTATTATCTAAACAAGCAGGGAGGGACGCACTCCACGCAGTTAAGCCTGCTAGCACAAAAAATTTGGCATTGGGCAATTCACAACCAAATTCGCCTAATTGCACAGTTTATACCAGGGATACAAAATCAACTCGCAGACAATCTCTCTCGAGATCACCAACAGGTCCACGAATGGGAAATTCACCCCCAAATTCTGAACACTTATTTCAAACTCTGGGGAACACCTCAGATAGACTTGTTTGCAACAAGGGAGAACGCAAAATGCCAAAACTTCGCATCCAGGTACCCACACAAACAATCCCAAGGCAATGCCCTATGGATGAACTGGTCAGGGATATTTGCTTACGCTTTTCCTCCTCTCCCTCTCCTTCCTTACCTGGTAAACAAACTCAGTCAAAGCAAACTCAAACTCATATTGATAGCACCAACTTGGGCAAGGCAACCCTGGTACACAACGCTGCTAGACCTATCAGTGGTACCCTGCATCAAATTGCCCAACAGGCCAGATCTGTTGACACAGCACAACCAAAAGATCAGACACCCAGATCCAGCATCGCTGAATCTAGCAATCTGGCTCCTGAAATCCTAGAATTCGGGCACTTACAACTTACCCAAGAATGTATGGAAGTCATAAAACAAGCAAGAAGGCCATCCACCAGGCACTGCTATGCAAGTAAATGGAAGAGGTTTGTTTGCTACTGCCATATTAATCAAATACAACCATTACACACAACTCCAGAACATGTAGTGGGTTACTTGCTTCACTTACAAAAATCTAACCTAGCTTTCTCTTCCATTAAGATTCACCTTGCAGCAATATCTGCATACCTGCAGACTACCTATTCAACTTCCCTATATAAAATACCAGTCATTAAAGCATTCATGGAGGGCCTTAGGAGAATTATACCACCAAGAACACCACCTGTTCCTTCATGGAACCTAAATGTTGTCCTAACTAGACTTATGGGTCCACCTTTTGAACCCATGCACTCCTGCGACATACAGTTCCTAACCTGGAAGGTGGCATTTCTCATCGCCATTACTTCCCTGAGAAGAGTAAGCGAGATTCAGGCGTTTACTATACAGGAACCTTTTATACAACTACACAAAAATAAAGTCGTCCTAAGGACCAATCCTAAATTTTTGCCAAAGGTTATTTCACCGTTCCATCTAAATCAAACAGTGGAACTTCCAGTGTTCTTTCCACAGCCAGATACCGTAGCTGAAAGGGCACTACATACATTAGATGTCAAAAGAGCATTGATGTATTACATTGACAGAACAAAAAACATCAGAAAGACTAAACAACTCTTTATTGCATTTCAAAAACCTCACGCAGGAAACCCAATTTCAAAACAAGGTATAGCCAGATGGATAGTTAAATGCATCCAAATCTGCTACCTTAAAGCTAAACGACAGCTGCCCATTACACCAAGGGCACACTCAACCAGAAAGAAAGGTGCTACCATGGCCTTTCTAGGAAACATCCCAATGCAAGAAATATGTAAGGCAGCCACATGGTCTACGCCTCACACATTCACCAAGCATTACTGTGTAGACGTGTTATCCGCACAACAAGCCACAGTAGGTCAAGCCGTATTAAGGACATTATTTCAAACTACTTCCACTCCTACAGGCTGATCCACCGCTTTTGGGGAAATAACTGCTTACTAGTCTATGCAGAACATGCGTATCTACAGCGACAGATGCCATCGAACTGAAAATGTCACTTACCCAGTGTACATCTGTTCGTGGCATCAGTCGCAGTAGATTCGCATGTGCCCACCCGCCTCCCCGGGAGCCTGTAGCAGTTTGGAAGTTACCTTCAATTATTTATATATGTATCATCTCAACCTTAAATAGGTGCATACTTAGTCACTCCATTGCATGGGCACTATTACTACAATTCAACTCCTACCTCACCCTCTGCGGGGAAAAACAATCGAAGATGGAGTCGACGCCCATGCGCAATGGAGACAAAAGGAGGAGTCACTCGGTCCCGTGACTCGAAAGACTTCTTCGAAGAAAAACAACTTGTAACACTCCGGCCCAACACCAGATGGCGAGCTATTGCAGAACATGCGAATCTACTGCGACTGATGCCACGAACAGATGTACACTGGGTAAGTGACATTTTCATTATGGTGAGGGTGAATTCCCCGTGATGACATTTGCCTCACTGCTTAGAGGGGATAGAAACAATAAATATGTGCCCAGTTACACACACCAACTGGAGGGACATTGATTACTAATGAGGACATCACCCTTTAGTTTGTCCAGTATTATAGCAAACTCCATACCACATGGGTGATAGTGGCTGCATGCACCAACAATGGTGTAGCTTGAGGATTCCCCCCACCAATTTTCGTCCTGGTCCATAACTAAGGAAGAGATCCTGGCCACCACTGAAAGCCTGTTGGGCAATAGAGCTCTGGGTGTCAATGGCCTCACTGGAGAATTTTATAAAACCTACCAAATGTTGACCGTCCCATTTATCCGAGGTCTACACAGAGGGTTTTGACAAAGGAATCCTACCACAGTCCCTTCAGGAAGCAGTAATTAGGACTATATAACTATAGTTTGTAGGTTTGCACAGCTTTTGCGTCAAAAAATGACATAAAGGCGGCACAAACTTTTCATAAATCAGGCCCTTATTGCTATAGAGTGGCGTAGCGAAACCTGAAGGGCCCCTGCAACGTAAATGGAGGGGCCCTGCCTCTAGACTCAGTAGGGATCTCTCAGGCTAGGGTACCATGCTGAGGGGGACCCCTGCACTGCGAGTGCTGTGCAGTCCCTTGTACGACACCGGTGCTACATAGCAGACCCATTAAATCTGCAGCAGGGGCACATGACTGTTTGTGCCCAGCAAGGAGGGACGTAAAACACCTCCCAGGCTTCCTTTCCTGCTGTTAACAGAGTTCAGTTCTATATAGCGCACCTGTTACACCTGCAGAACATCTGACTGTTTGTATCTGGGAGTGAGTAACTACACCCCCCAGGCTCCCATTGCTGCTGTTTACCTTGAGTGTTGTGCACCTGCCTAACCAGGGCTTATCTGCGCCCATCAACAGCTTGGCTGGGTCTTCCTCTTGAAAGAAACGTTCAGTCTTCTCCCCTTTAGACACCTTTCTAGTTAAGACAATTGATGCAGTTAATAAACGTATCGCTGAAACTGAAAAATGTAGCTTCTTCCCCTTGTTATCAAAATGTTCCCATTGAAGCAAACTCTAGTGAGGGTATCCCAGGTGGCAATACTGTTACCAAAACAGCTTCTCTGTCACATCCCTGTGTGGCTAAAACATCTTTTGCCGTTGATATTCGATACTGCCTTCTTGTCCTGTCTCAATAAACAAAGAGGTGTCCAATTCTTTTTCCTTTCAATTTCTGAGTTACAAATTTTTCCATTTATTGTTGCTGCACTGTAACCTTGTTTTAAGCATATGCAACAAAGGCTTCTCTCCATCAAAGCCAAGGTCACAGATTTTTCCAAAACCTAGGAAGCCTTAAAATGTAGCCTGGCTCATTCAAGTCTACCTATCACTATTTTAAGTTCCTAACAAAACACTCCTGTGCCTTTTGCTCCTCACTAATCCGAGATGACTGGAGCTACTACATCTCTTGCCCCTCAGACTTTTGCCCCTTCTGTGTCAATGACTTGCACAGCTGTAACACTACAAATGCTGTAGCTGTACCTGGTGATCCCTTCACACTAGAAAGAAATGTCAAGATTGGTGATACAATGTAGAATATACCTCCTGATACCAGCCGATATATTTTGATTCTTACCAATGCATTTTATTCTAAATTGAAGAAAAAAACTGCATATTCAACATCCGGTTTTCCCTTCTTGTTCAACAAGATTGTCTGTTTTATCAGAGGTGGCTCCTTAGTAGGTCCATCTATTGAACAAGGCCCAGGGAATTGTATTGTTTTTTTGTGGTTGTTATTAAGTGTCTGTCACGATTGTGGGATGGCTGTAATCCTGTTTGTTTATGCAAATTAGTGATCCTAAATCCATCTCACTGGAGATCAACTTGGACGTATCTCGAGTGGGATCCAAACTCATTCCTACCCTTTTGTATGTAGACTATACCATCCCAATGACAGTCTGAAAGCCTTAACAGTCTTATTAAAGGCTTCATATCCTTTATGGATGGACAAGGCGTGAGTTCAAACTATGCACCATCTTCTGTCATGGTACTGGGGCCCAAGCTTACCAAGACCTACACTTTTTCTGCCAATGACTATATTTTTGGGAAAGTTCAGGCTTTCTCCTATCTAGGGATCATCTTTGACAACATTACCCGCTCGTCCCATCACGTGTCTTCAAGAAGAAAGTTTTTTTCTCTGCAGCCTAACTTTTTTGATTTTGCCCCTATACTATGCAAAAAGTCTCAACCACAGTTGGTTACAATATACAAAATGAAGTGTGTCTTCTTCCCGTGTTACGTGAACATTCATATAATTCTGAGTCATTTCTATTTAAAGGACAGAATTCAGCCTGAACTGCTCTTCTTATTGTTATAAGTCTGGTCTAATCCTTGAACAGACTAAAAAAAGATCGCTAATCAAGAACTGCGTAACGTAGGATTTCCACCTTAACTCTAAATGGTTAAGCTAAATCACTTCGTCAAGAGTTAGGTAGTCCTAATCTTTTTGCTAGTCTCAAGAATATTACCAAAACATTAAAAATGGGCTGGCAATATTTTTTTTATCAAAAAATATATTCCAAAAGAGAGGCCCTTAAAACCATTAAAACTTAGTGCAAATCCTTGTTTTTGATCTAAACACATGATTTTATGGTCCATACTTAATTAATGTCCAGAATTCCTTGGGTCGCTACCTCCTATCATGTTTTAAAATGGGTAGTGTGAATTATTCTTTTGCATTCCCAAAGGGGAGGATGACATCTGATGTTCTAAATCCTTATCCTTGTGTTTTGATCTCTTTACAAACTGCAATGCACTTGGTTTTTTTTTGCAGGTTTTGTGCGGCACCTAGAATAACATTTCTTATCCCAGTGCGTACATATGCCAACTTTGTTCAGTGTACACCTGCTTTCCACTTTTATACAAATATTGGAAAATCATTTTATGTGGTTGTGTGTTAGTAGCATTTTGTCTGCTGCTGTAGAGATCAAGAACAAGATGGATCTGTGAATTCCCTGACTTTACGTGTATCTATTTTTATGATTGCTTGCTATGTTGTATTGAATTTGATATCCCTTATGTGTCTGTTGATTAAATTTGTTCGTGTCTAATTTATGACCTGCTTTTATGTTTTTAATACTGATTAAAGTATGACATAAATGTGAAGATTGGAAAGGCAACATGGATACAATTATATTTCTACTAAACAGCTGAGATTTCATTCCTGTATTTGCAGTTGAAACATACAACATTTTTACCTCAACAATTTCGGGTCTACAATTTTTATGGGATTTTCTTAGATGCAACTGTGAAATAGAGCTCCAATTTTATTTTTGTTCATTATTGATCCCAGACAACTCACTCTTATGCTGTTCTTTTTCTTACAGCCAGATTCTGAGGTTGCAGAAGCTGGAAGAAACCTGCAAATGTTCTTCGAAGAGAAGCTAAGTGAAGTGTACCCAGATAAGATTTTCTCATTCCCACTGCAAGAAGATTCAGACTCAGAAGAAATAGGTGGTGGCCAAAACAGCTTCTTCACTAGAGGGTTTCACTGGCCACCATTTGAACAAGAAGGAACACAGCCTAAAAGAAGACGGCGTCACACTGTCAGCTATAGAACAAAGGAACCTGACCCAATATAATGGCCTGCACCCTTCAGTTGTGACAATTTGTAAAAAATGTAATGGTGAATCACGGGCTGCAAAAATGACAGCCTGGGAATTCAGGAGTTGCAATCTCACTTTAGTAATTGTATCCAAACCATGAACTTTGTTTTTAAAGTTGTTTGGCATCCCAAATTAGGCCAGATAAGAAATCAGTATATATCGAACTCTAAGCATTGAAGACTTGTTTATGGAAGCACAAACATGGTTTTATACATATAGAAATAAGTAGTGTGATTATTCTTTGTTACTTTTCGTTAAAAGTCACTAGGGTGTTCCTATCTAGCCTGATAGTAGGTTATGCAATATCAACTTCTCTATGTAATTGCTAAAATGTATTACTTCAGGAAGAAATTATGGTGGACATGAGCTTAAAACTTTGCGAAGATAGACGAGAGACCTGAAGTGGAGTTGTTTTGGTTTTCTTTTATTATTTTATTATTGAAAAAACATTGGACTGAGGAGATGACATGAAAATCTCAAAGACATTTAAGAAAATGGACAGCCTCTGAGAGAAAAGGGATTAGGGATGACACAGAAGTATATGATTAATATTTTGTAATGTTTCACATACATAGAAATTTCAGGGGTAAGCTCATATCTATACCAAATGTGGTTTGTTTTCCTGTATCAAATTGTTATAAGACACAATAAAAACACTTTGAGAAGCCTTTGATTAAGATGTAGCAAATGCATATGGAGAAGGCACTCGTAAGGAGTATGCATGCAGCCGCCGCACACATTTATACACAAGTGTACAGTTAAATCAGTTTTGCTTGCTGTGATGTCTCTCAATGCATCTCTCTTGTTAGGAACTAGGGTAGCAGCACTGGCACTGCATGCTGGCAGTGGCAGGCATAGACTGCAACATCAAGGACTGCAAAACCCTGTATAGGAACCCAATGATCTAGAGGAGCAATTCAAGAGGAGGCAGCAGCTAAATCAGGAGAGGGAGAGCTGCAAGGATAAGGTTTGGTGTAAAAGTAGAGAGTCATATTCCTACTATTCCTCTGGAGGTGTGATAGATCCTCTCCTGCACCTCCATATAAGCCTAAGCCCCATACCTGTGAGCATCTTATAACAATGAATGATTGGATTGGGCTGTAAATAAACTATTAATGATTTGTGCCCTTTAAATTAATTGCATTGGAGTGTGTTTGATTGTCACCTTATTTTCACCACAGAAAATTGCCACAAAACTGTTGTAGGTCTACCAAGTCCTTTAAAGAGGCCTCCATAGCCTCTATATTCTTTTTAAGCTTTCATTAAAGAGCTTAAAGATAATTGTGGAAATGGGAAGCTTGTGCATTGTGTTGTAGCAGCCTGCTGTATCAAGTGTCACTGAGTTATACCCTAAAAACCACCATGCCCTCACAGAAGGTATCCAAAATCACACCTATGATAAGTAAGATGAAAACCAACCCATGCATCTGTTTAGAACAACATAAGACCTGTACTAACTATGGGGGTTATTCTAACTTTGGAGGAGTGTTAATCCATCCCAAAAGTGACGGTAAAGTGACGGATATACCACCAGCCGTCTTACGAGTTCCATAGGATATAATGGACTGGTAAATCCGTCACTTTTCCGTCACTTTTCGGACGGATTAACACCACCTCCAAAGTTAGAATAACCCCCTATATTTCCTTCGCCAACCTAATAATCTGAAAATGTAACAGGGCTTGATTCACAAAGGTAACATACAATTTTGAGTTATTTACACTTTTCAGTAAGTTTGGTACCTTTTGCTTTCTTACAAAATTCGAGTGTAAGTAACTTAAAAAAAAACAGGAGTAAGACCAGCACTAGACAAGGTCAACCACTGGTAATGCAACACGCTCCCATAGAGAATAATTGAGGTAAAGAATTAAAATAAAACCTCATAAGAAATAAACTAAATTAAATTAAATTATTTAAAATAATAAATAAATATAAATAAATATAATGTAATGTTAAAAATATATACCAAAATAGTACATATATGCTGTTTAATTATGCAATGTTTTAATCCAATTTTGAATCTAAAACTTCATATAGAAACATTTTTATTAAAATATAACTAAATTAATGTAATTAATTCTGTACATCACTTTAATATTTATTAATCCATAGTAAAATTGTCTTCAGGTGTGAATTTATTTTCTAATTTAAACTTCAGAAAAATAATTATAATTTAATTCAATAGACTTCAATTAATTAACAATGTGTTTCAAAATAAAGCTCTTTTTCATTTTGTTTCATATTTTAAAAATAATATTATTAAATGAGTTTAAATTAATATTTAACATAAAGATATTTTTAATATTTAAGTCCCAGTTAAGTAAACATTTTATTTTTCCCTATACTTTACCATGCAGAGATCTCCACCCTTATTGTGGAGTTTCCCTATAGTAGTGGTTCCCAAACTTTTTCGACCCGCAGCTCCCTTGACCACGTGGCCATTGGCTGCTGCTCCTCATTATGTTACTATTTTGTGAGGGGTGGAGGGATGTAAGCCCAGCCTTGGGAAGACTTCCATTTTTCTCCCTGAAAATAATTGGGATGCTGCTGATGAAGATATTATCATCATAGATGTAACAAAATAAAAATATAACAGTTGTTTATTAAAACTTTAATTGATTAAGTCAGAAACAATTCTGTTCAGCACTGGGATCTGCATATGGAATTTTTGTAAACAATTTTTAGTTTAAAAAAAAATAATGCAGTACAACCTTCTAATAAAGCACTGTTTTTTTCAATTACTAACATCACCTCTAAGGTACCCGTACATCATGCGCATTCTAAGCCTTGATGGGGTCTCTCCACAGCAGAGGCCAAAAACAATCCTTGTGAGAGTGCTTTGAAAAAGGCAGCCATGTATATTCATTAGTATCAATTTATGACATGCTCACACAAATAAATCTGACTCCATCGCTATTAGGACTTCAAAATCCCACCAAGGAATTTTACACTTGCAAATGTTGTTATTTTGCACCCACGTTTTGTTTTATCTATGTGTGCAATCCTTTTCTCTATCTGGCCTTTTGTAGGCAACCTCATTTTGTTATATTAAGCACAGATGGTGTCAGTCTACAATATTTGGTAAAATCCTATTCAAAAGCAACTAAATACTCTTTCTGTTGCAAAAGCAGTGTCAAAAGGTCAAACACCCATTGCTGTCTATGCCAAAAGGAAAGCACACGCAGCACGGGAAACCCAAACATAGCAAAACACAACAGACATCTGAAAAGCACATTGTTAGACCTGCCATCCTTGGTGTAATCTCCCCAAACTTTTTGCCTCTACTTCCCAGGTTGTTGCTATGTGCTGGACTCTGTTTTTGCTGCTTTTGTTACTCTGAGCACTGAACAGTGCTAAAGTGCAAGTGCTCCCTATGTGACATTTCATGTGTAATTGGCTTTTCCATGATTGGCATATTTGATTTACTAGTAAGTCCCTTGTAAAGTGCACTAGAGGTGCCTAGGGCCTATAAATCAAATGCTACTAGTGGGTTTGCAGCATTGATTGTGCCACCCACATCAGTAGCCCTGTAAAATTGGTTCAGACATTCCATTGCAGTGTCTGTGTGTGTAGGTTTTAAACTGCCAATTCAACTTGGCAAGCGTACCCACTTGCCAGGCCCAACCCTTCCCTTTTTATAAATGTAAGGCACCCCCAAGGTAGGTCCTAGGTAGCCCCATGGGCAGGGTGCAGTGTATGTTTTAGGTGGGGCATGCACTGATGTGTTTTACACGTCCTAACAGTGAAATGCTACCAAATTCGGGTTTCACTGTTGCAAGGCCATCTCTCTCATAGGTTCACATGGGGCTGCTTTTAAATAACCTTACAGTGCAGTTTCCCTTTGAAAGGAGATAGAAATATGGAGTTTGGGGTCTCTGAACACACAATTTAAAAATGCATCTTTTAGAGAAGTAAGTTTGTAGATTGTTAGTTTGAAAATGGCACTTTTAGAAAGTAGGCATTTTCTTGCTTAAACCATTCTGTGACTCTGCCTGTTTGTGGATTCCCTGTCTTGGTCATACTGACAGTTGGGCTGTCTGTGAATCTTCTCTAGACAGTGAAACAAAGGGAGCGGGATGTAGCCTGCATATCCAGATGAGCCATCTGGGCTAGAGTAGAGGGAGGGGTGGTCACTTAAACCTGAATGGGCTGTGCCTGCCCTTACACAATGCAGTCTTCAATCCCCTGGTGTGTGTCAGGGGCCTTGACTTGGCAAGGCAGGATCTTGTGAACAACAGAGACTTTCCATTGAATTTTGCCTACGTCAGAGGCAGAAAGGAATATAAGTAGTGGACCCAAAACCCCAGACATTAGATTACTTCTGGATTCAAGAGGAACCTCTGCCAAGGACAAGAGCTGAGGAGAAGTGCTGCCCCTGCCTGTGACTGCGCTTTGTTGGTGTACCCTGAGGTTGCTGCTTCTGCCTGTGAAAGGGGACAAAGACTGGACTTTGTTGTGCATTTTTGCTTGAGAAGAATCTCCAAGGGCTTGGACTGAGCTTGCCTCCTGTTTCAAAGTGTTAGGGCCATCAAAAATTTCCTCTGTCAGCAGCTGGACTCTCTGCTGAGACTCCTGCCCTGCCAAGTGGTACCCCATCCAGTCCCTGGGCCCTTGAAAGGTGAAGTTGACAGAAAAAGGACTGAAATCCACTCACAGAACACCATGCGGGGACATTTTCGATGCACCACCTTCAATGCAGCTGAAAAAACGATGCACCACCTGCTTCTCAGCTAGAATCAATGATCCACCTGCAACGCAGCTGGGAGATCGACACATCGTGGCTGGAGAAAAGACGCAACACCTGCTTGCGGCAGCTGATTACGACCCAAACCCACACGAGGTGTGGTTTCCGAACACCGTGCAACAGGATTTCTCACGCATCGTCACTTGGCGTCAAAGTCATCATGAACCTGCACAGATCCGAGGTGCCCTGTCCAGAAATTGATGCTAAGGAGAAAGATGAGTCTGTGGAGGGTGTGAACCTCTCCCTCTAACTCACACCAGATCAACACAGGGACTGTCACCAAGTGTTGGGATAGTTTACCTCATTATTTTCCTTGATCCCCGAGGTCACTCATTTGTGTACACATGATGTGGACACTGGGGACTAGTCCTCCTGTGAAACATAAAGTTTACTGAGTGACTGACAAGGTTAGGGCCAACATAAAGGATGGGTTATCCAAAATGTTAGCTCTTGGGGTTATCGAGTTCTCCAGTAGCCCTTGGGCCAGTCCAGTGGTCTTGGTCCCAAAAGCTGCTGCTCCTGGTGCCACTCCAGAACTCAGGTTCTGTGTGGACTACTGGGGACTCAATGCAGTCACTAAAACTGAGGCACATCCCATCCCCTGTGCTGATGAGCTCATTGATCGGTTAGGGGCTGCCAAATATCTAAGTACATTTGATCTGACCTCTGGATATTGGCAGATTGCTCTGCCTGAGGGGGCTAAGGAGAGATCTGTATTTTCCACCCCAGATGGGCACTACCAGTTTAGGGTGATACCCTTTGGGATGAAGAATGTCCCTGCCACCTTTCAGAGGCTTGTTCACCAGGTGTTGGCTGGATTGGATGATTTCAGTGCAGCCTACCTGGGTGACATTGCTGTGCTCAGCTCCACTTGGAAGGAACACTTGCAGCACCTCTGCAAAGTGTTAGAGGCTCTGCAGAAGGCAGGCCTCAGTATTAAGACTGGCAACTGCCGAATAGGGCAGGGCATTGTACTGTATTTGGGGCACCAGGTAGAGAGTGGCCAGGTGTCACCCCTACAACCCAAGATTGACACTCTTCTAGCTTGGGAGCCTCCCAAGACCCAGACTGAGGTGAGAGCCTTTTTAGGCCTCACAGGCTACTATAGGAGGTTTGTCAAGGGGTATGGCATTATTATCGCTTCCTTGACTGAGTTAAAGTCCAAGAAGCAACCAAAGAAGGTGATGTGGACTCTGTCTTGCCAGACAGAATCTGAAGCCCTGAAGGCAGCCATGTGCACGACACCCATGCTGAAGGCACCTGACTTCTCTAAAGAATTTGTAGTGCAGACTGATGCTTCAGAGCATGGTGTAGGAGCAGTGTTGTCACAGCTAAACGAAGAGGCCCTAGACCAGCCTGTAGCCTTTATCAGTAGGAGGTTACTTCCCCAGGAACGTAGGTGGAATGCAATTGAGTGTGAAGCTTTTGCTGTGGTCTGGACACTGAAGAAGCTAAGGCCCTACTTGTTTGGTACTCACTTCCGGGTTCAGACCAACCACAGGCCCCTCAGATGGTTAATGCAGATGAGGGGTGAGAATCCAAAACTGTTGAGGTGGCCCATTTCCCTACATGGGATGGACTTTATGGTGGAACACCGCCCTAGAATAAAACACGCCAATGCTGATGGTCTGTCCAGATTCTTCTGCCTTAGTGATGAGAACTTCCATGGGGTTTGGTAGTTCTCCCCACTTTCAGCTGAGGGGGACGTGTTACACCTGACATCCTTGGTGTGGTCTCCCCTAACTTTTTACCTCTACTTCCCAGGTTGTTGCTGTGTGCTGGACTCTGTTTTTGCTGTTTTTGTTACTCTGGGCACTTTACCACTACTGACCAGAGTTAAGTTGCAAGTGCTCCCTATGTGAAATTACATTTCTAATTGGCTTTTCCATGATTGGCATATTTGATTTACAAGTAAGTCTCTAGTAAAGTGCACTCGAGGTGCCTAGGGCCTGTAAATCAAATGCTAATAGTGGGCCTGCAGCATTGATTGTGCCGCCCACATGAGTAGCCCTGTAAACATGGCTCAGACCTGCCACTGCAGTGTCTGTGTGTGCAGTTTGTAAACTGCCAATTTGACACCTTCCCTTTTTATACATGGAAGGCACCCCTAAGGTAGGCCCTAGCTTGCCCCATGGCATGGTGAAGTGTATGTCAAAGGTGCAACATGTACTGATGTGTTTTACATGTCCTAACAGTGAAATGCCGAATTTGGTTTTCACTGTTGCAAGGCCATCTCTCTCATAGGTCAACATGGGGCTGCCTTTAAATAACCTTACAGTGCAATTTCCCTTTGAAAGTAAATAGAAATGTGGAGTTTGGGGTCTCTGAACTCAAAATTTTAAAGTAGATTTTTTAGTCAAGGTGGTATTTAGATTGTTAGGTTGAAAATACCACTTTTAGAAAGTAGGCATTTTCTTGCTTAAACCAATCCGTGACTCTGCCTGTTTGTGGATTCCCTGTCTGGGTCAGACTTACAGTTGGGCTGTTTGTGAATATCCTCTAGAAAGTGACACAAAGGGAGCTGGGGTGTAGCCTGCATATCCTAATGAGAAATCTGGGCTACAGTGGAGGGAGGAGTGTTCACTTACACCTGAAAGGGCTGTGCCTGCCCTCACACAGTGCAGTCTCCAAACCCCTGGTGTGTGTCTGGGGCCAGGCCTGGGCAAGGCAAGATCTTGGGAACAAGAGACTTTCCTTTGAAGTTTGCCTACTTCAGAGGCAGAAAGGGGTATAAGTAGTGGACCCAAATCCTCAGACTTTAGAAAACTTCTGGATTCAAGAGGAACCTCTGCCAAGAGCTGAAAAGCTGAGGAGAAGTGCTGCCCCTGCCTGTACTGTGCTTTGTTGGGCTATCATGCAGTTGCTGCTTCTGCCTGGGAAAGGGGACAAAGACTGGACTTTGTTGTGCTTCCCTGCTTGAGAAGAATCTCCAAGGGCTTGGGCTGAGTTTGCCTCCTGTTTTGAAGTTGCAGGGCCATCAAAGACTTCCTCTGCCAGCATCTGGACTCTCTGCTGAGACTCCTGCTCTGCCAAGTGGTGCCCCATCTAGTCCCTGGGCCCTTGAAAGGTGAAGTTGGCAGAACAAGGACTGAAATCCATGCACAGAACACCGTGCAGGCAAATATTTGATACACCACCTGCAACGCGGCTGAAAATCTACAGGCCACCTGCTTCGCGGCTAGAATCAATGCTCCACCTGCATCGCGGCTGGGAGATCGACACATCGCTGCTGGGGAAACTACGCAACACCCGCTTACGGCTACTGATATCGACACAAACCCCACGTAGCGTGGTTTTCTAACACCATGCGACCGGATTTCTCACGCATCATTGCTGGGCGTCAAAGTCATTGTGAACCTGCGCAGATCTGCGGTGCCCTGCCCGGATATCAACGCATCGCTCTCTTGCAAGGGAGAAAAACAATGTATTGCGTACCCGGCAGGAGAAGAAACAACACACATCCTCACTTGCGAGTAAGGAATTGACGCATCGCTGATTTTTACGACGCATGCTTGCCCGTGCAGCTTTATTTTTTATGCAAACCAGGTACTTTGTGTAAAATCAATGTTTCTATTGTTTTCTATAGAGCAGGACTCTTTTTACTTTGAAAAGTCATATCTTGATTTGTGTATGTTGGATTTTGTCATTTTGGTCTTGTTTGTTATTACCTATTTTTTAAAACTGGTGTGGTATCCATTTTGTAGTGTTTTCACTGTGTTATGATGTGTGTTGGTACAAGTTACACATTGCCTCTGAGATAAACCTGACTGCTTGTGCCAAGCTACCAAGGGGGTGAGCAGGGGTTTTCTTGAGTGTATATCTCCATTGCCCTGACTAGAGTGAGGATGCCTGCTTGGACAGAGTGCAAACTGACTACCAACCAGAGATCCCATTTCTAACACACAGATATTCACTCAGCTCAGCTCGGTCTGTAAAAAACAGGCACCTTCTAGTTATTCTTGAAAGTAACCACAAGAGCAAAGTGATGGCTATTAAATGCACCTTTGTTGTACTGTATAGCAATGTTTACATGGGGCTCCAGTAAACTATACTTCCTGGCATTGGAACATGCCTATTTGTGCAGAGTTAAAACCCAGCAGTGGCTAGTAACTTAATAAGCTAAGCAACAAGATGGTAAATAATACGCAGCATTTTGACTGTCAACCTCATTGGTTTTAGTTCACAGTGCAAGAATGGTTTCAAGCGCACGTAATTTTTCAAACACTATTAGTGTAGGAGTCCGATAAATTACAGCGAGATTAAACGATTTCACCATAAATGCCGTTTAAACCAATCTGTATATAAACAGAGGCACTGTTTATATATAGAATGGTTTAAACAGCATCTCAGAGACAAGATCGTGCTTCACTTGCTGGCAAAACCACAAGGAAAATCGAAAGGGAAGCGATACACATTGCATTTTTAACAGTTCTCTGCAAATTAGTTGCAACCCTTAAAGATTACCACATAGCCTTCAGTGAAAGGGCTGTAGAGTCTGAAAAATCAGCCTTTCCCCATGACGCTGGATGGTTTGCAGTCCACTTAAACTAGGGCAGATGCTGATTTACCGCTTCAGGCGGCACATGTGTTTTTTTAAAGCATCTATAAACATACAGCTTTAATTATTGACAACATTGAGACAGATTCATAAAGAGACGGAATAACCTATGTGAACTCCATCTTGCATTATTTATGCCTATGTGAGGTCATCCATCATCAGTTTTTCATGCATTAAAATACTATCCCAAGTTACACAAGTGTCAAACATCAATGCTGGGTTGCCCCTGGCTAGTTCTGATGGTGCAACGGGGTGCTGCGAAATAAAAAATAAATATTTAAACTGTTGTATTAAACAGTATCCTAAATTAATTCAGTTCTATTTTATTTAAAAGTATTGTTGCATTCATTTCTAAATTTAAAATATAGTATTATTTTATCAATAAATCAATATATTTACTGTTTTTATGTATATTTTCACTATTAAAATATAGTTATATATATATTAAATAATAATATCATTTAAAGTAATGTGATTTCCTATTTACTGCAATTCTCTACCTTCATTATTTTCTATGGGAGGGTGTTGTAGTACCCATGGTCGGCTATGTGTAGAGCTGAACTTACTACAGTTTTTTTGGGGGGGGCGGGGTTTAGTGACACATTCAAATCTTTTGAGTTAGTAAAAAGTAGTAAACATAATCAAATGTGTAAATTACTCACAATTATGTTTCCTTTGTGAATCAGGCCCTCAGTTTCTCCACTGAGTCATGTATTTTCAGCTAATCCCAGTGAGGTATTTTTTTGCGAGCTCAGTTGGCAGTCTAAATGTAGTCCTATTGACCAAGCTGTTCCCAAGCTACTTGTAGTCTACCATTCCTTTGTTTGTAACCACACATGAGGGGTGGTAAATGGCAACCCGTGTCATTCTTATTCATTATGCAGTTTGTTCAGCCACCCCCTGCAACTAAAGATTTTATGACACAAATATTAGAATAGATCGCATCACAAAATCAGAAACGTAGCAATAAGTCAGTGAACAATTTATTCTTTGGAAGACTAGGAAGAAGACAGGATATGAAGGGCTCCTACTGCAGGAATACAAGGGCCCGATGAATAAAGAAACAGGTCACAAAAATTGGTTGCAATGTCACTTCATGGCTCTGTTCTCCTTGGTGCGTTTTTAATGTTATGCCCCCGCTGCCCCTAGCCAAAACATTATTTGCATATTGTAGGAGTAAAAAACACAGTTGGAAAAAATTAAGTGAATTTGATGTCCAGGCTCACATGGCTGCAGATGCTGGAAAGCCTTCAATAGTGCACTCTTGAGCAAATTTAAATTGGATAAGCATGGGTTTAAAATGTGTTATGCCGAATACTGAGAGCATCCATTGTAATACACAAAAAAATTGAATTTAAATAGGCCTCCTTCATGATGGCATTTTGAATTACATAAGGTAGTACTTCTGAAGTACTCGTTTGCGTACTCCTACAAACCATTGTGAATTGACCCTAAAACATCTAAAATGTGAATGAAATTGAAATAGTGATATACGGTAAATAGAGTTAGGGTCCCAGGATGCATCAGAAATATTGACACATCCAAGGGAAGGATGCCGCAGTGCATCCACTTCGAAACTGATGCATTGCTGAAGTTGGCGTCAGAACAGACGCAACTTTAGAAATGCATCAAAAATTGAGGCGATGTGTCAGTACAGATTGACGCTATGAGCCTAATGTGTGAGGACCAATGTCTCATTGATCTTGGATATGAGGTCTTTGTGAACTATGGCTATGTGTCACATTACAGTGGGCATAGTCTACATATTTGTATGCAGAGGCCTGAGTATGTGTGGCATAGTGAGTGACAGTGTAACGTAAGTTGATATAAGTATATGTTGGAATGTAAAGTGGAAATACATGTATTACCTACCTTATCTGTGTACTTACCTGTTGTCCTTTGGAGTACGGACACCTGAACTCTGGAACCCATTCCTCCTTGGAGAAATGACAATCTTGGCCTGTCCCTTGCAAAAAGTACACAATGTCACATTGCCTTGCTGCAGTGGATGATGGGATCATAGGTGCCATGGTCCCAGGTTGGTCAAATGGTCCTACAATATGATTGGCACATGTGTAGACCTACTACAACCAGTGGGGAGGTGTAAAACAGACAAGACATCTTCCAGGATGTGAAGGGAGTTCAAATGGACAGATTCCTGTTTTAAAGCCACTGTGTCAATCCGTATGCCTGGGTTTTGATGGCATAGGAATTTTGACGCATTGCAAGCTATGCATGACACATCTTGAAGAAGCGTCAAACAGGGAAATGTTGTAAATATCACTGCATCAGTTGTAAGTGACTTTTTCCAACGGAATACCTGCTCTGCATACATTAAAAACTATGTGACACAGCTGGATTCCTTGCAGGTTTTTTCTGGCACAGGACCAGAAAAAGTGACACATTTGGCCAAATGCATCGCATTGTAAATATGGAGCCAGCACAGCGCCGCTGCTGCACCAAAAAAATGATGCAACAGCGGCACAACTTCCTTGTAAATAAGTCCCATGGTTTCCATCATACAAATGGAGAAAATGCACTATCGCACACAATGATTGGGGTTTGGAACTCATCATCAGAAAAAGGTTTGGTGCATAATCTTGGGCAATTGAAAGGTTACCAGTTATAGGAGAACAACCCAATCATTAACGAGGTACCTTCATAAATTCATACATGCTGTGGTTAACACACCACTTGATGGCATAATAAGAGCCCTGGAGACTGTGTCTGGTTGCTTTTTCTCATACATCAGAAAAGAGGCTACATAACAAATGATTTCTGGATTCGTCTTCATTTGTGAATTGCAAACTTTTACATGAAAAGAAAGACACTGATGTAACAAAACACAAATTTCCAAGCAAATGGAACAGCTTTGCCATCAAATCTTCTGTATTAAGGGCCTCATTATGAGTTTGGCAGTCGGAGGCCAGAACGCCATAAGGAGGGTCACTAAAAGACCGCCATGTTGGTGGTCACACAGACTGCCGTATTACGAGTTACACAAGCAGGACCAACAAAAGTCAGCCAAAAACCACCAACACCACCAGTACCGTGGAGAGTTGGGAAATAGTCGGCGCTGGGCCGACTACCAGCACCGACAGCACGTCGACCAACCACTGACCATATTACAAGTTAGAAGTGGCTATTCAGCCATGGCGGTCAACCCATGGCGGTCCGAACCACGGTGGCTTGCGGTCACCACAGTAATACACAACAACATAATGGATAGATTTAAAAACAACACAGCTGACACACTTTGCCACACCCAACACACCTGCAAAGCACACTATAAAACACATCCCTTCACACACAACAATCCTTTGCATCTACAATGCAACACACTGTAGCCAGAGCGCACAATAGAGATAAAAAAGAATTAGAATAGTCTCTCCTGCAATTTTCCTACCTTACATAGCACACCCTTCACACATTATTTTACCAGGCAAATACATTTGCACTTCCCAACGACACAAACTCACCATCACCTGTTAATTTCAATCCATTCCTTTAGCACCACCATGTCACCCCAGAAAAATCCCTGTTTCACTGATGATGAGTTAAGAGTCATGGTGCATGAAATCATAGGAGGAGAGCCACATTTATTTGGAACATTAGTCCAACACACTACGATCGCCAGGAAAATAGAAACATGGCAAAGGATAGTCGACAGAGTGAATTCTGTAGGCCCTGCCCCGCACACAAGGGACAACATGAGGAAGAGGTAGAATGACCTCTGGGGCAAGGTCCATTCCTTGGCATCCGGGCACCAGCTGCATGTCTAGAAGACTGGTGGTAGTCCTCCCTTACAGCTCATATCCTGGGAAGAGAAGGTCGTGGCCATCCTGCATCCTGAGGGCTTGACGAAAATAGCTGGGGGAGTGGAGTCAGGTAAGTCCCAACACTAAAATATCACCAAAATGTATTGTCAAGCATGCTCACTGCTCACCTTTGACCACCTTCACTGTCACCCCACTCACCAGCCTAGTGTCCACCTGTCCATGGACTACTGTCTGGCATCTCACATGTGATCGGGAATCACGTGGGGGAACAATAGCTGTGCATATTGTGTGTAGTATAGGAACTGACAGCACTATAATTCCCAGTAGGCACTGCTCTACAATTACAAATACCAGAATAGCTACTGTCTCTTCACTCAGCTAACACCATGTCCTCTGCTCAAATACCCTTATCCCTGAACTCACCATTGAAGGGTACTAATCTGAGAGGTTGATATTCATATAGTGTGTGGGTAGTACAAGCACTGACAGGACTGATAGGACCAGGAGGCACTGCTATTGTCACTCCACTCAGCCACCACAGTGTCCTCTGCTTCAATGCCCTTGTCCCTGAACTTACCATTGAAGGATACTCACCTGAGAGGTTGATATCTGTATAGTGTAAGGGTAGTACAAGCACTGACAGGACTGATTAGGCCAGGAGGCACTGCCACTTTCACTACAAACACCAGAACAGTGTCTCCTTCTCTGAAGACAATAATATGCCAAATCACATATGTTGTGTGCTCACTGGGGTAGTTTGCAGCTGTCAGGTATTGTGAAGCAGTGAGAGTGACAGGACTAAAACTCACAGCAGGCATTGCTCCCCCAAATCAAGACTACTAAACTGTGTCCTCCCCCAAAATACCCCTGTGTACCAAATCATCACTGAAGTGTACTCACCTGGGTGGAAACCATCAGTATAGCTTGTGTAATACAGGGAGTTACATGATGGCAATGCACAGGAGCCTCCATTACTGTCACTCCAAACACCATTCCAGAGTACACTTGTCAAAAGTCAAAATACCCTTCTTTGAGAATTTACATATGAAGTGCACTCAGCTGGAGAGATGACATATAACAACTGCATGACGTGTAGGGAGGGGCATGACTGCTAAGACCAGGAGGCTCTGTCTCACAAACTCCAAACACAAGCCCAGTGTGCATCTGCCTAAATAGCCTTGTTTGTGAATTTGCAATGGAATTGTTCACACCTTGGAGGATAACGTATGTATACTGTGTAGTACTTGGAGTAAGTTCCAGGAGGGCTAATCCCTGTGCCTCCTATCACAGGACACTGTACATATGTACAATGCGTCTGTTTGGGAACTCGCAAGCGATCATGGTACACTCTGTAATGTGGCTAAACATGTAGGCCCAGATTTAAGAGGGCCTAGCGCCATTCCAACGCCACATTAGCGTAATTGTTTAGGCCAAAAATGCTGCGCCATATTTACAAAGTGGCACAATGCTTGCATTGCACCACTTTGTAACCCATTGTGCCACATTATGCCTGCGCCAGGCATAATGTATGCAAGGTGGCTTTCTGACGCTAGGGGGGATGAAAAAATGGCACAAAGAGATCTAGGAGATTTCTTTGTGTCATTTTATTGGCATTTTTAATGCCTTCTAAGAGCAGGCGTTAAAGAGAGGCTCCCATTGTTTTCAACGGGCCTCTGGGTGCTTTGCAGGATTAGCGTAAAATGTTTTGTCGCTAATCCTGCAAAGCGCTGGACTATCGTAAAAAAAATGATGCTAGTACCCCTCACTACCATCATGGGGCATCCGTATTTTAAACATAGCGGACACATGGCGGTATTAGGGGGTGCTAAGGGGTGCAAGAAAGGTGACGTTGCACTAGGTGAAATGCCACCTTTCCTAAATCTGTCCCCTGGATCCAACGTGAGCAGCTAAGCCAAGATGGAATTATTGTGTACAGGAAGTGCAGCTCAACCTGAGTGCACAAACAATCATGAACCACAGGCCTCAAGATACATCGCCTGAATGGTAGTGGCAGCAGACACATTCACAATGCACTGACCTAATGATGACTACAATCACATATACAACAATGTTCAGTGTCTGCCTGCATAACAGTTAACTAGGAATTAAAAAGGATCACATCATGCCCAGCCACTGGTTTGCCTGCACTGCTGGCAAGATGTAAGTCTATGAGCATCCTCCCAAGTGTTAGTGACCTCATACATTCTGGAGCTGGTTGACTCAAATGGAATTGCCATACTTCATAAATGTCAGGTCTGTACAATTGATAGAATGTGTACCAGTCACACTACCCCCATTGATGAAGCCTTCAGTAATGACAACACTCCTAGATGTCTGGACATTGTAGATGGGTCTGGCCCATCAGGACAAAATGGTCAGACAACACCAGTGAGCCTCACCATGACCACAATGACTCCTCCCAGCCCGGATGCATCTCCTGCAGCAATTCGCTCCTCAACCTGTGACCAGAGGACAGTGACTACCAACTTGTGCTCCCCAGTCCAAGATCCTCAGACACAGCAACACACCTCTGACAATGATGGTCCTGGAACCAGTGGTAGGGGGCAAACTGTGCCAAGGGTGCAGACATGTGGGGGTAGGGTGCGCAGGAGGTATGTTGTGGGCCAGTAGCATGAGGCCACTGGGGAGGGTACTGGCCAGGACATCATCAGCCAAGTCTTGAGAGCCTATCAACAATCCCAAGGCATGATGGGCCAGGTACTTACCGACCTCAGGGAAATCAAGCAGCTGCAGAGGGACTTCCATTGAGAGTCATTGGAAAAGTGGAGGCCACAACACTGTCCTGGCCTCCCTATCAAGGGTGTTCAGGGAGATTACCCGTTCCAATATCAGGTACCGTGAACAACACCACACCCTATCCATTGGCCCAACAACACCAGTCCCTTCTACATCAGTGGCAGCCACTGGACGTGATGCCCTGTCCGGGGAAGGACCTGCCTCAGACATCCCTGCCTCTGTAGCTGCAGGACTCCCCCTCCTGCAAGCGGGGACGTCCAACCAAGACTCCCGGACATGGAGTTGGCAAGACACCAACCACTGCCAGCAAGTGACCTCTTTCCGATTTCACTCATTTGTGTGGCAATTATTCACTCTGTTGACTGATCTACAATGACGTTCCATCTTCCATGGTAGTAGGGCACTTGACTTTGGACTTCAAATGTTTTGGCATCTACTAATATGATTACATCCACCATGACTGATTACCTTACTTTCATTTTCTGTAACATCAGTTTTTTATGTGCTGCATCTGTGTAAAAATACTCACCAAACAAAAACATTGCCTGCTTGCTTCTGTTCCACATGTTGAAATATTGAGATGTAAGCCCTTGTGATGCTCCTGAGGAAGACACAAGATGGTAACGGAAGAAGGGATATGTCACAGGTAGTGTCTGGTTGAGTATTAATAGCAGCACAATGGTGCAAGTGTCTGGTCACACCAAACATTTTATTGCACTGTACAACACAGAGGCTATCAACATTTCTGGACTCTCACAGTCAAGAATGTCTGAACCATATTGAATCAGGCTAGGTATACCAAAGTACCATCCCCCAGAACAAAGGGCTTTGTCAGACCTTGTCCCATAGAATAGGCGAACAGATTAGTGGATGTTGTCACCAGCTTGAGCCTTATCACATACCAAAACAAGGTCTGCCAGCATTACATAAGCCATGGCACAGACAGAGGGCAGTGCAACAGTCCCTGATCATGGGTCCATCTCATTACAATGACAAAACATCTGTGGGTATGACACATCTTATGTCAGTGTTGTGGCATAGGCAATCTTGCCTGCGATGAGGAAACAGCTCTACACCTGCGAACAGGTCATACAAGATCATTGTCAACACAATGTGAAGGGAGAATTCGTGGATTGCACTTGATTAGAACATACCTCAAGGCCATATGATCACACACATGTGACAACTGAACCAATACACAATATAAAACTAGTGTAGCCTGCACTTCAGATTTCCATCCGCACACTGTCTAAGCTGCCTTGGCACAGGACTCACACACTCTAAATCTGTGACCAACAATACCTGCATCAATCCATGTCCTCTTCCTATGTCAAAGCAGCATCAGATACCATCCAATCTCACAACTTTGAAATGCCCAAACGAGGATGGCATAGTGAAGGTACCTGGACATTGTATAATACAAGGAGTTTAGCTTGGGAGGTTATACCTATGGCTATAAGCTCATATCCAACATCAGTGGATACACTTATATTGCAACCCCTGCATTTAATCAAGGTAGTAAAATGTTCAAGTCTGATTTAGCAAGCAAAGTTTGGATGTACATGTCAAAGCATTACATACACAATCTGTAGGAAAAACACCCTAGTCCATACATCCTGACAATTACAGTTCCTCATACAGTCACAGTGATAGCATAACAGTACTCACTTACACTCAAGTAAAGTAGTGATTTTTGAAATCTGCCTGCAGGTCTTCACCTTCCTCCTCATCACTGTCATCCTCACTTGGCATTTCAGGATTCTCACCCGGTGGCACTGCTGGCTCCCCCTCATTTGGGGTGTTTGGGATATTCCTTCTCAGGGCAATTTTGTAGAACATGCAGCAGACCACAATGATCTTACACACTTTGATGGGTGAGTAGAGGAGGACTTCACCTGTATTGTCCAGACTCTTAAATCTGGCCTTCAGGAGCCCAAAAGCCCACACCACGACACGCCATGTTCTTCCATGGGCATTGTTGAAGCAGACTTCCCCTGATGTAGTTGGGTTCCTCACCGGAGTCAACAACCATGGACGGTTTGGGTATGCAGAGTCCCCTGTAATGAAATGAAACATATATGCAACTATGAGTCCCTCTCATTGAATTTGTTGCAGCAGACATTGCACATACACAAACAGGACAGATTTGACTTACCAACCAACCAGGCCCTCTCTGGGTACAGTATTGAAATCAGCTGAGGGATTCCGCATAATGAAGGCATCATGGACTGAACCCAGGAAACAGGCACAGACTTCTGAAATGTAGAGATCCCCAAACAAACCACTTGGACATTAATGGAATGGAAACTCTTTCTGTTGTGGTACACTTATTCCTTGCCATGTGGTAGGAACAATGCAACATGTGTACCATCAAAGGCTCCCACCACATGTGGGATGTGTGCCAAAGCATAGAAGTCAGCCTTAACCTGGATCAAATCCTCACGTTTGGAAAGGCGATATAGCTGTACAGGTGTTTCAACATTGCTGAGAGTACATCCTTCAAACTCAGACTGAACATAGGCTGGGACATCCCAGCAGATAGGGCCACAGAATTTTGGAAGGCCCTTGTGGCCAGAAAGTGCAAAACTGCCGTAAGTTGTGCAATGGGTGGTATGCTATTTGGATAATGAATGGCAGGCATCAGATCTGGCTCCAACTGAAGACATAGGTCCACAATTAATTGCCGATTCAGAAGGTAGATCTGGATTATGTAGCGTTCTTCCATGATCTAAAGGTCTGGCAGTGGACATTAGACAGGAGGTTGTCTGATCCTTCCCCTCCCTGCGCACAGAGGTATGACAAGACATGAGTATTGCCATAATTCAATGTGTGCCTTGCAACATGCAGGATGCATGTCATTACTGAAATGTGACAAGGCATATATTAAGGTTTGCACATAATACACAGTACCCATCACAACTGATAATCACACAACAATCACATCTCACCCCCTTGCTTTGACATACATGTGTACACATCATGTGAATGGTCATCAACAACTGTGCAACAAAACATGCCTCTTGGACTGTGATTTGATGCCCCAAGCATTAAAATAGCCTTTGCTGGGGTGGGGTGGGTCTGTTACCCGATGCAAATGGCATATATGCCCAGCAATGTACAACAATGGTGCCTGAGTAGTCGGAGCTACCTGACTAGAAAAGACAAGTAGTTAATGATGCAAAAGCCAACAATTTCAGAGGTGTGACACATTGTCAGAGCCATATAACACATTTCAGACCTCTAAAATGGTGGATGCCTGACCTAGTCCTCAGGATATTGGGAACCACCTGCGACAGAAGTTGTCATGGCTGTAGGTGGTTGCAACTGTGGCGGACACAGCCATAGGCTAACATTGATGATAGTGGTGGTCATAGGTCAATGGCTGTGTCAGCCAGTGGTGACGGCCACATACAGGGCAGACGTGACCGCCATATTCTGCTAAATCCCTCACTTGACTCCTGACACTGCTGCCAGCAAATCCTCCACTACCGGAACTGCTGTGTACCACATCTGGGAGCAATCATGCCATGTCCAGCAGGTGATAGGACCCCAACCTTCTCACCAGAGGAGCTGAAGAAGCTGGTGTCTGAGGTACTACCCCTCTATGACCAGCTCTATGGTGCACCAGATGAGCAGGTAAGTGCCTCATGTGCACAGTTTTCTCTGTACTTTGACATATATTTCCTACTCACAGGCTAGAGTGTGACCATGTGTGGCAGAATGTGAACTCTAAGCCCTGTAGGTACAGTCAGTGTACATCAATGGGGGAGTCAATGTGCATGTATTTATGTTCAGTGCCAGGTGTTGAGTTCTGATACATTGTGGTGTGTGTATTGAGTGTACAACCTTGTGTTGGAGGCACATAACTAGGTGAGGTGACATAACAGCCATCCCCAGACATCTCTTACTTCATGGCTGTCATCAATGTGAGGGCACATGTATTTGAATGACAGCATGAGCATTGTATGCATGTTGTCTGTGTCAGTTGTGTGGATGGTGCCACAGACATTTCAAACCACATCTGCCCTTGCTAGACTGTTGTTTGGAAGGCATACCATGACTTACTATGCCCCTCAAGTTGACACATAAACACCACATGCCAGTTGGCTGTTGGCTACATTATGTACTTTCATGCATGGAAGTGATGGGAATGGAGTTTCATGTAGGTCTGTCTCCTCAGCCTACAGAGGCCGGGGCCTGTCAAATGTAGGTCAGTGTATTTGCCCAAGTCTGGGCTGGTGTGGAATCACTTTTTTTATGCAACTGTGACACTGTGCCCACTCCCTGTATCCCAGCATAACATGTTATGAGGCCAAATCTTGCCTCAGTGCTAATATGCAGCGTAGTGAAGCTCTATCCTTAGTTAAGAATGTACATGGTATTAGGGGAGAGCTGATGATCTGTGACTGATGTGCATTTGGCATCTCTGTCAATGTGTGTTTCAGAGCCTTGACAGGTCCCTTGATCTCAAAGCCCTGTTGTGTCCTTCATATAGGTCACATGTGTCCTGTCCATGCTCATTGCATTTCTGACATTGCATAAGGGCAAACTGTGTGTTGTTCACTGAGAACCCATAATATGCAACTCAGTTGTCTTGGACTGCTGAAAAAGTACAAGCATGCCAAAGGTATTTAGGGGTGAATGGCTTCATGAGATGTAACTGCAACCGGGCTTGGAGGAGTCATTGTGGTCATGGTGAGGCTCACGGGTGTAGTCTGACCATGTTGTCCTGATGGGCCAGACATCCAGGAGTGTTATCATTATTGAGGGCTTCATCCATTGGGGTAGTGTGACTGGTACACATACTATCAATTGTACAAGAGCTGACATTTATGAGGTATGGCAATTCAATTTGAGTCAACCAGCTCCAGAAAGTATGAGGTCACTAACACTTGGGAGGATGGTCATAGACTTACATCTTGCCAGCAATGCAGGCAAACCAGTGGCTGGGCAAGATGTGTCTTTGATCCTTTTGAAATCCTAGTTGACTGTTATGCAGGCAGACCCTGGACATTGTTGTATATGTGATTGAAGTCATCATGAGGTCAGTGCATTGTGAATGTGTCTGCTGCCACTACCATTCAGGTGATGTATCTTGAGGCCTTTGGTTCATGATTGTTTGTGCACACAGGTTGAGCTGCACTTCCTGATGGACCCAGGGGGAAGATTTATGAAAAGTGGCATTACACCATATCAATCTGGCAGACCGACCGACGTATTATGAGTATGGCGGTGGCACTAACAGAAGATTGCCAGCGGTTCGCTGGAACCACCAGGTAAGACACACCACCACGGTCAAGAGGAAGCATAAACAGGCAGGCAGAGCCTGTGCTGCCGCCAGACTCATTACAAGGTTGCACACCACCATCGTGACCGTGGCGGTCCAACCACCATGTATCAGAATGCAGAAACAGACATGGAAAGGGAGACACTCATCTGCAGGCAGACTTACACGTCCGGTGCCGATACGGAGCCCTTCACAAACGTCATGCCACTGCTCCTGCTCATCCAAAGACAATTAAATCATCACCGCTGTGGACACCAACACTGTAAATAGACACACCTACCTGTATCATTAACCTTAAAAACAATGTTTATACATCGGGGGCACACAGCAGGCAGCAGGTACACTTCTCAAATCATACACACCCACAAACATACATCAACATGGGCACGCACACAGTCACTATGCTCCTCCCTTGGGCAGCATACACACTGCACCTCAACACTATACAAATACACATGGCCACACAGCTCAGGCACAGTGACAGTGAAGGCTACACAACATTGTCAGACCACTGGCCAGGGACTATTCATGCATACAACAAACATATGTATCAAAGTGTCATGGAACACAAACAACACCACCATTAAGCGACCCTGCAATGGACACACATATCACACATATCACAGTACAATGGAAGTGGAATGGCACACACTAAACACAGAGACACAAATAGACAAAGAAAACATGAGAACTATACCTGCAAACATGGGAGTGGGGGCATCTGGGACACCCAGGGAAGGGGACTGCACTGGGATATACATCACCTGGACCAGGCCCCTAAAACAACATGTACACATGAAATGGCCCTACATGGGTCCCAGGGACACAGAATACTGAATCCAAATGTAATGCACATAGGACAATGGGGAAGGGCAAGTCAACAAAGCACATGGAACTCCTACTGCATGTGACATATCCCTACGGGAAGTAGCTGCAAGACACACACATCTAAATAGACATATGTACAGGCAAATCCAAACACAGCAAGCACAACTGAGCACACTCCATGTATTCACAAACAAAACTCAAGATGACACACATCAGATACATACAGAAGGTAAATCAGGGGGACAGGTTAAACACCATACATGCTCACATTGGACAACACAAGATGAAATACTTCTTTGTGGGAAGAATGGCCTTCTTCTTGGGGGGAAAGGGATATGGGACCGAGGACAAAAGTAGGGGGAATCCTCAGACCATTTGCTCAGCAGGGAGCACAAATGGCTGTGTACAGTGATCATTCATTTACTGATTGCTGTTCTAGTGGGTCTAATTTCTATTCCAACAGATCACTCTACCTTTACTTCACAGGCCAAAGGTAAGTAGGCTGTAGATCACTGTACCCGGCCATTTGTCTGGGTATTTGTGTATGTATCCATCTGCCACACAGGAACCAGTTATCTTCAGTGTATGATGGGTGCTGGTGCCTCACTGCAGTCTATGATGTGTAGGTGTCCATCATACATATGCAATGGCTTACATAGCTATTTGTTTACATAGCTAAGTGGGCAATGTCTATTTACATAAATGATGTGTCATCACTGTTGCCAACATTCCCTGTGCCTACATGTCAGCATGTGTACCTTTCTCTTTAGGAAACATTTCTATGCTGTAGTTCCAGGCATGTTCTGACTATGTAGATGGGATGATGTCTGTAATCCCTCACATATATGTACATGAGAAATTGTTAGTGGTATAGTACATCTACAACAGGTGTCCATTTCATGTGGTGCCACAGACAGGACTGTGTCACCATAGTTCATTGTCTGACATAAACCTTCATGCATCATAGTATGTCATTTGGCATGTAGAACTACAGTAGCTATGAGGGAGATGACAGGTAGCCCCAGAGTGTGGAACCACTTTGTGTTTATCTATCCCCTTGATGTGGAATCATGTGTAAAAGTGCACTGCACGTGTGTAATGATTGGGGATTGCACCCTGATTGTTGGCATGTATCATAGAGTGAGTTGCAGTGATGTTGACATCACATGTGTTTGGGTACAGGCATTCATCCTCAGACAGAGTCCAGGATTGGGATGTCCAAGATGTGGTTAGTGATGTTGGTGCTGCTCATTGGGCAACAGGTGAGGGCCTTCTAAGGTTCTGTGAAAGATCTGTGTCTCTCCAACATGCAAACGACAGATGTCTACTACAGAAGCCCTCATAGGAAGTCATTGTAATTATTGTCAGACATTAGTGGTGTCAGAGTCACCAGATCCTCGGGGTCTGCGCACGTTCCCAACACATCCACCACTGAACAGCTCCAAGACTCTGATAGATAAATCACAGAGGCTAAGAGAGTTCAAGAGTGGAAGAGGGGATTAGGAAGGGAACAGCTGGGAAGGAGACCTGTTGTAAGAAAAAGGTTGAAACACACAATATGAAAATTACATCTCATGAAATCAATACTAGACTATGACTCTAAGCCTAGTCATTCTGAAAACATGAACAATCTAAGAATTAGACTTAAAATTACTAAGTTTCAAGATGGCCGGATACCTGTAAGGGAATCAAGATAGATTAAATGAAACTTTCAAATTCAAGTACTTTCCTTTACATGAGAATCAGGAAAACATTCTGAATAAGTTCTAAACCAGTCATATGAATCCTTTTTTTTGAGAATGCATACTAGGACCATGCAATATTGCATCTGGAAACTCTGGCCTTCTGTGTTCTCTTGAAATATTTCAACACGAATTGCGCACATTGCAGATTTTCATATATATAGTAAACATCATAAAAGGATTGTTCACCATGAATAACACAATATGGATTCAGGAAACAAACCACACAACTTGTCAACTCGAATATTACCTCATAAATGTCTTAGAATAGTAGCATACAATGAACAACATGAATTAAACTCGAGGAGAGAATCGTGCGTCTTGCCGATTCGAGTGCCACCATGTAAAATGTCAAGAAATGGTAGCACGTAATGAATATCAAGGTTAAATCACCATTAAACGAATCGCGTGTCTTGCCGATTCGTAAGCCACGATGTAAATGCCAAGAAATAACAGCGCGCAATAAATAACAAGATTAAAGCACCATGAAACAAATTGCGCGTCTTTTGCAGATTCTTAAGCCACCATGTAAATGTCAAAAAATGGTAGCGCGCAATGAACAACAAGCTTAAAGCACCATGAAACGAATCACGCGTCTTGTTGATTCTTAAGCCACCATGCAAATGTCAAGAAATGGTAGCGCGCAATGAATAACAAAGTTAAAGCACCATGAAACGAATCGCACGTTTTGCCGATTCTTAAGCCACCATGCAAATGTCAAGAAATGGTAGCGCGCAAAGTAATCTGTTAATCATTAAAGAATTAGGCCAAGAATATGAAAGTTCTCGATAACGACGTTGGGAGGCCAGCCCAACCACCGTCTTACCACCCAGAACAAGGATCACCAATGAAGAATGAAGGGCAGAGGCCTGGAAGATCAAATAGGCCACCGGGACAGGAGCTCAGGAAGTAGCTGCTGCTCTGTACCGGGACCTCTGAATAGTGAGCACTTGGAGCTGGGCTGGCTCCTTTTTATAGAGACTTGGCCCAGCCCACAACCACACCCAGGCATGCTGCAGGGAAAGTCTCTGGAAGGCTCTGGAAAGGGACCACACCCTAACACACTCTGAAAGCCTGCAGCAATACATTGCAAATGAACAGTATTTGTAAACACATTAAAAATAAGTCTTCAGGATTAAACTCTGCAATGCAAAAGGTTAAACAACAACATATCAGCACAATGCATAAATTACGTTGTTTTGAGAGTGCTGGGTTTTTGCATTGAAGTCGCCAATAGAGCGCGCACTGCCCTGGTGTTGACAGTACTCCCCTCTCCCAGACGCGCTCTAGTGCCTGGGTTGCCTGGATTAAGACGATGAAAGCGTCTCACAAGTACTGGAGCATGGACATCAGATGCGGAAACCCATGAGTTACTTTCAGGACCATAACCTTTCCATGAGATTAAGTACCATAGATTACGCCCTCTGAGTTTAGAATCCAACACTTTCTTAACTTCGTGTTCTTCTTTCCCTTGTACTAGAACAGGAGCTGGATAAATGTGGACCTTTTGGACTGCCTTCTTCAAGAGGGAAGTGTGGAACACTGGATGAATCCGTAAGGATCTGGGCAATTGTAGTTTATAGGTCACTGGGTTGATTTGCTGGAGGACAGTGTAAGGACCTATAAATTTGGGGTTAAACATGTGCTTCTTCTTGAAATCTATATGTTTTGTGGAAAGCCACACTTTGTCACCTGGTTGATATTGCGGTCCCTCACAATGTTTCTTGTTATAATGCCTTTTGTATTTTTGTTTGGCTTTTTCTAAATGCTGTTGAATCGGTTTCTGGGTTTGATGCAAATGCTGAATGGTTTCTGACACAGCTGGAGTAAGAGAACTTTCTTGAGGAATTGTGATGAGCAAGGTGTCAGGATGATAGCCAAATAAACCAAAAAAGGGTGTAACGCCAATTGAAGTGTGGAATGAGTTATTGTAGGCTAACTCAGCTAACCAGAGCATAGATGTCCAAGAATGAAGTGCCTTTTCAGCGTAGGCACGTAGGTATTGTTTCAAAGTCTGATTTAGTCTCTCCGTTTGACCATCTGTTTGAGGATGGTGACTAGTAGATAGTGTAGATGTCACTTGGAGTGTTTTACACCATGTCTTCCAGAAATTGGAGGCAAATTGCGACCCCCGATCGGAGAGGATAACTTTTGGCAGTCCATGATAACGAAACACTCTGTTCAGTAAAATAGTTGCCAATTCACTAGAAGTGGGAAATTTCTTACAGGCAATGAAATGTCCATATTTTGTGAGACTATCTTCTACCATCAGAATTACTGAATGCTGTTGAACCACTGGCAGACCGGTAATAAAGTCTAAAGAAATGTGCTCCCATGGACGACTTGGGGTTGGAAGTGGATGTGACAACCCTTTTGGTTTTGAATGACTTGTTTTAGTGCGAGCACAGACTTCGCAGTTGTTTACCATTGCTTTTACATCTTTTGTTAGGGTAGGCCTCCAAAAATAGCGTTGGATCAGTTCAAGAGTTTTAGGATTTCCTGGGTGACCTGCCGTAGGTATAACATGCAACCAATGAAACACTATCTTGCGAAGTTTGGTAGTGGGTACGAACAAACGAGCGTCGTGAAAGGGTAGTCCTTGCTTGATTGACCTTTTGGGGTCTGCTTGGGCCCATGTTTGCCATTTCTCAACAGTGAAAGAGTTGCGAATTTCTTCAAAGAAATCTTCAGTTTTTATGATACATAGAACCTGTCAGGAGCAATGATAGCTCTAGAGGCTTGAAATGCAGGCAACGTGGTAGACTCTTGGCGAGACAAGGCGTCAGCTTTGCGATTATCTTTACCAGGCCGGAAGGTTACTACAAAATCAAATTCTGCAAAAAACAGCATCCAGCGTAATTGCAGAGGAGTCAAAAGTCTGGCGGAACTCATGAATTGAAGATTACGATGATCAGTATATACTGTGACAGTGTATTTGGCACCTAACAAATGATGTCTCCATTCTTTAAAGGCGTCATGAATCGCCAGAAGCTCTTTTTCAGCAATGACATAGTTCTGTTTGGCTTCGTTCAACTTCCGAGACATATAAACTACAGGATGGAGTTGACCAGTGTCTTTATTTCGTTGCGATAAGACAGCTCCTATTGCTACATCTGAAGCATCAGCTTCCACTATGAAAGGTCGATTCACATCAGGATGAGTCAAGACAGGGGCAGTGGAGAAAGCTTCCTTCAAAGTAGAGAAGGCTTGGTCAGCTTCTGGGGACCATACAAACTTTTCTTTCTTTCTTAATAGCTTAGTGATTGGAGCCACTGTCTGGGAGAAATGATTTATGAACCTCCAGTAAAAATTTGCAAACCCCAGGAAACATTGTACATCACGAACAGTCTTTGGGGTGGGCCAATCAGATACGGCTTTTACTTTCTTTTTTGCCATCATCATACCTTGAGGGGTAAGAATAACCCCTAAAAACTCAATTGTGGTAACATGAAACTCACACTTGGTTAGTTTGCAATATAAATGGTGTTTTCGAAGGGCTGCAAGAATTTTCTTGACATGTTGGACATGTTCGTTTTCATTGTCTGAGTAGATCAAAATGTCATCGATGTATACCATGGCAAATATGTCGAGGTACTCTCTAAGAACGTCATTCAAGAAAAATTGAAATGCTGCTGGAGCATTACACAGACCAAAAGGCATGACGGTGTATTCAAAAAGGCCATATCTTGTCTTGAACGCTGTTTTCCATTCGTTACCCTCTCTCATTCTGACCAAATGATAAGCACCTCGAAGGTCAAGCTTCGTGTAGATTTTTGCTCTCTTTACTTGTTCCAATAAGACCGGAATTAGGGGTAAAGGATATTTATTCTTGATGGTGACTTTGTTCAATCCCCTATAGTCGATACAAGATCGAAGTTCTCCATTAGCTTTTGGAACAAAAAACAAAGGTGAAGCTGCAGGAGACTTAGAAGGGGTGAATGAAGCCATTCTCCAAAAATTGATCTAGGTATTTTCGTAAATGTTGATTTTCATGTTCTGACAGGGCATACACACAACAGTTGGGAAGTATCGCACCTGGGGCTAGATCAATTTGACAGTCATAAGATCTATGAGGAGGTAGGGTCTCTGCTCCTTTCTCATCAAATACATCTTTGTAAGATGAATACTGTTTGGCCAGCTGAATTTCTTTCTCCGCGGCAGTAGCTATGTAAGAGTTGCAGACTTTTGGTACTTGAATCTTTTGGAGACATTGTTCTTTACATAGCGCAGATGAGAACATGATTTTTCGTTCTGCCCAATTGATCTCTGGATTGTGATGAGTTAACCATGGCAAGCCAAGGATAATCCCATATTGGGGAGCATGGATCACGTCAAAGATGATTTTCTCTTTATGTTTCTTTCGTTGATTCTTATCTTCACAAATCATCGACAAGGGAATATTCTGAAGAGTTACTGGACCACCAGTCAAGAGTTTTCCATTGACTGCCTGGATGATTTCTGGGGTCTTCTTTTCAATACATGGGATCCCCATGCACGAACCAATTGGCCGTCAACAAAGTTCCCAGTAGCCCCAGAATCGACTAGAGCTTTTTTGAAATAGATCTTTTTCTTCACCTGAACTCTTATTTCTAGTTTAAGATGTCTAGATTGTGAAGGGTCCACGGTGACACGCAAAAGCAACCCTTCTCGGCATCTCGGGTGTTTTAGGCCCATATTTATACTTTTTGACGCTAAACTGCGCTAACGCAGTTTAGCGTCAAAAAATTTAGCGCCGTCTAACGCCATTCTGAAGCGCCATGCGGGCGCCGTATTTATGGAATGGCGTTAGCCGGCGCAAGCAGACCGGCGCTGCCTGGTGTGCGTGGAAAAAAACCACGTACACCAGGCAGCGCCGGCGTTGGGCAAAAATGACGTTAGGGCGTCTTAAAATGGGGCAAGTCAGGTTGAGGCAAAAAAATCGCCTCAACCCGATTTGCGCCATTTTTTTACGACGCCCAGACGCCATTTCATGACTCCTGTCTTAGTAAAGACAGGAGTCATGCCCCCTTGCCCAATGGCCATGCCCAGGGGACTTGTGTCCCCTGGGCATGGTCATTGGGCATAGTGGCATGTAGGGGGGCACAAATAAGGCCCCCCTATGCCACCCAAAAAAAATTAAAAAATATAAAAAATTATACTTACCTGAACTTACCTGAATGTCCCTGGGGTGGGTCCCTCCATCCTTGGGTGTCCTCCTGGGGTGGGCAGGGGTGGCAGGGGGGGTCCCTGGGGGCAGGGGAGGGCACCTGTGGGCTCATTTTGAGCCCACAGGCCCCTTAACGCCTACCCTGACCCAGGCGTTAAATAGTGGCGCAAATGCGGGGTTTTTTGACCCGCCAACTCCCGGGCGTGATTTTTGCCCGGGAGTATAAATACGACGCATTTGCGTTGCCGTCATTTTTTTAGACGGGAACGCCTTCCTTGCATCTCATTAACGCAAGGAAGGCGTTCACGCAAAAAAATGACGCTATTTGCCAATACTTTGGCGCTAGACGCGTCTAACGCCAAAGTATAAATATGGCGTTAGTTTTGCGCCGAATTTGCGTCGAAAAAAACGACGCAAATTCGGCGCAAACGGAGTATAAATACGGGCCTTAGTTTTCCAACTCGACTGGTGCATTGGCTGCGACCTTCTGAACTGGGCCTTGCTTGCTCTTTGGTTTGATTGGACAATCTTTGGCAAAATGACCCTTCCGCCCACAATGAAGACATTGTCCATTTTTTCTGCGTAGGTCCTTTTCATCTTTGGTCAAAGGTCTTCTGATGGTTCCAATTTCCATCGGTTCCGGCGATTTTTCTTTCGGAGTTCTTGAGTCTCTGTTATCATGAACACGCCATGAATATTTTTCAGTCTTTTTGCGCATTCCTTTACGTTCTGTTAAACGATGATCAAGCCTCATACAAGGTTTATTAATTCTTGACAGTCTGTAGGTTGTGGGTCGATTTGCGCTAAGATATCTTGTAGCTCCTCTTTGAGTCCCTTGTAAAACAAGACCACTTGTTTTTCTTCAGGCCAGGATGTCTCGGCAACCAGCCGGTTAAAATTGGCTAAATACGACACTAGGTCCTGATTCCCTTGGCGTAAATCTAATAATTCACGATCTGCTGACTGTGTTACAGTTCTACGATCAAAAACTCTCTCAAACTCACGAACAAAATGTCTCCAGTTGTACAACAAGGGACTATCTTTACGCACAAGAGGAATTGCCCAGGTAGCTGCATCCCCAGACAGAATTGATAAGAAGAAAGCTACTTTGGACTGGGCATCTGGGAAAGTATGTGGTCTACAGGTGAAGTGTAGTTCCACTTGAACCAGGAAAGACTGTGCTTTCAAAGGGTCACCTGAGAAACGTTCTGGGGGAGCTAAAGGAATTGCAGAAGGGACATTGAGGGAAATGCTTGTCGGATTACTTCCAGGAGTCTGAGAAGAAGTACCTGGCCAAGACACACCTGTGGGACTTTGTTCCTTCTTCTCTACCTTATCTTGTAACTCACTCTCTCAGCTAGGCTAGTTGTCAATTCTTTGGATGATACAAACTCGGCCTGGAGCTGGGTGATATCCTTAACTAGCTCGTCCAGTGTAGCCATGCTGAGAACATATACAAACCAGGAGGATAATAATTCGTAGGCTCACTATTCTAACAGAGTCACCAGATCCTCGGGGTCAGCGCACGTTCCCGGCACGTCCACCACTGAACAGCTCCAAGACTCTGATAGATAAATCACAGAGGCTAAGAGAGTTCAAGAGTGGAAGAGGGGATTAGGAAGGGAACAGCTGGGAAGGAGACCTGTAGTAAGAAAAAGGTTAAAACACACAATATGAAAATTACATCTCATGAAATCAATACTAGACTATGACTCTAAGCCTAGTCATTCTGAAAACATGAACAATCTAAGAATTAGACTTAAAATGACTAAGTTTCAAGATGGCCGGATACCTGTAAGGGAATCAAGATAGATTAAGTGAAACTTTCAAATTCAAGTACTTTCCTTTACATGAGAATCAGGAAAACATTCTGAATAAGTTCTAAACCAGTCATATGAATCCTTTTTTTTGAGAATGCATACTAGGACCATGCAATATTGCATCTAGAAACTCTGGCCTTCTGTGTTCTCTTGAAATATTTCAACACGAATTGCGCACATTGCAGATTTTCATATATATAGTAAACATCATAAAAGGATTGTTCACCATGAATAACACAATATGGATTCAGGAAACAAACCACACAACTTCTCAACTCGAATATTACCTCATAAATGTCTTAGAATAGTGGCATACAATGAACAACATGAATTAAACTCGAGGAGAGAATCGTGCGTCTTGCCGATTCGAGTGCCACCATGTAAAATGTCAAGAAATGGTAGCACGTAATGAATATCAAGGTTAAATCACCATTAAACGAATCGCGCGTCTTGCCGATTCGTAAGCCACGATGTAAATGCCAAGAAATAACAGCGCGCAATGAATAACAAGATTAAAGCACCATGAAACGAATCGCACGTCTTTTGCCGATTCTTAAGCCACCATGTAAATGTCAAGAAATGGTAGCGCGCAATGAACAACAAGGTTAAAGCACCATGAAACGAATCGCGCGTCTTGCCGATTCTTAAGCCACCATGCAAATGTCAAGAAATGGTAGCGCGCAATAAATAACAAAGTTAAAGCACCATGAAACGAATCTCGCGTTTTGCCGATTCTTAAGCCACCATGCAAATGTCAAGAAAGGTAGCGCGCAAAGTAATCTGTTAATCATTAAAGAATTAGGCCAATAATATGAAAGTTCTCGATAACGACGTTGGGAGACCAGCCCAACCACCGTCTTACTGCCCAGATCAAGGATCACCAATGAAGAATGAAGGGCAGAGGCCTGGAAGATCAAATAGGCCACCGGGACAGGAGCTCAGGAAGTAGCTGCTGCTCTGCACCGGGACCTCTGAATAGTGAGCACTTGGAGCTGGGCTTTCTCCCTTTTAGAGAGTCTTGGCCCAGCCCACAACCACACCCAGGCATGCTGCAGGGAAAGTCTCTGGAAGGCCCTGGAAAGGGACCACACCCTAACACACTCTGAAAGCCTGCAGCAATACATTGCAAATGAACAGTATTTGTAAACACATTAAAAATAAGTCTTCAGGATTAAACTCTGCAATGCAAAAGGTTAAACAACAAAATATCAGCACAATGCATAAATTGCGTTGTTTTGAGAGTGCTGGGTTTTTGCATTCTAGTCGCCAATAGAGCGCGCACTGCCCTGGTGTTGACAAGTGGTGACTATCCTGGGTTTTGAAAATCGTTGTTTTGTTAATTCTGGGGACATCTCTTCCTGACATATTGGACCGGACATCAACAGTGCTCCTTTCAATGCTACACGTGAGGCCTATATGAATTTCACTGATGCTACCTTCTTGAATCTATTGTGACAGATGTCACTTGTTGAAGTGTAGATTGTTGAAATGTTTCCTGTGTGATATTGTTATTTCCATGTCACATACTCCAGGATGTAGACATTTTGGGATCCACATAGAAGACATTCAGGGCCCCATTTCTAATTGTACGTTCATTATGTATGTGCCAAACAGATGTGTGCATGACTTTTTGTGGGATATGTGGGAATGGAATTTACAATGGCATACTGTTGTTTGCCATTAGCTGACTGAGTCTGCTGCATGTGGGAAAACTTTGAGGATGAAGAGGACTCCTAGTTATTGTATGGTTAGTGGCGTTCCAAGACTTCCCCCCTGCAATTGTAGTTGTCTCAGTTTCTGACTTCACTGTGGTCCACTGTAAAATCCAGATAACATGCATGCATATGTCATGGTACATGTATGGACCACTTAAATGAGTAGTTTTGCTGGGGCCTACTGAAATTGATGGTAATCTGAGTTGTAGCTCAGGTGTTATCATGGACATGTGATGACCATATTCCTCTTTGACCTTGCAGCATCAGCACAAGCAAGCTGAGGAGATGGGCCAAGCCAAGTGGGGATGCATCTGGACATGGCACCTCGGGTCAAGAAACTACTGACACAGAGGGACCCAGTGGTATGGATTGCGAGGGGAATGCCACGGGGAGAACCCCCTCCCTGCAAGCACCCATACCCCTCCCCCAAGAAAAAGCCCACTCTTCCCACAAAGAATCCCGCCCCTCCCAAGAAGACCTCCCCTTCCAAGCCTAAATGCCTCCCTTCCAAAATCAATCTCCATCACCCCCTTTCCCCCTGGATAATCCCTGAGGTGCCTGCTTGCCCCCTGGTTTGCTTTCCTGCTGAGGTTCCCTGGCAGAAATGAGAGTGCAGGCACAGTACTATGCAATGATAGACTGATGAACTAGCCAATGGCCTTGGACATTTTCTCGTTTCTTGTTCAGAAACCCAAACAGTTGTTTTGTTGGGTACACTTTTGTCCTGTAATTCCTTTTCTATCTTCATTTGTTTCTGAGTAACTTGTGTTGTGTGGCTACAGTTTTGTGTGCTTCAGCCTGCTTGCTGATTCATTTGCTGTTGATTGCAAAATCTGACTTTGTGGGCAGTGCTGGTGTCACCTTAGACAAAGATATATGTTGACTGTATGGATATGTAGGTGTAAATGCAATTTTGATGTCATAGCATTCTGTACTGTTTTGTATGGTGAGTATTTCATCTTGTGTTGTCCAATGTGAGCATGTATGGTGTTCTACCTGTCCCCCTGATATGCCTTCTGTATGTATCTGATGTGTGTCATCTTGAGTTTTGTTTGTGCAGACATGAAGTGTGCTCACTTGTGCTTGCTGTGTTTGGATTTGCCTGTGCACGTGTCCATTTAGGTGTGTGTCTCTTGCAGCTACTTCCCGTAGGGGTATGTCACATGCAGTAGCAGTTGTATGTGCTTTGTTGACTTGCCCTTCTGCATAGTGCTATGTGCATGACATTTGAATTTAGTATTCTTTGACCCTGGGTCCCATGTAGGGCCATTTCCTGTGCACATGGTGTTTGAGGGGCCTGGTCCAGGTGATGTATGTCCCAGTGCAGTCCCCTTCCCTGGGTGTCCCAGATGTCCCCAACTCCCATTGGTGCAGGTATAGTTCTCATGTTTTTTTGTCTGTTTGTGTCTTTGTGTTTAGTGCATGCCATTGCACTTCCATTGTACTGTGATGTGTGTGATGTGTGTGTCCATTGCAGGGTCGTTTAATGGTGGTGTTGCTTGATACATATGTGTGTTGTATGCATAAATAGTCCTGTAGCCTTCACTGTCCCTGTGCCTGAGTATGTGTGGCCATACGTATTTGTATAGTGTTGAGGTGCAGTGTGTATGCTGCCGAAAGGGGGAGTATAGTGACTGTGTGCATGTCCATGTTGATGTATGTTTGTGGGTGTGTATGATTTGAGAAGTGTGCCTGCTGCCTGCGGTGTGCCCCCTTATGTATAAACATTGTTTTTAATGTTAATGATACAGGTATGTGTGTCTACTTACAGTGTTGGTGTCCACGGCGGTGAGGATTTCATTGTCTTTGGATGAGCAGAAGCAGCAGCATGATGTTTGTGAAGGGCTCCATAGAGGCACCGGATGTGTAATTCTGCCTGCAGGTAAGTGTCTCCCTTTATACTGTCTGTTTCCGCATTCTGATACATGGTGGTTGGACTGCCACGGTCACAATGGTGGTGTGCAACCCTGTAATGAGTCTGGCAGCAGCACAGGCTCAGCCTGCCTGTTTATGCTTCCTCTTTACCGTGGTGGTCTGTCCTACCTGGCAGTGCCAGCGGACCGCTGGCAATCTTCTGTTAGTGCCATCACCATACTCGTAATATGGCGGTCCGACCGCCAGACCGACATCGGTCCGACTGGCGCTACCACCATTGTGGTCCACAGACCACCAAACTCCTAATCAGGCACTAAATGTTGTGAATGAGTGAAAAAATAATGAATTGTAATTACAACTCCAGTGAACTGAGGATATATTGTAACAATGTTTCTTAAGATGAGTTAGGGCTATATTTCAATTGGAAAGAAAATTCCAATTCAAGAGCAAGCAGGAGTGTGCGTTCGAAACAGACTTACAATGAATGCAGTAACACATTTTCCACATATTTTCTCTGGACAGTTGACCAGCTAAAACCTTACAGTACATTTTCAGTTTTGCAGTTCGATGGGGTGGTTCCAGAGTGTCAAAATCATCTAGACTCAGTACTTGGGAGGTATGGTTGACAGTAGCTGAAAAAGCAGACCATCCTTAATGGAGATCAGGGTTGGAGAAGCTACTCTGCAAGGCAATGGCAGAAGCAATTGCAGAGTAAATTTGATTTCTCCCAGGAAATTGAAGATCTGAGTGAAGGCAGCTCCTTCAATGAGCTTCCAAAAGGACATGCCGATAAGAGACCAGATAATAGATGCCCGCATCTGCTGGATCATCTTTATAATTGGTCTGACACCTTGAGTTTGTTTTAATTGCAATTGTAAATTGTATTTATATAGTGATTACTACCCCGGATGAGGCAATGAAGCACTTAGCACAGCAGCACGGTATTCTGAAATCTAAGATTAGAGTTAATAGTTACTAGATTAGTACTATGGTTTTTTTCTGTGTGCATTAGTTGTGTTAGGTTGGTGCTCTTGATTTCTTGTGTTGGTAGAGTTTAGAATAGGGATAGAATGAGGGAATGTATTTGAAAAGGGGAAGTATTAAGTTATTTTTAAATAGTGGTTGGGTATGTCTGTTATTTTGGTGAAATGCATAAAAAAGGAGGGTGAAGGTTGAGAAGGATATTTGGGAGTTCAAAGTAATCTGAAAGGTCCAGGATGAGGAGGGATGGGACAAATGTTGAAGGGAGTATTTTTTTTATATAACAATACTGAAATTAACTTACACATACATATATACACATGACACTTGATAAAGTTCTAGTGGCTGGAGTGAACCTCGCTATATAAATATCTATATGTACATGGAAGTAGCAATTTTTACATAGTCAGATGTGTATATTTATCCTGTGGAGAACTATGCACATTTGTGCAAATAACTGTAATTAACTTATACATACATTTACAAGCATGGTGTTTCTTAAAGGTTTATTAACAGGCATAAACCCCTCGATATATGCACCTAAGTGTACTTAAAGGCAGCAATTAAAACATGGTCTGATACACATATATCTTGTGGTGTGAAATATATTTTTTCCAGTTACATAAATGTATCTGTTTATAACAGGAAGTATAGTTCAATGTACAATGGCACAATCATAACAGCAACCTCGTCTCCATACCATGAAAAGCAAACTTTTTAATGTTGGAGTATTTTATTATGGTATACTGTTGTGTTGTCAGTATACTCGTCATGTGGGGAAGAGCCTGATATTGATAACTTTCTAAAGCTGAGGTGCTGTCAACTGTCAGGGAAAAATGCCTGAGATTGTTGATGATGGTTCTTGCCAGGTTACTAGCATTAGTGGTGAGTGGGATGTCCTTGAAAGCCTGTGATGGACAACGAACTAACAAAGAATCAACTATGCAGCTGCCTGGGTAGCTCTTTAAATTTAGTGAAGTGAATATGGCTAGAATTTGTTCTCTGGCTGCAAACGTCTTCTTGGGCCAGATGTATCAAGCTCCCAGTTTGCATTTCTTAAATAGCAATTTTTAAGAAATCGCTATTTTAGAAATGCAAAATGGTATGTATGAAAATTGCGAGTCAGTAATAGCGATTTCTTAAAATTCACAATCGCAATTTGCAAGTTGCAAATACCGAATGGCAAAAAATTGCAAATCGTTTGTTGCAAATTGCAAAAACGGCAACCTGGAACAGCCTGATGACATCACAACCAGGAAGTGAGTCAGTCCATGCTGTTTCCAGAAGACCCACCCACAGGAGCAGACAGAGAGAACCAGGGAGGCAGTCTTGAGAGCCAGCCAGGACCAAACAGGATCATGGCTACTGATGGGAATGTGAAGAAGAAAGGAGACAGGAAGCGCAAACTCAAATTCACTTAGCAGGAATTGGAGGTGCTCACTGAGGAGGTGGTCAGGAACCACAACAAACTTTTTGGAAAAAGCTCACTACACTAACCTGAAAGTGAGAAGAGGAAACTGTAGTCAGACATGCAGACCAAAATATGTGCAGTGGGTGTTGCGTAGTGCTCCGTCGAGGAGATACGCAAGCGCTGGTACGACTTGCGTTCACGTGCCAAAGAGAGGGTAGGAAGCAGGCTGAAGGAGGCAAAGAGCACCTGAGGAGGACCACCCACCCAGACACCGTCTACACCAATGGAAGACATGGTGGAGTCGACACTGCTTCCTGAAGCTGCCAGTGGTGTCACGGACATTGACACCTCAGGCACACCCAGCACCAGCAAAGGTAAGGGCAGTAATGATGTGTTTCCCCATATGTGCATGTACAAATGCCCCTTAGAAAATAGCAATGGCACTATGCAGTGTGATAAGTAGTCCATGCCACATCTTACATACAACACAACAATGCCTTATGGGAGTAGTATTCCACACCCCTAAAGTGCAACTATCACATAAATAGCAAGATAGCGTAAAACCAAACAGAGAAACAACATAAAAGACTCTCAGTGATACTATGCCAGTGTAAATTTAATATTATTACACAACTATTTGAGTACTAATTCAAGAATGACATGCTGCATATTGTTGTTGCAGATGTTCCAGGCCCTGACGTAGCAGAAGGCGGAAATGTGGGGATAGCGAAACTCAGCCACAGTCCGACTCAAACACCAGTGAATACTTCATACAAGCACCTATTAGACACAGGTCAAGAGTGCTACCTCTCCCTGAGTATAACCTGGACTCTGATGAAATGATGTACCCACTCCACCCCAGAGGCTAGAAGCACTGACAGAGAGCAGTCCCTGCCCCAGCGGCAGTCCACTCCCCTCAGGAGACATCGCGAAGTAGGCAGACAGTGCACAGAGGAAGGTGAGGGCCCATCACTGTTTGGTGGCCTTGAGGCTTCCATGCTGAAAGTGCAGCACCTGCAATGTAAACACATGAGGTCAATGCACTGGTAGTTGGTGTCAATCGATCATAACATGGGCGCAATGCACAGGCAGTTTGAGTCTCACAATGACAACATGGGATCAATGCACAAGCAGGTGGATGCACTCAATGAAAACATGGGATCAATGCACAAGCAATTTGAGTCTCTCAATGAAAACATGGGATCAATGCACAAGCAGTTCGAGTCTCTCAATGAAAACATGTGCAAGCTGCACGAGGGACAGCAAACAGCAGCAGAAAATGCAAAGGAGATGACAAACGCCATTAGGGAACTCTGCACTGTGATACAGCAGGAGCATTTCAGCCACCGTAGGTGCCATCACCAATTGATGGGCCGTTTGGATGGGTTCTGCAGATCTGTCAATCGGCTCACAACTGTTAGCGCATCAGACCTTAATAAGTAAACTTACAAGGTGACGTGAATAGGTCGATGAACCTTTTGACTCGTTTAAGAAGTTCGGACCATGGCTCCAGTGCATAATCAATAATCAATACACAATAATCAATAATTATTAGTAATCAATAAAGTCAATAATCAATGGAGTCAGTAAATGTCAAGCACCATGACTTCTAATGTCATAAATAACCACACCTTTAGCAAAATGTTAGTACGTTTATTTCCCTTATATTAACAATACTAAAGTCATATAGATTAATCTCAAAATCAGATGAAACACATATAGGAATAATACTGGTTGTCCAAAACGGCAGAAGAAATGCAATCTAATCAAAGCTTGAATCACAACACATTCTAGAACTACAGTGCAAATCAATAGCAGAGTCAGCTGCGACAAAGATATAATATACATAGGAATTCAGCAAGACAACTCATCAATCATTAGTCCCTGCAATGCAATTTGTCAGTCTATTTGAGTGCTCTCAACTAACCTCAGATTAGCATCAGCATGTTGGGCTTCATGCAAAACAATTTAGAAACACATATTTAAGGAACAAACATCTAACTATGGATCTGTCAAACAGCGCAGTTGGTACCTAGAAGGAAAAGGCATAAAAATGCATAACAATCATATTTTGCCATATCTACCTATCCACGATATGGGTCAGCAAGCAGAGTCAGTCTTCGTTCTAAGGTCATCAAACGATCAGCAAAACATCAGGCTCTCAGTCAGAGAATATGAGCCCAATGACAGAATCTTGAATCTCTTCTAAGGTCTCTTCTTCTCTCAAAGTCACATCTAGTTCTAAATAATTCTCTTCTGTTGGGTTGTTATATCAAAGTCACATAAACTATCCCCTAATTCCCCATTGGTCAGTTAATCGTACGTTTATACTCTACCCAATAATATTTCTATACCAAATATATGAATTCTAATATTTAACTCTTCTCATGAAGTTGATTGGTTCACTTTACAATGTCCTCATCATCCGGCTCGTCAGGTAACAATATTGTTGCATCTTCAGCTCCAGATTGTGTCTTGATTGTTCTCGTCCTGGGAAAGTACATCTCAAACACATTACACACAAATTGTTTCTCTAGCGGGAACATCATCTTCTGTTAGTCGGTTCTCACTAAAGCTTCTATTAAGCACTTTTAGCAAGACAATGGACATTTCACAGTTTAGTTCACTCGGTCAGCAATTTTATTAATCCGCTAAGAAATACAGCTTCTGCATGAGGCCTGGCAAACTAGGCCAAGACACTCGCTAAGTTAAGGCCTACAATTAATAAAACTAGAGCATACTTCATAACCCTTAATATAACATATTACTACATTAATCTGATACATCTTCAATAATTCATAAGTATTAATTATCAATTAGTACATTTCGTGAATATTGGTGGCCATTCTTCAAGGTCACATTTTCAAACGCATGCATTATTTTCCTACGTTATTCGTTTTCTACATAAACTCATTATTAAAATTTCATAAACGCTCATTAATAATTCTAATTAAAATATTTGCTTTAGCACAACCACAACTTCTTTGGTATCACGACGTGCTGTGGGCATACAAGTGGAGATGGCACATTGCAGTTGGGACGTTGCACAAGGATTAGTGCAAATCACCAATGTTTTGGAGACAATGCAGACAGCACGGACTGCTACAAACAGCAAACTAGGTGGTGGGGATAGTGAGGAGCTCTCTAGCCTCAGTAGTCTCACAGTCCCTGTGATGTATCCTAGGCGTCACAGTACCAGACACAGTACTGTCTTGGAACCCGCAACAAGAGGTGCTACGAGACCACTGAGCACTCAAGTGGAGTGCGTGGACATAGAAAGTAATGTTGAGAGGTACAGGGGACTTGCATATAATGTAGCAAAGCAGTGATACTATGATGTTAATCGTGTGACACTGTAACTAGCACCTGCTTGTGTATAGTGCATACCTATGTCCTAATCAAACATATATTACCTGAAGTCAAGGCAATACAGATGCTACCTACAGAAATACATAAAATTAGACGTGGTGTTGTCATTACTTACATTATAAATAGTTGTGTGTGAGCTCACCATGTCTATGTCTGCCCTCTTCTGCAGTGCTTCTGTCTACTGGCTGAAGGGGTGGCAAGGGATAGCCATCCTCATCTGAGTCAGGCTCGGTGGGTTCCACAGGTATGCCCCTCGTTGTTGCAATGTTGTGCAACATGGCACAAGTAGCCATGATTTTGCAAGTGGTTTCAGGGCTGTATTGTAGTGCACCACCACTCTTGTGTAGGCATCTGAAACGGCTCTTCAGCAGGCCGGACGTCCTCTCCACAACGCTGCAGGTTGTCCTGTGAGCAGCATTATACCTCCTTTTGGCTGGCGTGGCAGGATTCAGATAGGGCGTAAGTATGAAGGACCACACGGCATAGGCACTGTCTCCTAGAATGACAGGAGAGTAAAATGAGTAATTGTTATCCGTATCATCACATATACATCAAGGTGACATTGTCAACTATAACATTACCAAGTAGGTATCCTTCGCCAAACTCCCCAGCAAGTAGTCTTGTGTATATTCCACTGTGCCGAAAGATGTAGGAGTCATGTATGCTACCTCGGTATCTGGCCATGAGATCAGTTATGATGTTGGAGGCTTTGCTTATTACTTGTATGTTCATGGAATGTTTACTTTTTCGGTTCTGATAAACATACTCTGTGGCCGATGGTGGACAGATAGCTACATGTGTCCCATCGATGGAGCCTATTACATGTGGGAATTGGACAATCTGGTAGAAATTGAATTTTGTTTGTAGTAATTCCTGTGGGGTGTTGAGGAATCTTATGTGCTGTTGAAATTTGCTGAGCATGTCATTGAGAAACACATTGAAGAAGCATGAGAGAGCACTCTGAGATACCTCCAGCTGATGCTATGACCCCTTGATAGCTCCCTGAGGCTAATAGGTGCAGGGAGCATAATATCTGCACATGGGTGGGTATGCTATTGGTCCTGTGTTTGTTTCGCTGCAGTAGGGGTTGTAGATCAGCTATCAGGTCAAGTATCATGGCTGAGCTTAACCTGTACTTATCATATATCTCCTCCTCTGGTCAAAAAGGGTAATGCACACTCTGAATATGCGCTCCTGTCTCCTCCTCCATCTCCTCAAACCTGCCAGGATCCTCATCCTCCTCGCCATGACGGCGAGTGCAGCCATTGTGGAAAAGAGTCTGAGGCATTCTGGGCCTCTTTATATAGGTTGCACCTGGTTACCACCTGGTTTCAGTTCATGGTATTTTGCATAATCGTGATATCGTGAAATTGTGAAAAATCGCAATTTGCGATTTTTTGATGCATCTCTTTGCGATTTGGATTTTGCGAATCACATTTTGCGCTTCGCAATTTCCTACTGGAAATACCGAATCGCAAAATGCGACTCGCAAAACCAGGTCGCAACGCAAAAATCGCAAAAATTGCAAAAATTGCGATTTCTTATTTTTGGTCTGCGAATGCCTTTCATGCATCGCAGACCACGTTTTTGCATTCGCAAACGGACGATTTTTGCGATTTGCACCTTTTGCGAGTGCAAAATTGCTTGATACATCTGGCCCTAGATGTTAGTACAACGTTACAACTACACCATAAGAAAATGAGACCATACAGACTGTACAAAGACAGGGAACTCCTGGGTCAGGCCCTTCTGGAATTAGTCAAGAATCCTGAGGCATGTAACGAAGCAACTCCGGTGGAAGAGATGGTCTGGTAACATTGTTCTTTTATACTTTATGTTTTTGACTAGCTGCCTGTGGTTTACCTTGCTGGTTTTGCACTTTTTACCAACCACATATTTTAACAAGTGATATGTCTAGGGTGCCCTCCGGCACTGAGTTGGTGAAGTGATTGTTTCCCCTGGGTCGTTCCCATTATCGGCTGTTCAATCAGCGAGCGCTTTATAAACAATTTTTTTTAAAAACATAGACTGCATTCCTACCATGGACTGTGAGTGAACGTCCCATTGCGTGTCCATTGAAGCAGCGCTTACGGGGTGCTGACCATGTGTGTCTGTAGCACATTCATTCCATTCCACGCTCCCCGTCGAAGGCCTTTTTTTATCCCCTTTCGGCCTGCTCTTTGACACAATCGTTGTGATATCACTAGAACGCCAGGGCATATGCTACGTGTGATGTGGAGGCAGCGACCATATTTCTTTGGGATACATTTCTGTGATACCCATGCAGTGTAGCAGAAACGTGCATTTCACATTATTGGGCTTTTTATGAGACACATCTGTGATACGCACATATTGGCTTGGATCGTAAAAATAGTTTCCTTTATGAACATGTTCTTTTGGGATACATTTCTGTGACACGCACACAAAGCAGCAGAAACGTGTTTCTCACTTTATTGGCCTCTTTACTGATTACATCGGTGATACACATATATATATATATATATATTTTTTTTTAAACACTTTTCTTTGTGAAGACATTTCTATGATACTCACACAGTGTAGCAGTAATGTGCGTTCCATTGTAAAAATCCACATACTTGACTCAACTGTGATATGCACACATTTCAACATAAGTGCGTGTCGTTCTGTAACAAATTGAGGTACAGCTATTAGTCAAGAGATTTAAAGCTGAATTTTGGTCTATTAGCCAAATGTAACACACTTTTACATTGCCTCCACTCTACCTTATGTTTTGTTAGAGGGTGTTGTTCAAGTTTTGTTTAAGTTTTCCATAGTGTGTGGTTAATTCAAAATTTCATTTTATTCACTATGAAAAGTGCTAATGCTCCACCTCAATTTCTTCAAATGCCAGGTGGCCAGCCCATTCCCTGGAAAATTAGTTTAAGGCAGCCACGAAATATCTCGGAGCAAGTGGTGGTAACAGTTACTGTCCTCAGAGGAAAAGATTCCTTCACGAGCATAATGTAGGATTGGAGGGTCATTCTGTATATGAACATTTACCACCTTGTGTACCCATTGATGAGTATCAGTTAGATGTACCTATGTTAGAAAAAACAGTTTGATTTACAGCCAAGTTTGATTGTGAACAGACAAGAGAGCAACGTCAGGATGAGTCAATAGATAGTTATGCAGCAGCTTTACCTATGTTAGCTGTAGAATGTGAATTTGAATATTTCAAGACTCAGTTAATATGTGACCAGATAGTGGTTTGTTGTTGGAATAAAAAAGTTCAAGAGAAATTATTGACTGTAAAAAAAAAACCACCCTCACAGAAACAATTGATATACTTAAACGTATAGAGATGTCACAGAAATCGTGTAAGGAACTTACACCCAAAAAGCAAAATAGTCCAGCAGTTGTGAAATAGAATACTAATCCAAGCCATAAGAATCTGTTCAAAAAGGTCACTAAAAAGAAAGAGAACACTGAGGGTTTTTTTAGCCAGAAAAATATATGTTTTCGTTGTGGTAACACCAGGCATTCTGCAAATGGATGCCCTTGTCCAGCCAAGAGTGTCAAATGCAGATCATGCTGTAAGGTTGGTCATGTTGCAAAAGTGTCAATCTAACAAGGACAAAATTAATCCTGTGAATGATAATTTGGTCAATGATAGTTCAAGAGAGAAAGGTGGTGCTGTAGAGAAAGCTGGCCCATTGGTAGTCCGAGGTGAAGAAGGGCAATGTGAGACCGATATAAAGATATTGTGGTAGACAGAAACGTTTTAAATTTGTTGATTGATTCTGGAGCGAGAATGACAATGATTCTAGAGGATTTATGGCATTAGAGATGGTATGCTGACAAAAGAGAATTATCCCCACCAGGTAGAAATCCTGTCACATACGATGACAGAAAAATTGAACTCACAGGATATTCTGAATGTCATATGAGATTTAAAGAAAGATAATTTTATGGTAAAGTTTATGTTGCTAAGAATGGGTTGAACATACTAAAATGTTACCACCAGGGCTTTTTTGGTATGACTTTAAGACCGAGAGGGAAGGTATATGTGTTGTTGGTCACGGATAGAACCACCACATCATTAAATGACACAATATATCAGAAAAACAAATGGGAAGATAAGTATAAAAATGTGTTCAGTGATAAATTGGGAAAAGTGAAGGGATTCAAGCACAGAATCAAGGTTCAAGAAGGACTCTCGCAAGTTAAACATGTACTTAGAAATGTTCCATTTAGTGTATGTCAAGATTTAGCAGAAGTACTTAACAAAATGTGCAGTGATGGAGTGATTGAACCTGTAGAATCTTCTCTAAGGCTGTCACCATTGGTCATCACTAGGAAAAAATGGCCAATTGAGGGTCTGTGTGGATTTGAGAAGTCTCAGTAAGGTTATTGGGATCAATTCCCATCCCCGTCCACGCATAGATGATATTGTTACTACATTTTCAGGTGCTAAAGTCTTTAGCAAATTTGATTTAGCCAATGCTTACCATCTAATTGAACTTCATGAGTCATCTAAACATTTGATGGCATTTGTGTCACCGATGGGCACCTTCAAGTTCAAGAGGATGCATTTTGGATTGGTATTCGTAGCATTCGTTTTTCAGAGCACTTTAAAAGAGGTCTTGAAAGGAATTGATGGTGTTGTGACATTTCTCAATTATATTTTCATTTCAGGAAAGATCTCTGAAGTCATGATGACTGTATGAACATGGTTCTTAAAAGACTAGATACATTTGGAATTGTCGCAAATGTGAAAAAATGTGAATTTGCAACAACTAGCATAGAATACTTGGGTCATGAGATTTCAGATAAAGGGACTGAAATGAGACCTGGTTTGCTGGAAGCGATAACTAAAGCACAGTGCCCTACAACCAAGGAACAAGAAGCATCATTCTTAGTCTGTGTGAGTTTTATGCTAAGTTCATAAAAAACTTTGCAGAAAAAACAGAAAATCTCAGAAAACTGTTAAAAAAGGGCATTTGTGTGGAATGATCAATGTCAGAGTGAGTTTTCAGCATTAAAGCAAGACATAGTTTCAGCAGGAGTGTTATCTCCTTTTGACCCTGATGGTGAATGTATAATCACTGTTGATGCCAGTAACAGTGGGTTAGGAGCCACTCTGGATCAGAAAACGGAAAACGGGTATATAAAAAAAAATGTAATTTGCTTCCAGAGCTTTGAAACAAAATTAAAAGGTTTTTTCAGCAATAGAGAAAGAACTGTTAACCTGCTGTTGGGCAGTTCAACAATTCAAATGCTTCATTTTGGAAAGGAAGTTTGTTTTCAAGGCTGATCACAAATCTTTGATTAACATTTTGGAAGGGACAGTAATAACGACCATACTCCCAGGTTAGCTAGATTCAGTACTGAGCTTTTACAGTACAATTTTTAAGTTGAACAAATTCCTGTCAGAAAAGCATCAGAGCTGATTATTTATCACAGGCACCCAGTGAAGATCAGAGAGAATCAATGTATTGTGATGAAGAATGTCTGATTGCTGTGATTGTTGGGTGTCATGATAAGACGTTTCAGAAGACAAATGGGTAGAAAATATGTCTAAAGATCAAACTCCTGCAACAGTAAAAGAATATATGAGAGAAGGATGGGCAAAAGAAAAAGTATGACCAAAAGATATACAGCCTTATTTTAAAGTTGCATATGAGTTATCAGTTGAAGAGAGTAGAATTTTGATGAGAGGGGACAAGTTTATTCCACCTGTTGCTCCAAGAGAAAAAATATCAGACTATGGGCATGAAGGGCATTTAGGCCGGACCATCACCAAACGGAAGATCAGGGATAGTTACTGCTGACCAAGTGTGGACACTGGAGTAGTAGCAAGTGCTAAGGCTTGTGCTATTTGTGATTTGAGTGACACAGGTTTGAAAACAGAAGAAGTTCCATTGCAGCTGTGTGCTTTACCAAGTGGACCAGGGGTGAAATTAGCTATAGATTTCTTTGGTCCATTCAAAAAGTTATCAATTAAATCCAAGTTTGCATTGGTAGTAGTTGATTATTACAGTAACTGGTGGAAGGTACATTTCATGGAGGAATCCATAATTACCAGTCATACATTTTTTATTTTTAAGAGAAGGAATGCTAAAGTAGATTGTGTCTAACAAAGGTGTGCAGTTTGTGTCAAGACAAATGAAAGATTTCTTAGACAGGAATGCTATATTTCACAAATGTATAACACTTTATCACCCACAGTCCAATGGCCTTGTGAAAAAAATGAACTGAACATTGATGGAATGTATTCAGTGGGCTACTCAGACTAAATTTGAGTCGAATGAGGCTACTGAGAGTATGTTGTGGTCTCACCAGATGAGTCCTAACACTGTCTTGAGTCTGATTCCATTTGACATTATGAGAGGATGCATCCCTTCTTCAAAGATGTGTCCTGCATGGCCAAGAGAGATACAACCAAGCACTGATTGAGCATTCTGTATAGATACAACAATATAACCTTTTGTAGAGGCACTCCAACAAAAAATGAGAGAAGAATATAATGCTAGGTGCAAGGCCAAGACACTGAGGTATGAAAGTAAGGTGAAAGATTAGTCAAAGATCCTTACCATGTGGAAAAAGGTTCATCAAAGTTTAGGCCTCCTGAAAAAGTTGGATGCAGTAACAAAAAATGTAGTGCGTATAAAACAACATGAGTGGTGGAGTTAAAGCAAAGTAGTCAAGGTTGAGGGACCTATACCAGTTGCGAGTGAGTCATAAAGAAATAAGCAGTGTAGGCCAAAATCAAGTGTGGTGGAGAGGATGACAATACATCCCAACATCCTAATAATCCTCTGTTACGAAAGAGTTTACGGACGATCACCAACCCTCCGAGGTATCGGAATGTAAAGTAAATTGCATAATATACAACTTATGTTCATATGTATTTGATGGTTGTGTCCAGTAATAAAGGGGATTGTGTTTTATGAAGCATGTATTATAGAACAGTTATAATTTAGCTGATGATTTTAGATTTAATATTATTTATTGGTTAATGTGTTAAATGTATGAATTATTTTAACTATTTCTGTGAAAGGAGAGAAATGTTCTTTCCTATTAGAATTAGAAATGTAGAATGCAGACTCTCTGAGCTGTATTGTGAAGATTCTGGAGACAGTTACTGACCAGTGGCTGAGGAGACTGTTGCCAATAAACTCTGATGTACACTTTTACGTTGTGTCATGGATTATTTGTGAACCTATCTTCCACAAACATATGTTCTTAATTCATTTAGTGGTTAAATACTCTTGGCCTTCCCTGGAGCTGTGCTCTTGTGGACTGACGTCTCAATACAAGAATAGGGTGTGAAGGAAACATGAACTCATGTTTTCAAGACACACTTGTGTCTACTGCAAATAATATGCTTTTTAATGGGGCACCTTTTTATTAAGATACATTTTACCTGCATACTAGCAGTCTTGGCCCTTCCTTGACTAAGTTTCCATTGCAGATATAAATAGAGTGGAGGTGCAGGCCATCACAACAGAAACACACGGGTGTTAGCACATCTCAATGGGGAGAAAAGCAGCAGCCATGTAAGCAAGATGGGTGTAACACTCATTGGATGGCACTCCCTAAAGGCAACCAAAACAGAATGTACATTTCAGGGTCAGATAATTCCTATTGAACAGATTTGAGAAGGACAGCATGGAGCTTGGAATATGCTCCGCCCATTTATTCAGTTATTTCCCACCAACTTTTTCGATACTGACAGCTCACTCCACATATAACGACAAAGGATTCTTCAGCTTCATCAGTTTCAATAGTTTCTTGACCTTTTAAGACATACGCTGCAATGTATATACTGTTGGATTAGAAGTAGGAGGACCATAATTATCTGTGGCACATCCATGGCAGCTATGATCATTTTCAGGAGTCCAATACGAGAGGGGTGTTCAACATAGGTCTAGGTGGGTTGCATTATCTCAGGTTCTCGGATAGCCACATTGGATACATTTACATACCAGGGCGCCAATTCACAACAACATCCTTTGTAACGTGCCTCAAAAAATGGAAATAAAATGTTAATATTCACAGAATATTCAGAGAGTGCCCTCTATGCACTTTTCCAAGTAGGCGATTCCGGGCCAATTCACAGAGGCATGTAGGAGTATCCAACTAATGCTACTCCTGTACTCAGAGGTGATTTTGTGAATTGACTTCAATGATTCTAAATTGGAAAATATATACCTGGCCTGTGGTTATCATGAAAGGCTGGCCTGGATTTGACCATCCTATACATACTTTGGTTTCGGGTTTTGCAAGAAATTGAGGCCTAAGCAAAGTCACCTAAGCTATCTTCTCAGTTTTGATTTGCTTGAATTTTGGGATCTCTTCAATGCATTTTTATCAGTTTTTTTTAAAGGAAGTGGAGCTGAAGAGAATTCATTTTCTGTTAGGTGCGATGGAATCTGCATCCAGTAATCATTTCACAATGTTCCATTGTTTTACTTCGAGACAATCATAAGCCTAATAGATCACGCCAAAGAACATTTTATGTACCCTGTAAGCAAAGTACCAGATTCCAGCCAGTGTTTTCACCCCTAACGTTGAACATCACAAATTAAAGTCCAAAGCATGGGTAATAACAATGCGGCCCCATAATTACTGACTTCAAAATACAGGTTTTTCAGATTTACTACCTGCTTTTAGTATGTGGAAAATGTGAATTTTACAGGGCACTGCAAGTCATGTGGGATGGGTGGTTGTGTGTCGGGGGAAGCAGCGGCTCAATTATTTCAGGATGTAGTGTTGCATGCCCTCCCCAGGTTGTAGGGGGTGGTCAGGTGGGGCCTGGGCTGCTTCTCTGCCCTCTGCCTTCCCTGAGCCCTGTTTTACTGGATGCAGGTTCACAACCAGTAAAACTGGGCCCCATTATTTTTTCTGGGAATTTCAGGTGCAGTAGAAGCAGGCTCCTGTAGTTGGCTGGAGTGGTTTCCCCTCTTCGCTCAAGGTACAGCACTGTGATTAGTGATTCATTGTTTTAAGTACCAAGCAAACCATTTGTATGTTGCAGAGTAACCTCCCTTCCTTTTTAGCATACAAACTTTAATGTTTACCACAGACCTCATCTTCCACAGCATTACATTGGCGATGTCCATTTGCAGTAGGACTTTCAGAATAACCATCACTGTTCCTGTAACTTAAGACTGCATTGATCCTTTCAATCAACTTCAGATATGCCGTGGATGGAATTCTGAGACATTATGTACTACATGTGAGTCACTTCCTTTGGAGATGATTCCTTTTTGTATTCTTCCCTCCTTGCTATTGTTCTTGGCCTTTAAAGGCATTGACCTGGCTCTTGAAGGCTTATAGTGGGACTTGGGGTCAATCCTGTCAAGTCAGGGAGTCAAAGAGTATGTGATGTGACTTTCACTACCACTGGCTTTATAATATCTTGACATCCTTAATGGGCCATTTAGGTTTATTTATTACATTTGTTAAAATGAAAACTGTTGCAACCCAAAGCAATAGGTCTGAGGGAATGTTCTTGACTTTTGGGGTGCATTTCTTCATCGCAAACACCTGCTCTCTAGTCGTGACTCTCCTAAGTGTTAGAAACAAGGTCTTTGGTTGACAGTCAGGTTACCCCATGTTCAAGCAAGGACCCACACTCTAGTCAGGGTAAAAGAGAATCACCTTCAGCTAACCCCTGCTTACCCCCTTGGTAGCTTGGCAGGGCAGTAGGCTTAACTTCAGAGTGCTAGGTGTAAAGTATTTGTACCAACATACACAGTAAGTTAATGAAAACACTACAAAATGACACAACACAGGTTTCGAAAAATAGGAAATATTTATCTAACCAAAACAAGACCAAAACGACAAAAATCCTCAATACACAAGTCAAGTTATGAATTTTTAAAGATTAAATTAAAAAATAGCGCTTAGAAACACAAAATGCTTCAATGAAGTATTACCACGGTGTTGTGACAGAATCGTTCCCTACAATCTGCCACCAACTGTGCTGGCCACAGAATCACGCAGACCCCCAGGTACAGTACCTTGGTGAAGAATTAAAACAAGCCGGTGCACAAAGTCAGGGATCGCGGCGTCTGTGCGAAACGTTGAATCCGCTCACTTTGAGTAGCGTCGGTCACGACATGGTGCAGCTACTTTCAAGGAGTCATGGTTCGGCGGGGCAGCAGCGGTGTTGGGCCTGCGAAGGTCATCGCGTTCCAGCGAAGATCACGGAGTCGGTTGCAGGTAGTGTCACCGGATTCAGCAGCGGCATCAGTCCAGAGTCGTCCGAAGTCAATTTCCTTGAATTTTCACCAGCTTTTCCTTTCAAGGGCCCAGGGACAGAATAGGGCACCACTTGTCAGGGCAGGAGTCTCAGCAGAGAGTCCAGGTGCTAGTAAGGGAAGTCTTTGATGGCCCTGAGACTTCAGAACAGGGGGCAAGCGCAGTCCAAGCACTTGGAGAGTCCTTCTCAAGCAGGAATATACCACAAAGTCCAGTCTTTGTCCCCTTGCACAGGCAGAAGCAGCAACTGCAGGATAGCTCCACAAAGCACAGTCACAGGCAGGGCAACACTTCTCCTCGGCTCTTCTCCAGGCAGAGGTTCCTCTTGATGTACAGAAGTGATCTAAAGTCTGTGATTTTGGGTGCCCTTCTTATACCCAAATTCTCCTTTGAAGTAGACCTACTTCAAAGCAAAGTCTCTTTTGAATGTGAACTCCTGACTTGCCCAGGCCAGGCCCCAGACACTCACCAGGGGGTTGTAGACTGCATTGTGTGAGGGCAGGTACAGCCCTTTCAGGTGAGAGTGACCACTCCTCCTCTCCCTCCTAGCACAGATGGCTTATCAGGATATGCAGGCTACACCCCAGCTCCCTTTGTGTCACTGTCTAATGTGAGGTGCAACCAGCCCAACTGTCAAACTGACCCAGACAGGTAATCCACAAACCGGCAGAGTTACAGAAATGGTGCAAGCAGGAAAATGATCACTTTCTAAAAGTGGCATTTTCAAACACACAATCTTAAAATCAACTTTACTAAAAGAAGTATTTTTAAATTGTGCGGTCAGAGACCCCAAACTCCACATGTCCATCCGCTCCCAAAGGGAATCTACACTTTAATCAGATTTAAAGGTAGCCCCCATGTTAACCTATGAGAGGGACAGGCCTTGCAACAGTGAAAAACAAATTTAGCAGTATTTCACTTTAGGACATATACAACACATTACTATGGGGGTCATTCTGACCTTGGCGGACGGCGGAGGCCGTCCGCCAAGGTACCGCCGTCAGAACACCGCACCGCGGTCGAAAGACCGCGGCGGTGATTCTGACATTTGCCCTGGGCTGGCGGGCGGCCGCCAAAAGACCGCCCGCCAGCCCAGGGCAAATCAACCTTCCCACTAGGATGCCGGCTCAGAATTGAGCCGGCGGAGTGGGAAGGTGCGACGGGTGCAGTTGCACCCGTCGCGTATTTCAGTGTCTGCTGGGCAGACACTGAAATACTTTTTGGGGCCCTCTTACGGGGGCCCCTGCCGTGCCCATGCCATTGGCATGGGCACGGCAGGGGCCCCCAGGGGCCCCGCGGCACCCCCTACCGCCATTCTGTTCATGGCGGGAGAGCCGCCATGAACAGGATGGTGGTAGGGGGTGTCAGAATCCCCATGGCGGCGGAGCGCGTTTCGCCGCCATGGAGGATTCAGACGGGCAGCGGAAAGTCGGCGGTACACCGCCGACTTTCCGTTTCTGGCCGCGGCTGAACCGCCGCGGTCAGAATGCCCAGCGGTGCACCGCCAGCCTGTTGGCGGTGCTACCGCCGACCTCCGCCATGGCGGTAATTACCGCCATGGTCAGAATGACCCCCTATATGTCCTACCTTGACCATACACTGCACCCTGCCCTTGGGGCTACCTAGGGCCTACCTTAGGGGTGTCTGACATGTAAGAAAAGGGAAGGTTTAGGCCTGGCAAGTGGGTACACTTGGCAAGTAAAATTTACCTTTTAAAGTGCACACACAGACACTGCAGTGGCAGGTCTGAGACATGAATACAGAGCTACTTATGTCGGTGGCACAACCAGTGCTGCAGGCCCTCTAGTAGCATTTGATTTACGGGACCTGGCACCTCTAGTGCAGTTTACTAGGGACTTACTAGTAAATCAAATATGCCAATCATGGATAAACTAACTACATACACACTTTGTAAAGGAGCACTTGCACTTTCTCACAGGTTAGCAGTGGTAAAGTGCCCAGAGTAACAAAAACAGAAAAATCAGAGCACACATCAACAACCTGAGGAACAGAGGTGAAAAGTTAAAGGAGACCACGCCAAGGATGAAAAGTATAACACTAAGTCTACCTCAATCACAGTTAGGTCTCACAGTAGCATGTTGTGTGCCCAGTGTTAGGAGACACTACTTGTGGGCACCGTACTAACTGTACTGTTAACCTACTACTCATGTCATATACGTAAAGAGACAAATCTCTGGACTTTAGTTGCCACAACGGCTGAAAGTTCATTTGTACAAACAAGCATCAGAGAAATGCTTACCAATAAAGCTTGACAAAACCATTCAGTCTACAGTCTTTTTACCCTAAACGTACAGAATACATTTTTTGTTTCCAGCAGCAGGCCGTTGCAAAACATATCTAAACACACCACATTGTCTTGGTTCTGTTAGATGCAGAGTGAAGTATCTTATTATGGTTATTAATATGCAATTAAGACATTCACACTTCTCACTTTCATGTAATTACCAGTCGTCCAAGGGTTATACATACATCTCTATGTGCATGAACTCAACCTGGTACACATTCATAATTCAATGCAATCCTCAACCTGTGGAACATTGACAATCTTCCTAATAGACCTTGATATTGTAAGTTTGGGTATTTTGTACCTCTCTCCTGCTTTATAACTTGAATTTGCTCATATTTTGAAGTAGACAAATAGACATTTGTGAAACGCCAAGTGAACCTTTCGCTCTCTAATTACCCACCAACAACAGCTTGTCGTGCCTTTTGTGGCTTTGTCTTCAGCAAATTTAGGCTTCTTCAGTCACCACTCATGCGCTTCCCTCAAGCAACCTGGTCTGCGATCATAACATTACTTCGACATGGACTCCTTTCTGAACCAACAGGTATAGCCTTCAGTTGGGACACAGAAGTCTATTGCCACACATATCTTTTAAATGAAACCATCCTCTTCTTATTCATCTCTCTTGATATTTAACATCACTTCTGCAGAGGAGTTGTTTTGTTCAAGTTCAATGTGCTCCCTGCCATATACTTAATATTTTTGTTCACCCATTTTTATGTTGTAGGAAGCTGGCTCTGTATATACTATTTCAAAGTTAGAGCTAGTGTGCACAGAATCCAGGGGTTCCCCAAGAGGCTTGACAGAGGCAATAATAGATAATATTAATGCTCTATTTATGGTAGTGTGGTTGAGCAGTTAGGCTTACCAGAGAGTAGTGTTAAGCATTTGTTGTACACACACCGGCAATAAATGAGAACACACACTCAATGACTTAACTCTAGGCCACTAGGTTTTTATGTAGAAAAATGCTATTTTCTTAATTTATTTTATAACCACAAGAGTCAAATTGCAGGTAAGTACATTAAATGAAAGGTACTTTGCATAGGTATAGATAGAACTTTGAATCAAAACAGTAATGTACACAGTTTGGCATAAAATGGCAATAAGCTATTTTAAAAGTAGACACTGCAAAATTCAACAATTCCTGGGGTAGGTAAGTACAGGTTAGTTTTTGAGGCAAGTAACGCACTTACAAGATCAGTCTCCAGGGCATAGGCATCCCACCGCTGGGGGTTCAAGTCAACCCCAAACATCCAGCACCAACAACAAAGGGCCGGTCAGGTGCAGAGTTCAAAGAGGGGCCCAAATAACATAGGCGCCTATGGAGACTAGGGGTGCTCTGGTTCCAGGCTGCTAGCAGGTAAGTACCTGCGTCCTCAGGGAGCAGACCAGGGGTTTTTTGTAGAGCCCTGGGTGGGGGTTCCCAAACAGGCACACAAAATACACCCTCAGTGGGACAGGGGCGGCCGGGTGCAGTGTGCAAACAAGGCGTCTGGTTTTGTATAGAAATCAAAAGAGGTACCCAGACGATGCAGGCAGGGCACAGGGGGGGCTTCTCGGGCCAGTTACCAACTGGGCAAGGGTGAGGGCTGCCTGCTGGTCACTGCTGCACCGGTAGTTGGTTCTTCACAGACCTGGGGGCTATGGGGCAGTGCTTATTTCAGGTGTCGGGTTTCTTTGTTACCGGGCAGTTGCAGTCAGGGGGGTCCTCTGGATTCCCTCTGCAGACGTCGTCGTGGGGGTGCAGAGAGGTCGGCTCAGGGTGGACACGTCGTTGGAGTCACCTGGGGGTCCTCTCTGCAGCGTTGGTTTCTCTGGACACGGGCCAGGGGTGTCGGGTGCAGAGTGGTGGGGACTCACGCTTCTGGAGTGAGGTGAAAGTCCCTTTAAAGATGGTTTCTTCTTGTTGCTTTGGACAGAGCCACTGTCCACAGGAGTTTCTTGGTCCTTTGGAGTTGCAGGGCAATCCTCTGAGTGGGCAGAGGTCATTGGGCCTGCAGGATGCGTCGCTGTTGCAGGTTCTTTGAATCAGGAGACAGGCCGGTAGGGCTGGGGCCAAGGCTGTTGTTGTCTTCCTTCTTCTCTGCGGGGTTTTCAGGTCAGCAGTCCTTCTTCTTGTTAGGTCATCATTAATCTGATTCCCTGGGTTCAGGGTCGCCCCTAAATACTAGATTTAGGGGTGTGTTTAGGGCTGGAGGGCAGTAGTAAATGGCTACTGTACCTGAGGGTGGCTACACCCTCCTTTTGCCTCCTCCCTTTGGGGACGGGGGCACATCCCTAAGTCTAGTGGGCTAAATTCTCCATGCCAAAATGGAGGATTTTCTAAGGAAGGGATCACCTCAGATCTGGACACCTTAGGGGCTGTCCTGGCCGGAGGGTGACTCCTACTTATTTTTCTCATTAACTCCTCTGGACTTGCCGTCAAAAGTGGGGGCTGTGTCCGGCGGATGGGCATCTCCACTAGCAGGAGTGCCCTGGGGCGTTGAAACACCAGGCTTGAGCCTTTGAGGCTTACTGCCAGGTGTTACAGTTCCTGCAGGGGGAGGTGTGAAGCACCTCCACCCAGGACAGGCTTTGTTCCTGGTCACAGAGTGCACAAAGGCACTCACCCCATGTGGCCAGAAACTAGTCTGGAAGGGGCAGGCTGGCAAAGACCAGTCAGCCTAGCACTAGCAGTTGGGCTGGCATGCATGGGCATCTCTAAGATGCCCTCTGAGTGCCTTTCTCAATACATCTCACACTGGCATCAGTGTGGATTTATTGTGCTGAGAAGTTTGATACCAAACGTCCCAGTATTCAGTGTAGCCATTATGGAACTGTGGAGTTCGTGTTTGACAAACTCCCAGACCATATACCCTTTATGACTACCCTGCACTTACAATGTCTAAGAATTAGCTTAGACACTGTAGGGGCATAGTGCTCATGCAGCTATGCCCTCACCTGTGGTATAGCGCACCCTGCCTTAGGGCTGTAAGGCCTGCTAGAGGGGTGACTTACCTATGCCACAGGCAGTGGGTTGTGGGCATGGCACCCTGAGGGGAGCGCCATGTCGACTTAGTCTTTTTTCTCCCCACCAACACACACAAGCTTTGAGGCAGTGTGCATGTTCTGAGTGAGGGGTTCCCATGGTGGCATAATACATGCTGCAGCCCTTAGAGACCTTCTCTGGCCACAGGGCCATTGGTACCAGGGGTACCTTTTACAAGGGTCATATCTGTGTGCCAGGGCTGTGCCAATTGTGGAGACAAAGGTACAGTTTTAGGGAAAGAACACTGGTGCTGGGGCCTGGTTAGCAGGGTCCCTGCACACTTTCAATCAAAGCTGGAATCAAATAAAGGCAAACAGTTAGGGGGTAACCATGCCAACAGTGCCATTTTCTTACATATGTGTTTTTCATTTTATTAAGCTGTTCATGCTGACAAATCATGACTCCCAAATTAAATTTAATTGTGATTGTCCTGGTGCAAATGCAGTTATAAAGACAGATACATGTTGACATTTTAGGTAGACTAGTGTTTTTTTTTTTTTTTACGAAAAAAACAAAACCACGGTAGACAACATTTACTGACAGTTGCCTCCTTTCTCGTCCTTTACGGTTAGGCTCTCCTCTTTCCCGCTCACAAAACCATTTGCTTCCTTTCTGTCTCAACTATGTACAATATCATTAATAGTATGTGTTTTTTAAGTCTCTGCCTTTTGACAATATTCTGAGAGTGTTTTGGCCATCACCAAGCTCTGTTATCAAAATAATCCTAAATCTCTGTTTTTATTCTTGTTTTGCATCCGATTTTATACATTGGAACCTGCATCGGACTATGAAAGGTCACACAGTTAAAACATCTCATTCACCCTGCCAGAGCGTCTTCTTATGTAGTTGTTGTCTCCTCCTGCACTGCCAAGTAAGGTATCCTGAGCAAGGGCTCTGGTGGTCCATCTAGAGGAACTATTGGAACCATATTTCATGTACTAGTCTGAATTCCACATTTGGCTTTGTAAATTATTTAAAAATATCAGAAAATTTCAAAAATTGAGTTACGCTGTGGACAAGGCATGAGGGCAGCTGAGGAGTCATTTTGTTTATCAGGAACTGTTGGGTGTGTTGGCTAGACTGGTTGCAGGAAAGACAAAGAAGGCAGGTGTTAGACCTGACAGCCTTAGGGTGGTCATCCCCCAACTTTCTGCCTGCGTCCATCCACTTTTCTGACACTGTTTTTGCTGGTTTTAGGACTCTGCACACTTTACCTCTGCTAACCAGTGCTAAAGTGCATATGCACTCTCCCTTAAACATGCTAACATTGGTTCATTCCCAACTGGCATATTTAATTTACTTGGAAGTCCCTAATACTGTGCACTACATGTGCCCAGGGACGGTAAATTAAATGCTACTAGTGGCCCTGCAGCACTGATTGTGCCACCCACATAAGTGGCCTATTAACCATGTCTCAGGCCTGACATTGCAAGGCCTGTGTGTGCAGTTTCCCTTCCACTTCAACTTGGCATTTAAAAGTACTTGCCAAGCCTTAAACTCACCTTTTTATACATATAAGTCACCCCTATGGGAGTCCCTATGTAACCAATAGGGCAGGGTGCTATGTAGCTAAAAAAAGGCAGGACATGTACATGTGTGGTTTATATGTCCTGGTAGTGTAAAAATCCTAAATTTGTTTTCCACTACTGTGAGGCCTGCTCTTTTCACAGGCTAGCATTAGGGCTACCCTCATATACTGTTTGAGTGGTAGATATTGATCTGAATGGGGTAAACAGGTCGTATTTAGTATGGCCAGAATGGTAATAGGAAATCCTGCTTATTGGTGAGGTTGGATTTAATATTACTATTCTAGAAATGCCACTTTTAGAAAGTGAGCATTTCTCTGCACTTAAAATCCATCTGTGTCTCACTGTCTGTCTCCAGTCCACATCTAGCTGGGCTGGTTGACAGCTCCCTTGTGCATTTCACCCAGACAAACACAGGATACTCAATCACGCCTGCACCCATCTGCATACTGAATGGGTCTTCCTGGGCTGGGGGGGGTGGAGGGCCTGGCACTTATATTTCAAAGGACAGTGGCCTGCCCTCACACAAAGGACTGTCAAATCCCCTTCTGGGATCCTAGCAGACAGGATTGTACTGATAGGGGACATTGTGCACTTCAAAACCACTCTTTGAAGTCCCCCAACTTCAAAGGCATTTATGGGTATATAAACTGGGTATCTGACCCCACCAACCCAGACACTTCCTGAGACAGAAACTCTGAACCAGATCCTGCAACCTGCCAAGAGGAGCTGCCTGCCTGCCCAAAGGACTCACCTGGACTGCGTTTCTGTGAAGGACTGCTGCCTTGCTGTTGCCCTGCTGCTTTCTGGCCTCTGGCTCTGCTGAGAAGTGCTCTCCAAGGGCTTGGATTGAGCTTGCCCCCTTTTCCTGAAGTCTCAGGGCCAAAAAGACTTCTCCACTTTAAGGAAACTCCTTGTGCGGCGAAAATCGATGCACAGCCTGCCGGAAACGACGCACAGCCTGCCCAGTGGTGAAAGAATCATTGCATTGCCGAACCGGAATGATGCAGCCTGGCTCCCCGAGTGAAGATAGGCGCAGCACCTGGGCTGCGACCGGGACTTCGACGCACAGCCCGACTTCTTGTGTGAGGAACTGACACAGTGCCTGCAGTGCGACAGAAAATCCGACGCATCGTCACACCGGATTGATGCAGCACCTGTGACTTCGTCCCGGACACCCAGGATTTCCACACATCGTCCTTGGGCGTCAAAAGACCCCACATCACAGTCAGGACCCAAGACTGAGTGCCAGAAATCGTCACAAAGCCCTTGCAGCGTGGGAAGAATTGAAGCATCGTCTGTGCGTGTCAGGAAATCAAATGCACACCTTCCTTTTTCCACACATCTCCTCCTCTGCGGTCTTCGTGCATGTAATTTTGACGCATACCAGGTACTTTGTGCACTCACAAGACATTTGTTGATTTTCAAAGATTTAAGACCCTTCTTTTCATTGCAAAAGTGATATTTCAACTTGTGCTTATCAAATCTTGATTGTTTTTTACCTTAAATTAATCAGATTAATATCTATATTTTTATAAACCTGTGTGGTGTATACTTGTGGTTTTTTCACTGTGTTATTGCATTATTTATTGCACAAATACTTAACACAATGCCTTCTAAGTTAAGCCTGACTGCTCAGTGCCAAGCTACCAGAGGGTGGGCACAGGATTATTTAGATTGTGTGTGATTTACCCTGACTAGGATTGTGGTCCCTATTTGGACAAAGGTCAATACTTCTGCCATCTAGAGTCCTCATTTCTAACAGCGGGATAATGGTATAGAGCTGCCCAAGATCAGAGAGTCAGAGGAGAAAGGGGATCCAAAAGAGAAGCTCTATTCAAAGTAATATGAGAGATAAGACTCAGAAAGAACAGGCATTCAAGAGAAAATGTGGCACCCAGACTAACACACACCCCAGGGCGAAGGTGCAGGATATATATATATGTATATATTATATATATCAGCATTAACAATGAAGAGAATGTGGGGTAAAGCGCTCAGGAGCTCTACACAGTAGGACTGAAGCTCAGTAAATTCCTCACCTACAATTGCTGTTACAGATTCTGGTTGCTAATACCCATAACTTGGATATACATCAAAGGTAAGATCTGTGGACTAGTGGTGATGTTATAGAACGTAATTGAAAGACAATGCTCACAGTAAACAAGAAACAGCACCTAGGTGGTCAGCTGACCCCATGGACCCTGGTGATCAAACAGGAACATGCAAGGGGGTAATAGCAAGGGAGTAGAACTAAATACACAGCCACAATAGACAAGGAGCTGGCAAGGAGGAGTGCTCAACAGGAAAGAAGGGAAAACAAGGGACACACTTCGCAGAAAGCAGATAACAAACATATAAGGTAACTAGAAGCAAGACAGCAGGAAAACAGCAAATTAGGAACTTGAACAAGTAAAAGGGAAGAAGGGCAAGGACTGGGGAAAGATAAAAACAGGAGGAGAGGCTTCAAGGGAGCACTAGAAGTGCTGGTTCAGGAATCAAGGAAACACAGCAGGCAGAAATAGCTCAAGGAACAAGAAATAGCTTGTTCAGGAACAAGAATGTGCTAAGGCTCAGAAGACAAGGTAGCACTGCGAGGAGTGCTAGTTCAGTAAGAAGGATTTGCTACAGCTCAGGAACAGGAAAAAGGATGGCTACAGCTCAGGAACAAGGAATAGCTACAGCTCAGGAACAAGGAATAACTACAGCGCAGGAACAAGCAATAATTATGTCTCAGGAACAAGGAAACAAGGGTCAGTCTCACTGAAATACAGCTACAATGACCAATGCTGGGCTGAAGGGAGTTGAGGCTTAAAACGGCTCACAGTAATCACACGCGCTCGGTGTGAGCAAGCTAGCAGCAGCCAGCCACAGGTGTTCTGAATTCCTCCACCCATCCTTGGCCTGCCGGTGTGGAGAAGAAGCAGTGAGCAGGTGATTCTAGGTAATGGAGTTCCAAGTAAGAGCAGACTGGCTTCCACAAAACCCAACATGGATTGGGAATGGATGGTAATTTGCAAATAGTGTCCAGATTGCTGGAAGTCAGGATATGCATGCAGTTGAAGGTCTGGATTCTTTTTAGAGCATTGGAAAGTCCCACAATTAAGCCCCCTGGTCATGGGCACGAGAGCGTAGGGAGCGAACCGTGACATTGATTAGCCATTAGCACATTTTAAGCTTTCTGTTTTGAAAGACTCAATAGCATTTGTGTGGGCACTCAAAAATATTATGCAGTAGTTAGGGCAGCTGTTCCATAGATATAGCATATTTTGTGTTGCTAATAACTTTGGCTCCACTTGACAAATCTCCATGAAACTTTCCAAATAAGTGGTACATTTTGACTAGTTTGCTTGGAAAGTTTCAGGATGATCCATCAATGGGGGAGGGGGCGAGAAAAAAGGTGGGTCCTAAAACAAAAAATCCTCATGTATTTTCCAAAGACTTATTTAAGGACGGCTACAGCAAAAACTGATAAATGGAATTACACCAAATTTGGAATGAAGCTAGATCTTGGTCCACAGATTGTGCTGTTTGTGGTTTGGTTTAAATCCGTTCAGTAGATTTGGAGAAATTAAGGCTCAAATATAAATGTATATCTGAGTGGTGGGGTTTACAAGAGGCTCAAAAGACTCTCACAGGAGCACCAGTTTACAAATAGAGCATTCTGATTGGCCCAAGGAGCTTTATTTTCATTTGGTGAGACTCCTATGGGAGAGATCACTCTTATTGGCTGCCTGCAACATCAGAAAATTGTTGCTGGCAACCACTACAGGACTTGGAGACTTGGTCTCCTTGTCCTGAAGGCAAAATAAGTAATAAAAGTGGGCAGGGTAGGAATACCCTGCTCCCCTAGGTCCCATGGGGGGGGTCCTGATGCCAAAATACAAATAAAAAATTACATTTTTTGCCGCTGTGCCACGGGACTTAGGTGGGTTTGAAAAAAGTGGCAGACAGGGACACATTCTTCAATTATAGGCCCCAGGAAGCCCACCTCTGGGACCATATTGTTTTTTTAAGGGGGTGTGCGGGCCTCCTCTCTGAACCATGATAGGTCCAAGGAGACTACCCCAGGGCCCACATTTTATAAGTGTACGGGTTACATAGGGCGTTTTTGGCACCTAAGACCCCATTCTCCAGGGCCTGAAGTATTTTTTTATGGGAGGGGGTGTGTGTGGCCCCTCTACACAGGCCACTTTCAGCCCTGGGGACCCAATCTAATAAACTGGGGGAGAGAGATCATGCCCCCCTTCCCGGAGCCATTATAGGCCCAGAAAGCCCAACCCCTGGGCCCAAATAAGCTAAATACACAAGGGGGGCTGCACGGTCCCCCTCCTGGAACCAATAAGGGCCTGAGGGACCCCATCCCCTGGGGCTGGCTCCATGCAGTGTCCAAATGGGCCCACCCCCAGGACAAGGGAGCTTGCCTGTCTGCACCTGTGTAGGCAGGGAAATTTGTGCTTGTTCCTTCCTGGCAGAAGCATTTTCTAAACTCCCACAAAATGGGAGCAAACACAAAGCCTGCTCCCAGTGGGTGGAAGCTTTAAAAATGCTCCCACCAGGTGGGAGCAGACTTGAGATCTGTTTCCCTGCCCGCACTGGTGTGGGCAGGGAAATAAATTTGGATATTGCTCCAACCCGGAGGGAGCAGCATTAATAGCTGCTCCCTGATGGTGGGAGAAATGCCAGCTCCCAAAGCATGCAGGGACCCAGCTGAGGCTGCTGTGGCCCTAGGCCCACCACAGCCCCCAACAAGTGTATGGTAGGTGCCCTGGGAGAACACCAGGGCATCAATCCTTAATTAATGGGGACAAAATTTATTAGGCATTAGACATCATCCAAGCTTCTTTTTTCCACAATACTCTGTAAATGAGTATGGCCTTAGAGGCCTGAAAGTAAGTAAAAAATAGCTCAGAATAATATGAAGCATCACTAATTAATCATAGATACAACTCCCTCAAGTGTAGCAGGCAAGTGTCATATGCATCATTGACCTATACGTTACATATCACAGGTAGCTTAGTTCACATTCAACCATAGATATATGGGAAACCCTTGTTGCACACAGTGTTCAATATGTATACAACTGTGCAGAGAAAGTCAAGTGCTCTGAGAAACTCAACATCTGTTTCAAAGTTATTGCCCTGCTACAGGCAGCTTTCATCTATATCAAACCCCTCACAGGTACCGAGCCTACATTGAGTAAAAAATTAGGTTCTGTAAACAGTGTTTCCTCTGTGGAGAGAGCTTACTCTGTTCCACACTGTTTGCAAACAGTAAAACTCCCATAAGAAATACACCACAGAGTATTGAAACATATCTACTAAAAACAGGGTAGACTGTATGCAACGCCTGTCATAAAAACACAGTTCACTTACATGCTCTGAAGATGCTAAATAATATACTACCTGAAGCCTTCATACTTTGGTGAAAAATTTACAGACAGCCATCTTCTCCACCAGAAGAAGCATATGTTCATAAGTTAGTACCTGGTACACACAGTATTCTATGTTATGTAGAATTTGTCATGTTTGGACAATACTATCTACCAACTCAAGGCTGCTGACAATACTTAGTATTGACTACATAAAATCTTTGCACTATTGTAAACTTTTTCTGTAGAACTAAAAAACTTCTGTGTCACATACTGGACACAAGTCGGCAACTGTTATCTGCTCAAAGTTACTCTTCGATACAAAGATTTATAACATGTTCAATACCTCTCCACACCTATGATGCATTATGAGCACATGTGCTTTATAAACACTTATGCCCATTAGCTGGACACAGGCTCTACAACATTTGGTGGAGAAGTAATATGGTAGTTATCCATCACTATGTAAACTATAAAACAAATTAACACACTCATTGGAGGATGTCATCAATGATGTCACTTGAGATGTCATCAGTGATGTCATAGAGCATTTCATGAGTGATGTAATATGTGAGGTCATAAGCAGAGAATGGCGGAGGTGCAAATTATAGTTAGCTTTGCTAACTATAACTGGTGAATTCTGTGTGTTTTTTAAATCCAAACATTAATGTTGTCACTGACATACTGTTACTTCAACCTTTGTATTTTCAGTGAATTTCTAAGGATTTTTGTAAACAAAAATGTATTGTTTTATCACACCTAACTATAACTTTACTTTAACCTTTGATGTTTACAGTGAATAAACATAAGTTTACTCTGGACTCCAATCAAGGTGCACAAGGCCTGTCTCTCCCATCCTGACAGTGTGTGATGGATTTTTATTTTTTGATAATGCGTGTTACATTATCCTTTACCTTCCATTCTCAATAAACGTACCAAGGATGATTAGGGCATTCTTTTCTAATGTCCAGCATCTTAATATATGCCTGCCTCCTCAAACATCTTCATACTATAAGGACATCAGTTTATCGATTTCTGTTGGAATTAGATTGGCACAACTGTTGTTAATTTCTTGTCTGTTTCAGATCAGCCTGGTTCCAAAATAAATCCTAAACAGACCAAAATAATTTTGCTGAAAGTAGAGGTGATGAGTTGGGAAGAGATGTAGAAGGGAATACTGTTGCTGCACTTGGTTGCTACAGAAATCAGATACAAAACTCTATGCACTTGTATAAAGCTACCTGCAATGACAAAATGATAGAATTGCTGAAAAACTGACACTTTACTATGGGGTTAACAGGATCACGTGTTTAGTGACTGCACACCTCATTGCCAAATGAACCTCCATTCATATGAAACACAAATGAATGACATGAGAGTCTAGGATTTCTGGTCATTGGATCTACTGCTCAGAAGAAATTTCTATTGTCTGTCACTAGCCACAATTCTTTGACTAAATTTGCAGTCTTACTTACATTGCAGCATAACCGTATGAAATTAGTGAATTCTATTTTATGGAATAAAATGACCTCTTTTCACCTAAACACATGATTGTAATCTATTCATACAATAATTGCTATTTCTCGAATTGAGGGTTGTGCTACGTTGTCATTATGTTCATTACTTTCTATTAGGCATGGAGCTGGCATGTTTTTGTGCTACTCCCTTTACCTATGGGAGTATACTTTCTATTTGAGTGGCAGAGATTTCACCAAGGTTTAGACCCTCACATTCAGTTGACTGTTGCTTTTCTAGATCGCTTACCATTTAAAAAGAGTGTGCGAATATACGTGAATATGGCATAACATCCAATTGTCACCCTATTGTTATAATGTCTATTTAAAATAGACACTGATTGGCATAGTCTAAGCTTTGACCACTCATCATTTTTGTTGGGATTTTCTCTACGATCTATCCATCACATTTGGTGGCTATCAATTCCTGGTTCTGCAACTTGAGTACTATTTTCTCTTGTCATTTGAGCATGTAGCGCTGATTGCATTGCTAAAGTGATCTTCTTGTAATTAGGACAATCCTGTTAAACGGCAGAGGCAAATCGCTTGAAAATACTTTTTGTGTTTCATATTACTCCTATATGATTTCTGACACCTTTCACGAACTTGCGCACAATCAGAAATTCAATTTGGTGGGAAAAAAACCTTTCCATCTAAAATTCTCAACTTTTTCAACATTCAAACTCGATTAAGTTAACGAGTTTCATGCTTACAAAGTCAATCGACAAGCTATGCATAAAACCAAAACCCATCATGCAGATAACCTCCATTGTACAAGTGGGACATGAATACATGATCTGTCAGCAGCCAGGCATTGTGCCCTACTACTGTGTAGTGAGCCCCACTGCTTACAGCCTTTAACAGCCACCCCCGCACCCAAACTCCCTTGCAGCCAATCACCGTGCACAGACAGAAAGTTAAACCCAGTTGGTATCTCAAGTTTTAATTAGAGCCATCAAATGGTGCAACATTCTTAGCAGCTTAAAGCTTTTTTGACCACCTTGCCAAACTTTGATTCCACATATGTTCCCGAAATTTGACTCATCAGCTGTAAACTAAACATATTACTTTTTTAGCGCCGCATTTGCGTCGCTTTTTGACGCAAAATCGGAGCAAACATATAAAATACAATTAAGTTTGCGCCGATTTTGCGTCAAAAAGCGACGCAAATGCGGCGCTAAAAAGTATAAATATGGGCCTAAATGTGTGTCAAATTATGGTCAGGATATACTAAACTTAAATGCAGGTGTTCGGATGATGCAAAGAAAAGCTATGTGGTGCAAAGCAGTAAAATCAGCAGAGCTGATCAACTTTTTCAAACGATTATTTCATTGCAAATTAGTGTATACAGAGCACTGAAACAACTTCACATCATGCAGCGCAACCGCTCAATAATCAATGCAAAGTGGGAGCAATGGAATAGGTAGCACAAAGCCAGATGAACCAAAGTCATGCTGGGTAGCGTGACCTGGTTTGGAGTATAATCCTAGTGTCCAATAAAAACAGGCACAAACAATGGGCAAAATGTAAATCATATGATGTTTCTACTCATAAAATGTATCATTTCTGCAATATTACAAATATTTCGTAATTTACTCTTAGACGATTATCTATACTCGATGGTGTGCCTGAAAACAAAGCTCCCAAAAACCGCCTGATCGTCTTTATGTCATGGGGCAAAGTTGAATCATCTTTTTCGGCATGCAAACAATGCCATTTTACCACAAGTGTAACCGATTACTTCTTTGGCGTCCAATGTGCTGTAAATATGGCATTTCACATTTTTGCTGTTCGTGCAACACAATGCTGAAGATTTCTCTCAGCGCTGAGTTTTCTAAATTTGCGTAAATCTGGGCTGTGGTGCAGATTATTGAAATGGCGCCAGAATTATTAGCAAATGAGCACATTTTTTTAGTCCTGCCTACATTCACGATGGTCCCTTATTGGATTTACACAAACCTTGATCTCCCTTGCCTAGTTTCACTCGCTGCCTGAAAAATATTATGTGACATTTTCAACCTGTGTCAACGTTATTAGCAAATGCAAGCATCTTTAATCCTCCCTTTTTTATTTATACCGTCAATAAATCAGCACGAAACTTGACATAACTACATTATACTTCTGTGAGAATTATAATGTGTTTATGTAAACATTTTGTTACTTTTAGATCAAGCCAGATTCATATCTCAGTGTGCTTTATAGTGAACGTGGTTCACTTTGAAATCCTACGCGTTTTGAGCAATGCATTTTGTCACACGCAGACAATCATACAACTAACTCAAATTGTAGCTAAGGTCAAATACTGCAAGGTAAATTTGACAGAATCTGGACATATCTTTAAGGTATAATTAACATTTCAAATAACTGTCAGAGTGCACACATGTGTGACTCATTCGTTGTACAATTATGCCTTTGAGAGTTTCTGGTTGACAGTTCCCTCAATTGTGAATTTCCATGATTTGTTTTCACATTCCATCAGAATCCCTGCCTTGAGCATCCAATTGTTGAATTATTGGCCTGTGCTGGCCCATATGTAAGTTGCAGGCAGCCCATTGAAATGTAGAACACATGATTATCTGCTGGCGTTATCGACACTTACAGCTCTGAGTGTGTGCATTTACTGGCATGTGCGTAGGAGAAATGATCTAGAGACTACAAAGTGGTATGGTCTCAGTCTGTATAGGTCTGAGTGCTACCAATATCAGTCAGTTGTGTTACTCCATCTATGAATAAGGCAACTGCTTTCATGGTATGATGTTGGCTTTTGAGTTGGTTTCAAAAGATTTTCCATTGGTTGGTCTACATCACTCTCGGGAAAGTCATTGCCACCATTGACATCACCCTGTTGTCTTGTTGCATTCTCCTCAGGCAGTGAACCTTTAATTCTTTTAAACCACATGAATTGCAGCAATAGTGCCCTCTCTCTCACTCTGCATTGATAAGGGCGCATTTGACCACTGTCAACTTTGGGGATGTAACTTCAAAGGGTATCCTAAATCCTCTTCCTGGATTATAGTCTTTCTCCCGTGGTTAAGACCCCCAACTCATTTGAATGGTGGAATGCAGCCATTTCTCTTCTTACTCATCCTTTGTTTAACTCTTTGCCAATGTCCCAGAGTGGGAAGGGTCCATAATAGGAAAACTGGAATTGTACACACAATGTGTGGCGCTGTGAGTGCAGCTGATGAGACTACATGGGTTTTTGAGAGAGGACTGTTCATGTTCTGCCACAAAAAGTGATTTGGAGACATCTCAACATCCTGATATTGTTCTATTGTGCTGCATAGCAGCTTTTTTTTATTTTGTGCATGAAACACACACTGGCCTGCAGCTACTTAAGGGTTATTTGATGGTGTTTTATGTAGCTTTGGCTTAGAAACGTGTGTGGTTTCCCCTTGAAGCAGTGGTGTATTGTCTTTAGCTCAGTAGACAGGCCACGAGGGGTTGTGATTTTTTTCTGTTTAGGAGAAATGCATCTAAAATGTGGAAAACAAGAACTCTACTTCCCAGTACTTCACACACAACCACTAAAATATGTCTGCTGTTATGGAAAAGGCAAAGTGTTGAGCTAACATGTCCCCACTGTATATCACAATGGGTTAATTGGCATCCTAGACCATTTTATCTATTCTGGAAAGCAGACTGTCAAATTTTCTTTGTTTTTGACTACCGCATGGTTTCCCCCCATGAGTCAGCTTGAAGAGACTTCAGGTCGCAAGCAGTATGAGGCAGCACCCTCTCAGGACAAGTTCCTCTGACCGGGAGGATATTTTCTGTTGAATGTTCAGGTTGGCAGGAGTTCATTTTGTAGATCTTCCCATTCTCTCTTAACAAAACGGAAAGAATGCCTGTACACATCATCTGTTGAATTCCGTCGTGGTGGCTACCCTTCAGAAAGTCGATACTCATGAAGTTGGAATATCCAGTTCTCAAAGCAGATTGACAGAAGTGACTCCAAGAATAGCAGTGTTAAAGACTTGGCATCAGTCACTACTTGGAAAGCACACACATCAAGATGAGTATGAACACTATGGGAGGTGCACTGTATGGCAATGGCCTCAATCTGTGAATATTTCAATTTAGTTACTGTGAGAACCCTGCTGGAGTATGTGATCTCTCAGTGGCCTCACTCACTCAGTCACCGCTAGTCCACAGGAAATAGCTCCTGAGAACAACTCTGTGTCTTTTTCTGTATCTAAGTAGGACATAGTTGTCTGTCCCTGCGGCACATTTGTTATTTTGGGGAACACTACTTCCTGCTTAGCAACTCAATCCCAGTTGGTGTTATTTTTAATGAGCTCTCTCAGAGGTTCGATAAGAGTGGCCAGACTGGTAACAATACAATCACAGAAGTTGTCCATGTACTAGAAGCTGCAAAACACATGTTTGGAGAGCCGCCGACCTGATTCCTTTTGCCTTAATGGAGTCAACTGACACATTTTGCTGAGTACTCCACCTGGAGATCTGGGTAATTCACAATTGTGGTAGATAGTAAGGCCAAGTTCTAGCAGATGCCGCTGTGTTGCCTTCTGCCTTTAACACAACTTTGGCTTGGTGGGTGCCATGTGTGAATATGCCTTACTGATATTAATGACCCCCTTTGTACTCCTACCAGGAGTTCCTGTTTTGTCTGTTAGAAGACGTCTGCAGTTGAGAATCTGTAATAGAGGAGTCCTTGACACCAGTGAAGCCCCACTTGGAGGAAGAATGTGCAGAATTTCTGGGTGTCTGGATTTACCTCAAGCGCATTGATCCCTATAATTAGAAATGCTGATGGAGAATTAAAGATTACAGTATTGTGTATCTGGATTAATGCTGAGACTCATGCTGCCTATATCTGGCTTGGCTTGCAGATCAAGCTTTTCAGGATCTTTATGAAACGTATCCCACAGGGTCAGTTGATACCGGGGAAGCTGCTGCCCGGTATTGACCATATACCACATTTAATGTTCTGCAAACTATTGCCTTAGCAGAGGTTTCGTCAGTATCGATTCTCAGGCATCATTTGCTTCAGTTCATGAAGGTGATGAATGTCCCTTCTTTTGACCATCCCTCAGAATGTTAACTAAGAAGGGGTTCAACAATTGAAAATTCCCATCCCCCGACGTGGTTTGAAGATCACTTGTGTCTCAGGGGTTGATACCGGCAACTGGTTTTCAGAATAGTTAGTGTTCCTTTCCTGGAAGAGGGAGAGTGAGTGGAGTTATCTTGCTCTTAACAAGCAACTCACCATTACTCCTTCTACCTCTGTGTCATGACTACCACCAGCAATCTTCCAATAAGAGAATGTCTGCAGCCTCGTGGGTGACGGATCTGGGAAGCTCCCAAGCTCAGCTATGCAGCAGACAATCAATTTCACCAGAATGTGGCATGAATCAGACACAGGTATGCTGAATGAACCTAGATGTTTTCTGCCAGTCATCTTCTATTTGAGCTACCGTGAATTCCTCAGGTCTTTACAAGTTACCTGCTCATTTATGGTGCCTGCACACCCTGGCTGTTGCGAAAGCAATCACATTTGTGTCTTTAGGGTGTGCAGTGAATAAACTAGTAAATATTGCTATCTTGATTTTTTATGCTTCTTTTGAAATGCTCATTTAATTAGATCTGTGTTAAAGAATTGGTATCAGTCAGATTACAGATTACCTACCAGTGATCATCATTACACTGATGCATATGACTCTTTGTCATTGCCCAAGACTCCCCCACTGAACACAGGATTGTTCACCTTACATAGTGTTATAAAAAAACAGGGTTCTCCAACCTTTTCATTAATAAGGGCTACTTATGATAAATGAAAATCTACTAACATAATTAGTGTTGTAATAGTGACCTCATAACACAAGAATGCATTAGTAGTCCCGATATGCACGATTACCAATAGTGAGTGCATCAGGCAGGCTTGCCAGCTGTAATGTTCAAAAGTACTTTGACAATTTGGAATGCCTCTACGTAGGTAATACAGAACAGCCATAGCTGCACTACCCCTGCTTTAGTAGTCTTAGTAATACTTTTGACCAATGCCACATTACTTATAAGTCAAATATCAACTTTGAATATACTCTGGACATCCTGCCATTTTTCTCCAAACATCAGCTTTTGAATTCTGAGAGTACACACATTTCTGTCAATTTTACCCAGCAAATATTTGTAAATTAGTAGACTAGGCTGCACACATGAAAGCAACTTACAGGGAGCTGACGAGCTACCAGCAGCTCACACTACTCATTGGGGAAGCCTGTACTAGAATACACTAGGATGGTGCAATGCTTTTATTTGTGCAGGGGACGGAATAGGAGCCTGTGTAAAAGATTATCAGTTAATATCCCGCCCATACTTTGTTAACCTTTGAAGTTTTATGTGGGTGCTGCTTCCAAACTTGGTACATAAGTACATCATAAACCACAATGGGTATTGCACAACATTTTGAGAGTGTAAACGTCTACAGTCGTTTTTTATCCAGAACTGAACCACGGCACCTTAGGGCAACAGTCACCCTGCCTCCATTTCTTTAATACTTACCCTCTAATTAGCTTGTCCCTTTGGCTGAAGGCATTCCTGCAATTCTTTGAGTTACAACGACAAAGGGTTGTTATGTGTATTCTCCAGCGAAAAACCGCCGTGCTGCCAAGCGACTGAATGTAAAGTAAGAAGTTCTCATCTGCATGGCTTAGCATTCGCTCCCATACAATACCTGTTTCTGACAGCACAGTAAACTACTGCCTGGTGATAGCATATTCTTGAAAGACGAGCCTTGCTTCATTCATAGCGCTAGTCAAGATTTCGGAAAATGAATATGTTAATGTTATGATGTAGGGAGAAGTTAGATGAATGAATGAATTAGAACACACTGGTGTTTTATGTTGTTTGTAAAATTACAGGCCCAGATTTAAGAAAAGCGATGCTTCATTACATGAAGCACCACTTTCTTGCTCCCCATTGCACCCCCCTAACGCCACCATGTGTGCGCCATATTTAACATACGGCACACCATGACGTTAGGAACAATAGCGTCATAATTTCTAATGCTATTGTGGTACTTTGCAGGATTAGCACCAAAAATGTTGGCGCTAATCCTGCAAAGTACATAGAAGCCCAATATAAATAGTGGTGTGCCTCATGGTAATGCCTGCTCTGAGCAGGCGTTAAACATGACACTATGGGGCATATTTATACTCTGTTTGTGCCAGATTTGTGCCATTTTTTTGGCGCAAATCCGGCGCAAACTGAACTCCATAATTATACTTTGGTGCTAGACCCGTCTAGCGCCAGAAATATGGAGTTAGAGTAATTTTGTGGGTGCGGGAAACTACCTTGCGGTAATGAGATGCAATGTAGGCATTCCCGTCCAAAAAATGACTCAAACACCCGTGCGCCATATTTATCCATCTGGGTGAAAATGGCGCAAGGGAGGGGGAGGGCCTTAAAAAATGACTCTAAACCCATTTAGAGTCATTTTTTAACGCCTGCGTCAGGGCAGGCGTTAAGGGACCTGAGGGCTTCTTCCATGGTCTCTGACCATGGAAGCAGCCCACAGGTGCCCTTCCCTGCCCCCAGGGACCCCCCCTGCCACCCTCGCCCACCCCTGGAGGACACCCATGGATTGGGGACCCATCCCAGGTAAGCACAGGTAAGTTTATTTCTATTTTTTAAAGTGGCATAGGGGGGCCTAACTTGGGCCCCCTACATGTCACTGTGCCCAATGACCATGCCCAGGGGACAGGAGTCCCCTGGTCATGGCCACTGAGCAAGGGGACATGACTCCTGTCTTTGCTCAGACAGGAGTAATTTCAATGGGGGTTGTGTGTCATAAAATGGCGCAAGTCCGGTTTGAGGCATTATTTTTGCCTCAAACCTGAATTGCACCATATTTTGACGCGCAACCCCCATTTTCCCCTACGCCGGCACTACCTGGTTTGAGTAATTTTTTTTTTTACTCTGACCAGTCCGCAGCACCGGCTAATGTCATTCCTTAAATAAGGCGCCAGCATGGCGCATAGGAATGGCGTTAGCCGGCGGTAATATTTTTTACGCAAATCAGCGCCCTCGCTGGTTTGCATAAAAAAGTATAAATATGGGCCTAAAAATGGTGCAGTGGAATCTCAGATTCCACTGCACCATTCCTCTGGGTCTCCCAACAGGGGAAAGCCCCCTTGCAAACATTATGGCGGTCATTCTGACCGCGGCGGTCGGCGGTCGCCGCCCGCCAAGCGGTTCCCGCCGAAAGACCGCTCCGCGGTCAAAAGACCCCGGCGGCCATTCTGGCTTTCCCGCGGGGCCGGCGGGCGACCGCCAGAATACCGCCGGCCGGCCCAGCGGGAAAGCCCCTTCAACAATGAAGCCGGCCCGGAATGGAGCCGGCGGAGTTGCAGGGGTGCGACGGGTGCAGTGGCACCCGTCGCGATTTTCACTGTCTGCAAAGCAGACAGTGGAAATCTTTGTGGGGCCCTGTTAGGGGGCCCCTGCACTGCCCATGCCATTGGCATGGGCAGTGCAGGGGCCCCCAGGGGCCCCACGACACCCGTTCCCGCCATCCTGGTTCTGGCGGTGGACACCGCCAGAAACAGCTGGCGGGAAGGCGGTCGGAATCCCCATGGCGGTGCTGCAAGCAGCGCCGACATGGCGGATACCCTGGGCCAGCGGGAAACCGGCGGGAAACCGGCGGGAAACCGCTGGCTCCCCTTTTCTGACCGCGGCTTTACCGCCGCGGTCAGAATCGCCCAGGAAGCACCGCCAGCCTGTTGGCGGTGCTTCCGCCGACCTCCGCCATGGCGGTCATGGACCGCCAGGGTCAGAATGACCCCCTATGTCTGGCCCAGGCATAATGTGGCGCAAGGGTTTACAAAGTGGCACAATGTGTGCATTGTACCACTTTGTGAAAATGGCGTGATGTTTTTGCCAATCTAACGCTACATTAGCGTAAAAAAATGACACTAATTTGCCGCTAGTTGGTGCTAGTTGGCCGAGATTCTTAAATTCGGCCTATAGTTTCTAAAATAGGAAAGTGGCGTGTTGTAAATAGTTGTTTTTTCAAAATACGATTTTTATGTTTGTCCTATTGATCAAACTATTGCAATAATATTTAGATTTAAACATATAAATCACTTGTACGATCTGCGTGAGAAATTGTATTAGTTTTACAACTGTAGCATTCACAAACACAAGGTTGCCCAATGATGGTTATAGCCTATTAGGTCCTGGGGAATCTTTGGGCCCAGCGAATTGAGAAATCTACCCACCCTCCGTCTCTCAGCGTACATGAATTTTATCCTTAACATCAACTATATTCATAACTATGATGTATCTCCAATACAAATTAGACAGAGCATACAACTACACTTGCTGGATCCTCAACATAATTGACGGACAACATAAAACAAAACTTGTGTAAACCTAAAAGATGGACTACCAAATTATAGCTGCATGTAAGGAACTGTCAGGTGGTGCTGGCTAGGACTGATGGCAGGGAAGACAAGTGGGCAGAATACCGGGTATAAAGCTGTCCAAGATCACACAAAGAGTCAGTGGAAAGAAGGGATCCAAAAGGGAAGCTCTATTCTAGGGAATAAGAGAGCTAAGGCTCAGAAAGAACACACATTCAAGAGGCAATGTGGTATACAGACTAACATACCAGGACAAACATGCAATACATATCTATTGGGTAAAGCACTCAGGAGCTCCACACAGTAAGACTGAAGCTTAGTAAGTTCCTCACCCAAAACTACTGTTACAGATTCTGACTGCTAATACCCACATAGTGGATATACATGCGAAGACAGGGTCTGTGGAGCTCACCCCTATGGTGATGTTATAAAAAGTAACTGAAAGACTATAATCACAGTGGACAAGAAACACCACCTTGGTTGTCAGCTGAGGCCACTGATATTAGTGATCAAACGGGAAAACGTATGGCGATAACAGCAAGGGTGTAGAACTAAATACAACCACGATAGACAAGGAGCTGGCTAGGGGGATTTCTTAACAGGAAAGAAGGGGAAACAAAGGGCACACTTGGCAGAAAGCAGGTAATAAACATACAAGGAAAGTAGAAGGAGGACAGCAGGAAAACAGCTAACTAGGAACTAGATCAAAGAAACTAAAAGAAAGGCAAGGTCGGAGAAAAGGAAAATACAGAAGGAAAGGCTTCAAGGGAGAACATGAAGTGCTGGTATAGGAATCAAGGAAACAAGGGATCACAGCAGATGTAAATAGTTCAAGAAACACGGAATAGCTGAGGCTCAGGAGTCAAGTAGCACTACAGGGAGTGCTAGTTCAGGAACAAGGATTTGTCAATGCTCAGAAGACAAGGTAGCAGTGGTGGGAGTGCTAGTTCAGAAACAAGGATAACTACAGCTCGGGAACAGGGACAAGGAATAACTACAGCTCAGGAAAAGGAAGAAGGAATATCTATGGCCCAGGAACTCAGGAAATAAGAATAACAAAGGCTCAGGAAACAAGGGAGGAATAACTAAGGCTCTGGAACAGGAACAAAGAATAACTATTGCTCAGAACCACCAGGAAATAAGGGTCGTTCTCACCAGAAAACAGATACAATGACCACCATTGGGCTGAAGGGAGCTGAGGCTCATAAGGGCTCACAGTGATCACATGCATCAGGTGTGAGCAGGCTAGCAGCATCCAGCCACAGGTATGCTGAGTTCCTCTACCCCTCCTTGGTCTGCAGAGGTGGAGATGAAGCACTGAGCAGGGAATTCTAGGTATTGGAGTTCCTAGCATGAGCTGACTGGCGTCCACAAAACCCGGCCTGGGTTGGGAATGGATGGTAATTCGCAAACAGTGTCTGAATGACTGCAACTCAGGATATGCATGAAGGGGAAGGTCTGGAAGCTTATTAGAGCGTTGGAAAACTCCACAAATTGGCCCCCTGGTGATGGGCATGAGAGCGCAGGGAGCAAATTGTGACACTGCATTACCATAAAAGAGTACTACGAACATCTACCTTTACATATACATAGAACTGCATGGCAACAGCAATGGGAATTTTCATTACAAATGAGCAAATGAGGGACATGATCTAACTAGAGACATTTCAATAGAATGGTAGGAATGTTCATTACTGCCACAATTTCACAGTCTGTAACACTCGTCAGCTCCCTAATATAGAATACTCTCAACTTGCGGCTCCTTGGACCCCAAATGCAGATCGCACAAAAGCTCTTCAATAGTCATTAAACCACTTTTCTCCATGGGCTGCCTATAATGATAGAGACTGAAAGCCTGATTCACAAAGGTAAACTAAGACCAAAAGTTTAACTTAGACCAAAAGTCTAACTTTATGACTTTTTCGGTATTTACAAAGAGATTTACAAGCAGTGTTTTTATGCCTGAGGAGGTTCTGCACCCGACTGGAATCTCCACCCCAGGTGTGGAACCTTTGCATTCAGGGTGGAACCTCTGAACTTGGGAGTTACATACATCTGCAGGTAATCCCATCTGCAGCCCATGAACTGCAAACCATATAAAAGCAGCACATATCCAAGGCTCTGCTTTTTCCAAAAACATTCTTCTACTTGGCTGCTCTTCGCCTTGCTGTGTCTTGTCTTTCACCCTGTCAGCATGTTGATTGTCAGGAGGAAGAAGCATTTTGCAGAGGAGGAGACCCAGATGATTGTTAAATTTGTAGTGGAAAACTACAAAAAGCTCCATAGTCTATCTCCATACTTCACCAGTGCATCACAGAAGGTAGCCCTTTCTCAGCAGTTAGCTAATGCAGTCAGTGTCCAGAACATCACTGACATTAAAAAGAAATGGCAGTATGAGAGGAGACAGGAGAAGGAGAAGTTTACCAGGATGGAGGTGGCCAGATCTCTCCCTGGTAAACAACCTGAAACCCACTTCCGTCTCACACCACTTGAGAAGGACATTCTCTCAACCATGCACCCCTACTTGCTGCATTGGCTGCCTGTGAATGACAACCTTGTTATGTTGTCAGGTAGGATAAGATGGTTAAAGTTATTTGAAAAATGTGTAATAGGAAGTGCAATTGTGATTATGGAAATCACTTCAAGTTTGTGTAAATATTCGTGGTGAAGTCTACTCTCATGTGTTGCATTTTGTCTATCACAATACAAGTCTCAGAATCCTAAATTCTGCAAATTGTAACTTCTAATTTCTTCTTCAGGAAGAGTTGTTCATCTCTGATTCAATGAAGTTTTATAACTGGCACAGTTTCATTGTAAATGTAATTAAGTAGCTATGTTACAAAATGTACACACTCATCATTCGTTGTATTTGTCCGTTAACAAATTCATGTAATTACTACATACAGCCAGAGTAAATCCTCCCATTGGGGCAGAGGTTCTTGCACTTTAAGTCCACGTCGTGAGGCAGATCAACCACAACCACCTGCACAAATTGGTATGGTAATATGCCCAGATGTGGGTTTCATGTACCACATTATTATCAGACAACCTATTTGTTTCCTAAACTCCATCACGTTTCACACATGTAATCTTTAACTAGTATATGTTTGTTTTAACATGTGTCAAATAGAATGACAATTAAATTATAGTCATATCCTTTGAGGACCTGTGATGCAGGCCAGGACAACACATGCAAGAGTGACCTCTGCTCCATGTATCGGTGTCACAAATGGTCAGGTACCACACAGTAGGCAGATGCTAGACCCTATTGTCAGCCATCTCCATATGCTCAGATATGGTTCATAAGAGGATACTACTTCCTAACACGTTGGCTAATGACAACATTTAAATTGAAATAAAAAAGTATGTACCTAATTTCTTATATTGTCTCACTCAAAGAGGAGTAGCAGTGTGTTGAAAGTGTATTCTAATGTGTATTCTAATGACACATACATATACAATAATACACATCATCTTTAGTATGTGCACACCTGAAATCACAAGATTTGGTGTCAACCAGAAATGGATATGCGGATCAAGTCGCAAGGTTTTGTGCATTGAACTGTATATCATTAAAAGATAAATAGGAACTGGTATCTGATGAAGATGAAATGTGCCCAAGTTATGCATTGCATATTATAGATACCTTGGAAGAATTAAAAGCATTGCAGGATAATGTTGTCAAAGATGAGAAAAAGACTTGGATTAAACTGAAATGTGTTCAACGTGAAGACGATGTGTGAGTTTCAGAAGAAGGAAGGGTAATCTTGCCTAATAATTAGTCGACTCAAATGGCTAGATATTATCATGGTCAAGTACATGTTGAGAGGGATGCTATGATTCGAGCATTCAAGAAGTACTGGTTCAATCCAAAGTTTAGACAGGTTGCCAAAGCAGTTTGCCATGGTTGCGTCATTTGCCAACGAATGAACGTGTGTAAAGGGACAGTGGTCAACCTGAGCCACACTGGAAGAGCAGGAGGTCCATTCAGCAGAATGCAGATGGATGTAATTGAGATGCATGTATGTGGAGGATTGAGATATGTGCTGGTGATTGTCTGTATCTTTAGCCATTAGATTGAAGAAATGACAGCCTCACAGTAGCGAAGTTACTGCTAAGGTAACTGATACCACGTTTTTGGTTTCTGGTCTCTTTAGAATCAGATCGAGGAAGTCACTTCAACTATGAAGTAAGTAAATTACTATGTTCAGTTTTAAACATTGAGCAGAAGTTGCATTTTAGTTACTGCCCTGAAGCTTCAGGAATTGTAGAACAGATGAATGGTACCTACAAAACAAGGATGGCGAAAATGTGTGCGTCCGCAAATCTGAAATGGCCCGACACACTGCTGTTAGTTCTGATGACAATGAGAAACACACCCAACAGTAAGACAGGACTGTCACCACATCAGATCCTCAGGGAGAGAGAAATGAGGTTGCCAGCGGTTCCTACTAATGCTTTTGTGAATATGAAAGATGATATGGTATTGGATTACTGCAAAGGTCTGGCTGATGTAGTTCGCTCTTTCTCTCATCAGGTGGAAGCCACCACACTGCAACCGTCTCAAAATCAAGGACACAACCTGTGAGCAGGTGATTGGGTTGTGATGAAAAAGCACGTGAGGAAGACGTGTTTGGAGGCTCATTGGAAGGGTCCTTACCAAGTAGTGCTGATCACTGCTACAGCTGTGAAGTGCGCTGGAGTTCCGAATTGGATCCACTCAAGCCATAAGATGAAAGTACCATGTCCATTGGACAATGAAGAGGAAGAAGGAGAATCAGAGACGGAATCTGAGCAGACGGAATCTGGTACAAGCACTCCTGTGAGAGGCGAACGAGAAGACCTACAGGAGAGTGACAGTGAACCAGCCTCAACTGAGGCAGCAGGAGAGTCTAGTCAGAGGAGGGCTCGCCCAGAAGCAGACGGTCTTGAAAGACAAACAGAGCAAATGAGAGATACCAAGGGGAAAGGGGTTGAGGCAGATCAAAACCAATGTGGTCTGACTCCTCCTGAACCAGTTGCGGGGTGAGTCAAGAGAAATTCCTGCAGAACATGGAGAAATTTCAAGTCCAACACTGAAAAGAGCATTGCCGAAAGGTCCACTCAAAGGAGATAAGTGGCCAAAGTCACAAACAAAGAAAAAGGAAGCAATTACAGTGACAACAACTGAGGAAGAAGTTGGCACGACAAGGAAAGAAGATTGGAGTGATTGAGAATTAAATGGAGATCGAAGATTGAAAAGAAAGAGCATTGCAAGTCGAAGGTACGCTGGTCCTGAATGGGCATATGCAACGACAAGTGAATGGCAGAGTGAATTTTTTTCTTTTTTTCTTGATAGAGACATTCCAGGTCAATATTTTGGCACTTGAAGGAAATCAATGAACTGAACTGTTGAGAGCTGTAAACTGAGAAAGTGCAAGAAAAAGACTATTCAAAGGAACCAGAAAATACTTTTTGATAACCTGATTTGACAAGCTGCTAAACCGATTTTGACAAATGACCTATTTTTGAAAAAATTATCCTGGAAGAAAGACTGAAAGCTGTTAATAATTGATAAAGAAGATTGAAGATTTGTTTTTGCTGCATAGTTATAATTTTTCTCTTCTACTTTCTGATGCTTTACAGATCATGAGTAACCTTAGCCAACAGGGTAAGAAGAATCGGTGCTGTAAAAATATGGGTATTGGTTTGGCGATTGTATGCATGATATTGTGTCTGATGTTGATTGTGTGCATGACTGTTCTGGACAAGAGTAAGGCCAACCATACTTCAGCTTTAGAGACAACCACTACACTCACAGAAGTAGAGATGTTTAGGTTAAATGAAAAATATTTGCATGTAGATGGCACACGAGGAGAACTTTCTTCTAATGTTTTCTATCGCTTATTGAGTGAGTATGTTGAGACAATGTATGCGAGGGATTGTTATGTCTGCACGCAGATTCTTTCATCATTCGAGGAAGGAGGTACTTATCATAGTTTGCTCCTTACTTCTGGAACAAGTTGTAGTCTGTTACCAACAAGATTCTATTACCAGGAGTACATTCAGTATTTCTATTCCAATTACGATGTTGTATTCTCGTTTGTCCCTCCAATTAAGTACCTGAGTAGAGTAGCTAAGGAGAATAGTATAGAATTAGTGAGAAGATTCTTTGGACCTACGTTGACATTTGGCACAGCTTACGCACACCGCAATAATTTAACATGCTTGCTTACACCCATAGAAAAGAGCTTCCTAGATTAGACAGAGGTTAGAAGAGAAGCATTAAAGGAGAAATTAGAAAAGGGCTTAGAGAAAAGGACATTTAAAAATGATTATGCATTTAGGGATGTAAAGACACAAAGTTAGCTTTAGATGCACAACACGTAGGAAAGCTTTGTGTATATAGGGCTAAACCTAGAACTGATACCTTGTTTGTGGGAATGAGTGAATACAGACATGTGTTTTTGTTTCAGAGTAAATGGACGTTCATGTTGAATGGGCAGGATCCCGCAATTCCAGGAGTTCATTACATATGCGGACCAACTGCGTATTACCGTCTTCCAAGAGGATGGTATGGCACATGTTACTTGGGAGTAGTTTTCCCAAAGATATTTCATCTAGAGACCTTGAGTAAGATACCTAAATTGAGTGAATTACATCTTGTTAGACAATAGCGAGAATCATATTCTGGCATAGTTGGAGAAATATTTGGAGCGATAATTCCTTCAGTAGGAGTTAATTTGAATTTGCTGAAAATTCAAATGTTGTCTACTATTGTGGGTAACATGCTGACACATTTTTCAATGGCCATGATCCTGATGGATACAGAAATGGCTGCGGTAAGATCTATGACTCTTCAGAACTGCCTTGCGTTAGACATTCTTTTAGCAAAGGAGGGCGGAGTTTGTAAAATGCTGAACTCGCAACATTGTTGCTGATATATTCTTGATAATAGTAAAGAAATGAGAAGCTTGATTAACAATCTTACTAATGATAGTGCTGATTTGAAAGAGTTGAAAGAACCAGGAGTTTGGGAAAAGGCTTGCAAAGGATTTGATTCCGTGGGAAATTGGCTTGGCAATCTAGAGAAAGGGATAATATTGAAAATAATACAAGTGATAATGATTATTGTTATCTGTATAATTGGAGAATGGGAATATGTAAATTGCATCGTGTGATGAGATTAGAGCAATTGAAAGATGATCAGGGGAGAGAAGAAATTAAAATGGAAAAATGATTCACGGAAAATTCAAAAAGAGAAAAGAAGAAGTAGGAAGGAAAAAATTTGGGGGAGCAAAAAAAACAATTTTGTGTGGAAAGACGTAAATGTGATGGCATATTTAGTAATCAGAGGAGGGATTGTGAATGCTGAATATTTACTAATATATATTCATGTGTTCTGAATGTTGTATCTGCATAGAATTTGACTTAATATAGAAAATAATGCACGACTTGGAAAATGTGTCTACTTGAGTGGCCATCTGTGATCACGAAGTGTCCTTGTTAAATGCTTATTAAAATAAATTGATGTGCTCATATTTAGATTGATGTAGTAGTGTGTTATATTAATGATTACTTATTATGGGGGTCATTACGACCCTGGCGGCCGGCGGTTTTCCGCCAGCAATTATGACCGTGGCGGAATTGCCACGGCCATACCGCCGGCCTCTCCACTATCCCGCCAGGATTCCGCCTGGCGGTCATAATCCCCAGGGCAGCGGTGCAAGCACCGCTGTCCTGGGGATTATGAGTCCCTGACCGCCAGCCTGTCCGTGGCGGTACACATGGCCATTGAAAGGCTGGCGGTAAGGGGACTTGGGGTGCCCCTGGGGGCCCCTGCACTGCCCATGCACTTGGCATGGGCAGTGCAGGGGCCCCCAGGCGTAGCCCCGTCGCGCATTTCACTGCCCGAATTTCAGGCAGTGAAATGTGCGACGGGTGCTACTGCACCCGCTGCACATCAGCATTGCCGCCGGCTCTATTACGAGCCGGCAGCAATGTTGATGTGACATTTCTGCTGGGCCAGCGGATGGTAACACTGTTACCGCCCGCTGGCCCAGCGGAAATGTCATAATAGGGAGCCAGGAATACCGCCGGCAATGGCGGTATTCTGTCTCCCGCGGCCTCGGCGGTCTTTTTGCAAGACCGCCGAGGTCGTAATGACCCCCTAAGTATTTTATTAATTGTAGGCCTTAAGTTAGCGAGGTCTTGAGCCTAGTTGCACAGCCTCATGTTTAACTGTACTATAAAGAAAATGCTGTGAGAAGTGTTCACTTGAAGAAATGAATACGTCAATTTTTCTTTTCCACTGAGTTGACCAAATGATAGCAGATGTTTTTACTTTTCCAATGAGATCTTGCTAAAATATGCTGTACTAGTTACTGATACTTTGTATAGTTTAGTGTGTGAGAAACCGATGTTCCCAGGAGCTAACAATGGATGCACTGACTGAAGAACAGAGGGATACAAAATTGTTACCTGACAAGCCGGACGATGGGAACAGGAGAAGAGTTGCCAATTATAGACATGCGAAAGACAGTTTAGTTATATCTTAGATTTGAAGTTCTACCTTCATTGGACTAAATGTAAACATATAATTGTTTGACCAATGGCAAAGTGGGAAGTCTTTAGAAAATTTTAACTTAGCCCGACTGCACAGAGGAGAAGCGCGCCATTTCGATCATTCTCACCTTCCGTGCTTATTCTTATTTTGATTCTCTTAGAGAATTCTATTTTTAACTTTATTGCTTAAACTTCGGATGCTGAATGCTGATCAAATGGTTCAGATAGCTTAGAGTCCCCCAGTTCTGAACCATTCCCTTTCGTGGTCCGTTGCAGATGCTGACCAAACAGACGTCCAATTGACGAGCCTGGGGGACCTGAACAGCAGTGCTTATTTCTGGTCGTCATTTGTAGGCCCATCCCAAACTGTTTTCTAGTTATACAACATTATTGACTGGCCTGGCCTACAAGCTAAGCAAGAGCCAGTCTGCTCATTTTGCCTGGCAACAGCTTTTTTTCTCTCAGACCAGGCCAGTTAATTGTTGTAACAATAGCCCCATTGCAGATGCCCAATGGCTACAGAGCTCACTGGAGCCTGCAGGCAAGCCTCACCACCTTTTTTGTTTTCTCCAAATTTCCTGCTGTTACTAGCCTTCAAGGAACTGTGCATTCATGGAACTGCCTTTAGCTCAAGATTGTCAGCTGCAGTGCTGGGGTTGATTTTCATTTTCAATACCGGAAAATAGTGCATTCAGCTATGAGCAATGCTGTCTTCCATGGCCTAGGTTGGGCCTTTCTGTTATTGGTGTGGCCTCGTATCCATCTCTTGGGCGGGCTAAACTGGATAGGCAGGCGGTGATGGCCAGGAAGGGAAGCCCAAAGAGTTATAGCCGTGGCAGAGAAGACCATGACTCTGAGGGCACCAGTAGGTGAAGAGACTTGAGTAATCAGTACAGTTGGTCTCCCATTTGGGGTCTGTCTCAAGAGAAGCTGCAGCATTCTTCATGCCCGTTCAGATCACCAAATCTAACTGCAGCCTGCTCGATAGACTCCATCCCAGGCCTTTTATTTTGAGTAAGGCAGTGTCACAAAAATGTAACATGGGTGGTACCCACACCAGTCTAGGGCCATCTACTCCCTTCTTTACCCCAACCTGCCCCCTTGATGTACAATACGTCTGTGAACCCGTTGACCACGACCTGGCCCAGAGAAGACAGAGCTCCATTGCTGACTAATTCAGCTCCACTGAAATATAGTCACACCCCTATCATGACTTAAAAGCCTGGGCTTTTATGACAAGAGTGAATAGGCTGTTGTCCCACACATGTGCAAATTGTAATGCACCCCTTAAAAAGAGCAATCAGATAGTTACAAAAGCACATTCTGTCTTTGGATTTACTGAAATATCCAGGCAAGGAGTACTTAGATGCTCCTTGTGAAGCTACTTTTTTATGTTTTCCCATCACCTGTGGGGGACTGCCCATCACACCCCCCTGTACATGGCATACTGGAAAACACCCATGTTGAGCAAGTCTTATGTCCAGTATATGTTTATTTATCTATGGTCAATCTAATTAAGAAAATATACCTGCTGATACCTGGTCGATATGTGGCAGTATAGCAATATGTCTGTCATGAATACATCATGGTGCAAGTGTACCTGTGTAAGGACCTGGATTGTCTCTGCTCAGAAAGGGACTCCTTCATGCGCACAGCTAAAAGGAGAACGTTTATCGCATTAGTGTGTGTGATACCGAAAGCATCACACATACTTCTAAAGATTAATGTGCATTTATTATCTAATAGATACTTCCAGGAAGGACTGTAAATAATTGCCTAGGAGTGAATGGCACTGTTTGAGATGTAAATTGTGAACTGTATATAATTTTCTGTATGTCTCTTCCTGTGTATTGTCATTGATTTCTGGCTTGATCAGGAGTCTATGCCCCATGTGTGGAGGTCCCACACTCGGGTTGGAGGTTCTGCACTCGGGTTGGAGGTCCTGCATTTGAGGCAGTGACTCCGTGGTCGGGCCAGAAACCAATAAATTTACACAGGAAGTTACACAGAGGAAATCACATACAGGAAGTTGAAGGCAGCCATTTTGTATTCATTCTGTGCCATCCCCTCTTCAGAGCAACATCCTCTGCCATCCTACTACTCTGTTCATCTATCCTGCCCCCAACATGGCTGAGGAACTTGATGACAAGACACAGCCTACACTGAGTCTGAATAGACCATCCTTACTGAGAGGGGTGCTTGATAAGTGCCCTCACCTTTATGGGGGTCTACATAGCCAGCTGAGTAACGCAGTGTGTATGGAAAACTGGCATGATGTTACTTCACGCTGCTGTGGAGTGTGTGTGAACCAGTGGAGGGGCAAGATGGCCATATGCACTGGGAGAACCTGCGACGCTGAGCCCCCATCAAGGCCCAGGACATCATGGGGGTGTCCTCCCAGCCATGGTCACAATAGCCCCGTCTGAGCCCACTGTACAGGAGGGTCCTAAAGATAGTCTGACCAACCCTCCATCCTCAGCCTGGAGGACTTTGAGCAGCAGAGAGCTGGTAAGCACATGAACTGCTTTATGCGCCTTGAAGTGTAATAAGAGTGGTGAGAGAGATTTACCATCATGTGATGTTTGTCACCTTTCACTTTATCTGAGTAATGGCTGCAAAAATTATAAGGTCTATGCATTTGTGGAGCTAGTGGAATGCTGTTTTCTAAAGGAGTTCTGGAACTTGTAGTTTTCATAACACAAATGGGTAGATTTGCATTGCAATTACATTTCAAGATAAAATGCACATGCATAATCATGACTAGTGAACTAAGGACCTTATAACTGTTGCATGCTATGGTGAATTAATGGATTTTCCAATGTCCATTGTTGGTAAGTTAGTATTTGTGTGTTTTATGTTGTATCATGCATGCTTTCTGTATGTGTTGTTTGTCATAACTATCATTTGATGTAAAATAAGGTAAAGGCTGGCATAGCATCACTTGTCTCACTCAAAATGATGCATATATATCCAATGTGTACCAAATGCACACATCCTCAAAAGTGGCATGTATGTAATTTCCAATTTATATGTAGCGGTACTGAGTAAGCACATATGACTTGCAATATACAGCACAAACTATGCAGTCTAGTAATGCAAAATGTGGTTCTTGCCATTTAGAGTGTCTGAAGTTTTAAAGTACTATACAAAATGTTTTGAGCACATCTTTGCAAAGGTTATCTCCAAGATCTTGAGTTGCATAGATACAAAAAATTAGCATGTATGGTGTGTTTTGCTATGTTATACAACAAATGACAGTTGATAGTAAGTGTAAGACTGTTGAGACTGCACATTCAGGGCTGAGAATGCCACACTTAGAAGGATAAATTTGACAGATGTTTAAGTGTGGAGATTTCCATCCTGACTGAAGATTACTATGTGAAAATATTATTAACCTCAAATTACACTAAAGCTGAAGATGAGGTTGGTACACACTGAATACTATACTGATCAAATTTGAGTAATTCTTTTTTAATTAATTTCTTGACATTACATCAGAAAAGGGCAAGGGGCAGACCAGGACAGCCTCAGCTCATCGGTGGGCACATCATCTGGATAACACCAGCAAGGAGGAGGGTGGTAGACCAAGCACCAAGTAGGAGTTGTGTGCCCACCAGGACAGATTCATAAACATCTACTTCACAGCTTCGGTGGAGGCAGGGGAAGCTGTGGTGGAGGGCATTGAGAGGGACACCATCACTCAGGGGTTGATGGGGCAGAACATGAAGTCTGGAAAGTGTTCTCTTGGACTTACAGGAGATCAGAGATGAGATCTGTTTGGTCTGAGAGTCAATGCCCAGGCGTTTGGAGAACATCAATGCCTCCATCACTTCCTTGGCTGCAGCCATATTGTCTGCATTGTCCCAAAGACCCACACAGACCAGTGTTGTTGTGTCTCAAGTGTGTTTTCCCTCTCCCCGTTTCACCTGCTACCCCTTGTGCATTATCCTCCTGTGGGCTATCTGGTCCTGCATCAGCCAGCCCCAGTGAGCCAACATGTGTGGAAGATCTCAATATTGTCATCAAAGAGGACAGTGAGGATGGTCAGTGACTTTGTCCTCCCCAGCCTGGACACTTGTAGGAAAACTATATACAGCTTGTGGCCAGCCACAGTGAGTCCATATGTGTGGAAGATCTCAATATTGTCATCAAAGAGGACAGTGGGTATGGTCAGTGACTATGGCCCTCATTACAACCCTGGCGGTCGGTGGTAAAGCGGCGGTAAAACCGCCAACAGGCCGGCAGTGAAAAAATGGAATTATGACTATGGCGGAAACCGCCAACATAGACAGCCACTTTAACACTCCGACCGGCACGGCGGTACAAACAAACAGCTTGGCGGTCACTGCCAACAGACAGGCGGAAGACAATGTACCGCCCACACTATTGTGACAGGCCAATCCGCCACCTTTTCCGGGGCAGATTCAACGCGAACAAAAACACGCGGAAACAGGACTTGGAAGGGAAAACACCCACCTCTACCTAGCCCAAAAGGAATCAGGACGCCATGAAGCCTGAGCTCCAAATACTCCCTGCGATAGTCTTCCTGCTCCTCTACCAGGAGCATGACCGACGGCGGCGACGACCACTGTGAGTACTGCACCTACAACACAGGGGAGGAGGGAGGGAAAAGAGAGTGACACACACACACACACAACACCCAACACCCTCACCCACAACAACAGACACACCAATACATGCTGAAACATTACATTTACACCCCCAAGCCCCCTGGAATAACGCAAGGACAAAAGGAAATGATTTTAACCATTGTAATCAATAAACATCCATTAGTCAAAAATGTATATACACTATAAACAAATATGTACACCAAGAATTCAAGTCCAGGTACTGCACCTATATAGTCCGTGGACAACTGGGCCCAAAATGCATGGGCGAGGCCCACACTCGATACCTGGTCGAAATGGAGAGAACACTGCAGGGGCATCAGATCGAAATAAAACAGGTACCTCAGGGGGAAGGGAAGAGGGGGCACCTCAGCCGGATGAGTGCACGACGCCAGCTCGACGAGTGGGCTCCTGTATCATGGTGAGTGCAAAGCCACAGTCTCTCAAGTCTCTCCAGTGGGTGGTTTGCCCACTGCTTTATCCTGGGGAGTGCAAAGTCACAGTCTCTCAAGTCTCTCCAATGGGTGGTTTGCCCATTGCTTTATCCTGGGGAGTGCAAAGCCACAGTCTCTCAAGTCTCTCTAGTGGGTGGTTTGCCCACTGCTGCATCCTGGGGATTGCAAAGCCATAGTCTCTCAATTGGATGTCAGTCTCCACTGGTTCTGGAGGGGGCTTTGTGCCCAGAGTGCTTCATCCTGCCAAGGACTGAGGTAGTGGATGCATTTCTCCACTGGTTCTGGAGGGGGCTTTGTGCCCAGAGTGCTTCATCCAACCAAGGACTGAGGTAGTGGATGTGACACTCCACTGACGGTGGGGCAACATCGAAGCTTCCCAGGCCCCTGGAACTGACCACCAGCCTCGTACGAATTACCACTGGGGATGGCAGCCATGTCTGCGGTGGTGCCACTGGCTCAGGGTGTCGTGTGGCCGCTGGCGGTGCTTGCAGCGGGGTCAGTAGCGGCGGTGCTTGCGGCGGTCATTGGGGCTTCGGTGCTTGTGGCGGTCATTGGGCCGGCGGTGCTGGTGGCGGCCTCACTGACTGCGGTGCAGGTGGCTGGCTCACTGACTGCCGTGCTGGTGGCTAGCTCAAAGACTGCAGTGCTGGTGGCTGGCTCACAGACTGCGGTGCTGGCGGTGGTGTGAGTAGCAGCAGTTCTGGTGGTGGGCTCACTGACCACGGTGCTGGCGGCGGTGTCAGTAGCGGTGGTGCTGGTGGCGGGCTCACTGACTGCGGTGCTCTGAAGGGCACAGTGTCTGCGGTGCTGCTGAAGGGCTCAGTATCTGGGGTGCTGGCGGCGGTGTCCGTGGCAGCGGTGCATGTGGCAGTGCCAGAGGTGGTCTTGTCCGCCGTGCAGGTTGGCGGCGACGTTGACTTGCCTTTCTTTTACAGGCCCTTCCTCACCTTGGATGGTGGCGCAGCTGTCTTGCCACTCCCAACTATTGTCTTGGCTGAGCCCCTGGTGGCAGGTGTTTTGTCTTTCTCCCTCCTGGATGTGGGCAACTTCTTCTGTTTTGGAGGTGGGGGAATGTCCTTGGACTCGCTCCTTGGGACACTGGCAGCCCTGTGGCTTGGTGCACTCCAGAATCTGGATATTGCTGGCACCACTGTGCCCGGTGATGTGGTGGCTGAGGTGCTGGGTTGGGACCTGGAAAGGCGGGCCCAAGGGGACGGACGGGTGGGGGGAGGTGTAGGGAAGAGGTCAACATTTGAGAGGAAAAGCTTTTTTGACACACTGGGACGGGTAGATGGAGGGGGTTTGGGAGTGGAGGAAGAGGTAGTGGTTGTAGGAGGTGTTCGCATGCTGACTTTGGGTGAAGGTGCATGGGCTGGAGGCTGTCATGAGGTGGATGGCTGTTGGGTGGGTGTGTGACTGCGTTTGTGTAGTTTGGGAGGAGGGCTCAGAGACACACTGGGAGAGGACACAGGGGATGTGTGAATGGTAGTGGGGGTGGTGAGTGCACGTGAGCAGTGTGTGGTGATGGGCGTGCTGGTGATGGAGGTAGTGGCTGAAGATGTAGTGCATGCAGGTGTGAGTGGAGATGTGGCAGGGAGGGAAACGTGGAGGAGGGGGACACAGTGGAGGCAGTGGATGTTGGTATGTGTGCATGGGTATGATGCTTGTGTGAGTGCTTGTGGGATGTGTGGTGCTTATTTTTGCCAGAGCCACCCTTGGGTGTTGAGGTGTGGATGCTGGTCTGATGGTGTGCTTGGGATAGGCTGAGGTACTGGGGATTGGGTCTGGGTGGAGGAAGTTGAAGGGGGGAGGCTGGACACAGGGACAATGGCTGCCATCAGTGCAGAGGCCAGAGCCTGAAATGCTCGCTGTTGGGCTGCATGGCCAGAATGAATGCCCTCCGGGTATGCATTTGTCTGTTGCAACTGCTTCTCTACACCCTGGATGGCATTCAGAATGGTAGACTGCCCAACAGTGAGGGATCTCAGGAGGTCAATAGCCTCCTCACTGAGGGCAGCAGGGCTGACTGGGGCAGGGCCTGAAGTGCCTGGGGCGAAGGAGATGCCCACCCTCCTGGGTGAGCGGCCACGGGACACATGCTGAGGGGCTGCTGGGAGGTAGGTGCTGGTAGGGGGGGGTGGCGGCTGTACCTGTAGATGCGGTGGGCACAGAGGGGCCTTCCACCGCAAGGGAGCTGCCATCAGAGGAAGAGTCGGTGTCGCTGGTTTCAGCTCCTGTTCCCGCCGTGGAGCTCCCCTCGCCCTCTGTCCCACTGGTGACTTCAGACTCTATTGTCTCTCCATCCAGGGCCATGTGGGATGCAGCTCCCTCCTGCTCCGGTGGCACAGCTCCTCTGCCTGATGATGCTAATGCACACAAGAACAGGGAGACCACAAAAAAGGGGGGGGGAGAAAGAAGAAAGACATGTTCAGTGCATACAATACCACTACCGTCGGCGGACACCACAGACTCAGCAGCCCTCTGCACTACGCCATGCATTTAGAGTTCCCTAATTAATCACAGGGACATGGGGTACATGGCCTATGCCCGGTTGCTGCACACATGGAAGTCACAGGAGCCTGACTAGGTGTAGAAGGCTCTTACCACTGGTGGGGATGGGGTGCCACTTAGCCTGCCTCACAAAGTGTCCTTGCCTACAAAGCTCGCCCTAGCCTAGGGGAACCCACTGCCCAGCTTCATCACCCAGGCACCTCCAATCCGCGCAGAGTTTAATGGATGTGACTGTACTCACCCCCTTGTGGCTGCTGTGATGCCCTCAAGCGCCCATCCAACTCCGGATACGCCACCGCCAGGATCCAGAACATCAGGGGGGTCATGGTGCGATGGGCACCCCTCCCACGTTGGGAGACCATCCCGAGCTGGGCCTCCACCGTCTTCTTGCTCCAGCAGTGAATGTCCTCCCATCTTTCACGGCAATGTAAAACTTTAACTGTCCGGACCATCACAGTCATTGTCCCACGTTCCCACCCTTGCCCTGATGCACATACACTCACCGTCCGATCATTCAGGCCTCATCTCCCCCCGTATCTTCCATCCACACCACTCCAAACAGGCATTGCCCATACAGCATGCTCACAGTGTACTCACCTGTTTGTCTGGAGGACCGTAGAGTAGCGTGTACTGGGAGAGGACCCCATCCACTAGTTTATCCAACTCCTCCGATGTGAAGGCAGGGGCACTTTCTCCAGACACATGAGCCATCGTCGCTTCCAGACTGAGGTCACAGCAGCACTTGCAGTGTAGGTCCTCTCCTGTCGAAGATCAGGTATCAAGTGAGTGAACAGACAGAAAATGGTGGTCACGGCCAGGGGCTGTGCGTACCATCACCGCCGGCGTACATCGTCAATGGCTCCTGGAACCCATAGGGCCCAATGTTAACCAATGCAGGATTGCACCGCGGTCTTCGACCGCCTACCACGACGGTGTACAATGCCAGCGCAGTTACCTCATATCCCCTTGTCCCACATTACAGGTCAGGCAGCCGCCATTTCAGGGGGCCACATGGCAGTAGTTTTAAATGTGTCATGCCTACATAGGCATTGCATATACACAGAGACAGGCACATAGAGTATTGACAAATGTGTGCAATACAAATGTTTTTTTACTACCTCAGTGTTGGCTGACTCTGTGCTCGCTGTTCTCATCCATAGGGCACGTCCGCTGGGGCAGGTGAGGAGATGGCGGCATCCTCCGGTGTACAGACCACTGGTGGACCTGTCGACAAAGGAAGAGAGACATGTAATAGTCACCTACAGACTTGATTGTGCCACAATCCAGGAACTGTGTGCCCAGTTGGAGCCAGACCTGATTTCAGCAACCTGCCATACCACAGGGATCCCCCCTCTAGTGCAGGTCCTGTCAGTACTCCATTTCCTGTCAAGTGGGTCATTTCAAACAACAGTGGCCATAGCATCAGGGATGTCCCAGCCTATGTTCTCCAACGTGTTGTCCAGAGTGTTGTCTGCCCTGCTGAAACACATGCGCAGCTACATCGTGTTCCCTCAGGTGGAGGATTTGCCTACAGTGAAAGGTGACTTCTATGCCCTGGGACATATCCCCAACATCATAGGTGCCACTGATGGGACACATGTGGCCTTGGTCCTCCCCGCAGGAGTGAACAGGTGTACAGAAACCGGAAGAGCTACCATTCAATGAATGTGCAGATGGTGTGTTTGGCCGACCAGTACATCTCCCATGTGAACGCCAAGTTTCCTGACTCAGTGCATGACGCTTACATTCTGAGGAATAGCAGCATCCTTTATGTGATGGGGCAACTCCAGAGGCACCGTGAGTGGCTAATAGGTGAGGACAAGGACCCTATACCCTGTGAATAGTTGTCTCGGTCTGGTGTTGTCCCTAAGGGTTAGTGTGTGTCTAACAGATTTCCCTCGACATTTGCAGGTGACTCTGGTTACCCCAACCTGTCATGGCTACTGACCCCAGTGAGAAATCCCAGGACAAGGGCAGAGGAACGCTACAATGAGGCACATGGGCGAACTAGGAGAGTGATAGAAAGGACCTTCAGCCCCCTGAAGGCCAGGTTCCGGTGCCTCCATTTGACAGGTGGTTCCCTATACTACTCACCAAAGAAGGTGTGCCAGATCATTGTGGCCTGCTGTATGCTGCACAACTTGGCTTTGCGACGACAGGTGCCTTTTCTGCAGGAGGATGGTCCAGAAGGAAGTCTTGTGGCAGCTGTGGAGCCTGTGGACAGTGAAGAAGAGGAGGCAGAAGAAGAGGACATAGACAACAGAAACAATGTGATCCAGCAATACTTCCAGTGAGACACAGGTAAGAAGACATCACTGCCTCCCACATCTGATAAAATTGTTAGACATATCATCTGTCTGTCACTTTCACCCAGTGCATGGACCCTGAATTGTCACTTTGCCTTTCCATTTCACAGATGTGGGTCCCACTGTGTGACCTCTGCTATGTTACCTCATGGACTAGAGCTGTGTGACATGGGTATGTTGACAATAACTGGACATTGCTAGTTTCCTCAGTTATTGCAAATACACATTTGTGAAAGCCCAGACTGACTCCAGATTTTTTTGTGATTCAAGGGTGTTTATTTAAGTGCAAAATAGTGGAGGGGGTTGTAAAATGGTCAGGGGTGATGGTGGAGGAATGTCCATGGCAGAGTCCAGTTATTTGTCTCACAGGTGCATTGTCCAAAGGGGCATAGGAAGTGGAGCTAGGGCAGTTTAAGGATGGACAGGGTGACAAAGTGGGACAGAAGGATGACATTCTGGGTGGTCTAATTTCTTGGAGGGGGTCTTGGCATTGTTCTCTGTCTTTGTCCTGGATCTCAGGGACCGCTTGCGGGGTGGTTCTCCATCTGCAGGGGGTGGGGTGCTGGTGTCATGGTCCTGTGGCGGTGCCTCCTGTCCACTAGCGCCGGCGGAGGTGGTGGACAGTTCATCGTCCAGGCTGGTGTCAGGGGCCCCTTTGTTGTGCCACAGTGTCCCTCATGGTATTCACAAGGTCCTTCAGCACCCCTGCAATGGTGTCCAGGGTGGTGTTGATGGACTTGAGTTCCTCCCTGAACCCCAAATACTGTTCCTCCTGCAGCCGCTAGGTCTCCTGAAACTTGGCCAGTACTGTTGCCATCGTCTCCTGGGAATGATGGTACGCTCCCATGATGTTGGAGAGGGCCTTGTGGAGAGTGGGTTCCCTGGGCCTGTCCTCTCCCTGTCACACAGCAGACCTCCCAGTTCCCCGGTTTTCCTGGGCCTCTGTCCCCTGAACCGTGTGCCCACTGCCATTGCCCCCCGGTCCCTGCTGTTCTTGGGGTGGTGGGTTTGCCTGGGTTCCCTGTAGTGGTAGACACACTGCTGCTTGACGTGCCCTAGGAACAGAGGGATGGGCCCGCTGGATGGGTGCTGTGCTGGTGTTTCCTGAGGGGGAGGCTCTGTGGTGTCCTGTGACTGTGTCAGGGGAACCGACTGTCCTGAGGTCCCAGATGGGCCGGGCTGGTCATCTAGATCCAGTTGGACAGAGCTGCTGTCATCACTGTGGGCCTCTTCTGTGGGGGGGGGGGGGTGGAGACATGTCTGGAACCTCCTGTCCAGTGACTTTGGGTAGGGGTCCTGCAGGGGTGGAAAGGCATGATTATTGCATTTGTGTGTGCCATTGGTGTGCAATGGGTGGGTGACCCTGTACCCCAGTGCTTACATTCTTGTGTAGGACCTTGTGTAATAATTGTTTTGGTGTCTGTTTGGGTATCTGTAGTGGACATGCTTTGGTGATGGATGTCCATGCTTTGTTGTTTCATGCAGGGCTTGGTGTCGGGATGTGTGGTTTGTGATAATGGGACATATGTGAGGAGTTAGAGTGGTGGGGTGAGGGTGAGGGTATGTGATAGCATGCAGGTAGGGTGGGGGATATGGTAGTTAAAGATTTGAATTACCAGAGTCCATTCCTCCAGCTACTCCTGCGAGGCCCTCAGGATGCAGTATAGCCAAGACCTGCTCCTCCCATGTTGTTAGTTGCGGGGGAGGAGGCGGGGGTCCGCAGCCAGTCCTCTGAACTGCAATCTGGTGTCTTGAGACCACGGAACGCACCTTCCCCCGTAGGTCGTTCCACCTCTTCCTGATGTCATCCTGTGTTCTTGGATGCTGTCCCACTGCGTTGACCCTGTCCACGATTCTGCGCCATAGCTCCATCTTCCTAGCTATGGAGGTGTGCTGCAACTGTGATCCAAATAGCTGTGGCTCTACCTGGATGATTTCCTCCACCATGACCCTGAGCTCCTCCTCAGAAAACCTGGGGTGTCTTTGCGGTGCCATGGGGTGGTGTGGGTGATGTGTGAGGTGGTGTGTGTTGTCATGTGTGACGGGATGTGAGGGGATATGAGGGGATGTGTTTGTGTGTGTTGTGTGAGGTGCGTGGATGTTGTGTGAGTGCCTGTGGATGCTAGTTTGTTGATAGTGGTCTCTCTCTCTGGTCTTCTGTCACAATTCTGGTCTTAAGGGTTTGTGGGTGATGTGGGTGTGTGTTTTATATTGTATTGAGTGTGTGGGTGGGGTGTGTGTATGTGTATCAGGTGTGTGCATTTCAAATTGTCCAATGTGTTTGTGTTTTGTAAATGTGTGTGTATTTTGAGCGCAGCGGTGTGTACCGCCAATGGTTTACCGCGGTTGAAAGACCGCCGCGTGGATTCATGGGTCGTGATAGTGTGGGCGTATTCCTGTTGGCGTGACGGTGGAGGTTTTGTTATCGCCAGTTTATCAGTGACCTTTGGTTGACGGACTTGTTAAGGTGTCTGGATTTTGGCAGATTCAGAGCTGTGGGTCGTAATAACTGTAGCGGAATTCCGCGGCCGCGGTCTTCTGCACGGCGGTAAGCAGGATTTACCGCCAATGTTGTAATGAGGGCCTATGACTTCCCCAGCCTGGACACTCGTAGGAAAACTATATGCAGCTACGTTGATCATGAACTCTTATGAATGTTTTAAAAGTGGACTTAATTTTATTTAGCCCTTGTACATAGACTGATTACCCTGACGCTTCCTGATATGTCTTTATTATGTTGCCCGATCCCCTTCAAGTTCCCTTCCCATTGTACTGGAAAGATTTTTTTTTTCTTTTCTCCCTTTCCATCGGACAGTATTATATCTTTTAATTTAAAGATTTGGAGCTAGATAAAATTTATTTTAACAAACTATTTGTCTCTGTCTTGTGTTTTCTATTATATATGTTGGATTCTAAATGGTTAAGACTACACCTCTAGGTGGTTTGGTATGCTTTTTACATGATACCTATAAACACGGATTGTCCTATAAATCCACATGTAGTACTGACACACATTTATAGTCACATATATGTCTAACCATTTGAACATAATCAGATATAAAACAACAAGGGATAGAAGTTTTAATTGGTGCACATATTGAAGTTTATTTGCATATCATTGTAAGTGAATACACATGTACAGTAGCTGAGGGGATATCTCTTACAACTACGCAAATGTGGTGGTGAGGATCTCTGTGAGTAAGCGAGCATTCTGGGTTGGTGTTGATGTGTGGGTAGGTTTGTGGCATCTCCCTGTGCAGGTGGGTTAGTTTACTCAGCTGAGGAGTGTAGGGCCTGTATAGTTGGTGTGGTTGCCTGTACAGTTGGTGGGGGTCCCTGCACAGTTGGTGGGGGTGCCTGTACAGTTGTGTGGTGCCTGTACAATTTGGGGGGTGCCTGTGCATGTGGTTGGGTGCCTGTGCAGTTAGTGGGACAGGTGGCTGGGTGGGGTGGGGTACAGCTTGGTGTGTTGGGTCCCCTCCATGTGTTGACTGTGAAGGAAGACCTTAAATCATTTTTAACTTGCCCTCCATCATCTTCATGGCCAAGGCATGGTGTCTTTCACTCTTGCCCCTATAGATTTTGGTTTGATCTTGGTACATCCAACATGTCTTAACAACATTTCACAATACCGTCCAAGGCACGGGTCTGCCTGTCAAACATCTGAGGGAATCCATGAAGTGAATCTGGAATGTCAGACAGAGTAGCCCCTCCTGCACAAAAGTCCTGCCTCACACCAGACGATTGTTGGAAAAATTCTTCCTCTCTCTGGCCAACATGAGCATCTGCCATCACCCTCCGCATGGAACACCCTTTGATATGACCATCAGGTCAAGCAGCGCTGGGAGGAGTGCCACATGAGAGGCTGTGGGGAACAGATTTATGCCTAGAGGATATTTGCTCCTTTCCAAGGGTGTTCTATCCTACAGATGTTTGAGAGTAGGCATGGAATACACTGTCATGGGAGGAGTGTGTAGGTAGGAGATTAAACACATTAACTTTGGATGTTATGGGTGTGAGGAGGTGATGGTTGTATTGGGGGAAGTGAACTGGTTGGCTGACTACTGGGAATGGGCAGTCCTCATAAGGGAAATGGGAGGTATTATGTTGGCCAGATCTGACATAGTTTCCTGTTTTTTGGCCAGTGGGCCAACAATGTTCTCCCCCTCATCCATGTCCTTCTCTGAGACCAGCACCTGATCATCTTCTTCCTTCTCATCCTCGTCTTGTTGAGCACTGCTGGCCGCTGACATTACTAAGTGGTAGACGATCGGGTTCTATCCTCTAATTGCCTTGAATTGCCTTGGATTGGCCGCCGCCCTCCACTGGTGGATAGTTCAGCTTTATCAAGCGACTCATTGCCCCAGCACCTGAAAGATGGAGATTGCAACATATTAAGCATTTGCCATAGTATATCATGTGCTACAACACAACAGTTTGATCAGTTCTTCTTGGCATCTACCTGCACTTCCACATGCCACCTCGTTTATGTATACATACATATGACAGCTCAGACTGTAGCATTGAGATGTTCAATAAAGATGTAAAATGCAAAATCACACTCACCAACTCCAACCACAGATCTGTGTGGTTTTGATATCCGCCGTGATGTCAGCTGCTGACCCTGGCTCCTTGATTGTAAGGAGGAAAATATGAGCCTCAATCCAGCAGCTTCAGAAGAAAGTGACACCTTAATTATTATTCAGCATGAATGATAAATGAACATGCAAAATACGTTGCTGATTATGTTGGAAACCTATCACATAGCTACATTAGATGTTTAGAAAAAATGCCTACATCTGCAAAATTACTCATACTGAATTGGTAACTTTGAACCCTATGGGAAATAATAGTTACACTATATGGTTCATTTACTAGATACAAGGGTGATAGTGAGTGTGACTACTGCAGCCAGAAGGTCTCCTGATTCCCTGGATGGTTCCCTGGATAATCCTAGGGTAAGTAGTGCTAAAGGAAGGGCTAACTTACTTTGGAGACCTTTAAAAAAATCTCCAATAGATCCCACAACTCCTTAAAATCTTCGGGATGCGAGAAAACAACTAAAAAAGGCTAAAACGTCCGCATAAAGGGAGCATTGGGACTCCTTCTGGGTAAGGATGCTCTATGACACCAGGAAAAAAAACTCCACAAATTTCTGGTGGACTGTAAATGGGTTTAGTAGATCTCTCCCGAGCGTGGCAGCCTCTAACATCTTGAAGACAAGTTGGTAAAATTTTCAGTATGGCAGCTTTAACCCTGAGGTACAGGTGAAACAAATCAGCATCTACTCAGAAGATCTAAAGCCAGCAAATACTGTGATAACATCACACAGGGAAAGTGATGAAAAAACATCCTGGTGCTTAATTACTATATACACTGTTCAGAGGCAAATTGAAAGGGGCCATTGAGATGGGGCACCGGGTATGAACAGAATTCTGCCAGCTATATATAAGGACGACCCACTATTCTGGGCCGCTCAACTAACGCCGCTGTTTAACAGCATTATGCTGCACCACTGCAACCGTTCATCATAATGTGGTTTGATTCTTGCACCAATTTTTAAGGGAGGGGACAAAGGGGACTTGGCCTGGTGGCTGTGCTAGAAAAAGATGCTAAATATTGTGCTGGAGTTTTATGGGAAGAACTACAGCACTGGGCAGATGATAACGGCATTATACTGCTTAATGAAACTGGCTTCACCAAGCATTCAGGGACCTCAGTTAACATTTTGGCACTTTCCTTGCTCACTGACTCAGCAAAAACAATCACCCGATTCACTTTGGTTTTTATAGATTATAGGTCCACATTTGACAGGGTCATCCGGGGAAGACTCTGGAGGAAACTGGCCAACCTGAATAACCTTGATAGCTTGTTAAGAGCACTGGAATTACTGCATACAGATACATGGGTCAGAATTAAACTAGGGGACGAGTTCTACTTCTCCAGGCTAATCAAAACAACACAAGGTCTGAAGCAGGGATGTGTCCTGGCCTCAACTTTGTTTAACTTGTTTTTATAAGATGTCACTTCCATATTCAATGCAGTTAATTCACATCTGCCAACAATGGGGGCCATTCAGCTTTCAAATCTTCTGTACACAGATGACCTTGTCCTCATCAGCAAAACTAAGGTTGGCCTGCAATATCTTCTTAATACAACCTCGGCTACCTCAATAGGGAACAGATTGACCTTTAACAGAAACAAAACAAAAATACTAGTCATTCAAGACAAAAAGGCCACAGAAGCATAATTGGTTTCTGGGAACAGAAAAGGTTGGATTAGTAAAAAGCTTCAAGTACCTTGGAGTTCACTTCAAAAGTAATGGACGGTTCGGGGACCAACTTGAAGAAATAAGGAAGAAAGGCAATGCATTGGCTTATGGTCTGCGGTCTCTTTATAATAATCTGAAAGGCCCAACACTTCCACTGATCTTGCAGGTAGCCAAAGTGAAGGTCCTTTTAACCTTGACCTATCTGAGTGAGGCCCTTAGGGGACAGGACAGTGGAATTCTGGATAAAATGTTACTCAAAGTTTACAGGGCAATCTTTCAATTACCATTATACCCTTCGCCAGCCCAGATTTGACTGGAGATTGGTATTGCCAAACAATCACTGGCTCGGAAGGCCGCTTATACTGTGTGCTGTTACAAAAGTAAAATTGGCAATGGAAGACTCCTTAGGCTATCATCTCTGGTCTGAACTAAAAGGAAGACAGGGCTCTTTGGCATGGATCTCCCTGGATCAGGCCTTGTGCACTTTTGGCCTAATTAAAGTTTGGGACTCTTCCCTAAATCTCTTGGATTTTAAAAATCTGGTCAAATCCACCACACAGCTGCTTTCATTGCTTGAGGATAGAGGCAGTTTGTCCAGACGTAGACATGGTTGGATGACACTCCGCAGTTACACCAGGTTAAAACCACAGGACTAATTAAGTGATCCATGCAGCAACAAGATCAAGGAACAGTTCCTGAAATACAGGCTAGGGATATTACCCATCATAAGCCACTACCCTCTGTGGAAAAGAAGTGAAGGTCAAGAGAACTGTCGGTCATGTAACCAAGAGCCAGAGGACATCATTCACGTCCTTCGCTCGTGCTGCTCTGCTATGGATGATTGGTGGGTGCTCTTGCACAGGAAAAGGAAGGGTTGAGGAATAAGATCCTGCCAAGAGGCAGTAATGGCCTATTTAGAACCAACGGACATTAGGCTGAACTGTACTATCGTGAAATTTCTGCAGAGATTTGGAAAAACAGCTTTAGCGAGGGTCTTAGTGGAAGTTGGAGAGGTGGGAACCTTTTAAACATTCCTAAAGAGCCCAATATCTTTAAAGAACCTACCTGACCTTGCCTTGTTTTGGCCCCAGTGAGATTATAGCCCAAGAAACTTTAATAATTTCACTTTGCTCTTCCATCAATCAGGACAAAGGGTCAGCTTGGCTGGGGGGGGGGCTGATGGATAAGGCACTTCACCCACTTACTATCGCCCCCGATGCCTCATTTGATGCCACTCTGAATTTGCTTTTTCCATTGTACAATGAGTGCTTACTTTTAACTTTTACAAAGCACTGTGCACTTTAACTGAGAATGTGCACCTTAATTTTAATAATGTTCATTCTGTGCAAAGGGATAGCCTGGTAGGGGTGTGGATGGATTAAACTCTAATCCCACTTGCTCCTGTTCCCTGGTGTCCCATTTAACGCTGCTCTGAACCTATAATGAGTGCTAGCATTTCAACTTTATAAATACTGCACACTTTAGTTGTGCACTTGAATTTAAATTTCTATAATGCTCATTGCATTTTATCTGTTGCACTTGCACTTAATTTTTGCTTTGGCACCATGGGCAGGTTTTTCTGGTAAAAGCTAGGGCATACATATTTAGTGTTCGTGAGAAGCAGGTCAAGATGCCCCTTTCCATAATCTGCCCTACAAAGGGCTTAGTAGGAGGGCTTTAAGTTGTTTTAATTATTATGTTGAAAGGTCTGATATGAGATACACTCTGCTACACCTTCTATGCTGCTGGATTACTGTGTGTGTTTTATGTGTTTTATAATGCAGTTTATTATATAATGTATAACATTGCAATCATTTTAATAATCAAGCAATATCCCTGGATAAGGTACTGAAGGCACTTTGGATGACTGAGGTTCTCCTGACAGCAGCTGTAATGAAACAATCGTATCCATATTACACAATCACAAACAATCATATCCATATAACACACAGCGCATATGACACAGCCATCACCACACACACGGACACACACAACAACCACACAAGGGCACACAACACCCCCATAACACATGGCAACACAAACAATACACAATTTAGCTACACACATGCATGTACCAAACACATCCTACACACCGTACACAGCAATGAAAGTGGGGCTAATGGCAGGGCCACACACATGCAGCCCAGGCACAACAGCTAGCACAACCAACACACGCACACATGTCACACACACACAAACCAAATCCCACAAACACTAAACAGCCATGTAGAAAGAAAGGCAGGACACGTATTTTGCCATCGGATCCAACACCAGGGTGGCCCAGATGTATTCAGAAGGTCAAATTGTAAAGAAATAAATAACTATTTACATTCACAAGGCCATTGGCCAGTCCAATGTACATGCTGCCTATGGCAAAAATGGCACTTCACTGTGCCCCTACTTGACTCCTGACTGGAAAATGACCTCCACAGGGTAGGGGCATCAAGGGGCATGCAGGCATCTCAGGGGTGAAGGGGGGAGGGGGCTGTGGGCTTGGGAGTGGGGTCTTTGGGCATGGGTTTAGGAGGGGGTCCTTGGACTTGGGCTTGGGAGGGGGGCCTTGGGTCTGGGCTTGGAAGGGGCAGACTTCGTGGCATGGGGAGGGGCATGGACACTACCGGGGGCAGAGGAGGACTTGGAGGTGGAAGGGCTGAACTTGGGGAGGGACAGAGAGCACTTGGGGTATCACGAGGTGGGCGAGGGGTAAGGAACAGGGAAAACTCTATGAGGAAATGCTTCTTAGACACACAGGGGCAGTCATGGCAAAAGGGTTTGGGAGTGAAGGGAGAGGGAGTGGATGTAAGATGTGTCTTCGTGGATGACTTGGGTGCAAGTGTTTGCTTGGAATGCTTGTGGGTGCTGGGTGTCTGTAGGGTAGGTGAGTGAAGAAGTTTAGGTGTTTTAGGAGGAGGAGGGGAGGAGGTGCTGGGAGATGCCGTGGTGAATGGGTGACTGTCTGTTGGGGTGGTGTCTGCAGGTAAGGTACATGTGCTGCATGTGGGGGTGTTGGAGGTTGTGGTGGCTGCAGATATGGTGACTGGGGTATATTTTTGTGGGTCTGCTATTGTGCTGATTGTGGGTAAGACAGGACTGGTGGCTGGATCCATGAATGATGGTGTGGTGGTTGCAGGTGTGTCTGGTGTGGTGTCTGTGAAGGAGGGGCTATCATGGGGGAAAGTGCAGGGAGTGGATGTTGGCATGTCTGCAGGTGGATGTTGCTTGTGTGTATGTCGATGGTGGGTCTTGTGGAGCTTGTGTTTGTCTGAGCTACCCTTGTCTGTTGAGGTAGATGCATGCCTGTGTGTAGGTATGCTTTGGATGGGTATGGGGAGAGGGGCTTGAGATTGGGAAGAGGTAGGTGGAGGGGGGACAGGAGACAAAGGGACACTGGCTGCCATCAAAGTGGAGACTAGACTCTGAAAGGATCTCTGTAGGCCAGCCACAGCACTGTGAATACCCTCCAGGAACACATTCTTCTGTTGTACAATGGTGGACTGACCCACAGAGATGGACCTCTGAAGGTCACTAGCCTCCTCACTGAGGGTAGTAGGGCTGACTGGGGCAGGGGGAGAGGTGCCTGTGGTGAAGGAGATGCCCACCCTTCTGGGTGAGCAGGCACGAGCTACAGGGTGGGGATCTACAGGGATTGGGTGGTAGTAAGGAGGGTGGTGGCAAATATGGTGCTGGGGTGGTCCCAGATGGGTGCACCACTGCCAGGGAGTGTCCACAGGAGGAGGATTCTGAAGAAGAGGTGGTAGATCCGGTATACCCCATGGCACTCCCCTCGCCTTCCGTCTCTCTAGGTCCCTCGTGCTCACTGGTTTCAGCTTCCTGGGTCCTGTGGGCTGGTGCTTCCCCACATGCCTATGTGCCCCTTCTCCTTTGCCAGGCGATGCTGATGCACACAAAGAGAGAGAAAGGGAGGGAAAGACAGATAGGGGAAAAATGTAAATATATAGCTTCCATAGACACTTAAACATGTTCACCTGTGACAATACATATCATGGCTACGCAATTGCATTTGCCAATACACATTACCTACATAATGTCATTACATGTCCCTGCTACCCACACCTGTATGCCAACCCTCATACCTACATCAATGCCTAAGTAGGATTGCACTACTAGAGTCATTCCCATGATGCCTACCAAATGTTAGCTAGCACAGCATGCCCTGGATGCTGTATCAATATTATGCCTGTATGCACATCTTACCTCTCTATACCCCTCTCACCCATTGGATGTGCAGCTGACTGAACACAACACTTCAGACTTCTAGAGTAACAACACCTGATTAGTCCATGTCCTCTGCAATATGTCTGTCACAGACCATACAGCACCTATCTGTCATATTACATGGCTGGCCATTCAGTACAGTGAAGCCATTATAGAGAACAACTCAGATTTAGCCAATACAAGTCAGACACCCAAACATTTCACATCTGATGTGTACTATGTGAGTCTGTGGTATAGCCATGTGATCGGTCAGACCCTATCACATAACCAGAGCAGCTGACACCCAACACATATATCACTGCTCAGCATACTGCTAAGTGCATCTACAATGGGCCATATCACACATCCACTGAGTGCAGTGTCACAACAGATGTACCTCTGGAACACACATATCACATCATGGACCACTACCAATGCCACCACACATGCAGGTACACCAGTTTTACTTCACACCATGACAACGCCAGTCTCACACACACCATTCCAATAATGGCAAAACCTATCACTGAGCCCATACAACACACATCCCAGAGGAGAAATATTTGCATCCATGAGGCATACATGGACAAACACCACTGGCTGTACACCAATTACACATCCCACTACCACATAAGGCAGCATGAGGAGACTGAATACAAAATGTGAATCACATCTACACGCCATGGGTCATGCTATGCCGAAACCACTCCTAAGCTGCCACTGCCTATTATGCAAGTCAAGCTGCAATAGTCATAGGGCATCAGATGTGCCCACAAATTGCCATTATGACATGATGTAGGCAGTTACTCAACATTGCAGCACAGGAATTGCTAGGGCTTCGTCATACATGCCCTATACACATCATGGTGTCATATTGGGGATCTCTCAGGGCACTTTCTACCTCTTATATCATCCCATATGTTTAAAGGCCTCATCCCCACATGTATAGCTGCTAGGAATGTATTATCTGTGCAATCAGGCCTCATAACATCCACATGTATCAGTATCCCAGGTTGGCTACCAACACATACCCTACAGTCAGAAGATCACCTTGCCATGCCTAGTCAGCTATCAGGCCAATACTCCGGTCCCATGAAGGCCATTCATGTGGTGGAAGTGTAATGCCAGCCCCACAATCAGTCAATATCAGCTACAGTACATGATGTATATAGCCCCAGTGATAAAAGGAGAGTCACACAGTAGCATATACAGGTAGGCTACACAGATGAAATGGACTGACACTTTAGAGCCACTAATTCAGATGGATGGAGCTGTTAATATACAATGCTTCTGGAGATCCAAACACTCACATCCATTGTATGGCCAGGATGGAGTCACACATGTACCTATGTCATTAGTGCGTCTCCAAATTACAGACAGGGAAAGGTATGGAAATGGGAGATGTACATCCACTGACAGTAAAGCACGGGCCCATATCTTCTGGCAGGGTGCCTAATACCCATTTCCAATCGCAGAGAAACATGTAGCACTAACACCAAAGTCATGTTGCCTGCAGTGAGGCAACCAATCCCATTTAAGGCATGGCAAGTCCATGGATACAGTCAGTACTCGCCCCCCTTGTGGCTGCTGTGCTGCCCTCAAATGCCCATCCACCTCAGGGTAGGCCACTGCCAAAATGCGGGCCATTAAGGGGGTCAGGGTCTGACGAGCTCCCCTCTCTCCAGCGTCTCAGGTCCTCCCACCACCTGCGACAATGGATGCTCCGCCAGCTATGGACCACCAGGGTCCACACTTGCTTGGCGATGGCACGCAATATCCCCTACTTCTGATGGACATTTACCTGCATGGGTAACACAGACAGAAGGAGAAAGTCATGTGGACCTGCACCATACCAACAGAAGTAGAGTATAACCATCAGACTCACCAAATGCCCACACTGGCCCATCGTCATGGTTCACACGCCTTAACTCCATTTCTCCTGCATGCATATACTCTCTGACCGGTACACTTACGCCATCTAACCTCACACACAAACCTATCACACATGACAATGGCTTTGGGATCACCTCGTCCTCTGGTGCCCTATACAGCTGTCCAGACTTAGAACCCTTTCCACCAGTTTCTCCTGCTCTTCTTGGGTGAAGGCTGGGGCCCAATCACCTGCAGGATGTGGCATGATGGCTCCTAGAGACAGTACACAGCAGCTCACATCATGGAGGTCTTGATTGCAAGAGTGTTAGGAGTTAAGTGAGCTAGGCTGCAGAAAATGGCTGTCGCGGCCGCCGCATACAGGACCGTCACTGCCGGCAGTGATCGCCATTGGCCACAGTCCCCAATAGGCTGCACTGTTAACCAATGAGAAGTTGCACAGCAGTTGCAATGGCCTCCTGCCATGACGACATACGCCAGTGGACTTAGGTCACTTCCATGTGTCCAGTGCATGCAGGACAGGCAGCTGCCATTTTATGCACATATCATGCTTTGCTGCAGCAAAATAAGTGTGCCATACACGTTTTCTGTCCAGAATGTGGAGCAGACCTATGTTGTGCATTCATGGTTAGGCTTACACATGTGACATGCATGGCACAGTGACGTTACACAAACAGTTGTCTGATGAAGTGCATGGCCAGATACTCAGAGCCTCATAGGTGGTGTAACCATGTAGGTGTATAGCATTACTACGTGCATGGTCAGTGCGGACTGGTCTGTATACCACATATGGCACATTACACATGTGATGCATGTCACAAACTATTGATCAGGGTCAGCAAAGTGCAGCAAGAATGCTGTTTTAGGATGCCCAATATTGTATGTGTCAGCAGTGCGAGGCATGTCTACAGTGTTAGGTGTGCGATAAGGACATGTTCAGCTACATGAACATCTCTCCCTATCCTATATACCCTGTCATGAGGAGATTGAGACATGCACCAGTGTGTCGTCCGCTAGTCAACCTATATACATAATCCCCATGCCATCACTCCCCCAGTACAAGTCCTATCAGTGTTACACTTTCTTGCCACAGGCTCCTTTCAGAATACAGTGGACTTGGCAGCAGGGATATCAAAGCCCATGTTCAGTCTCATGTTGAGGGATGTACTGTGTGGTTTCTTGAAACATCTGGACAGCTACACCAGATTCTGCCAACGTGTGCATTTGGCCTATGTGAAGGCAGACTTCTTTGATATGGGACACATCTCTCATGTGATATGGACCATAGATGACACCCATATTGCTTTGGTCCCTCCCAGTGCCAATGAAATGGTGTATAGGAACAGAAAAAACTACCATTGTATCAATGTTCGGGTGGTGTGCATGGCAGACCAGTACATCTGACAGCCAAATTTCCAGGATCTGTGCATGACTCCTCCATCCTGAGGAACATCCCCCACATGATGGCACGACTACACAGGGAGAGGGCATGGCTCATTGGTCTGTATGCATTTGGATGTGTGTGTTTCTGTTATGGCACCTGTAATCACTATCTACCCTGTGGCTATACCTGTATTGTAACAGGTCGTACCTCTGTGCTGCACACAGGTGACTGGCTATTTTAACCTTCCCTGGCTGTTGACACCAGTGAGGTACCCTGCCATGGAAGGGGAACACCATTTCAATGAGGCCCACAGCAGGACGTGGCGTGTAGTTGAAAGGACATTTGGCCTACTGAAGGCCGAGTCAGGTGCCTGGACGTCTCTGAAGGTACCCTCCTCTGCACTCCCCAAAAGGTATGCCAGATCATAGTTGCCAGCTGTATGCTCCACAATCCAGTCTTGAGACGCCAGATACCATTACTATCTGACGGTGGGGAGGCAGCTGGACCAGTAGCTGGTGACGCAGACATGGAAAGTGATGAGGAGGCAGATGAGGACGGTGCAGCTGATTCTAGGACTGAGCTCATCAATCAGTACTTCCAATAACATACAGGTATGTTGTGTGGGTATTTGCAAGTGTTGTATTTGATTGGTGTCAATGGTACTCCTGATTTGGGTCATCAGTGGTGGTGTGATGTGTTCCTATCCCTATGTGTGTGTTTTGGGAGGTGACTGATTGTATGTAAGGTGCAGAGTTCAAATATTTAATCTCTAACGTGTGTACTCTGTGCATGTTGTAAGATTCACATCTCCTATGGACTGAATTATCCTGTTCTCACGTCATTCATGTGACCTGTGATTCTCCTGGCAGGGCCTCCATTCCACTAGCTGACACAGATGTGGAGGGCTCAATTGTGATGTGGTTAGTGCAAGGGGCCTGCTGGTGGGTGGAGGAAGCACACAGGGTGGTGTTAATGTCCCTGAGCACCCCTGCAATGGAGGTCTTGGTGACAGTGTGGGCCTGCCACTAATGCATGACCTCCTGGTGGTATTCCCTCTGTAGCCTTTGGTTTTCCCCCAATATGTTGAATATCTGGCCCATCCTGTCCTGGGATCGATGGCATGTTCTCAGGACTTGGGAGATGGCTTCCTGGTCAGGTGACTGCATTGGGTGCCCTGTCCTCTGGCCCACAAGTTGCCTCCCACGCCCCCTGCCCCCATGTGCTTGTGCCCCTGGCACGGTGTGCCCACTCCAGTCTCACCAGGACCTTCATTGTCTTGGGTGTGAGGGGTCGACCTAGGTCCCTGTACTGTGGGGCACACTTTTGATTAAACATTCCTTGGGACACAGGTTTGGGGACGAAGGGTTGACTGTGATGTTGGTGCCACAGGGAAGGTGGTTGATGGGGACAGGGTGAGGCAGGGAGTGGTAGCCTGACCAGGGATCCCAGATGGGCCAGGTAGGTTGTCACTGTCCAGACCTTCATCCTGAGAAGGGATGGCCCTCTCAGGTATGCTCTCCATGGTGGCTCTGGAAGGGGTACATGTGAATGGTTGTCCCTTTGTCTGATGCATGCAGTGGCTTGACATGATTCCCAGCGATGGCAATGACAAATGCAGCACTGCTAACACAGTTTGTGGATAGTGGATTGTGACATATGTACCATGCTTCGTAGGGGTTGTGGTCGATCAGGTTTGTTAACTTTTGGTCGGTGGGTGGGTTCTGTTCCTGTGTGATGGTTCACATGACAGGTGTGCCTTGTTAGCATGTGGCTATTCAGGCTTGCTAGATGTGAGTGGGTATGGCTGTGACTGCAGCATGGTGTCCAAGTGGGAGGAGGGTATATGTGTGTGCAGGATTGCTTGTCCTGTGTGTGCATGTTGTGCATGGAGTATACCTTCTTACTGCCATGGCCATGATCAGTCCATTTCAGGGGTAGTGATCTGGATACGTGACCCTTAGGTTTGGTGACAGTGCTGTGTCTGTGTTTGGTGTTGTTTGGCATTGTGTTGTACCGTAGCATTGGTGTCACTGCCATATATTGGTCCTCAGTCGAAGTATTCAGTTGGTGTAGCTGGTGCAATGGTCATGCATGCCAGTGTTGTAATGTGATGTGCACATTGCTGGTTTTGATGTTGATGAGAGGTCCATTGTGGGAGTCCTAGTGACTGTGATTGGAGTGCTATTCGTGCACTTGGCAGGGAAGGTGTGGGCATTGGGGCTGGGTGATGGTGTGGCCTGCAGGGGAGGGGCATTTGTTACTTAGGTGGGAGGTGTAGTAGAATATAGGTTGAATTGTGGAGTGATTGGATGGTGTCGAAGCATGCTGCACCGGAGGAATTGCACCAGGGGATTGTGAATTACTCACCAGAGTCCAGTCCTCCAGATATTCCAGTCAGGTCCTCTAGATGCAGGATGTCCAAGACCTTCTCTTCCCATGATGTGAACTCTGGGGGAGGAGGTGGGGGCCCACCGCCAGTCTCCAGCACAGCAATTTGGTGTTGTGATGTCATGGAATGCACCTTCCCCATAGGTTGTTCCACCTCATCCTGATGTCCTCCCTTGTGCATGGATGGTTGTCCACTGAGTTGACCCTGTTGACAGTTCTGTGCCATAACTCCATTTTCCTAGCAATGGATGTTTGCTGTACCTGTGCTCCAAACAGCTATGGCTCTACCCTAACAATTTCATCGACCATGACCCGTAACTCATCGTCTGTGAAACATGGGTGCTTTTGATGAGACATGATAGTTGTGTTGTGGGTGGGGGTGGGTGTTGTGTGTAGAGTGCAGTGTAGGGCACTTGGTGGGGTGGGGGTGTTTGGTTGTGTGTGCTGGCTGGTTGTAGTGTTTGTGTGCAGTAGTGATGTGTATAGTGTTGATTGTGCAGTTGTGTGCTCAATATGAAGTGTATATGTGCCTATGGTGTATAAGTGCTTATTTATAGGTTTGTAGGTCCTCGCATTCTCTGTATGTGGTTTTTGTCGCAAAGGATTGTGGGTTGTGTGTGTGGGGGGTGTTATATAGTGCAATGAGTAGGTGTGTCTGCTGTGTATGTGTGTGAAGTGTGGGGTATTCAAACTGTCCAATGTGGTGTTGTGTTCTGTCTGAAGTGAGTTTTTGAGTGCGGCGGTTCGGACCGCCAATGGATTTCCACCATGGAAGAGCCGCTGTGCTGATTTATGAGTCGTGATGTGGTGGGTGGAAGGTTGTCGGGTTGGCAGTGCTGGTGGTGGTGGTGGAACCATTTCTTTCCTGCCCTCCAGTGTCCTGGAGGTGTCAGATTTGTGGCTCTTTTTTGGCAGCCTTCTGTGTTTCACTCTTAATACAGTGGTCAGATTACCACCAACATGGTGGTCTTTCGGCGGCAGCCACTGCGGCAGTTTTGCAGAAAGACTGCCAAAATCATAATGAGGCCTGTAATGTGTGGCTGCCAGAGTTACACTGTAATTGCTTAAACACAGTTGATGCAGATTCTCGTCTTCCCTAGGAACTGAGAAGAAAAGGTTCATCGAATGTGAGAAGCTGGCCTGGCTTGTAGTTGGTACCAGAGGTACTTACACCTTGTGCCAGGTTCAGTGAGCCCCCTTAGTGAAATGTATGCAGAGTCTAGAAGCTTAGGCTGTCTAGGGGTAGCTGTAGCAGAGCAGCCAAGGGTGAACTAGGAGACATGCAAAGCTCTTGTAATACCATTATAGTCACACAGTACGTATATACAATAAAAGACAATACTCATTGTTACCAAAAATATCTTGGAGGCAATACTCCTTCTGGAGGTAAGTATTATACACAATATATACACTAGTAACCAAAATCAAATAAGTAGAGAGTCATAGAGTAGTGCAAATAGTGAAAAACACAAAAGATTGCAATAGGCCTAGGGGCAACACAAACCATATACTAAAATAGTGGAATGCGAAAGTCGGATTCCCCCCTAGGCAAGCGTAGTGTGTAGAGGGGTGCTGATGGTGTAGGACAACACCAAAGGTAAGTCAAGTACCCCACCCCAGAGCCCAAGAAAACAGGAGTAAAGTACAGCGAGTTTCCTCAGAACACACTAGAAGTCGTGGTAAAGGATTATGCAAGAACCTGGACTCCAGGAAGAACAGGAGCCACTGCCAACCTGGAAGAAGGTGCAAACGTGGATTCTCCAGTTGGAAGAAAAGTACAGAAATGCACCAAAGAAGATAGCTGCAGGTTTCTGTTTGGTGCAAGAGATGTCCCACGTCAACTCATTCGATGCAGACAGTTTTCGTTGCTGGATTCTGCCAACAAGCCTTGGTTCACGCAAGATGGTGTTTTGCATCAAAGAGGAGCTTCCCAGACTCTGGAGGGACCTGGGGGTCTCAAATTAGACTGAGGTGAAAGAGGGGGCTGAGAGCCCTCAGAAGATCAGGCAGCGCCCACAGGAGTCCCTGGACACGGGGACAAAGGAATTGCAAATTGCGGTTATTGCAGCACTGCACAAAGGGATCACACACCGCAGGAGAACAACTCAGGGAGCTGAGCATTGCAGGATAGAGTGCTTGGGTCCTGGGCTACGCTGTGCACTAAGGACTTTTGGAAGAAGTGCACAGAAGCCCAAGGAGCTGTAGAAGACATGGTGCACAAGGGTAGTGTCATGGCACGGGAAGGCGAGCTCTTACCTCCACCAAATTTGGACAGCTGGACCTTTGGACAGTCAGGATCACTTCGGTCCACCACCTGTGTTCCAGGGATCACGCATGTCGACAGGAGAGGAGTCTCAGAGTACCGATTGTCATCGCAGAGTGGTGCCTGCTGAAGCATTGTAGAGAATCCTTTCACTCCACGGGCGATTCCTTAAGTTCTTCTGGTGCAGGGTGAAGACAGGCAGTCATCAGAGCATGCACAACCTGGAAACTGTTGCAGTTGTTGGCTGGAGCTGCAGTTGCAGGTCACAGTAGCCTTCCTGGATACTTTGTTGCAATTACAGCGGTTCCTGGAGCAGTCTGCGGTTGATCCGATGATCAGAAGCTGAAGCAGAGGATGCAAAGGAGTCCTGGTGGAGTCTTGTAAACCGAATCTAAAGAAACACCCAGAGGAGAGACCCTAAATAGCCTTGAGAGTGGGATTGGCTACCTACCCAGGTATGCACCTATCAGAAGGGGTCTCTGACATCCCCGGCTGGCACTGGCCACTCAGATGCTCCCATAGTGTCCCCACACCTTGGAATCCAAGATGGCTAATGCCAGGGACACTCTGGATGAGCTCTGGGCACCACCCCTTGGGTAGTGATGGACAGGGGAGTGGTCACTCCCCTTTCCTTTGTCCAGTTTCATGCCAGAGCAGGGACTGGGGGTCCCTGAACTGGTGTAGACTGGAATATGCAAGGAGGGCACCGTTTATGCCCTTCAAAGCATTTCCACAACTCTGGGAGGATACCCCTCCCATGCCTGTAACACCTATTTCCAATGGGAGAGGGTGTAGCACCCCTTTCCTAAAGGAAATGCATTGTTTTGCCTTCCTGGGATTGAGCTGCTAAATCCCCAGGAGGGCAGAAACCTGTCTGTGAGGTGGCAGCAGCTGGTGCTGCAGTGTAAACCTCAGAAAGTTGGTTTGGCAATACTGGGGACCTACGGTGGAGCCCCCAGGGTGCATGGAATTGGTCCCACAATACCAGATTTGGATTGAGGGTTACATTTCACAATTTCTTAGACACCTCACATGGCCATATTCGGAGTTACCATTGAGAAGCTATATATATGTATTAACATATATGTAGTGCACGCTTATAATGGTGTCCCCGCACTCACGAAGTCCTGGAAATTGGTCCTGGACAATGTGGGGGCACTTCGTTAGTGGAAGGGTGCCCTCACACACAGTAACTTTGCACCTAGCCTTCAGTAACTGAAGGTTAGACATATAGGTGACTTATAAGTTACCTGGTGCAGTTAGACATTTGGGTGACTTATAAGTTACCTGGTGCAGTGAAAATGGCTGTGGAATAGTGTGTGCACTATTTCACTCAGGCTGCAGTGGCAATCCTGAAAGAGTATTTGTATGAGGTCCTTATGAGTGGCAAAAGAAATACTGCAGCCCAAGAGGACCTCCCGGAACCCCAATGCCCTGGGTGCCAAGGTACCATATACTAGGGACTTATAAGGGGGGTCCAGTGTGCCATTTTGAATTGGAATATGGAGTCACTAAACTATAATGACACATTTGGTAAACAGAGAGAGCATAAGCACTGGAGTTCTGTTTAGCAGAACTCCAGTAAAAGAGACGGACAACACATATAGGCCACAAACTATGAGCACTGGGGTCCTGACTGGCAGGATCCCAGTGAGACAGTAAAAACACACTGACAAACAGGCAGAAATTGGGGGTAACATGCCAAGAAAGATGTTACTTTCCTACACCGGACTCTAGATTAATAGATAGGACCCAGTGCTCCATCACATTGTATTTTACAGGGTGCCGATTGTATGGAACTTTGTATTGAGTTGTGTATTGTGGGATGTGATTCCCATTGTTATCTTCCTATTTATACTTTAAAGATATTTAACAAACCAGCTATTCTCAAAAGTGTTGTGGACACAAATCTTGGCTAGATATAGATATTTTTTCTTCCTCTGATTACTAATTTGTACTATAAATGTAATCCGATTAGCTCCACATACCTCTGTTAAATTTAACTTGAGACTGCTTACACATATCTCCCTAGAGAGTCAAGGACACTTATGTGACCTCTATTTCTGTTGTGGACTATGTAACTTGAGTGCTGATTGATAGAGACTCTGAACATTCTCTCATTTAGAGAGCTCTGTAGCCTCTGTAATTACTGAGGGAACCTGGCCTGTCAGCCATGCAGACAGTTTTAGTTTAATTATGAGCACACTAGGTCAATCCCTTGTCAGATTAATCCTTGTTTGCAAAAGGTGAAGGCACTAAGGCTGGAACAAGAAGAATGTAAGCACAACACTGAGTTGTTGTAAACATGTAAATGTTATACTTCACTTTTATGTGCTGTGTTTAATAAATGTCACCTCCGTTTTTGTGTCCATCGGATACGGTGAACCTCACAAGGGTGGTAGTTTTTAAAAAAAGGCTTGTTTTTCAAACGCACCTCTGAGTAGCACAACTGGCAAACAACATTTCCTATGTAGCACCTTTAGCATTTCCTGGCCTTTGCATTCTGGGACGTGTATACTCATATTTATAATGGGTAAAGCAAAAGTGCAGGTGTCTCACAAGGCAGTACTGGTTGGAGGTGTCATGCCCGACGTGGGGATATTTGCCAGCTACGGGCTCCTGTACAATAAAAGTGTCACATCGAATTGGATTGGTCATTAATTATGATCTTGTTTTTAGGACAGGTTAGATAGTCTGAACTGTCTCTTAGAGTTCTGTTTCATCCAGAAACAAGCATTTACAATGCGTCGGGTTTGGAGTTTGCTCATATTAGAGCTGATCGCGTTGTAAACTCTTAACCCGACTTTTCACCTATCGGGCAAAAGTACATTTATGTACATAAGCCGAAAAAGTGAAATCAAGTATGTATAGCACTCGACTTCTGCCAAGCGAGATCGCGCTCGTAAATTAGAGAAAAAAAAGTCCACGAGCCCGATGGAAAACAGCGAGCCTCGCATGTTTTCTGTACTTGGTAGCTGCGCTGGAGGAGGGCTTGCCACCGGAAAAGGCATTACCTATGCGTGCCTTCCACTAATGAAAGCAAGCAGATTTTATCAGTCCAGACTGTGTCCTTTCAGGTCTGTAAAATCAGACAGGATCCTTAGGGTGACTCAGGTCTAAAGATGCCTTTGTAAGCGGATATCACGCCCAGAAAAGTGGAAAAAAGAATTGAAATTGTATGTTTTTGAATAAAAAATATAGGGGTTCCCTCTTAAATAAGGAGAGTAGACAAGATCGGGAAAGTATGACTTTGTGGTATTACAAAGCATGATTTTCAAAGAGTCAGTGTTAGGGTAATAATATCGGTTCACTACACACGTTTTAGGGACAGGGGAGGTCTTAAAGCCCTGCTGATTTAGATAATGTGTAATAACATCACGCCCGATGTTCGCTTTTCTGGCAAGGCCTGTAATTCTTATGTTAATGTAGAGGTCTGGCCGACACCCTCACACCATTTCCAGACTCCTTTAGAGGTCATTTGAACTAATGGTAACGATAAGAAGCCTGGAGCCTTCCTGTCTCCCCCGTTTGTTTACTCTGCCTTTCATGATTCACAAGGAACTGCCACCGCCTCTCTGCCACATAGTAAAGTCTAGTGTAAAGAGAGGATTGTAGACTGGGTGCCAGAGCAGCATTTGTTTCAAGAACTGACCAGAAGACAGTAATTACGGTACAGGTCCTTAAGCAGAGACGGGATGAAAGGCGGGCGCTGCCTTAGCTCTGTAGCAGTCTCTGGTATCTGGATATTGTCTCCCTGTGTCGGGTTGTTAATTCACTACACTTCCTCAACCACTTGCCAACACCAAAATGATACTTGTCCCAGCATAAATAAAAAACCTCTTTGAAATCAATGTTGCGCTGGTATTCCCCAATCCCCTGCCAGTCTGTGGCCTGTCACCAACCCCACAGGGCGGGCTTTTCAGTTCGACTTCCAGGAAATCACCCAATCTCTGTCAAGAATTGTGGCAAAACGATTGAGATTTTTTTTTTTTATATATATTTCGAAGGAAAAAATAAAAACCGCAAATTAAACAAAAACTATAGGACATTCTAACGTGATAGCATTTACTGCTTGCTGCGACAGTATACTCTTTTAAATGTACCCTCCCTGTTGCTTTTATGTAGCTCCTTGGCACTTATTTTGACAATTTAAGAATGATTCAGATTCAAGATGGCGGACGTTATTTGAACCTGCCCACTGCAGTTGGGGCACAGATCTCTGCAACCAGGGACTAAACCCACTGAGGCACTGAATGAGATGTGATTCCTGGAACTTCTGCTCTTTATTTGCTCTTTATTTGCTCAGGTGACTCCTGTGGTTCGCCTGTCTATAACAAAACAACTGTATATTCATTGGTGTCCTAAAATGCAGCCATCTGAATAGAGTCTACAGGTGCCCACTACACTAGCCAAAAGTGGTAATCCTAATGCTGAGGGCTTATTTTCTAAGGGTTGCACAGGCGCTTGTGTGCCACTGCACAATTCTGCGCAGCATCTGCAAGCTTTTATAATGGTAAGTCAATCAACTAATGTAAAACTTTACTAAATAACCCCTCTATATCAAAACTTAGAATATATTATACTTGGATGGCCCCATAGACCTGTCAAGTTGTACATTCAGTCCACTTAAACCTGGGAATTAGCATCTGCTGGGCCTTTCCAGAATCTGATTATCCTACTGATGCATTTTCATAGGGTGGTACATGTGGCATTTCCACTTTGAAACCTTCTGCATTTTTAGGTCAAGCATAGCAGCGCGCAAGCACTGCTTTTTGGACTTGCTGGTGTGTATCTGGACTTCTAACAACGCCTACATCACACCCATCACTACCACTCATTCGTGGGTGGGCTTGCCCTTCAAACATCCGTTGATGATATTGGTAAATGGCTTACGTTTGTCCTTCCTTGGGGAGGTTTGTTACCGCCTTGGCTATCGCCGCTTTTGTACGGCTAATTGCACTTTTGCCGATAAGTTTGACTGCAAGCGAACTTCTTTTTCCTTTTGTGTGGCTCTTCCCACTGATGCTCATGGCGGCCGTGGCGCTGTGAATTGGCTCGCTTATGTGAAACTGTTTTACTTTTAATTTTCAATTTATGTGGCAAAAAAAGTCCGGTTAGGAGTTTACAACGCTAATAGCTCTAACTCGAGCAATTGCGAGACCCATTGCATTGCAAATGCTTGTTTCTTTTGTCACTAAAGGTATGGAAGGCATATTTAGGCCCAAATTTAAGAAAAGTGGCGCTGCTTTGTGTGCAGCGCCACTTTACTTGCGTCCCTTAGTGCCCCCCTAACACCACCATGTGTATGCGCCGTATTAAACATACGGCATACCATGGCGCAGGTTAGGGACAATAGCGTCAATTTCTTTTTACGCTATTGGTGTACTTTGCAGGATTAGCACCAAAACTGTTGGCCCCAATGCTGCAAAGTACGTGGAGGCCAATTACAAATAATTGTGTGCATCCTTTTAACACCTGCTCTGTGCAGATGTTAAAAAATGCGGCAAAAAATGGCACAGTGAAATCTCTTAGATTCCACTGCGCTATTTTTGCGGTCCCTATAATTGGGGAATGACACCCTTGAATACATTGTGCCTGCTGCAGGCATAATGTGGCGCGAAGGATTAGAAAGTGGCGCAATACATGCATTGCGCCACTTTGTATATCTGGTGCAGCAGCATTGTGTGCAGCGCCACTTCTTATTCTTTAATATGCCCCTTTGTTTTTTGCAAATTTACAAACGTTTCCACATTTGAGGTATTTAAAAAAAAAAGATTTGCAATATAAATATAAAAACGGAGAGAGGGTCTGCAGCAGTCCCGATACATGCTACACAGAGACTTTTTAACTTTACATCTTTCCCAAAATTCTGGTTGAATCTGACATTAGAATCCCTTCAACTATATGGGCATAAATGAACTCGCAACTGATGGGCCTTACTTAATAAATTAATAAGTTCCAGGGTCCAAATGTTGCTCTGAAGCTACTAATGCCACTTTCATCCACCTCCAGAAAATTACCACCTTTTTATCTCACTCATGCAGGTTAGTTTTTATCCCTGCCCTCTCCCTTAGTCTCTATTTTTCTGTCTATCTTTTCAGCCCTCTCTCCCCTTTTATGTTTTTCTCTGTCTTTCTTTGGATCGAAGTGTGTTGAAGAAAATAAGTGTTCTAAAAAATGAGAGGTGGCGGTCCCCACCTGTAACCACAGCTCAAAGGAAACACTGGCACCAGAACTCTTGGATGATTCCAGTATGTCTCCTTGCAAGATGAATGATTTGGCCTGCATGAATAAGAGGACCCCTCCAGAGTATATTTATGGGCATTAGAGGATGCAAATATTCCCATAAAATGCTACATCTGGGTAATCTGTATATGATAACACTAAAATCCTCTGAAGGTCAGAAGGCTTCCATGCTTAAGGGTTTGTTAACAATGTTTAATTGGCAGTAGTGCATTCAAGGGCATTCACAGGCGTTTAGGAAAAGATTCTAAGGACACTTTCTCTGCATAAAGGTGGAAAACGCTATATGTGATGCAGCTCGTTGAGACCCTCACGGGTGAGTAGTGCGCTTTACAAATCCCTGATTGATTGTAACACTTAACTATGCACTGTTGCCCAATATTATACTGGCCGAGTAGTGAATGACAAGGGTCCAATTTTGTGATAAGTGGTGCCATGTGGTATGTGACTAATCCAGAAATGTACTCACTGCAAGGGAGTTGTAGCCTCAGGTGCAGTGATATCTGTGCAGTGCAGGTAAGAACGTGCCAGGTCCTAGACGTGTTCGGGCACCAAGGCGTGATTTGTTGTAGGCTGTTGGTGGGACCCAATGCCGCTTCAGTCAGAGTCGACATGAAAAACATTGTGATACAATAAGCGTTGGAGTGTTCAATGTGTGACTCTTTTCCGGCCTACATTGTATAAATACCACTGCACCTGAGGGTACAACACCCACACAGGAACTAGTCACGTACCACATGGTACCCCATACCACAGAATCAGACCAGACTACTCAACCAATATGTCCCAGGCATTATTCCTGTCCCGATGAGGACCCTGTATCATGCTGAGGGTTGAAACCTAGTCAACCTATAGCAAAGAAACAAAGGGATTGGACATTGGCCTAATAGTTATTGATTGACCTTGTTGGTTATTTTTTCAAAACAAGAAATTAAAACAGAAATGTGATTGAGAATTGTGTTCACTTATTTTTTAATGCACTTGGATGTGTTTTATCTTTTTCACTGGGACACATTACACTTCTATGATCAATTGTAATGTGGAAAGCTTAGTAATACAATATACTATTATGTATAATATATGGTGGTCATGAATTGTTTTACTGATTATTGTTTAAATGATTTAAATGAGACCAACGAGGACCACTGTAAATTGAAAGTGCTCGTAGCCCAGGTTCCCATAGGTTTAAAGGCAGCTCTTGCTTCATAATAACGTTCTGAAAGTGACATTTTCAAAATTGTAACTTAAAATCCAACTTTAAGACAGAGTACAATTCGGTTTAACATACATCTTGTATAGTTTTTCTCAAGGATAGTGTCTATGCAGAGGCAGGAGATCATTCTTCCCCGTGTAGGCTTGGCATCTCAGTGTCCTGCCTCTTCAAACTAGTGTAGTTTGGAAGCAAAATCACAGTGAAACCTTATTCTGCTACCAAACTAAGCCTGGGTTTGTCAAAAGCACCATAGCTCTGATATTGGGTGTAATACGTTACCAACGCAAAGGCTTTGCACATTGACCATTAGTTATCCTTTCTATGTCTTCTGAAGCTTAAGGGAATACATGTCCTTTGTGTTCTGAAACTTCATTTGTTGCAAAGTTATTTTAAGGTAGCTACCCTTTTGTCTGTTCTTTAGTCCTGGTGACTTCCCCCATTGATTTAGCTCATTCATTTCTAACGAGATCTGACTGATGTGTGGCACTACAAGACCTATTTTGTTTTGATTTAAAATAATTTTAAATAGATCAGATTCCTGGTGGAGTATTTAACAGGTGGTAATATTACCAACTGATTGGCATACATTTTTTTAATCTCAGGAGGAGTGGAAGAGGCATGGGGCATCAAACTCAAGACTTGGCAAACACATCAAGTTAACCCACCAAGCTCAATGTTCTGGGACCAGTAGATATGTGCAGCAGCAAACAAGAATATGTTGCAAAGTCCTGATGACAAATGTATCTTTAGAAAGGATATCTAGGGAAGCTGCTTTCTGGTTATCTCACTCCCTCCTCTTTTTAAAGATATCTGTCTATAGCCTATGAACTTTGTATAGGGTTTAATATAATTAAAATGCACAATTTATCTCTCTAGTTCTTGAGTTAGCTCTGCCCCACAGTTTGAACTGTTAGTCCCCCTCCAACTTCAAGTCTAGCATGCCCCTGACTAAAGCAGTACTTCTCACATACTACAAAATGCTATTCACAAATCTGCAGAGACCTCTGCCTTCTCATTTTCTATCTGTTCATTATGCAGATCTTCGCTAAGGTGGTGGAAATCTTTGCACCTGTATTTATATGCTTCAGTAGTAAAGTTGGGGTGGACAAAAGGGAGTGGCTGTCAAATTGGCAATACTAGTAATATTGCTAAATGGGATTGGTTTAAGGACATTTATAAAAGGGATTTTGGGATGGAGCTTGCTATTACAAATGCACATGCACAAAAGAGTAAGCCATTGCTTTTCACAAGCTACACTTCTAACATCACTACAGTTCTAAAGGTGTCAAAACAGATGTAAATGTACTGCAGCCCAGCCTTGGAGTAAGTCAAGCACCACACATGGCCACTCACAGGTACTGCTACAGAATCCTATAGAAAACAGTGGAGGCAGGGAAATAAAATAATACACTAGAAACACTAATGTAAAATTAACCATAGTATTTCAATAGTAAAAAAAATGAAGATAGATAGATAGATAGATAGATAGATAGATAGATAGATAGATAGATAGATAGATAGATAGATAGATAGATAGATGTTAAATCTGCACCACCTTTAATGAATCTTGTGTGTGGCCCTACAAGAATTTGATTATGAAATGCAAGAAAAATCAGACCTTGATACAGGGATTTCAGATATTGTGCCTTTGAGTCGAATGTGCTGGATCTGGTGAAGATGGGATCCCCTGAAAAACCCTGGTCTGCGAAGATCCTTCAAATGGGCTCTAGGCTGGTGGTGCTATTTTTGGCAAAATTGTGCAATGCCTTCCTATAATTTTCTGTGGTGCCTCATAGTTGAAAACCAGAAATTGTCACTCTATTTTACAAAAAACCTTCAGTTGAGTCATCCATCTTGGTTGCCAATTATTACATAAAAAAATATGTGAATGGTATTCTGTTCACATTCCCACAATTTCCTATGCTTCTGGATTCAGTGCAGTCCACATTTAGATGGATGTATCGTACTGAATCAGCTCTGCTTTTTGAAGTGGATGAGATCAGGTGAATATTAGACCATGATGGGAGCACAGTCCAGTTGTTGCTTGATCGTTCGGTGTAATGGATTGTCCCTTACCGTGCCAGCACCAGGTGCAGGCTGTCTGGGCTCCTCTGCAGAATCTTGCTGCTACTGTCACCTGCAACGTCTACAGCTCTGGTGTAGGACTCAGATTATCATCAGCAGTAGCCAGCTTGGTGTTTTCAGCTCCCTGACCCATGCTAGGTTTTTTGGGATGATTTACCTCCATGCTGGTATGTTAGTAATGCAGCATGCATAGAAGTTTCCTTAGAACCACAGCAATGTTCACATTAAGTCTATTTTTTAAATATGTTTTGATTTGAAATTATTGGAACAATTATACATACACTAATGGTTATTTTATTTTACTGAATTACAACCTGTTATGCTATATTAGGCGGGAGTGGCAATTGTGAGTCTAGTTTCATCGCATATGTATCTTTTTGATTGCTCGCCTTCTGGACTTCTTCATTTCATGCTCATTGTTTTGCTCTTCACCTAGCTGCTTGGCCGGGTCAGCTGGAAAAGATTTCTGGTGTCCAGTTTTCTGGAGCAATACTGGATTCCCAGCTCAGGTGGCTGACCTTGTTTTCAGAGATATTAGGCAAGAAGAAGACATACCACCGGTCAAAAAGAAGACATACCACTGGTCACAAAGAAGACCTGTTCTTGAGAGGCTGCAGCACCTACGGAACCAAACAATGCATCTGGTTCAAAACCTTCTGACAGCAGTAAAAAACCTGACTCTTCTAGTCCAAAGTTTGACCACTGAAAATGCCTTGAAACATCAGTCCCTTGCAGCACTGCAACATGGTTCTTTGGATCCTCCTCTAGGGGGCTTGGCAAAATTAGAATTGGATGGGAACCCAGGATACTAAAGACATTTTTTATCGATTTCCCATTTAATCCCCATATTTATGCCAGTGACGGACCTAAGGTGGGCTTTATTCTCTGTAGTACTACTGGAAGTACCCTGACATGGGCTACTGCTTTAGTTTTGAATGGTGGTCCACTTCTGGACAATTGTTCTGCTTTCCTCACAGAAGTCAAAAAGATATTTGATTACTAAGATTCTAGGTTCTCCACCCAAGAGGAGATTTTGGATCTCAACCAAGATTTTATGGATCTACTTACCTACACTTCCAAATTCAAGGTTCTAGCTAGGGATATTTATTGGCCTAACTCTGCTCTCTTCGCCTTATTTTGAAAAGACTTAAAGGGTAAATTGAGATAAGAACATGCAGGAGTTGCTAGGTCAGCAACCCTACAAGATCTTCTTCAATTGACCATTCAGATTGACAGTCATCTTCAGGACAGACAAATGAAATGTCATAAACAATCCTTGTCAACACCCTCAGTCAGACCAGTGTTCAAGATACAATCTAAGCCTTTGATTGTGAAGATAAGCCCATAAAAGTGGGTATCATCAAAGGTCCTTTGACTGAGGAACAGAAGTCAAAGTTCTTGCCCAGTAAGCCCAGATCGTCTTCCTAAGAAGCCAGAAAGCTAGGAAGGTTGCCTTTGGGGAATTGAGGTGATTAATAATTAATCAACCCTGACTTCACATCTAAAACTTTCCAGTTTCATCTTCCTGCAGGAGGAACTAATAGTTGAGCTTCAACATCTCTTGATGCCACCTCTTGTAGACTGTGGAGCTTCCAATGTCTATATGGATATTTAATTAATGGGTGTCAGCTTCAAGTGCGTAAGAAGCTGTAGAAGCTGTGGATAGAACTTTAGTCTTTTCAGTCCTAGTCATTGAAGAAACTCAATCTTTACCTCTCTGGACTATTGCCCAATATGGGAAACTCACCTTTGATTTAAATTCTTCCTCTCATTATCCTGTTATTCTAGGAATCAACTGGCTAATTAAACACAATCCTTATATAAACTGGTCTCCAAAAACCTCCTTCCTGGGGTCGGAATTATGTCTCTTTCATTGTAGAGCTGCTCAGATTTCTTCCACTGGAAGTTCTTGAATTCTCCATAACAGTTCTTGTTGGTTAATGGTGAAACTGTCTTAAAACCCTGACATATATCATGAATACCTAAAACAAACAGTTGACCACCAAGGTGATACTGCCTCACCGCCCTTTTGAATGCACCATTAAACTCCTTCCAGAGGCTATAGTTCCTTATGAGCACATCTTCTTCTTGTTTCCTTTGGAACAACAAACTTTAGAAGAGTACTTTGATGCTAACTTGGAAAATGGTCTAATTACTCCATCCAAGTCTCCTGTCTCTTTATTTATTGTCCTGAAAAAGGGTACTTCTGAGCTACGGCTTTGTATCGATTGCAGTAGTTTAAATTTTTTGACTGTCAAGGACCATTATACCTTGCACCTTCTTTCTTATATTCTGAAGGCCCTTCAAAGAGCTAAAGCAGTCACCAAGTTGGATTTGAGAGGATTTGATTGGATCCAACCTGATGAGTGGAAAACAGCATTCAGAACACCCTTTGTGCACTTTGAGAATTGGGTACTGCCAGTCAGCCTTTGTAATGCCCCTACTGTTTTCAGGTGCTTTATGAATGCTACTTTTGCAGATGTGATCCATCTGACAATGACTGTCTAGTTAGATGACATTATTGTTTTTTCTAAAGAGCCAGCAGCTCATTCATCTCTTGTCAAGCAAGTCTTGCAGAGCCAGTGAGAAAACAAATTGCCAGCCAAACCCAAAAAGTGTCTGTTTGGAAAAACATTCTGTAGACTATTGGGCTATGTTCTTTCCTTTGACATAATAACCCTGGACACATGAAAGGTTCAAGCCATTCTAGATTGGACCACTCCAAATTTGGTAAAAGAAACAAAGAGCTTTTTAGGGCTAGCAAATTACTATAGGAAATTCATTAAACATCTCTAAAGCTTGTGGACTTAAAGTGCCACTAAAGTATTTGAAAATCTTAAAAAAGAGTTAATTTAAGTTCCCATATTGAAACAACCTGATACCTCTGAGCCATTTATTATTTAGACTGATTCCTCAGTTATAGTTATAGGAGGATGGAGAAGAATATCTAATCACCTTCTCTTCCAAAAATTCTCTCTAGAAAAATAACTTTTCCATTTTGGAGAAAAAACTTCTGGCATTAAAGGCAGCCTTTATCCAATGCAGACACTTTTTTCCTGGGAGCTCAATTTTAAGTAAATGTCTGCACCATCCACAGAAATATTCAAGTTCTCTAACAGGTGGAGTTTTGAAATAGTAGAAAAGCTCATTTGGAATTCTTTTTTCAACAGTTTGAATTTTTCCTTACCTACAGAAAGAAAATCAATGCTCTCCAAACTTACATTTCTGCAACCACTTCTATATTTCTTAAGTCAATTGGTCAAGAAACCAAACAAATTAATCTCTAGAACCTAGAAAAAATCTCCGTCTTTTTCAGATAGAAAAAACAAATGGATTAATTTTTGTTCAAAACAATTTCTTTATTCCATCAAAGTCGATGGGTTGCTGCTCAGCATCTAGAGGCTTTAGGCAGGCTGAAGGGACACTTTAAAAAGTGCCTTTTGCTAAATATTTGTTACAAATCTGACTTTACCAGTGAATCGGATTTGTGATAAGGGCACTTAAGGTTTACTTAGCGGTAATATATTGATATTTAAAAGGAGGGCTTAGTCCTATCAAATGTTTTTTTTTTGACTGATCGAATTTGCAGTTTAAACCTGCGTAGCCAGACTACTGGTGGCAGGTATGCAGTCATGTTTTGCATTGTCACTTTAGTGGTAGCACGATATACTGCAGTCCTCTTGTGGCACTTAACTTACAGGCCCAGGGTACACTTGGCACCATATACTAGGTACTTATAGATATGTTAAATATGCCAATAGTAGTAAAGCCAAATTTTATTTCTATGTTTTAGTGGTCAAAGCCCTTCCACTGGGCCCTTGTGAGCAGAGCCCCAGGGCACATAGCCAAACATGGGGGTGATTATTCAAAAAAGAGGCATTTTCTAACAATAAGGTATTACATTTCCACAGCCTAAGACAATTGGAAGTCTCTTGTATCTGTGGCAGAGTTTGCATACAAAAACTCGGTTCATACTTCTACAGTTCTATTTTTTTCTCTAACTGGATTCCATCCTCAAAACTTCCACACTAATTAGAAACCAATGAGCAGGTACCTGCAATTCAAAATTCTTTAGAAAGATTAAAGAAGGTCCAAAAGAAATTAGTTCAGAAATTGCATGCTAATCACTCTAAATGAAGATTTAAGACCAATTTGCATATGCAACCAGCTCCTATTTACAGGATAGGAGACAGAGCTAGCCTATCCTCTATTAATGTACCTCACTCTACCTGGAGGTTAAAGCTTTCTTCTAGATTTTATGGCCCCTTTGAAATTTCAAAGATCATTTATTCCTCTCAAGGTATGACTCAACCTTCCCCTTTTCTGGAGGGTTCATCCTTCCTTTTTTTTTCTCATTTAAAATCTTATGTCCATTGTTGAGGCAATCAGGTTAAAAAGAGACCAACTCCTATTCTTATTGATTGACAACCAGAATACAAAGTTCAGGAGATCAGCGGCTCTCGCTATTTTAAAGGACGGCTTCAATACCTTTTTGATTGGAAGGGCTGTAACCTATGTTATTATTCCTAGGAACCAGTAGAAGAGATTCATGCCCCCCTTTCGGTTAAATTATTTATTTGAACTATCCTCTAAAAATACGAGCTCCCAAGAGAAGACATATGGGGTAATTTTGACCCTGGTGGTACGAGACCGCCAGGGCTAAAATGACAGAAGCACCGCTAACAGGCTGGTGGTGCTTCCTGGGTCATTACGACCGCAGAGGAAGCACCGCGGTAGTAATCCGCTAGCAGCGCTGCCCAGGGGATTACGAGTCCCCGACCGCCAGCCTTTTCCTGGCGGTTTGAACCGCCAGGAAAAGGCTGGCGGTACGGGGAGTCGTGGGACCCCTGGGGGCCCCTGCACTGCCCATGCCACTGGAATGGGCAGTGCAGGGGCCCCCTGACAGGGCCCCATGCCGCTTTTCACTGTCTGCTATGCAGACAGTGAAAAGCGCGACGGGTGCAACTGCACCAGTCGCACGGCCGCAACACCGCCGGCTCCATATGGAGCCGCCTCCCATGTTGCGGCCCACATCCCCGCTGGGCCGGTGGGCGGAAACTCGGTTTCCGCCCGCCGGCCCAGCGGGGATGTCAAAATGGGCATCGCAGGAGTGCGGCTGCATTGGCGGCCGCCCGGTGGTTACAACTTGGCGGGCGGCAATGTAAGGGTTTCTTCTGTACGTTGCCTGAGCTGTGATTAGGCATGGGCTTGGCGGGCTCCTCTGTGGCTTCTTGTTGCTGTCGCCTTCTCCCTCTTCGAGGAATCTGCTGGAGGATGCTAAGGTATACTCAGCTGTGGCCATCTTGTTTTTTCCCCACAATCTTCGGCCTCTCAGCAAATCCACATGCAGGGAGGTTTTCTTAAAACCATGGCATTGTACCTTGATGCAAGGGTGCCTGCATTGGCGCTATGCAGCCAGTTGTGCACCAGTGCAGAGGGAAAGGACAGGAATGCACTGTATACATACATAGGGTGCATTCCTGCCCTTTTACATTGGCACTTTGGCATAAATATGAGCCAAGATTCACAGTTACAGTCTGGCATTCAACACTGTTTCCAGAGATAGTAGGCCAATTCAGTGCATGAAAAAGACAAACCACCCTTCGCAAAGAAGATCTGCTCTTGACATACAGCTGTATTTGATACCATCTGACATAGAACTCCACTGGAGAGACTCGTTGAGTTAGGTATCGAAGGACGTGCCCTTGCTTGGCTAGACTCATACCTCTAAGGCTGCATGGAAAGAGTAAAGATTGACTTTTCTTACTCAGATGATTTCTTGGTTAGTCACAGGATCATTCAGTGATCATCGCTTAGTGCAGCCCTTTTTAAGATTTATGTTACCCCTTTGGCTCAGATGATGAGATCCTTTAGGTATAACTTGGCAACGTGTGCAGACAATACCCAGCTTATTCTGAGACAGGATGGTGATGGCTGCCAGAGCATAACACATTTTAAGAAAGGTTTTTCAGAATGTTGATTTAGATGGAAAATAATGTTCAAAACCTATACTCAGATAAGACTGAGTTGACCGTCTAGGGCACAGATAGGTCATTCTGGTCTGATTGCTGGTGTCTGGAAAGGTTGGAACCCCTATCGTACCTTGTGCAGTAGTGAAGAACGTGGCAGTGAACTTAGATGAGAACCTATCCCTTTTTCACCAGATTAATAAAATATTCTCAGTGGAATGTTTTTACGTAAAGATGATGAAAACATGTATCCATTTGTATCCCTAGATGGTCTATAAGTAGCTGCTCTTCCCTAATTTGGCCCAGACTAGATTATTGCAATAGTCTATATCTGGGAATCTCGAAAAAACACCTGTTCAAATTATAGGTGTCACAGAACGTGGTGGTTTCCTGATCTTTGCACTTAGAAAGTGGGCATGTGTGCCAGAACAAAGACCTAAGCTGCATTGGATGCCAGGGGAGAAAAGGTTTTTGTTTAGGTCTCTGCGCTTGGTTCAGCATACAGTCCATGGCAGGGGGGCACTCTATTTGCAGATATAGTTTCAGAGATACCAACCTCACCTTCTTTTCTTTTCAAAAGTTTAACAAAATCTGGTTCTTCTCGAGTTCATTACAAGTCAAGGCAGCGCTCGAGCTTCAGTTATTTAGCCGCTAAATATTGAAATGCTGTACCTCCTGGCCTGAAAGAGATGATCCCTCATCTGGCTTTTAGAAAAGCTTTGAAAACTTTGCTTTTTAAATAATCAGGAGATGAAACTGTGCAGTTACTCGTGTGTGCTACAGCATCATGACACCCTTTTGAGCAACAGTTTGTGCTTTATAGAACAAAGGGCCAGATGTGGCAAAGGTTTTTACCCATTCTGTGTCTATGGGAAAAAGTGTTCCTACATATGGCACCAAAATAACATAAATATATATTGGGATTGACATATAACTCCATCCTGACTCTGCAGGTATGTGTGGGATCCTGCTCAGGATAGAGGGAAGGGGCTAGTGGTCAGTAAGGGGGGGAATAAGGGAAGAGTCTCTTGGTAATGAGAATGACATGCGTACACCTCAAGGATATGGATCACACCCAGGAGATGGGCTAAGACTACTATAGGTAAGCCACTGGAGTTGAGATTGAGGACGCGCTACATAAACTATGTAAAAGAGTCTGCCTTATAGAGTATCTGCAAGAGAGGAATAGAACTGCATTAAAACTCAAACACCTTTACTAGATGTGAAAACATCTAGAAGAATCCACATGCTATGACAATGATGTATGCGTACAGTCATATTCAAATAAAGTAAAGGAGAATAACCCCAGTTTTGGTCACTGTGCATGCATTTCTCCGGGAAGATAACAGTATAAGCTTTATGAATTTCACTGATGTATTCATATTTATTTAGAGGGTTTACAAATAGTGTCAATGTATGCTTTTGCTTAATGTTTTTAAGGGTCAGTCCGTTGATCACTGTACAAAAAAAGATTTCCGGCAGAGACAAAGGCCATGTCTCGAAAAGCATCAAGGTGAAAGGTTGGATGATGTCACTTTCTGTCATTGGAATCAAAGGTCATGTGAGACCACTTCCTGTAATGTATTCAAGGATCATGTGACCTGTGATGCCACTTCTGCTACTGCTGGCATTTTGGGTAATCGACTTCCATGTTTCTAATGCCACTTAGGAGCTTTGTTTGTATCCTCACTACAGAGAAAACTGAACTGCTCCTGATGCAAAGAAGGGCATCAGCGGCTCAAAGGAGCAGACCACAGTAGAGCTGGCTTTTTGTGAGCAGTGCCCTTTTTCAGGGTGAGAGGTTTGAGCTGTGTTGTATTGTGGCACCTGATGTTTCCAGTTTGCATCAGGATTCCAAGTCATGCAGGGTAATTCAACCTCTACAGTCTCCATGCAGCATAACACCTGTTACTTACAGTGCTTATAACAGCAGACGTGTTTCCTGAAATGGGACATTAAAACAGGTTATTATGATTCGTGTCAGAAAATATGATCATATATTTTAGTGACTGAATGTTTAAACAATGCATGAACTTTTTTTCTATTTTATAGTTCTTTGGCCACTCCACACCAAAATTAACATTTTATTAAATCTTCTTTACAATTGTGTTTAAAACAAAATGTAAATGCCACAACTAGGCAAGCAATTCAAAGTTATAGATCTTTTTCGGAGTAGAATGACCTTTGTGCTCTAGGTAACATTGCAAATCAAAAGAATAGCATACCTTTATATTGACCTTTGACCTTGCTCACTTGCTGACACATCTTTGAATTATCATCTTTTCTTATAGTCAAGGCGCTAAGGGGCATATTTACAAGACCCCAGCACCACTGGAGCGTCACTTTTTGTGATGCCCCAGTGGCGCTGTGCACTGCACCATATTTACAAGGCAGTGCTAAGCCACTTTTAAAGCATCCTTGTAAATATGGGCCCCTCCAACTCAGTTTTCTGCTGCAGAGGGACACGCAATAGGTGTTAGTGTGGGCATTCCACTGCAACAACCTTCGCTTTTCACGCTGCCCCAGATTTAGAAGAATTAATAAATCTGTGGCAGCACCAAAAACTAACGCCACTTTGGTGCACAAATGCCTTTTTTGGCGCTGGCAGCTAAATTCAGCTCTATCGCTAGGGGAAAAGCAGGGGTGTGCTGTATTTTTGTAAATATGGCGCATGCCTGTGTTTCAGAACTGACGCAGCGTGGCGCTGCCAATTTTAGCGCAGTGCTGCACTGTGCCAGTTCCTTGTAGATCTGGCCCTAAGTTTACAACTCTGTAGTGTGCTTTTTACTCCAGAGTATTTATTTTGTGATTTTGGCGAAGGTAACCATGATGCAGAATAAACGTTCTTTCACTTCCTTGTGGTCTGCCCGTTTTAGTTCTCGCCTACGACAGTGCATGCTCTGCTTGCCACATGCAAGACAATTTGTTAGCTTACACCAGCTTAGAGCCTGCCCATTGCTTACCATTGATTAGTTTCATTATCACTCTCATTTCCTTGCTTCTATTTGGTCGGCATGTGCCAGCTTCACGTCTTTGCCAGGATAATTTCGACTTAGTGACTTAGGAGTCCTGAGACTGCAAGCAGTGTCATGTTATGGAATTTTTGGGACCTAGTCAATACATATTTTAGGGGCTCTTGAATGGAACAACTTTGAGTTGTATTAGAAATGTTCTGCTAATTCAACCAGCATGATGCCAAACAACACTGAATTATATGTTAAACTTTAACAGGGTCACAAAGCACAGGTGAAATATGCCTTGCCAGAGACCCCAAAAATACTTATGATGGCACTGGGTAGAGAGGGAGCGTCAGAGGTACATCTATACAGAGAGAAAGAGAGTGAGAGTATTATAGAGGTTTAGATGGAGAAACAGAATAGCAGAGGATTTATTAAGAGCAAGTTCACTTCCCAGAGAGGGCCCTTGGAAGGTGGGGGCCCTAGGCAATGTCTGACTTTGCCCATGCCTTAAAACGTCTCTGACTGCAAGGGCCAGCTCCCAGAAGTGCTATAGAAGGCTGTCAACCATTGTGCATTGTGTGGTTTTAGGGGGTTTTCTGCTGAGTGCCCTGCACCTCAACACCTACAAGGAGAGTCTCGACATTTCCCAACAGTTCCATCTTTGCCAACATCCTCTGAGCGTGTTCCTGGATTATGATGATTAAAAAACTCTCAGCAGTCTGACTTCTAGAAGGTGAGGAGGCCATGGTGCACTGCCTCCCCTGTCAAGCCCCCTACATTCCTGCACCGCACCACGTCTCCAACCTAAACCTCTTTCTCTTTACAGCCATCCACCTTCCTTGTCCTTGCTGGTCTTCTCGTCTCACCCATGTATTGAGTCCAGCTCATCTTTATTTTCAGCTGACAAAGTGCAGGATTGAGTTAGTCAGTTAGTTAGTCAGTTAGTCAGAGGATACGTTTGCATGACATAACACCTTAGCCCTGAATACCATGGCCTAGACTAATCAAAATGTGACATGGCACAACGCAGCAAGACAACTTGCTGCACTGCACTTTGTCAAATTGCGAGGGCACAAATGTGCTATATCTTTCAAGATATGGTATATTCCTGCTCTCTCCTTGCACTGGCACACTTGTAGCTGCCTAGTGTCAGGAGCACAGGAACCCGTGCGCACTGGTGCAAGGATGCCTGCAGTGCAGGAAAGATTGTGTTTGTGCAAGAAGGGACACTTTCCTACACAAAAACAACCCTTAGGGACTTTTTCCTCTTCTAAGTGTGCTTTTTTGTGCTGCAGAATGCAGCACATCTAGAAGAGGAAACAACAATGAGAAATAAATACATTTCTCCTCGTTCCACCTCTGTCAGGCAGCAAACAAACACAAATGATGGACGGAATGCAGAACCAATCAAACATTCACCCCCAGTCCCATATCTGGGTTTAATCCATCAATTCTTTTGCTCACCACGCCACTCCAGTTTGGACACAGCCATATGCAATCAGTCTTGACCCTGTTCCCCATGGGAACAGTCCAGCCCAAACTGCTAGGCCAGGTCATCCCTGGACCAGAAACAAGCATCCTGGGGACGGTTTCAGGGTATCACCCTTCAATAGCACGAATGAGACTGACAACACAACACGCATACACTGAACACAACATAACAAAAGTCATACACACAAATACACCACCAAAACACACACATTCCCAAAACACCATCACAAGCCACACACACAACAGCATCCTCACCAGTACACTCATAACACCACACCCACAACACACACCATGGCACCCCCTAAGAACCCCTGCTTCACAGATAGGGAGCTAAGGACCACGGTGGCCGAAATACTCAAGGTCAAACCACAACTATTTGGGGCACAGGTGCAGCAGACAGCCATTGCCAGGAAGGTGGGGTTATGGCAGATGATTGTCAAAAAGGCAAATGCAGTGGGAAACGATCCATGCACAAGGGACGACATCCGTAAGAGATGGAGCGACCTGAGCGGGAAGGTGAGGTCAATGGCATCCAGGCACAACAGCCAGTACAGAAGACTGGTGGAGGACCCCCACCTACACCACCTGACTACACCCACTGGGAGGAGAAGGTACTGGCTATCCTGCACCCGGAGGGCCTCACTAGACTCACTGGAGGACTGAACTAGGGCAAGTCAACTACAATTTCTTCATATGCATTGCACCTGTGATGCATGTACCACCCCACCCCTCCCACTACCGCCAGGACCACATCCCCAGCCAGGCCACAACACCCACATCCAGTTACCCTGCATGCCCACAATCTCACTAACAGGCCCTCATCCTGCCACCTGTGCACAGTCACCTACCCCTGCAAGGCTTCACATTTGCACTACAGCACACACAATGCACCTCTACCCCACGCAAAATGAAAGGACAATTCCACGAAACGACACTGCATGGCACAACAGGGAAATAAAAGCACAAAATAGGGCAGAGCTGTACTTCCATTTCCAATTTAGTACATGAAACATACCTGTCCATTTGCCCCACAGGCACCACCACCACCCATGCCACCCAGACGGAAAGGCCAAGGAGTGCCAGCACCTCACACAAAGACAGAGGCCCCACTCAGGAGAGTGGAGAGGAATGTATGGAAAGTGAGGAATACCCTGGCCCGTCACACAGTCCTGGACTGTTACTCTCCAGCAGCCCCACCCAGGATACCACTGACAGCCCTACCACCCAGCTACCAACATCATCTCTAGCCAAACGACCCCACACCAGTGTCTCCCGGTCACAGACTGGCGGCCCACATGTACAGAGGCCAAAGTCTGCACCCACCAACAGGCAGTATGATGAAGGGCCAACTGCAAGTGGGACTGCCAGACCTGTGCAGGGGACACAGGCACAGGGTGCAAGGGCCAGTGGGAGGGCATCAGTGGCCCAGGAGGGAAACCAAAGGATGGATGCTGCAGCCCAGGAGGTGATATCTGAGGTCCTAGGATCAAACCGCCATACCCAGGACAGGATGGGCCAGATCATGGCCACCCTGAAGCAGAGTCAAAGGCCGCAGATAGCACACCACCAACAGGCCATGGAGCAATGGAAACAGCTCAATGCCACCATGGCCACCATTGCAGGGGAGCTGCAGCACCACTACCCTAGCCAGCCTGAGTCCTCCACCCACCTGCAAGCCCCTACCACTAGCCAGGACACAGCCGTGCCATCTACATCTGCAGCAGCTACTGGACTGGTGGCACTGCCGAAGGACACACAGGAGACCAGCACCCCTAGCCCTGCAGCCCAGCTCCAGTCACGGAAACGTGCCCTCAGACCCAGACATGACACTGGAACACCTGCCAAGACCAAGGCCCCCAATAAGAAGTGACTCTGCCCAGAACTGTCTTCCATGTGTGCCACTGTGCTACCTTGTTGACCTGCCACTACCAACACACCATCTACCAAGGGACAAATACCCACTGCCACCAACAGCTGAGCCCATGCACCAGAGTATGGATATGCACTATGAGCCCACTCCACATCACTGTTCAGCGATATTACAATTTTGTGACACTTAATAAAAACACATATGCACCAAATCGCATGTCCCCCGTCATTATGAGTTTAAAATTGTGAGTGTGTATGCATAAGCCAGTCAAATTAATATTCATGCCTTTATTGCAGGAGGGATCCCACGCATTGTAGTGTCTGAAGTAAATCACAATGTACACAATATTAGGTTCCCTGGTGCATGCCACTTTAGTACTCAGTTAACAGTGTCAATGACTACAGACACCACATCACCAATCACATGAGTCAGACTGAGACTATGCAGTGAAGACAACAGCATCATTGAACAGTACCTCATAGTCACTGGAAGTATAGGATGATCAGCTGGTTCCTAGAGTTGATATCTTCCCCCTCTTCTTCTTCACCATTATTCTCATCCCCTCGCTGAGGTTGCTGGTTTAGTTGGACAGTACCCTCCTCCTCTAGAAGGGGGATAGCTTTCCTCACAGCCAAGTTGTGCAGCATGCAGCAGGCCACCACTATCCTACACACCTTCTCAGGGCCATAGCACAGGGATACCCCAGAGAGATGGAGGCAACAAAATCTAGCCTTCAGAAGAACTATAGTGCGCTCAATCACCCTCCTAGTACGTCCATGGGCCAAATTATAATTCCTCTCTGTATCTGTCCTGGGATTCCTCACTGGTGTCAGGAGCCATTGCCAGGTGGGGTAGCCAGAATCACCTGCAAGTACTCCACTGCGTGTGCTGCTGTGTCCTGACTCCAGTCCCTGAGATGGTGTGAGTCACAGAGGAATGGGCCCCGGCCTTCACCACAGAGGAGCTCGAGAAGCTGGTGGACAGGGTCCTACCCCTGTATGCCAAGTTGCATGGGTGACCAGAGGAGCAGGTGAGTTGGCGGCTGTCCTTCTTGGATGTGTGTGATGGTGGCAGATGCCTGTATGCATGTGTGTTCGATTTGTATCTGCACAGCCATGGACCATGTGGCATGTACTGTTTGTGAGTTGGTAACATGACTCTTTAAAATGTCCGTTCCATAGGGGACGACATGTCATCTGTATTAGGAGCATTCATACAGACGTCTGTTATTCTGCTCTGTGTGTCCCATGCAGGTCAACGCCCATCAGAAGAGAGGACTGTGGCAAGCCACTGCCAAGGAAGTAAGGACCCTGGGGATCTACAACCGGCGGAGCACTCACTGCAGGAAGCTGTTGGAGAACCTGAGGCGCTGGGCCAGGGAGACTGTCGAGGCCCTGTTGGGGAAGGCCTCCCAACGAGGAAGGGGTGCCCGTCGGACTCTGACTCCCCCCAATAACCTGCATTCTGGTGGTGGCCTATCTGGATTTGGATGGGCGCTTGAAGGCAGCACAGCAGCCACAAGGGGGTGGGTACCAACACTGTTGTAATACCACTTTGATAGACGTGTTTGGGTGCTGTGGTATGTATGCTGTCTAGTGCCAGGCACTTGGACAGGTGTGTCCCTGCAGTCCTGCCCCCTCATAGAGCGGGGGATGGTGTGAGGACATGTGTGACCGGTCCCAATAGGCCCATGGGGGTTCACCTTTCTGTAATCTTGGATGCTTTGTGGGCTCCTTGACTAGTGGGTGCATTGGCTGGGCATGGTCCCCCATGTGTGTACTCCACACAGTGTATCAGGTCTGTGTTTCCTGTGGGCAATGTGGTGTATTCTGGGGTAGTGGGCACTAGTCAGGGGCACAGTCATGACTTGTTGTAGGTGCTGCATGTAGGTGTGTGACCTGGATGGGAGTGTGTGTGAGCCAGGGATGTACATTCATTCAGGTATTTACAGATTTCTCCTATGTTTTGTCTCTCCACCCCTGTGTTCTTGTGTCCTTTGTGTACATCAACATCATGTGGCGAGGGAGCAGGGGCACCGGCGAGTGGGAATGTAGCGGCCCAGGGTTCCAAGAAGGCAGAGCCGGCGGACGCCAAGGGGACCAGTGGGTTGGAGGGTGAAGGGAGTACCACAGGGGAGGCAACTACCACTGGCAGTAGTGACTCTGATACCTCCTCCGATGAGAGTTCCCTGGTGGTGGTGGACCCTACTGGGCACACTCATTCTATGTCATCTTCCGCCACCTCCCATGCCATCTCCACCCTCTTAGTTGTTCCCCACCCATTTGCCGGTGCCCGCTCACCCACGAGGGTGGGTGTTTCCATCACCCCAGGCATCTCATCCCCTGCCACAGTCAGCCCTGCTGCCCTCATGGAGGAGGCTATTGACCTCCTGAGGGCCATCTCTGTAGGGCAGACAACCATTGTGAATGACATCCAGGGGCTAGCATCCCAGATTCAGCAATGCAATGCATACCTAGAAGGCATTCATGGTGCCATGTCTGGCCTACAGAGATCTTCTTTGATGGCAGCCAGTGTCCATGGTCTTTCTGTCCCCCCTCCAACCACCTCTACCTCTTCCAGCACCCCACTCCCTTCACCCATCCCATGCACATGTACAGACAGCCATGCACACAACACACAAGAAGCACACAGACAAACACAAGCCCACACTTCCCACCACAGGCATACACACACCCAACATACAAAGGCACACACAACAACATCTACTCCCCCCACTGTGTCCACCTCTCCCACCTCCCTGACTGTCACCTCACCATGCACACCCACAAGCACGGCACCCTCAGTCACTGCTGCTGCCCCCATTCTTGCAGTCACCACAACATCTGACATCCAGGCATCCACCCCAGACACCACACCTGCACTCACCACAACTACATTGACAGACACTTGCAGCACACTCACCAGACCTGCAGACACCCAGACAACATCCATGTACACTGGCAGCCTGTCTTGTCCCACTGTGTCCACCCCCCCTCCCAAAATACTCAAACATTCGCAGACACACACACAAAATACATCCACCACACATCAGCATACTTTACAGGTACCTGCATCCACGTCCAGCAGACGTACACCTGGTACAAGCACTCCCTCAACCTCCACTCCCAGATCTTCCTCCAAATCCCCCCCAACTGCCCCTAAGAAGCTTTTCCTCTCCTGAGTTGACCTGTTTGGACCCACTGGCCCAGCCTGTCTCGTCCCTAAACGTGCCCATCTCCTTTCCCAGTCCACTCCTTCCATGTCCAAGCCCACCCCAGTCTGCCCTTCCCATTCTTGTGCCCCTTCCCCAGGGAGGAAGAAGCCCCATGTTACTCCAGATCCCGATCCCACCCCCGATCCAAGCCCACTCCCCCACCTTCCAAGGGCAACCCCAAACCCCTTCCACCTCCCACACCTAAACCCAAGCCCCCCCTTCCAGACATAAGTCCCCACCCCCGCTACCCTCTGCCCCTGTTCCCTGAGGTGCCTGGCTTCCCCATTGATGTCCCTTTACAGTGGAGTACCCTGTGCACATGTGGGAGTCAAGTCCTGCCTATTTAGGCCCTTCAGGGTATTTATAATGGACTGGCCAATGGCCTTATTTAGACAATACATTTTTCTCTTTTTATTCAACTTTGAATGCCCAGTGGTGCTGTTGGCATAATATGGTGATGTGGTTCATCGTTTCATTGTGGGGGTGTGGTGTGCACACGTGTGTACTCTGGTGCAGGTCTTTGTTACCTTGTGTCGGCTAAGTACATCTTATTCTGGTGTGTATGGTGTGGGATGGCGTGAGGGACTGGGAGTGCGTTGCAGGGTGGGTGGGGTGGGTGTGTAACTGTGTCCTTTCTTCCCATGTGTACTAGGTTGCGGTACTTACCGTCGTCTTCGTCGGCAGTCACGGTCGTGGAGGTATATGACAAGGAGCAGCACTGGCATTATTTCCTACCCTCTCTCCATGTCTGTGTTGGCGTGTTGTGGGTACCTCCGGTGAGTGTTTCCTTTTATTTTGTTTGTTTCCACCACGCTTTGCGTGGCAGTGGTTCCCATCCCGGAACTGATGGCGGTCTTGTGCTCCATTATTTGGTGGCCGGGTGGATCCTTTCCACCGGCCTGTGGATGGCCTCCTCTGTCCTCATTGCTACTACAATGATGGCGGTGTGTGGATGGACTGCTACTTGTTTCTCATGTGCTTCATTTGGCGGTCCGGCGTTTGCCGCCATGTTCATAATGACCACCGTAGTGTTTTTGCAGTGATTCCAGCATGTTTTTCTTAAATTTTACAAAGGGTTTCCCAGAGACAGCAGAGGTGTGTGGGTAGGGTGACCAGAAGTCCTGGATTTCCCCAGACGGTCCTGGTTTTTAAGGAAGTGTCCTGACACATTTCTCAAAATTGAAGAAATGTCCCAGTTGTGGGTTAGTGCCCAGGTTATTGAATTAAATGTTCCGGTTTTCCGTAGTGTGTGAGTTGAGCATGTGCACTGGGGTAAAACAGATGTGCTCATACTCACTTTTCACTGATGGTAAAGTTGTGGCGTGATGTCACCTAGGATGGCATTGTAGTGGGAAGGAAAATCCTATAATGAGAAACATTTTCTCTCTAGATTTCTCTTCTCTTTCTTCAAAGCAGCAACAACTTTGTTGTGCCAGCCGTCAGAAGAAGAGCATGACCCATCTCAGCTCACAGGAGTCACAGCCCACCACCTGCAGCAAGATCCAGCCAGCCACCTGCTAATCAAGCAGCTGCCAAAGGGGCCTGGAGTGGAACCCTTCACCAGCCCTAACAGCACCAGCAAGACTGGACTCAGGGAGAAGGTAAGGAAAGCTTAGGGGGAACACGAAAGAGAATGGGTGGATGGGAGCGCAAGACAAGATAACATTAGGGGGTGTCGTGATGTAAGTTTATCATCTTACACACTTTACACAGTTAACATGTTCTAGTGCTCTTAAACAGATGTTCCATGTTCCCTTCTATTTAACAACGTTAAAACTGACGCTTTGTCCCCAATTACTGAACTGCTGCTTTCTTAGTAAGGAAAGATACACAGTCTCTTTTTCAAAAGGGATTTTCCATAGCAGTAGGACACTGCCTGAAAAGGTTGTTTGCTGACAACATTGAAATATTAATACACATTGCACACATCTTTCTCAATTCGATTATGTGTCAAAGTAAATGAACATAGTACCTGGCTTCTTAACTGAAATATTTAATTAACTTTTTAGGATATAGCAATATGAACTTAATATCATCCCCCCATGTTTATGGGTTATACAAATACCAACAACAGAGCCCTGAGCAGAATTATATTTTGCTGTCACTGGGTGCGTTTGAATGTTTAGAGCTCAAAGCCTGCGGTTATAGCTGTGAGTCATGTAAAAATGGCACATGTGTACCTGTTCTGGTTTGTTTGAAGAGAGTGATGCATTTTCCACAGAGAACCTTACTGCCATTTTTCATGTTTACAACATACTGGGTAGATGGTTTGAATAGACTGCCCTGTTCTGTGTAAACAGCGTGGTCCTTGTTAATTTGTCCTTTGTGCCTGTATGTGTAGTTTTACCTTTAATAACATTTTGGACCAGATCTACAAGAAAGTGGTGCATCAGTCCCAATGCACCTCTTTTCTTGCGTCGCCACTGCCCCACCCAACGACACCTTGGTTGCTCTGTATTAACAATACAGAACACCATGGTGCTCATTTCCACAATAGTGACATAATTTATGACGCTATTGTGGCGCTTAGGGAGGCCCATAGGTTACTATGGACCTGTCACTTTACCTCCTGTCCTGAGCAGGCATTAAAAATGACAGAAAAAATATCACAGTGAAATCTTGGAGATTTCACTGTAACATGTTTTGCAGCTTCCCTGCTTCGGAACGCCCCCGCTGCATACATTATACCTGGTGTAGGTGTAATGTGGAACAAGGGGTTGCAAAGTGGCGCACTGCTAGCACTGCGCCACTCTGTAAATATGGTGCAGGGAAATGGCCTCCTTAACGCCACATTAGCTTCCTCTGTTTTGTCGTCTGTTATTCTTCATATGTGTCTGTGGAGGAAACTGTAATTGTAGTCCTTTTTCTATGTCTAGGACAGCTGTCAAGTAGCCCTACTTTTATGTCAATAGTTGCGGCAAACGGTAGTCCTACTCCTATTTCTAAGACCTGTCCCGGTTTTTAGGTCAAGCATAGTGCTCAAAGTGTTGCATACTTTTAAGTATAGCTATATTATGGGTTTAAGCAAATTTAAGCAATTTCATTTGTTGGTTCCAGTGTCCTTCAAAAATCCTTGCTTGTTAGTGGTCAGTTCTGCTTCTTTGTCCTTCCTTTTTCTCTGTGGGAGCAGTAACAACTACTTTCTTATTACGCTATGCCCTATTTATCTCTTCTGTAGGGGACTTTTTTTCTTTAGAATTTGCCTATTGGCCTTACACTGTGGGTGCGTGATCAGTCCCTCCTCCCCACCTGCTCCCTCTGCAAACAAAACCAACAGCAGAGACAGACTTTTCCAGTCCTCCTCCTTTATGTTAGATCTCACGTTTGGCTTGGAATGGAGAGCTTTAATTTCCTTGTTGCCACTGACATAGCCATAAAAGACCATCTGATGTGCTCCAATCGGAGCTGCTTCACGGGTGTGCCCTGCTGATTAGTGACTGAAAGCACGATGTTTGTATGAGTATGATCCCACATGCCTGCTTTTAAATACAGCGAAAATGCAACTTACAATTTATTTACACAAACTAAACACAATGTAAAAAACGAGAAACAGGCACACAACTGTACAGAAAACATTGCAGGGCAGCTCTGGGGCCCACAAGGCTATAACTGGCATTGTCTCTTTAAGGGGTCCCTTGAAACCGCCATTGCTCTTGTGTTGTCCTTCCTGCCCTCCCTTCCACAATTGAACGCTTTGCATTGATCCTGTTACATGGATAATAACCAAGAGGTCTGTGTGCATTGATTCTCAGATCCATATGCTCTTCCATGCACCGTGTTGGTGCTTTTCACAGATGAGGGCATTTTAAGTTCATGAGGGCTTCACCGAAGCCCTGAAGTGACTGTCTGGTTGTTTTTTCACAGGAGACAGTTCTGTAGCGAACACTAGGAGGGACGTGTGACATAGGAGAGGCGTGAGGAGCGGCATTGCCTTCTAAGTTTGTGACATCTGCTTTGTCACCCAAACTGAACTGTTTACCTTGCTTAGGTGTAGGGGGCAGTGTTGCCTAGGAATAAGCACGGAGTATTTTGTAACTGTAAGTGCAGTCGAGGGAGGAATGTGATAGTTTCTAGTATATTTTTTCTCTCTCCTTCGCATTATTCTCATGGAGGACATGGCTCTCACACACTATATACAGGGCGAACTCGTTCGGCACCCAAGCCCTGCAATTGTCACTACAGTGCAGTAATCAAAGCAGCACTAAGCTTGATTCAGAACAGTAAGCAGTTTGCTAAAGTAATAGCACCACACCCAAATAATAAGCATTTACAAGCAAGGGAGTTGACAGCGTAAATGGGGTCCCGGGGGGGGAGGAGGAACGAGGAATCACCCCCGGGGTTATTGGGAAGGGTGGTACGGCCCGCGATGCGGTTGGGTGCCAGGGGTGTCAGTTTAGGGTGGGTGGGGGGTCATATATAGGTGGTCATTTTATGCTCACGGCCACCATTTTGTAGAAGGTGACCCGGTGGGCGGAGCAATTTTTAGCTGAGCGCCAATTTTGCGTCAATTTTGTAGTGGCGATTTTGGTTGCATGCAAAAAAAATAAAAAATTAAGCAAAGGATAGGTTAAGTAGATTGCGTGAGGAGAAGTATGGTTTTGGTTTAAACTATAATCGCCCTCCTAATATCGCAGGCGGGCATGGGGTTGAGAGCACGATACCTGGGAATGGCTGAAGACAAAGTTCGGGAAGCGCTGGCTCTCCTTGAGCAGTCCGGGCGTATGGATATTGTGCGGTCACAGGCGTTGGGGCCACTGCGCCCGCCACGCAGAGCGTCTGCTGGAGTGTGGCCGCGGTTATGGCGTGTTCGCCTCTGCGGGTCACCAGGGTGCTGTCGCAGGTGAGGAGGTGGGGGCGGGGCAAGGGTGGGCCGGGGAGGAAGGGTGCATCCTTGGCGGCGGGAGGTGTGCATAAGGTGGTGCTGGCGGGGGCAGGCCCAAAAGGGAACCCCGCCGACCTGAGGTTTACCACGGTAGGAGTGAGGTGGGGGGCAGAGGAATGGGATCTGCCCCGGGCGCGGCCTGCGCAAGGAGCCCGATGGGCGGAAGGAGGGGGGTGAACAGCTGGCGCGGCTCCGACAGCAGAGGAGCGGTTCGGCAGCACCACACAGGAGGTGTGGAACAGGGTGGGGTTTACCCGACAAGGATTGGGGGTCCCTTATGGGGGCGGGGACCGGGGTGGATATTTCTGAGAGGGATTTTCACGTGCCAGACCAAAAAGGCATGTTCGGGCAGCCTGCATGCAAGGAAGTGGTGTCAGATAGAGGGGGACAGGCAAAAGAGACTAACCCCAAGGTGCCAGTATCGAACAAATGGCCCACCATTTTCCAGTGGAATGGGAGTGATTAGAAGGAAGATGGTGGGATAACGGGGGATGGGGGACAGGACGAGGACCCTTCAACCAGCTTTAATATTAAGGTGCCAAGGTGAGTTTATGGGTCCAGGGCAGTGGGGTGCGGGGGAGGTACGTGAGAGGTCCAGGTTGAAGAGGAGGAGGCAGGGGGAGATAGGAGGTCGTCGGAAGGGGTGTGCGAGGAGACAATTTTACAGCCCGGCACATCGGACCTTTTTTGGCAGGAGGTCTTGGATTTCGACGAGGAGGAGCCAGGCGAGCAGTTTGTGGCTTGGGAACCCTGGTGGGAAGAGAAGGCGGGCCCCGGGGCGGCCTGCCGGATGGCATCAACAGGAGTCCAGAGGGGATGGCGCACCGCTGCGGACGCTTCCATTGAGCGGTGTGGTAGTACAGGTTTTGCGCCCGCTGGTGCCGCCACGCAAGGGGAGCAGCGTCCGGGCCCATCAGGTATACAGAGGGCGAGAGTGGTTTCTGACGGCTGTGCTGTTTGTGGTGGCCGTGGCAGGGACGGCGAGATTGTGCAGGAATCTTTGGGAGCAGAGGGGTCAGAAGGGTGTAGTGTTGAGGAAGGGGAGTTGGTGGAAGGCAGTGACAAGCAAGAGTGGTGGGAGTGCGATAGGGGTGGGGGGTCACTAATGATGTGTTTAAGTCATTGCAGAGCGGTAAGCAGTTGCAAGTGCGGTCTGATGGACAGGGGAGAGGTGGACCCCGTGTGGACAAGCAGACGGTTCAGGGGAGGCCTCCGTTGTTGTCTCCAGGTAAGGGGTTGGCAAGCTCGGTGGTTTCGGTTGCGGCCGAGGCGAGGGAGGATGAGGTGCGTTTGTCAAAGGGCGTGTATGTGCAGGATGCGGGAGTGGCAACTGAGAGTGGGAAAGTCATTAGCGAGTCAGGGGAGGGGACTACGGTGGTTTCGAAGACGGACGGTCAGTCGGGTGGCGACAGTATAAAGACGACACAGGCGACGGTTTCCACAAAAGGGAAAAGGAGGAGGAGCCTGTCATAGAAAGGGTGAAGCTGCCCTACATGGGCACCGCAAAACCGTTGGGGGCTCATTTGATGCAGTCGACAAAAGAAAAAATTTGGAAGGGGGAATATGTGGATATTTTGAAGTTGCTACATAGGGAGGTCCGCGCAAAGGAGGGCTCAAAAGAGGAGGAATGGGAGCTGTCCAATAGGCCCAAGGTACCTGTCAATATTGAAAATTGGACAGCGGCCTTTTTGATTTTTGCGAGCGTATATTGCGAGCGTTTCCCGGACCGGGCCGTGGCATTATTCAAGTACATGGACATCATATGCAAGGCTCACCTCAACTTTGGGGGGTTTTGTCTGGCGGCAGTATGATGAGGGGTTTAGGGCTCGTATGGCGGCGGATCCGGAGGTACAGTGGGGAGAGATAGATTCTGATTTATGGCAGCACACCATGGGCCTGGCGAAGTTCGGTAAGACTGTTTTAACGGCCAGTGGTTTGCCTATCACTTATCGGCCCTTTCGTGAGCGCCCCACCCAAGGGTTGGGGACAGGAGGCACTGGCCCCGCTAGCTCCAATTCTGCCACTATGGGACGATCCGGTGCGTGTTGGGATTACAACAAGGGAATATGTTCCCGTGAATACTGTAAATTTTGGCACGAGTGCTCTAAGTGCACTGGCCGGCACCCCCTCATACATTACTCGGGACAACAAAGTGCTTCAACATCGGGAGAGACACACGGACAGGCAGTTGGCGGGGGCAGTCAGGTGGCTACGGGGGCAGGGATGGACAGAGACAGAAATAAGGCATTAAGGGCAAAGGCGCTTACTCTGGTTGAGGTGGACAGACTAGCTTTCTGGCTAACGGGATACGACAAGCCGGGCGACGCTGACTTACTGATATGGGGTTTCCGATATGGGTTTTGACTGGGATACGTGGGTCCAGCGGTGCGGAGGTGGGCGGAGAACCTGCGGTCGGTGTGTGGTAAAGAGGAGATGGTGAGTCGGACGAAAGAGAAGGAAGTGCAAGAAGGTCGCATGGCTGGCCCTTTTTCGGATTGGCCGATGCAGAATCTCATTGTGTCTCCGATTGGTGTAGTGCCAAAGAAAGAGCAGGGGCAATTTCGGTTGATTCACCATCTGTCATGGCCAGAAGGGTTGTCGGTCAATGATTTCATTCCAGATGTCGTGGCAAAAGTGTCCTACGCGTCAGTTGACGTGGCCATTGACATGGTTGAGCAGCTGGGTCAAGAAGCATTGATGGCAAAGACAGACATTAAGTCAGCTTTTCGTTTGTTGCCCGTTCACCCGGATGATTTTGAGCTGCTGGGGATCCAATTTCAAGGGTCCTTGTACGTGGACAAGGTGCTCCCTATGGGCTGCTCTAGCTCCTGTGCACTTTTTGAGTGCTTTAGCACCACTCCACAATGGATATTCATGCAGAGAATGGGACACAGGCAGGTGACGCATTATTTGAATGATTTTTTCTTTGCGGCTCCGGTGGGCAGCTCGCGTTGTGCGGCGATGTTGCGACAGTTTGAGGAGATTATGGGAGACCTTGGTGTACCCTTGGCTCCTGGAAAGACAATGGGGCCATGTACGGCGCTGTCATTTTTGGGCATTGAACTGGATACAGTAGGGGGCATAGCGCGCCTGCCTGAAGAAAAGAAGATTGATATGATACAGAGAATTCATGACATGTTGCAAAAAAGTAAGGTCACAGTACACGATATTCAGGTGCTCCTGGGGCACTTAAATTTTGCATGTCGTGTGGTGAGAGCGGGGAGGACTTTTTGTAGGAGGTTGGCTTTGGCGCTGTCAGGACAGTCGCTTCCCCATCATGATGTGCTGTTGAAAGTGGGTGTGCGTGAGGATTTGCAGATGTAGAGCACCTTTTTGCCCACCTTTAATGGCATTCCTTTGAAAGCTTGGCAGGACTGCGAGTGGGATATACAGATTTTCTCGGATGCAGCAGGGGCAGCAGCTTTTGGGATATATTGGGAAGGGCAATGGTATGCAGAAGAGTGGCTGCCTGCATGGAAGAATGGGGGCCGCAGTATAGCTTTTTGGAACTGTTTCTTTTGGTGATTGCGGTATGCCTGTGGGGCAGCACACTACGGCACAAACGTGTTCTGTTTCGGGTTAATAACATGGCGGTGGTGCAGTTGGTGAATCGGCAGTCGGCATGTGACACGCAGGTGCTACAGTTATTGCGGGTTTTTGTCCTGCTCACAGAATGACATTTTCTTTAGGGTGCATCATGTTTCGGGGGTGAACAATGACATAGCGGATACTTTGTCTTGTTCTCAGTGGGAGCGGTTCCACGAGTTAGTCACGGGCGCGGACTTGCGCAGGATGGACATGCCAAGGGAACTTTGGAGACTAGGCTTGAGAGGATGCTCCAGCTGGTATTGAATTCATTAGCGCCATCCACCAGACGGGCGTATGCAAAGGCTTGGGAGGAGTTTGTAGGATCCGGGGCGTGGAGACGGGTAAGACAAGAGGACATGGTGGAGAATGTGGTGCAGTTCATTATGACTCTGATTGAAAAAGATCAGTCCAGGGTTACTATTGCAGGCAAATTGGCGACGCTGGGATTTGTGGGTAAGCTTTTTTGGGGCTACCCACCGTCGGCGGGGGAACTGGGGCACAGGATTCTGGAAGGGTGGACAAAGGAAAAGGGACAAGGTGGTCGCATTAGGCGGCCAGCGTCGTTGGACTTGTTAAAGAGGCTGTTAGCTATCATGGGATCGGTTTGTTTTGATGCAGGGGAAGTTTGACTTTTCCATACGTTGATGTCATGGTTGTTTTTTGGGGCTCTGCGTGTATCTGAATTATTGGGTTTGGCAGGGAACCCAGGTGTCCAGTGGCACAATGTGCACATTAATGGCAAAGGTGTGGGGTGAGGATTCGGAGTTCCAAGACTGACCAAAAGGGGGTAGGTGCAGTGGTTTATCTTTGTCGATACCCAGATGTGACGATTTGTCCAAGGGTTTTGGGTCGTCAGTTGAAGAAGGCAGTCGAGGTTGGGGGGGCACAGTTTTTTGTCACAGCGATGGGAGCAGAGTTACGGCCCCCCAGTTGCTGGCAGTTATAAGCAAGGGGCTGGGCGCTTTGGGATTAGATGCGGCGCAGTTTGGCACTCATTCGTTTCGGATTGGGGTCGCTACGGAAGCTGGGAGAAAAGGTTGGGGTAGGGAGGAGTTGATATCTCTGGGGAGATGGAGATCAGATTGCTTTAAGAGATATGTGAGGGGGAGGGAGTTTTGGGTTTAGCAGGCTATTTGGAAGAACCCAGATTAAGTATATTGTGTATTCATTTTCTTTTCTTTTGCAGGTGTGGTGCGGGGTCTGGACGCAGCGTACATTACCATTTGGCTGGTCGGACATTCCTTCATAAAATGGGCGTAGCGGAAGGCCCGGAGGACTGTTATTTGGGAGAATTTAGGTTTTGACCCAGTTCTTTACCATGTGCGATGGTTTGGCAAGGGGGGATGTGTTGGGGAGATCTTTTGTCTCGTTTGCAAAGTTCAACAGTGAGGGGGCAATGCCCAGATGTGTTGTGCATTCATCTGGGAGAGAATGACCTAGTAGCTACGACGGGGCTCAATATGATAAAAGTCATGAAGTGGGATGTGCAAGTGATTGCAAGGCAGTGGAAGGGTTGTCATGTTGTTTTTACGGCGTTTGTCCCGCGTCGGGTTTGGAGGGTGGCCAGGAAGCCGGGGACTATAGAGAGGGCACGTCGTGAGTTGAATAAGGAAATTCGAAGTTTTTGTTTGGAGAAGAGTTTGACATTCTTGGAGCACACGGATTTGCGCTTTGAAGATGCAGAATTGTTTAGAGACGACGGCGTGCACCTATCGTTCATGGGGATGGAGCTTTATCTTCTGCAGCTCAAGGAGGGCCTGAAGTCACTGCTGAGGGAAGTCTAATTTGGGGGGGGGGGCAGAAAAAGTCCAGGAGCCTTTTTCTGGTGGCTGTGAGAGTTGCATGGCAGGTAATGAAACTTGTGCGGAGGACGGAAAGGACAGGGCGATTCAGGTTTATAGGGGGGAGGAGTTTTAGGTAGCGACGGGAAGGCGGGGAGCTTGACATTAGCGGTAGGATCAGAAGAAGTGGGTAGGACAGGACATTAGGTAGGCGAGAGTGGTTACAGGGAAGGCAGGACGAGATTATGGGTGGGGGGAAGGAAATTGGATAGGTGATTCCATGTCTAGTGAGGCTTTAGTTTTGTGAGGCACAGGCCAAGGTGGGTTTAGGTAGGTGCACCTGTTCCATTAAAGCGCCTTTTTCACACAACAAACAAGTCGTGGTGCTGTGTCTCTCCTTCCCAATGAACTTCTCTAACTTACAGAGTTTGCCACAGATAAATTCTTCCGGTACCGTAACGCCTGGAGCCCGATCATGCTGGAGAACTAGAAGAAGGTGCGTGGATATATCTGGAGGTCTGTGTTTTTGGACCACTAGCTCGCCTGTGGAGCGAACTATTCTGTGCTATTGTTCTACTCTTTTAAATGTGGTGCACAGGCACATTAATGTGCGGGCGAAAGGAGTGGGAAACTCTCTACTGAGATCTCCATCATCTGAATGGAAGAGCAATTAGGCGGAGTCAAAAGCAGGCAGGAATTGTGTTCCTCACTTTATGATGTCTAGCTCAGAAAATGCTGCCAAAGGAGAAGCCTGAACTGAACAGCAGAGGTGAGGGTGAACTTCACTTGGGTGTGAGAGAAATGCAGTATCCTTTCAGACCCAAAAGTGAGGGAGTTTATAATACTAATGTATTAGTGGCATGACTACACGCAAAAATATTGCTAAAGAAGATTGCTTAGTGTGCAGTGTAATTGGCTTTTATTTCTGGAGTTGGGTGACTGGCTAATTGATACCTGGCAGTTTTCCTGCGGTCAGTACTTTACATTTTTAGAAACCCACAATTTAAAGCAAGTACGTTTCGTCTTCTAGAAACTCCACGCTGCATATCTGTATAAAAAGCCTGCCCTTCTCGGATTTCCTTGCTTTGCTATGAAGCCCTAAGTAAGGCACCCTTTTGCACCAATAGTTTTTTTAAAAGACGAGGCATAGCCAAGGTCTTTCACATACTTGAGGCATGTTTTCAGAAATAGCATATGGGTGTTTGCATGATTTAGTTTAAGGCAGATGGAGGTAGAGACAAACACAGGGTTACAAATGAATGGCATTTCTCCAAAGCATTATCACATTAAATACACACTTTTTAACTCAAGTTTTTAAAACGCACCAACCAAGCCTAAATCTGTAAAGTCGGCTAATTCCAAATGAGGATGCAAATGTATGTGCATTACAGTGCAAACAACAAATTCTGAACTGTTTTTTTCATATTATGTGTGGTAACAATACAGCACCACAGCCTATAACTTGTTACATACCAGTTATAATCAATATCCATTATGACTTTCTCAGTTTTCCTTATTGTTGCAATTGCAGGAATGATTGCTTGCTTATTCAACCATGCATACTTTTTGTTGCTAAAGAAGTTTTGTGTGGTGCCTCAAACTTTCCCCTGCTTTGGATTGAGAGGTCGATAACACGAATTTGAGCTCTATATGCGAAAACATAAGTTGTAAGTGATGTAGGTAGACAAATACATAATGTAAATAGCTAGGTTTGCCCTGTAAAAGCTGGCTATATTAGGGATGTTTATCGTAGCTCTTCCTTTGATAACCTGGCATCTTAGCGCGAAGTCTAGGGGTACAATTATTTATTAACTGCCCTACAGGCAATGTCACCTGTACTAACTTCCAAGTAAATATGTTTTGCACCTGGGAGTATTTTGTGTTTCATTGGCCTTGTTTAAAAAAATATTCTGGTAGGCATACTAGCCCTTTAATTATATACAGGGCCACTGGAATCATGTGGCAGAAAGGACCAAAATATGCAACAAAGTTGACCAAATAATGTGGCAAAAGAAGTCCAGTTATGCATTTATAATCCACTAGCTCCAACTCAAGTAAATGCGAGACCTGTTGCATTGCAAATGCTTGTTTGTTTTGAGAATCTGGTCACCCTATGTGTGGGTGAAAAAGCTCCGGACCACTAGTGTTCCAGCAGTATGTGTAATCCTGGCGGGGTCGGTTACTCCTGCTACAGAGGCCATCAGAATGTACACGGCACCCATAATAGGGATCTGTGTGTTGTGAGTAGGTGCACTTCACAAAAGTTGCTTTTTTAGCTTTGTCAGTTGTTGCTCTCAGAAGAAATCCAGGAAGGATCAAAAACTGGATGCGGAAGTAGCTGAATTTAAGCAAACAGAACATAAAACCCGTTGCGTTTGTACCATCATTGAGGTTATGAGCTTGCCGGTAGAGTATGTAGTGAATTCCGAGCCGCTTGGTGCATTCTTACCCTTCCCAACAGCAACATAGCAACCCTCCTCGGTTTGGTTACCTTAGGATACTGATTGCACCCCGGGGATGTCCCTGGAATCTGATTACCAAATAACCACTTTCCTCCTCGCTTCTTATTAAGAGAAGGGCGCTGGCAGGAGAGTCAGGTGCAATTAAAAGAGTCACCCATCCATTTAATGCCCTTGTTAATTCCACAGATAAAGGTTATGAAGATTTTCCACGCTGGCTGGCGCCCGGAATGTAAATGGATAATTAGTTACAGTCGGGAATCAGCAGAAGAATGCGCGCTGCTATGTACACCTGCCATTACAGTCCAAGGGTTGCATCATGGCAGTCTGTATTCTTCCTTTGGCCGGGTTGTATCAGGACAGTCTGGGTTTCTGAATGAGCGCCATTTCAAAGACGAGGAACAACAATGAAATATGTCACGTGACAAAATGGTTCCCTGTTGCACACTGCTTAGAGACAAGGACTCTTTGGCCTCTGGGCTGCTGGTAAGTGAAACTTCCATTCGCATACGTAAGAGTAGGCCAAAAACACTCTATTCCCAAGAAGTGCTAAACTAATTAAATATCCCCCACTTTCCGAAACTGCATCTTTCAAAGTAAATCACCTTTTGCCGTTTATTTGAGACAATTGTCATTGTCAAACTTAACCGGCAGGTCTCATTGTGCTGAATTATACTAAGCAGAAATGCTCTCTAGGGTCCAGGTAAAGAAAGGCACGTATTTCATTGGTTGCCCTACTGGCTCTTGACGCGGTGTAACCAATATTGACAGAGAGCAATCACACCACAGGTACATTCACCTACTACATTACACACACACAGTCATACAGGCACACATACTCACAGACATACAAACAGGCAGACATGCGCACACATTCAGCCACACAACACCCCCCGCATTCATACACGCACTCACACACCCCCTCAATACACTCACACGCACACCCCCATGCACGCACACAACACACAACACCCCCCACCCCCTCCCCTAACGGACGATCAACTTACCTGGTCCGTTGATCCTCCGGGAGGGGACGGGATCCATGGGGGCTGCTCCGCCGCCAGCACCCCGTCAACAGAACACCGCCACACCGAATCACAGAACGTGATTCGGTGGGCGGTGTTCTGTTGATGGGGCCGCGGAGGTGGGGCAACCTCCACTTCCCCGCCGACCGCCAGTATGGCTGCTGGCGGCTCTCCGTCCGGAAAAGGACGGAGGGCTGCCAGCAGTCATAATACGCAGAGTGGAAAACTGCCACCACTGGCGGTCTTCAGCACGGCGGTCCCTCGGCGGTCTTGTGAAAAGACCGCCGAGGTTGAAATGACCACCTATGTGTTTTCTAGCAGGTGTGTAAGGCTCCCACCCCTCTGTATCTGGTGTCTTTGAGAGATGCCCTTGGTCATGTGATAAGGGTAATAAAGGCGAAACAAGAAGGGGTGTTGGGGCATGTGCGGCCCGCAAGAATCGCACTGAAACACCCGTTCCAGTGTCCATGGTTTTTATAGGCCTTTGGCCCAGTAATAACTGAAGGGCACACTGTGCCAGTGAAGATAGGCCATCCGGCACACGCCCTTCATCAGCATAACTGCCCTCGGGCAGCCACCACACCACATAATGCAAAGTGTGTGAGTCTATGTTGTGGAATAAAGTGTGGCGTAACTCGTCTGCATGCTCTCTGGCTGGGTAAGATGCTACAACTGGCAGCGAGGAGGGAATACATGCCAGAGAAGACAAAACTGCTCTCCCTGCAACGATACAGCAAATTGCTTGAGCTTGACACGTGTGCCCAGAATCTTTACAGAGCGGTCTGTGACTGGCACTTGTAGAGTCAAAGCCCTACTCCAGCCCGTATACAGCTGCAGAAGAGACTGAAGACTCTGCAGAGGAGCACATTCAAAATGCCTGCAAAAACCAACTATGAGGTGGGCAAGAGAGATGCTGCGCCATGCCCAAAATACAGAGCAAATATTCAGATGAAGCAAGAAATAACAATCACGTCAGCAAGGTACGAGAAACAGAGAACTTACTCACCGTCAAGGCCTATTGAAGTATATGGCACCCCATACTACAACAGTGACCTTTGCTTGCAGGAGTTGTTGGTGCCATTCTTTGTGGCGAAAGCTTTCTGAACAGCATGTGCTCACAATGGCAGCAGAAGGGAGCGCTAAATACAATGCAGCTGTGTTCCTGAAGACACCACCGCTGTTCGACACTTCTAAGAAGCAAAACATTGGTGCCAGGTGAACTATGTGGATCAAAACATTTGATGAATTCATAGATGCACTAGATGAAGAAGATGACAAGAAGATCCTCAAATACTTAAAAGACCTTGCAGGTGATGGAGTGAAAGAAGTCCTAAAGAAAATCGTGTAGACTGATGTAAAATCGTACCAAAAGGTAAAAGAAGCGAGTCCAGGGGGCATATTTATACTTGTTTTGCGTCGAATTTGCATCATTTTTTACGCAAATTCAGTGTAAAACTAACTCCATATTTATACTTTGGTGCTAGACACGTCTAGTGCCAAATTTATGGAGTTAAAGTAATTTTTGGGATGTGGAAACCTGCTTTGCGTCAATGAGATGCAAAGTAAGCGTTCCCATGCAAAAAATGATTCTATGGCCTTGGCGCCATATTTAACCTCCCAGGCTAAAATCACGCACAGGGAGAGGAGGGGTCAAATAATGGAACAAAGCCTGGGTCAGGACAGGCGTTAGGGGACCTGTGGGCCTATTTCCGTGGTGGAACACCATGGAATGAGCCCACATGTGTCCTCCCTAGGCCCCAGGGACAGCGAGGATGGGGTACACCACCCCAGGTAAGTACAGGTAAGTATTTTTTTCTTTTTAAAGTGCCATTGGGGGCCGTGAAGTGGGCCCCCCTACATGGCACTGGGTGCAATGGTCATGCCCAGGGGACCCTGGTCCCCAGTGCTGGCCATTGGGGTAGTGGGCATGACTCCTGTCTTTTCTAAGACAGGAGTCATGTGGTATGGATGGTTTTGCATCAGAAAATGACGCTAGGGGGTTAGAGTCATTTTTTTTTTTTACTCTAACTTGCCTAACCTCATTTTTTGGTGCAAAAACCCCTTCTTCCATACTACCAGCCCCACCCGGCTAACGTCATTTTTTAAAATGCTAGCCTACCCTTTGCACCGGCTTGCACCATTCCATAAATATGGTGCCCTGCTGGTGCTCAGAAATGGTGCAAGCCGGTGCTAAACCTTTTGGTGCACAACTGCGTTGGTGCAGATTTGCACCAGAAAGTATACATCAGGGCCCAAGTTCACACCAGGGCTGAATGTCGACTATGAAAGGTATATCTTCAACCAAACTCGACAACAGGTTGGTGAAGACTTGGTGCACTCATTAAACATTGCAAGTACTGCAACTTCACTGACGAAGAAGCCATGCGCCTCAGAGTAATTTATGGCTGCCTTTCAAATTTGTTTAGAAGGTGTTTGCTACGGGAAACACAAAGTCTAGAGAAAATGCTGATGAGAGCAGAAAAATGAGCAGATCGACAAGCTATCCTTCCGATGTGGATTTTAATTTCCTTTTGAAGCTAAATGTCCAGCTGTAGGACAGGTTTGCAAAGGTTGTGGGAAACAGAAACATTTCATAGCTCTGTGCTGAACAAAAGAAAACTTGAGTGCGTCACGACAGCAAGAGAAAATGGCTGCGAGAAAGTTCTACACACATTTTTACTATGCCCCCAAAACTGAAAAGCACATCAGCTGCTACAAGTAGAAACCAGGTAAAATCAATCATTGTCAAGCTCATCTTACAAAGGTTCTTCAATGTCACTAGCAGGTACCCTAAAAAAAGATGGATGTACCTTGATGATATCTACCAAAAAACAGCATGCACATGTGGGGCTGGCTACCTGTAAAGAAGATCACAGGTCAAAGAAAGCTCACTAAACAGAGCGACAAGTGCCATGTGGATACTGTCCCAAAATCAAGTTGAAAGTGAACGATCATCCAATTACTTTCATCATAGACAGTAGTAGATAGTGGTGTGTCGCCTTCACTTGAATAAAGGATACCATCAAATCGAGTTGGAGGAGAACTGCAGGTACATTGCTAACTTTTAAACTCATGTTTCTTTGTTCAGATATAAGAAAGTGAGGGGCTGATTTAAGAGCCCCTAGTGCCCCTAGTGCCATTAGCATCATTTTTTTATGCTAATGTGGCTCAACGAGGCCAAAATTGCTGCGCCAAATTTACAAACTGGCACAATGCATGCATTGCTCCACTTTGTAACCCTTTGCGCTACCAGGCATAATATATGTTAAGGGGGTGTTTCCCCATTCGGGGGGGGGAGGGAAAATATCAGAAAGTAATCTAAGAGATTTCTTTGCATCATTTGTTTTGGCACTTTTAATATCTGGTCAGAGAAGGTGTTAAAAAGAGGCATGCAATTGTTTTCTATAGGCCTCAGTGGGCTTTGCAGGATTAGCATCAACATTTTTTACGCTAATCCTGAAAAGCTCCGAACTGGTGTAATTTTTTTTACGCTAGTTCCCCTAATTACTGCCATGGAGCACCATATCTTAGATACGGCGCCACACATTGTTGGTTAGGGCGGCACTAAGGGGCCGAAGAAAAGTGACGGTGCACAGGGAAGCGCCTCTTTTCTTAAATCTGGGCCTGAGTTTTGAAGTATCTTCAGCTGATATTTCAGGATGTGATCCAACCTGTGTCACATGATTTCAATTACAGTGATAAAATAAAAAAGAACAGATGATGGATCGAATGCTGAACAACGCAAACATTCACCCTCAGTCACAAAGATTTGAGTTCAATTCATTGTTTTTTTGCCTACCAGGCCACCCCAGTTTCGACCCATCCACATGCAAGTCAGTCTCGACCCTGTTCCCCAGGGGAACAGTCCAGCCCGGTTCTCCCTGGACCGGAAACAAGCATCCAGGGACCGATTGTGAGGTATCACCCCTCATCAGCCAGACTAGCTTGGATGCAGTGGTGCAGTGAGCACAGGACCCATGCCTGGGCATGCATACCCTTCCATCTTAAGGCAACACAATGATGATGGACAGAATGCTGAACAATGCAAACATTTACCCCCAGTTACAAAGATCTGGGTTAAATCCATCTTTTTTTGCCCACTACGCCACCCCAGTTCGGACCCAGCTATATGCAAATCATTCTTGATTCTGTTCCCCATGGGAACAGTCCAGCCCGAAATGTGAAGCCTGGTCCTCCTTGGACTGGAAACAAGCATCCTGAGACCAGTTTCGGGGTATCACCCCTCATCAGCCAGGCTATCTTGAATCCTGTAGGGCAGTGAGCAGGGGTACCCACGTCTGGGCATACCCTTCCCACTTAGGGACAGATATACAAGGCCCTACGCCACCTTGCACCACATTAGCGCCATTCATTTTACGCTAATGTGGTTCAACGAGGCAATTTTTGATTTACCAGATTTACAAAGTGGGGCATTGCATGCATTGTACCACTTTGGCCCCCCTTGTGCCACATTATGCCTGCACCAGGCATAATGTATGCAAGAGGGGCGTTCCGGTGTTAGGAGGCCTGCAAAAATGAAATCTATAAGCTTTCACTGCGCCATTTTTGGCATTATTTTTAATGCCTGCTTAGAACTGGCATTAAATGGACACACCCATTAAACTCATTGTGCCTTCTTGCACTTTGCTGCACTAGCGTCAACATTTGTGATGCTAGTGCAGCAAAGCTCCACAATAATGTCAAAAAATGTGACTTTATAGTCCTCATGTGTGCCATGGTGCACTGTATTATAAATACGGCACACCCATGCTGCTGGTAATGGGGCGCAAGAAAAGTGGGGCATCAATGCTGCTGCGCCTGTTTCTTATAATGCTGGCCCCTAGGGCAACAAAAGCAAAAAGAACAGATGATGGATGGAATGCTGAACAATGCAAACATTCACCCAGTCACAAACACCTGGGTTTAATCCATAGTTTTTTTTACCCCCACGCCGCCCCATTTTGGACACAGTTTGGACCCAACCATCAAGATGGTCATTCAGTGAACGTCCATGAAGAAAATCAATCTAAAATAAGTCATGTGTCAGGCCTATAGATCAGCTTCTCACTCTATAACTGGTGAGAGTCCAACCACCTGGCTATTTGAGAAAGCCAACAGAACAAAACTACCTCAATAGACCCTGGAACGCTAAATACTTACAAGATTCCAGACACCAACATGGCTCGGAAAAAAAAAAGAAAACATATTTTGATCAATGTCGCCATGCCCAGGAGGCATTTGTTGACAAAGGAGACTAGGTATTGGTAAAGCAGAAATGCAGGCAGAATACAGGCACTCCTTTTGCCGCTGAACCCTTATGGGTTGTGGGGTGCACAGAACATATGATGACAGCACATCATCCTGGACAATCCATCACTCGGACACATCACATTTTAAACACCTACTGCAACACTGGTTGAGTCCTGTAGCGATACCGGAATGGACCCCGCTAGAAGATCCAGCTCAAGCACTCAAATCTATGTCACATTGCCCAATCAGGGTGGACCTCGATCATCTCAGATCACCTAAACCGGCACACCGGTGAGGGCGCCTCACTGACTAATAGAGGAAATGTGATTTGATAATGTCTGCCACCTTTTTATTTAACAAAGGGGGAGATGTAGCATATTGATGCTATGCACATTAGAATCCTTGTGGTGCTAGGCGTACTCTGAGCAGGAAGTACGTAATGTGCAGGGCGGTGTTAGGGTGTGGTTAATAGAAAGTATGATGTAATGCAAAGTGTGTGAGTGTATACTGAAGAATAAAGTAATGCTCCGGTGTGGTGTAATTCACCTGCTCCCGGCCGAGGAAGACTTGAAGAAGGCTTTTTGTTTCATGCACTGTCTTCCTTCCACATATAGTAATCTCAAAACCTCATTATCTTATATTAGCTTGAATGATATGAAGAGCCATGACCCCCTTTTCTCTAATATCACATGCTGTCAGGATTGGGACACAGACCGCCCAATCCATGCTTTGGCACAACCTAGTCCCCCGAGTGAGTGAGTGCCCTCTACACAGTTTCTAAAGATTTTCCTCTCAGTTCCACAGTGCCTCATAAGGACCCTAAGACCCCAATAACACCCCTTACTTCATTGTCCTTAAGTATGTTGTCACCCTAACCTCAGCTATCAGTGAGCTGGGTAACTAGGACAAAGCAGCGCGCTTATTGAAACATCAGTAAAAACAATTCCCCTGGCAATGCGCAGATGATGAGTCCAACAAAGTAGTGTATTTATTAAAATCACAGTAAGAACAAGGTAACAACACTTCCCATGACAATGTTGCCATTCACAACTACAGATGATGAGTCCAACAGAGTAGTGTATTTATTGAAACCATGGCAAGAACAAGGTAACAATATGTACCCCTGACAATGCAACCATTCATAACCACTGATGATGACTCCGACAAAGCAGGATGGCAGGAGACAAGATGACAGCTGCAGAGTGCATTGGCGTTAGAACATCCTGCACCCTCATACAGATGGAAACCTTTGCCTGGCGGTGATTAGAGTGGCCCTGAGGTGTGAGGTAAGGCCTACCAATGCACGGACGCTGAGGAAGGGCGGCACTGCCTAGCAGTACATGGAGTGATCCCTGTCCGTGGCAGAGCCCCTGGTGTACAGGCTGGTCTCCTGTCTGTGTTGCAGAGCACAACTGGGCAGGTGGGTAAACCCCTTACCCACATGGGCAGCAGTGCACAAAGAGAGGCTGTGGGCTGAATCACACCCGCTGCTTGGCCCTGAGGGCCTTTTCAGCATGATTAGTTCTGCAGCCATGGCAAAAGTGCTGCAATTGCCTGAGCGGCTGGTGGTGCTCCAGGGGTGGTGCCCTGGGGAGCCTCAGTGGGGACAACATTGATGGAAGGATCGTAAGGGCAGTCTTGGTTTTTGCTGCGATACAGCTCAGCCGCTGGGACTGCAGAAGCACCGCAGTTCACACCTGGGAAGGGTCAAAGCCAGTAGTGAATTGCTCGATTGTGATGGCCAGTCCCATCTCAAAGTGAGACCAGTAGACACAAAGTAAGCACCTTACCTAGTGATGCCCTACACTTTTTCTTGGGGCCTAGGAGACATCCTCTCTGATCAGTGCCCTATATTAAGGGTTCTACTTTGTGTGTCCCTGCTTTATTGGATGCTACGGATAGTTCACCCTGTGGTCGGCCTGGTGGGAGCTGTATCTTCTTCCAGAAATCTCAGCCTCGCCTCTGCTGGTCTTTGAGAGAGTATTGCACCAGCTTCATGAATGTTGGGCCTGTAACTGTGGGAGTGGGAAAGACTGTGGGAGTCTTTCCCACCTCAGGTAGGAAGTGTCGCCCAGTGCCCCCGTGCAATTACATGCAATCAACGTGGTGTGCTTGTTGCCTGTGATACACATCAGCTGTGCAGCTGCTTGGTGCTGTGAACCAAGTAGGGATTAAGGAACGAAGGATGATTGGAAGGATTGGCGTTAGAGCCAGAACGTGGGAAAGAGGTAAGACTTATTAGAGAGGGACCCCACTGCCCATAGCAGGCAAGGTGCTCTCGGTACTGGGATGAATGTACAGAACCCATCACACTAAAAAGAGGAGTGCGTCACTCCTCCAGCAGCAGCAGCCATATAGTGTGATGATACATTTTTGGGTGGTCACTGACTGAGTAATAGATCTTTCTCACTGCTCTAACTGCAAGCATGTTGTCCCCTGATTCCACCCTGTTCGCTTCCCTCCTGATCCACCCAACCTGAATGATCATGGCAATGTCACTAACACTGCATCTCCCTTGAGCCACTTTTCTAAATCAAGTGTCAATGCTTTCAAGAAGATATACCCTCCAAACCTCTGTAAATACTTGAAGAAAAATTTGAAACACAAAATCTTGAGAGACTTCCCGGAATCACTTTTTACAGACCAATACCAATGCATGCAGAAATGAACCCTTAAAACAGATCTTTTCCTCTTCGCACACAATTTCTACTCATGGCACATTTCTTTACTGTCGCTTGAATGTGATTCTGCCTTGAAAAAAACTAAAGAAAAGAGGCATTTGGCAAAGCAGAAAGAGTTTTGTTTAATGAAACTTTACAGCTGGACAAACAGTTACATAACTGGAGTCTGAGGACTGTCTCAAATAACAGTTGTTCGAAGCAGTGTTTTATACATTTCTCTGAGTTGCATAAAACTATTTAAACATTCCTTTCTTGGTCAGGAATGTGAGCAGTTGTCTTGGAGTCATAAATACAGTCTTGATAACAAATGCAGATGGGTCTCAACCTTGCATGGACACAATGAAGGCCAGTGGATAAAGTGTCCATAAGTCTGGCCTGAGGGGCGCATGATCGCTGCACGTACTGTCTGTGCTTTGTTCGGATTGACTAAGTGTTCCTAAAACCCTATGGTGTTTGGGAATGCACACACACCTCTGGCCGTGAAGCCTATCTCCTGGGACCATTGTGGTGTTGCTGCACCTATCTGTCGGACTGACCTGAGTTTCCTGTTTGCAAGTTTGTCTGCCGGCTACTTGCTGCCCTACCTTTGACCTGTCAGTCAGAAACCTTAGGCCTTTGAGCCTGTCTGGCCTGCCTGGCCACATACTTTTAGGTTGACGGAGAGTTCATGATGGGTGAACTTGACAAAAGAGATGTGACATTGCTTTTGAATGTATCATGGTGCACATTGACATCAATTTTTCCAGTATTTATATTACAAAATATGTTTCATGCTTTCTCACTGTCTATCATCCCCTTTGAATGAAAAATGAAAATGAGCTGCCCCTTGGCCTACCTTGTAACCTTGCAGTGTTCTTCTTCTATAATGGGAAAATCATGTTCCAAGAAAACTATAAGATCCTGGACTTCATTGATCATATATTTCCTGCTCTCAAACCTCTCCCAGCTAACTCACATTCCAACCTTTCTGATTTCTCATCTTCTCACCCTATTTCTTTTCCCTAATTTTTCCCAACATCCAACACTTCACTCCTCTGACTTCTCCACCCCTCAACACACCTTCATCCATCACCAACCCTTCTTGTTGCTCACCCTACTCCTCCCTCTTATTCCCCCAACATTCAACACTTCACACCTCTATCTTTTCATCTACTCCACACACCTTCATCCAACCCCAACACCTCCCCGGTATTCCTCTTACCTTCATTCACCCTCCTACTCCCCAGTTTCAATCATCAACTCCTCTCTACTTCATTCTGAGAAGCGACCAGGAAGGCAAACAAGGTGGAGGCCTAGAGGTCATATATAGAATCTCTCTGAGCTGCAGACTACTCCCCAACACCTGTTTTAAATCCTTTTTGTGTTTATCACTGGAATTCATTTCACAAGCTTCCTCTCACCTCAGTTTGGCTGTGATCTACTACCCTTCCAGACAAACCAACACCTTCATTGAAGAGTCCATTGAATTATTCACAGCACAATTATTCAGCTCTGAAAACATTATCTTTCTCTGTGACTTCATCTCCCATTAGGGTTTTGAAGAAAATCAACCACTTGACCACTTTGCAATTTTTCTAGAAGACAATGACCTCCACCAGCGTTTGCAGAAAGCAGCACTTTGCAAAGGCATCACTCTCAACCTGATAATCTCAAGATCACCTCTCCTTTCGACCAGTAATCCCATCCTAGTTGACTGGTTGGATCATCTACAGATTCCCTTCATTGTGTCTTTCTCAAAATGGAAAAACCTTGGTCAACCAAAGAAAGGAAAAATCTGCTTCAGAGATACCAGTAACATTAATACTGAAACCATGGCCAACCTAGCTACATCAAACCTCGCCTCAATATTGCCTCAACTTGACATAAACAAGGCCACAGACATTTTCAACTCTGCATGGACTCCCTAAACAACAAATTCATATAAATCAAGAGCAAATACAGCAGACACAAATCCTCTTGCCCCTGGTACTCCAAAGCCCTCTACAAAGACAAGAAAAACATCAGAAAATTGGAGAGAGACTAGTGGCAAGCACCCTCACCATGAAATCTAACAACATTTTCGCACTAGAAGACAAAAATACAAAGGCCACATCTCTTTAGTCAAAGCATCTCATATCATCAAATCTTTCCTCAATATGGCCTAGAATAGACAAAAAAACGATTTGAGGTAATTTATCAAGCCAATAACCTCACGCCAATCCCCCATTTAGGGCATCAGAGATCCTTTGCAGAGTTCTTTGACAAAAAAATCAAAGAGACTAACATCTTTCTTTCTTCCATAGTTGAAAACATAGTAAAAAAGGGACTGCCTTACAAGGCACTACAGCCATGCTGCTCTTTCCCCTCAAACTCCGAGGCAGATTCACTACAAATCCCATCAAAGGTGAAACCCTCTAACCATCTTTGCAATGCTATTCCAGACTCCATCAATAAATCTCTGGCCACACTGCTTTTCCCCATTTGGACAACCCTCATTAACTCACTATTGGCTTGTTCCTAGACTGTCTAAAAAGGGTCCAAATGGTTTCTCTCTGAAAAAAACAATTTCTAGAACCAAATTACTAACTGCGTCCACCCATTATCCACCCTGGCTCTCCTAACTAAAGAGATTAAAAGTTGCATAGCCTCTCAACTTTCATCCCACATCCAGGACAACAGTCTCCATGACTCCTTTCAATCCGGTTTCCATCAGAGAAACAACACTGAGATTGGAATTCTTTAAACTATAGAAAATTCCCCTATATCCTAAACACAGACAATCAGTGTCTACTTCTACTCCTTGACCTATCCAAGGCGTTTGACACAGTCAACCACCAAGCGCTACTAGACACCCTGAAGCATTGAATGGGTATTGATGGTTTTATTCTTTAATGGTTCAACCCTTACCTAACTAACTGCTTCCAAACAGTAAAAATTGGAAATGCGGACTCAGATCTAGCCAGCCTGCAACCAGCAGTTCCACAAGGTTCAATTCTCTCCCTTGCCCTTTACAACATCTACCTCTAATCTCTCTGTACAATCCTCAGGAACTCAGGAGTCCTCTTCCACCTATACGCCAATGACACCCAAATCTACCTGAAGGTCTCCTGCCCGGAAGACTGCACCCCCTTATCTAACTGCTTAGATAGAGTTAAACTTGGATGGTAATAAGCACTACAAACTAAACCCAGCGAGAGCATAATTTCTTCTCATCTTTCCAGAGAAAGCAAACATGCCAGTCCCAGACTGCCTGGATCTCCTCCCGGACATGGACAGCCTCCCTTCCATTCTTCAGAATGTCAAATCTCTGGCTGGAATTCACCCTTGACAGATGTTAGACATGTCATCCTTAAGGTGTTTTCCTCTAAACCTTTTGCCTTATATTTTTGCTGATTCCTTTTGTTGGTCTTAGGACTCTGAGCACTTTACCACTGCTGACCAGTGCTAAAGTGCATGTGCTTCTCACCTACACATGGTGATGTTGGTGTATATACAATTGGCATATGTAATTGACTTGAAAGTCCCTTGTAAAGTGGTATAGCATATATCCAGGATCCTGAAAATGTAACGTTACTAGTGGGCCTGCAGCACTGATTTTTCCACCCACTGAAGTAACCCTTTAAACATGTCTCAGGCATGCCACTACAAAACTGTGCGCAGTTTGACTGCAACCTTGACTCGGCATTTAGAACCCCTTACCAAGCCTGAGATTCCCCTTTTATTACTTAGAAGTAACCCCTAAGGTAGGCAATAAGTAGCCCATAGGGCAGGGTGCTATGTAACTAAAAAGTAGGAAATGTACTTTTAAGTTTTACCAGTTCTGGTAGTGAAAAAACTTCCAAAGTAATTTTTCACTACTGTGAGGACTTCTCCTCTCATAAGTTAACATTGGCAATTTTTTAATACACTTTTAAGTTGTAATTCCTGATTAGAACAGAGTAGTTGTGTTATGTGTCATATCTTTGGAATGGTAATGATAAATCCTCTTTACTTGTAAGGTCAGATTTAACATTACTATTTTTAAAATGCCACTTTTACAAAGTGGACATTCCTCTGCTCTTATAGCTCTGTGTGCCTGTAGCCTGTCTCCAATAGATGACTGGGCTGGGTGACAGCTACACTTTGTGCATTCCCTCTAGACAGTCACAAACACAGGAAGGTTAGTTGTGTCTGAGAGCTCATCTGAATTCATCTGCATTCTGAAGGCTGTTCCCGGGCAGGAATGGTAGGAGGAGATGACACACCTGAATAGGCAGTGCCTGTCCCCACACAAAGGGCTAATTACCCGCTAATGATAGTCTGGAGCCAGGGCTGAGGAAGAACGGATACTTGTGAACTTCAAAGACCCTTCTTTGAAGTCACTTCCACTTGAAAGGCACATTTGTGTATATTTACTGGGTCTCTGACCCCACCAAATCAGACACCTCTGGACCTACAACTGGTCTCCTTCAGAAGGGCTGCTGTGCTGCATGAAGGACTGTCACTCTGCTGGACTGCTGACCTGGAACGACTGCTTTTCTAATGTGCTGTCTGCTGCCCTGTGACCTTGCTGAGGAAGAGTTGGACCCTGCCTTGCAGCCCAAGTGATCTCCAAGGGCTTGCTGGCTAGTCTCTTGTTGCTAGAGACTCAAGGATATGAAAGCCTCTACCCCTGCTCCTGTGCCAGGTTCACTGAAAATGGACCCGGATACTTGCACTAGCAAAATTGATGCATTTCCTACCTGCTGGAAGTAGCAAGCGAACATCAACCCTGTTGTGGGAGTAGGAACGGTGCATCACATTCGGAACCAGTGCTTCGCCATCACATCACCGCTATTGCTGAAGTAAGAACGGCACATCCATTTACTGCGTGGAGAAACCAGGTGCATGAGCTTTGGAACCACCTCATTGACATTGCATCAGAAGCACCACATCACCGGCACTCATTAAGAAAGATCGGCGCATCCCTTCACTGCATGCAAAAACCCAGTGCATTGGCTTTGGAGCCGATGCATTGCAGCACCGGCACATAACCTTTGAAACCAATGCATTGTCATAACTGCATGAGGAAAATTGCCGCACATCATATTTGCGACCAGGATCAAGGTACTCTGTTCCCTGGGCCTTCATGGCTCCTGTACCTGGCCCACGCTCCATCATGGTCAGCTTGAACTGTGAACTTTGCCTGGTTCCAGCGTGACCTCAGGTAACCCCTAAAGCACTATTTGTTTTTAAGTGCTCAAACACGACTTATAATTATTGGATTTTTGTTGTTTTGGTGTTGATTTATTTATAAAATTATTGTCTATTTTTCTAACTTGGTGTGAAGTTTTTTCTGGTGTTTTCATTGTGTTGCTGTGTGTGTTGCACAAATACTTTACACATTGCTTCTTTAGATAAGCCTGACTGCTCTGTGCCAAGCTACCAGAGGGTATGCACAGGTTATCTTTTAGTTTGTAACTCACTTTGCCTGACTACAGTGGTTGTACCTACTTGGACTGGGTTCATACCCCTGCCAACTAGAGACCCCATGTCTAACAACAGATGTCTGCGTCTCTAGGACCATATGTCCTCCATGGCTAAGAGTGCCTGTTTCCAGCTAAGGTTTCCTTGAGGAATCAGGATCCTTATCTCTGCACAACACCTAGAGAGGAGGAGCGAGGACTCCGCCAGACCCCCATTGCCCCAGAGTGGGAGGAGATACTGACGAAATGGGAGGAGGTGGTGAAGGGAGAGGAAACACCAACAGAGGGACTGACATGAAAACAGACCGAAGGACAGAAATAGAGGGAAATGGGGACGTAATAACCACGATGAGGGAGGGCGAGCCCGGGGTCCAGATCTTAATGGAAGGGAGAGGGGAAGTGGTTGCAGACATGGGATTCAATGTTTAAGGACACAGGACTGACCGAATTGGGATAGGGGGAAGCAGACGCTACATGAAGGGGATGCCGATCTAGGAATGAGTGGACGGGGAGTATGAAGGGAACTGACCCCGCTCTGTGGGAAAAAGTAAAGAGGTTTATCCCAGAAAGTGGAACCACCTGCCCACACAGGCACCATCATATCACTAGTTTCTTTAATTTCAGTTAAGTCTGTTTTGGGACTATGGAAATCAGACTGGTGGCATGGCTCCCATAAAGCTTGCAGGTACACACACGAGGCTCAAAAGAACTGGATGAAGAGAATTCACGAAATTGATGTAACAATATAACGTATCATGTGGTACCCTTTCAGATCATGTAACATCTTGAGACACAGAATTGAGAGCCAACTTCCGTCATAAACTGTACTGTATTTGTATAACAGCAAAACGTTAATAAAAATATTTCAACAAAAAAAAATCTCTGCGCAACACCTTATATCTAGTACTTGTGCTCTCCAGACTGGACTACAGAATTTCACTAAATTCTAGCATTCTAGCATTCTCAAAGTTCACCTATGTCCTCTGAGAGCAGTCCTACATGTGTGGTGCCCGCTTCCTGACAAGACATAAGAAATTTCACCACATCTCCCCCATTCTGCGCTCCTTTCATTGGCCTCCCATAGAAAAAAGAGCTCAATTTATAACTGCCTTTATCACTTATAAGCTCTCCACTCCTCTTTACCCTCACACCTCTCAGAGAAACTGAAAATCCCAGGTGATGGCCGAGACTCAAGAAAAGCTACATTGCTCCTCCTCAAACCCCAAACCTTCAAGCATGAGCGATACAAGAGCCAATCTATTTCTGGAAGCACCACAAGCTTATGGAAATCTCTCCCTTTGATCCTCACCATGTCATGTCATGTTCAAAATAAACCTCAAAACTCTTGTTCTTAAAGGACACCTGGTCCAACCCACTCTTACGCCCTCACTTTCCAGCCAAGTGTAGACTAACCTCAACCAGCACAAACAATTGTTATCCAGCTCGTGGCAATGTACCATCTACTTGTCACTGCTATGTTTTACAATGAATACGTGTGAAGCACTCTGCCTCACTGAGAGGCTAATGTGGTATTCTTTCCACCCTTTATGTTACATGTATAGTTTTTATTTGTTCTGGATATGCTCTCATAGTGCACTATGTAAAATCACAAAAAGATCAAAATAAATAAAGCACTATATTTCTTGAAACCAGAGCAAGAACAAAGTAACAACACCTCCCCTGACAATACAACCATTCAAGACCATTGATGAGGAGTCCAACAGAGCTGTGTAATTATCGAAATCACAGTAAAAACAAGTTAACAACATTTCCACCGACAATACAACCATTCACAACCACAGATGATGAGTCTGTACGGAAATAACCAGAGCAATAGTTTAATATGTACCAGCATCAGTGGAATCTGATGAAACACCACTGAGAAGGCATTATAAGACTCACCCAAATGTAAACCCAGATTTGAACAATGGAATTCAATAGAGCTATTGGTTAATTTTCCTTTAGCAAATGATCAGATGGTTGGCAGTAGTGCATCCTAGAGACCTTCTAAGAAAGCACTAGGTGCAGGATGTGTGCTAAGCCTTTCAACCTTCTATTAAGTCAACCATGTATTTTAGACTGTGTTGTGGGATTTGTTTCTCAAAGTATCATTCTAGATCCAGATGTAAAGTCCCCAACCTTCATAATTAGGATGATGCTTTTGTATAACCCTATATCATTAAAATCTTCTCTGTTTCAGGCTGCCTCCAATTCGATGTCATGGAACTAAAACACAGTACAGAATACTGGAGTACAGTGGCCTTCTAAAAGCTAGACAAACAGCACAAAATGAACAATTATAACACATCCTCCCTTACAATTCTTACAACACTATTACAAAACAAAATGACAGTAAACTTGACAATGATAATACCACAATGTAGTGCAATAGTTATATACCATGACATTAATAAGAATAAAACAAGCAAAATATAAACAAAGAATGTGAAAAGAGAGAGAGGATAGCAAATAGCAATCCTTAGTACATAACAGAAGCATACATAGATAAGTATTAACTACTTACAAATTAATTACATATGTAATCTTCTAGATGCCTAGGTTTTTTAATTCCTCTATCAAACCTCCCCATGTACATTCATTCTAAGAGACTCTACACCCTCGTATAACTCTCAGGTTCCTTCTCCATGGATTCTTCCTTCAACGTCAGTTCTCTGTGAGCTATGTTCATCATGTTCACTTTCCACTGGTTCTCTTCTGGGAGAGCAGAGAATCCTAAAATTAAAAAATACTCTGCACCTATTAGATACCCAAGAGGGGTTCCTGGGTATGGGTTGTAGGTGCAAGCTGTAATTTTCATAACTATACATTTCATAGTTTTCCAGGAGTCAATAATGAGAGTTTTTATAGTTTTTTTTAAAGACTTTATTTTATCATAAGTTTTGAATCTTTTATTTGTTAGTCACATATAATTTAAATAACTTTGCTTAAAGCATGTCCAGCAATCTCCCCTTATTCTAGTATTCTAAACCAGTAAATGTCTACATCAGTAAAAGTAAAACATTTTAGTTAATGAATAGCATAAATAATACAGGTTAAGAAGCAGTCTGGTCTGCAAAGCTATCAGTACTCATAAAGTATGCTGTAACAAACTTCTTTGTTTGTTTGTTTGTCAAATCTCCTATCTCCTCTCTGTGTTTTCCTTGGGGCACTTTTATACATAAATTCAAAAAATACACAATTAATTACATAGTTTAATATCAGATATTAGACAGCCAATCAAATATGCTTACATTCGGACAATGAGGTCAACTTCCGTTGGGATAGCAATGTTTAACCAAGACACTACTACTACAAGATACATTTAATAATAATGATATACAAGTTGTTATATCTGACAAATATCCCACTCATCTTGGTCTCCGAAAGAAAATAGATTAACGTAAACATTTTGTATGAATGAACCTAGATCATGCCTTTACCATACATCTTGACACTAGAGCCTATTCATAAGGAAGCATGTTTCAGATTAGTTTATCATGTTTCCACTGCAGGTCAGGTAGTTAGAAAGAATACAATAATATAACTTTCTTTCTTAGAATAGGAAGTTTGCGTCATACATAGGCCGTGCAAAAGTTACTTTTCTACTGAGTTAAAGCTTGATGGAATTTGCCAATGTTAGGAAATCAAGCAAGTCAAGCAAATATGGGTCATGTAAAGTTTAGAAAGGAAAATGTATGTCTAAATGAAACTTCTGGTAAGGCCTAGTTTTAACTGATACATGTTATTTAATTAAATGGATTTTATTTTCTACTAAACTCTTGTCAACACCAGGACAGTGCGCGCTCTACGGGCAACATAATGCAAATTGACAAACCTTATGCAATGTAATAAGTCATGCATTGTGTGTTGATATTGCATATTAACTTTTTGCATTGCAGGTATTTATCTTGAAATGTCATTAATGCTGTTTGTAATGTATTGTTCATTTTCAAGCCTTTCCTGCAACCTGGTTGGGTGTGGCATGTGGGCAGGGCTTGGGTCTATTTAAGGAACCCAGCCCAGCTCCACGTGCTCACTATTCAGAGGTCCCGGTGCAGAGCAGCAGCATTTTCCATGGTTCCTGTTCCAGAGGCCTACTTGGACATTTCCTGGCCCTGTCCTCATTATCTTGCTGATCTTCAAGCAGGGCGGTAAGGCGGAGTTCGGGATAGGCCCGACTCCGTTTTCTAGAAACATTTAAGTTTTTTGGCTTTGTGATTTACAGTGTGTGCGATTTACTCTTGGCACTTAATCCATGCAGTTCGGATCGGCAGAGTGCACGATCATTTCAAGGCATTTGAATCTTGATGGTTGAATCGGCAACAGTGTGCGCAATTCATTCTTGGCAATTAACCCTTGCAGTTCAGATCGGCAGAGTGCGTGATCATTTCGAGGCATTTGAATCTTTATGGTTGAATCGGCAACAGTGTGCACAATTCATTCTTGGCAATTAACCCTTGCAGTTCAGATCGGCAGAGTGCGCAATCATTTCGAGGCATTTGATTCTTGATGGTTGAATCGGCAACAGTGTGCGCGATTCATTCTTGGCAAGTAACCCTTGCAGTTTAGATCGGCAGAGCGCGCGATCATTCCAGGTACTTGAGTCTTGATGCACAGTCTGGCAATAAGGTGCACAATAATTTCTGGGCAATTGAATCTTGAAACTTAGATCAAACAGAGTGTGATCTTTCTAGACAAAACAAGTTTAATCAGTTTGCCTATTCTACAGTATAATTCATGATTCCTATAGCAGTTCATTCTTTGGGAATGAATGTACTCATTGACTCTTGTTGTGATGTAATTGCTATTCTAAGGATTAACTTGAGAAGGTTCAATGTTCAGAGTATATGATTATAAAAAGGTCACGTTATTGAAAAGTTCTTGATCTCTCATGTTATTAGAGCATAAAGAGTTAAAACAAAGTTCATTAAGATTAATGTGAATGACCTTGTTATTGTGTTCTTAACTCTTGCTTCCACAGGTCTCCTTCCCCGCTGTTCCCAACTTAAACCCCATCCCCCGCTTGGCCATTCTTTAACTCTGTGCTATAATAGCTAGTAGAGTTTGGAGCTGCCAAGAGATGGACATATTGGGAACAGGCGCAAACCCAGAGGATCCGGTGTCGCTGACAACTCTAGAACACTTCTTCCTCCAACCAACTCAAGTTTACCTCGTTCTACTTACATTTAGCTAACCTGCTTAAATCAGTGGCGTAACGAAACAGGAGGGGGACCCCATGCAAAGAACATGGATGGGGCCTCCTTCGGACTCACTCAGGCCAGGTGCTGTGGGGAGGGGACCCCCTAGAGGTCCGGAGTCCCTCAGCACCGCAGTGGCTGTGGGGGCCTTTGTTACACCACCGGCTCAAATGCCAAACTGTCCCATCACTCAACAAAACAGATTGCACAGTAGTCTTTCCAGACCTCCTGGTGCAGGAAACTTGCTCTCCCCTTTCCTTCTCAATATATTTTCCTTTACAGACACTCAATGACTTATTTTGAGTCACCATTTTGACCCCATGTTTGAGATCATACCTTGACATAGATGCTTGATATGCATTTTCAATCTTTTTTCTTACTTCTTAAGGTGGCTATTCAACCTTCCCTGATTGCTGCATCCATTCTAAATTGTTCTTTGTAAAAGGTGTTCTCCATTTCATCAACTCAAAAGGACTATGACTAGTACTTGCACATTATCCTATAAAACCACACCATATGCACAACTTCCTTCTTATAATCCATATTATTACTGTTATCTAATTCAACAGCACCAATAATGGCCCTGTTGAAATGTTCAACATGACCTTTACCCTGTGGGTAGTATGCACACAAGCTCTTTTGCCCAATACAATTATTTCCCAGAAAACCTTGCAAATATTCTAATACGAGTTGTGGATCATTGTCACTTATGATGTACTTGGGTAATCCTTCCCTCACAAACAACTTGTCTAGGGATCTTACAACTGCATGGGCATCTGCACTACCCACAAATTCAATGCCTAACCATTTAGAAAAATAGTCAACTAGCACAATGTTGTACAGCAAATCTCCACTAATTTCCTGAATCAGTTCCATAATATCAATCCCAATTATTTCCCAATGTACGTTTGGACTGTCATAGGGGTGTAAGGGTCTCCTTTGCCTCTCCTTCCTAATACTTAAGGTCTCTTTTTAGCAACATCTGATTACAGTCAGCACTTGTTTTTAAGTTCGAGCATAAACTTCCTGGACCCTTGCATTTCAATATGTTCAGCTGTGAAATGTTCTGGGTTAACATCAGTAGCTTCTAATATATTGCCAAACTTACTTTCAAATAGATTTCTCTACACTTCCTTGTTAACAACTGCATATGGTGACCCTGAAGCTGACACTGCATTCATTCTTCTGCCACCCAAGATCATCTCAAACATCTTTTTTTAACAGCCCATTCATGGCAATCACCTCTTCACCCACACTCAAAACAGAATAACTTCTTTGTCTGAAGTTTGAGCAAGATTTTTCTTTAAATCATCATAGTACTCTGAGTATTCTGCAACAACATATCTAATATTGCTATCTAGGACCTGATTACGATCATAGCAGACGTAATACGAGGATAGAGTACACCACACACTAAAGAAATGATCCTTGAACCAATACCCTGAGCCTTTTCAGTTAAAAGCAGGACACCATATGTTACAGGCCAAATGGTCAACACTTCCACATCTGTAGCAGCTCCCTTTCATTCTTCTTGACTGGTCTTTGTCCTTGATTAGATTATGTTTCAAAGGAATTTGCCAAAATACTTCAACGTGGGTGAACTACTTTTTAGGGTCGAGTCTGCAAGTGCATGTGCTAGCCCATGCGTCTCGCTTGTGAGAATCTATTGTGTTCAGTAAATGGCTTGGAGCCCGCCTGTCCTCACCATTTGTTGGTTTGTGTCGCACTCTTCTTTACAGCCCCGTAATTTGTCATGGCACGCATGCCATCATTTCTGTTTCTCTGTGTGGAGCAGTGATCAAGCACTAATTTTTTCAACTTAATTGATGCCCGTCCGCTGCTCATGACGTTATTGTGATACTATGTGTTCTTTTTAACTTCTAGTGCCCTGCAAGCAGAAGGCTTGTGATTTGCAAAAGCGTGACCAGTTGGACAAATAAAACTGCAAAGTTTTATTTTTTAAAGCTAACTGTTTCATTTTTCCAAGCCGTCTTTTCTCAGTTTTGACTCATGTTTTCTTTTGTTTTTGCTCCTGGGCACTTTTGTCAAAGGATGACAATGAACTTAAATATGCAAGACCTATTGCATTGCAAATGCTGGTTTCTTTTGTCCGCGGTTTGTAGCTGCCATGGCACTCACAGAGCTCAGAACGCAATCTCGATTGGTGGTATTGTTTTTACACTATATGCACTCTGATCTGCTTAGTACACATTCTTTGCAGCATGTGTATTAACCCTGTGCGCAACTTTATGATCTCTCTAAGCTTCTACTAGACAAAAGTACATTCTCTTGGCTTCCATGGTGCCCAGAGCGCAAACTCGATCGGCCGTATCGTTTTAGCATTATATGTACTTTGATCTGCTCACTACACGTTCTTTGCAACAGGCATATTAATCCTGTGCGCTACCTTATGATGACTCCAAGCTTCCACTAGACAAAAGTACATTCTCTGTCCAGAAAGAACATAAATTGGCTAAGTTATTTTGACATTTTTATATTACAATCACTTTGTGATTTGGCTAGTACACGTTCTTTGCAGCAGGCACATTAACCCTGACTCCAAGCTTCCATTAGACAAAAGTATGTTCTCTTGGCTGCAATGGCGCTCACAGCGCTCAGAGCGAAAACTCGATTGGCAGTAGCGTTTTTAAATTATATGCACTCTCATCTGCTTAGTACACTTTCTTTGCAACTGCCATATTAAGCCTGTGTGTTACCTTATGATGACTCCTAGTTTCCAATAGACAGGAGTACGTTCTCTCTCCAGAAAGAACATAAATTTGCCAGAGTTATTTTGAAATTTTTACATTACATGCACTTTGTTATTTGTCTAGTACACGTTCTTTGCAGCAGGTACATTAACCCTGTGCGCCTCCCTATGATGACTCCAAACTTCCATTGGACAAAAGTATGTTCTCTTGGCTGCCATGGCGCTCGCAGAGCTCAGAGCGCAAACTCGATCAGTGGTATCCTTTTTACATTATATGCACTCTGATTTGCTTAGTACACATTCTTTTCAGCAGGCATATTAGCCCTGTGTGCTACTTTATGATGACTCCAAGCTTCCACTAGACAAAAGTATGTTCTCTTGGCTGCCATTGTGTTCACAGCGCTCACAACGCGAACTCCATCAGTGGTATCGTTTTTACATTATATGCATTCTGATCTGCTTAGTACACATTAATTGAGACAGGCATATTAACCATGTGCGCTACATGATGATGACTCCAAGCTTCCACTAGACAAAAGTATGTTCTGTCACCAGAAAGAACATAAATCACCAGTTATTTTGACATTTTTACATTACATGCAATTTGTGATTTGCCTAGTACACGTTGTTAGCAGCAGGCACATTAACACTGTGCACTGACTTCTGATGACTTGAAGCTTCCGCTAGACAAAACTATGCTCTCTCTCCAGAAAGAACATACATTGCTAGAGTTATTTTGACATTTTTACATTATCTGCACTTTGTGATTTGCCTAGTACACGTTCTTTGCAGCAGGCACATTTAACCCTCTGCTCTACCATATGATGACTCAAAGCTTCCACTAGACAAAAGTATGTTCTCTCGGCTGCCGTAGTGCTCTCAGTGCTCAGAGTACAAACTCGATATGCGGCATCATTTTTAAGTTATGTGTACCCTGATCTGCTTAGTACACATTCTTTGCAGCCGGCATATTAACTCTGTGTGCTACTTTATGATGACTCCGAGCTTTCACTTAAGTAAAGTATGTTCTCTTGGCTGCCATGGTGTTCCAAGCCCGAACTCCGTCAGCAGTCTTGTTTTTACATTATATGCATCCTGATCTGCTTAGTAAACATTCATTGAGGCAGGCATATTAACCCTGTGCTCTACCTCATGATGATTTCAAGCTTCCACTAGACAAAAGTACGTTCTCTGTCCAGAAAGAACATAAATCACCAGCTATTTTGGCATTTTTACATTACATGCAATTTGTGATTTGCCTATTACACGTTCTTTGCAGCTGGCCCATTAATCCTGTGTGCTAACATATGATGACTTCGCGTTTGCTCTAGACAAAAGTATGTTCTCTTGGCTGCCATGGCGCTCACAGAGCTCAGAGCGCAAAGTTGATCGGTTGTATCAGTTTTTCATTATATGCACTCTGATCGGCTTAGTACATGTTTATTGCAGCAGGCGTATTAACCCCATGCGCTACTCTATGGTGACTTCAAGCTTTCACTAGACAAAAGTATGTTCTCTCTCCAGAAAGAACATAAAGAGCCAGAGTTATTTTGACATTTTTACATTACATGCACTTTGTGATTTGCTTAGCACACGTTGTGTGCAGGAGGCACATTAACCCTGTGCGCTACCTTACTAAGACTTCAAGCTTCCACTAGAGAAGAGTACGCTCTTTCTCCAGAAAGGACATAAAACACCAGAGTTTTTCGACTTTTTTACATGACATCACTTTGGGCCAGATGTATCATACAACCGATTTGCGATTCTCAAATAGCGATTTTTAAGAAATCGCTATTTCAGAAATGCAAAAAGGTATGTATGATTTTTGCGAATCGGTAATAGCGATTTCCTAAAAATCGCAAATGCTATCACCGAATCGCAAATAGAGAATCTGACCCAATTTGGACCTATGGGCCTGTTGGCCCATATCTGCAATTTTTTTGCATTACCAAAATTGCGATTTCTTAACCAGAAATCACAATTTTGGAAATGCAAAACCCTAGGGTGCTGGGGGCCTAAGGCCTAAGGCCCCCTCTGCTGCACCCCAAAATAGTTTTTTGGGACATGTGAGGTGCACACATGCCAAAAGGGCATGTGTGCTTTACATGTACATTTTAAAAATGCATTCTAAATGCATTTTTAAATTTTGCACATGGTTACCACCAGGTTCAACCTGGTGATAAATAGCGATTCCTAAATGCCCAAATCGCATTTAGGAATGGCTTCATACATGTGCTAAGAAATCGCAAATAAGGAATCCTTATTTGAATCCTTATTTGCGATTTCTTATTTAGAGAGTCGCAACTTGCGTCACGCCAACAAGAATACACCCACACTATCACGACCCATGAATCAACGCGGCGGTGTTCAACTGCAGTAAACCATTGGTGGTACACACTGCCGCGCTCAAAATACACACACACTTACAAAACACAACCACATTGGACAATTCAAAATACACACACCTGATACACATACGCACACCACTCCCACACACCCAATCCAATATAAAACACACACCCATATTACCCCCAAACCCTTACTACCAGAAATTTGAAAGCAGGCCAGAGAGAGACAATACCAAAAACAACACCAGCATCAACAGACACACAACACCATCACCTACACAACATCCATGCACCTCAAACAACACACACCAACACATCCCCTCACACATCACAACAGACACCACCTAGTTCGATGTGTGATTTGCTCATTTAGTTGATGTTTTAGCTTTGCATTCAGGGACTTGTAATTTTATTTTTGTAATGTGATACAAGCTGCGAATACAAAGCTGAAATCTGACTAGATGAACGACATTTTTGAGTCTGCGAAACTTGAGCTGTGTGTGCATGTATTTATAAAACTAACCTAGAGGAGAGCTCACAGGTGATTATGCTGTTCAGATGGCCAATATTTCATAACTAATATTTCAGTTCAAGACTGACTGAGGATCACTAATTCAATGTGAGGTGGCTTTCCTGAAGCATGTGAAAAATCATGGGCATTTTGTTCGACTCCCCAGACTGCAGTAAAGGGACAGTGATCCAGTAAGCTATGCATTCTTAGAGTACAATTATTTATTCATTGCCCAGAGGGCAGTCACCTGTACCAACTGCCAAGCAAATATATTTTGCACCTGTAAGTAGTTTTTTTAAGGGTCTTGTTTAAAAAAAATATTCCAGTAGGCCTACTAGCCAATTAGTTGTATGCAGGGCTACTGGAATTATGTGGCAGAAAGGACCAAAATATGTGGCCGGGTTGACCAATTTTCTGTGGCAAAAAAAGTCTAGTTATGCATTCATAAACCCAATAGCTCCAATGCAAGTAAATGCAAGACCTATTGCATTGCAAATGCTTGTTTTTAACCCCTTTGCTGCCAGGTCTTTTCCCCCTCAGGAGCCAGGCCTTTTTTTGGCAATTTTGGGCAGTTTGCGCCTAGGCCCTCATAACCTTTTGTCCACATAAGCTACTCATGTCAAACTTGCGTCCTTTTTTCCAACATCCAAGGTGTTCTAGAAGTACCCAGAGTTTGTGGGTTCCCCTGGAGGAGACCAAGAAATTAGCCACAATACACCAAAAATGTCATCTTTTTAAAATGGGAAAAAAGAGCTGCAGAAGAAAGCTTGTGGTTTTTTCTCTGAAAATGGCATCAACAAAGGGTTTGTGGTGCTAAAATCACCATCTTCCCAGGTATCAGGAAGAGGCAGGCTTGAATCAGAAAACCCAATTTTTCAATAAAATTTTTGCACTTTGCTGGGACATACTCCATTTTTACTATTTTTTTGTGCTTTCAGCCTCCTTCCAGTTAGTGACAGAAATAGGTGTAAAATCAATGCTGGATCCCAGACAGCTAAACATTTCTGAAAAGTAGAGAAGATTTTGAATTCCGCAAGGGGTCATTTGTGTAGATCCTTCAATGGTTTCCTAGAGAAAGTAACAGCTAAAATAAAAAAATGGTGAAATTGAGGTGAAAAAAGAGCCATTTCTGTCCACAATTTCTTCTATAACTTTTTCCAGCTATGGCAAATTTTTTAAAGCAATATACTGTTACATCTGCTGGATCTTCTATTTCCGGGGAGATATAGAGCTTGTAGGTTCATCAAGAACCTTAGGTACCCAGAGCCATTAAAGGAGCTGCACCTTGTAATGGGTTTTCATTGTATACCGGGTATACATTTGGTGAAATTAAAGAGTGAAAATCGGTTTCATGGAAACCTTTGTATTTCCGAAATGTGCACAAGATAAGGTGTTGAGAAGCAGTGGTTATTTGCGCATCTCTGAATTCCGGGGCCCCTCATACTAGTATGTGAATTACAGGGCATTTCTCAAAACGATGTATTTTTTACACACTGTCTTACATTTGGAAGGAAATAATGTAGAGAAACGCAAGGGGCAATAACACTTGTTCTGCTATTCTGTGTTCCCCCAAGTCTCCCAAAAAAAATGGTACCTCACTTGGGTGTGGGAAGGCCTAGTGCCGTGACAGGAAATGCCCCAAAACACAACATGGACACATCACATTTTCCCAAAGAAAATTTACCTGTTGTTTGTAAAGTGTCTAGCTGCCGATTTTGGCCTCTAGCTCATCCGGCACCTAGGAAACCCTAGCAAACCTGGACATTTCCAAAAACTATTCACCTAGGGGAACCCAGGATGGGGTAACATGTGGCACTCTCACCAGGTTCTGTTACCCAGAATCCTTAGCAAACCTCAAAATTTGGCAAACAAAACACTTTTTCCTCACATTTCAGTGCTGCAAAGTTCTGGAATCTGAGGAGAGCCACAAACTTCCTTCCACTTAGCATTCATTGAGGTCTCCCGATAAAAATGGTACCTCATTTGTGTGGGTAGGTCTAGTACCCACGACAGGAAATGTCCCAAAACACTACATGAACACATCAAAATTATCAAATACAAAACTACCTGTTTTTGCAGGGTATCTGCGTTTTTGGTCCTGGGCTGAGCAGCCATCTAGGGAAACCTACCGAACCCAGACATTTCTAAAAACTAGACACTGAGGGGGTCCAGGAAGGTGTGACTTGCGTGGATCCCCCAGTGTTTTCTTACCCAGAATCCTCAGCAAACTTCAAATTTAGCTACAAAAATCACATTTTCCCCACATTTCTGTGTGGGATCACCGCACCGCCACAAATTTCTTACCACCAAACGTTCCCCTCAGGCTCCCAATAAATTGATATCTCACTTGTGTAGGTGGGCCAAGTGCCTGTGACAGGGAAGAGCAAAAAACATGTAGAAATTGAGGGGCAACCAAAGCGGGTCCAAAATGGCAGTTTGAAAAAAAACATTTTTAGGTTGAAAAGTGGGGCAGAATTTTTAGCGGTATAGATGGGACAAAGCTGGGTGGTAGGAATTGTGTGGATTCCTGCAGATTCCGGAAGGTTCCATCCCAACAATGTGGGGGAAAATGTGTGATTTCAAGCAAAGTTGGAGGTTTGCAGGGCACTTTGGGTAAGAAAATGGTGCGGGGTGCATATGAAGCACACCACCCTGGGCTCACCCAGATGTTTAGTTTTCAGATGTGTCTAGGTCTCATAGATTTTTCTACATGGCAGCATCCCAAAGTCCAAAAAGTGCAGCCCTCACCATTCCAAGTGGGACGATTTTAAGAGTTAGACAAGCTCTCATGACCAAAATGTAAAAACAAGACCCAAAATAATCCAATGTCCTCTTGCTTGCCAATTGGATAAGATCTTTTTGTGCCTCAATGACTGTTACCCCCTTCAGTTGGGGTGGGGGCATAACAATGGGGGGGCAGAAAAGGCCAACAGTAATGTTCCCCCATGAGGACCGACCCTTGCCCAAGGAGCTGCTCCCTAAACAAAACACACAAACCTATCCCTGGTGCCTGAAAGGTTTCTGCCCCCTTGGGCAGATCCGCCTAAAAGAAATATGCCGATCTGCCCCCAAAGGGGGCAGAAATGGCCTAAAATAAATTTGTCCCCCAGGGGAGTGACCCTTACCTAAGGGGCCGCTTTCCATCTATAAAAAACAAAAAACAAAAAAAAAATAACTGTGGTGCCTAGTGGTTTCTGCCCCCCTTGGGGGTTGATCGGCCTAATTAAAATAGGCCGATATGCCCCCAAGGCAGACAGAAATGGCCTAAAATAACTTTGCCCCCCCAGGGTAAGCTATTCCCCTTCCATCCATGCCCTTTGGGGGTGGGTGGGAGGCTCATGGGGGAGCGCTAGTCCCTGGACGTATCGGTTACATCCTTGGTACCTCAGCTCTGCAGCCAAGGACGTAACCGTTACGTCCATGGTGGGGAAGTGGTTAAGAGCAGCTGCGCAGTCATCAGTGTTTATTCAGTGCTCTGTGATTTAATTTATAGTGCTTGATGGCTACACACACAGTAGAAGACAAGTGCAAATCCAGATCCTCAAGAAATTGTGCATACACATCTCCTTGCCCAGGTACCGGAGGCTTCTTTTGAAAATGATTATACACATTTTAAATTTCCTGGACTTATGCAATGAAATTTAATATATTTTTTTTATTTCTGGTGATAATTCTTACTCTTCAAATGCGGAAATAAAATTTACTCTCCCCACTCCTACCATTTTATTTGTCGTTCTGCATAAGTAGGCTGCACAGGACGGCGATTTAAGGTACCTAACACACAAATTTTTTATAAAGCTATGCCACTTTTTAAACCGTTGCGCCAGATTATGCCTGCGCCAGGCATAAAATATGCAAGGGGGCGTTCCGATGCTGGTAGGCCCGAAAAAATGCTACAGTGAAATTAACAACATTTCACTGTGCCATTTTTTTCCATTATTTGACGCATCCATTTTAATTAATTGGCCTCCCTGTGCTTTGCTGCACTAGCGTCAAACTTTTTTACGTTAGTGCAGCAAAGCACCACAATAGCATCAAAAATGTTGATTCTATTGTCCTAATGACTGCCATGGCGTGCCATAATGTAAATACTGTGCAGCCATGGTGTCGTTAGGTGGGGCAGGAGCGACGCAAGAAATGTGGCAAATCGGGACCGATATGCCACTTTCTTGTAAATATGCCCCCAGAGTTTCCCAAGTGCACGTCTAAAGATCTACTATTGCTGCTGTAGAGGACAACATTGTTTATGCTTAGAAAATCTCCAAAGATGGCGGTATGCAAAGCTTACATTGACTGGGTGACAATCTATTACGTAGGCACATGCTCCATAATGCACACATAGAGAAAATTGTTTGAAGATAAGGTGCGTGTGAGCCGAGCAACGGCCCAAGGATAACTGTTTGTTTTAGAGCCTACATTGCTGCAGGTACAGGTCATGTTTCCCACAAGAAACAAAAATCTGTCACCGTTTTCTAAAGAACGACTTGCTAGATAAGCCTTGTCCACAAGTCTTTTGTGCACAGTAGCGTGGTTCCTGATTAACTTGAAAGGAATCCAATGAAAAGGCAGGGCTGCGTGTTTGGTAAAGTTTGTCACCAATTCTTGTAAAGAGAAATACTGCAACACATTTCCACTTAAGATAAGGTCTATTGCAGTCCTGCACAATTAATGACCTACTCCTGCTTCACACTGCCTCCAACTCCATGTCGTAGAACCAAAACAAATTCCAGGACAGTGGAGTACAGTGGCCTTCTAAAAGCTACAGCTACAACACATAATCAACAATTATAACATCACTATCCATTTTGGCTACTAGTGTGGACTCCTCCCTAAACCCAAGCTAGACTCTTACCTGAGTCCCCCTATATCAGAGGCTCTGTTATCTCACAAACTTATGACAATGTCCCGCCTCTCGCCCCCTCTCTCGCTCGCCATTCAAGAGACCTACCCTGACACACAGATTACTAAACACCACTCAGTCTTCTTTTCCACAAACGCCCATGGTTGTCCAAATTCCTGCTCAAAATACCCTAATCTAAACTAAACATCTAGACCTACTCACACCCCTCAATGAAAAACTAGGAAATACTCACACACTTCTTCCCCCCCCCCATTATCTTCTCCCTCTATTCCTAAACATTAGGAACAGACTATGGCCCTCATTACAATCCTGGCGGTAAATGCCGCCGACCGCCATGCTGACGATCGCCAACATACCGTGACCGCAGCGGTATACCGTTACGGGTATCATGACCCACACAGGGAAATCCGCCACCATACAGACACCCTCACAAGTACGCCAGACCAAAGGTCAGTGATAAACTGGCAGTACCCAAACCCACACCGTTACGCCAACAGAAATACGCCCACAGCATCATGACCCACGAATCACCACGGCGGACATTCAACCCATTGGCGGTACAGACCGCCGCACCCAAAATACACACACACTAACAAAACTACACCACATTGGACAATTCAAAATACACACACCTGACACACATACACACACCACACCCACACACCCAATCCAATATGAAACACACACCCACATTACCCACAACCCCTTACAAAGAAAAAAAATATAGCCAACTGAGAGGGATTCAAGCCAGGAGCACCCACTGAATCTGAGCCACATAACACCATCACCCATACACCATACACGCACCTCACAGCACACACCTCAACACATCACCCCACACACCCCCACACATCCCACTCACACTACACCCATGGCACCACATGGCCAACATCATGAGGTAGGTAGTGGCACACCAATGGGCCCCTGACACTAGCCACACCGAAGATCAGCCCTCCATCTCCACCAGCGCTAGTGGACAGGAGGCCCCGCCACAGGACCAACAGGCAATCAGCACCCCACCCCCTGCAGAACAAGAACCACCCCGCAAACGGCCCCTGCGATCCAGGCAGAAGCCAGAGAACACTGCCAAGACCCCTGCCAGGAAATAAGACTCTCCTGGATGTCACCTTTGTGTCCCACTCTGTCACCCTGTCTACCTTGAACTGCCATTGCTCCCCTTCCTATGCCCCCTTGGTCAATGCACCTGTGATACAAACAGAATGGACTCTATCTGGACATTCCTCCACCATCACCCCAGCCCATTACACATCCACCTCCACCTCTTAGCACTTAAATAAACACCCTTGGAACAAATACAAGTATAGAGTCTGTCAAATTGATTGAACTATGTATTAGTTTAACAAGCTGTAAACATTTCAATTCATATGTACAGTTATATATCCATAGGTATGACCTGTAGTAGGTGGCAGCAAACACACCAGGAGCCAGAGTGGTCCACAGAGATCTGAAAATAGAGATGCCAAAGGGTACAGTAAGTGGCCATAGACATAGGGAAATCAGGATGCCATGTCCAATGTCTAACACATAACTGCAATGGAAAGTGAAGTTACATTGTCTTACCTGTGTGTCACTGGAAGTACTGTTGAATGAGAGAACTTCTGTTTCCCAAATCTTCTTCCTCTGCCTCCTCTTCGTCACTGTCCACAGGCTCCACCGCTGCCACAAGACCATCTCCAGGCTCATCCCTCTGCAGAAAAGGCATCTGGCGTCTCAAGGCCAGGTTGTGCAACATGCAACATGCAACGATGATCTGGCACACCTTCTTGGGTGAGTAGTACAAGGATCCACCTGTCAGATGGAGGCACCTGAACCTGGCCTTCAGGAGGCCAAAGGTTCTTTCAATTATCCTCCTTGTTCGCCCATGTGCCTCATTGTAACGTTCCTCTGCCCTTGTCTTGGCATTCCTCACTGGGGTCAGTAGCCATGAGAGGTTGGGGTAACCAGAGTCACCTGCAAATATCAAGGGATACCTGTTAGCCACACACTCACCATTAGGGCCAACCCCATACCCATACACCAACATATACTGGGTGGGGACCATGGGCTCACCTATTAGCCACACCCGGTGCTTCTGGAGTTGAGCCATCACATATGGGATGCTGCTTTTCCTCAAGATAAAGGCATCATGCACAGAGCCAGGATACTTGGCATTCACATGGGAGATGAACTGGTCCGCCAAACACACCATCTGCACATTCAGAGAGTGAAAGCTTTTTCTATTCCTGAACACTTGTTCATTTCTCCGAGGGAGGGGGGGGAGGAATAAATTCTACATGTGTACCATCAATGGCACCAATGATGTTGGGGATATGTCCCTGGGAATAAAAGTCAGCCTTCATAGTGGCCAAATCCTCAACCTGGGGGAATACGATGTAGCTGTGCAAGTGTTTCAGCAGGGCAGACAAGACTCTGGTCAACACGTTGGAGAACATTGGCTGAGACATCCCTGATGCCATGGCCACTGTTGTTTGGAAGGAACCACTTGCCAGGAAATGGAGCACTGAAGGGACCTGCACTAGAGGGGGGATACCTGTGGGCTGGTGGATAACTGAAATCAGGTCTGGCTCTAACTGGGCACACAGTTCTTGGATTGTGGCCCTATCAAGTTTGTAGGTAAGGATAATGTGCCTGTCCTCCATAGTCACCAGGTCCACCAGGGGTCTGTACACGGGAGGATGTCTCTATCTCCTATTCATCCTCAGCGGTTGAACTCTAGGGTGGAAAACGGTGAGCAGAGGGTCATATTCACACATATGTGAAAATAAAAATGCATTTCTTCCTTTACCGAAACAGTATGTGAATACGAAAGTCAGTTGATGTGCCAATGTCTGCTGTGATGCAGTTAGGTGCCATGTCCTGTGCCCCCCCTGAAATAGCGGCTGCCTGACCTGTGAGGAGAGACAAGTGGAAATGAGGTAATTCCACTGGCGTTGTGTGCCAGTGGTGACGGTACGCACCACAGCGGACGTGACCGCCATTTTCTATCTGTTCAATCATTTGCTACCTGACCTTCAACAGGAGAGGACCTACACTGCAAGTGCTGCTGGGACCTGTCTGGAAGCGACAATGGATCGAGTGTCTGGGGAAAGGGCCCCCGCCTTCACTTCAGAGGAGTTGGAGAGACCGGTGGATGGGGTCCTAACCCAGTATACTTTACTCTATGGTCTTCCAGACAAACAAGTGAATACACTGTAAGCATGATGTGTGGGCAATGAATGTATGGATTGATGTGTGTGTAAGCCTCGTGTATGGGGGCTGAGGGGTCCTGGGCAGAGTGCTGCATGTCTGGTGGTCAATGTCTGTGCGTAAGGGGATGGGAGGGATTTTGTGGGACATGAGTGTAACAGTCTGGACTGTATGACTAATCCCTTTTTTCTATGCATCTTTTCCTACAGGTCAGCGCCCATCAGAAAAAGGGTATCTGGCGTGCCATCGCCAAGGAGGTGCGGACCCTGTGGTTTGTGACAGGCTGAGCACCCACTGCCGCAAACGGTGGGAGGACCTGCGCCGCTGGGCAAGGAAGACGGCAGAGGCCCAGCTGGGGTGGCCTCCCAACGAGGTAGGGGTGCCCGTCGTACCCTGACCCCTCTGATGTTCCGCATCCAGGTGGTGGCCTATCCGGAGGTGGATGAGTGCTTGAAGGCATCACAGCAGCCACAAGGGGGTGAGTACAGATTCAGATTAATTACTTTGCGCGCGTTAAGGTTGTACCTGGGTGGGGATGTGGGCGCCCCTAGGCCAGGGTGAACTGGCAGGGTGAGTTCCCTTGTTGGGAAGGCTCTGAAGCACTCCAACCCCAATAGTGTTAGTGGGCATCTACTACTGGGCAGGGTCCTCTTGGTTTTAGGTAGCAGCCAATGGCATTGGGCAATGAACCCCATGGGCTGGTGACTAGCTTTGTAACTGGTAGTGCATGGCCTAATGCATAGGGCTGATCCCTGTGTGTTGTGTACGCCAACGGTAGTGTTGTTGCTGGTATTGACCAAGTGTGTCCTCTGTCTATCCCCCCCTTCTTGTTTTGTCACCCTGTCCTTGTGTTCATTAGCATCATCTGGCGGAGGAGCAGAGGCACTGGCGACGGGAGGAGTTGCATCCCACATGGGCCTGGAGGCTGAATCCACAGACGGTGAGGGCACCAGTGGGACGGAGGGCGAGGGGAGCACCACGACAGAGACAGGAGGGGACACTACTGACAGCGACTCCTCCGATGGCAGCTCCCTGGCAGTGGCGGACACCTCTGTGCCCACCCCAACAACAGGTACAGCCGCCACCCCCCCTACCAGCACCGCCCTCCCAGCAGCCCCTTAGCGTGTTTCCCGTGCCCCCTCAACCAGGAGGGTGGACATCTCCTTTGCCACAGGCACCCCAGGCCCTGCCCCAGTCAGCCCTGCTGCCCTCAGTGAGGAGGCTATTGACCTCCTGTGATCCCTCACTGTTGGGCAGTCAACCATACTGAATGCCATCCAGGGTGTCGAGAGGCATTTGCAACAAACAAATGCATACCTGGAGGGCATTCACTCTGGCGTGGTGGCCCAACATAGAGCATTTCAGGCTCTGGCCTCCGCCCTGATGGCAACCATTGTCCTGGTATCCAGCCTCCCCACTCCAACTTCCTCTACCCAGTCCCAATCCCCTCAACCCCAACCTATCCCAATCACACCATCAGACCAGCATTCACCCAAATCAACATACAGCAGTGTCTCAGGCAAACACAAGCACCACACTTCATCTCACAGGCACTCAGACAAGCACCATCCCCATGCAGACACACCAACATCCACTGCCTCCACTGTGTCCCCCTCCTCCTCGTCATCCACCTCCCTCCCAGTAGCGTCTCCACTCACGCCTGCATGCACTACATCCTCATCCACTTCCTTCATCACCAGCATGCCTATCACTACACACCCCTCACAGGCAGTCACCACCCCCACAACCATGCACACGTCCCCTGTGTCCTCTCCCACTGTGTCTGTGACCCCTCCTCACATAGTACACAAACGCAAGCACACACCCACCCAACAGCCATCCACCTCACAACAGCATCAAGCTCATGCACCTGCTCCCAAACACAGCAGACTGACCCCTCCTACAACCACTCCCTCTTCCTCCTCTCCCAAACCTTCACCCTCTTCCCACCCCAGTGTCCCTAAGAAGCTTTTCCTTGCCACCCTTGACCTCTTCCCTCCCCCTCCCCCACCCCGTCCTTCACCTCGGGCTAGGGTAGCCAGAACCCAGCCCAGCACCTCAGCCACCAAGTCCACGTCCGCTGTGGTTTCTGCAGCTCTGAGAGGCTCTAAGGAGGCACCCGTCAGCCCAGCCAGTGTGCCACCAACACCTGCCAAGGCCAAGAAGGTTCCACCACCTGGAAAGGGCAAAAAGGGGAGAGCATCCAGCAAGGAAAAAGAGGCACAACCAGCCAGCAAGGCCAAGGCAAAGACTCCAGTAGGCAGAAGCAAGGAGGCACCACCATCTGCCAAGGGCAGGAAGGGACACAGAACACCAGCCAGGGCACTTCAGCCATCCGAGGCAGCAGGGGAAGGGCTGGAGCCTCCCACCTCCACTGGCAGCACCACCACCTTCACCGCTGCCAGCACTGCCACCTGCACCGCGGCCAGCAGCACCACCTGCACCGTCGCAAGCACCGCCGCAAGCAGCACCACTGGCAGCAGAAGCAGCCCTAGTTGGCAGCCGTCCGAGGCTGCTGGGGAAGGGCTGGGGCCTCCCCGCACCACTGGCAGCACCGCCACCTGCACCGCGGCCAGCAGCGCCACCTGCACCATCGCAAGCACCATCACAAGCACCGCCACCTGCACCGCTGACAGGAGCACCACTGCCAGCAGCAGCATCCCCAGTGGGAAGCCGTCCGAGGCTGCAGGAGAAGGGCTGGAGCTTCCCCCCACCACTGGCAGCACCGACACCTGCACCGGCACTCCAACCACTGTACAGCCATCCCCGCCAGCGGATGGACTGTAGTCCTGCCTCCATAGTGTGACATGCATCCTGCCCACAGAAAATCATGTGGGTCTGACACCCAGGTGAGTGACTGTGACCTTGATCACCCCATGTGCTGCATCACTGGGCACAAAGCCCCTTCCAGAACCAGTGGAAGAAGGCATCCACTCACCCTATCCTTGGCAGGATGAAGCACACTGGGCACAAAGCCCTCTCCTGAACCAGTGGAAGAAGGCATCCACTCACCCTATCCTTGGCAGGATGAAGCACACTGGGCACAAAGCCCCCTCCAGAACCAGTGGAAGAAGGCATCCACTCACCCTATGCTTGGCAGGATGAAGCACACAGGGCACAAAGCCCCCTCCAGAACCAGTGGAGGAAGGCATCCACTCACCCTATCCTTGGCAGGATGAAGCACACCGGGCATAAAGCCCATTCCAGAACCAGTGGAAGAAAGCATCCACTCTCCCTATCCTTGGCAGGATGAAGCACACCGGGCATAAAGCCCATTCCAGAACCAGTGGAAGAAAGCATCCACTCTCCCTATCCTTGGCAGGATGAAGCACACTGGGCACAAAGCTCCTTCCAGAACCAGTGGAAGAAGGCATCCACTCACCCTATCCTTGGCAGGATGAAGCACACTGGGCACAAAGCCCCTTCCAGAACCAGTGGAAGAAGGCATCCACTCACCCTATCCTTGGCAGGATGAAGCACACTGGGCACAAAGCCCCCTCCAGAATCAGTGGAAGAAGGCATCCACTAGAGAGACTGTGGCTTTGCACTCCCCAGGACCAAGCAGTGGTCAAACCACCCTCTTGAGAGACCGTGGCTTTGCACTCCCCAGGACCAAGCAGTAGGCAAACTACCCATTTGAGAGACTGTGGCTTTGCACTCCCTAGGAGCAAGCAGTGGGAAAACCACCCACTTGAGAGACTGTGGCTTTGCACTCCCCAGGACCAAGCAGTGGTCAAACCACCCACTTGAGAGACTGTGGCTTTGCACTCCCCAGGACCAAGCAGTGGGCAAACTACCCATTTGAGAGACTGTGGCTTTGCACTCCCCAGGAGCAAGCAGTGGGCAAACCACCCACTTGAGAGACTGTGGCTTTGCACTCCCCAGTAGCAAACAGTGGGCAAACCACCCATTTGTGAGACTGTGGCTTTGCACTCCCCAGGACCAAGCAGTGGGCAAACCACCCACTTGAGAGACTGTGGCTTTGCATTCCCCAGGACCAAGCAGTGGGCAAACCACCCACTTGAGAGACTGTGGCTTTGCACTCCCAAGGACATCGCAGAGGATATGTAGCCCCCTCCAGGAGCAGTGGGGTTGTACCATCTTCCAGCTGAGGTGCCCCCTCCCTTCCCTGTCTGCCTGAGGTGCCTGTGTGTTTTCGACCTGATGCCTCTGCAGTGTTCTCTCCGTATTGAGGCAGGAGTAAAGTGTGGGCTTGGCCTATGTGTTTTGGCCACGGACATTTTGAGTGGACATTGTCCCGCCTTTTGTATATATTGTATATAGTGTATATACTGTTTTTATATTATAAACGTATTTCTAACTATTTCTAATATAACACTCATTTGACTCCATTCCCTTTGTCCTTGCCTTATTCCAGAGGGTTATGGGGTGTATATGTAATGTTGTTGCATGTGTTTGTGTGTATGATGTTGGGGTGATGGTGATGGTGGGGGTGGGGGTGCTGCGTGTTGCGTGTTGCATGTGTGTGTCACTCTCTTTTTCCTCCCCCCTCCACTGTGTGCTAGGTGCAGTACTCACTGTGGTCGCCGTCGCCGGCGTTGGTGCTCCTGGTATATGAGCAGATACACCAGCATGGGGAAGACCTGCAGCTCCGGCTCCATGGCGTCCTGGTTCTTCCTTGTGTGTCGAGAGGTGAGTTGTTTCCCTTCAGAACACTGTTTCCGCCGTGCTTTTGATGGCGTTGTTACCGCCCCGGAAAAGGTGGCGGATAGGCCTCTTGTAATACAGTAGGCAGAACCTTGTCTTCCACCTGACTGTTGGCGGTTACCGCCGCGGTGTTTGTTGGTGGCGGGCGGAATGTTAAAGTGGCTGTATGTGTTGGAGGTTTCCGCCGTGGTCATGATTCCGTTTTTTTTACCGCCGGCCTGTTGGAGGTGTTACCGCCACTTTAACACCGACCGCCCGGGTTGTAATGAGGGCCTATATTCCTAGTCAGTGAACAGAAATCTATTTCAGCTAACCTAAGATCATTTAGCCTTTCCACTGAGAAAATCAGCAAACTCCAGCTCTTTATCAGGACCAGAAGCCCACTGAACAAAACTCCTTGACTGTCTGCGCCCTCCATCCCCTTAACAACAATATACTATCTATCTGAGGAAGGCATCAACCTACTTCTACAATGCTGTGATTTGACTGAAGCATACTCACACTTGAATTACACATAGCTTGGTGATTGAGGGATCCAAGGAGCATAGGGTCATGCCTACATGAGAAAAAGGCCTGTGCCTGAAATAATCTACAATTGCTATCTATTCCAGCATAACATGCATGCTGCACAACTGCATTTCAGACTCTAAACATAACACATGGGGCCAGATGTAGCAAGGGTTTTGCGAGTCGCAAACGGCGAAAAACGCCGTTTGCGACTCGCAAAAGCCACTTTGCTATGTTGAAATGCATTTTGCGAGTCGGATCCGACTCGCAAAATGCATTTCCGAATCGCAAATAGGAAGGGGTGTTCCCTTCCTATTTGCGATTCGCAATGGTATGCAATTCCATTTGTGATCGCGTATGCGGTCGCAAATGGAGTCGCAGTTACCATCCACTTGAAGTGGATGGTAACCCATTCGCAAACGGGAAGGGGTCCCCATGGGACCCCTTCCCCTTTGTGAATGGACCCCAAAACATGTTTTCAGGGCAGGGAGTGGTCCAAGGGACCACTCCCTGCCCTGAAAAAACCGAAACAAAAGTTTTCGGATTTTTTGAAATGCAGCTCGTTTTCCCTTACGGAAAACGGGCTACATTAAAAAAAAAAAAAAAACTGCTTTATTTAAAAGCAGGTCGCTAACATGGAGGCCTGCTGACTACAGCAGGCCTCCATGTTAGCGAGTGCCCATAGTCGGTATGGGGCCGCAATTTGCGACCCACCTCATTAATATTAATGAGGTGGGTCTTTGCGACCCCATACCGACTCGCAGAAGGTGTCTGAGACACCTTTCTGCATGACATTTTGCGACTTGCAAATTGCGAGTCGCTAGTACTCGCAATTTGCAATTCGCAAAATGTCATTTTGCTACATCTGGCCCTTAGATAGGAGAATCCAACATATCACATGACATTAACATCCTATTCCTCACTGAAACCTGGCTAAATAGCTTCTCCACCCCTTTGATCAACCTTTGGTTCTTCTAAAATTCCCCATCGTCTAAACAAAGAGGAGTGTATTGGTGGTGGTATTACTGCTACCCAAGAGACTCGGTTTGATTGCTTCAGTTCTGAGAATCACTCTCCCTTGAATGTTTAGGGGTGGAATCCACAACCACAGGATTGATGCTGACCAAGATCCACAGCACCAATCTCCTTTCGAGATGACAACTAACTTTTCATCAAACAAGGGATTGATCTAATTAGTGAACAATCCTTCCTGTCTTCTACCAACATCTATCTAGGAGACTTCAACCTCCACTATAAGGACTCCAAAGACTCTAAGATAGCTCTACTTACATAGGCCCTCATTACAACCGTGGCGGTCGGTGTTAAAGCGGCGGTAACACCGCCAACAGGCTGGCGGAAAAGAAATTGGGATTACGATCGTGGCGGAAACCACCAACATAGACAGCCACTTTAACACTACGACCGCCACGGCGGTACAAACAAACAGCGCGGCGTTCACCACCAACAGACAGGCAGAAGACAATGTACCGCCCACCCTATCAGAAGATGCCAATCCGCCATCTTTTCCAAGGCGGAATCAACGCGAACAAAAACACGGCGGAAACAGGACTTGGAAGGGAAAACACTCACCTCTCCACACCCCACGAGAAACCAGGACGCCATGGAGTCAGAACTCCAGATACTCCCTGCAATGGTATTCCTGTTCCTCTAACAGGAGCACTAAAGACGGCGGCGACGACCACGGTGAGTACTGCACCTACAACACAGGAGAGTGGGGAGGGAAAAGAGAGTGACACACACACGCAACACGCAAAACCCCCACCCTCACCCACAACAACATACACACAAATACATGCTGCAACATTACATTTACACCCCCCCCCCCCGGAAGAACGCAAGGACAAAAGGAAATGAGTTGAACGATTGTAATAATGAAAAATCCAGTAGTCAAAACTCGAAATACAGTATATACAATTATGTACACCAACTACACAAGTCCGGATAGTGCACCAATTATTGTCTGTGGACCACTGGGCCCAAAATGCATGGGTGAGGCCCACACATGATACCAGACTTCAAACGGAGAGAACACTGCAGGGGCATCAGATCAAAATGAAACAGGCACCTCAGGGGGAAGGAAAGGGGGGGCACCTCAGCCGGATGAGTGCACGACGCCACTGCTCCACGAGGGAGCTCCATGCCCACTGCTTTATCCTGGGGAGTGCAAAGGCACAGTCTCTCAAGTCTCTCCAGTGGGTGGTTTGCCCACTGCTTTATCCTGGGGAGTGCAAAGCCACAGTCTCTCAAGTCTCTCCAGTGGGTGGTTTGCCCACTGCATTATCCTGGGGAATGCAAAGCCACAGTCTCGCAAGTCTCTCCAGTGGGTGGTTTGCCCACTGCATTATCCTGGGGAGTGCAAAGCCACAGTCTCTCAAGTCTCTCCAGTGGGTGGTTTGCCCACTGTATTATCCTGGGGAGTGCAAAGCCACAGTCTCTCAAGTCTCTCCAGTGGGTGGTTTGCCCACTGCTCTATCCTGGGGAGTGCACAGCCACAGTCTCTCAAGTCTCTCCAGTGGATGGTTTGCCCACTGCTTTATCCTGGGGAGTGCAAAGCCACAGTCTCTCAAGTTGATGCCTTTCTCCACTGGTTCTGGAGGGGGCTTTGTGCCCAGAGTGCTTCATCCTGCCAAGGACTGAGGTAGGGGATGTGATTCTCCACTGGTTCTGGAGGGGGCTTTGTGCCCAGAGTGATTCATCCTGCCAAGGACTGAGGTAGTGGATGCCTTTCTCCACTGGTTCTGGAGGGGGCTTTGTGCCCAGAGTGCTTCATCCTGCCATGGACTGAGGTAGTGGATGCCTTTCTCCACTCAAAGCGGTGCATCATCGAAGCTGCCCAGGCTCCTGGAACTGACCACCAGGCTCAGACGACTGACCACTGGGGATGGCAGCCATGTCTGCGGTGCTGCCACTGGCTCAGGATGTTGCGGGGCCGCTGGCGGTGCTTGCGGTGCTTGCGGCAGTGTCAGTTGCGGCGGTCCTGGCGTCGGACTCTGTGGCATCGGTGCTAGCGGCGGGCTCTGTGTCATCAGTGCTGGTGGCGGGCTCTGTGGCGGCGGTGCTGGTGGTGGGCTCAGTGACTGCGGTGCTGGTGGCGGGCCCTGTGGCGGCGGTGCTGGTGGTGGGCTCTGTGGCGGCAGTGCTGGTGGCGAGCTCTGTGGTGGCGGTGCTGGTGGCGGGCTCAGTGACTGCGGTGCAGGTGGCGGGCTCAGTGACTGCGGTGCTGGTGGCGGGCTCAATCACAGCGGTGCTGGTGGGGGGCTCAATCACAGCGGTGCTGGTGGCGGTGCATGTGGCGGTGCAGGTGACAGGTGATGGTCTTCTCCGCCGTACAGGTTGGCGTCGACATGGACAGAAGGTGTGACACTGGTCCCATTGTCGGTGCCACTATGCCCTCTCCTGACCTGCCCTGCCCTTTATTTTCTGGCCCTTCCCCACCTTGGATGGTGGCGCAGCTGTCTTGCCACTATCCTCTTTCGTTTTCCCTGAGCCCTTGGTGGCAGGTGTTTTCGGCTTCTCCCTCCGGGATGTGGGCAACTTTTTAACTTTTGCAGGTGGCAGAATGTCCTTGCCCTCGCTCTGTGGCACACTGGCAGGCCTGATGCTTGGCGCACTCCAATAGCCCACAGTTGCTGGCACCACTGTGCCTGGTGATGTGGCGGCTGAGGTGCTGAGTTGGGACCTGGAAAACCTGGCCCTAGGGGACGACTGGGGGAGGTGGAGGGAAGAGGTCAATATTAGCCAGGAAAAGTTTTTTAGACACACTGGGACCGGTAGATGGAGGGGGTTTGGGAGTGGAGGAAGAGGTAGTGGTTGTAGGAGGTGTACGTTTGCTGAATTTGGGAGAAGGTGCATGGGCTGGAGGCTGTTGTGAGGTGGATGGCTGTTGGGTGGGTGTGTGCCTGCATTTGTGTACTTTGGGAGGAGGGCTCACTGACACACTGGTAGAGGACACAGGGGATGTGTGCATGGTAGTGGGGGTGGTGAGTGTACGTGAGCGGTGTGTGGTGATGGGCGTGCTGGTGATGGAGGTAGTGGCTGAAGATGTAGTGCATGCAGGTGTGAGTGGAGATGAGACAGGGAGGGAGGAGGACGACGTGGAGGAGGGGGACACAGTGGAGGCAGTGGATGTTGGTATGTGTGCATGGGTATGATGCTTGTGTGAGTGCCTGTGGGATGTGTGGTGCTTATGTTTTCCAGAGCCACCCTTGTGTGTTGAGGTGTGTGCATGCTGGTCTGATGGTGTGCTTGGGATAGGCTGAGGTACAGGGGATTGGGTCTGGGTGGAGGAAGTTGGAGGAGGGAGGCTGGACACAGGGACAATGGCTGCCATCAGTGCTGAGGCCAGAGCCTGAAATGCTCTCTGTTGGGCTGCCTGGCCAGAATGAATGCCCTCCAGGTATGCATTTGTTTGTTGCAAATGCCTCTCGACACCCTGGATGGCATTCACAATGGTAGATTGCCCAACAGTGAGGGATCTCAGGAGGTCAATAGCCTCCTCACTGAGGGCAGCAGGGCTGACTAGGGCAGGGCCTGAGGTGCCTGGGGTGAAGGAGATGGCCACCCTCCTGGGTTAACGGCCACGGGACACACGCTGAGGGGCTGCTGGGAAGGCGGTGCTGGTAGGGGGGGTGGCGGCTGTACCTGTAGATGGGGGGGCACAGAGGGGCCCACCACCTCTAGGGAGCTCCCATCAGAGGAGGAGTCGCAGTCGCTGCTGTCACCTCCTGTCCCCTCTGTGGAGCTCCCCTCGCCCTCCGTCCCGCTGGTGGCTTCAGACTCCGTTGTCTCGCCCTCCAGGGCAAAGTGGGATGTAGCTCCCTCCTGCTCCGGTGCCACTGCTCTTCCGCCTGATGATGCTATTGCACACAAGAACAGGGAGACCACAAAAAGGGGGGGGGAACATTATAAAGACATGTTCAGTGCATGCAATACCACTACCGTTGGCGCACACTACAGACACAGCAGCCCTCTGCACTACGCCATGCACTTATAGTTGTTAGATTAATCACATGCCCATGGGGTACAAGGCCTATGTCTGATTGCTGCACACATGGAAGTCACAGGAGCCTGACTAGGTGTAGATGGCTCTTGCCACTGGTGGGGTTGGGGTGCCACATAGCCTGCCTCACAAAGGGTCCTAGCCTACAAAGCTCGCCCTGGCCTAGGGTAACCCACTGCCCACCTCCCCCACCCAGACACCTCGTAATGCGCGCAGAGTCAGATGGATGTGACGGTACTCACCCCCTTATGGCTGCTGTGATGCCCTCAAGTGCCCAATCCAACTCTGGATACGCCTCCGCCAGGATCCGGAACATCAGGGGGGTTCATGGTGCGACGGGCACCCCTCCCACGTTGGGAGGCCATCCCCAGCTGGGCCTCTGCGGTCTTCTTGCTCCAGCGGCGAATGTCCTCCCATCTTTACCAGCAGTGGGTGCTCCGTCTGTGGTGGACCCCCAGGGTCCAGACGTCCTTGGCGATAGCACGCCAAATATCCTTCTTCTGGTGGGCGCTGACCTAGAGGAATAGTACAGGGGAAAAGGAAAAACTTTAACCGTCTGGACCATCACAGTCATTGGCCCACAATCCCACACTTGCCCTGACGCACATACACTCACCGTCCGCTCATGCAGGGCTCAGTCCCCCTCCCCATGTATCTTCCATCCACACCACTCCAAACAGGCATCGCCCATGCAGCATGGTCACAGTGTACTCACCTGTTTGTCTGGAGGACCGTAGAGTAGTGTGTAGTGGGGGAGGACCCCATCCACTAACTTCTCCAACTCCTCCGAAGTGAAGGCAGGGGCCCTTTCCCCAGACACATGAGCCATTGTCGCTTCCAGACTGAGGTCACAGCAGCACTTGCAGTGTAGGTCCTCTCCTGTTGAAGGTCAGGTATCAAGTGAGTGAACAGATAGAAAATGGCTGTCACGTCCGCGGCGATGCGTACCGTCACCGCCGGCGTACATCGTCATTGGCTCCTGGGACCCATAGGGTCCAAAGTTAACCAATGCAGGATTGTGCCGCGGTCTTCGACCGGCTACCGCGACAGTGTAGAACGCCACTGCATTGACCTCATTTCCCCTTGTCCCACCTTACAGGTCAGGCAGCCGCCATTTCAGGGGGCCACATGGCATTAATAATAACTGCGTCACACCTATCTAGGCCTTGCATACACACAGTAACAGGCACATTGCGGATTAACAAATGTGTGCTAATGACATTTTGTAATACCTCAGTGTTGGCTGACTCTCTGATCGCTGTTCTCGTCCATAGGGCACGTCCGCTGGGGCAGGTGATGAGATGGCGGCATCCTCTGGTGTACAGACCGCTGGTGGACCTGTCGACAATGGAAGAGAGACACGTAATAGTCACCTACAGACTTGATCGTGCAACAATCCATGAACTGTGTGCCCAGTTGGAGCCAGACCTGATGTCAGCAATCCGCCATCCCACAGAGATCCCCTCTCTAGTCCAGGTCCTGTCAGTACTCCATTTCCTGGCAAGTGGGTCTTTTCAAACTACAGTGGCCATTACATCAGGGATGTCCCAGCCAATGTTCTCAAATGTGTTGTCCAGAGTGTTGTCTGCCCTACTGAAACACATGCGGAGCTACATCATGTTCCCTCAGGTGGAGGATTTGCCTACAGTGAAAGGTGACTTCTATGCCCTGGGACATATCCCCAACATCATAGGTGCCATTGATGGGACACATGTGGCCTTGGTACCCCCCGCAGGAGTGAACAGGTGCACAGAAATCGGAAGAACTACCATTCTATGAATGTGCAGATGGTGTGTTTGGCCGACCAGTACATCTCCCGTGTGAATGCCAAGTTTCCTGGCTCAGTGGATGACGCTTAGATTCTGAGGAATAGCAGCATCCCTTATGTGATGGGGCAACTCCAGAGGCACCGTGTGTGGCTAATAGGTGAGGACAAGTACCCTATATCCTGTGAATAGTTGTCTGGGTCTGGGGTTGTCCCTATGGGTTAGTGTGTGTCTAACAGTTGTCCCTCGACATTTGCAGGTGACTCTGGGTACCCCAATCTGTCATGGCTACTGACCCCAGTGAGAAATCCCAGGACAAGGGTAGAGGAACGCTACAATGAGGCACATGGGCGAATTAGGAGGGTGATCGAACTGACCTTTGGCCTCCTGAAGGCCAGGTTCCGGTGCCTCCATATGACAGGTGGTTCTCTCTACTACTCGCCAAAGAAGGTGTGCCAGATCATCGTGGCCTGCTGTATGCTGCACAACCTGGCTTTGAGACGACAGGTGCCTTTTCTGTAGGAGGATGGTCCAGATGGAGGTCTTGTGGCAGCTGTGGAGCCTGTGGACAGTGAAGAGGAGGAGGCAGAAGAAGAGAACATCGACAAAAGAAACAACGTTATCCACCAGTACTTCCAGTGAGACACAGGTAAGAAGATGTCACTGCCTCACACATCTCATACAACTGTTTGACCTATCATAAGTCTGTCACTTTCACCCAGTGTATGGACCCTGACTTGTCACTTTGCCTTTCCATTTAACAGATGTGGGTCCCTCTGCTATATTACCTCATGGACTAGAGCTGTGTTACATCGATATGTTGACAATACAATTGACATTACTATGTTCCATAGTTATTGCAAATACACATTTGTGAAAGCACAGACTGACTCCAGTTTTGTGATTCAAGGGTGTTTATTTCTGTGCAAATTAGTGGAGGGGGTTGTAAAATGGGCAGGGTGATGGTGGAGGAATGTCCATGGCAGTGTCCAGTCTATTTGCTTCACAGGTGCATTGTCCAAAGGGGCATAGGAAGTGGAGCTAGGGCAGTTGATGGATGGACAGGGTGACAAAGTGGGACAGAAGGATGACATTCAGGGGGGTCTTATTTCCTGTTCTCTGTCTTGTTCCTGGATATCAGGGACTGTTCGCGAGGTGGTTCTCCATCTGCAGGGGGTGGGGTGCTGGTGTTGTGGTCCTGTGGCGGTGCCTCCTGTCCACTAGCGCCGGTGGAGGTGGTGAGCTGTTCATCATCCAGGCTAGTGTCAGGGGCCCCTTGTTGTGCGACAGAGTCCCTCCTGGTGTTGACAAGGTCCTTCAGCACCCCTACAATGGTGACCAGGGTGGTTTTAATGGACTTGAGTTCCTCCCTGATCCCCAGATAGTGTTCTCCTGCAGCCGCTGGATTCCTGAAAGTTGGCCAGTACCGTTGCTATCGTCTACTGGGAATGATGGTACGCTCCCATGATTTTGGAGAGGGCCTCGTGGAGAGTGGGTTCCCTGGGCCTGTCCTCCCCCTGTCGCACAGCAGTCCTCCCAGTTCCCCTGTTTTCCTGTGCCTCTGTCCCCTGAACCTTGTGCCCACTGCCACTGCCCCCAGGTCCCTGATTTTCTTGGGGTGGTGGGTTTGCCTGGGTTCCTTGTAGTGGTGGACACACTGCTGCTTGACGTGTCCTGGGGACAGAGGGATGGGCCCGCTGGGTGGGTGCTGTGCTGGTGTTTCCTGAGGGGGGAGGCTCTGTGGTGGCATGTGCCAGTGTCAGGGAAACGACTGTCCCGAGGTCTCAGATGGGCCGGGCTGGTCATCCTGATCCAGTTGGACAGAGCTGCTGTCATCACTGCGGACCTCTTCTGTGGGGGGAGTGGACATGTCTGGAACCTCCTGTCCGGTGACGTTGGGTTGGGGTCCTGCAGGGGTGTAAAGGCATGATTATTGCATCTGTGTGTGCCATCGTGTGCAATGGATGGGTGACCCTGTACTCCAGTGATTGCATTCTTGTTTAGGACCTTGTGTGATAATTGGTTTGGGGTCTGTGTGGGTATCTGTAGTGGACATGCTTTGGTGCTGGGTGTCCATGCTTCGGTTTTGCATGCAGGGCTTGGTGTTGGGATGGGTGGGTTGTGATAGTGGGACATTTGTGAGGTGATGGGGGTGAGGGTGAGGGTGGGGTATGTGATAGCATGCAGGTAGGGTGGGGGATGTAATAGTTAAGATTTGCCTTACCAGAGTCCATTCCTCCTGCTACTCCTGAGAGGCCCTCAGGATGCAGTATAGCCAAGACTTGCTCCTCCCATGTTGTTAGTTGTGGGGGAGAAGGTGGGGGTCCGCCGCCAGTCCTCTGTACTGCAATCTGGTTTCTTGAGACCACGGAATGCACCTTCCCCCATAGGTTGTTCCGCCTCTTCCTGATGTCATCCTGTGTTCTTGGATGCTGTCCCACTGCGTTGACCCTGTCAACGATTCTGCACCATAGCTCCATCTTCCTAGCAATGGAGGTGTGCTGCCCCTGTGATCTGAATAGCTGTGGCTCTACCCGGACGATTTCCTCCACCATGACCCTGAGCTCCTCCTCAGAGAACCTGGGGTGTAGTTGAGGTGCCATGATGTTGTGTGGGTGGTGTGTTTTGTGATGTGTGAGGGGATGTGTTTGTGTGTGTTGTCTGAGGTGCGTAGATGTTGTTTGAGTGATGGTGTTGTGTGCCTGTGGATGCTAGTGTTGTTTCTGGTGGTGTCTCTCTCTGGTCTTCTTTCTCAATTTTGGTAGTAAGGGTTTGTGGGTGATGTGGGTGTGTGTTTTATATTGGATTGGGTGTGTGGGAGTGGTGTGTGTATGTGTATCAGGTGTGTGTATTTCGATTTGTCCAATGTGGTTGTGTTTTGTAAATGTGTGTGTATTTTGAGCGCGTCGGTGTGTACCGCCAATGGAATACAGCAGTTGAAAGACTGCCGCGTGGATTCGTGGGTCGTGATAGTGTGGGCGTATTCCTTTAGGCGTGACGGTGTCATTTTTGTTCTCGCCAGTTTATCACTGACCTTTGGTGTGGCGGACTTGTGTGGGTGTTTGGATTATGGGGGATTCCGGGCTGTGGGTCGTAATAGCTGTAGCGGAATTCTGGCGCCGCAGCGGTGTGTTGGCGGTCTTCTGCACAGCAGTAAGCGGGATTTACCGCCAATGTTGTAATGAGGGCCATAGTTTGCTAACAACAGCCTCACTTAAATCAGTACACGTCTGACCAGCACGAAAGAATCAACTCTAGCTTCCTCATAGCAAAAGAGGGGCCTCTTTTCATTGACTACATGCTACCGGTGAACTGGTATGAACACCATTTCTTCACCTCACAACCGAAAGACTGTAAACTAAAGACCAAGCCCACTGGCCTAAACAATGGATCAAAGACACAAAACAATTAAACACCAACAAGCTGTCAGAGAAAATTATTTTGTGCCCCCAACCCTCAAATGACCTTTGCAGTGCTGCACTCACCTCACGCCACATTGTAAACTATGACCAATATCATAGATGAAGTCACCCCTTTAAAACTCAAGAGGCAGAAATGCAAACTCTCCTGCTTATGATACAACAAGGATCTCCATGAAGAAAGGAGATAGGTCAGGCTTGTTGAAAGACAAGACCCATCAGCCTTTCATGTGACTGAACTTCCGGAGGAAAGAAACAGACACAAGAACCCCATTATCTAAGCAAATGCCTCCTCTTTAGATCCTAAATAGACAGGTCAAGAAATTGCCCAGGCAAGCTCTTTGACATCATCAGGCAACAAAAATCGCCTACCACAAAAAAACAGACATTCATTCCCGAAAGAGAATTGCAAGGTGTTCTCTAAGTTCTTCCCCAAAAAGATTATGAAGCTGGAGCACTCACTAGGTACCGAACCAGTTGGCACAAATCCCATACTGTCCACTCTAAAGAACAGCGCAACCTAGAACAAATCCAGGGAATCAGCAGGCTAACACTTCCTACTGCTTACCCTGAAAAACAAAGACTCTTGGCATAATTTCAGAGTAGTGAGCAAAGATGAACTTATCAGAACAATAGCCAATATGAAACCAGCCACATACATTGCTGATCCAATCCCGTCTTCTTTATTCAAGGAGATGAGCTACCACATCTTCCCACTCTGGCACAAGTGACCAATTTCTCACTGACCCAAGATGATGTATCAGACTGTCTGAAGATATGACAAGTCCCCCTGCTCTTGAAGATGCTGACCCTGTGGATCTAAACAATTTCTGTCCAGTGACCAACCTCCTTTTCCTAGTGAAAGATGCATTCTGCTCCAACTCACCCAATTGTCTGATGTCTAAAACCTGTTAGACTAGTTCCAGTCCTTCTTGAGGACTGACTGCAGAAGAGAAATGGCTAACTGCAGTTCATAGATAATGCTCTTATTATTCTGAGCAAAAGTGACTCCTGCCTTCTCATACTCTTCTGCCTACCTTTGGTGTTTTACAAAGTCAATCATGACATCCTTTTAAACACTCTGAAGGAGCAAATGGGCATAGAATGCACTGTTTTGAGCTGGACTCCCTTAACGTCCTTCCTGGGCAGCCCTGGATCATGTGGTCATACAGATCCACTCAGCCAATTCCATCATCTCCAAGTGAGACTTGAGCTCTACCTTCCTCCAGGTAGTGTGCTACAGGTCATTGCCTAACAGGTAATGACCAGGCATGGCTCACAGCAACTTTCAAAGTACCAGAGATCACCCCAACGCAATGGGGAACCAGAGCCACCTGTAGATGGCTCTCACGATTGTCAGCGACTATGACTTGGTGGAATGTGTTCTGTAGGGCCTGCCCTGCTGACATTAACTGACACTAGACAGTTGTCATGCTGGCCTCCACCTGTTGCCCATTAATGGTGACCCACTGCCTAAACTTTAAAGTATTGGCAGGCATGTGGACTTTTGGCACCATATCTCTATCCCCCAGGGACACTAGGGTTACCTCTGTCTGTTCCCCAAAGCTAACTGAGACTTTCTTCTCCCCGCGCGCTACACTGACTAATCCAGGTGTCTGCCCACCGGTGGGGGACTGTGCCCTCTTGGGACATTTGGAGTCATACTTACAGTGACCATACTTGGAAAACTCTGTACATTTGGGAACAAACCTCACTGTCTTAATCTCTGAATACAGTGTGATGAAGTATTTCTCATACATTGTCTAGATCTACCTCTGATTAACCGGTGCCCTGTGACACCTCAGGATTTAGCTCTGGACCTGATCTATTTATCTGGGATATAGCATTTGACCCAAAAATGCTGCCAAGAAATTAACTGGACAATATATGAAAAAAACGTCATCATACTGTATTAAGCGCCTTGGCGTTCAGCCATGTAAAGGGTGCAACATGTGTCGGTTGTGTTGTTACCAAATCTCAGTTGGACAAATGATGCTGTGCTTAGTCTAATTATTCATCAATGAAGAACAAACTTGAGTAATTGTTCTGAATAAAATCATCACTTAAGAACCAGAGTGACTGATCTCGACCTTTTTGAGGACATTCACTTACTTTGATTTACAAAAGGTTGGAGGAAGACCACTCTAAGGCTGTCAAATCCAACAACTATAGTAATGCAATTTTAACTGGGATTCCGAAAACACACCTTGCGCCAAGGAATGCCTTTCTATGGCAGCTGCATTAATCTCAGGAGCAATTTATTTTGAGCACATCGCTTCTCTTCTTACTCTCATATGGCTCCTGAACAAAGCAAGAAGCGCCCTCAAGGTATCTTGCATTACTCCGAAAGCTCTGTCCTGTGGCACCCCAAAATACCTGACCCAGAAACTCACATTACCTGGATGTAGCCACTCCGTGGGCGGAGATTCAACTCTTTTCTTCTGCAACCATCCAGGTTCAAGAAATTAAAAACCTACTCACGTTCCTTCTCTGGAAACACTCCCAGAATACAAAACTCACTACAATTGGAGATTCACACCATCCTCTCTTCTGCTGCCTTCAGGTAGAGTGTTGAATCTCTAATAATTGATAGATACCTAATGAGTTGATCCTACTGTTTGTGCCTTAAAGATAGATCCTATTTTTCTTCTTATGCTTAACAAACTTCCTGCTTCTCAGTGCCCACTTTAAATTATATCTTATCTTATAAATCTAAGAAAATAATGCCTCTGCTTGAATTCTGTCTCTGATACTTAGCGGATCTCTTACTTATTGTAAGTACAATGCGTGACCTTTGCTTTGTACTCTGTTTATAATATGTGATATGTTCACTTTGCTTGATGCAGGCAGCTTTTTATTTGTAACTTGTTTTTTTAAGTGTTTTGTACAATGCATTGATACCCAGATTCTTGTACACACTTTATTAAACCACAAACAGATAAATAAATAAATATGGTTTTAGGGAGCACCATTGTGCTTTGGCTCAGCTGCACTTTTGAAACACTGAAGGGACACACAGCAGGGAAGAGTGCTTGTGCTGTGTAGAAAAACCTATTTCTACATATTAGCTAAGTAACCGCTAAAGTGTGACTTGTAAGCCCATAAAATCTGGTGCTTAATATAAAAATGCCTCATTCTACACATTGGGAATACTGTGTCCTCACAGTAAATAATTGTGAAAATGCTGCTTTCACGGTGTATGTTAAGCTGGAGTTTCCAAGAACAGGCCTAGATCTGATTAAAGGCATTCATTTATATCCGCACCTGGGAAAATACTAGCAATGGAAAAATAACTTTGAGAATGTGCACTTTGTGCTGCCTGAAAGAAAACCTATATAAAGTGTGTTTGCCTCTCTGCCTGGCTCTTTGGCTGGCCACTAAAAACCCTCCTTCTGGAGGACAATGGCTTGGCGTCTAGGTCCAGGAAGGCATAGTGTTGTCAGCTGGTCACTTAGAAGGGAATAGCCATCTGGGAAGGCACCGGAGCAGTTTGTAGAACAAACAACAGTTTTAGCTTTCACAGCAATTCCTATGACTTGTTAATGCAAAAATGGGCTGACAAAACTGCTACCATTCAATTTGAGGGCCATTCCAGGCTTTCTGGACTCAAACTAAGATCTGGCCTTTACAATGGGGAGAATACCCCATCTCCATAGGGGAGTGTCTTGGGGAAGGACTGTAGCACCTTCAAATGAAGGATGTAGGGAACCATCTAGTTTTAGGGCTCCTGGGAATGCTGAAAGATGCTGAAAGAAGGTAGTCGGGATTGGCTTTAGTTAATTCTAAAATCACTGGCTGGGGTGAGGGATATGACAGGCCACTCACTTCTACAGGTAGTACCTCAAAATAGCCCTGGAACCGCGAAGGAAACATATTGAAGAAAGGAGGCTTTGAATGAGGGAGGAAGACCCAAAGAGTCCCGCTGGCACCCAAGGAATGGAACTATTCTCCAGTGGTCAAGTGGTTGGTATCTTTTTACCTGCCTCAGGAACACAAAAAGGCAGAAATACTTCTGACTCACAGAAGGTCCAGCTGAACACTGAGAACTATACCCATCAGAAGCACTAGCTGGATAGATACCTGCTGCCACAAGCCTGTCATGGTGATCTGAGGGCTGCAGGAATGGGCAGCACAAACTTTCCCAACAGTTAGGAAAAGTAGGAATTAGTCTTTGTTTTTCCCTACCTCAGGGAGAGCACACCCTCAGCGGTCAAGAAAAGCATGTTTGTCTTCCTCAGGTCTTTTTTCTGTACTGAAAACTGGTTCAGCAAAACCTCACAGTAAAAATATCTGGCCTTGTGGAGCAACAACTGACTATCAATTCCAACCTTGCAGCACTGGGGGATTTTGAGAACCAAAAAAGTGACTACATTTAAAGGAAAAGTTTGGGACCAGGACAAGGTGGCAAATCAGTTGCAGAGGTTAAGAGATCTTGATGTCTACGAAATCCAACTTTAACCCCTTGTTGGTTTTGGCACCAAAACCATTGGCTTCAGCAAAACAATTATCAAATTACAAAAGACTCTCTCTGGCTTCATCTTTGGCCCTTGGCCCCTTGAGCTTATACAGACAATGCCATAAACAATCTTTACCTTGTAGCAGCAGAGGAATTTACTAGAGTGTTTAGAAAAAGATGACCTGAGCGCTATAGTAATATTTTTTCTGGCAATCAAACTTCACCTGCAACAGCACTCACTGTCTTCCTCCCGCCAAGAGGCATTGAGAAGTTAGTGGATTTGACTTTCATGGAATGTTGTTCACTCACCTCCAATGACAGGGGACTTTGCAGCCAACTTGCTACATCCTGGGTTCTAGTCCAAGCAATCCTACTTCTAGTTGTTTATGATTTTTATACCATCCAAATATCTGCTTACGTCCATGATGACAGAATTCACAGTGAAATAAATGTAAGCATTCTAACATCAATTTCCAAATAGAATAATATCTGGTTGTTCTGTAAAGGTGGCTTAGCAAAGAGCATATGAATTACAGAAATCACCCATTATATCATATAGAGGATTTGACACAGGGTTACAAGAGCTCATTCCAGAATGCATCTCACACTACAGCCATATTTCCACAAAGAAGACCCCTAATTTCTGAAGAACAAGTTATAATTTCTAATATGACCCATTCTACATTGAATCCTAAATGTTAAGGTAAATGGATCCTTTAGCACCATTCTTCTTTTTAGCACGCTATACATATTCAAATGCCTTTGTCGTCTTTGTTAGGAGCTCTTACATAATTCATTTTCTGTGTAATGGACATCTTTAGTTACAATTTTTGAATACCTGGTGAACGATTAAATGAAAATATTGTATTTTTCATTTTGGTATTCATCAGAACTCACCAGCCACCCAAAATCTGCTTACAAATAGAGTTGTTGATGTTATGTTTCACGGTCCTAACTTTACATACGAAATGTTGGACCTGGCCCTTTTACAGGGTCATTCCCCAGACGTTTTGCCTTTTGCCTCCTTATTTTTCTGAGCTTTGTTGGCTGACGTTATGACTCTGAGCACTTTTTCACTGCTAACCAGTGCTAAAGTGCATGTGCTCTCCCTTGTAAAATTGGTATGATTGGCTTATACCTAATTGGCATATTTAATTTACCTATAAGTCCCTTGTAAAGTGGTATCCCAATACCCAGGGCCTGTAAATTAAATGCTACTAGTGGGCCTGCAGCGCTGCTTTCGCCACCCACTGAAGTAGCCTCTCAAACCTATCTCAGGCCTGCTAGCGCAGGGCCTGTGTGTGCAGTTTTCTGCCACAGGGACCTAGCATCTAAATTTACATGCCAGGCCCAGAACTCCCTTTTTACTACATGTAAGTCACCCCTAAGGTACGCCCTAGCTAGCCCTATGGGCAGGGTGCCATGTATGTAGAAGGTAGGACATGTGCCAGGTTGCGTGGCCTGTCCTGGTAGTGACAAACATCGTAACTTGGTGTCTCACTGCTGTGAGTGCTGCCTTCTCATAGGATTGCATTAGAAATGCCCTGCCTTATGTGTAAGGAGTATTGTCTGATTTATGAGGGGTACGGTAGGCATGTTTGGTATGGCTGTGATAGTGATGAGAAATGCTGCTTACTGGTGTAGGTGTATTTTTTATTACTATTACAGAAATGCCACTTCTAGAAAGTGCACATTTATCTGTGCTTGTGACTCTGGTGTTTTTGCAACTTGACTCCAATCCACATCTGGGCAGACTGACAGTTGGGGCTTTGTGCATACTTTTCAGACAGCCTGTACACAGGGAGGGTGGGGGTGTCACAGAGGTGCATCTACATATTGTATAGTCTTCCTGGGCTGAGAGATGGGCGAGGCGGGGCACACCTGCATTTGTAAAGGCTGTGCCCTGGCCTCACACAATAGGGTCGTTTACCCCCCCGATGTTTGGAGCCTCTGCTGGAGGAGAGAAGAGGCACTCCCCGAACCAGTTGTAACTGGTTAGAACCCCCTCTCCTCCTCATTGTAAGAGACACTGCAAACTACGTATAAGTACAGGGGAATTTTCCCCACAATTTAGACATTCTTGAACCTTGAAGAAGCTTATCTGAAGCTGGACACTGGACACTGCTGAATGGACTCACCAGGACCCACCTCGGACTTCTGCAGCTGTGCTGACCTGTGACCTGCCTGGTCACCAGGAGGAACTGCCACTGCTTGCATCCACTCTTTGCGTTCGCCTGTAGCTGGGTTTGTCAGCCCTGTGTCCCTTCTTCATTTGTGTCTCCAGAGGCAGAGTGTTGTGGCCTCTGACCCCTGTAGCTTACTTCAGTACGAGGAGTGCTATTGGTAACGGAGAAGCACCTAGAGGAGCGCTTCCTTGGGCTCCTTTGCGCATCCTGCGCACTTGCTGGCAGAAAAGAAATCACTGTCGCAGCCCGGGACTCCAGCGCTGCCTTGCGCACTGTTTAAAGCGCTTTCTGTGTGCCTCATATCTCCGCCGCAGCCCGGGACACCAGTGTTGCTTTACACGCTTTTAAAAGTGCTTCCTGGCTGCCAAAATCACTGCCGCAGCCCGGGTGCCGAAGAATCACTGCCGCAGCCTGAGTGCACGTTTTGTTGTCAGGGCACCTTGCGCTGTGTCCAGTGCCCCCAGGGCACCAACACGAGGAGAAGAGGAGCGAGCACACCCCAGCCGTGCCCCTGGGGCGGCGCATGCTTCTAGATGCACCCCCGGGGCACCAGCAGGCACCATTCCTGGTGCCGGCTCTGAGGAAACCCCAGAGGAGAGCAGGTACTCTTTTTGCGCTCTTTGTGCGCTGTGGATATTGGGTACATGTTCCTCATATGGGTATTGCAGAATACTAGTAACTTGTGTAACAAGCATGATATGGTGATGTGTACTTTATGACTTGCCATATGTTCTCTAATGTTCCTATTAAGGATATTTATGATGTGTTTATGACAAGTACATATATTTCTTATTGTGATTCCTGACTGCTGCTTATGTTGCAGAATCCTGAGTACTTACATGTTCTAATGTGACAATTGCTTATTCTTGCAGAGTATTAGTAACTTGTGTAACGTTCTGACAACTGCTAAGGTAGCAGGGTATTACTGACGTGTAATGTTTGGTCTAATTATGTTTTGTGCAATACAGCTTATTTTTACATAGCTCGGTGTTGTGTTTACTTTGTGGGGTACATTTTGCGTGCAGGGGTTATCTTGGATGTGTAACTCCCTTGCCCTGACTAGAGTGGGTGGGTTCTGCCTGGCTTAGGTACATACCCTAGCCGACCAGAAACCCCATTTCTACCACAAGAGAACTATTTTTAAACAAGACTTAGGGCCTGATTTATTCTTAAGTGGACGGCCCGCCATTCGTTCATACGGAAAGAGTAAATTACTCTGTCCCGATGGTGGAGAGGCCGCCTGCCTAATTTATAAATAACTGCCAAGCAGGCGGTCATTTAAAAAAAACATTACCAGGAACCGCTGTGAAGGTGGTTACTTGTAATGCATGTTACTCTGTGCTACGGGCTGCATCAGAAGGACGCAGCCCTGCAGCATAGATTAAATATTTTTCTTTAAAAAAAGAAAATCCGAAAATTGGATTTTTTTTTTGTAAAGAACAAATAGAATGCTCCCCTCACCATGGGAGTCTTTTCTCATGGTGGGGGAGCATTATAATGTTTTTATTGCTCCTTACTGCCAGGTTTTACATGGCAGTAAGAAACAGCAACAAATGACTACATGCCCACCCATCATAATTGGGCAGGCAGACATGTAGCCATTTCTCTGACAGCTCTTACTTCCCAAGGTTGTCAGAGACGTTTGACCACAGTGGAGACAGAGTAATTTCCACCATAGCTAAACTTAGGGTCTGCCTACAATTATATTAGGCTGGCGGACCACTATCTTGGCCGGGAGGGATCTCCTTCACAGCCAAAAGTTCCCTTCTCACCAACATCTAAAATGGGCTCTTAGTCAACTTTGAAAAAAAAACACGAGTTGATAAAAGTCAGTGTAAACAGATCAGATTAAAGACATAAAAAACAAGCTACTTGGCAATGTCATTTAAACATCAAAAATTAAGAATGACAAACATGGCAGTAAATCCAGGGTCTAGAGGGAAACTCAAACTAGCATATCTTGCAAAGCATGTGGCAGTGTTTAAAATTAAAGAAATTGTAAGATAAATTTGGTTTGTTTTTTATAACGGTACAAGTGAAATGCAGGGAAAAGGAAACAGGTTCACAGCACCGCAACAGGAACTTTTATAAATACAAGTTCAAGGGTCACTTGAAGAAAGTGGGCTTGGAAGGTCACTTAAGGGTCACCAGTTGTCGCAGCTGCGACCCCTGACTTACCTGTTGCGTCCTCTAGCACTGCTTTTGACCCATGGCTTCAGAGGTGGCAAAAGGAATACCAAGCACAGAAGGTAAACAGTCTTCTGATGTTTACCTTTTGAAGATCCCACTGGGAGATTACACTTTAATTTTGAAATAAATAGGTTCAGAAGTGGAATAAACACTCTATAATACAAAAAGTAAAATTAAATAAATTAAAAAAATACATACTATGAATACTTAGACAAATATGTTTTTGACCAGAACAGTCACCTCTGCTTTCTGCATTTCTGATAGTTCCTTACAGGCAAAGATAAATCAAAACGTATTGTCAATGAAAAGGACCAAATAAAGCCAACAACATAATTTACTTACAATTTATAATCCCTACGAATTAGTAGTACTATGCCTAACCAATATTGTTTTTTAAATCTCTTTTTTGTTTATCTCCCTGTGATTTAGAAACACTTTTTGTCTTTGAGATATACACTAGGCTTCAGTGACATCATCAGTGTTAAAGTCTTGTGGCATAATGTCCTGGGATTCAGGGTCAATGGTAATATGACATCACTTCCTTTGTGATGTCATTGAGGTGTGAGGTCACTTCTGCTACCCCTGCAATTTTGGTGAATTAATGTTCATGAAACTAGGCAAGGTAGTGTGACAAGTTTGCTGGTGGTTTCAGGCACAGTAAAACCATTTAAAAAATCAAATACATTTTTAAAAGGGCAAAGGCAGGGCTGTCTGGGCTAAGCACAACTGAGTAGGAGCAACTTGAAAGCTCTGCACATAGATCCAGATGAACTAGAACTTAACCTTAAATTCATCATTATGTATTAGCAACTCTCAATCTGTGAACTAACATAATTTATACCCTGTGACTCCACACTATTGTAAGTCACTCGAATTTAACACACACTGTATGCCCAAAGCTCTCAAGTTGTCCCATCAGTCAATCAATATACTTACAAAACGCTAAAAATCCATCATGTTACTACGCACTACTGCAGTGATCCTCTGATCAAATGGATAGGTTTTAAAGATATTTCTAAGGCAGGAGTTGGTCAATGTGCCTAGTACCTAGCTCAATAAAGAGCAGGCGATTTTGGGAAAGGGATCACCACCAGCCTTTTCCCTAATGCCTTTTGGACATGCAGTGTGACTATGATGCTTTTTCACACAATTAGCACACATATTTACAACAATGCATCTCTTATCTGGGGTTCAAATGCAAAAACTAACATACAAGCACATAGAAAGTAATAACAATGATTGGTATATAGAAGAAGGGTACACATTGTACTTACAGCAACAAAATACAAATATTTGCACTAAATAAATGTAGACTTCAACTAGATAACAATTTGTCCTTGCAGAAAAGGATTGAGGTTGAAGGAGGAGGTGACAATTGACAAGAGTTATTTTAAACATTATGTTGAAACATTCCATTTGAAGGGTTGGCACATAGCACTCGAATACCAGAGGTCCAGATCTTCAAGACGCTATCTGTGTAAGATAGTAAAAGGGTCCTTTGCTTCTTCAGGCTGTATTCCCACCAGACGCATATCAGCTTCAGAGGTCTTGGTTGTTTATTAGAATGTGTAAATTGGGTTTTTGTTGAGAGTGAATCCCCAATATCTGGGCTATTCAATGATTAAAGGCTCCCAATTTAAAAGTGAGAGAAGGCTGGCCAAGATTTAACAGGAACTGAGCAATAAGGTAGAGAAATCATCAAACAAAAGTTGTCTGTCAAGGAGGATTCATGCCAAAGTTGATCTGAAGGTTTGAGGATTGTATTTCTTCATTAAGGTTTTTGTTGTAACAAGGAGCAAATTTCCTAGGGTTACATCTTCTTGATTTAAGTTGGGTTAGCTCATACATTATCACCACAACAGTTTTATTATAATTTAGCATAAGGTCATTTATCTCCTGTTCTTCTGAAAAGTGTAGTATTGGATGGTAACTCTAGGCTAATGAAGAGGTGTCAAGATATTTGATGTCTCTCACATAAGGGCATATTTATACTCCGTTTGCGCCGAATTTGCGTCGTTTTTTTCGATGCAAATTTGACGCAAAACTAACTCCATATTTATACTTTGGCGTTAGACGCGTCTAGCGCCAAAGTTCATGGAATTAGCGTCATTTTGCGTGAACACCTTCCTTGCGTTAATGATATGCAAGGTAGGCGTTCCCGTCTTAAAAAATGACTGCGATGCTATTGCGTCGGATTTATACTCCCGGGCAAAAATGACGCCCGGGAGTGGGCGGGTCTAAAAAACCCGCATTTGCGCCGGATTTTAGCGCCTGGGTCAGGGCAGGCGTTAAGGGACCTGTGGGCTCAGAATGAGCCCAGAGGGGCCCTCCCCTGCCCCCAGGAACACCCCCTGCCACCCTTGCCAACCCCAGGAGGACACCCAAGGATGGAGGGACCCACCCCAGGGACATTAAGGTAAGTCCAGGTAAGTATTTATTTTTATTTATTTTTGTGGCATAGGGGGGCCTGATTTGTGCCCCCCTACATGCCACTATGCCCAATGACCATGCCCAGGGGACAGAAGTCCCCTGGGCATGGCCATTGGGCAAGGGGGCATGACTCCTGTCTTTGCTAAGACAGGAGTCATTTCAATGGGGGATGGGCGTCATAAAAAAATGGCGCAAATCGGGTTAAGACGATTTTTTTGCCTCAGCCTGACTTGCCCCATTTTTGGACGCCCAAACGCCATTTTTCCCTACGCCGGCGCTGCCTGGTGTACGTGGTTTTTTTTCATGCACACCAGGCAGCACCGGTCGGCTAACGCCGGCTAACGCCATTCAATAAATACGGCGCCCGCATGGCGCTTCAGAATGGCGTTAGCCGGCGCTAATTTTTTGGGCGCAAAACTGCGTTAGCGCAGTTTTGCGTCAAAAAGTATAAATATGGGCCATAGTATTTAGGTCTTCTACGTTGCCAATGGATCATCACTTTAAATAGAGGTAGTGTAAAACAGATTATAGAATGACCTAACTATTCAACATGGAGCAGTGTCTCATGATTTAGACACCCTTCTTTGTCGGACTAGTTGGATCATATTGGTTCCTTTCAAATGAGTAGGAGCTGAACATAGCTGTATAAAGTGGTAATTATAGAGAAAGGATGAGTGCTGTGATACATCTGTGATAGCATATGCTCCCAGTGCAGATTTAATTTTTAATGCTACCAGGAGCCACTGCAACATCAGCACGGTAGAAATTGAAAACCAGTCGAGCAGCCGAAATCTCTAAGATTTGTTTCCTAACAATGGTGTTAGAGGTAGCAGTCAGTAGAGAATTACTTTAATAATCATCTTTTTTGTTTTAGTAATCACTCTTGCAATAGTTATCCTATCATCTTTGCACAAAATTGTGTTCTCTGTAAAAAGCTTAGAAGGTAATTCAATTATGATGTCATGTAATACTATGCTGTTCATGGAGAGAAGGGAATCAAAAATTACCTGAGATTTTTTATTATGAATGACTTGAATCTCAACATTGTCTCCCTTGAAACAGCATGGATGGATCTATGTTTCTTGAGCAAATGATATATATCAATCATTTGGCGATTGGCAGATAGGCCTCCAAATCTTTGGGGTTGTGAGGGCCATACCACAACCCACCCTGAGGCAATTCACAACTGTATATAGGGTTTCCTTCCCCATTAGTGGGGAATTTTTGATGAACATACTTCCAGGAACAAGGTAACAGTGTCAAGCACACCACCATGCAAGGACAGATCTGCTGGCTTTTTGTTTTTGTTCTGCAGAAACACACTTCCAAAGTGGGGGTTTCTTGCTGCAGAAAAAAAATCAATGGCCCTGATGTGTAGGGAGTTTTCTCCTGGAACATGGTGGTTATTGATGATTTTTCTTAACTGCATCTACAATGCTTCAGATGCATATATGCATCAGAAGACACGCCCTAAATAGGATAGGCCTTTTGACACATTGACCTCAGCAAACCTCTGGCTGATGGGTCATAGATATGAGGCATCTAATGTCGAAGCCCACTGAGGCTCCGCCATCAAGTACCAAGCAGTTCTTCTGCCTTTTCATGATGCGGAATCCCGAAAGGTTAGCATGGAAGATGAACTGTTGATTTACGGCAGTTCTCCCATCCAACAAAACTCTATATGGCCTCCTCAGTAGTTGTGCCATTAAGAATCAGATAGCTTTTATTCATCTACCTTTTAATTTCTGTTTCCAAGTGCGAGTGTGCCTCTAATGGTACATTACATGGAGGACTCTGGGTTCCATTTTAGGAAACACAGGCCTGTCTGGTGAAGACATGAGGAGGTAGAGGAAACCTCCCAGACAGATTTATGTATTGGTGCATTCCTGTGAGCCAGGTGGGACACACTGGAGGAGGGGTCACTGTGGTAAGCACTGCTATGCAGTAAAGGTCAAAGCCGTGTGTGGCGAGGCAATCCCATATGCCTGCACGAGGTGCAGAGATTAATTGTGCCATTTGGATCAGACAGTAGTTTGTGAACTGTGAGCAGCAGTGACTTAAAGGTCACCAGGAGCAACAAGACCTATAACTGACCCGACCCCATGGACTGAGTGGGGACGCCGTGGAAGTATTGCCACCTCAAAGGGATTCAGATCAGGAGCAACAGAATCCCCCCACCACCACCCCAATTTGGGAGCATGGGACCCCAATCCTACCAGAGGAATGCTGAAACACCTTTGATCTTTGGCAAAGTACCACCACCTAGGTTAAGGGGAGAGCCTGCGCTTGCTGAGTGCTGCAGCAAAGTCTGCATGCAACCAACTCATCTGATGAGGACCAGAGCTGCTGAGCGTGCCTGTGGATGGGTTACCCTCCAAGACACTGCATGCTTCCTCCCTGTCGGAGTGGGTAAGACTTTTTCTGCCTGGGGAAGTTGGACCTCCTGCATTTTACCCCTCTAGGGCTTTCGCCCCTTCTGGTTGTCTTCTCTGGTGGTGGCTCCATTGTTGACAGTGGAGGGGTGTATGAACAAGTTTCAACACTGAGTGGAAAGAGGTGCCTGGTGCTTGGCAGTGCCTCCTGGCCATTGGTGTTTGCAGTGGTGTCATATCTGACTGTGGGGGATCCTCATGCTGCTGCGGTGGCTCTGGCAGCTCTGCATTAGCTGAGGCAGTTACAATGACAAAATGAAGCTGCTGGGGGCCTAACATACTCTTTGCTCACTTCTTATCATCTATCCTGCGACCCATGCTTCAACCCCTGGGCTGCTGTTCGTAGACTCCAATGGAGGAATTGCCAACTTGGTGGATGCTTCCCCTGCTGGTGTGGCCGGCTTGGGCACTAGTGTGATTGGAAGTGTAGTGCCTGTTGTCAGTTGGAGAGTCCCCCCAGCTGTATGTGAGCAGCTCAACTCTGCCCTTTGGTGGGCCCAGGCTGTGCCGCCCCGCACTTCCTCCCGTACTTCCTCCCGGGTGTCTGGCAGGTCACATCTGGAGCCAAGTGGTGGTATGTGTCTGACAGATACCCTAATAACCATGACAAAAGACAAGCAACTGGTTGGTTCGAAACAGAGCACATTGGACAAATTAGCGGGACCCAGCAGCACTCTACAGCCCCCACCTCTCCAGCGATCAATCATAATCCAATCAAGATAATGCCTGCCTTTGGCCTTCATAGTGCAATCTTGCGACATGTTGGATGCCAAGATCAGAGCGGTTGGCTCGGATGTTGCCTTGCTCTACCAGGATCTTCGTAAGGTAGTGATGCGAATAACGAAGGCCGATACAAGGGTCTCAAGAGTTGAAGGTTCAGTAGACATCCGCCAAGGCAAGGTGGCCAAATTGGAAGCGGTAACTCGGGAGCTGGCTTTGCAGATTAAGGATGCAGAGGGGAGGGACTGCCACAACAACGTTAGATTTGGGGGCTTCCATAAAGGCTGCAAGGATCAATCTGTGGACACATTCCTGATTAAATGGCTGCGCTCCGTGGTCCCTGCAGATGATCTCTCCTCTTGTTTTGTGGTCAAAAGAGCACACAGAGCATTGGTCAATAAAAAAACTCTGGGAGCACCTTTGTGCCCAATAATTGCCGGGATCCTGCACTATATGGACAAGGAAGAGATACTCAGGTTCACACGCTCACAGCCCAACATCATCTGTCAGGCCTCTCCCATCATGATCTTTCCCAGCTACACAAAGATGGTGCAGCAGCAGTGGCAATCCTTTGTCACTGCTAAACAACAGCTTCGAGAACTCAGGTTGCAATATATGTTGCTAAACCTGAGTCGTCTGTGGCTGGTCTTTGACCGCATAAATGCATTTCTTCAAGACCCAGGATATCTTTCGATGGACTGACAAAAATGTGCTATTGAAACCTCACACCCTTCCAGGTTTTGACTCAGACTTGTCACAGAGCACTGGGAGAGACCGCCCTAAGGAGCCATTGAGGAAGAAGCGCAATAGATCTCGCTCCTCCTGACACTTCAGCAGACGGAATATCACAACATAACACCGGGCCCAAGGATACCAGTGGGATCTACTTGTTCTTCTCCTGTGCTGCGCTCGGAAATAATGGGGGGAACTTCTAGACTCCTATGATGTGATTTATGTGGCTCAGTGTGGTGAGTGTTTGATCGACTGCCAACACTTGAGACAGTAACTGTTTCATCTCTGGTGACTGTTCTCTAGGGGGTACAAGGATCCATTGGACGTAAGTAGTGGAGTCCCCCGTTGGGGCTCCATTTCATCACTGTTTGCGATAGACACTTCCTGTTTGGTGAGGTGTATGGTGGGGGAGTTCTTTTTAGTTATACACTGTTCACAGGCCCAGTCTCACCTTCCGCTGATTCTCATGCCTACCCCCAGACCTTTATACATGCATAGCCCAACACACACTGAGTGCAGAGCGACCTGAGGACCCTCTGGGACGTATCCGTGCCATATCATAGAATGTCTGCGGAGTCCTCGACAGGATCAAATGCAAGCCATCTTAAAATATACTAAGAATGCAGGGCCCATATCTTGATGTTACAAGAGGCCCATCTCATGGATAATGAGGCTCCCTGCCTGACTAGGTATGGATATAGCTGGGTATTTCATTCAGGATTACAAGAGGGACTATTGGTATTTGCATACTAATATGGAAGACGGTCCCCTTCCACTTAATACAGACTTAGAGAGACAGATTAGGCAGATACATGACCATTATGAGTAAGCTTTAAGGTAAAATCCTTACATTATGTTGCATATATGCTCCTCCCCCTCTTGAACAGTCCTTTGTGGACAGTATGATATGCTTAAGGGGTGAGCTCCCAGGCGGCCTCACGGTGATCGGGGGGACTAGAATGATATCATGGATGCATGGGCACATAAGCACCATGCACACAATGAGACTCTAGGAATCAGTAGATCCAAACTCTCTGCAATGGTGGCAGTCCTGGGACTGGCGGATGTGTGGAGAACCCACAGGCAATGAGACATAGCTATACTTATCTTTCCGCAGCCCATGGGTCCCTTTCTCATCTAGATTATTTTCTTGTCTCCTCCGCACAGGAATGCCAATTGACAAACAAGCGGTCCTGGCCTGGGGACTGTTGGGTCACTCTCTGATAGTCTTGTGACTCTGCATGGGTCCCGAGAGACCACCCTTCCAATAACATTTATTGCTGTGGAATTTAAAGAATCCCACATATGGAACACACCTTTCTCATGGCATTGATGCATATTGGCATGGAGCCTCCCGCCATGACACTCTGGGAAGCCTTTAAGCCTCAACCTCCCTCGCCACGAACACATCTCAGCCCACCTCAGAGACCTTCACTGGCTACCCGTCAACAAAAGGATCGTCTTCAAACTCCTTATCCACGCTCACAAAGCTCTCCACGATGCCAGACCGGCCTACCTCAACGAGCGTCTCAACTTCCACATCCTGACATGCCAGCTCCGCTCCGCCAACCTCGCCCTTTCAACCATCCCCCACATACACCATACCACAACCGGCAGCAGATCCTTCTCCCACCTTGCCACCAAAACCTGGAACTCCCTCCTCGTCAACCTACGTATGGCACAGGACCTTCTGACCTTCAGGAAGCACCTCAAGACCTGGCTCTTCTAGCAGTAGCACCCCCCCTCCAGCACCTTGAGACCCTTCCTGGGTGAGTAGCGCGCTTAAGAAATTACTGATTGATTGATTGATTTAAGCCAGTCCTTCACGGGTTAGAAATTATTTACTGTGGGGATGGGCAGAGATACAGAATACGAGCCCTGGCCAAGCTCGAGATGCATGCAAGTATATAACCTAGATGCTCATAGCTGTTGAGCGGGTTGGGAGAATTTGCGACGGCGGTTGGGCCTGGTACAGCAGCAGTATAGGCAATTGCTCCAAGGTGAAGCTAAAATGGTGTGGCGGGTGACACAGAGCTGAATATACCAGTGGCGTGACAAATTGAGCAGACTGCTCCGTAGATTGTGGAAGGCTGCAAACCACCCAGATGTTCTTCTGCTAATCAGAGATTGACAGGGCGCCCTACTGGAAGACCTCCAGGACATAGCACAAAGATTTGAGACATTCTTTCAGGCGACGTATGCCAGACAGCATAAGCTGCCATGTGATCAAACTGTAAACTTTTTGGTGCTTTACTTCTAAGGGTGTTGTTGAATGAGGCACGTCCAAAGCTTGATAAGGCGCTCACAGAGTCTGAGATTTCATCAGCGTTGGCAGGACTCCAATCGGGCAGAGCTCTAGGCTCGATTGGGCTTCCTGGGGAATTTCTCAAAGCCTTTATGCCTAAGATAGGGAAATACTTCCTTCAAGCAGTTCATGCCACCACGGAAGCAGTGACACTTCTGCCAGAGTGGTGCCAAACCGGGCCGACCCCCAGAAGACCTCGAATCATATTGACTGATTTCCCAGTTTGTTTCTTATTTTGAACTGCTGTATACCATTCTTAAAGCAACAGTAAGCATCGCGGGCTATGTTTCCGGGACTTTTCCCATCCGGCGGGGGACATGCCATGGATGCCCTCTCTCCATGTTGTTGTTTGAGCTGGTAGTTGAACCTTTATCTGTTTGGGTCAGAATGGATGCTCAGGTGCAGGGTTTTAAGTGGAGCTCGGTGTGCTCAGACATGATCGCATTGTATGCAGAGGACATATTGTTTTTTATGATAGATCCTGAAACTTCTGCACCACGTATTCTTCAAGTTAGGCAAATCTTCGGTGAAACATCAGGCTTATTCAATAATACCACTAAATCCACAATCCTACCCCTGAAAGGGTACACAGTGCCTATTACATGGACACCGGAAATACAGGTAGCAGGGGAATGGGTAGTTGGACCATTTTCAAGATGGTCTTCCTACCCAGACTGCTGTACCAGGTACAAAATTATCAATATACCATCCCCTGAGGCTGTTTCAGTCCCCTGAGGCTGTCTCAGGCAGATCAACTCCATTCGTTCAGGGTTCCTCTGGAATGGGAATACCCCTTGCATCGTACTCATCACCTGCTTTCAATCTACCTGTAGTGGAGGCATATCCTCTGTCGACATGTACACCTACTATGCAGCTTCTCAATTATTGATAATCAATGAGTGGTGGCAAGATCACTATGGAGACCCGGCATACACTACTGAGAAATGGGCCATGGGTAACGCCTCATTGTTAGATTATCGGTATGACAAAACAAAACTCGCCCATCTTCCCTCAGCGACCCAGGTGGTCCTAAATACCTGGCGGGGCTCATTACCTCACATGGGATGGTGGGACAAACTTACCTAGTGGACGCCACTGTGGCATGGTACAGCTTTGCAGCAGGTGGCCCACCTTGAGGGGCTCAGGAAATGTGATGTGATAGGCATCTCGACCCTTGGTGATGTTACATATGGCACAGTCCTGAAATACTTACAGGAACTCCAACAGGACCATCAATTGCACTGCACCCAATTCCATCATTACTTAGGCAAAGTATTGCTCTCATGAGCCTTGTTATGCTTTATGCGCTGGTGATATCCCTCAGGGTGGTTCCTATAAAGATGGGCAATCTTTCTCCTAATGACTGGAACTGGGAGAAGATAAGCATTCACAGAATGGAGGATCTGTTCGCGAAGACACATTTCTTGGCTTTGTGATTCTGAAATGTGACGGAAACAAAGATTTTGCTAGGATTAAACACCCAAAACACTTTACTAGTCTGATTCACAAATAAGGAATTTGCACAGAAATATGACTTTTACACATTGTCGTGTGTGTGACATATAGGTTTAGAAGTAAAGATGCATGTATGATACTAGTTTAGTGGCCTTTTCCAGAGGCCATTTCTGAGGAACTGTGCTCCCTGTAAATACCACACCATGCTTAAGATAATATTTGGGACAAGGTGTTCCGGAATTCACCACTGCATGTGCGCGCGCGCACACACACTTACTTCTGCTGAAAATGCATGGCTGATTCCCTAGCCAACGCTCTTAAAATTGTTCCAGCGCACTGCAGATGTAGATGTAGAGATAATATACAAAAATACAATAACTATTTTGTTTAAAAAACAATGTACTTAACCTATCCTCGTTTACAGTACATCTCTATAGAGAAAAGAGACAAGTCAGAGAATGTGAAAAAGAAAAACAATACTGGATAAATGGCTGACACCTGATAACTTGAGCTCTTTGGACATGATGTTGTGAGATTAAATCACCTCGGGACATCGTTGAGAATGGTCCTCTGCACACCCAACAACCAGAGGGCATGATTCACGAAGGTAAACTTCCACTCTAGAGTAAGAGTACAATTTTTTGCTATTCGTAATTTAATTTTATAAGTAGTATCTTTATGACTGGAAACTGCACTCATGGCGCAGACTCTTCACAGAAAAAGATAAGACAGTCCTATCTTTTTATGTCTCCAGTGTCCGCCACGAGTGCTGGGGCTCCGCAGTCATAAAGATACTATTCATGAAATGCGTTCATGAATAGCAAAAAATCGTAAATTTACATTAAATTGCAAGTGTACCTCTGTGAATCAGGCCCAATTAGTCCATAAGACTGCTGATATATGTGCAGGAAAGAAGGGGTGAAAGTGCCAGGAGTTGCCAGTCCTTGTTAATGGGAACAGTCAGAGTGCTGAGTTGTCCTTGAAAATGGGATAACCCTACCTATTAAAACGTTAGACTAAACAGAATTGTAGGACAGAGCTGAGAGTCTATATCAAAGATAATTATACAATCCACCTATGTTTCTGAGATCAAAAGACTTATGCATTTGGTGAAGCGTGAATTTTCATCCTTAACGTTGGGCAAAGTTCCAACATATGTGAGACATATCAAGAACAGACAACACGTATTTCACTCCCTAACGGCGCACAGGCCAGGGGCTTTCTCAAGGCTGGTGTCACGGGCGCTGGAAATCATAAAAAATTAATTACACATTGTGTCATGTCAAGAACAAAACAAAAGAAAGAGGGGCATATTTATACTCTGTTTCCGCCGGATTTGCGTCGTTTTTTTTTACGCAAATCCGACGCAAAGCTAACTCCATATTTATACTTTGGCGTTAGACCCGTCTAGCACCAAAGATCTTGGAGTTTGCGTCATTTTTTAGCGTGGACACCTACCTTGCGTTAATGATATGCAAGGTAGGCATTCCCTTCTAAAAAATGACTCCAAGGCATGTGCGCCTTATTTAAACTCCCGTGCAAAAATGCCGCACGGGAGTGGGCGGGCCTTAAAAAATTACATCCAGCCGCTTTTGCGTCATTTTTTAACGCCTGGTCAGGGCAGGCGTTAAGGGACCTGTGGGCTCAGAAGGAGCCCAGAGGTGCCCTCCCATGCCCCCAGGGACACCCCCTGCCGCCCTTGCCCACCCCAGGAGGACGCCCAAGGATGGAGGGACCCATCCCAGGGAACTTAAGGTAAGTTCAGGTAAGTATTATTATTATTATTTTTTTGTGGCATAGGGGGGCCTGATTTGTGCCCCCCTACATGCCACTATGCCCAATGACCATGCCCAGGGGACATTAGTCCCCTGGGCATGGCCATTGGGCAAGGGGGCATGACTCCTGTCTGTGCTAAGACAGGAGTCATTTCAATGGGGGTTGGGAGTCAAAAAAAATGGCGCAAATCGGGTTGAGGCCAATATTTTGCCTCAGACCTGACTTGCCCCATTTTTTGACGCCCAAGCTCCATTTTCCCCTACGCCGGCGCTGCCTGGTGTGGGTAATTTTTTTTGACGCACACCAGTCAGCTGCGCCGGCTAACGTCATTCAATAAATAAGGCGCCCGCATGGCGCTTTGGAATGGCGTTAGCCGGCGTTAAATTTTTTGACGCACAACTGCGTTGGCGCAGTTGTGCGTCAAAAAGTATAAATATGGCCCAGAGTGTCGGAGGAAGAGCAGGAGGAGAGGAAGGGGTATGATGCCAGACGTTTGGGTTGTAGAGAGATACAGTACATTACTGTAAGGGAAGCCCAACCCAGGAAAAGCACAACAAATTAATAATAGCAGTTTAAAAAAAAAAGACAAACCAAGGTTTCATTAAGTAATGTCATATGTAAATTATAAAATCCTATTCCCATTAGAAAGCACAAAGCATGAGCCATAGGAGCATTATATTTCAGTTTGGTATCACATGAATATGTAGGAGCAGTTATCGGCATATATGAAACAGGTAACAATAGAGGTACATACTGTTCCTGCTTGTCACAGGAGTCTAGTGTATACAGGTAGGGTTATTTTTCATTGTAGCAAGCAAAAAAGGAAATTTAACAAAAGTACATCAACATGGAGAGCATTCTAAGTATTGGCAGTGCACTAGCGAAACACATAATGGGAGGCGAATATAGTGGGGTCTCAAAGAATGCCAGGTTGTAGTGAAAAGGAGTCTTGAGAACCAAGAGCCTGCGTAGAGATAACACAAGGGTCCCACAGATCCTTCGTAGCAGTGGAGGCAGAAATCCAGAGTTAGGCAGGGGTGAATGGTGGCGACCCCTTAAGTGAAAAACCTAATCTAGGTTACGAAAGGCATACTAACCAAACTCCAAGATATCAAATGGGAACAAGACTTCATCTTGGTCACTATTGACACAGTCAGTCCCTTTACAGCATCGAACACTCCAAAGGCATTTAAGCAACACAGCGAGCCCTTTGAACCAGACCAGCCACCTTCCAATAATCTGACTAGATGCTGCCTGGCACGCTCCCCTTCTGCCTCACTAACATGTTTAGCTTCAATAAAAACTATTATTGCCAGCTTCACAGACCCCTGATGGATGCAAAATGCGTGCCACCATATGCCTGCATCTTCATGGGCAGCATGGAGAGATACTGCTTCAGGGACAAAAAATGCTCAGCCTAAACCCCCATAATAACTTCTGGGGCCGATATGGGCCGATATATTGACAACATGTTTTGCATATAGCAAAGAGAAGCTGATCTTTTCACAGCAGTCCTGGGGAAGCTGGATTACAATATTTGGAACATCAAAGCCACTTCCAAATTCTCAAAAACTGAAATTGATGTCCTGGACCTCATCATGTATATATCTGTAACAAACAACTCCAATTAAACTCTGTCGGAAAGATACATCAGCATACTCTATCCTGCAAGTTGACAGCTGTGTCCCAAAATTCAACATACACAACATCACCAAGGGCGAACTACAGCACATCAAATGCAACTGTGGGGAACAAAAGGGCTTCCTCCAGAAAATAACTGAGCTCCTAACCCGTCTCGAACACCGAGGCTACCATTCCATGCAACTAAATGCGACCATGAAAGAGATCACAAGCATCAATTGTACTGCTACCCTTGTATAATGATCTTTGATATAGACACTCAGCTCGTCCTAGAATTCTCTCTGGTCACAAAACTGCTGCTGACTACGAACAATAAAAATATTGTGCAGCCTTCTCTTTCTCTCAAGACTACCAGGAAAGAAGGGGGACCTCTCTACAAGCAGTCACAAGTACAAGACAAGAATCAAGCAACGTTCATCCACAACCAAACGAAAAGGCTACAATGTAAAAAATATTTTACACTTTTAACACGATTCTGCTTTTACTGCGCTGTGAGTTGCACAGAGTCTCGCTATTGTTTGTGTAACACACAACCTTCCTTAGAGTGCTGGACTTTTCATAGGCCTGATCTTAGGGAGAGTTAGAGGATGCAGGCCGTGGTCAGACCCTCATGTTCAACATGGCTAAACGTTATAATCTGACTATGAGAGAAGCGCGCCTGCTGGCTTGTAGTGATAAAAAACCATTACCATATTTATGTAATTATTTATGTCCGGTCTTTCACTGAGCACCAGACATGCTGCCAGGTGGTTTCCCCCTTTTGTTCAGTAAATAGCTATTGAGCGATCACTTGGCGGTCGCAGTTCATGTGCAGCTTATTGTCATTCAATGCATGCACACCGCTTACGAATGGAACAGCATCTCACAATAGGAAGGTATGTCACAGCATGACAAACCTTGTTTGATGTGTGCTTTTATAAAAAAAAAACAGGCCTCCAAAAAGATCACAGCTAGCTACGGTGTGGTTACTGACAAGCTACGGTTTGTGACAAGGACATTTTTTTTGACTGTTTTCAAAGTTCATCTACAGATGCTCAAATGCGTAAATCTATTGATTTAGTAAGACCTGTCAGCCTCACGGTGGTCTTCCTTCAAACGTTTTGCCTTACTCCTCCTACCATTTGCCGAATTCATTTATATTGGCTTTAGGACTCTGCACACTTCACCACTGATAACCAGTGCTAAAGTGCTTTTGCGCTCTCCTTCAAGTATGGTAACATTGGCTTACACCCAATTAGCACATTTAATTTACTTGCAAGTCCACACTTATGTGGTTCTAAGTGTACCCTGGGCTTGGAAATTAAATACTACTAGTGGGCCTGCAGCACTCATTGTGCCACCCACTTGAGTAGCCCTTTAAAAATATCTCAGGCCTGCAATTGCAACCTGTGTGTGCAGTTGTAAGCTGTCATCGACCTGGTAAACTAACTCTTTTGACAGGTCTAAACTTTCCTTTCTAATGTATATGTCACCCCCAACATAGGCCCTAAACGGCCAAAAGGGCAGGGTGCAGTGTATTTTAAAGTTGGATATGCACTTTTAAGTTTTGCATGTCTTGGTAGTGTAGGAAAGTTACATTTGGTCTCTAAAAAAGTGTAATTTAAAACCCTCTTTAAAGGTAAAATTGGATTTTAAGTCACAACTCTGAAAATATAATTTTTAGAAAGTTGGCATTTTCCTGTCCAATACATTTGGTGCCTGCATACTATCTCCTGGGTCACATGACTATGTGTAGCTGGCAGTTTGCCCTTGTGGATTACTCCCATGCAGTGAGACAAAGGGGGAATGGGTGTAGATGGTATGGGCCATCTCTGTCAGGATGAGGGGGAGGAGCTGTCACCTACCACACTTACTCATCACAAAGACTCTGCCTCAGCACACTCACAAAGTGTTTCACACTAGTCTTATACAAGCTGGAACCAGAGTAGGGAGGCAGGTCGTTCCAGATACGTCTGTAGGGGGAGGACTGTAAAAGCTTCTCCCATTTAAAGTGGGCACTAGCTATAAATATTTGACACTCAGACCTAACTCTTCAGATCACTTCTGGACCTGTGGACTCTGCCAGGAGGATGGACTGCCCAAGTGTGAAGTTTGCCTGCTGTTCAAACTCTGCTTTGCTGCCCCTGGAATCTTCTTTTGTGTCCTGCTGAGTCCAGCCTGCCTGTGTGGACCCAGAACTCTAGGAAATCTCCAAGGATCCTTTGGTTGGTACCCATTTCAAAGCTACAGGGACATAACAGGCTTCTTCAGCGTCGAGACAACTCCAAGCATCTCGATGCAGTGTGACACAACTTACCACCAGCATTGGTTCAGCAAGACTCATCTCATCTTTGGAACCAACGTGTCACAACGCAAGAACCCCCAAACCCAGGCAGCTTCTCCGACGACGACACAACTCAATACCGGCATCGGCCCAGTATAACGCATCTTGTCCTCCGTGCTGATGCAGCACAGCGCAAGTCCTTGCAGGCTCCCAATGAGGCAAGGCCTGGTATCACATTGACTCTACTGCTGTGTGACCCATCCCCATGCTGGACCATCATCACTGCTACTCATCAACGACTCCTCGATGCCAGCCTGTGCAGCTCAGTGCAGCTCAGTGCAAGGACTCTGCATCTCGATGCCCAGGCCACAAAGTACTTTGTCAGCGGACGGAACTCTGTGCTTTATCTGGCCTATGCTCTAAGTCGGCCTGAACTTGTGACTTGGACCAGGACAATGGTGACAACTGTGACCAGATAAACTTGTTTTGCTTCTTAGCACTTGATTTCTTGAAAACATTTAAGATTACATATCTCCGGTTCTACTGATTGGATTTTTGTCATTTTGGTTTCAGTTTATTAAATTTTACTCTACATTTCTAAATTAGTTTAGAATTTTTCTTGTGTTGTGTTTTCACTTTATTTCTGTTTTTGTGCTGCAAAAATACTTTACACATTGCTACTAAGTTAAGCCTAACTGCTTTTGTGTCAAGCTACCAGAGGGTTACGCACAAGTTGACTTGGAGTTGGCTTGTGTTTTACCATGACAACAATTGTAGTTGCTGCTTAAGTAGTGTTTCACCCCTCTCAACCCATGACTCAATTTCTCACAATGCACATATCTCTCTGAGCATGAACATTTCTACTCACTATCTTGGGGCCATATTTCAGAAGCACTTTTAAGAACATTTAAATAGATACAGAAATTCCACATGAGCTTTCTAAAGCAACACTTCTGAGGAAAGCCTTACACTTTTGATCCTTACAATAAAAACACAGCACCTTTCCCCAGCCTGCGTTTAGCTCCCTGTAGGCCTGGTCCTTCACTGAAGTCTGCTTCTATTTGAATAGCTCACTTACAGTAATTCAGCATTATTTTGTAAAAAGGATAATTAAGAAAACTAGGTTGCAGGACAGATCACTGATTCTCCCAATTTTCTGTCTTAGTAGTCTGATCATATTGTACTTGTATTTGCATCAATTAACAGCCTTCTGCAAAAGCACACCTTCTTTAACTGCTACTTTATGATAGTTTGGATCTCAGGTTTGTAACACTTTTTTCACATAGAAAAATACACATTTCAGCAGACTAAAACATAATAAATGAGAAAGTAGTAATAACTGAGTTCTAGATTAAAATTGAGGCAAAAATAGATTTTTACAGACTTTTGAGTAAATGCGGTACAGAGAGAAATACATGAAAATGCCATGAAGGCCAAAATAAGGGAATATAGAATCATAAAACTCTGTAACTCTTTAACCCCTTTGCTGCCAGGCCTTTCCCCTTCAGGTGCCAAGCCTTTTTTGGCCTATTTAGGGCAGTTTGCGCTTAGGCCCTCATAACTTTTTCTCCACATAAGCTACCCACTCCAAATTTGCATCCCTTTTTCCCAACATCCTAGGAATTCCAGAGGTATCCAGAGATTGTGAGTTCCCCTGGAGGAGACCAAGAAATTAGTCAAAATACAGCTAAAAAATTATTTTTTTTAAAATGGGAAACACGGCTGCAGAAGAATGCTTGTGTTTTTTCCCTAAAAATGGCATCAACAAAGGGTTTGAGGTGCTAAAATCACCACCTTCCCAGCTTTCAGAAACAGGCAGACTTGAATCAGGAAACCACATTTTTCAACACAATTTTGGCATTTTACTGGGACATACCCCTTTTTTATTTTTTTTGTGCTTTCAGCCTCATTCCAGTTAGTGACAGAAATGGGTGTGAAACCAATGCTGGATTCCGGACACCTAAACATTTCTGAAAAGTAAATACAATTCTGAATTCAGCAAGGGGTCATTTGTGTAGATCCTTCAAGGTTTTCCTACAGAAAGTAACAGCTAAAGTAAAACAATATTGAAACTGAGGTGAAAAAAGAGCCATTTATGGCCATGTTTTCTTATATAATTTTTTCCAGCTATGACAGATTTTTTAAAGCAATATACCGTTATGTCTGCTGGACTCTTCTGGTTGCGGGGATATATAGGGCTTGTAGGTTCATCAAGAACGATAGGTAGCCAGAGCCAGTACATGAGCTGCACCTTGCAATGGGTTTTCATTGTACAGTGGATATACCGCAATTAATTTGGTGAAATATAAAGAGTAAAAACAGGTATCAAGGAAACCTTTGGATTTCCAAAATGGGCACAAGATAAGGTGTTCAGAAGCAGTGGTTATTTGCACATCTCTGAATTCCGAGGACCCCATACTAGCATGTGAATTACAGGGCATTTCTCAAATAGACGTCATTTTTACACACTGTGTTTCATTTGGAAGGAAAAAATGTAGAGAAAGACAAGGGGCAATAACACTTGTTCCTCTATTCTGTGTTGCCCCAAGTCTCCAGATAAAAATGGTACCTCACTTGTGTGGGTAGGCCTAATGCCCGCAACAGGAAACGCAACATGGACACATCACATTTTTACATTGAAATCTGATATGTTTTTGGGAAAGTGCCTACCTGTGGATTTTGGCCTCTAGCTGAGTCAGCACCTAGGGAAACCTACCAAACCTGTGCATTTTTTAAAACTAGACACCTAGGGAAATCCAGGATTGGGTTACTTGTGGGGCTCTCTCCAGGTTCTGTTACCCAGAATCCTTTGCAAACCTCAGGACTTGGCAAACAAATCACATTTTCCTCACATTTCGGTGATAGAAAGTTCTAGAATCTGAGAGGAGACACATATTTCCTTCCACCCAGCATTCCCCACAGCCACCCCATAAAAATGGTACCTCACTTATGTGGGTAGGCCTAGTACTCACGACAGGAAACGCCGCAAAACACTACGTGGACACATCAAAATTAACAACTACAAAACTAGCTGTTTATGCGGGGGGCACCTGCGTTTTTGGTCCTGGGATCAGCAGCCATCAAGGAAAACATACCAAACCCAGACATTTCTGAAAACTAGACATCTGAGGGAGTCAAAGGAGGTGTGACCTGTGTGGGCCCCCCAGTGTTTTCTCAACCAGAAATCTCAGCAAACCTCAAATTTAGCTAAACAAAATCACATTTTCCCCACATTTCTGTGTGGGATCACCGCACCAGCAGAAATTTCCTACCACCCAACGTTCACCTCAGTCTCCCAATAAAAATAATACCTCACTGGTGTAGGTGGGCCAAGCGCCTGTGACAGGGAAGAGCCAAAAACATGTCGAAATTTAGGCAGAACCAAAGCTGATCCAAAAGGGCAGTTTGAAAAAAAAAAATTTTAGGCTGAAGTGGGGCAGAATTGTTATTGGTATAGATGCGACAATGCTGGGTGGTAGGAATTTTGTGGATTCCTGCAGATTCTGGAAGCTTCCATCACAACAATGTGGGAAAAATGTGTGATTTCAAGCAAAGTTGGAGGTTTACAGGGCATTATCGGTAAGAAAATGGTGCAGGTGCATGTGAAGCACACCACCCTTGACTCACCCAGATGTTTAGTTTTCAGATGTGTCTAGGTCTCGTAGATGTTTCTACATGGCAGCATCCCAAAACCCAAAAAGTGCAGCCATCACCATTCTAGGTGGGACGATTTTGAGAGTTAGCCAAGCTCTCATGGCCCAAATGTAAAACCAAAACCCAAAATAAGCAAATGTCCTCTTGCTTGCTGTTGGGATAAGATCTTTTAGTGTGCGTGGGGAGAGCTGAAAGACTGTTACCCCTTCAGTTGGGGTGGGGGCCTAACCATGCCCATACTGGTTGGTAGCCTAGCCACCACCCCACTATTGTTTTTAAAATTCCCTGGCATCTAGTAGGTTTTCTGCCCCCCCCCCCGGAGTGCATCGGGGGTAATTGCCCCATCTGGCGACCGGTGGGTAGAACATTATTGTCCCCGTTTATTGGGGGTGGGGGCCATACACCCACCCTCTTTTTTTGAAAAAACATCTTCCTTGGTGTCTGGTGGGCTTTCAGCCTTACAAAATTAGGCCAATCTGCCCCCCAGGGGGGCAGAAATGGCCTTAAATAAATTTGCCCCCTAGGGAAGTGACCATTGCCTAAGGGGTCGCTCCCCTTGTGTGAAATTGGCATTAAAAAAATCCCTGGTGTCTAGTAGTTTCTGCCCCCCTTGGGGGCAGATTGGCCTAAGAAAAATAGGCCAACCTGTCCGCAAGGGAGGCAGAAATGGCCTAAAATACATTTCCTCCCTAGATGAGCAACCTTGCTTTAAGGGATCGCTCCCCATCAGTGACAAAAAAAAAAAGAATCCCTGGTGCCTAGTGGTTTCTACCCCCCTTGGGGATAGATCTGCCTAATTAAAATAGGCCGATCTGCCCACAAGGGGGTCAGAAATGGCCTAAAATAAATTTGCCCCCAGGGGAGCGACCCTTGCCTAAAGGGTCGCTCCTGTTTTTGAAAATTGTCACAAAAAAAATCCCTGGTGTGCAGTGGCTTCTTCCTCCCATGGGTGGCAGATCAGCCTAATTAATATAGCCCCCAAAGGGGGCAGAAAAGGCCTAATAAAAAATTGCCCCCTGGGGAGCTACCCTTGCCTAAAGGGTTGCTCCCCTTATCATTGCAAACAAAAATAAAAAATCCCTGGTGTCTAGTGGCTTCTGCCCCCTGCGGGGGCAGATGGGCCTAATTAAAATAGGCCGATCTGCCCCCGGGGGCAGAAAAGGCCTAATAATAAATTGCCCCCAGGGAGCGACCCTTGCCAAAGGGATCGCTCCCCTTATATTAATAAACAAAACAAAAAATAATCCCTGGTGTCTAGTGGGCATTCCTGCAGCCCGATCAATTTGCGATCAGGCTGCAGGAATGTTCAGAGAGACATGAAAAGGAAAGGAAAAGAATTTCCTTTCCTTTTCATGCCTCCCTGACCTCCCCTACCCTTGTACCTCTCTCCTCAGTCAGGCTGGAAGCTCAGCGATCGCGCAATTACGTCATCAGATGTCACTGCGAGGGTCAAGGGGGAGGGGGTGGAAGGGGAAGCGATTCCCTTTCCATCCCTACCCTGAGGGGGGTGGGGAATGGCTAGCGCTCCCCCATGGGCCTGGTGCAGGACATAACGGTTACGTCCTGGGCACCCGAGCAGTGATGCCATGACGTGACCGTTACGTCCGTGGCACCCAACCGGTTAACACTAACCCTTTTCTTAAGGTAAAATAAATCTTTCACCTACTCTCTCAGCAACTGCACTGTGGAGACAATCAGCACAAAACAAAACATTTCTCAGACAATAGCTCATAGAATTAACACACCTTCAACTGAACTTCTTGAATACGATACTTTGGTACACAAAGGAAGCTTCATTCACAATTCAAACTTCCTAGCACTTAAAACTGCATCCATGTTAACATAAATGCCATCTCATATGAAAATGTGACATAACTACTTCACAGTATTAATTACATTTTGAAGCAACTCAGTAAACTTGTTTCAAATGAAACATCACTTATGATGCATCAATGAAATAATTCAGATTTCAGAAATAATTTTCACCCAACATCACACATTTGAGCATTTTAAAAAATGCTACTACATTTGTAAGAAACTGGGTTATTAGTTGAGAAGGTTAAGAGCCCCATTTAAGTAATAAACACAATCCTTGTCAGAGTGAACCGCAAAAGTCGCTAAATAAGCCTGTGCTTAACACTTTAGTAGCTTGGCACAAAAGCAGTCAGGCTTAACTTAGAGGCAATGAGTAACGTTTTTATGCGGCACTCAAACAGTAATGAAGTGAAAACATAACACAAGAAAAATCCCAATCTAATTCAGAAAAACTAAGGCAATTTTAATAAATAAAATGACACTAAAATGGCAAAAATACAATAAGTAGAGCTCAAAATTATGATTTTTTAATAAGTTTTAGGTAATAATAGTGCCAAGAAGCATGAAACACCAATCGCAATTATCTGGTCACACTGGACCGAATCACAGTTAAAAGCTAAGGCAGATCATAAAGGAGCACTAGTTGAATAAAAGGACCAGGTTTGTCCTGGTGAGAACTTTACCTTTTACTTAGTCCAATCCTAAGTGAGGAGCCTCAGTGGGAGCTTCTTGATGGCGGGGGCACACAAAGAAGTCATTGTTGGTGTAAAGATCTAATCACTGGTTGAGGTTTGGTAGCAAGGGGATCATTGTTCGCATGAAGAGTTGGTCACCTTTCGGAATGTTGTGTAGGTGGGAAACACGGGGCCATTGTTGCTGATGCAAAGAGCACTGTGTGGGTGAAGTCTGGAGTCTTTAGCTAGAGAAGTCATGTCAGCAATTGGAAGCTAGTCCCTTCTTGATGTTGATGAAATCGGCTAGCAGACAGGAAGGTTCTTTTTGATGCAAAGAGCCCAAAACCTCTGTAATTTTACCTGAAGTCCAGTTCTTGCAGTTTTGATGTAGGAGCACTACACTCTGACACCAGCCAGGGGTCCAGGACCTGCAAGGCAACTCTTGGGTGTCAGGGCTCTAGCAGAGGCTAACAGAAGGGTCTAGGCAAATCAGTTGGTGCTGGTCATCTGGGCAGTTGCAGTAAAGACCTCTGGAAGGGTGCTGTTTCCTTGTAGCTCACCAGGAATAGAGGTCAGCTAACTGACCCTTAGGGTCACTTCTGGGCTCCTGCATTAAAGGCAAGCAGGTCCAGTCTTCCGTCAGGCTTCAGACAGCAGGGCAGTCCTTCTTGCGAGTCCCCACAGGTCCATGAGTGTTCTGATGAGAGGTTCTGAGGGTTCCACCTTTATACTCAGAGGCAGCCTGCATATGGGTGTTCCACCCTTTGTCTAAACCTAACTGGTTCTGGTCAATTCTTCCCCTTCCCCGGTCTGGCTCCAATCAGTTTAGGATAACAAAGGTGTTGAAATCATGCTAGTAGACCAAGTAAAGGTTTCCAAAATATTAACTGGGAGAACAGCACAGTACCTGCCTACCGTCAAGGCAGTCAACTCCCAACTACAATTCTAGAGCCAGAACTTCTGGAAGAACAACTGGCAATACAATGACATTGAAAAGAAAACAGTGCCCTTTAAGCAACACAACTTAATACTTATCTCTTAACACACATAAGAATGTAACACACCTATCCCCTTACAAACAGATGCACCCATGCTACACTAAGGGTGATACAAAACCAGTCTACACACTACATAGACAACCCCAGATACACTACAAACTATACATAATCTACAGGAGGCCACCTAACACAACTATCTTGATTGATCCTTGAAGCCACAGTCACCAACGGATCCCTTGCAATGGAAATTTCAAACTGACTGCACCTCTCTCCACCCTCACACCTGGCCACGCTTTTGACATTCCAGACCTTTCCATCTTAAATGACTACACTGTTTCTGTAAGGGAACAGCTCAGCTCATTACTTCTCCACCACCCCTCTCTTACGTATTCCAACACACGTTTTAACAACCGATCATCTTCTTCGATAATCTTCCACATTTCCTCATCTACACTATCAAAATCCTTGGACACCACGTCTGCTATACTAGTTATTACTGCTGAATCTACCGCCCCAACAGTTTTCTCCATATTGTCACACGGAAGCTGTGAGAAAGTGGCCTCTTTCTAGCATGGTCACCCCCATTTTTGGCCTGTTTGTCAGTGTTTGTCAGTGTGTTTTTACTGTCTCACTGGGATCCTGCTAGTAGGGACACCAGTGCTCATCGTTTGTGGCCTACATGTCAGTATGTTTTACTGTTCTTTCAGTATGCTTGACTGTGTCACTGGAGTACTGCTAACCAGAACTCCAGTGCTTATGCTCTCTCTGATTCCAAATTTGTACTTACATACTGGCAACCCAGTATCCCACTCCAAATTGGCATACTGGATCCCCTTTATATGTCCCTAGTATATGGTACTTAGGGACCCAGGGCATTGGGGTTCCAGGAGATCCTTATGCGCTGCAGCATTTCTTTTGCCACCCACAAGGAGATCATACAAACACTCCTTCAGGATTGCCATTGCAGCCTGAGTGAAATAATATGAGCACTATTTCACAGCCATTTTCACTGCACCAGGTCACTTATAGGTCACCTATATATCTAACCTTCAGACCCTGAAGGATAGGTGTATAGTACCTGTGTGTGAGGGCATCCCTGCACTAATGCACAGAGTCCTAATACTAACAAACTAAAGCTCAGCAGGAATGGGGTGGTGAAAGCAAAAAACTGGGGGAATTCCACCCAAAAGATGGTCATTTCCAAAAATATCTGAAACATAATCTGGTTTATAAACTCCAATCTGCAACCAGATCAGATATATTTATTCAATTGTAAAAACATGTGCTATTGTGTCCAATTCAACTAAAATTATTCAGGATGCAGGATTTTTCTAAAGCATCCTTGAGACATACTTCACATTTATGCCACAGAACCAGCTCTAGTTGACAAATTTGCATAGTATTTCTGGGAAAACATTAGTCCTTCTGCTTCAAAAGGAACACTACATGAGAAACAAAAGGGGGTTGCCTTGGAGCTCCAAATGGATAACTGGTACTAAAAAGACCCACTTAAGCTTAACTGTTTGCGTGAACGGTATAGTGTTTACCTAGTGTCTCCAAATAGCAGAATTAGTTCCCAGGAGATTTCTTTTTTACATTTAGGATAAAGTTTATTAAAGAAAGAAATAATAATTACAATCAACGAGCTGAATCAATAATATAATGCATACATTGAGAATTATAATAGCATTATAATCAAGTTTGTATGGAACTAAAGAAAGAAAGGAAAGAGAGAAAAGTGCATACAAAATATTAGAAAATACTAATGAGGCAAAATCAATGTAACTCTCAAAAAGTGCAGGGTAAATTGAGGGTTAAGATATGATGCATGAGAGAAATCCTTATTAGGTACAACACATTTGAAGTAAAACAAGTAATTCAAGGAGGTTTGTATACTTCTTCAATTAGGGGTTACTGTAGGTTAGCATTTAAAACACAGCAGCTAAGGAAAATCATTACTGGTGTCCAGAGAGTCTGCCTTTTCACGTGGAAAGATAAAGGGGTGATATGTGCTCCATCTAGTCTATGATTATAACATACACCATGCCACCATGCTTTAAAAATATATTAGGGGAATGCAACTGCAATTAGTAGATCAACAATGTGGAGATTATAAGTACAGTCATTCCAGTCATCAGAAAGACTGCCTAAAGCTATATTTGTAAAATTGAAAGGTATAGGTGTATGGAAAATAGAGTTGATTTGTGACCAAACCTTTGACCAAAATTTGAATAGTGGTTTATATCAGAAACAGTAGCGGTACATGACCAACGAGACTGTGGGATTACATTTGTGTAATTTAGCTGGGGTGACCATGAGTCTGTTGTAAATGAAAAATAGAGTTTGAGTTGTGTTACCTGCACAAGATGATTTGCAAATCTTGAGCCATAGTTTGCTCCAAAAAGAGGAAGGAAACAAAGTATGTAAATTAGATTCCCATTGTAGCTCCAATGTTGTTTTTTGCCTAATAGGTTGAGAGGAAGTGAGGAAACTGTAATATGGGACCCCAGGAGATTTCTAACAGACAGGGCTGGAACGCCTTTGAAGTGATGTGGACTTGCTGGCAGGCAATAGACTTCAGAGGGTGGTAAAGGTTCTTGGCTTCAAAGCCTTTCTTTGAGAGCACAGGAACTTGGTTTACTATACACAGTTTAAGGACCAGTAGTGACTCTAACAGGTCTGGTAGAATATTCAGGGTGATACCTAGTATCAGGGTATAGACTAATACTTTGCAATTAGCACTTAGAGGGTGTCACAAACTTCATACCTACATCTCGGTAAGAACTGTTCATGATCACATTTTCAGTCAAGGGCCAACCACTGGAGTAGCTGGCACCAAAAAGGGACAATGGTGCATTTTTGTCTAGGATCAGAGAATTGTTTTAACTCATGAACTGTAAAGTCAAGGCCACTGGTTTCAATGGTTTCAATGGTTAAGTGTTTAGGGCAACCAGTCTCAGACAGTGTAACCTGCCACAGAAATGAGCGATATAAGGTAGACACCATAAATTTCCTTTCTAGTATAGCAAAGAATAATAAAGGCCTCTTGAAGAGAAAATTCAGCAGTGTTCACACTATAACACAAGTCCCAGTTCTCACTGCTGGCTGGTTGGCCAGGTGTCTAGATGCTAGTCGAAGATAATCAATCGGCACAGACACTTGGGCCCTCATTACAACCCTGGCGGTAAATGCCACCTACCGCCGTGCTGACAGCCGCCAACATACTGTGACAGCAGCAATATACCGATACGGGTATTATGACCAACACAGAGAAATCGGCCACTATACAGACACCCACACAAGTCCGCCAGACCAAAGGTCAGTGATAAATTGGTGGTACCAAAACCCACACTGTTACACCAACAGCAATACGCCCACAGTATCAGGACCCACGAATCACCGCAGCGGTCTTTAAACCACGGTAAACCATTGGCGGTACACACCGCCACCCTCAAAATACACACGCACTTACAAAACTACACCACATTGGACAATTCAAATTACACACACCTGACACACATACACACGCCACACCCACACACCCACACACTTAATCCAATATAAAACACACACCCACATTACCCACAACCCTTTCTATGAAAAAAAAAGATTGCCAACAGAGAGAGACACAAGCCAGGAGCACCCACTCAATCTGAGCCACAGAACACCATCACCCATACACCATCCACGCACCTCACACCACACACCCCAAAACATCACCCCACACATCCTCACACATACCACTCACACCACATCCATAGCACCCCAAAGACACCCCAGGTTTTCAGAGGAGGAGCTAAGGGTCATGGTGGAGGAAATCGTACAGGTAGAGCCACAGCTATTCGGATCACAGGTGCAGCAGACGTCCATTGCTAGGAAGATGGAGCTATGGTGGAGAATCGTCGACAGGGTCAACGCTGGGGACAGCACCCAAGAACAAGGGATGACATCAGGAAGAGGTGGAACGACCTACGGGGGAAGGTGCGTTCCGTGGTTGCAAGACACCAGGAAGCTGTACAGAGGACTGGCGGTGGACCCTCACCTCCTCCCCCACAACTAACAACATGGGAGGAGCAAGTCTTGGCGATCATGCATCCTGAGGGCCTCGCAGGAGTAGCAGGAGGACTGGACTCTGGTAAGTCAAATCTTAACTTTATCCCCCACCCTACCTGCATGCCATCACAAACTCCCACCCCTACCCACACCCCCATCACCCCACCACCTCACACATACCCCACTATCGCAACCCACCCATCCCAATACCAAGCCCTGCATGCCACAACAATCCATGGACCCCCATCAAAGACCTGCATGGACACCCATCACCACAGCATGCCCATTAGAGAGAATCACCTAGCCCACAAAATCACCACGCACACAAGGCAAAGCTGACAGGGCAATTACAACCATACAGGGGAACACACCCATGCACAAGATGGCACACGCAGATACAATAACACTGCATTTGCGTCCCCACAGGACCCCTACTCAACGTCACCGGTCAGGAGTTGCCAGCAACATCCAGTCCCCCCCCCCAGAAGAGGCCCACAGTGATGACAGCAGCTCTGCACGCCTGGATCACGATGACCAACCTGGCCCATCAGGGGCCTCTGGACAGTCGGTTACCCTGCCACAGTCCCAACCCACCACAGAGCCTCCCCCTCAGGAAACACCACCACAGCACCCACCCAGCAGGCCCATGCCACTGTCCCCAGGAGACGTCAATCAGCAGTGTGTCCACCACTACACGGACCCCAGGCAACCCCACAAACCCAGGACGATCAGGCACCTAGGGGCAGTGGCAGTGGGCACACGGTTCAGGGGACAGAGGCACAGGACAACAGGGAAGCTGGGAGGACTGCTGTGCGACAGGGGGAGGACAGGCCCAGGAAACCCACTCTCCAGGAGGCATTCACCAACATCCTGGGAGCATACCACCATTCCCAGGAGACCATGGGCCAGATACTGGCCAAGTTGCAGGAGACCCAGCGGCTGCAGGAGGGACAGTACCTGGGGATCAGGGAGGACCTCAAACACATCTACACCATCCTGGTCACCATTGCAGGGGTGCTGGCTGACATGGTCAGTGGCACAACAACGGGCCCCTGACACTAGCCACACCGAAGAACAGCCCTCCACCTCCGCCGGCGCTAGTGGACAGGAGGCCCCGCCACAGAAACAACAGGCCACCGGTACCCCACCCCCTGCAGAAGGAGAACCACCCCGCAAACGGTCCCTGCGATCCAGGCAGAAGCCAGAGAACATAGCCAAGACCCCCACCAGGAAATAAGATTCTCCTGATTGTCACCCTTCTGTCCCACTCTGTCACCCTGTCCACCTTCAACTGCCATCACTCCCCTTCCTATGCCCCATTGGACAATGCACCTGTGATACCAAGAGACTGGACTCTAACTGGACATTCCTCCACCATCACCCCAGCCCCTTGCACATCCCCCTCTACTTATGAGCACTTGAACAAACACCCTTGAAACAAATACAAATCTGGAGTCTGTCAAATGATTGAAATATGTATTAATACAACATTCAGAAAACATTGCAAGGCATATGTACAGTTTTTTATACATTGGTATAACCTTTAGTGGGCAGCAGTAAACATACCAGGAGCCAGAGTGGGCCACAGAGATCTGAAATTAGAGATGCCAAAGGGTACAGTAAGTGGCCATAGACATAGGGATATCAGGCTGCCATGTACAATGTCCAACAGAAAACTGAAAAGTTAAGTGAAGTAACAGTGTCTTACCTGTGTGTCACTGGAAGTACTGCTGTATGATATTACTTCTGTCACAAGTCCATCTCCAGGCTCATCCTCCTGCAGAAAAGGCACCTGGCGTCTCAAGGCCAGGTTGTGCAACATGCAACGATGATCTGGCACACCTTCTTGGGTGAGTAGTACAGGGATCCACCTGTCAGATGGAGGCACCGGAACCTGGCCTTCAGGAGGCCGAAGGTCCGCTCAATAATCATCCTTGTTTGCCCATGTGCCTCATTGTAACGTTCCCCTGCTCTTATCCTGGCATTCCTCACTGGGGTCAGTAGCCATGAGAGGTTAGGGTAACCAGAGTCACCTGCAAACCTCGAGGGACAACTGTTAGACACACACTAACCCTTAGGGACAACCAATACCCAGACACCAACCTATAATGGGTGGGGACAGTGGGCTCACCTATTAGCCACACCCGGTGCCTCTGGAGTTGGCCGATCACATATGGGATGCTGCTATTCCTCAAGATGAAGGAGTCATGCACAGAGCCAGGATACTTGGCATTCACATGGGAGATGTACTGGTCCGCCAAACACACCATCTGCACATTCATAGAGTGATAGCTTTTTCTATTCCTGAACACTTGTTCACTTCTCCCGGGGGGGGACAAATGCTACAGGTGTACCATCAAGGACCCCAATGATGTTGGGGATATGTCCCAGGGAATAAAAGTCAGCTTTCACTGTGGCCATATCCTCCACCTGGGGGAATACAATGTAGCTGCGCATGTGTTTAAGCAGGGCTGACAACACTCTGGTCAACACTTTGGAGAACATTGGCTGAGACATTCCTGATGCCATAGCCAATGTTGTTTGGAAGGAACCACTTGCCAGGAAATGGAGCACTGACAGGACCTGCACTAGAGGGGGGATACCTGTGGGCTGGTGGATAGCTGACATCAGGTCTGGCTCCAATTGGGCACACAGTTCTTGGATTGTGGCATGATCAAGTCTGTAGGTTAGGATAATGTGCCTGTCCTCCATTGTCGCAAGGTCTACCAGAGGTCTGTACACTGGAGGATGTCTCCATCTCATATTCATCCTCAGCAGTCGAAGCTTATGGAGGAAACGGTGAGCAGAGGGTCATAATCACACAGCTATTGCAATAATGATGCATTTCTTCATTTACAGAACCAGTATGTGAATCCGAGAGTCAGTTGCTGTGGCAATGTCTGCTGTGACGCAGTTAGGTGCCATGGCCTGTGGCCCCCTGAAATGGCAGCTGCCTGACCTGTGAGGAGGGACAAGTGGAAATGAGGTAATTCCTCTGGCATTGTGCGCCATTGCGGTAGGCGGTCGACGACCGCTGTGCAAAGTTGCATTGGTTATCATTGGGCCCTATGGGTTCGAGGAGCCAATGGCAATGTACGCCGGTGGTGACGGTACGCACCACCGCAGACGTGACCACCATTTTCTATCTATTCACTCACTTGCTACCTTACCTTCAACAGGAGAGGACCTACACTGCAAGTGCTGCTGTGACCTGTGTCTGGAAGCGGAATGGCTTATGTGTCTGGGGAAAGGGCCCCTGTCTTCACTGCGGAGGAGTTGGAGAGACTGGTGGATGGGGTCCTACCCAAGTACACATTACTCTACGGTCCTCCAGACAAACAGGTGAGTACACTGTGAGCATGATGCGTGGGCCATGAATGGATGGAGTGCTGTGTGTGTAAGCCACATGTAGGGAGGGGCTGAGGCGTCCTGGACAGAGTGCTGCGTGTATGGTAGTCAATGTATGTGCGTCAGGGGATGGGAGGGTTATGGTGCGCCATGAGTGTGACGGTCCAGACGGTTAACTAATTCACTTTTCTGCTGTCATTTTTCCTGCAGGTCAGTGCCAATCAGAAAAAGGGTATTTGGCATGCCATCGCCAAGGAGGTGTGGACCCTAGGGGTCTTTGACAGATGGAGCACCCACTGCCGCAAATGGTGGGAGGACCTGTGCCGCTGGGCAAGGGGGACGGCGGAGGCCCAGCTGGGGCTGGCCTCCCAACGAGGAAGGGGTGCCCATTGAACCCTGACCCCCCTGATGTTCTGCATCCTGGCGTTGGCCTATCTGGAGTTGGATGGGCGCTTGAAGGCATCACCGGAGCCACAAGGGGGTGAGTACAGATTCAGAATCCCTGACTTTGTGCGCCTTAAGGGTTACCTGGGTGGGGGATGTGGGCTGTGGGTGCCCCTAGGCCAGGGTGAAGATGGCAGGGTAGGTCCTTTGTTGGGCAGGCTCTGAAGCACTCCTACCCCAATAGTGTTAGTGGGCATCTACTACTAGGCAGGGTCCTGTGGGTATCAGGTGAGCAGCTAATGGCGTTAGGCAATGTACCCCATGGGCTGGTGACTAGCTTTGTAACTGGTAGTGCATGGCCTAGTGCACAGTGTTGATTCCTGTGTGTTGTATACGCCAATGGTAGTGTTGTTGTTGGCATTGACCAAGTGTATCCTCTGTCTCTCCCCCCCTTTTTGTTTTGTCATCCTGTCCTTGTGTGCATTAGCATCATCTGGCGGAGGAGCAGAAGCACCGGTGACGGAGGGAGCTGCATCCCACATGGGCCTGGAGGCCGAATCCACCAACGGTGAGGGCACCAGTGGGACGGAGGGCGAGGGGAGAACCACGAAGGGGACAGGAGGGGAAACAACAGACAGCGACTCCTCCTCCGATGGAAGCTCCCTGGCGGTGGCGGACACCTCTGTGCCCACCCCAACAACAGGTACAGCCACCACCACCCCTACCAGCACTGCCCTCTCAGCAGCCCCTCAGCGCGTTTCCCGTGCCCGCTCACCCAGGAGGGTGGGCATCTCCTTCGCCCCAGGCACCTCAGGCCCTGCCCCAGTCAGCCCTGCTGCCCTCAGTGAGGACGCTATTGACCTTATGAGATCCCTCACTGTTGGGCAGTCAACCATTCTGAGTGCCATCCAGGGTGTCAAGAGGCATTTGCAACAAACAAATGCATACCTGGAGGGCATTCACTCTGGCGTGGCGGCCTAACAGAGAGTCTTTCAGGCTCTGGCCTCCTAACTGATTGCAACCATTGTCCCTGTCTCTAGCCTCCCCCCTCCAACTTCTTCTAACCAGTCCCAATCCCCTCAACCCCAGCCTATCCCAAGCATACCTTCAGACCAGCATTCACCCAAATCAACACACAGAAGTGGCTCAGGGAAACACAAGCACCACACTTCATCTCACAGGCACTCACACAAGCACCATCCCCATGCAGACACACCAACATTCACTGCCTCCACTGTGTCCCCCTCCTCCTCTTCATCCACCTCGCTCCCAGTAGCGTCTCCACTCACACCTGCATGCACTACATCCTCATCCACTACCTCCATCACCAGCACGCCCATCACTACACACGCCTCACTGGCAGTCACCACCCCCACATCCATGCACAGGTCCCCTGTGTTCTCTCCCACTGTGTCTGTGACCCCTCCTCCCAAAGTACACAAACGCAAGCACCCACCCACCAAACAGCCATCCACCTCACAACAGCATCCAGCCCATGCACCCAAAGTCAGCAGACAGACTCTTCCTCCACTCCCTCTCCCCCCCAGTGTCCCTAAGAAGCCTTTCCTTGCAAACATTGACCTCTTCACTACCCCTCCCCCCGTCCTTCTCCTCAGGCCAGGGTGGCCAAAACCCAGCCCAGCACCTCAGCCACAAAGTCCACGTCCGCTGTGGTTCCTGCACCTGTTAGAGGATCAAAGGGGGCACGCTTCAGCCCAGCCAGTGTGCCACCAACCCCTGCCAAGGCTAAAACCATTCCGCCACCAGGATAGGTGAAGAAGGGGAGAACATCCAGCAAGGGGAAGGAGCCACAACCACCCAGCAAGGCCACCTCAAAGACTCCAGCTGCCAGAGCCAAGGTCACACTACCATATGCTAAGGTGAGGAAGGGGCATAAAACACCAAGGAAGGCACTTCAGCCCTCTGAGGCTGCAGGTGAAGTCCTGGTGGCTACCAGCACAACCGCCAGCACCGCCACCTGCACCGTGGCCAGCACCACCAGCAGCCCGCTGCTAGCACCGCCGCAAGCACTGCCACCAGCACCGCCACCTGCACCTCCGCAAGCACCACTACTGTCAGCAGTAGCAGCCCCAGTGGGCGGCCGTCCAAGGCTGCAGGAGAAGGGCTGGAGCCTCCCCCTTCACTTGCAGCACCTGCACCGCGACCAGCACCGCCACCTGCACTGCCGCAAGCACCGCCACAAGCCCGCTACAAGCACCGCCACCTGCACCGCTGAGAGTAGCACCAATGCCAGCAGCATCAGTCCCCGTGGGCAGCCGTCTGAGGCTGCAGGAGAGGGGCTGAAGCCTCCCTCCACCACTGGCAGAACCCCCACCAGCACCGGCACTACCACCACTGTGTAGCCGTAGCCGCCGGTCGGACTGTAGCCCTGCCTCCTTGGACGATCATGCATCCTGGCCACTGCAAATCTCGTGGCTCAGACACCCAGGTGAGAGCCTGTGAACTGCCACACCCCAAGTGTTGCCTCACTGGGCACAGAGCCCCCTCCAGAACCAGTGGAGGCATGCATCCACTCACCCTATCCTTGGCAGGATGAAGCACACTGGGCACAAAGCCCCCTTCAGAACCACTGGAAGAAGGCATCCACTCTCCCTATCCTTGGCAGGATGAAGCACACTGGGCACAAGGCCCCCTCGAGAACCACTGGAAGAAGGCGTCCACTCTCCCTATCCTTGGCAGGATGAAGCACACTGGGCACAAAACCCCCTCCAGAACCACTGGAAGAAGGCGTCTACTCACCCTATCCTTGGCAGGATGAAGCACACTGGGCACAAAGCCCCCTCCAGAACTACTGGAAGAAGGCATCCACTCTCCCTACCCTTGGCAGGATGAAGCACACTGGGCACAAAGCCCCCTCCAGAACCAGTGGAGAAGCCATCCAATTGAGAGACTGTAGCCTTACACTCCCAAGGACCAGGCAGTGGCCAGACTACCCACTTGAGAGACTGTGGCTTTGCACTCCCCAGGACCAAGCAGTGGGCAAACCACCCTCTAGAGAGACTGTGGCTTTGCACTCCCCAGGACCAAGCAGTGGGCAGACCACCCACTTGAGAGACTGTGGCTTTGCACTCCCAAGGACCAAGCAGTGGGCAAACCACCCACTTGAGAGACTGCGGCTTTGCACTCCCCAGGACATTGCTGTGGGCATGGAGCCCCCTCCAGCAGCAGTGGTGTTGTCCCATCTTCCGGCTGAGGTGCCGCCCACCTTCCCCACCCCCCTGAGGTGCCTGTGTGTTTTCGACCTGATGCCCCTGCAGTGATCTCTCCGTATAGAGGCAGGAGTCAAGTGTGGGCTTGCCCTATGAGTTTTAGCCCAGTGGCCCACGGACATTTTGAGGGGACAATGTACCGCCTTATGTACATTTTGTATATTTTTGTAAATACTGTTTTTCAAATTGTAATGTATATCTGACTATTTCTAATATGACAATAATTTGACTCCATTCCTTTTGTCTTTGCATTCTTCCAGAGAGTTACGGGGTGTAAATGTAATGTTGATGCATGTGTTTGTGTGTATGGTGTTGTGGGTGAGGGTGGAGGTGGGGGTATTGTGTGTGTGTCACTCTCTTTTTCTTCCCCCCCTCCCATGTGTGCTAGGTGCAGTACTCACTGTGGTCGTAGCCGCCGCCATTCGTACTCCTGGTAGATGAGAAGATAGACCAGCCTGGGAAGGACCTGCAGCTCGGGCTCCATGGCGACCTGGTTCTTCGTTGAGTGTCGAGAGGTGAGTGTTTTCCTTCTGTGTACTGTTTCCGCCGTGCTTTTGATGGCTTTGGTACCACCCCAGAAAAGCTGGCGGATGGGCAGGTTGTAATGGGGTGGGCGGTACATTGTCTTCCGCCTAGTGGTGGTTACCACCGCGGTGTTTGTTGCTACCGCCGTGACGGTCGGAGTGTTAAAGTGGCTGTCTGTGTTGGCGGTTTCCGCCATGGTCGTGGTTTCATTTTTTTTCCCGCCAGCATGTTGGCGGTATTACCGCCGCTTTTACACTGATCGCCAGGGTTGTAATGAGGGCCTTGGTGTCTCCAAAACAGGAAAACCTCTAATATTTTAATTGGTGCACAGATGTTTCAAATAATGAAGACACTTGAGACCCCTGGGTATAATTCCTTTTTGGCTCATCCTCCATGTACGTCATAGTCAGGTGGGCCTTTGACTTGTCCTCTAGGTACGTGGATGTTACCCGCCATCTACGCTGTACAGCTTCTCTTCTTCCAAGAAAGGCACAGCAGTGGAGCACACTCCCCTGGATTATGCTTTCTTTATGATATGGGTTGGAGGCAGAACATGTTAAAATCCTGAGCCTAGTATACTATCCCAGTGCTTAATTTGTAAATAGAAAAGTGCCGGTGCTCAGAGCTCTCCTCTGAAACACGCGGCTGCTGCAGTTAAATGTGCGAGCACGGAATACGGAGGCAGCGTAATCCTGAAGCCATCTCGGGCCTCTTTAATCCATTTAAAGCCACTCCCAGCGCTTCAGCTCACTCTTGCAGCTTTCTACTTTCTCCCTTTGTGACGCTTTTTCGTTTTTCCCTTTCTCCGTCTTTCCCATATGTGTATTTTGCTCGCAGAAAATGCTTGAGGCATAAGACTAAGCCCCGGCCCTCAAAAATAAGTGCCGGTGCTCAGCACCGGAAATAACAAGCACAAATTAAGCACTGTACTTTCCTCACATAGCAGAGCTTCATTTTCATATCAAGGTGACTGCAAGGCACTGGTCCTTAGGCTCCAGAAGGCCAGTGGATTCAGATTCACATAACATGATTGTATTTTTCAGGTAACAACCTGAACACAGCAAAACTGAAATCGTCAATAATTTAAAAACTGTACCAAATTCTTAAAATAATCTCATACCTGTAGGGATGAGCCCTGAAGACAGAACCTAAAATCAATATACGTCACTGCCAGTAACATAGGAATACAATCATATAACAAACGTTATTTACTCACTGCTCCTTGAATTGCATGAACATTTTGAAATACACATTGTGAACACTTAGAAGTATATCATAAATCTACATAACGTAAAACGTTGAAATAAAAACACACTTTTATACTTCTTGCAAAATCTCCCCTTCAACACTTAAAAAAATCAATGAAGGTGAGCATTAATCAGTAGCTATTAGAATACTGTGGAGGTCTTTTCACTGTTAATTTTAAATGGAGCACAATAGTAAAGCACGCTATTAGACTTCCCCAAATCATGAAACGTAATCATGTCAGCCTTTGTTCTAATGTTATTAACCAGCAATCCGCTTTTAGATATCACAGGATGAACCAATTTTTCAATGCTTTGGGCACACAGCCTGCAGTTTAATGAACTCGAGCAAGTTGAGTTCCATGATTCATCAAATTCAAGGAAACTAGTAAGTTTGAATGTATATTTCATGAGCCCCAAGAAACATTTTGATTTTGAGGGACAATTAAATATCTCGAGTCGGTGGCAGATATATTGTGACACAATTTATCTATATGTCTTTGACAGCCTCAGTTGTTCAGAATCATCCAAAAACCTCACCAGCTTTATTTACTACCCATTTTTGACTGATGCTGGTAAGTCCACAGATCCTCCCAAAGCAATCTTAGAAGTGTGTCTGGTGAAGCTCTATCTAAGAGCAAACACCCAAACAAACAAGCTTGAAAAGACTCAAGCCTAATTCAAACCTAGAAAGGACTGGTGGCATAGCCTGCATCGAAATAAATAACTGCCTGATTATTGCCCCTCCGATTCCATTTAGAATGACACATGTGCTCTCAGCATGTACTGGTGTTGCAAATAATCAGATGGAATAACTTTTGCGTACGATGTATCGAGTAGTGGTTCAGCTGAACAACCACTATATAGTACGGTCAGTTGCTTTTTTAAATAAATTGATTTATTTCGAGAAAACAACACAATCATTTTGAACAATGGGCATGCCACAGAGGCCCATATAATCAAGAAAAAAATCATCTAAGAAAATCCACATGCTACAAAGTGTCACTGATGTACATACTGCATCAGTTATATTTATGTGTGGTGATCCCCTAAAAAGGGGAGCCCAGTTCATTGGAAATCTGTTCAGAATTGATCTGCAGTGGTACACCCAAAAAGATCTCTCCATGCACCAGGGTTTACAAGGACGAGAAGAGAGACGGTAGGAGAGGAAGAAAGCTTACTGGAGGATGGTGGCTCGTGTACTCCTCACCCTACAATATGTCGGGTCGGTGAGGCTAGTGGTAATGACAATGCAGGCCACCGACTGCTTGGAATATATCTTTATTGGCCGTAACTTCACTCTCCGTTTCGCTGTCTACCAAAAACATAACTTTGCGCCTTCGCGCTCAAATTAAATAGCCTAGGATACGTCATGCGTGGGTGCTGGTATTAGGCCCACGCATGAGGGGTATCCTAGGGGAACATCCCTGCCAAACAGTGCAGAATGGGCTGGCCCAACTACTGGGGCCAATGCTACATTCTTCCCTAACTGGAGAGAAACAAAACAAACAAAACAATAAACAAAGAAAAACCACCGACATAGTACATGGTGAAGATGAGAAAAGGATACGTCAATATAAGCCGGTGTCTGCGTGTCTAGTACGCACTAGGCTTGGATTTGTGGGCCAGGAAACATCAGTCTGATACGAAATCATCATAGCGTCCAGAGGGGTTGGGATTTCGTCTCAGGTGATATCGCCCACCCTTGTGCCTCCCAGCTGGCCGTCGGTCTTCCTCGCCGGTGCTCGTTGGCTCGGGCTGCTGGGAACTTGGCGCTTCTCTCCCGTGGTCAAAGCCGTTAGGTGCTCCACTGAAACGGACATGCCGGGGCAAGGTTGAGTGGTGTCCGGATCATTGGGGTCCTCGGGTGCCGTGTTGCCTTCACTGTTCCACTCCAACTGGGTGGTTGTCGAGAACTATTTGAAATGAGACACGTTTCGGGTCACAGTCTCTGATCCTTTCTTCACAGTTACCATGGTTCCTTTGACTGCTGTCACCACCCACGGGTGAACTTCGAACAGTAAATGGAATTTCCCTCCTGGATGACGGTCTTTGACCAGGACGGCATCCCCCACTTTGACCGATACCAGGCGGGCTCACCGCCTCCCCGAGGCGTACGCATTGGTGCATGATCCCTGCTGGGTTGAGTGGTTCTGGGATTCTGGTTGTGCTGCCCACACTGGGTGGTGTGGTATGGTATCTGTCACAGTCCGGCCAAAGCACTGTTGGCTTGGGGCAACCTCAGTAGTAGCATGGGGCGTAACCCGGTACTCTCGGAGGAACGTGTAGATGGAGCTTTCGAAGTTTTGTGACTCGGCTACAGCGATCCGGATCATCTTAGTTATGGATTTCACAAAGCGCTCCACCTCACCATTTACCTGCAGCCATCTGGATGTGACGCAGTGGGGTCTGGTGTTTCGTGACCTTAGGAACTCAGCCCATTCCCTGCTGTTGAAGGGAGGTCCGTTGTCAGTGCGGACTTCGCCGAAGAGACCATGCGTGGCCATCAGTTTCTCCATCTTGGGGATGACTGCCATAGCCGATGTTGACTGCACGATTTCCACCCTGGGATAGCGCGAGTAGTCGTCCACTACTACAAGCATGTGGGACCAGTCAGGCAGGCTCCCGAAGTCTACACTGACCCTCTCCCAGGGGGTGATGGGGCTGTCTTCTGTGATGACTGGTGCTGGGTGATCAGGTGGTCCATTTGCTTGACAGACTGTAGACCCCCTGACTACTTCCTCCACCTGCTGGTCTAGGCCAGGGGAAACAGACTTTTTTTCTGAGCTTGTTCTTTGACTTGATGATGTCCTGGTGGGCTCCATGTGCCAGGACTATGGCCCTAGACGTCAGGCAGGTAGGCAGTACGAGGCGGAATCCTCGTAGTAGGCACACGTCTTCACTTCCTGACAGTTCATGCCCGACATTGAATAGTGCTTGGAGCTTGGCCCGGGCGTCTGCCATGGGGAAGGCCTCCGGGTGTTGCAGCGGGAGACAGTCTCTTGATTTGGAAGCTTGTATGGCTATTTTCAGACAGCCATCCTGGTTGGTGGCTTCCACCACTTCCGTGAGGGGTATGGGCAGTGGGGGGGCACAGTCAACTATCAACCGGACATATTCTTCCATCTCCTGTGCATCTTCATCTTCCTGCGGGGTTGCTGGGCGAGTATGACGGGACAGGAAATCAGCTGGGTTTCGGGTGCCTGGTTGGTACTCCACGTTGAAGTCATACTACTGCAGCTGAAGTATCCACTTCTCGATCCGTGGCGGGGGCTTCGAGGATGACCCATTGAAGAGCGGTAGTAGCAGCTTGTGGTCCGTGATTACGGTGAAGGCTTTGCCGTAGAGGTAAATGTGGAAGTGGCGACACCCCCAGTGGATGGCGATGGCTTCCCACTCTATTTGAGAATACCGTTGTTCTGTCGGGGTGAGGGTCCGACTGACGAACGTGATGGGTGCCCATTCACTGCAGTCTTGTTTCTGGGCATAGTCCGGTGGGTCTGGCATCTACCGCTAGCTGTGACTCTCGCCTGGGGTCTAAGAAGGCGAGGGTGGTTTCTGCAGACATGGCTATCTTCGTGTCCTCAAAGGCTCGGCATTCCAGACCCACGGGTGGTCAGTCATGGTCAGCACTTGAAGGGGGCTAGTTAGGTCTGATAGATTCTTTATGAACCAGCCACAGTATGTGACCATCCCCAGGAAACTCCGGACTCCAGAGGCTGAGGAGGGTGCTGGGGATTCTTGGATGTCTCAGACTTTGAGGGGTTCTGGGCAGATGCCATGTTCAGAGAAACGTTAGCCGAAGAAACTTATATCCGTCTTGAGGAACTCGCACTTTTCTTTGTGGAGCATTAGGCCTCGCTCTTGCAGCCTTTCGAATACTGCACGTACCCTTGCCAAGTGTTCCTCCAGAGTGGGGGCATAAACTAGGATGTCGTCACTTACATTGAGATCTCCGATGAGCCCTCCCAGCACCTCTTTGATCGTGTGTTGGAACACATTGGCAGCGCTGCAGATACCAAAATTTAGGCGGGTGTACCTCCAGAGGCCTGTATGGGTGGAGAACGAGGTGATTGTGCGTGAGGCAGGCGGCAGGGTAATCTGGTGGTACCCTGACCAAAAGTCCATTTTGGGAAACCCCTTGGACCCTGAGAGCTCTCAAATGATGTTGTTGATGGTTGGGGTTAGGTGCCTCTCCCTTTGGATGGCTTGGTTGGGGAGGCGCATGTCCACACATATCCTGACAGCGTCCGGTTGTTTGGGCCTCTTCGCCACGACAATCGGAGATACCCACGGGGTTGGCCCTGACATCCTTTCGATTATGCCGGCTCGTTCTAGCATGAGAAGTTCCTTTTCGACCGTAGGCCGTAGATGGAATGCTACCCGTCTGTGCCTGAGGGCAACGGGGGCTACCAACTCATCTATATGGAGTTGGAGGGGTGGGCCCTTTAGGCATCCAATGCCTTCAAACAGTGGGCTAAACCCTCTTAATAGGTCTTCTGGCCTTTTGGCGTGAATGCTGAATGCGAACTGTACCAGGTTGTGGTCTGAGCGGTGCAGCAGCTAAGCAGGAATCCTGTTCCTTCTCACGAGACATAGATCTTGTTTGTGATCTTAGAGTCTTCGTGGGTAATGTCTGTTGTGAAAACGCTGGCTATGGCCAATGGGTGTCTGCTTCCAAAAGCGTGGACGTGCGCTGAGGTGGGTCTTAGCGGCGTTGGGTCTGTGAGGTTCTGAAATACGTCATCGGCCATGAGGTTAATCGACGCTCCGGTATCGATTCGGGCTGAAACTCGCTGGTGGTGCAGCATCACTTGACACGTGGGAAGTCGTCGGTTTCCGACGGAGTGTATGAATTGAACTACTTGTTGGTCGTCATCCATGTCACTGTCAGATGCAGTAGTGGAAGAAACAGCTACAGCTCAGACAGTCTTCTTGGTAGTGGGCGTCTTTGGTGCGGAGCAGCAAACCTTTGCGAAGTGGTTGGGTTTGCCACACTCGCTGCAGGTTTTTCCTCGGGCTGGACTGACTGCTGGATGTGGTAGTGGGTTACTGCACCGTCTGCAGACTTTAGGGGTCATTATGATCATGGCGGTAAACACCGTCATCCGCCGTGGCGACGCTCAACAGAAGACCACCATTGCTGGTGAACAGAAACCCGCCACATAAAGATGCCAAAAACAGAAACTGCCAAAATTTCTGTTTCCACCAGCCACCGCCAGTGCCTTGCGGCGAAGAGGCTGTGCATCCCACCCCGCCACCGCCAAGCACACAAATCCCCCGCCTCCCAAATAATGATGCACAAATAACTGCTACGGTTAGTGGATGCTGAACGTCCATTGGCGGTACAGACCGCCACAGCCAGCAATGGGACCCAACAGCAAGAAATGCACACGTTGGCAAGTTCGAAACCCACACACCTGACACACATTCACAACACAATAAAACACTCACATACACACCCCACAATCCTTTGCAATGCCAATAGGATAAGCCAGACTGACAACAGTACACGCAAACACTGAACGCCACAACACACATCATGGCACCCCCAAAGCACCCACGCTTCACAGAAAGGGAGCTAAGAACAATGGTGGATGAGATACTGAAGGTCGAGCCACAAATCTTCGGGACGCAGGTAAAGCACACACCCATCGCCAGGAAGATGGAGTTATGGCAGACCATAGTGAACAAGGTCAACACAGTGGGAAACCATCCACGCACGAGGGACGACATCCACAAGAGATGGAATGACCTGCGCAGGAAGGTGAGGTCCATGGCATCGAGGCACCGCATTGCTGTCCAGAAGACTGCTGGAGGACCCCCACTTACACCCCACAAATACACCGACTGGGAGGAAAAGGTACTGGCCATCTTGCACCCTGAGGGCCTCACTGGACTCACTGGAGGAATGGACTCAGGTAAGTCATCTAAAATTACCCCATATCCACCACATCTGTAATGCATGCACCAGCTCACCCCTCCATCTACAACCAGGATCACATCCCACCCTGGCCTCAATCACCACATCCAGTCACCTTGCATGCCCACAAACACACCAACAGGCCCACATCCCCGCCTTTGCACAGCCACCCACCCCTGCAAGGTATCACAATGGCACTACACCACCCACAATGCACCACCATATCCCATGAACAATGCAATGGCAATCCCACAAAAGGTCCCTGCATGGCCCAACAGGGGAATAAACTGCACAAAATAGGCTAGAGCTGTGTACCCTCATCCGAATTAGTCAATGTAACATACATGTCCACCCCCCCCACAGGCACCACCACCCATGCCACCCTGGCAGAAAGGACAAGGAGTGTAAGCGCCCCACATGGAGACAGAGGCACCACTCAGGACACTGGAGAGGGAACTGTGGACACTGAGGAGTACCTTGGTCCATCACACAGTCCTGGACTGTCACCCTCCAGCAGCCCCACCCAGGACAACACTGACACCCCTACCACCCAAGCAACAACATCTGTACATGCCAATCAACCCCATACCAGTGTATCCAGGCCACAGACTGGTGGAACACAGGTACAGAGGCCACAGCCTCCACCTACCAACAGGCTGGATGACGATGGCCCCAGTACAAGTGGTACCACCAGACCTGTGCAGGGAACACATTCACAGGGAGCTAGGCCCAGTGGGAGAGCATCAGTGGCCCAGGGGGGAAGCCAAAGGATGGATGCCACAGCCCAGGAGGTGATCTCAGAGTTCCTGGGAGCATACCACCATACCCAAGACAGGATGGGCCAGCTCCTAGCCACCCTGGAGTAGAGTCAAAGACTGCAGATAGCCCAACATCAAGAGACTATGAAACAACTCAATACCACCATGGCCACTATTGCAGGGGCGCTGCAGCTCCACAACCCAACCCAGCCTGAGACCCCCACAAACCAGGAAGCCCCTACCACTGCCGAGGACACTGACCAGCCATAAACATCAGCAGCAGCAAGTGGACTGGTGTCACTGTCTGAGGACACACAGGAGACCAGCACCCCTACCCGTACAGCCCAGAACCAGCCACTCAAATGGTCCCGCAGACCCAGATATGGCACTGAAACACCTGCCACGACCAAGGCACCCTCAAAGAAGTGACTTTGACAAGAACTGTCTCCCAAGTGTGCCACTGTGCCACCATCCTCCCCGGCCAATAGCAATCCAACAACTTGCAAGGGACAGATGGACCAATACCCACTGCCACCAATCGTTAAGACCATGTAGCCAGTATGGACATCCACCATCAGCCCACTCCCTATCACTGTGAAAAGCACCAATGCATCCTTGACAACTAATAAAACACATGTACACCAATGTCGATGTCCCCTATCATTATGTTGATTCAATTGTAAGTGTGAATGCATTTGCCAGTAAATATAAAAATCATACCTTTATTGCAGGAATGGCACCCCACGCACAATATTGTGTGGAGTGAACAGAAATGTACACCATGTTGGTTATCATTTCACATGGCACCTGGAATTCATGTAAAAGTGTCAATGGCTACAGACCCACACCCCCCCATAGTGAATAAGTCAGACTGATATCATGCAGTGCAGACAACATGATCAGTGAACAGTACCTTATAGTAACCGGAAGTATGGTTGGATCAGTTGAATCCTGGAGTGAACATCTTCCCCCTCTTCATCATCACCATCACTCTCATCCCCTTTTAGAGGGAGCTGGTCTGGATATACACCACCCTCCTCCTCCAGCAGGGGGATAGATTTCCTTGCAGCCACGTTGTGCAGCATGCAGCAGGCCACCACTATTCTACACACCTTCTCAGGGCCATAGCACAGGGATCCCCCAGAGAGATGGAGGCAACAGAATCTAGCCTTCAGGAGACCTATAGTGCGCACTATCACCCTCCTAGTACGTCCATGGGCCTCATTGTAATTCCTCTCAGTATCTGTTCTAGGGTTCCTCACTGGTGTCAGGAGCCAATGCATGTTGGGGTATCCAGAATCACCTGCAAAAGTGAAACAGGACTGTAACTAACTACCCTCAGTTGCAGACAGTCTGACTGTCAGCTATGTACAGTAAAAGTGTCAAACACACTCACCTATGATCCATCATCTGTCCCCTTGTAGTTGTTCCATCATGTGTGGCACACTGCTGTTCCTCAGCACAAATGAATCATGGACTATTCCAGGGAACATGGCATTTACATGTGAAATGTACTGGTCTGTAGTACACACCAATTGTAAGTTCATGGAGTGGAAGTTCTTCCTGTTTCTGTACACCTGTTCACTTACTCTTGGGGGGATAAGAGGTATGTGGGTTCCATCGATGGCACCTATCACATGGGGAATGTTGGCAAAGGCATACAAATCTGACTTGATGGCAGGTAGATCAGCACTTTGGGTAAACTTCACATATGTTTACAGGTGCTGTACAAATGCATCCAGCAATCTTGGCAAGATAAGGCAAAACATTGGCTGTGAAAACCCTGCACCCATGCCCACTGTCACCTGAAAAGAGCCCGTGGCCAGGGAGGACCTGCACTTCAGTAGGGATGGCATGCTGATTCCAATTTGCTGGTCTCAGTACAGGATCCAGTAATGCACAAAGTTCTTGGATAGTGGCACTAGTGAGACTGTAATTGATAATGTTGTGATGTTCCACCATGGTCTCCAAAACAACAAGAGGTCTGTACACAGATGGGGCCCTCCCGCACCACATAGGTCTGTACCTAGGAGCAGTATAGAACTCATGTGAGGGACACTAATTCATTTGCACAACCTGTTTTGTATTAAACACTGGTGTTTTACATGTAGGTTACACAAAGCAGTGTAGGATGTACAACTGGAGTGACATGTCTTAACAGATACATCTGGACTGTTGTGGTGAGTAAATTGTCATTTGTATATGCGAATGAGGGCTGGGGTCCATAGGGTCTACACGGGACCCAGGACCTAAAAATATCTGCGTAGTACTTGCAAAATGGCATCCCCCTGTAATCCTGATTTGTAGCAGTGGAAGTGACCTCATACCACTAGCTGTTGATGCAATGGCGTAAGGCAGTGTTAATTGGTAAACATGGATGTCAATGGGGAATATGGGCCTATGATGATCGCCGCCGCCGGTGATGGTGCACACCGCCGTGGAGCGTACCCATTTCGTCAACCCAGGTTCACTTGACTCCTGGATTCCATGTATGCAAGTACTCTACTGAGTGTGCTGCTGTGTCCTGACTGGTTTCACAGGGAAAAGGGCCCCGGCCTTCACCACGGAGGAGCTGGACAAGCTGGTGGATGCGGTCCTACTCCTGTATGCCAAGTTATATGGGTGACCAGAGGTGCAGGTGAGTAGGCGGATGGGGTGCATGGATGTGTGTGATGGTGGCGTATGCCTGTATGCATGTGTGCATGATTTGTCACTGCACAGTTGTTGAATTTTTGAAAATCAGCGTGAGTGAGGTGGCGGGATGATGTTGTAAAGTGTCTGTCCCATAGGGGACATTTAGCCAGCGGTATCAATTTGGCATTGTCTGACTTCTGTTTTTCTTTTCTGTGTGTCCCCTACAGGTCAGCGCCCATCAGAAGAGGGGACTCTGGTAGGCCATCGCCAGGGAGGTGCAGACCCTGGGGGTCTACAACTGGCAGAGCACCCACTGCAGGAAGTGGTGGGAGGACCTGCAGCGCTGGGCCAGGAAGACCTGCGAGGCCCAGCTGGGGAAGTCCTCCCAACGAGGAATGGGTGCCCGTCAGGCCCTGATCCCCCTAATGTGCCGCATTCTGGCGGTGGCATATCCAAACTTGGATGGGCGCTTGAAGGCTGCACAGCAGACACAAATGGGTGAGTACAGAGACCAATTTATGCCTCCTTGATGGATGTCTGAGGGTGCGGTAGTATGTATGCTGTCTAGTGGCAGGGACTCTGACTGGTGTCTTATAGCAATATGGCCACCATGGGCAATTAGATGATAAGGGGCAGGTCTGCAGTTCCTCAGGTCCTTCTGTAATGTGGGAGATGGTTGTATACTAGGGTTGTGGCCACTATTCAGGGGCATAGGCATGAGTAAAGGTGTAGGTGCTGCATGTTGGTGTATTAGCTGGGTGGGAGTATGAGTGAACCAAATATGCACTTCCATTCAGGTGTTAATATTTTTCACTCCTGTTTTGTCTCCCCACCCCTGTACTCTTGTATTGTCTGTGTACATCAGCATCATCTGGCGAGGGAGCAGTGGCACCGGCAAGTGGGGATGCAGTGGTCCGTGGTTCCAAGGAGGCAGAGTCTACCAACACCAAGGGGACCAGTGGGTTGCAGGGCGAGTGGAGTACCAGGGGGGAGGCAACTGCCACTGGAGGTAGTGACTCTGATACCTCCTCCGAAGGGAGCTCACTGGTCGTGGCAGACCCTAGAGTTCCCACCCATTCTTTGACATCTTCCGCCACCTCCCATACCATCACCGACCTCCCCGTTGCGTCCCACCCAGTTGCCCGTGCCCACTCTCCCAAACGGGTGGGCGTCTCCTTCGCCCAGGCACCTCATCCCCAGCCCCAGTCAGCCCTGCTGCCCTCACTGATGAGGCTATTGACCTCCTGAGGACCATCTCTGTAGGGCAAACAACCATCATGAATGCCATCCAGGGGCTAGCATCCCAGATACAGCAGTGCAATGCATACCTGTAAGGTATACACGGTGCCATGTCTGGCCTACAGAGATCTTTTCAGGCTCTGGCCTCCTCTTTGACAGCAGCCAGTGTCCCTGGTCTTTCCGTCCCCCCTCCAACCACCTCTACCCCTTCCAGCACCCCACTCCCTTCACCCATCCCAAGCACACATTCAGGCAGCCATGCACACACCTCAACACACAAAAAACATACAGAGAAACACAAGCATCACACTTCCCACCACAGGCATATACACAGCCAACATCCCCCAAGTGTGTCCACCTCTCCCGCCTCCCTGTCTGTCACCTCTACATGCGCACTCACAAGCACTGCACCCTCATTCACTGTCGCTGGCCCCATTCTTGCAGTCACCACAACATCAGACATCCAGTCATGCACCCCAGACACCACACCTACACTCACCACAACGACTTTGAGTAACACTTGCAGCACACTCACCAAACTTGCAGACACCTAGACAACCTCCATTTACACTGGCAGCCTGTCTCGTCCCATTGTGTCCACTCCCTCCTCCCATTACACTCAGATGTCCCCAGACACCCACCCAACACACATCCACCACACCTCAGCATACTGTACAGGCACTTGCATCCACATCATGCGCACCTACACCTCTTACAACCACTCTCTCTAACTCCACTTGCACACCTGCCTCCGGGTCCACCCCTACTGCCCCATAAAAACTCTTCCTGTCCTGTATAGGCCTTTTTGAACCCACTGGCCCACCCTGTCTCGTCCCTAAACTTGCTCACCTCCTTGCCCTGTCCACTCCTTCCACGTCCAAGTCCGCCCATGTCCACCCTTCCCATTCCCGTGCCCCTTCCCCAGGGAGCAAGAGGCCCCGTGCTGGCCCTGGCCCATCTGCCACCCCCTGGTCAAAGCCCACTCCCCCACCTTCCAAGGCTAAAACCAAACCCTCTCCACGGAAGCCAAACCCCCCCTGCCAGACGTAAGTCCACACCCCGCCACCCCCTGTTCCCTGGGGTGCCTGGCTGCCCCATTGATGTCCCTTTATGGTGGAGTACCATGTGCACATGTGGGAGTCAAGTTCGGCCCATTTGGGCCCATCAGCCTATTTGATTTGGACTGGCCAATGGCCTCATTTGGACAATCTGTTGTAACAGAAGCTTTAATAAAGTTTGTGTGCCCAGTGTTGGTGTTGGCACACTCAGGATACGGGGTTCATCGTTTCATTGTGGGGGGGTGTTGTGCACATGTGTGTACTTTGGGCAGGTTGACTTGACCTTGTGTCGGGTAAGTACTTCATGCTCAGGTGTGAATGGCTTGTGATGTTGTGAGGGGTTGTGGGTGCGTTGCAGGGTGGGTGGAGTGGGTGGGTGAGTAACTGTGCCCTTTCTTCCCTTGTTTAGTAGGTTGTGGTACTTACTGTCATCGTCTTTGTTCGTTCGTTTCCACCTGGCTTTGAGTTGCGGTGGTTCCGCCCCGGAACTGACAATGGTCTAGTGCTTTATTATTTGTTGGGCGGGTAGGGCCTTTCCGTCAGCCTGTGGGCGGCCTCTTCTGTCGTTGTCGACACTCCTCTGCTGGCGGTGAGTGTTTTTTAGGCTGTCTGTTTTTCATGTGCTTCTTTATTTGGCGGTCCAGACCGCCAGCCTGTTGGTGCTAGTTACCACCACCGCCGGCGGTGTGGTCTTTCCCGCCATGTTCATAATGAGGGCCCTTGTCTCTGGGTTTTCCTCTTGGGGTGTCGGTCTTGCTTTTCAGTGTGACTGTAGTTTTTACTTGGACACCTGGTGTCTGCTCCATGTGCGCCGCTCTCGTCTTTTACAATGAGATGTCTCTCATCCGCATGTTCGGTTCCTGTAGGAAATGCTCCCGTAGTTTCAACGAGGAATATCCTTGGATGAATTGAGCTCTTATCTCATCTTCCTCATCTGGCAATGTCCAGGTGCTGGCTACCTCTCTTAGGTGCCCATAAAATATGTCAACTGATTTGTCCGCAGTTTGGCGCGCTTGGCGCAGCAAAAAACGTTTGTAGTCCGGGTTGGCGCATAGTTCGAAGTGTGCTATGATTGCCTCCTTCAGCGTGAGGTACGTGTGTGGTTTCACCTTGTTCGCAGACTTAGAAATTCTATGGATGTCTGCCCCGCCCAAAAGGAGAAGTAGTGGCCTTTTTACGTTCATCTTTCACTTCGAGGACCTCGAAATAGGTTTCGAGGGGTTCCAGCCACGCTTTCCATCTTGCGGCCTGGGTGGGTGGAGCGCTGGTAACGGTGAATGACTCCAGGGATGGGATGCCTGCCATGGCGCTCGTAGCAAGTGTGCCAAAGAGACATGGGTGGACCAGCACAGGGCACCGCTGTAAGGATGGGGGTGGCTATGCTCCAAAGCAAAGAAGAATTCTCAGCATAAGGTATTAGCAGGGCAGGGGCCTGCAGAATGAGAATCAGATGGGCCTCTCTCTCTCTGGCCCTTGGCTGGCACTGGGGTGAGGCTGCCACTACTTGTCTGCAGAAAGAAGAGGAGAGGTGATTCTGTGATTGCTGCAGGCAGCGTGTTAAGCTGGCACTTCGTTGACAGGGCGCAGGGGGCCGCGGGAGGGGCCGGTGGGAAAATACTTCCTTTATCGTGTGGAATGCGCAGGGTCACAGGTGCCCTGCTGATGGAGGAGAGGCTGCAGGCCGGCTTATGTAGGGACCCGTGGAGAGCAGACGCAGTCTAGTCTCTCCACGGGGGCATTCGGGACAGAGGAAGTGACACACCAGGACAGGGATTGGCTGGGGCTAGGTGGGGGGAGGGTCTAATGGTGGGAGTATATAGGAGGAATGGGATTAGGGGGACGGCCTCTTCCGCGACAGCCTGCCGCGCTGTCATGAAGTTGGCTGTGGGGGTTTTTCTTGTTCAATATTGTAAAGGTAGGGGGTGGATTACTAGGTTCTTGGAGGAACTCGCGGTGAGTGGGGGCTGCGCGGGCCGTGCCCCGCGATGTCGCCTGGCCAGCCAGGCAAATTTGCCCAGGCCTGTTTTGTGGGCCGGGCCTCGGGGGACAAGGAGCGCTGGAAACATGGCGCAGCGCAAGGCGGAGAGGCGGCTGTACAGCGCGTCGTCCGCGGCTCAGGTGCGGGAACAATCGGTTTTCTGTGGGGCGGGTGTGGCTATTCACCCCCACCTGTTTTTTCACAAATTTGCACACCGCATGTTGTTGTTTCCTGGCCAGGCAGGCCGGCCAGGCAGGGCGTTTTTTCGGCAGGGCGGGGATAGCCCATTCACGCGGAGTAGGGCCCAGAAGTTGGGAGCGGACAGGGTGGGGGGGGGGAACTAGCAGGGCCCTGCCCAGTCTCAACTTTTATTGGTGGTGGGGGAGGTGGGAAGCTGGGGAACTGTGAAGAGAGGTTACCCGTTAATACGCAGGCTGTAAGGGCATGTAAAAGGTAGAGAGGAGAGGCATAGTGGGGTTTGTGTTTCCCCCCCCCCCAGAGGGTACCAAAGGAGATGGTTTGGGGTGCAACCCGGTGCAGGCCCCCCCCTCTGGCTGAGCATGACAGCGGGCGGGGGGGAGTGGCATGCCAGGGACAGCGGCAACTGTGGTGGTAGCCCCCCCGTCCCCACCCCTCGTCCCCCTCGGGAGGGTGAAGGCAATGATCTCCGTGGCTGGCAGGGGACATCGGAGACAGTAGGGAGGTGGGCCCGGGTAGCCGGGGGCGGCAGGGGGCTAGTGGACAGGACAAGGAAAGGGGGGACGCTGGCGCCTTGGTCAAGAGGGCCTGAATTAGTCAGAGTAGTAGGAGGGGGTGCCGCATGAGGATCTTAGGAAGGGGCAGATGGCTGGAGCGGCCAAGGGGGCAGGCAGCGCGCAGGTAGTGCATGGCGCACACGGCCATGCAAGTCGACGAGAGTCGAAGTCAGCTGTGGAGGCTGGCAGAAAGGTGGCGAAACCAACGGGGCGCAACACGGCCCACGGACGTTGGCCCGAAGCACTAGAGGGGTCACCGGCGGCCTTCTCTACAACGTGGGAACGTGGACACCACACATATGGCACACGCCATCAGGGGTAAGGAGCTGGGGAGTGAGTGCTTGACGTTTTTTCTGAAGGTGCTAGGGACACGTGTGTGGGAAAGACGATGATGTGGGGCAATTCATTTTGAGGTGGTGTAGAGGTTGTGAGGAAAGGGAGATCCATGAGTACGTGGGACTTTGAAGCGGGAAGGGGAAGGGGCGCAGGTGCGGCGTGACCCCCCCCCCCTTTTTTCAGTTAATGTTTTGCAGAATGCCAAGATGGAAATAAGGAATTTTTTCGCAACGAGAATCGCGATTGCAAGGCAATGGTGGACACTGGAGCAGGCGCACAGTGGTGCCAGGTATGGTGAATTGGGGGTCCAGTGTGATACTTTGCTGGGTAGCTACGGTGCACTGCATGGCATATTGGGATGGGGGATTACTCCATACACGGAGTGCCTCGGTATAGGTGCAACACAGGTGGAGCGCCAGGAAGGGGGTAGTGGCCCAAGAGTAAAGAGTTACGAGTGGGGAGGGAGAGACGATATCGGTAAGGGAGACTGAAGGTGAGGAGACAGAGAAGGGGACACAGGTTAAAGCTCTTGTGCAGGGGTTGGACAAAGTTTTTGGTTTTTCATTTTGTGGAGTAAGCTAAAGATGAGGTTGCGGGGAAACAGGAAGGCGTTGATGTTGCGGGCTGCTTCACAGGAAACAAAAAAAAAATAAAAAATTAAATTACATTGAACAATTAAAATAAAAATTATATATATAAAAATGGATGCATGGGTATGGTCCTGGCGCACTAGCTGAATGGGGGTCATCAACATCATTTCAGTTTGGGTCACTGGGGCCCGAGTTTTTGACGCTGGGCTGACAAATTGCGGTCTGCACCAGAAGTGGCAGTTTCGGAAATGACGGAGTGCACAAAGAAAGGTCAAAGGGAAAACTTGGGAACATGCAAGTGTGGCAGTGGGTTGTGTGGTTTCCCTCACGAAAAGTGGTACTTCAGATTTGTACACACCCGTCATGGATGGGGAAGGCGTTGGTGAATGATTTCATCATCTGGGTGGAGACGCAGGTGGTACATGCGCTAGCGGATGAGGCTAATCGGCTCATTTTGGGGTGTGGCAGAGGCGATGAATGGGCTGAAGGCGACAGTTGAAGCGACTGTCGATTTGAATACTTATGGGGAGATACTGTTACAGTGCTGAGAATTGCTATTGGGGGGGGCAATATAGGGGGCAGGAGTGCTCATGCAATGTGTAATCCACTGTCCTTTCTCGGCAGCCTTTGGTTCATTTCTGATTTGGTTTCCTTTCACAAAGGGAGTGGACACCGGTCGGGGCTGCACTGGTGAAATGATTTCTCTTTGAGGGATGGACACGGTTTTGGGGTTGGGGGCTTGAGATTTGCAGGTTTTCAAGCAGCTCGCAAAAGGGAGTGGTGTTTCTGTTGGCTCCATGGCAGACAGAGGGTACCAGGGGGGGTACTGACAATGGAGAATCAAACTGGACACAGTGGCCTTCACGGCAAGATGCCACGAGGCATGGCAGGGATTTTTCTGGGCACTATGCGGTGGAAGGAATTACTGCGATCAAATTATATGCGCATGGGGGGGACAAAGTACGTGGCAGCTGGGTGGGATTTGTTGAGATGCCGGGTGCATACTTTAATTTCCTAAGGGGCCGGAGGAAGGGTATACGGGTGTGGAACACGTTTCTAGCATGGTTTTACACAGGGTATACAGGGTTTTTGGCAAAAACAGGTACTGTATGGCAGGTGCGGATATTGCCTGATGCGACAGGGGCTTCTTGGGTGTTGGCCAATTTTGGGGATGTACGGTACAGCACGGCAATACGGCTGGAACCAAATTTGTTAAGACAGGAGTATGGTGTTCTAGAAGTTTTTTCACTGTTTGTGGTTTGGACAGAATGGGGAGAGAGGTTGGCCACTCGAACCATCAGCACATGTGTGCAATCTGAAGGTAGTGTTTTTTGTTGAACTGACAGAGGGCAAGGGACTTTAGGGTGCTGCATCTGCGGTGGAATTTTCTGCATGCTTCAGGGCTTTGCTCCACAAAATTTTCAAGGCAGCGCGCGTTTAGCTGCCGATGCACTGGATCGTTGGAGGTGGCAATAATTTTGGAAGCCTGGCTCAAGCAAGAACGAAGGCAGGTCAAGGTTTCTGGAGGAATTTTTGGGAACAGGGGCGTGGATGGTCATTAAGCGGGCCGAAGGGTCGTTAGCCCCACCCATGCAGAGAAGTTTCCCGCTTGACACGGTTGGTTTTTCAGATTTGGTAGGTTTGTGACGGGGCAATTTGGGGACTGCTGAGCCGTACTATGGAAAGGGAGGGTTTACGTGGTTTTGTCTTGGGGTTGGAAGGGTTTCCCACACGTCACAAGGGTGGACAAGTGGACAGGTGTTTTCCATGGGCATTTTGGTTTACAATGCTATCCCGTTGAGAACGATATTGTGGAAAGGTTGATGGGGTTTTAAAAAAAAAGGACCTGGGGTAGGGAACAGCGGTGAACAAGGTTTATTGCGTTTGTCCACCGGTTTGAAATTGTACGTATTGCCAATATGCTGGTTGGGTGCACTTGAAGTGGCATGGTCAGCTTCGGCAGGGTAGATAGGTTTGGGGCTCATATGGGAGTTTAGGAGTTGACGATTGGAGGGAAGTCGGTTAGCAGGTGTGGGGGGGGGTTATTTGGGTGGCGGTTGGCGGGATAATTGGTATTTTTGGTATATATATATATATTTAAAAAATAAAATAAATAAATAAATAAATAAATGGGGGACCAGGGAAGCAGACATGGGGAGCACAGAGGGAGTTGCAGCAGCATGGCTGGTATGTGAATGGGGGACAGTTTCGGGACGCACAGGGTGACGTGAAGGAAGGAAGCTGTTTGTCGGGCAAAAGGGGAAATATATTATGCATTTCCATTTGATGGCGGTCTTGAGGGTGGCATTGTCTGGGTTAGGCAGTAGGCCAATTGTCTGCGTGTTTTTTCATTTATGTGGAGCAGCCACGGTGGCAGACAGTTTAGGTTGGCGCTGGTTTTCCTTCTGGTGGGTTGGGGTGGTGGTAAAACGCAGAGTCCGTCAGGTGGGGGGCATGAGCAGTGAGAGTCAAGGCAAGAGGTATAAGGGCATGGTAGCGGAAGCAGAGGGGGGGGTTTGTGATAGTCTACCTTTAAACTATGGTGCTTCTTTGCAGATTAGTCCACCATTAAACTATGTTTTCTTTGCAGGATACATAAGTGGCCCCGGGTAAGCGGACGTGGTTCCATTGCATTGAGCATCATCAGTCATGTGCGAGAGGGGATATATGCAGAGGGGCAACTTTACAGAGGTTTGCTGGACCTTTGGGGTGGCCATCACAACATTTTTGTGGGAGGAAAGAGCAAAATGGAGTGGGGAAGCTTGCATTTCTGGGATGCCTATTAGGCCAACATGGGGGCTGTATGGACAATTTGGTTACACCTGGGGAGAATGGCCTGGTACGGCTCCCTGGGGCTCACCCTACGGCAGAATGGGCATGGAATTTGTGTTGTCTGGACTAAGCGGTCCTCAAAAGAAGATGGTGAGGGGCAATGAAACATACCCACGAAAGGGGCTTGGAGGAAGATCAATCTGGCTATGAAGGTTTTTGGTTGGGATTCATTACATGAGTGATGGAATGCAAGGGCATTTATGGTGAAGGAAGCGGGCACTCCAGAGATGACGGGTGCATTTTTTCTGAAGACGGGGAATGCATATTACATTATGGTAGTGTGTCAAAATCAACAAAAAAAAAAAAAAAAAGAAAAAGAAAATGATGAGCTGAACGGCTTAAGGTTGCAGTGTTGCTGTGGGTTCGCTGGTGGGGCAGCAAAACGCCCAAGAGGGGTTTCTGCTGGGTGGCAGTAGATGGGGGAGGGTGGAGAGCCAGATGCGGGCCTGGCCACCCTTCCACGGGGAGAAGAAGAAACAGGTGAAGGATGACAGAGTGGGGGATGCCCGAGACAGGCAGGGGACGGAAGGAAAAGAGGGATTTGTGGGGGAATGCATGTGGATGCTGGAACGGAGGCAAGATTGGAGGAATGAAGTAAAAAGGAAGAATGGGGAGAGTTCAAAGGGGGAGGTTGAAAGGTCGATAAGTTGAAGTTACAGTGGATATCAATGTTATGTTATGTTTGCAATCCTGTCCTAATAAATGGCATTTTACACTAATAAGTGAGTGTCGACTATTATGTCCCGATGTAGGGACCCGTGGAGAGCAGACGCAGTCTAGTCTCTCCACGGGGGCATTCGGGACAGAGGAAGTGACACACCAGGACAGGGATTGGCTGGGGCTAGGTGGGGGGAGGGTCTAATGGTGGGAGTATATAGGAGGAATGGGATTAGGGGGACGGCCTCTTCCGTGACAGCCTGCCGCGCTGTCATGAAGTTGGCCACCCACCCGCCCTACATAGGGAATAAGGTAAAGTGAATGGGGGCTAGGGTGATGGGGCAAGAGCAAAGGGGGTAGCATGCCAGAGTTGGGGCAGGTTTGCACAGTGGTAGCACTAGATGGGGGAGGGTGGAGAGCCAGATGCGGGCCTGGCCACCCTTCCACGGGGAGAAGAAGAAACAGGTGAAGGATGACAGAGTGGGGGATGCCCGAGACAGGCAGGGGACGGAAGGAAAAGAGGTATTTGTGGGGGAATGCATGTGGATGCTGGAACGGAGGCAAGATTGGAGGAATGAAGTAAAAAGGAAGAATGGGGAGAGTTCAAAGGGGGAGGTTGAAAGGTCGATAAGTTCAAGTTACAGTGGATATCAATGTTATGTTATGTTTGCAATCCCGTCCTAATAAATGGCCTTTTACACTAATAAGTGAGTGTCGACTATTATGTCCCGAAGGAGGGCAGGGCCGTGATTGCTGTGCTACCGCAAGGAGGCTGGAAGGAGTGCGGCTGCCGTCCCAGGCCGGAATCACTCACAGGACTGCGGATGGCACGGGCAGCGTCTCGGCGGCTGCCGAAGGAGAGGCACAGAAGACGGGGGAGCTGGGACCAGGATCAGGTGAGGCAGTGGGCTTCGCCCACCCTCGTCGCCAATTGTCAGGTTGGTGAGGCTAGCGGTAATGACAACACGGGGCACCCGACTGCTTGGAATGTATCTTTATTGGCCGTAACTTCACTCTCCATTTCGCTGTCTACCAAAAACATAACTTTGCGCCTTTGTACTCCACTTAAATAGCCTAGGATACGTCATGCGCTGGCACTGGTATTAGGCCAACGCATGAAGGGTATCCTACGGGAACATCCCTGCCAAACAGTGCAGGGTGGGCTGGCCCAGCTACTGGGGCCAATGCTACACAATAAATCTCTATTTAAAAGGAACTTGGAGGCTGTTGAATTTGGTGGCAAATAATCCAAAGAATTACTCAAGAACCACCAGCGTGTTATCTAAAACAGCTATCTTCAAGTTTGGAACCATTTTAAAAATAGGCATGGACTACAGTTGATTCACCTACTCAAGTATCGAGGGAGTGGTACAGACTACTTTGGTGAGAGGCGATTTTTAAAAAAATCATTCCCTGTTTGCACAACAGCCAGGTGAACTTATGAGCAGTGTGGCCTCAAGAGGTGTGTGTGGTGTGAAAGTAACTTGAGCTTGAGAAGGGAAAGAAAGCTCGAGAGCAGTGGGAGCACAAGAGCGGTGAGACTATCATTATCATCTGATACCTGGGGAGGGGGCTCAAGCAGTGCAGTGACATCATCACCACATCATTTGCTGCATTCTGGAACATTCTGACTGCCAGCTGCTGCTTACATGTCTATAACAGACGCACCCATACCTCATTGGTGAAACATTACACACATTGACGGTCATTTTTGTTTGGGTTCCCAGCGCAATGATGCACACACTATGCAGCATTTCACGGTGAGGAGGCAAGCATGCTTCCAAGATTGCTAGGGCACTCATACATCAACTTGTGTCGGCACTGAACAGCGGAAGAGCACACTTTGGCAAGGTGCATGGTTTGACAAATGCACTCCGATGTGCACAGCTGATTTTCAATGCCTAAGGTATTAGAGTCATTTAGAGGCAAAATTGATTGCATTGTTTATCCAGTCTCATTGTTCCTGCATGCAAGGAAACACACAGTGCTCTTTGATTTTGATTTTTAGAAATATTGAGTGTGTGTGTGTATTTCAGCCAAGAGAAATATATACTGTGTGGCACATTCTTCAGTGGCTCCTTGTGATTATATCACATCCTGATCAACTGCCATGGCTGCAGCAGGTATGATGCAACCCCCTAATTGTTTTTCAGAGAAAGGTGATCCGCTGTTATTTTGAAAACTGGTAGAAACTTTTGGATTTTTATTCATTGGCAATTAATGGGGTAATGTTTTCTGCTATGCGTAAATAGGCTGTGTTACTACACAATTTGGGGGTAGAAGGACTCAACGTGTACAAAAGTCCTGATGCAATAGCTGTGGGGCATGTGAAAGGGGAACCATCTGATGCATTTGAAATTTAGTGATGCTGTTGGACGAGTATTTTGGGTCTCATATCAATGTAGTATTAGAATAGCATGTTATTTACCAGAGTTCAAGGTTAGATGGAAAGAATTGGGAGTTATGTAGCCTTCTTAAATACATTAGCGCACACTTGTGAATTTGACGCATTATCAGATTCCTTTATTATTGGTCCAACAGTCCTGGGTGTTTTGCAAGACTAACAACATGAAGGATATGTGGCAAGAAGGGTCACTACAGTAGGGTGTGTAAAGGGCACAAAGTGCAAATGGTGGCAGCAACCAGGAGTGACCAAAGTTTGTCTTAAGTGTAAAAAATAATGGTACAGTGGATGGTGATTCGAGTGTGATGCCCATTGTGAAATTACAGGAGAAGGGAAGAAGTTGGCTAGTTGACTCTGGTTCTCCTTATAAAGGTGGGGAAGATAATTGGACACATTGTTTAGCAAGGATGCAATTACCTTACACCTGCCTTACATCAACCCTGTAGGGTATGGAGGAAGGAGTATTGACATGCTAGTATTCACAGTGATGAGAATTCAATTATGTGACAGAGAAACTGTGGGGAAGGTATACGTTGCTAAAATAGGGGATAACATGTTGGGATGAGGGATCCAAGGAGACATGGGAATAATGTTGGATCCCAGTTCACAGAAAAATATTTTATTGTTGAAACAGGTAAACAAAAAAGGTGACATCATTGATGGGTATCCATAAGTTTTCTGTGACACCCTTGGGTTTTTGAAGGGTTCTGAGCATAAAATTACCTTAAAAAACAATGCCATACAGTTAGTACATAGAGTGAGAAAGGTTCCAAATGTAATGTTAATCCCATTGCAGGAAGAACTCAATAACCTTCTCGATGCCAATGTGATTGAAGAGATAGAGGCATCAGAGTGGCAAGCCTTGGTCATATTGGCATCTGAGGATGGGGGTAAGAAAATTTGTATGTGCATAGATTTGAGAGACCTAAATAAGCACATATGGGTGGACTGCTAGCCCCTTCCTAATTTTTTGTGTGATGGACTTATCTTATCAGCCTACCACCAAATTATTTTGCACCATGATTCTATACTCGTGACATTGTTTGTCACTTCATTAGGTGCCTATTAGTTCCTTTGTATGCCTTTTGGTGTGGCGTCGGTGGCAGATTGGTTCCAATGGGTGATGCTAAAGATACTAACGGGCATTCTGAAGGTACTGGTTTTCCAGGATGATATACTGGTGTCAGGGAAGGATATGTTGGAAAATGATCACATCCTGAAGTTGGTTTTGGATAAGATGAGGGAGTGTGGTCTCACCTTGAGCACATAAAAAGTGTAGGTTCAGGGTACCGTCGGTCACATAACTTGGGCACACGATTTCTGGGGAAGGTGTAAGTCCAACATTGGAACTAGCGAAAGGCATTATAGGAGCACTTTCTCATATCAACAAAGACTAGGTTGGGTCTTTCATGGGCGATTCATCACTTTCACAGTAAGGACTGATGAGATGATCGTCCTTTAGTGCAGGAAGGGTGCACATTTAACTCCTAGGATAAAAGGTTGGAGTGAAGGGTTGACAGAATTTAATTTTCATATAGACTATGTTGCAGAAGTCTCGAAAAAGGTGGCAAATTGCTTATCAAGGTTACCCGTGGTGGACGGAAATTCCTGCAACTTTGCTCATGGAAGAAGGGAAAGTGGAGGGTGAACTGTGTGGTGTAGCATGGGTAAAAAAGTGTGAGATGGGTAAGGAGGAATGGGACAAGTCATGCGAGGAGGACAGTGTACTCAAATCTGTGTTACAAAGTGCAGTCAAGGGTTGGCAGAAGTATAAGGATTTACTAGAGACCTTAAAGTGATACTGGAATGTTAGTGATGAGGTGTGTTGGATGGCGGGAAGGATTACAGGGTTTCCAAGATTGTCCTATCTCTAAGTTTACAAGGAAGATAATTAATTTAACACACAAATGGCATTTAAGCAGGAATTTAACAAAATTCAACCTATGTCAGTGGTATTGGTGGCCAGGAGTTGATCATTAAGTTGAGGTAGTGGTGAAGGGTTGTGTGTTGTGTGGGAGAAGTGACAAGAGTGAAATTACAAGATCTGCTCTACTATCCTCAGTAGAAATACCTAAGGAACCATGGACTAAATTGGGATTGGACTTAGTGGGACCATTACATAGTTTACCACCCCAGGAGCGGTTTGTTTAGTTGGTGGTGGATTATATTCCGAAATGGGTGGTTCAGTAAGCACAAGAATAGTGACTGAATTTATGAAGGGAGAGATTGCCAGCAAAGGGGTGCCTCAATTCCTGGTAACATATAACGGTGTGCAGTTTTGTTCTAATGAGATGTGTGAGTTTCCCAAAGGATTGTCTATTACTCATTTAAAAGCAGCACTCTAGTCCCCACAGGCAAATGGTTTAGCAGAAAGCATGAGTAGAGTGGTTAAAGATTGTGTGAACAGAGTGTTGGAAACAAGGGGGTATTTGCCAGAGATCTAGAGAGAAAAGTGGTGGGCTCATACAACAACACTGAACTGTGCCACATTAGCATCACCTTTTTCCTTGCTTAAGGGCAGTTCACCTGGATCGAAGCTCAATCCACTTTGCTTGACAGGTAGGAGGGAAAAGAAAGTTAAGGAGAAACATCTTGAGAGAGACATAATCAGAAGACACAGAGACTGCCAAAGAAGGTACAAGGCCAGATTTGATGAGAAGAATTGTACAAAAGCTGTGGTCTGGAATGAGGAGGATGCTGAAGAAAAATGTGGATATTCTGGACTCTGGCGATGTCTGGAATATGTCTAGACTAGTAAAAACAAAAATTGAAAATTAACAAAGCATTATATTTGTGTCTAGACAAGTTATGGACAAATCTTTAATTGCCTGCCATAGACCATTTTTGCTTGTGCTATCATAGAGAAAATAAAATTATGAAATGACTAATATATATAGCAGATAAATATATTTGTTAAAACGGTAATGTATCTTTTTTCATGGTTTATCAATGTACCTTATATTATACCACATTGCTTATTTTTAGAACTTTTTTTGTTGTTGATTATGTTCCAATGGGGGGGTGGGGTGTTGTGGTTGCTCATAATTATGATTGTCATAGTTGCAGAATCATGTTAGGTCATAGTATAGGAAGAACCTAATGTAAGTTCTAAGAGAGACAGTTGGGGAGGAAGATAACTTGCTAGAGATTGGTGGTTCTTGTACTCCTCAACCTACAATAACTCTTCATTTAAAAGACCTTGGAGTCTGATTTGAAGATGAGTACATTGTAACTCCTTCTATATTTAAACTATTTACCACTACCATCACCGATACTACCACCACAACCAATAACACCACTCCAAATACAAAGACAAACCATTCCGTCACCATCAATAACAACCTCACCAGCAATACCACCACCAATGGTACCACAAGCATACGACGAATACCAGCACCACCCCCAATAGCACACCGCCAATACCACCAATACTACCAAGCATTGGCAAAGCCAGTAGGTTTAGATTGAATGTGTTATTATGAGCAAACATAATTTCGGCATGCCTGTATTAGCGTGTGTTCTCAAATTAAACTCAGACCCATAGGCTGTGCCAATGCTTCCTTTCATAAGGAAATTGCATTTTTATTTTCACCAAAATGGCATTCCAATAAAAAAAAAACAGCACTTGGCTGGGGTGTGTCACAGGAGTTGATTGTCACATAATAATCAGTACCCTTGAAAAAACAAAAACAAAATAATCAAACAGTGAATAGTACCCATTAGAAAAAAACTATAATGCATTGGCCTTCCTTTAAAAAGCAAGGACTATTTACAATGCACTCACTGCATTGAAAGCACTCCACATGAACAATGGCGCTCCTCAACCGTCGGAGGAGACTGATGAAAGACAAATACTTCTTTGGGCTTATCCAAAATGTGATATCACCTTATTCAAGCAGTGACTCTAAGGAACTAACACAACAAATGACTAAAGGAGGCTGACCGAAAGCCCTTTCTTTATTTTTTCTCTTTATGTTCATGACAAAATATCTAGGCTGTCCCCAGACGTATTCTCAACAAAAGGTCTTGGATATCAACAAGGCATGAAAAACATCAGGATGGCACAGCACTTTGTATTGTGTTGTGCTGTATTCCGACCATCCTCCAACAGAAACAAAAAAGTGATGAGTAAAGGGAAAATACACAAAAAATGAGTTACTCTGGAATATACCCGTCAAAACAACCGGCAAAACACGCCCAAACATTTATTTCTAGACTATTTGACAGTGAACCTGGCCTTATTCATCCCCCTCCCTTTTCTCCAAAAGCAATCATGTCCACCAAACAAGAAACAGGACAATCTGAATAGCAGGGCACTCACAACTCGGAACACGCAACGCCCACGATGACACAATGATTGACTGTTGCCCCTGACAGAATCAGCACCATGATCTCAGAATCAGCACCATGATCTCCGAACACCACGTCATTAGTAGGGACGTAAAGAAGGAAAAAGATTTGTAGTCGACCAGTGGTGTTCCTCTAATAAAGCACGTGTAAACTGACAACCCTGGGTATTCAGAAGTAGCCAAAAGACAACATTTGTTGCATATTACAAAAACCTTCAATAAATAAATGATTTTCTTAAGTAAAGTCATTAATGCAAACGTCGGAGTGATCACTGATTATATGGAAGAAATCTTGCCCAGAGACAGAATTAATCCATGCTTCCCCAAGAAGTCCACCTTTAATGCTGCTAGCAGGTCTAACGTATATCTGCACAGGGGATATAGAGGAAAGAGTGTCCATAAACCCAATTTACTTTGCCATAAAAAGGCACAGCTATGAGAATAGTAATCTGGTGGGCACATTCTAGGCGCTCCACTTGTCTCATGTTTAAGGAGAGAGCTGTATAAGAAGACAGAGTTTGTAGAGAACATGAAATATGTATATTACCATGATCTGGTCCTTCCTTTTATCAAATAATACCTTAGACGAAAAAAGCAAAAGCAACTTGTCAGATTTACAAAAGATAACAAGCAAATATTGGTTGTGTAAAATGCTTCAAATAACAGACACTTGAGCCCTTAATTTTGAATTGCACAACGTGATGAAATATCTGAGAAGCTAAAGTAAGATTTATCGCTGAAAGGGAGACAGCTTGAAGGCAGCGACCGATAGAGCTGCTCTTGGGGTCTAAAATTCACTGCAAGGGTGGCCACTTTTTTCAGTGAAACTCGAAATCTTCAAAAGGATCGGAGTCACGATACAGGACCCAATTAATCAAACAGAGAGCTAGATTTAACGGAGTCTTTAACAAAATTGCTTATACCCATTCCTTTAATGGGACGTAATAGAGACTGGGCAGACAGTGTCAAAGTATTTTGAAAATAATTACTGATTAAAGAAAGTCTAAAAGTTCCATCACAAAACTCCCAAACATTGGAGGCAGTGTGTATTAATCTATCTCCTGTAATCCCCAATTATCTTTCTCATTGCTAATCTACATATGAATTGTCCTGAATGTTTATAACAAAGCAGCTTCTGGGTGAGGTAGCTGAATGTATTTCCAGGATCACCTTCTCCAACCACTGGGAAACAATGCCGGTGGTGTAATCATACTCCTGTAAATTGCAAGCGCCCAAACTCCCAGCACAAATCATATATGTGCGCCTTTCAAGGGCGGTTTCAAGAAGGTATGCGTTAGCTCAGGGCACAGCTGTGCACCTGTTCTTATGCGACTGCACTTTATGAAGTTCATACCTTTAACAAATTAGTAAATGCCCCTTGGCTTCTGCACGTAAACACTTACTGCACACAGTTGTCTTATCACAAGCTCAAAACTGGTGGCGGGAGCCAGTGTGAAGCCAATGAAGGGCCCTGTGGAGAGCAGAGACACAGTCTAGTCTCTCCACAGGATCCTTTGTGACAGGAAGAACGACACACGGAACAGGGATTGGAGGGGAGGGAAACAGGGGAGGGTCAAAGGGGTGGGTATAAAAAGATAGACAGGGGAGGGGTTGGCCTCCTTCGCGCAAGCGATTGCACTGTTGAAGTTGGCCAGGTAGGATAGTTTAAGGAAAGTTAGGCTGATAGCGTGCTGGGAGAAGCCGGCCTCGGGTACTTGCTTAGGCCTGGAGTTTTAGACCAGGCCTGGGTAGGGTTAGAGCATTCCATGCACGCTGGGGCTCATGGTGTGGCCACAGCCGTTGCCGCGTGTCAATTGCTGAGCAGAGGCAAGGCAAAGCGGAAGTTAGTGGGGGCGGTGCAGTAGTGCTCCCACCCACACCCCTTCCTCTCGTAGCAGTATTGGAACTGTGGGAGGGGGGTGTGATGAGCATGAGGAGGGAGGGAAGGGGTTTGTGAGCCAGGGCCCTGCAGAGGCCATTAAGGAGGAGGCAGAGCAGGCCCCTGGGCGTAGTGTGCCCACACCCCTGGAGCAGTACCAGCAGGGTTCACAGGGGGAGGCCTTCCCCCTGGATGTGTCTTCAAGTAGGACCAGGGGAGTAAATAGGGGGACCGCCCAGGCAGCTGGGGCCCCTAAAAAAGTGAGGAAAGCTAGACAGGGAGCAGGTCAGAATACAGAGCAAGGGGGCACAAAGAAAGTAGTGCATAATGCAAGGGCGGGAGCAGCACAGGTATGGCAGACAATATTGAGGCAGCTGGCGCCGGGGGGTGAGGCACGGGAGGGCAGGGCAAGTAATGAGGTGGCCTCAGATTGGGTGGTGGGGAACAATGAGACCTGGATCAGGGAACAGTGCAGGCTGGTGGCAGAAACAGGGGACAGATGGGCCAAGTTGTTCAGGGACAGGGAGGAGTCTTTAGGCAGGGAGGGAGGGGCAGCATAAGAGGAAGACAGGTTTAGTCAGCGTGGTACCACCAGCAGACATAAATGAGCAGGGTCAAGACCTAGGCAGTTGGGTATGGGTGCCAAGAGAGGGCACTGGAAGGCAATGGGAGGCCAGTGTGGCTGGAGCTTTCAGCAGCGCAAGAGCCACACGTGGCAGCAGCGGTCAGGTGTTGCGCGGAGAGGAGATGCCCACAGACGAGGCTGGCAGAAAGGTGGCGCACCCAACGGGGTGCAAAATGGCCTTGGACGTTGGTCTGAAGAACTAGGGGGCCCTTCGATCAGGGACATGGTCGCAAGAAGGTTCGAGAGGCGGATACCCACGGACCAGGGCTACAAGGTAAAGAGGAGTGGTGTTCGGCGTGGGGTACAGCTCAAACCAGTTCAGGTGTGCCCCATTCAAGGTCCATCGGGGTGGGGGATGAGTCCATTCATGCAGCACCTGTGGCAGAAGTGGCTGTTAGTATGCAGTCAGGTGCGCCAATGGCTCAGGAGGGGGTACAGGCATTTGGGGAGGGGACTAAGAACGCAGGGGCAGAAGTGGATGGTGAAATTAATGAAGGGAGTGGACACGAAAAGTGCCTCCCTTATATGGGCTTGGCAATGCTGTTGGGGTCCCATGTGGAGGAGAAAACTAAGAACCGGATATGGAAACATGAATATGTTGATGTTTTCAATTTTCTTCATAGGGAGATACAGGCGAAGAAGTGGTCAAAGGAAGAAGAGTGGGAGTTAGCTCACAGGCCGAGGGTGCCAATAACAATGGAGAGTTAGACATTGGTGTTCCTTATACACACCAGCATTTATTGTGACAAATTCCCTGACAGAGCCATTGCCCTTTTTAAATATATGGACATCATTCGTAAGGCACAGATGCATTTTGGGGGCTTTGCATGGTTGAGTTATAACGAGGAGTTTAGGGTGAGGGTGAGAATCACCCCAGACAAACCTTTGGGGGATGTGGACTCCGAACTGTGAATGCAAAGGATGCCGTCGTCTTAATTGGCTGCATCGATGCATACAGCAAGTGGGCTGCCGGTGATTTACAAACCTTTTCAGCCCCGTCCCCCAATGGGGGGGGCAGGTATTACTAAGCGAGCACCAGTTCCCAGCAGGGGAGCCTGTTGGAATTTCTAAAAACGCTTCTTCTCAAGGCACCTTTGTAAATTTAAGCATGAGTGCTCGAAATGCGTGGGGAGGCACCCGGTCATTCAATATTTCTTACTGTCCTGCCCTGCGGAACAGTGGAGATCTACCCAGGGTCGAGGGGCACAGGGTGCTCCTGGGGCAAAGGGCTCCTACGCCAATTGAACTGGCCAAATTTCTGCCCTGGCTGTGCAGGTATCCCGATAAGGAAGAAGCAAGGAAATTGGAATGGGGTTTCAGGGTGAGCTATCAAGGACCACAGGGGACAAGATGGGCTGACAACTTGCAGTCAGCCAGGGAGTTGCCAGAAGTGGTTGCTGGAAAATTGGGAAAGGAAGTCACAGAAGGGCGGATTGTGGGCCCTTTTTACGGGTGGCCTGTGATGGATCTATTGATCTCACCTTTGGGAGTGGTGCCAAAAAAGAAGGAGGGGGAGTTTTGGCTCATCCATCATTTGTCCTGGCCAGAGGAGGGGGGTCAGTGAATGATTTCATCGTGCCCGAAGACACGCAGGTAGTGTATGCGTCAGTCAATGATGCCATTAGGCTGGTGCGCAAGTGTGGTAGGGGTGCGATGATGGCTAAGTGTGACATCAAGGCAGCTTTTCAGATCTTGCCCATTTACCCTGGGGATTTGTTATTGCTAGGGATTAAGTTGGATGGGGCTATCTATGTAGGTAGGGTCCTCCCCATGGGTTGTGCGATTTCCTATGCTTTGTTTGAAGCGTTCAGTAACTTTATGCAGTGGGTGTTCACGAAAGTGAGCAGCCCTGGGGCAGTGTCACATTACCTGAACGATTTTCTTTTTGAGGTGAGGTGGAATCTGGGGCATGTGGCAGGGCTTTGCTTTGCTTTGTTTTGAACAGATGGCGCGGGACATGGGGGTCCCTCTGGCCCCGGAAAAGGCCCTAGTTCCACCCTGACTTTCCTAGTCATTGAATTGGATACAGTGGCACTTAAAGCATGGCTGCCATTGGAAAAAGTAAAGGACATTGTGGCTTTTCTTCAACGTCTTCATTTGCTGCATAAGTTCAAATTGAGGGTGGAGCAATAGATGTTGGGTTTTCTCAATTTTGCTTGCAGGGTGGTACAAGGTGGCAGGACTTTTTGCCAGCGCATGGGTTTGGCCCTGTCAGGTGCATCATTACCTCATCACCGGATTCGGACGTCTGCGAGTTTGAGGGAAGGCATCAGGGTCTGGGAGATGTTCCTTACGCAGTTCAATGTGGTCTCCATTGTTTTTCATGAGGAAGACACGATGTGGCAGGAGCAGATCTTTTCCAATCCAGTGGGAGTGGCAGGTTTAGATCTGTTTTGGGGTGGCAGATGGTGCACGGAGGCGTGGCCTCAACAGTGGCTGGCACAGGAGCATAGCTTTGCTGGAATTCTTTCCGTTGTTGGTGGCACTGGCGGTGTGGGATGGTGAACTCGCCAACAAGAAACTAATATTTCATGTGGACAACCGGGCTGTGATGGAATTGGTGAACAAACAGACAGCAATGGATCTTAGAGTATTGCGGCTGCTAAGCCGTTTTGTTCTTCACTGTCTGACTTTCAATATCATTTTTAAGGCAACCCATATACCTGGTGTTAACAATTCCTTTGTGGATTCCCTGTCTCGTTCACAGTGGCAGCGGTTCCGTGCATTGGCACCTGGCGCAGGCGAACACATGACAGCGGTCCTGGCAGACATTTGGGAGTGGGGGGCATGATGGTTGTTAGGCTTGTGGAGCAGTCCTTCGCAGAACCACTCAGCGGAGTTATCGCATGGCACATGGTTGGAGTTTCTGTCTTTTGAAGGGATTGCATGGCAGTGGTGGCGTCAAGAGCGCAGCACAATTGAGACATGTGCAATACGTTTTGTGTTGTTTTTGATTACAAAAGGTCTGTCATCGACAATGATTGGGGGCAAGATAGCTGGTGTCTCTTTTTATGGGAAGTTGTGTTTTGGTTATGACCCGGAGAAGGATGATATATTGGGGAAAATGCTCAAAGGGTGGGGTAAGGAAAGGGGAACGAGTTCTGTGGTAAGGGACGCCATCACGTTTTAATTATTGTGCGAAGTGCACCATCTGTTGCCGGTTTTGTTGCACAGATGCTTAAGAGTTGGATTTGTTTTGGTTGTGCATGATATGGATCTTCTTTGGGGCGTTTTGTGTGTCTGAGCTGTTAGAAGTGGGGAAGGCTGTGGAAGTGAAGTGTGGGGAAGTGGGATTGGAAGGGCACAAGTTGGGCATATGGTTGTGGAATCTAAGACGGATCAGCTTGGAAAGGGAAATGGGTGTGGTTGCGCAAAGGTGGGGATGCGCCAGTGTGCCCGGTTGGTGAATGGGGGTTTTTCTTGACACAGGAGGTGCATGGGTACGAAGGTGTTTCTTGCCATGCAAATGGGGAAAAGCTTACGGCATTTCAATTGTTGGCTGTGATATGTATGGCGCTGTGCCATTTTGGACGTCAGGCAGGTAATTTTGGTACTCACTCATTCCGTATTGGGGCACCAAAAGCATCTGTGCACCTGGGGTGGGATTGGTCACAGATTAGGCGGAATGGAAGGTGGCGTTCGCAATGTTGTGAGCGGTATGTGAGAGCATGAGTGGCTTTGGCGGGGTCACAAGAAAGGGGGTTTTCAGGAATACTGGAGAAACGGGGGGAGAGGGGAGCACATTTTCCCTGTTCTGATAGTTTTCTCTCTTCTCAGGATGTGTGGGGGGCCTTAAGAGGGTGAAGGTGGCCACGTGTCTTGTCAGCCACTCTTTCATTCATTGCGCAGCGAAATATGCTGAAAAGCATATTTTTGGATGCTCTCTTGAACTACTGAACAGCTGTCATGAGGTTTTATGGTGGGGAAAGAGTGGGATGAGATGGGGAAATTTGCTGTATTTTATTGCATCCATGTTGCCTAAGTGGGGTTGCCCGGATGCATCATTTCTTCATTTGGGGGAGAATGATTTGGTACATCTCTCTGGGCTCACCCTACTACAACACATGCAACGAGACTCAAAGCTCCTTCCGAGGAAGATGGCAGGAACTTGTTTGGTGTGGACTGAGTTGGTGCCCCGGCGAAAATGGAGGGGGCAATGAAACATGGGGCGATTGAGAGGTCAAGGAGGAAACTCAATAGAGTCATGAGGATTTTTGCTGGGCACATGGCATAAAGGTATTGACACACAAAGGGATTAAGGAGGAAGAGTCAGCGCTCTTCCGTGATGATGGGGTACATTTGTAATTGTTAGGCAATGCATACCATAATGGGGATGTGAGATTCTTTCTGAGTGACCTGTGGGGGCAAGAAGTAAGGAGCAGAGATGTGGTGTGAGGGTGTTGCAGTGGTCTCGCTGGTGGGGCAGCAAAACTCCTATCGGGTTTGTGCTGGGTGTCAGTAGATGTGGGAGAGTCAGGTGCGGGCCTGGCCACCCTTCCGGGGGCGGGGGGAAGAAGTAGGTGAAGAATGACAGTGTGGGGGATGTCCGAATTAAGCAGGGTATGGAAGGAAGGTATGGAGAATAGGTGAATGATGGTGGAGGATGGGTGAATGAAAAAAATTGGAGGAATTAAATGGAAGACTGAAAGGTGGGGCATTTCAAAAGGGGCAGTGTGGAAAAGAAAGTGGGAAGTTGGAATGTTTTTAAATTGTTCAAACTTTTTATTACAAATTGCAACCCTGTCCTAACAAATGGCTTTTTACACTATTCTGGAGAGTGAGGCTGAACTATGTCACAATGAATGGCCCAGTGGAGAGCAGAGACACAATCTAGTCTCTCCACGGGATCCTTTGAGACAGGAAGAAAGTCACAGGGGACAGGGATTGGAGGGGAGTGAAGCAGGGGAGGGTTATAGGGGTGAGAATAAAAAGGTAGGCAGGGGAGGGGTCAGCCTCTTCTGTGCAAGTGATTTCGTTGTTGAAGTTGGCTACCCACCCGCCCTACATAGTTTAAGCAAAGGGTGCACGATTCAGTTTGGGGGAGCGTGAGTTTTGGTTCTCTTGATCGCCACTTCAGGGCAGGTTGCAGCAAGTGTGGCAGTGGGTGGGGGATGGTGGAGAGTCAGATGCGGGTCTGGCCACCCTGTTGGGGTGGGCGGAAGAAGCAGGTGAAGAATGACAGTGTAGGGGATGTCCGAACTAAGCAGGGTATGAAAGGAAGGTGTGGAGAATATGTGAATGAAGGTGGATGAATGAAAGAAGTAAATTGGGGAAATGAAATGGAAGACTAAAAGGTGGGGCGTTTCAAAAGAGCTAGTGCGGAAAAGAAACTGGGAAGTTGGAATGTTTTTCAATTGTTCAAACGTTTTGTTACTAATTGCAACCCTGTCCTAATAAATGGCATTTTACACTGTTCTGGAGAGTGAGGTTGAACTACGTCATGAAGGCACCTCTTTCACTGCTCTCTCAATGTGCACTGTTGATAACATGTTCAAAGAAAAAACACGTGTTTTGACAGTATTAGGCACACCAAAATGTCCTGTAAGGCCCTCCTTACATTTTGAGGTTAATGTGTGATCCCTCAACATACAGGAGTTTCTGCAGAGACGGGAATTAGGAGCTGTGTTGTAATAAACCGGGTGCAATAAATGCTCCATTGCCTCCACCTTGTAAACCTCCCTATTGCCTGTCTCTTGGTTACCTCCCAGTAAAAGGCTGTTGATGAGACAAGAAAGTACGTGTACCCAGTTTCTGGTTACAGTCAGGCAAAGCCCCTGTCTCAGTGCATGAACTGCTCGTCTGACAGATGAAGCCTGACAACAACTGTAGCTGCAGAATGTCCGTAACTCAGCAAGCCGGGCAAAACGCACTCAGACGTTTCATTATGTTAGGCTGGAGCAGTGATACTCAAAGTACGGCCCGGGGGCCGCATGCGGCCCTCCTGACATTTACATGCGGCCCCCAGGTCAACAGCAGCACTGTTCTGCTGTTTATTCAAATCAGCACTGGCACTAAAAATTGTTAAATAAATGGGCAAGTATTTATTTGGAGTCGAATTGAAGTTAAAGAAAAGGAGTAACTAGGGTGTTCTAATACTCTTAACTTTAGAAACACCTTCATTATTAAAGACATCTTGCGCAAAAATACAAAAGTATGATCTGTGTTAAATTCAAACAGTGCATTTAAATAACCTGCAGAACCATTTCACCTTAGTACATATTATATCAGTGAAGTAAGAAGTATTTTTTAAAGTGATAGTTTAAAACAAATGAATTTAGAAACTTTCATCCCCTTCCATCATACATACCCTGACAACAATGTTAAGTGTATACTAAAAGGCAAGTCAGCTGTTAGGTGAACTCTTTAGGAGGACTAGGTTTCTATTAACCATGAACAACATTATAGTTTATTGAATCAGACACAGAAAGTTTTATGCAGCATACATCCTGAAGACATATTTCAAGGTTCTTATATGTGTGATGAAGAAACAGGAAAAAAGGAGGTAAATAAAACATTTGCCTAGGATCACACAATATGGTTAAGTAGAGAAGCCGGGATTTATACCCAAGTTTCTGGATTCACATTGGGCAATTCAGACCCTAGATGTATATGCTTCACTTCCTCTATACACACTTTACCACTGCCCCTCCCGCCCTACCCCCAGCACTCCAACCACCACCACGCTGGCAGCAATGCGGCACTCGGTCTCATCAAAGACCAAACAGTGGGGCCTCTGGGAAAATATTTGTGAGTACCCATGGACTGGAGCAAACGCACGTTTTTGTTCGCTGTGCACCGACAAGCTTTCCTATTTTTTACCCAACGTTTTCTTTTGCCTGTCCATGGGCAATCTGGTATTTCTGTGTTGTTTAACTGTTGACCCGTGGGCAGTTTATAAACACTTTTCTACAGGTGTCTCTCTGAGGATCTGTCCAGCCATCCGTGCAGTGTTGTGGGTGCGCAGCCATTGTTCTCAGACTGATGACTAAGACACACAGGCCCATATTTATACTTTTTGACGCTAAACTGCGCTAACGCAGTTTAGCGTCAAAAAGTTTTGCGCCGGCTAACGCCATTCTGAAGCGCCATGCGGGCGCCGTATTTATTGAATGGCGTTAGCCGGCGCAAGCAGACCGGCGCTGCCTGGTGTGCGCGAGAAAAACCACGTACACCAGGCAGCGCCGTCGTAGGGGGAAAATGGCGCATGGGCGTCTTAAAATGGGGCAAGTCAGGTTACGTCGAAAAAATCGTCGTAACCCAACTTGCGCCATTTATTTTCGACGCCCATCCCCCATCAACATGACTCCTATCATTGTAAAGATAGGAGTCATGCCCCCTTGCCCAATGGCCATGCCCAGGGGACTTCTGTCCCCTGGGCATGGTCATTGGGCATAGTGGCATGTAGGGGGGCACAAATCAGGCCCCCCTATGCCAAAAAAAATTATTCAAAAAAAATTAAAAAAAACTTACCTGAATGTCCCTGGGGTGGGTCCCTCCAGCCTTGGGTGTCCTCCTGGGGTGGGCAAGGGTGGCAGGGGGGGTCCCTGGGGGCAGGGGAGGGCACTCTGGGCTCATTTTGAGCCCACTTGTCCCTTAACGCCATGCCTGACCCAGGCGTTAAAAAGCGGCGCAAATGCGCCGTTTTTAGCCACGCCCACTCCCGGGCGTCTCTTTTGCCCGGGAGTATAAATACCACGTAAAGGCCTGGGAGTCATTTTTTAGACGGGAACGCCTCCCTTGCATATCATTAACGCAAGGAAGGGGTTCACGCTAAAAAATTACGCACATTCCGGGAACTTTGGCGCTATTCGCCTCTAACGCCATAGTATAAATATGGCGTTAGTTGGCGTTAGTTTAGCGTCGAATTTGCGTAAAAAAAAACGACGCAAATTCGGCGCAAACGGAGTATAAATACGGCCCACAGAGACGCCCTGTCAGGGCGACTGATTATTTCTCTGTCTAGTTAAGGTCGGAAACAAAGGTTTTGATGTATTTGTACCGGCGGTTAATCCAGGCATTCAACTGTGATGGGAAAAGGTTCAAAGCCTTTTGATTGTAGTTTAAGCGTCTTGCGTGGGTTGCTAGTTTCATTTGAAAACATGTTTTCTACCACTTGGAAAGGCATTTGAGTAGCATTTACAAATGGTTTGAAGGACACTCCCAGGTAATGCGGTTTCTCTCACATTTGCTCATCTAAGGAAACACAAACTAAGGCCCAACCTCATTCAGAGACTGCTGGTATCGGTGATGTAATGCTTCACCTGCAAAATACCGAGATTACAGGCTAAGGTATTTCCTGAGTGCACTCCTAACTCAGAACAAATCTACTAGTGGAGATATCAACCTTGAACATTTAAACATTGTATGCATTTCCTTCCAGCAGCATTACAATTTGTTGCAGCTAAAATAAACATGTCAACAGAAGGGATCACATTTTAACTATTTAATGAAACAAAGAAAGCACGACATGAACGAAATCATGAATGTGGTGCACAGTGCAACTTTTAAAGGCTGTATTTTCAGTACACCCAATGCTAAGGCCCAGTCTTAGTTTTGTGTCCTACTTATGATGACTTGTATACGCAATTTCTTAAATATTGAAGGACATCTTTCAAAACTAGCTATACCGACAGAAATGAGAAAGCCCATTTAACGTGCATAGTACAAACACATGAAAATGGATTTCAGGCCTTGTTATGTCAACTTTAAAACTTCAGTATGAAAAATACAATCCATTTACTCTTTTTGTGACCTATCCATGTTATTTTAACACCTAAAATTTACTAATTAGCCAATTAGATTCATCAGTCTCTCCCTCTAAAGATTTAAATCATCACAATGTTCACTACATTACAACATTTCTTTCATGACCCTTTGTTTCTTCTTTCTCATTTCTTCCATGATCTTCAGCTCATCATACATATCTGATTTTTTATCTTCCATCTCAGTGTGTTTCCTTTTTTTGCTGTTGTCTTCTCTTTCTTCAACCTACAATTTAATCAATTCCTATGGCATACTACTTCAAAGAACTTACGTTTAATTATTAGATCAATTACGCTAAAGTTAGTCTGGTGTCAGGACAGGGAGGGCAAGATGCCTGTGGACTTCAGAGGGAAACCTCAAGAAGCATGAGTAGTTCAAAGGTAGAACTGGGTATGAATATTCAACCACACACACCAACTCTTCATTACACTTCTGGACCTGGAAAGCCAGGTAGAAAGACTGCTGTGTTGTTGAAAGGACTGCCAATCTGCTGCTGCTCTGGAGTACTGCTGCCCTGTTGTGCTGACCTGCTTCCATCTTGATTTGGTGAGAAGGACTGGACCTGCATATGTTGAACCCAGGACCCCAAAGTGACTTCAAGGGCTAGTTGTCTGGCCTCCTGACAAGAGCCTCAGGGACAGAAGGCTCCAAAAACCTTGAAACCACCACTTGGACTCTGCCATTTGTAACTCCTACCCTGCTAACTGGTTCCAACCCAGTTCTTGACCCTTGGAAGTGAGCCTGAAGGTACTTTGCCAGCCCATCTGTGGACCCATCAGAACCACTGCATCTTCTCTGGTGGAAGATGCAATCCCAAGCAGAACCGATGCATCACCTCTGCTGCAAGGGTTCTCCAAGTGCAAGGACTCTGCGTCGACCCCGCAGCCTACATCAGAGCTGCTGCTTGTGACAGCTTTTCCTACATAGGCCCTCATATCACAAATATCCTGTCAACTGCAGCCTTGACACCTCAGGTTCTCATATTGCAGCCTCACAGCTCTTCAGAACTGACGCATCACCTCAACTACATGACAAATCCTTGACGCCGGACTTCACAATGCTCCAGAATCAGGATTTACGGTGCTCATGTTCAGCGGGCCGAACTGGGTCCCTGTAGCCACCTTATGCTCCATCACAGTTGGCCTGAACTTGTGACTTTGTAGAGGTCCGGCACGACTAGATATCCACAGTTGGTGCTATGTGCTTTTTGGTGCTCTTTTCACTGAAATCTTTAAACCTGCATATGTCCAGTTCTCTTCATTGGATTTTTGTCATTTTGGTCTTATTTTACTAATTGTCTAAACTAGTGGAGGATCTTTTTGTGGTGTGTTTACTGTGTTACTGCTTGAAGTGTTGCACAACTGCTTTACACATTGCCTCTTAATTAAGCCTAACTGCTCTGTGCCAAGCTACCCGAGGGCTGAGCACACGTTATTTTAGGATTTAATTGTGACTTCACCCTGACAAGGATTGTGGTTCCCGATTGAGTATGTTTTCTTACCCTTTAACCAGTAGTCCAATTTGTTACAGCTGTCTTTGCCTTCAATATACATGCCATCAACCATAGAAGCTACAGTCACTTTATACAGTCACTTCAAATGTTCCCGGATTTTCAGACTTCTCACACCTCATACATACAACTCCTTTCTTCTCCTGTTACTTTCCAAATCTATGATGCATTTTAATTTCTAAATCTCTTTTCAGCTTCTTCTTGCAACTCAGGCTCTCTCACTTCATCCAAATTTCTACTAATTCTCACTCATCTCTCATTACATTTTCTAATGAAATTTTGTTACACATAACACAGTCTACACACACTCTTCTCAATGTTAATGTTAGTCATGAAAGCATGTTTAATTAATCTAACACAGTTCAAAATAGAACCAAACTCCCCAAAATGTAACATGTTTCTCTAATGGAAGCTCAGCATTTACATCACTGATTTTCAGGAAATCTTAACCAAGTAGAATTGACACAAAGACACTACACGTTAGCCTGTAGGAAACTGGAAGTTGACTGTAGGCTGCCATTTTTTTGACATAGAAGTTGGCTGGTATGTCCAAACATAATAGTCTTCAAATGTCCAAACACTTATATAAATTTCTCTATTATAACTGGGAACAGGCTATTCTGGGAGTTCGTTTTTGTTGGCTTTGGGAGCCTGTACACTTTACCACTGCCAACCATTGCTAAAGTGCTTGTGCTCTCTCCCCTAAAAGATGGTAGCATTGGCTCATACCCCATTGGCATATTTAATTTACTATTAAGTCCCTAGTAAAGTGCACTCCATTGGCCCAATAAATTAAATGCTAGTAGTGGGCCTGCAGAATTGATTGTGCCACCAGCTTAAGTAGCCCTGTAACCATGTCTCAGGCTTGCCACTGTAGAGCCTGTCTGTGCAGTTTAAACTCCTATGTCGACCTGGCAAGTTAAAACCTCTTGCCAGGCCTAAGACTTCCCTTTTTATACACATAAGGTAGGCCCTTTGTGACTCACAGGGCAGGGCGAAATTTATTTAAAAGGCAGGACATGTACATTTAAATTTTACATGCCTAGGTAGTGAAAAACTCCTATTCGTTTTTGACTACTGCAAGGCCTTTCTCTCCCATAAGATAATCTTGGGATTACCTTATTTCATTTTATAAGAGTAGTTCCCAATCTGGAAGAGATACGTTTGTCAAGTTTGTGTCTCTGAACTCACAATTTAAAATCACAACTGACGGTAAAGTCAGATTTTAAATTGCAGTTCTGAAAATGCCACTTTTAGAAGGTTGGCATTATCTTCCTTCAGCCATTTGGTGACTACTACTTTCATCTAATACACATCTGGGGTGGGTCGAAAGCTGGGTTGTGCATGCCCTCTAGACAGCCATACACAAAGGGATCGTAGGTGTGACTGATAAGTCATCAACATCCTGATGGGCCATCCTGGGCAGGATGGGTGGGAGGGGCTGACACTCACACCTAAAAGGGCAGTGTCCTGCCACACAGAAAGATATGCATATCCGCCTGTAGTGAGTCGGGATCAGAACAGGAAGAAAGGGCCTCTGCTTTGAAGTCTCCCCCACTTCAAAGGCACAACTGGTTATAAGTGCTGTACCTCTGACACCACTACCTCAGCACACTTCTGGACTTGTGGATAGTCTGCCATGAAAAAGGACTGCTGTGCTACTACAAGGGCTGCCACTCTGCTGAGCTGCTATTCTGCTGGACTCCTGCTTTGCTGAGCTGACCTGAAACCTGCTGGGAGTTAGAAGGACTGGACCTGCATCTTCCCATCCCAGAACCAAAGTGTTTTGAAGGCCTTGCTGGCTTGCCTCCTGTTCTGAAGTCTCTGGGGCATCAAAGACTTCTGTTCCATCTACAAACAACATCTGGACCTTATTTGCTGTAAGTCCTGCACTGCCAAGCGGTACCAACCCAGTCCAGGGCCTTTGGAAGTGAGCGTAAAGAGCTGTAACTGCCAGAACCTGTTCTTTTATTTTTAATATTCTTCATTTTCAGTTCAGGTATCGATATCCAAGAAATAAAATAGAAACTATGCTCAAGTAGTATTAGGCAATAATAATGATCATTTTGGTTTTTTTTGCCCACCCACCCCTTCGGCTGGTGACATCACAATGTCCTCCTCTAATCCTTCATATTGGTGAATGTATTATATTAGTCCATAATATTTATTATGTTGGCCTTGATATAGAATCAGCAAAACATCCCTTAATCACTTCCCGATATATAAACACATCCGAGTTTCAATCATTCTGTATAATGTTAACACATTATTAACAAACAGTTCTTTACTACATCTCCAGACTTCCCTTTTACTTGGCTTACTATTCCCTGAATCCTGCCACATAGCTGTAAACCTTTTTATACTCCCGACTTGTTTTGAGTATGCTTCATCATATTTCTTGGTTCTTAACATTTTATACCACCAGTTCTGTGTTGTAGGAATCGTTTGGGTCTGCCAAAACTGGAGTATTAAAGATCAGGCTACTGCGAAAACTATCACTATAAAATATTGTTGATCTGTGATTTTATTACCTTCTTTATTCCCAACCAAAAAATAGTTAGTTTGGGACAGTCTAGAAAAATATGGCGTCAGTTTCCCTGCCCCTCCTGATGGCAGCAAAAGCATTGATCGGGAATTGATGGGAACATTTTGTAGTGTAATAAGCCATCCACCTGGAAAGAAAAGACATTCTCTGATAGTTAGCTGCCCTTAACAATGTGTACCCTGCTTCCAAAATAATTCTCCAATCTTTGTTAGATATTTCACATTGATCCGCTAGCAATCTGTACCAGTTCCCTCTACTGGGTACTTTACTCCTGATTAGAGCTGTCCATACCCGGTGTTCTTGGGTACTTGCCCTGAGTAAATTAGCACTAAGAAAGTGGGAGTTCTGAAGAAAACTCCAATAGAGTCCAGCCTAGTTTTGTACCAAGTGATATATCTACCTCTTAGAAGAAAATCCCCCTTCTCTTTAAACCCTTTGCTATTCAATTGTGTTATCATCGTTTCTGGAAGGTATAGACCAAAGTATTTACACTCCTGTAGATTTAGCTAAATATAGCCTGATGGTATTTGATGTGTTTTACTTAAAATCTCTGCTCTTTTACTAAGATTGTGGATATATTTGTATTGTGCTTTTTTTGGAATTTTAGTGGTTTTAATGAATGCTTGGAGACTTATTGCTGATTCTATGATCATCCTCTTGACCAAAAATATTTCCAGGGTTTCTCTGTTTGCCAGAACCTGTTCATCGCCGTCGTTGTGCCTATCAGAACTGACGAATCGCCTGCTGTGAGATCGGGATAGACGCATCACTGCCACTGCAGGGACCAATGTATCACACTCAGAACGGCCACATCACTTCAGAACCAACGCGTTGCCACCACTGTATGGGGAAGATCGACACATGGTCCTCCAGGATGGAGTAACCCGGCGCATCACATTCTTGAACCGGAACCGATGCATTGCCCTCAGTCTTGATGCATCAACGCTATTGCCTGGAGAATTCTGGCGCAACATCCCAAATGCGTGGGGATTATTGATGGATCTTGTGCTGCAATAAGGATTAAGGTACTGTTACTCCGTGGGCCCTATGTGGGTCCTGTAGCTGGCCTGCACCCCATCACAGGCAGCCTGAACTCTTGACTTTGTCCTGGTCCAGTGTGGCCAAATATGCCAACAGTCGCTACTTGCTTCTAACTGCTACTTGCACATTTAGGCCCTCATTACAACCCTGGCGGGCGGTGATAAAACAGCGGTAATACTGCCAACAAGCCGGCGGTAAAAAGAATGGAATTATGACCACGGCAGAAACTGCCCACACATACAGCCACTTTAACACACCGATCGCCACGGCGGTAGCATCAAGCACCGCAGTGGTTACCACCAACAGCCAGGCGGAAGACAATGTACCACCCACTGTATTACAATAGGCCTATCTGCCACCTTTTCCGGGGCGGTACCAACGACAACAAAAGCACAGCGGAAACAGATCTCAGAAGTCAAAGGACTCATCTCTGGAGACTCAGGGAAGAACCACGCTGCCATGGAGCCCAAACTGCAGGTGTTCCCCATGCTGTTCTACCTCCTCCTACACCAGGAATACCAATTCCGGCGATGATGACCACGGTGAGGACTGCCGCCTAGCACACAGGGGAGAGGGGAGGAAAAAGAGAGTGACACACACACTCAACATGCAACACATCCACCCCCAACAACATACACACAAACAGATGCAACAACATAACGCATCCACCCCGTACCCCTCAGGAATAATACAAGGACAAAAGGAAGTGATTGAAGTGAGTGTAATAAGATAAAATTCTAAAAATACATCCTCAAAATTCAAACCACTATTTACATATATAGAAATGGGGGGACACTGCCCAGTCCATAATGTCCGTGGTACACAGGGCCACATCACATAGGCCAAGGCCCCACCTTACTCCTGCATCAACATGGAGAGAACAATGCTGGGGCATCAGGTCGACTTCAGCCGTCAGCACCTCAACCGGAAGATGGTGCAACACCACTTGTCCTGGAGGGGGCAACATGGCCTGTGCGATGTCCTGGGGAGTGCAAAGCCACAGTCTCTCTAGTGGGTGGTCTGTCCACTGCTTGGTCCTGGGGAGTGCAAAGCCATAGTCTCTCTAGTGGGTGGTCTGCCCACTGCTTGGTCCTGGGGAGTGCAAAGCCACAGTCTCTCTAGTGGGTGGTCTGCCAACTGCTTGGTCCTGGGGAGTGCAAAGCCACAGTCTCCCAAGTGGGTGGTCTGCCCACTGCTTGGTCTTGGGGAGTGAAAAGCCACAGTCTCTCTAGTGGGTGGTCTTCCCACTGCTTGGTCCTGGGGAGTGCAAAGCCACAGTCTCTCTAGTGGGTGGTCTTCCCACTGCTTGGTCCTGGGGAGTGCAAAGCCACAGTCTCTCAAGTGGGTGGGTTGCCCACTGCTGTGTCCTGGGAGTGCAAAGCCACAGTCTCTCAAGTGGGTGGTCTGCTCACTTCTTGGTCCTGGGGAGTGCAAAGCCACAGTCTCTCAAGTGGGTGGTCTGCCCACTGCTTGGTCCTGGGGAGTGCAAAGCCACAGTCTCTCTAGTGGTTGGTCTGCCCACTGCTTGGTCCTGGGGAGTGCAAAGCCACAGTCTCTCTAGTGGGTGGTCTGCCAACTGCTTGGTCCTGGGGAGTGCAAAGCCACAGTCTCTCAAGGGGGTGGTCTGCCCACTGCTTGGTCCTGGGGAGTGCAAAGCCACAGTCTCTCTAGTGGGTGGTCTGCCCACTGCTTGGTCCTGAGGAGTGCAAAGCCAAAGTCTCTCTAGTGGGTGGTCTTCCCACTGCTTGGTCCTGAGGAGTGCAAAGCCACAGTCTCTCTAGTGGGTGGTCTGCCCACTGCTTGGTCCTGGGGAGTGCAAAGCCACAGTCTCTCAAGTGGGTGGGTTGCCCACTGCTTGGTCCTGGGAGTGGAAAGCCACAGTCTCTCGAGTGGGTGGTCTGCCCACTTCTTGGTCCTGGGGAGTGCAAAGCCACAGTCTCTCAAGTGGGTGGTCTGCCCACTGCTTGGTCCTGGGGAGTGCAAAGCCACAGTGTCTCAAGTGGGTGGGTTGCCCATTGCTTGGTCCTGGGGAGTGCAAGGCAACAGTCTCTCTAGTGGATGCCTTCTTCCACTGGTTCTGGAGGGGGCTTTGTGCCCAGTGTGCTTCATCCTGGCAAGGAAGGGGTGAGCGGATGCCTTCTTCCACTGGTTCTGGAGGGGGCTTTGTGCCCAGTGTGCTTCATCCTGGCAAAGATGCGGTGAGTGGATCCTTCTTCCACTGGTTCTGGAGGAGGCTTTGTGCCCAGTGTGCTTCATCCTGGCAAGGATGCGGTGAGTGGATGGCTTCTTCCACTGGTTCTGGAGGGGGCTTTGTGCCCAGTGCGCTTCATCGTAGCAAGGAGGGGGTGAGTGGATGCCTTCTTCCACTGGTTCTGGATGGGGCTTTGTGCCCTGTGATGCATATCTTGGGGAGCGCAAGGTCACAGTCACTCACCTAGGTGTCAGACCCACACAATTTGCAGTGGGCAGGATGTGTTACACTCCATGGAGGCAGGACTACACATTACTCTCCGGCGGCGATGGCTGCTCAGTGGTGGCAGTGCCGGTGCTGGTGTCGGTGCTGTCAGTGGTGGGAGGAGGCTCCAGCCCTTCCCCTGCAGCCTCGGACAGCTGCCCGCTGGGGCTGCTGCTGCTGGCAGTGGTGCTGGTGGCGGTGCTGGTGGCGGTGCTGGCAGTGGTGGGGGGAGGCCCCAGCCCTACCCCTGCAGCCTCTGACGGCTGCCACTAGGGTTGCTGCTGCTTGCAGTGGCGCTGGTGGTGGGGCTGGTGGCGGTGCTGTTGGCGGTGCTGGTGGCGGTGCTGAGAGTGGTGGAGGGAGGCTCCAGCCCTTCCCCTGCAGCCTCGGAAGGCTGCCCACTGGGACTGCTGCTGCTGGCAGTGGTGCTGGTGGCGGTGCTGGTGGCGATGCAGGTGGCAGTGCTGATGGCGGTGCTGGTGGTGGTGCTGGCAGTGGTGGGAGGAGGCTCCAGCCCTTCCCCTGAGGCCTAGGACGGCTGTCCACTGGGGCTGCTGCTGCTGGCAGTGGCACTGGTGGCAGTGCAGGTGGTGGTGCAGGTGGTGGTGCAGGTGGCGGTGCTGGCACTGGTGGCGGTGGCTCCAGCACATCTCCTGCAGCCTCAGACGGCTGAAGAGCCATGGTTGGTGTTGGGGACTCAGATTCAGTCACAGCACCAGGCCTCCTGTCCCTCCTGCCTGCAGGGGCAGGCCCTTTGCCCCTGCCATCTGGTGGTGCCTCCTTGCCCTTGCTGTCTGGTGGTGCCACCTTGCCCTTCCCCTTGTAAGTTGGTGGTGCCTCCTTGTCCTTCCCCTTGCAAGCTGGTGGTGCCTTCTTGTCCTTGGCAGATGGTGGTGCATCCTTGCCCTTCACCTTGGCAGCTGGTGCAGGCACACTGCCAGTGCTGATGGGTGTTTTCTTGGAGCCTCTCACAACTGCAGTAGCTGACGAAACTACAGTGGCCATGGACTGGGTGGCTGAGGTGCTAGCCTGGGTTCTGTCCACCCTGGCCTGAGGTGAAGGGTGGGGGGTAGGGGTAGGGAAGAGGTCAACTGCGGAGAGGAAAAGCTTCTTAGGGACACTGGGGTGGGAAGAGGATGACGGTTTGGGAGTGGAGGAAGAGGGAGTTGTTGTAAGAGGTGTCTGTCTGCTCTGTTTGGGTGCAGGTGCATGGGCTGGATGCTGTTGTGAGGTGGATGGCTGTTGGGTGTCTGATTGCTTGCGTTTGTGTACTTTGGGAGGAGGGGCACAGACACAGTGGGAGAGGGGGGTGGTGACTGCCAGTGAGGGGCTTGTAGTGATAGGCGTGATGGTGATGGAGGCAGTGGGTGTGGATGTAGTGCATGCAGGTGTGAATGGAGACGCTAGTGGGAGGGTGGAAAACGAGGTGGAGGGAGACACAGTGGAGGCAGTGGATGGTGTTATGTCAGCATCTGGATGGTGTTTGTGTGTGTGCCTGTGGGATGGTGTGCGGTGCTTGTGTTTGCCTGAGCCACTCTTGTGTGTTGTCTTGGGTGCATGCTGGTCTGAATGTGTGCTTGGGATAGGTTGGGGTTCAGGGGAATGGGACTGGGCAGAGGAAGTTGGAGGGGGGAGGCTAGAGACAGGAAGAATGGCTGCCATCAGAGAGGAGGCCAGAGCCTGGAATGATCTCTGTTGGGCCACCACGCCAGAGTGAATGCACTCCAGGAATGCATTTGTATGTTGCAAATTCCCTGCCAGGCCCTGGATGGCATTCACAAATGGTTGACTGCCCAACAGAGATGGATCGCAGGAGATCAATAGCCTCCTCACTCAGGGCAGTAGTGCTGATTGGGGCAGGGCCTGAGGTGCCTGGGACGAAGGAGATGCCCACCCTCCTGGGTGAGCGGGCATGGGGAACTCGCTGAGGGGCTGCTGGGAGGCCGGTGCTGGTACGGGGGAGGTGGCTGTACCTGTAGTTGGGGGGGCCACAGAGGTACCCACCACCACCAGGAAGCTTCCATTGGAGGAGGTATCACTGTCCTGTCTCCGCCGTGGTGCTTCCCTCGCCCTCCGTCCCACTGGTGCCCTCACTGTCGGTGGATTCAGCCTCCTGGGCCATGTGGGATGCAGCTCCCTCCATCGCCAGTGCCTCTGCTCCTCCGCCAGAAGATGCTAATGCACATAAGGGCAGGATGACAAAACAAAAAGGGGGGAAAGAGATAGAGGATACACTTGGTCAATGGCAGCAACAACACCACCCTTGGCGTGCACAACACACAGGGAACAGCCCTACGCACTAGGCAATGCCCTACCAGTCACAATGCTAGACACCATGCCATGGACAGTAATATCTAACGCCAGTTGCAGCATACCTGAGACCCACAGAGCCCTGCCCAGTAGTGGATGCCCACTAGCTTGGTTGGAGGTGGAGATCATCAGCCTCTGCCCAACATGGAAACTACCTTGCAATGTCCGGCCTGGCCTCAGGGCACCAACAGGCGCACATCCCCCACACAGAGACCACCCCACCACATGCAAGTAGTATATTGGGAACTGTACTCACCCCTTTGTGGCTGCTGTGAGGCCCTCAAGCACCCATCCAGCTCCAGATAGGCCACCGCCAGTATGCGGAACATCGGGGGGGGTCAGGGTTCGACAGGCACCCCTTCCTCATTGGGAGGCCATCCCCAACTGGGCCTCCGCCGTCTTCCGTGCCCAGCGTCTCAGGTCCTCACACCATTTGCAACAGTGGGTGCTCCGCCTGCCGTAGACCCCCAGGGTCCGCACATCCTTGGCAATGGCACGCCAAATATCCTTTTTCTGATGGGTGCTGAGCTGCAGAGGAAATACACATAGAAAATCGGTATCAGTCATACCGTCCGGCCTGTTACAATAATGGCCAACCATATCCCTCCCATCCCCTCATGCACATACATTGCCCACCAGACATGCAGCACGCAGCCCAGCATCCCTCAACTAACCCCCCTTACATGAGGCCCTCACATACAGCACTTCATGCATTCATGCCCCATGCATCGTGCTCACAGAGTACTCACCTGTTGGTCTGGAGGCCCATACAGCATTCTGTACTGGGGTAGGACCCCATCCACCAGTCTCTCCAACTCTGCAGCAGTGAAGGCAGGGGCCCTTTCCCCAGTGACACGAGCCATGGTCGGTTTCAGACACAGGTCACAGCAGCACTTGCAGTGTAGGTCCTCTCCTGTTGAAGGTCAGGTAGCAAGTGAGTGAACAGATAGAAAATGGCGGTCACATCCGCAGCGGTGCATACTGTCACCGCCCGCGTACATCACCACTGGCTACTGTAACACATAGGGCCCAATGTTGACCAATGAGGACTTGCACGGCGGTACTCGACCGCCTTCTGCAACAGCGCACAACGTCAGCGGCATTACCTCATTTCCACCTGTCCATCCACACAGGACAGACGGCCTCCATTTCAGGGAGGGGTACGCCCTGGCACTTAACTGCGTCACACCACACATAGGCACTTTACATCAACATACTGTTTCTGTCACAACATGCAATGCACTGTACATATAGGAAATGTTGAAAACTGACCAGATGCAGTCTTGCCCCCTAGATTACAACTGCGGAGGATGGATAGGAGATGGAAACATTCCCCCGTGTACAGGCCCCTGGTGGACTTGGCAACAATGGAGGACAGGCACATTATCCTCACCTACAGACTTGACAGGACCACAATCCAAGATCTGTGAGCCCAATTGGAGCCAGACCTGATCTCTGCTATCCGTCACCCCAGTGGGATCCCCCCACTTGTGCAAGTCCTATCTGTGCTACATTTCTTGGCAACTGGCTCCTTCCAAGTGACAGTGGGCTTGGCAGCAGGAATGTCTCAGCCAATGTTCTCAATAGTGCTGACCAGAGTGTTGTCTGCCCTGATGAAACACATGCGCAGCTACACCGTTTTCCCCCCGAAGGAGGATTTGGCCACAGTGAAAGCTGACTTCTATGCAATGGGACATATCCCCGACATTATTGGGGAAATTGATAGTACACTTATTGCATTGCCCCCCCACCCCTGGAGAAAAGAACAGGTGTTGAGAAATCGAAAGAGCTTTCACTCGATGAATGTGCAGATAGTGTACCTGGCGGACCAGTACATCTCCCATGTGAATGCAAAGTATCCTGGGTCTGTGCATGATGGTGCATATGTGATGGTTCAACTCCAGAGGCACAGGGTGCGCTAATAGGTGAGCCCATGGTCCCCACCCAGTATATGTTGGTGTATGGGTATGGGGTTGGCCCTAAGGGTTAGTGTCTGGCTAACAGGTATCCCTCGGTATGTGCCGGTGACTCTGGTTACCCCAACCTCTCATGGCTACTGACCCCCGTGAGGAATCCCAGGACAAGGGCAGCGGAACGTTACAATGAGGCACATAGGCAAAGAAGAAGAAATATAGAGCGAACCTTTGGCCTCCTGAAGGCCAGGTTTCGGTGCCTCCATCTAACAGGTGGTTCCCTGTGCTACTCATCCAAGGTGTGCCAGATCATTGTGGCATGTTGCATGTTGCACAACCTTGCCTTATGTCACCAGGTGCCTTTTCTGCAGGAGGATGAGGCTGGAGATGGGCGTGTGGCAGTGGTGGACCCTGTGGACAGTGACAAAGATGAGGCAGAGGATAAGGATGTCGACAACAGAACAACAATCATTCAACAGTACTTCCAGTGACACACAGGTAAGACACTGTAACTTCACCTTCCTTAGCAGTTTTGCATTGTACATTTTCACTGGTAGGCTGATATTCCCACAACCATGGCCACCTACAATACCCTTTGACATGTCTATTTACAGATATCTGTGCCCCACTCTGTCTCCTGGTGTATTGACTGCAGCAAACTACAGGTCATACCTAAGTATACATTGCTGTACAGATGAATTGTAATGTTTACAGATTGTGAAACAAATACAAAGTTCAATCACTTGACAGACTCAATACTTGTATTTTTTACAAGGATGTTTATTCATGTGCTAATAAGTGGATGGGGTATTGCTATAGGCTGTGGCGTTGGTGGAGGAGAGTCCAGGATAGGGTCCAGTCTATTTGTATCACAGGTGCATTGTCCAAGGAGGCATAGGAAGTGAAGAAATAGCAGTTCAAGGTGGACAGGGTGATAGAGTGGGACACAAGGGTGACAATCAGGAGAGTCTTATTTCCTGGTGGGGGTCTTGGCAATGTTCTGTGGCTTCTGCCTGGATCGCAGGGAACGTTTACAGGGTGGTTCTCCTTCTGCAGGGGGTAGGGTGCTGGTGGCCTGTTGTTTTTGTGGCGGGGCCTCCTGTCCACTAGCGTCAGCGGAGGTGGAGGGCTGTTCATTGGTTTGGCTAGTGTCAGGGGCCTGTTGGTGTGCCACTGCCTCCCTCATGGTGTTGGCCATGTCTGCCAGCACCCCTGCAATGGTGACAAGGGTGGTGTGCATGTCCCTCAGGTCCTCCCTGATCCCCAGGTATTGTCCCTCCTGTAGCCGCTGGGTCTCCTGCAACTTGGCCAGTATATGGCCCATCATCTCCTGGGAATGGTGGTATGCTCCCAGGATGTTGCTGAGTGCCTCGTGGAGAGTCGGTTCCCTGGGCCTGTCCTCCCCCTGTCGCACAGCAGTCCTCCCAGCTTCCCTGTTGTCCTGTGCCTCTGTCCCCTGAACCGTGTACCCACTGCCACTGACACCAGTTCCCTGTTTGTCCTGTGTTTCTGGTGTGGCCTGGGGTCCCTGTAGTGGTGGAAACACTGCTGATTGACGTGTCCTGGGGACAGAGGTATGGGCCCACTGGGTGGGTGCTGTGGTGGTGTTTACTGAGGGGGGAGGCTCTGTGGTGGTATGGTACTGTGCCTGTGTAACCGACTGTCCGGCGGTCCCTGATGGACCAGGTTGGTCCTGATCCAGACGAGCAGACCTGCTGTCATCACTGTGGGCCTCTTCTGGGGGGGACTGGATGTTGCTGGCACCTCCTCTTCGGTGACGTTGTGTGGGGGACCTGTGGGGATGTAAATGCAGTGTTATTGTTTCTGCGTGTGACGGGGTGTGTTGGCCTCTATGGTTGTGAGTGCCCTGTCAGCTTTGTCTTGTGTGAGTAGTTATTTTGTGGACTGTGTGATTCTCTCTAGTGTGCTAGCTGTGGTGATGGGTGTCCATGCAGGGCTGTGAGTGGTGTCCATGCACTGGTGGTGCATGCAGTGCTGGGTACTGGGATGGGTGGGTTGTGATGGTGGGGTGTATGTGAGGTGGTGGGGTGATGGGGTGAGGGAAGGGGTGGGGGAATGTGATGGCAAGCAGGTAGGGGGGTGATAGTAATAGAGATTTGACTTACCAGAGTCCAGTCCTCCTGCTACTCCTGCCAGGCCCTCAGGATGCAGTATTGCCAAGACTTGCTCCTCCCATGTTGTTAGTTGTGGGGGAGGAGGTGGGGATACACCGCCAGTCTTCTGTACTGCTATCTGATGTCTTGCTACCACAGAACGCACCTTCCCCCGTAGGTCGTTCCACTTCTTCCTGATGTCATCCCTTGTTCTTGGGTGCTGTCCCACAGCGTTGACCCAGTCCACGATTCTCTGCCATAGCTTCATCTTCCTAGCGATGGATGTCTGCTGCACCTGTGATCTGAATAGCTGTGACTCTACCCGGATGTTTCCTCCACCGTGACCCTTAGCTCCTCCTCTGAGAACCTGGGGTGTCTTTGTAGTGCCATGGGTGTCGTGTGAGTGGTGTGTGTGATAGTGTGTGGAGTGATGTGTGAGGGTGTGTGGGGTGATGTGTTGGGATGTGAGCTGTGAGGTGCGTGGATGGTGTATGGGTGATGGTGTTCTGTGACTCTGGTTGTATGGGTGCTCTCGCTGTATCTCTCTCTAGTTGGTAATTTTTGTTAGTTGTAAAGGGATGTGGGTGTGTGTTTTATAGTGGTGTGGGTGTGTGTGTGTGGTGTGTGTATGTGTGTCAGGTGTGTGTAGTTTGAACTGTCCAATGTGGTGTTGTTTTGTATGTGTGTGTGTATTTTGAGCGAGGCGGTATGTACCGCTAATGGTTTACCGCAGTTGAATGTCCGCTGCAGTGATTCGTGGGTCATAATATTGTGGGCGTAGTTCTGTTGGCGTAAAGGTGTGGGTTTTGCTACCACCAGTTTATCACCGACCTTTGGGCTGGCGGACTTGTGTGTGTGTCTGTATAGTGATGGATTGCTATGTGTGGGTCATAATATGGGTAGCAGTATACCGCCATGGTTGCAGTATGTTGGCAGCAGTCAGTATGGCGGTAAGCAGGACTTACTGCCAATGCCATAATGAGGGCCTTAATCTTTAAAGATGTTGTCAACTAAATTCAGCTTTATTTTTCTAACTTGGTGTGGACTAATTTTGTGTGGTGTTTTCACTGTTTTACTGCTTTATGCGTTGCACAAATACTTCACACATTGCCTCTTACGTTAAGCCTGACTTCTCAGTGCCAAGCTACCAGAGGTTGAGCGCAGGTTAACTTTTAGTGTGTATCTGACTTACGCTGATCAGGATTTTGGTTTCTGCTTGGACAGGGTGCAAACCTCTGCCAACCAGAAACCTAATTTTAACACCAACAATGTATTCAAATCTACCCAAAGCCACTTTGGAATTGTAACAATACTTTCAACCTCTGTCTACCACTTTTCTGGCTCTTCTCTAAGCTTTGAAAAGTTTTTTGTAAATATCAGAATATCATGCCTCGTTCGTGGTACATGCACATATGCTCCTCCATGCACTTCTCTCAATGAATATTTTGCAATCACTCAGAATCACTCACACTGGTTCCTTTTTCTCTCTCAGATTTCTTTTGTTTTTGTGTTTTCCCTTTTCTTCAACATATTGGGGGTCATTACAAGCTTAGCCCCCGCCAAGCGGTAACCGCCGTGCGGCCGCCAATGCGGCCGCACTCCCGCGGACCCCATAACGACATCCCCGCTGGGCCGGCGGGCGCAAACCAAGTTTACGCCCGCCGGGCCAGCGGAGATGAGGCTGCAACATAGGAGCCGGCTCCTAATGGAGCCGGCGGTGTTGCGGCCGTGCGACGGGTGCAGTAGCCATGCAGACAGTGAAAAGCTGCCCGGGGCCCTGTTAGGGGGCCCCAGGACACCCCTTACTGCCAGCCTCTTCCTGGCGGTGCAAACCGCCAGAAACAGGCTGGCGGTAGGGGGGTCATAATCCCAAGGGCAGCGCTGCCCTGGTGGATTATCACCGCCGGGGCTAAAACGGCAGGAAACCGCCGGCCCCGGCGGTGCGACCGCGGCGCTACAGCGGCAGTCATAATACGGGTCTCCGTTCCGCCAGCCTGTTGGCGGTACGGACGCCACATTACCCCTGGTGGTCTCTGACCGCCAGGGTCGTAATGACCCCCTTTATCTCTAAAGCTTTTCAAATCCTCCCATTCATTTATATTCCTTATTAAGCCTCTAACATGCATTCTCAGACTTAGAAATCCCATTCATTGTATTCATAATCCCTCATATCCATTCTGTATTTTCAATGCAATCTCTTTTCATGCAAACCACATTATATTCATCTGTCAGTTCCACAAGCTCGTCCTATGCATCATACACATGGCTTGCTGCTTCATTACTCAAGAATTTCAATTAATCTTCATTATATGATAATATTCTCTCTGCACTAATATTACCATAAATAATTTCTCCAAATGTAACCTTAAGTCTATATATGACAATATCTTTTGTCACTTACTCTCTCGGTGTTAGTACTGAATTTTGGAAAGGAAATCAAACTCACTACAAACTAGGGAAAAACACTAAACACACCACTGAACAATTCTAAGAACAACTTGGAATTGAAGATATTTAATCACACTATGTAAATTCTGATCAGCTGTAGTCTACCTTTGAGTCGGTTTGACTATTTCCAGTGCACAAAGAAATGAAATACACAACCCTATTTAGTTCAATCACAACTAGAACATTAAGGACTAATAAGACTTCATATATAATCTTTGACATAATGCCACACACATACAGCAGACAGCTGTATGTGTGACAGCTATATATCTTGGATTGCTTAGGATCCGCTAAGTAACAAATAAAACCAAAAAACACATTAAATCACAATATTTCATTAAAACATTCAAAACAATTTCAACTATTACAATACAATAAAACGTGCAACTTAGACATATTTAATGCACAAGCGTCACATAAAACACAAAAATATTGACATAACAGCAATACAATGCAATATGCACCACTTCCTTAAAATACACTACATCCATAACATGCCACACTGTAACATGTTCTGCAGAGAGTTCAAAACATTCCACATAACACAACACCACGTTTGCAAGCTAACTCACTTTATAAAGCTCTATTTATATTCTTGTAATACAATCTGCAACACTTCAACAGGACCAGTACATCAATGTGATTCTGGGACTTGAAGCTATCAGACGTTAATATCTCCCTAACCATTTTTGGAAATAAAAATTACAATCACAAAACGGTACTAAAGTTTTCACCACTCAGTTTGGTAAAACCATCTAGCTTGCCAAACCATCCTCTGCTACAAAAACTGTCATTGCATGTTTATCATTAGAAGGGACGATTGGATGAACCAGGGCTATGTGCGAGTCCCTAAGGATGACAGCCCTAAGCATACATCACAAGAAAAAGCCAGAGAACCCAAAAGAAAGAGAGGAACATGAAAAATATTTAACTATTGTAGCAATAAGAAGACTGATGTGATGTCTGTCTCTAAGGAGAGCAATGCAAAGACCTGATTTACATTCCAAAACAACAGTTTTAAAGCATTTTATAACCAGAAATTCAAACCCAAACTATGTTATAAAGAGGCACTAGGGGCTTTACCTCTGACGTTGCATCAATACACCTAATCATCATTTATAAGTTGCGCTATGTAAAACAAGCTCACTCTAAAAGCCCTCCCAAACTAAGTAAAGAACTAGCAACTCTGCATACAAGTGGAAATGACGCTGCAGTGCTAAACAATAGTTGGTTGAAAATAGGAATAAACCATATTTCTACTAGTGAAGATATGAACCTTGACCATTTAGACATTGTATGCATTTTCCCCAGGCTGCAGGCAATGAGCTTGTAAATTGTTACAGCTAAAATAAATATCTCTACGGAACAGAGTTTGTTTCAACTATTTATTAAATACAGGAAAACATTGTATGAATAAAATCATGAATGCAGTGCACAATGCAACTTTCATATGCTACCTTTTCAGAGTAATCAGACTAAGGTCCAATATTATTTTTGCTGCCCACTTTTACTAACTCAAACACACAATGTATTAAATATTAAAGGGTATTTTTTAACACTAGCTGCACCGACAAAGATGAGAATGCACATTTAAAATGTGCACAGTGCAACACTTAAAATTGATTTTCGCCCTGTTATGGCAACTTTAAAACATCTCTATTAAAAACACAATGTATTTGGGCCCATATTTATACTTTTTTAGTGCCGCATTTGCGTAATTTTGTTACGCAAAAGCAGTGCAAACTTACAAAATATAATTGTATTTTGTAAGTTTGCGCCGCTTTTGCGTAAAACAATTACGCAAATATGGTGCTAAAAAAGTATAAATATGGGCCTTATTCTATTTGCGACCCATCCAAGTTATTTAACACATAGAAATTATTCATTCTAAATTAGCTTCATCGCAATGATGGAGTCAATATACAATATACAAAAATGTACTTGTATGTGATTTGGGCTGAGTCAGCTCAGACTGCGGAAAGTACAAATATTTGGCAGTGTCATCCCACTGTTGCACACAACATGCTAAATAGAAAGTCTTGCACGAGCCACATAACTATTTCCATGATTCTGTCTGGCCATACAGAATGACTGACATTACACTTTATCAATGGGTTCATCTAACATTTTAGAGAAGAATCTGGCAAAGTCAATAGGCAAGAGTGTACGTTAGCATATTTTGGTGAATCAAATAGTTTCAAGGTCTCACATTCCTGATCGCGTGAAATGTGTCTGAGATGTGACATAGGTTAGAAATTAGAGAGATGAATTAAAAAATAATTGTCTGAGGCAAAACTTTGATCTAAGATAAACATATGTCATATACACTTAAGGCCTGATGTAGGGTTTGGGGAGGAGAATACTCGGTCACAAACGTGACAGATATCCTATGTGCCCTATTATGGTCAAATTATCTCCTGTGGGGATCGTAATACAGCAGACGGGATATGATGGAGTATTCCTTCCCTCAATACCTAAATCAGGCTCATAGACTTTGAAGAGTTTGCTTGAATAATATCACCTAGTATAGTAAGTAGAGGAGGACAATCTAGCTAAAATCTCTAACAATGAAAAGATATGTTCTGTTTTTGCTTTTGTTTTGTTGTGTGGCTACTACTGTACCATAATTTCAGATTCTCTCTGCAGAATAGAAGTAATACATGCCTCCTATATAAAGGGAAAACAAATGCATATGTTACAAATTAGCTAGTTAATCATTATTTTGCAAAGAATATTGCGACAGTTTGTGGTAGAATGAAGTGTGGATAACAAATCTGCTTTGATAAATTATATGTCAATCAGTCAAACAACATTTATAAAGCGCAGCTTATCACCATGGTGTCTCAAGGTGCTAGCTGGGGGACACGGGTCAGACAAGGAACCAAGTCTTGCAGTCCTTCCTGAACTGAGCCAGCGATGGGGACTGCCTGAGGTGGAGCGGCATTGTGTTCCAGGTCTGTGCAGCAAGGTAGGAGAAGAATCTTCCTCCTTCCGTGTTCTTCTGGATCCTGGGGATGGTAGCAAGGGCCAGCTGTGCTGAGCGGAGTTGCCTGGAGGGGGTGTAGAAGGAGGGGCGGTGGTTGAGGTAGACAGGTCTAACGTTTAAAGGGTCTGTATGTGTGGATCAGGAGTTTGAAGGTGATGTGTTTGGTGACAGGGAGCCAGTGTAAGTCCCTCAGATGGGGAGAGATGTGCCTTTGGCCAGGGATGTCCAGGATCAGTCTGGTCGTGGCGTTCTGTATTCTCTGGAGTTTTGTTTGGAGTTTTTTGTTGATTTTGGCATAGAGTGTGTTGCCGTAGTTGAGGTTACTGCTGGCAAGTTCTTGGGTGACTGTTCTCTTTGTGTCAATGGGGATCCACTTGAAAATCTTCTGGAGCAGTCGAAGGGTGTGGAAGCATGATGAGGAGACCACGTTGACTTGGCGGGCCATGGACAGTGATGAGTTGAGGATGATGCAGAGGTTGCGGGCATGGCCGGTCAAAGGTGGAGCAGTCTAAAGGCTACTGAACCACCAGGAGTCATCCCAGGCACTGGTCGCAGGCCCCAGGATGAGGATCTCCGTCTTGTCTGATTTGAGTTTGAGATGTAGTGATAATTAAATGAACAGATGCATAAATATGTTTTTTTTAATGAACATCAAATACCATAATTAATATCAAGATTAATCACATCATGGCACAAAGTTACAGTATTTCTATGTTGCATTATCAAAAATATTGGCTCATATTACACTGTAGGCAACATGGCATACTAATGTTTCTACCATGGGCCTTATATCTCTCATGTTTTCTTGTGCAGCATCTCTCCTTGTACACAGTTTCCTCTTACTTTGTGCAGTAGTCAAGCTTCTTATCCATTTCCCAAGAATATGGGTCACCTAAGTTCTCCAATATTGTACTATATCTCTTTTAGCTACAAGTAAGACTAGTGCAATTGGCGTTCAGTCCCACCTAGGTCCCCTGCAATCCCCCATTATGCCAAGATTTGTTATTTTGGGATCCATTGATACCGGTTCACTCACCACTCCTTCCAGTATCTGGTGTATTTAGCTCCTAAGCTGCGTAATTATGTGGAATTCCCATACATCTTATGGAAGAATATGCCAAATGTGCTTTTGCAGCACATGCAGTTAAGGCTTCTAATCTTACACATTTGCTATAACCTTTTAGGGTTATAGTATATCCTGTGAAGGTATTTAAATTGAATACGTCAGAGACAATTGGAGATTGCTACATGTCATGAAGCCATTTTAGCTTCCATCCACTTCTCTTCCTCCAGTCTTCCTTGATCCTGTTTCTATCTGACTCATTGGTCACTTAAGGGGTTGGGCACTTTGAGTACTAGTGATCTATAAATGCTAGAAATTCCCCTTCCACTTACTTGTGGCCTTATCAGCTAAGGTTCTAAGGGAAAGTATGCTGTAAAGTTAAAGCAGTGGCTCTTGGTGAGTGATATGTTGCTTGCAAATCCATCAGGAATACCATTTGGTGGCTGTGACACCAACCAAGGTGGCTTCAGATGAGACACCGAATTTAAAGGGGTCTGCCTGAAGTAATTTCCTCCACTGTCCCTTCTGTGTAGGACTGCCATGGAAACCGTCGTGGTCTGATAAATAAGCCGAAAAACTCTCCCAGACATACGGGAAGAAAACTCCCAGCATGCCAGGAACATTCTGTATGAGGTCCTAGTAATGGACCACCAACTTGAGGGTATGTATCCAGGATACAAAAATCTCTTGGGGGTGTAGATGACACCATCAAGGGTGTGAGGTGGCAATAAGGTGGCGGTGTTGATAGGGACATGTCACTGAGGTGGTTTGTGGGGTGGTGTCAGAGACAGTGAGGATTGAGGTTGGTTGTCACTGATGAGACAGGGCTCGTCCCACTATTGCTCCACAAGCTAAGCCAAGTGCAACCCCTTGAACACTTGACTCTTAGGGTAGCGATGGCAAACAGTCACAGGCTGGCCATCAGAACTTAACAATCAACCAAAAGGCATTCTCAATGTCCAGCCCTGTGCTTGACTTTTCAAGAAAGAAAGTAGCTTAATTGCATAGCTGCAGTAAATATTACACATTCCAATTATCATACAAGCCTGTGTCTCCTGACTGTGATTCTTTACAGGGTGCTATGCATCCCTCACTCATTCTGCTATTGATTTTCAGGTGCCCCCCAGCTCTAGGTCTATACCCTTGTAGGAAACCATAGATTGCCTCAATTACGCTCAGGTGCAATATAATGTACACAGTCAAATGCACATTCAGCTTTTTAGTTTAACACTGTTCTCAAAATGAATGTCAGATTTAGGGTCCTCATTTGCCCTATGCAATCAACAGTTGCCCCCACATATCCTGTGGAAGCCACCACAAGACAAAAAGTCAGACTTTGAAGGCTGGGTGCAGTTCACACCACCTATCCAGCCTCAGTCTGTGGAGTCATGGCACTGGGGCCAGTGCAGGTGCAGGCATGGGCATCTTCAGACATTGCAATGATGCAGCACCACCTGGGCAGAGGATTAAACCTCTCGGAGTCAAGTTGTGGGTAATCACAACAGCTGCAGTCTCGACCAAACCAGAGGTAGGTGTGGTTCTGATCAGACCAAAAGTAGGTGCAGCCCATGTCCGGTCAACGGCAATCAGGCAGTTGTAGCCATCATCCAGGCCTACATCAAGCATGTAGTTAGAGCCATTATCTGGCCTCAGGACAATCACTCAGTTGCAGCCCTCATGCAGTAAGCCTACAGCACTCACAAAGTTTCAGCCGTGGCCTGGGCCCATCCCAATCACACAATTGCAGCCATAACTGGACTGACAATGAGCACAGTCTTATGGTTCCCACTGTGAACTGAGATGAAAGGCCAAAGGGGGGAGGCGCAAGGGCACACAGATCCTCACTAGTTCCCTCTTGTGGAGTCATCTCTAACTGGACATTCCTTAACCATTAGTGATACATTTAGGCCCTCATTATGACTTTGGTGATCTTTTCAGAAGACCGCTGAAGCCACGGGTACCAGAAGACCGCCAGTGCTGCCGGTCTTCCGACCACAATATTATAAGTACTGAAGGATTTCCACCACATTTTGGGCAGAAATCCTCCAGTAGTCATTCTGGTGGTCAGAGGCGCCTGGGCGGTTCCACCTCCAGCCCCACCCCACCGAAAGAACTCCACCAGCTGTATTACGACCTGTTATACGACCTGGCAGTATCCTGATGGCGGGGCGCTGCCAGCGGTGGAAGCACCGTTCCCGTTCCCTGCTGGACAACCTCCTTGTTGGACTAAGTAAGTCGGTTGTCTGACATGGGAGGGGGGTTGCAGGGTGATGGGTGTTGTGTGTGCGTGTATGAGTGGGTGTTGTCTGCGTGTATGAATGTAAGTGTGTATGCGCGTGTGTATGGGTGTTTGAATGCGTGTATGATTGTTGAAGTGAGTGCACATTGGAATGTTTGTGTGGATGCGTGTATGTATGCATGTGAGTGAATGCATGTGAGTGAATGCTTGAATGGGTGCGTGTGAGTGAATGCATGTATGTAAGTGTTGGTGAATGAGTGTATGTGGGGTGCGTGTTGGTGTGTGTGCATGTGCGTGTATGCGGGGAGGGGGGTGCTGTCCTGGAAGAGGGAGGTGGGGCGTGGGTGGGCTCTAGTATGGAAGGTGGGGGGGCATTGGGATTCCAGGGGTGTTGGGGGAGTCATCTGCCAGTGACAGGAAAGACATTTCCTGTCACTCGTAGCCTTTCCGCCAGGGTTTTTGTGGCGGTGCTACCGCCACGGAAACCATGGTGGAAAGCCGACTCGTTATGCCGCTGGTGGTCTTCAATGGACTGCAGGGCCAGAGATGCTAATCTCCGGCCTGGCTGTCCAACCGCCCTGGTGGTATAAGCGTGGATGTGCCGGGTTGGCCTCTGCCAACCCGCCACACTCATAATGTGGCGGTCTTCACCGCCGGCCGTCGGTGGTGAGACCACCACTGTGGCCCTGGAGGTCTTTGGACCGCCAGGGTCATAATGATGGCCTTAGTCTCTCTCCTCCTGGACAGTATTTCCTCTTTAGGGCCAGGAAGAAACCTTCCCCAGAAGGCAGGCATGCTTCTATGTGCACCTGGGAAGAACTACAGCTCCTCCAATAGAAAGTATAGACTTCAGATGATGCTCCCTCACCTCTAGGAGACTGATTGTCAGGTGGACACCAACTCTGGTTCCGCAGCAGTCCTTTGAGTGTTCTGTTGACACTCCCTTCATTCATCATAAAGGACTTAAAGCTGGAGCAAAATTGGGTGGTTTAGGTTCCACTTTAAACACAACTTCAAGACAGGACACGAGGACCCACAGTTTCAAACTGTAGCACTGGTTTGGGGAAGTTCTTCAGTCGTGTCCTCCTCAATCACCCGCCATATGTTTGTGTAGAGTGATGCTTCTCACAGAGGTAGCACTAGGTGTGTCTCCAGCCTTAAACACCTTCAACAGTGGCACAGTACTCACAGACAAAAGTACAAACCTTACCTAGAAACTTCCTTACCTCTCACAATGGAGTCTACCCTCCCACACCTCACCACTACCATCCATCAATTGGGTTTTGCCTGGGAAAACTAATCAGCAGTTGTTTGGCAAGAAAACATAATATATGGTATTTCTAAAGGTTGCCCTGTCTGTAGTTTTGAAACTTCATTGTCTGAATATCATATATCCGCTACAAGGATGCAAGCAGTACACTTCCACTGTCTAGGAGCACAGTCATTCTTGGGCTGGTCAGGCCAGGGGCATCAAAGATAGATCCCACTGCCTCCATTGTTGAAGCTCACTAACACACACAACAGGGATGTGTTACAGACTCTACACACATACATGAACTTAACAAACGTAGGATGTCTGCACAATGTTATGGGCATAATAGGAGAAACTTTACACAGGTTGCAGTGACACTGCTAAAAATGTCTGTTGACACTACTGATTGTCTGTAAAAAATGGTACGCTACATTCACCACTTTATGTGCATATTCAGGGCAGGGTTTGTAGTACACTGCCCGCAACGAGGGGATGCTTACTGTGCCCCTCCAGGTCACAGAACAGGTGCAGGACCTCAGACAGTCAGGGATGGGTCTAGACCTCTGCGAACAAATGTAGATAGCATGACACCAGGGCCACAATAAAAGTCAGGATATCATTAATGCATGCCAGGGCAGGGAATCATGCTTGTATACCATGCAGGAGACATTACCATCCCAACACTCATATTATAAAACATTGTGTTTTGTATTGTGCTCAGGACAAGATGAACATCTTTTGGCATTTCCACAGCATTGGATAATCACTGCACTTAATATATGTGTGGAAGAATTTCCCCTTCAAAGGAAGAGGTGTAAGGGTAGATTTGGAATTGTATGCAATCGTAGATGAAATGCCATAAAATCCAGATCAGAAGGCTCCACATAAGCAAATTGAAGATCGTTTCCCACCCTTGTGTAACATGGGTAACTTGCTGGCACAGAGAAGAACTTAGGATGTCTAAATGTCACTGCAAGCAATTGGAATGAAAATGGAGGTTCAACCAAAAAAATACAAACAGAGACAGGTACAAAGCTGCATTACAAAGATACCACCAGCAAATCAGGGACACAAAAAAGAAGTACCCGGCAGACCTCATACACTCCACCACCAACGTGAACAGGGAAATCTTCACCCTGGTAAAATAATTCACAGGACTCTCAGTCATCACCAACAACATCACATTCTCCCAGAACCTTTGCATTCAGCTCTCCAGATACTCTGACAACAAAATCAAGGAAATGTATGGGAGTTTCAAGGACCAACCTGAAACCAGCCACCTCCCAGGGACCCTTCCCATTATGAAAGACGAGCATACCCTGGCCACCTGGAACATCCTCACCATCAAAGAAACAGCAGAACTCATGATGACCACCCACTCAGGGCCCCATCTGACATCTGCCCCCACCACATATTCAACAAAGGACACACCCCTTCAAGCAGAACCCTCAAAACATATTCAATCCCTCCATCAGCACTGCGACTTTTCCACCAACATTAACAGCAGCTGTCAACGCACTGATGACAAAGCCTATTGCATACCCCACCAAGTTCACAAACTACTGTCACATAAAGTTCCTGCTATACCCCATCATGGAGAAGGCTATTGACAGACGATTGTAAACTCAAATCCCCGATCAGCAAATCTTCAATATCTTTCAATCAGGATTCTGACCCAATTACAGCATTGAAATAACCCTGATCACAGTTACTGCCAACATCAGGCTGATCCTGGATAGAGGAGCGGTGCCAGCTCTTATTCTCCTTGGCCTCTCAGCCATGTTCACCATGGTCTCACATCCAGTTCTTATCCAACATCTGCACAAAATCTGCCATCCAAGGACACACTCCTAAGTGGCTTGTCTCATTCCTCACAGGAAGGACCCAGTCAATCAACATGTCACCCTACACATCAGAGACTCAAGAACTCATCTCTGGAGATCCCAAAGGCTTCTTCCTCAGCCCAAACCTCTTTAACATATATATGAGCTAATGAGCAAGCATCATCAGAGCCAAACAACAAGCACATTGGAGTCATGGCTTACATCACCAAGATCGCCAGATTGATGAAAGATAACTGTCTGAAGCTCAACTCAGAAAAAACAGGAATGATCATCTTTGCAAAAGAGACTTCAATGTTGGACTCCACCTGGTGGCCAGCTTACTTTGAGGATACAACCACACCCAGCACGAAAGCTGGAAACCTAAGGATCATCATTGAAAAACAAACTGGACATGTCAACTCAGATCAACCCAGTGGCCTCGTTGTGCTTCCACCTGTGGAAAATATTGAAAAGGGTTTTCAAGTGGCTCCCACCGGACACCAAACAGATGGTCACTCAAGCCTTCATCAGGAGCAGATATATCTATGGAAACACCCTCATTGCCAGAGTCCCCAAATACCTAACTAGCAGACATCAAACCATCCAGAACACAGCAGCCCACCTCATACAAAACATACCTCATCAAGAACACATCATGCCTCACCTCAGCACACTGCACTGGCTACCGATCCACAAGACAATCATGTTCAAGTTACTCACTCTCATGTTCAAAGCATGCCACAAGACTGGACCAGGATATCCTAACAGCAGAATCCATTTCCACCATTGTAGAGACACCTCAAGTCAGCAGGACTAGCCCTCGCACAGGTCCCACGAAAACACCAGGGGTAGGGCCTTCTTCTACAACATACCCAAAACATGGAATGACTTCCCTCTCCAAATAAGGAACTCTTCCTCCCTCTTGGATTTCCACAAAAAGCTGAAGACCTGGCTCTTCGTTAGATTCATAGAGTCCAGCACCACACCTGCTTGGCACCAAGATACTCTCAGGGGTGATAAAGTGCTGTACAAATACCATGGCATAGTATATCATGGTCCATACCTAAGACCTGCACTGAGGGAGATCAAGTGGGATGGCAAAATTCAGCAACTTAAAAAGCAAAATACATTTAAAGAATAAGAAAAGCATGGCCCAAGCCAAGTTGAACAAAAAATAAATCTCTATCAGCTAACTACTGTAAGAAATTGGGTTGTTGGTTGACTAGGGTGTGAACCTTGGTCAAGCAGCAACCCAATCTTTGTCATAGATCGACAGAAACCAACCCCTAATTATCCTGCACTTGACCCTCTGGTAGCTTGGCGCAGAGCCGGCAGGCTTTACTTAGAGGTAATGTGTAAAGTATTTGTGTAAAACGTTAAACAGTAATAAAGTGAAAAACACCACAAAAAAGATCCCATACCAAGTTAGAAAATAGTGTAATTTTTAATAAATAAAACAAGACTAAAACAACAAAAGTCCAATCAGTAGAACCAGGTAAATGCAATTTCACAGATTTCAGTGAAATTAGTGCCAAAGAGCCAGCTGTGAATATCTGCTTGCATCGGTGTGAGACAAAGTCACAAGTTCAGGCTGACCCTGATGTAGCTCGAGCCGGCTACAGGAAACCAGTTATGCCCACTGAAAAAAGTACAGTAAATCCTGATTAGCGGAGTGTTGCAAGGGTCTGCATCGAAGATGCATTGTGCAGCTGAAGCAATGTGTCTATTTCCAGATACAGCAAGATTGAGATGCAAGATCATGTGCCATCACCAAGCATCCTCCCAATGAGGGCTTGGCATCATCATCGAGGCTGCCATCAACTAGGCACATGACAGCCTGCACTGAGGATTCATCATACAGTGGTGGAAATAGGATACAGCCTATTCAAGTGTAAGTGGAGCTGTACCCAGCTCCCCTTCTTCCATCCTGCAATTGAAGGCCCATCCAGGCCACCATTGTGTGGCTGTCTAGGAGGAATAAACAAAGCCAGCCATATGACCCAGAAACAGTCTGCAGGCACCAAATGGCTAAGACAGAAAAATGCCAACTTTCTAAAAGTGTCATTTTTAAAATTGTAATATAAAATCCAACTTCATCAAAAGTTAGTATGTTACATTACAACTCCAAAGACACCAAACATGAACTGGCTACCTGTTCCCATTTGGAACTTACAGCTTATTAAATGTAATAAGGTAACTATAGTGTTATCCAATGGGAGAGGCAATGTGTAAAGTATTTGTGGAATAAATCATACAGTAACACAGTGAAAAAACCACACAGGTTTTGAAAACTACATAACATTTATCTGAATAAAATATGGTCAAAACAACAAAGATCCAATAAGCACAAGTTGAAATATCACCTTCAAAAGTTTTAAAAGAGTCTTAATCCTTAGAAATAAACAGTTGTCTCTTTGTTACACACACTACCTGGTATGCATAAAAAATAATGACGCATGGAGACCGCAGAGGAGGAGATGCGTGGAAAAACAGAGTGTTGATTTGAATTTTCCGACACGGCAGACGATGCGTTGTTTCTTTCCACGCTGCAAGGGATTTGTGTCATTTTTCTGCGCACAGTCTTAGTTCCTCACTGCGGTGCGGGGATATTTTGATGCCCAGGGACGGGTTGGGGAAAATCCTTGATGCGCTGGTAGAAGGCATGGGTGCTGCATCGATCCAGTAGGTGATGCGTTGAATTTTCCATCGTAAGGCAGGTGCTGTGTTGAATTTCCAGTTGGGAAGTCAGGGCTGCGTCCTTCCGGTCAGTTGTGTGGGAATTTCTCGATCGCAGTGCAGGCTTCGCGTCGATTTCGGAAGGTGGTGCATACATTTTCAACGTACAAGGAGTTTCCTGAAGACATGAAGTCTTTTTGGCCCTGATACTTTAGAAAACAGGAGGCAAGCTCAACCCAGGCCTTGGAGATCACTTTTGGGGAAGGTAGAGTCTTTCTCAATAACGTCCAATGCCAGCAGGGCAACAGCAGGGCAGCAGTCCTTCCTAGCAAAGCAGTCCAGATGAGTCCTTTGGGCAGCCAGGCAGCTCCTCTGACAGGGTGCAGGTGTTGGTCCAGAAGTGCCTGGCTTGGTAGGGTCAGAGACCCATTATATATCCCCAAAAATGCCTTTGACGTGGGGGAGACTTCACAAAGTAGTATTGAAGTGTACAAGTTCCCCTTTCAGTTCAGTCCTGTCTGCCAGGTTCCCAGTAGGGGGTTTAGCAGTCCATTGTGTGAGATCATGCCACTGGCCTTTAAAATGTAAGTGTCAGGCCCTCCACCCTTCCAGCCCAGGAAGACCTATTTAATTTGCAGATGAATGCAGATGTGACTGAGTGTCCAGTGTTTGTGGTTGTCTGGGTAAAATGCACAAGGGAGCAATCAACCAGCAGAGACCAGAGGTTGATTGGAGACAGTCCGTAAGGCACAGATGGTTTTAAGTGCAGAGAAATGCTCACTTTCTAAAAGTGGCATTTCTAAAATAGTGATATAAAATACAACGTCACCAATAAGTAAGATTTTCCATTACCACTCTGGCCATACTAAATATGACCTGGTTACCCCTTTCTGATCAGAATCTACCCTTCAAAAAGTATATGAGGGCAGACCTAATGCTAGTCTATGAAAGGAACAGGCCTCATAGTAGTGGAAAAAGAATTTAGGAGTTTTCCACTACCAGGACATATAAAACACATATGTACATGTCCTGTCTTTTACCTACATAGCACACTGCCCTATCGGTTACCTAGGGCCTACCTTAGGGGTGACGTATGTGTAGGAAAAGGGGAGTTTAAGGCTTGGCAAGTACTTTTAAATGCCAAGTAGAAGTGGCAGTGAAACTATACACACAGGACTTGCAATTGCAGGCCTGAGGCATGGTTAAGGGGCTGAGTATGTGTGTGGCTAAGTAGCATTTAATTTACAGGCCCTGGGCACATGTAGTGTACTAAACTAGGGACTTATAAGTAAATCAAATATGCCAATTGGAGGGAGAGAGCATAAGTCTCTTAGCACTGGTTAGCAGTGGTGAAGTGTGCAGTGTCCTAAAACCAGCAAAAACTGTCAGAAAAGTGGAGGGAGGCAGGCAACCCAGTGAGGTATGACCACCCTAAAGTTGTCAGGTATAACAGGGGGAAAGTCACGCCAAGGATGCCAGGTCCAACACACACCTGTTCCTTGTGCTATGGTATATGCTACACTCAAATGTTCGATTCCTGCCTTGATTATGGGACAGAGCCTTCAAGGTGCTTCTCAGAAAGTGTTTTGTGAATAATCAAGGTGTATGTTTACTTTACTTCTTTTGGTACGTCTGTAATACCGTTTTTTATTGAGCAGCTTGTTGAAGGTAAACATATACAATGGATCCATCGCTACTGCCCGCTTTTAAGTGATGACAATAGTGTTTGCTATTCCATTAAACAAACAGTGTTTCTTTAAGCTAACTAATTCCACTATGTGTTTGTTTACTCATGGTTTTGCTATTACAGCTTCAGGCTTAATATAAAAGAATGTCTTTTTAAGCCATCAAAAGAATGCAGTCCAAAATGTTTCCATTAAATGTGCAGAAAATGTTCCTATAATGTTGTGACCAAACCGGTTGCAAAGCCTGTTATGAGATTTCTTTTGTGTGCAGAGATAAAAAAAAAAACATTTGTGTTGCCTGAGTTAATATCTACTAAGATGGAATGAATGCTAGAAAACCATGACGCGTTACATAGCTATGAACCATGAAAGGAGCAAGCCTGAACTTATATGTAAAGTCTTGATGCATAATCTTCTCTCTGTAAGGGTAAACATTACGTAGTACAGAGGACATATCATTTTACGCACAACGAATTGAGTTAATGTAGCATGGAAATGGATACGGCTCGGTCTGTTAAGACAACTGCGAGTTATTTGTTTCCTTTCATTGTAGGTTTAGGGTTTAGAACATATGGCTGAAAAGGAACAACGCTGGTTAAAAATATAGGGCCTGTTCACCAAAAAAGAAAAAAAAAGGAAACTTTCTCAAAGAATGTACATCTTCGCCTGAACAAACTAGTATGTTATTTTCTTATTCACCAGCATTCCCAGTAGCACACCTGAAAGGCTGTGCCATGCACAGGTTTCCGGCCATACTAGTAGAAATATTATATAGTTATTCCTATTGGCTCCTAGGCCAACTGTATGGGGTTCTGCATAACAAAGTTCAGCCTAGGAGGAATGGAACCCGTTTGAAAACGCACATTTTTATCTCTGCAAAGAACACATTTTCTCCCGTAGAAAAAGCTCTTCTACATCCACAGTATATCTGCGGATGATTCATTTAGCTCTTGCCTGGAGCAACTCTTCGACCATTTCAAGGGTGGGAAGTTTTTGTAGGGGAGTTTGAGGATTCCCATAAAAGTGCTTGTTTTTGGACTTTCCCAGACTTCCAAGGCAAATCACCCCTTGTAATACTGATGTCCCACCCCTTGAGTGGGATTTACTACTGTGGACTTCACACACCCACGGTGGCGAAATGTGAAGTAGTAAATACGTTTACTCCAACCAGGTATCACTTTGAGTACACCTGATAGGTGTAAATAACGTATATTCAGCCATAAATTTACATTTACAGCCAAACATAATTTGGGGAATGGAGACCATATTCTTTAGAACTACAAAGGTATGCATTTTGATATTGCAATCCAATCATCTTTCTGTTTGAAATGGTTGTTCTCTTGCATGGACTAGAGCCCACTGTAAAAAAAAAGTTACATGTAATTTTCAACAGATGGAGTTAGTCAGACCCACAGATAAATGCACCTCTTTGACCTCCCAACATGGATCTCTGGCCATAGCAAGCCACCCTGGTTGTTATTTGTCTGCTGTTGAGAACAACCAAAGAAAGCAGGAAAATGGGATTTGATGGTGTTTTGTTGTCTACCTGACAGTATATATGTGCCTACCTCAAGTAGGAATTCTGCTGGAAAGCAATGCACCACTCCCTTATGCATTCATAATAGATTGTAAAAGGGCAACCACATTGGCCGGTAGCGATCAAAGATCTAGACTTGGGGCCCACCATTAGATTACAATGCTTCTTGCCTCCAGACATGGAAAAGTGAAGAGACTGCCATCAGACCTAGTTAAAATGCACTGGATTCAAGAAGTGCTACAAGGAGACATTATGAGAAAGAGTGGGTAACTTGCTACAGTTAGGGATTGCCACAGGGAGGCTGTATTAGTGCATCAGAAACATGGAGGAGTTGTGATTCTCATTCATTCCACCTACCAGGAGGAGTAGATGCTGTTTGGCAGATTGCATCCAAAATAGAGGAGCAGTTTACATTGCCTGGTAGCAAGGGTTTACAAGGAACATCAATTATGAGGGAGAGACAGCACGAAGAATGGATGAATTTTACTGAGAAAAGATTTTCATTCTCCCCCTAGTGAATTTATTTCAATGTGTTTCACATTATACTCCTAAAAGACAGAAAAGTAAAATCAACTTAGACACTAGACAAATGCATCATACAAGGCAGGAAATCAGTTACGTTTTTCATGAATTACATAACACATCAAACACACTACTTTGGCAGGCAGCAATTGCCTCAATAGATTTCTCACTTCCAAAAAACCTCCTCACAACATACACGTACCAACATGTCCTGCTCCCTTCCAACTCTTTCGGCAAACAACCAATGGAAACTAAGGGAAGTGGAGATTTTGTTCATTTCCTACTTAAACTGAGAAGGAGGAGGAAATGGAGGTGCTGTTTGTGTCCCATTCGATAAAAGGAGTAGAGGTAAAATATTCAGCTATAGAGTGTGAGGCTTTTGCCTGGACTATATTATATTTTTGAGGTGTTCCCCTGGGAATTCCTTTTTAAAGTAGGAACAGACCACCAATGGTTGCTTCAGGTGTTTTCTTGTAAACGTATGGTCAGGGTATCTCCAAAATTAGTGGATAGATTATTGGATTCAGAGAGTTCCATTTTGAAGTAGAATATCTACCAGGGTGGAACAAGGAGGTGACGGACTGCTTATCAGGGCTGCTTGTGGAGAATTGAGTAGTAGAGCAGAAGGAAGAAACAGTGGTGTGGGGGCAAAAGAATGTGGCTGGACTAGAGGAATGTGGTAAAGTTAAGTGACATGACAAAGTGCTTACGAAGGTCAAAGGCTGGATAGTGAGTGGTTGACCATGAAGGGATACACTAGCAGTGCTGGAAAGTAATTTGGCACATTGGGGATAAGTATGAACTCAATATATACAACAGATGGGTACCAGTTGCTGAGAACAGAAGGGATTGTGAATCTAGCCCATGAGGGGCACTTTGGAAGACTTTTATGAAAGATCAGAGTCAGACAGATGTACTGGTGGGCATATATTGGTTGAAAGTATGGTCCATGACTGTGGTGAAATGTATTGACAAATCAAAGAATGGGAGAACAGTTCTCTTATCCCTTGTAGATGTGCCTGGGGTCAGTGGGTACAACTGAAGGGTAGACAGAATTGGAGCTTTTGGGTTACTTAAACCGATAAAAGGTATGTTTTGACATTGGTGGATTATACATCTAAATGGGTGTTGACTAAATGTGTGAATCATGTGGACATGGAAGTAGTACTAGAATTTGTGAACCCTAAGTTTGAGGTTCCCAAAAAGTATTGCCACAGAAATGGGGTGCAATTCACATCTGATCTGTCAGTAAAACTTTCTTGAACACCATAGAACTGCATTGTACATGCCGCAGGCCAAAGGATAAGGCATGTTTTTAAATAGGTTAGGTAAGACGCACATAAAAAGGGCAGTGGATTTATGAGTGCCACTAAAGGAAGTGCTCAGGGAAATGTTGTGATATTATTGCTTAACATTCAGTGCCATCACAGATGTGTCTACCTTTGCCTGCCTGAATGGCTGTTCAAAAGAATCTAAGTTCACTACGTTTGGTTGAATTTAGTAGCCAGACCTAGACTGGTATTAGAGAGTGGAGGTTGAGATACTAGTAGAAAAATCATGTCATGTAAAGAAAGGATTCACAGGTAACCTGGACCCTTTTGTAATCAAGTCTGATAACAAGAATGTGATGCTTATAGAGTCAGGAGAAGTGCAGAGTATGTCGAATAATATGTCAGCAGAGCAACAGAGCACAGCTGGAGCTTAGCTGATGCATCCTTCTGAAGAAGAGGAAAGTCATCTGTGATAACATGCTAATTGTATATTTTATATTGAAATGTGTTGTGTTTCTTTATGTAGCTTTTCTCTTTGTGTTGCCATAGTGAATCTTTCTCCGTCAGGGAGTTCTCTTTGAAATGTTTAGATTTGAAATGAGGAGAGACAGGGAGTTGCAGATTCAGGGACTTCACATTAGTGATGACTTGTGGTTCAACCCTCACTCTCAAGGAGGAACTCCAACACTTATCTTGGAGCAGCTACATTACGCCATTATCTAAAACCCTTTGTTTTCAGTATAAAACTTTTAGCCAAGTTCACGATATTTCTATGTAGATCAGTCAGTGCTGGACTATTTAATAAACAATTAAATCAATTTAAAACAAGCAACGGCTTGTACTGTGTGCGGCTTGCTCTACTTGTGCTGCTGTATCCATAATATCACAAATATATTATTTTGGTAAAAGGAAGCAAAATGAAGAGGAATCTGTTGAACATGTTGTGACAGCATTGTGAAAACTGAATGCACAATGTAATTTTGGGGAAACACAGAAGACATATCCATGATCAATTTATTTTAGAACGTAGAAATGACAAAGTAAGGGAAGAGGTATGGGTAAAAAAATTTCCTAGTCTTCAAGAAATTATAAAGATTGCGAAGCAAGTTGAGCATTCCATGCAATGTGTACAAGATTTACAAAAATTTAAAAAAGAGGTAATGAGGTAACAGAGTGAAAATGCTAAGGTAGAAACTGTTACTGCTACTGAGAAAAAACAACAAGGTTATGTTAAATCACGATTATTGTGTATCAGATGTGGGGGCTCTAATCATCTTGCAAATTCTAAAGAGTGTCATGCTATATACTTGGTTTGCAGAGTATGTGGAAAAAAGGGTGTCTGACCAAGTGTTCCAAATCATTTACCGTGGGAAGAGTGAAAGTGAGTAAAGTGGGTAAAGATGAAGATGACTGTTTTACAAATATCTGACATCAGTAATAATGACATAGTAAACACAATTAATGCACATCCTTCAAATGTAGTCAAAGTGAATGGAAGACAGGTAGTCATGATGATGGACTCTGGTGCCAAATTGTCATTAATATCAGATAAAGATTATGACAACTATTTTAAAGAAAAGGTAACCCTCAATTCTCCTGATGTTACACTATACAGTTATGGGTAAATCCAATAGAATTGGTTGTTTACTTTAAAGCAGATTTTTACTTTCAAGGACATTGTGCTAAACTAAATGTGTATGTGCCAGTGAAGCCAGTGAAAGGTGTCTCAATTTTGAGTTGGCCTCACCAGAAGTTATTGGGAATATTCTTGGATCCCAACACGAGTCCTCCTGTACAAGTTAGAAAGGTAGACACTGTAGCAGAACAGTTTCAGACTGAATTTCTTTGTATCTTTTTCGACAAAGCTGGATGTGAGAAAGGGTATGTTCACCGCATTAGAGTCAAAGACGGTGCCATACCAGTAGCATGTAAAGTTTGGAATGTACATTAAGCTTGCATGGAGCAGTGGAAAAAGAACTTAATAGACTAGAGGAAGAAGGTATCATTGAAGTAGTGGATGCCACAGAATGGGTGGCACCAATTGTTGTGGCTTCAAAACCTTCTGGCGAGATTTGTCTTTGTGTTGATCTTCATCATCTAAATAAAGAAATTGTTGAGGACACATTTCCCTTACCTAATGTGACAGAAATGGGTACATTGATGGGCAGTGCCAAATATTTCATCACCCTTGATTTTGTGGCTGCCTATCATCAGGTCAGGCTGAGTGATGACTCAAAAAGTTACATTACACCTTTTAGAGTTTTTTATTTCATAGAATGTCATTTGGTCTATGCTCAGCGGTGTCAGTTTTCTAAAGACTTATGACAAGTTTGTTTAAGGGGATAGTTGGTGGTAATTTATTTCAGGATGATGTGTTAATATTTAGTAATAATTTGGTTGATCATGTCATGTCAACAAGGTCAAAGAAGTACTACACATTTGTAATGAAAGAAGAATGATACCTAAACTCAGTAAGTGCATATTTTCCCAATCCCAAATAACATATCTGGGACATGTCATCTCTGGAGATGGTATCAAACCTAAAACAGATAATATTGCCACTATTTCAAAATTACCACAACTGACTGAGGAAGAGGAAGATCAAGCCTTTTTAGGAATAGCAGAATATTACTCTAGGTTTGTAGCCAATTTTGCTAATCGTACGGTTGCCATAAGAAAGCTATTGAAAAGGGGTCCCAATTTGATTGGACAGACAAATGTCAATAGGAGTTTGATGACAACTGATGAGTTTAAGGCAGCTTTAGCATTTTCTCAACACTTAAAAAGTTTTGTGCCTGGGTTGCCTCTTATTGTATTTACTTATGCCAGTGAAAAGGGTTTAGGGGTTGTACTTAAACAAAAACGTGGTAAAGATGAGATTAGCATAGCTTTTACATCAAGATCATTACAAGAGGCAGAATCGAGGTTTTCAACAATTGAAAGAGAAGCCCTTGCTGTCTATTGGGCATGGAAGAGGTTTTGCCAGTTTTTGTGAAGTGTGAAGCTTATGGTGTGCACAAATTATAAGCCTTTGCAAGATATCTTTGAGAAAAAGGGTCTTGACAGTATTTCATCTAGAATAAGCAAATGGTTGGTAGTGCTGCAAGATTTTAATTTTGCTGTTTCCTATTTGCCAGGTCTGGACAACAAAGTTGCTGATTGTCTTTCAAGGCTGTCCGTTGAGTCAGGAGATAGAGATGAGTTGGATGCTTGGTAGAAGGATGATAAAGTAAGAGTGTGCAAAGTAACGATGAGTTGTGTGACTGAAAATGAATGGAGGCGTGAGATTGAGAATGATGAAGTTGTCAGAAATATGTATGAGTTTGTGATCAAAGGGAACAATACTTGGACGTAAAATGAGAAATTTTGGGGATATATTTGAGAATATATGATGCATTGTCAGTGGAGGATGGCATTTTAATGAAAAGCAGTAGCTTAATTCCACCTCAAGGTACTAAAAATCATCTGATTCAATTAGCTCATGAGTGCCATCAAGGTATAAGTAAAACCAAAGAATGACTCATATGTGTGTGTAGTGGTGGCCCAGAATGGATATAATGATAGTAATTATTGTTTGTGAGTGTTGTGAATGCAGAATGGGCGATAATAATTTGAAAGTTAAGATGTCTCCTATGGTGTGTCATAAGATTCCCTGCGATGCTTGGGAAGAGGTTGCTCTAGATATAATAGGACCAAACAAAATATGTAGCATTCCTAAGTATCTGTTGGTTTTGATGGATACATGTTCTAAATGGTCTGAAGTAGGATTGCGAAGTGAGGTTAACACTCCAGCTGTCATTAAGTTTTTGTCAGAAGTTTCCCAAGGGAAGGCAACCCCAGGATGATATTGACGGATACTGGACTACAACTTACCTCCAAGGAAATGGAGAAATGTTTGGGAGAGAGGGGAAATAGGCATATGAAGTGTGCTTTATACATACAGAGACAAATGGCATGATTCAGCAATTCAAAAAGACCTTGAAAGAAACTATACAGATTGCCAGAAGTAACAGAGAGGATTGGGTTCAAGCAGTTGAAACGCATGTAAAAGGGTACAGGTTCACTCCCCATTCAACTACAGGGCAACGTCCCTTTAGCTTGCTCACAAGACGTGTTCCAAAAACTAGTAGATCCACCTTGGTTAAGAAATTACATAAAAAGAGAAGTAAATGTTGATAAAGTGATGAGTTCTACAGAGAAGAGAGAGAAGAATTTTCAGGAAAACAAGAAAATGAAGTATGACGTGTTGAAAGCAATAAAAAAGTCAAAGGTGAAGGTGGGAGACATTGTCAAAGTGAAAGGGTTAGAGGCATCTCACAGTTCAGTGGAACCCATACTGCAACAAAAATATTCAATGGAGCTGCCACATTTAATTGTGGGTGCATTTGGAATTTCAGTTGTTTGGTTATTGTGGGAAATGATTAAGGGGAAGATGTGTGATAGTGTGCTAATTGTATATTTAATTGTGTATTGAAATGTGCTCTGTTTCTTTATGTAGCTTTTCTCTTTGTTGCCATAGTAAATCTCTCTCCTTCAGAGAGTTCTCTTTGAAATTTTGAGATTTGAAGCGGGAAGAGACAGAGAGAGGAAGTTGCTAGAAGCTGTGCTGTGACTGTGGCTGGAGTTTCTTCCTCAAATAAATCTTATTACTTCTCCACGCATCATCTGAAGAGTATATTAATGTATGGAACTTTACACAATCTGTGCAAGCTCCACATCATGGAACTCCTGCCTTCTCCAACTCCCTCTTTCTGTCTGTTGCAGCACATTGCCTCCTCTCCTGCTTCCACCTTGTTAGCTAATTATCTAAGGTTGGATACCAACTACAACTTTATTTTGGGTTGATCATTCTAATCACAATCCACAATTCTCCTTTCTCATTTCTTTTTCCTTCTACCATCATTCCCATTCTGCTGGCACATGGAGCACATTGAAATGGCCTTAAAGTAGAATGAAGAACACAATATATGCAATTGAAATATGATAAAATATGTCTTCTGGTCTGAGCATAGGGTTGACTGCATATCAGTTGGTCCATGTGCATTTGAGCCGGTCAATTTGGTTTGTCTATGTGCATTTGAGCCTGTAAATCTTTGCACACTGGTGCCTGTCAGTGTGCTGGTCTGGTGTATGTGGTGGTGATAGTTGTGCTGCTGTGTGGGCGCATGGATGCAAGTATGTTTCTTTGCCTGAATGTTGTGCATCCACCTGCATTCTCCATACAAAAGAAAAATCTATTGGCTTTGTCCATGTCTGTTTACACTACAACCTTAGCATTTTGTTACCAGTCCATAACTACACTGATGAAATCATTGTTTAATGAATGCACACACTTGGGAGAGGTGAGAGGTAAGATCAGAAATAGTTCACTGCAAAGTAGACCAAATAGAATGAAAGTAGAAAATCAAATCAATTAGTAGTCGCTTAGGATAGTGTTGACACTACATAAAAAAATACATTACAAAGGCATTCTGTATTGTGCAGAACTGAAAATCTAAAAAACACCAAGTGTGTGCAACATTTGTCGTCAGGTTCACTTTCAACAAAGTCCAAAAATAAAGAAACATAATGGCGTTAATGCAATTTAAGCATGTAATCTGCAGCTTTACTCTGATTGGTGAACAGATAGTAAATGTGTAAGTAATGCAAACATCTTGCCATTTCTTAGGCCTGAATGTCCGGAACACACAACCAAGTTGTACAAAAAGGTTTATACATGTGTAGTAAAAAAATACAAAATATTTTTATTATAATTCCACATTAACACAGTAGTGCAACACGTCAATGTTCCTCCATATATGTGTACAAGGTATAAATCCAAATACAAAGTACAATAACCATCAAAATGTGATTAAACAGTGTTGTTCATGTGACCTCAATGAACGCAGCTGCTTAGGGTCATGTATCTAGTTAGCATGGAGGAGTCTCATACGTTATCAGAATTAACCAGACAAATTGCTCCACCAACTAAAAACAGCCATGCACCACCACCCACTGAACCGAGAAAGAGCTATCAATCTGTCATTCCTTTCCGTGGTCGAGCCGTGCCTGTCATCTTACTTTTGGAGACAGGGAATTTTCGTTACAGAGGCCATACAATTTTGAAACTCCCCCTTAATGTATGCTCTTTGACTGTGTTAAAACTCTTTTGAAGAAAGCTAAAACCACTCCCTTTAAACCTTTTAACTTAAGAATTAGCCTTCCTCTTTGTTTCCCTTTGCTGGCCTTGGTTTTCCTTCTGATCTTAACTATGCTGTTGTTTTCTACAGAACAACAAAACCTCAGTGTACATGCACTCTGTGAACACCACACATAACATTACATCAACAACTTCAAGGTAAATAAATAGAAAATATTAAAAATCCAAAACAATATGAAATAAAGCAAAAAAACATATGGTTATGGTGAATATAAAACAATAAACACATCTGCAACTCACACTTCATGTTAGTCAACATTGAGGTAGAGCCCTGCATAAATTATGAAGATTCATTTAGCAAGAGAAAATTATTTCATAATACTTTTTTAAGTTTTGGCCTTTGTCTTGTATTGTGTAATGGTGTGAGTCAACGCTCAATAACTACTGACTTAAGATTTTGCCTCCCAGTCTAGCTTGACATCCTAGACTGCAGCTATCTGGCTCATGTGTATACAGACATTATGTCTGATAAATAACTTGGATCTGAAGCTTTTGTCAGTAATCACTTTAGTAGAGGAAACCATTATTTAGTCTGTCTATTGATACAGAGCCAATCAAATCCCAAGTGTCTGTCTTTCACATAACGGAACTCTCATCATGATTTGTATTTCAAATTGATCATTCAAATGTAGCATTCAGGTCCCTTGCAGAGCCACGCCCCAGCCCCTCATTGCTAGAATATTGAATTATAAAGATTGTGCTTCTATCCTCTGGACAGACAACACATAAGCATCCATCCACCACAAATCTAGCCAAATACTCATCTTCCTGGACTACATGAGGTTTGTGCAGCAACAAGGAAAATCTTTTGATGGGGTGAAACTAAAACTGGAGACAATGAAACTTCACTACAGACTCTTATACTCTGCAGGACTGAAGGTGCTTCTAAACACCAAGTGATACCTCTTTGATACCCCTGAGGCTATGTGGGACTGGGTGGCTTAGCAAAAGTTTCTGGGACAAAGTTTCCTGATGGAACTCATGGTGTGGTTTAGATGCTGGTGAAAAGGGTACTCCGTTTCTCTTTTGCTATGGCGATGGAGCACCCTTCAAACCAACATAATCGTCCCCCCACCAAATCGAAAAACTGGCAGACCACAGTTTGGCACCAGAGTAGACTACTCTGTCTCTGCCATGGCCAACCTTCTCTGATGATCCAATAGAGTAAGGACTGTTGGGGAATTGGCTATATGTGCACCCTTACCCCAATTTAGATGAGCAGACATATAGCCATGTTTTACTACCCGTCACTCTCAGGAAAGCCCTGTAAAAATGAGCCTCCCCCCCAGCCATGGTTAATTATTCCCATGGCAAGGGCAGCACTGTTTTTGTATTTTTGAAAACAAAATCCCACTTTGTGTTTTGATTTTAAAATTAAAAAACTTTGCTGTACAACTTGTCATGTTAAGCGTTGGCTGCCGAAAATCTCAAGGGGAGGGATGGGTGGAGGGGATGGAGATGAAGGGGGAAAGTAAAAAAAAGTAAAATAAACTTACCTTACCGCCATCTCCATCTCCTGCCGCCTTGTTCCTCTTCCCGCCATGTGGTGTTCCAGCATTAGTTGGGACACCACTACAGGCTCCCCAGCAATTCTGGGGGTGCTTTCATGCTAAACATAGCATGAAAGCAGCGTCAGGATTGGTGTGAGTGGCAATCACTGCTGCTCAGACATAACCCTGGGGTTTGTGCAGTTGAGAGTTGGTGCATTCCACCCTCAAAATACCCACACACAGACCTTAGGGGACTGCACTGCTTAGACTGCAGAGCTTAGGGCTCTTATCTTGGCACTGGAACATATGGATCTGGAACAGTCCATACTAATTGTGTGTTATTTGTATTACTGTGTCTAGTCCTACAATGATTATCTCAATCACTGGCATGTGAACAGGTTCAGAGACTCCAAGAGGAACACCATTAAACACAGAATTTTGTGGGGGAGGGTAGCTGATCTCAAGAACAGACTACCAGATGCTCATGTAGTACATACATTGGGCCATCAACGTGTAGGAGTACACATTGTAGGAAATACTTTGGCTGACGAAGCTGCCAAATCTGCAGTAGCTACAGCTTCTGTTGCTGCAATAACTCGTTCTCATATGAGATTGGATAATGAGATAATGGCTGCGTGAAAGCTTTGGCTGATGGCCAGACTTTACCAAAAGTATACCCTGCAAGCCTTTACCAAAAGTATACCCTGCAAGATATTCCCACCATATTAGTGCTCAAAATGTTGCATTTGCAACCATTCCAGGGGTGGAAGATCATGTGATCCCCAACTAAGACCATAGATTAGATCTCATCAAAGCATCACATCAGGGTGTCACTCGTGCTCATTTAGGTGTGTCGGACACAATTTCTCTTTTGCAAAAGCTCCTTTGGTGACCAGCTCTATACAAATAGACAAAGCAACATGTCCTTTGTTGTGACATTTGCCAACAAATAAAAGGATCCACCATTAAACACCCACCACAGACATCTCTCTTAGGGCCTGACTAGGACCTTGGCGGATGTGATACTCCATTACAAGCGTGACGGATATCCCGCCCGCCATTGTACAAGTTTTGTAGGATATAATGGCACTTGTAATATGGCGGGCGGGATATCGTCACGTTTGTGATGGAGTATCCCATTGGCCAAGGTCGTAATCGGGCCCTTAGTATCATACAGACCACTACAATGTGTGTACCTGGACCATTTCAGTCCCTTACAACCTGACCATACAAGTACATCTTAGTCACTGCAGATTCCTGTTCTAGATTCCCGTGGGTATGGCCACAACAGTCAGCTGTCGCTCGAGCTGCTATTAAAGATCTGCAGGTCTTTATCAGTACATTGCAGTTGTAGCATTCCATTCGGAGCAGGGCCCTGCTTAGACCTCTAGGGCATTCAGAGACACCATGAGGACGATGGGTGTTGAGCTCCATTACTCCTCCCCATACCATCCTGAGGGCAATTCAGTTGTGGAGAGGAGGAAACGAGACCTAAAGCAATCCTTAGTAGCAATATACTCAGGCCGTAGTTGCTTCAACACCTATATGGGGTCCAGACAGCATTAAATAATCTGCCCAGAAGGTCCCTGGAATGTCGCATACCTTATGAGGTGTAATTTATAAGAAATAGTGTGCACAGAGTCCAAGGAGTCCCCTGAGAGGTAAGATAGTGACAAAAAGAGATAATTCTAATGCTCTATTTTGTGGTAGTGTGGTCGAGCAGTAGGCTTATCAGAGGGTAGTGTTAAGCATTTGTAGTACACACACAGGCAATAAATGAGGAACACACATTCAAAGACAATTCCAGGCCAATAGGTTTTTATATAGAAAAATATATTTTCTTAGTTTATTTTAAGAACCACAGGTTCAAGATTTACAAACAATACTTTAAATGAAAGGTATTTCACTCAGGTATTCTGGGAACTTTGAATAATCACAATAGCATGTACAGTTTTGACAAAAATGGCAATAAGCTATTTTACAAGTGGACACTGCAAAAATCAACAGTTCCTGGGGGAGGTAAGTAAATGTTAAGTTCACAGGTAAGTAAAACACTTACAGGGTTCAAAGTTGGGTCGAAGGTAGCCCACCGTTGGGGGTTCAAGGCAACCCTAAAGTTACCACACCAGCAGCTCAGTGCCGGTCAGGTGCAGAGGTCACAGTGGTACCCAAAACACATAGGCTTCAATGGAAATAGGGGTGCCCAGGTTCCAGTCTGCCAGCAGGTAAGTACCCGCGACTTCGGAGGGCAGACCAGGGGGGATTTGTAGGACACCGGGGGGGACACAAGCAGGCACAGAAAGTACACCCTCAGCGGCACAGGGGCGGCCGGGTGCAAAGTGCAAACAGGCGTCGGGTTTTCAATAGGAATCAATGGGGAGACCCGGGGGTCTCTTCAACGATGCAGGAAGGCACAGGGGGTGCTCCTCTGGGTAGCCACCACCTGGGCTAGGCAGAGGGTCGCCTGGGAGTCGCTCCTGCACTGGAGTTCAGTTCCTTCAGGTCCTGGGGGCTGCGGGTGCAGTGTGGTTTCCAGCCGTCGGGTTCCTTGAAGCAGGCAGTTGCGGTCAGGGGGGAGCCTCTGGATGCCCTCTGCAGGCGTCGGTGTGGGGGCTCAGGAGGGGTCAACTCTGGCTACTCACGGGCTTGCAGTCACCGGGGAGTCCTCCCTGTAGTGTTAGTTTTCCGCAGGTCGAGCCGGGGGCGTCGGGTGCAGAGTGGAAAGTCTCACGCTTCCGGCGGGAAACGTGTGGTCTTTCAAAGTTGCTTCTTTGTTTCAAAAAGTTGCAGTTTGTTGATCAGGGCCGCTGTTCTCGGGAGCTTCTTGGTCCTTTAGATGCAGGGTAGTCCTCTGAGGCTTCAGAGGTTGCTGGACCCTGTTGGATGCGTCGCTGTTGCAATTTGCTTCGAAGTAGGGAGACAGGCCGGTGGGGCTGGGGACAAATCAGTTGTCGTCTCCGTCTTCACTGCAGGGCTTCAGGTCAGCAGTCCTTCTTCTTCTTTAGGTTGCAGGAATCTATCTTCCTCGGTTCTGGGAGCCCCTAAATACTGAATTTAGGGGTGTGTTTAGGTCTGGGAGGGCAGTAGCCAATGGCTACTGGCCCTGAGGGTGGCTACACCCTCTTTGTTCCTCCTCCCTGTGGGGAGGGGGGCACATCCCTAATCCTATTGGGGGAATCCTCCATCTGCAAGATGGAGGATTTCTAAAAGTCAGAGTCACCTCAGCTCAGGACACCTTAGGGGCTGTCCTGACTGGGGAGTGACTCCTCCTTGTTTTCCTCATTATCTCCTACAGCCTTGCCGCCAAAAGTGGGGGCAGTGGCCGGAGGGGCAGGCATCTCCCCTAGCTGGGATGCCCTGTGGTGCTGTAACAAAGGGGGCGAGCATTTGAGGCTCACCGCCAGGTGTTACAGTTCCTGCAGGGGGAGGTGAGAAGCACCTCCACCCAGTACAGTCTCTGTTCCTGGCCACAGAGTGACAAAGGCACTCTCCCCATGTGGCCAGCAACATGTCTGGTGTGTGGCAGGCTGGCAAAAACTAGTCAGCCCACCCTGGAAGTCGGGTATGTTTTCAGGGGGCATCTCTAAGATGCCCTCTGGGTGTATTTTTACAATAAAGTGCACACTGGCATCAGTGTGCATTTATTGTGCTGAGAAGTTTGATACCAAACTTCACAGTTTTCAGTGTAGCCATTATGGTGCTGTGGAGTTCGTGTTTGTCAGACTCCCAGCCCATATACTCTTATGGCTACTCTGCACTTACAATGTCTAAGGTTTTGCTTAGACACTGTAGGGGCATAGTGCTCATGCACCTATTCCCTCACCTGTGGTATAGTGCACCCTGCCTTAGGGCCGTAAGGCCTGCTAGAGGGGTGACTTATCTATGCCATAGGCAGTGTGAGGTTGGCATGGCACTCTGAGGGGAGTGCCATGTCGACTTCGTCATTTTTTCCCCACCAGCACACACAAGCTGGCAAGCAGTGTGTATGTGCTGCGTGAGGGGTCCCCAGGGTGGCATAAGACATGCTGCAGCCCTTTGAGACCTTCCCTGGCATCAGGGTCCTTGGTCCCAGGGGTACTAGTTACAAGGGACTTAACTGGGTGCCAGGGTTGTGCCAATTGTGGAGGCAAAGGTACAGTTTAGGGAAAGAACACTGGTGTTGGGGCCTGGTTAGCAGGGTCCCAGCACACTTTCAAATCAGAAATTGGCATCAGCAAAGGCAAAAAGTCATGGGGTAACCATGCCAAGCAGGCATTTCCTTACACTGTGCATGTCCCAGATCATGATGGTCCTGGTGTGGTGGCAGCGGGCACACCGTTTGACATGAATGAACATGTCGCTGTTTTACAGGAGCTACAACAATTTTGAGGTAACTTACTGAATTCACTTTCATATTTGTCCATCTTTATACCTACAGTAGCTAGACCTTGAGGTTCTTCTTTGTGTATGTTACAAAAAATTGTCTTATGTATAGCATCTTCCTACATCCTCCACACCTATTGCCCAGATAATGTACTTTACTTTTAGTCTAATTTTACAAAATAATCTGCAAATATGATTGTCACATAAAATGAAGCTATTTTTAATTAATGGTTTAACTTTAGCAAGAAAGCAATGAGAAAGGTTGAATGGAATTTCAAATGTACTGTGTGCTCCTAAAAGCATTGCAGGCAAGATGGTTAGCATTATTGGAGTGTTCTTTCACTCTTTGACACTTTGTCCCTCCTATTAGTTCATTGATCACTTCATTGAAAAAAGTATTGATGGAATACCCAGCCCATTTATACTGGGTGTGGCAACACACTCACTAAAATCACTGGGCCTCTAGGATTTGCGAAGGGAAACGTGCTTTTGCCCAGCCCACACCAAATCCCCACCCAGAGCACAGGGAGCACTGAATGCTCTCCCACCCACAGCAAAGCTTGTCCTGCCTGCCCATACACTCTGACCCACGTCCTCCAAACCCTCATTACCTCCTGTTCAGATTTATGAGCTTCTAAGAACAAATGGTACGTATGAGCAGACACCTCCCTGGAACCAAGGATAATCTGTAGCAAGAACCCAATAATCATTATTAAACATGGTTATTCCCCTCTCTGGGATTAAAACTTGAATGGCTAGAATTTAGGAGATGATACTAGCTGGGATCAGTAATTCCAGAACAGGTATCTCCTCTTGCAAACTCTAGGCAACTTATAATGAGGGACATTTTCTGCTGGGACTCCGTGCTGATCATTTGGAGGCATTTGTTGCACTGTTTGAGGAACTCAGGCTTCATTTTATGAACCATGACTGACCATATTTTGAAAACAATTTGGCACTCTACAACAAACGCAGAGGGGCATGGACAGGTGAACTAGCTCAGTAATTAAACATTTTTATCATTTAAAGAGGAAGGACCGTATTATGCCAGCTTGAGATATATGTTGATAATAAGAATACATTTTTATATAAGAAATGTGCTCATTTATCGTTTGTGTGACAGGGTAGGTAGGCTGAAATATGGATAATAAATGAATAGCAGTAGTACACAACCACATGTTCATCAACATAACCTGTTTGAATGAAAAATAAAGAGCACCTCCTTGGCTACCTGCAGAGGTAGAGCAGAGAGTTCAAACTGGAAAAACAACTCGTCCACCAAGACTACTAGTAATTTGAAACGTTGGCTCTGCAGGGTGTATACATAGATGAATCTCTATTCCTGTGTTTTATGACCAAAGATAACATTCTCAATATCACTCTGAAATCACTGAAAAGTGCATTGAATAAGCAGAAATAATTGTTTTAAGACACCACAGTTAGGCTGTTTTTTGCTGTATCAAGCTGTGCACTATCCATTTGGGAGAAATCCCTAACACACAGACCTTTTTTTCATAAATCAAAGTTTGGAAATCTTGAAAAGGGATTTCTATGAAACAAAATCTCATATCAACATGACTGCCAATGAGCATGCAGACGTAGTGACATGGGTGCATACAAGCATTTCAACGTGTGTGCATGCATGCATCATGCGCATAGAGGTCCTTTGTAATTTAGCAGATGGCTACGTTAAAATGGTACATTAAAATGTAACAAAAGAGAAAAACAAATGCACTCAAAGTACAATAAGGAACATGAGCAGTCCAGCAGCACTTTGATATGCTGTTGGGCCTTATAAAAATCAGATTGAACTGTATGAAGATTTAGGACACCTCCAGTGGTGTAACAAAACTTGAGGGGGCCCCCCTGCAAAGTACATGGAGAGGCCCCCCTTTGGTCTCACTCAGGAGCCCGCAGGCCAGGGCACTGTGCTGAGGGGGCCCCTTGGAGCTTGCCCCTCCTCTGCAGGGAGGGGGCCGCAGGGGCCTTCGTTACATCACTGGACATCTCACGTCATTTGTGATTATGGAGGGAGGATATTGTCATATTTGTAGGCCATTTGGGTTAGCGGCCACTTCCTCAATGTTCCAAGGGTTTATGAATAATTTGTGTAAGATGGTTGTAGTGGTACTTTGCTTCTAGGATGACATTGTGTTGTATGGAAAGGATGAGTTTGGGCATCATTGCAGATTGAAAGAATTGCTGAAGATTCTCAAAACTAGTCTTTTAACCTTGAGGAGAGACAAATGCTAATTTTTCCAGAGCTGTGTGGATTACCTGTTCGTTATGTATCTGAAATGGTTATTAAACCTAATAAATTAATTTTAAAGGCAACTGAAAATGAGCCTGCAGATTAAGATCAGCTTAGGTCCTTTTTAGGACTTGTGGAGTACTATGCAAAATGTGTTGAAAACTTTGCCTGCAAATCTCCGATTTTGCATGCCTTGTTGAAAACGAATGAAAAGTATTTTGGAGTAATGAGTGTGATGTGGATTTTTGTCACATTTTGTTTCTGCTCAAGCAGTTTGATACCAATGATGTGCATTGTTTTGACCAATGCCAGCAATCCTATTTTGGGTGCCATGTTGCTGCAAAGAAGGTGCAAAGGTAAAGAAGAAATAATTGTTTTTTCTACAAGAGATTGGACTGCTGCTGAACCTGCATATTTCACCATTGAAAAGGAGGTTTTGGGGGTGTTGTGGAGGGTTCAGCATTTCAAGAACTTTGAATAGTATCAGGAATTGATTTTATAAACTAACCATAACCTCCTTGTGGATTTGTTTAGAAAAGGTGATGGTGAAAGAGCTACACCTTGCATAGCTAAGCAACAGTATGAATTACAGGAATTTCAGTGCAAACTTGAATATGTAGCAGGATCAAAGCATGTTGCTGCTGGCTGTCTTTCAACATCATAGTTGAAGGGAGATATGCTGGAGGATGATGGTGAAGTTGATGACATTTAGATGGTGTTTGCTTTAGGTTCAGTGAATTTGGTGACAGGTGAAGCTTTATCTGAGAACAAGTGTAGAAAGCACCTGAAGTTGGATGTTGTGCTTCATGAAGTAATGTGATTCATGTCAAATGGTTGGTCACACTTGAGATGGATGCACAGCGAATTGCTTTCTCGTAGTCATGTTCATGAAGAATTAACTATTATTGGGGGGTGTTTTGAGACACGGTGTTCTTCTTGGTGTCTTGGTAAGGCTTTTATAACAAGGTTTTAAGTCTTGCCAATAAAGGCCAGGTGGGTACTTAAACCAAGAAGTGGAGGAAAAGAGAAGATTTTTGGTGGGCTGAGGGGACATTGAAGTTGAAAGCCATGTCAGAGAGTGTTGTACAAGTGTATTAGGTGTCAGTACGACAGTGACAATTATGCCTCCGTTCTTGTAGATTATGACCCTCATTATGATATTGGCGGTAAATCCCACTTATCGCTACGGTGACTGCCGCCAATATACCTCCGCTGTGGCAGATATCCATTCATCATATTATCACACACAAACACCAATCCGTCACTATACAGCCACACACACAAGTCTGCCACACCAAAGGTCAGTGATAAACTGGCGGTATCCAAACCCACACCGTTACGCCAACAGAACAATGCCCACAACATTATGACCCACAAATCACCAGAGCGGACATTCAATAGCGGTAAACCATTGGCGGTACATACCGCTGCGCTCAAAATACACACACACATAGAAAACAGCACCACATTGGGCAATTCAAACAACACACACCTGACACCCATACACACACCACACCCACACACCTACACCACTAAAAAACACACACCCATACTACCCACAACCCTTTACGAATACAAATCATTGCCACAGGAGAGAGACAGCAAGAGCACTCGCACAACCAGCGCCACATCCCACCATCCCCTATACACCACCCACGCACCTTACATCACACACACCCAACACATCACCCTACACACCCTCACCCACACCACTCATACTACACCCATGGCACCACAATGACACCCCAGATTCTCTGAGGAGGAGCTAAGGGTCATGGTGGAAGAAATCATCCAGGTAGAGCCACAGCTGTTTGGATCACAGGTGCAGCAGATATCAATAGCAAGGAAGATGGAGCTATGGCGGAGGATGGTGGACAGGGTCAACGCCATGGGATAGCACCCAAGAACAAAGGATGACATCAGGAAGAGGTGGAACGACCTACGGGGGAAGATGCATTCCATTGCAGCAAGACACCATTGAGCTGTACAAAGGATGGGCGGTGGACCCCCACCTCCACCCCCACAACTAACAACATGGGAGGAGAAAGTCTTGGCAATCATGCATCCTCAGGGCCTGGCAGCAGTAGCAGGTGGAGTGGACTCTGGTAAGTCAACTCTATACTACTATCACCACCCTACCTGCATGCCATCACATACCCCCACCCCACCCTCGCTCACATCACTCCACCACCTCCCACACACCCCACCCTCACAACCCATTCATCCCAATGCCAAGCCCAGCATGCACCACCAATGCATGAACACCACTCACAGCCCTGCATGGACACCAATCACTAAAGCATGCACATTAGAGAATCACCTAGCCCACCTCATAACAGCTCACACAACGAAAAGCTGCCAGGGCAATAACAACCATAGCGGGCAACCCACCCATGTACAATATGTCACACACAAAAATAATAACACTGCATACACATCCCCACAGGTATCCCAGCCAATGTCACCGGAGAAGAGGTCCCCCCACAGAAGAGGCCTACAGTGATAACAGTGACTCTGTTCGCCTGGATCTGGATGACCAACCTGGCCCATCAGGGACCTCCGGGCAGTCGGTTACCCAGGCACAGTCCCACACCACCACAGAGCCTCCCCCCTCAGGAAACATCACCACAGCCCCCACCCAGCGTGCCCATACCTCTGTCCCCAGGACACGTCAATCAGCAGTGTGTCCACTACTAAAGGGACCCCAGGGCACCACCCATACCCAAGACAATCAGGGACCTGGGGTCAGTGGCAGTGGGCACATGCTTCAGGGGACAGAGTTATAGGACAACATGGAAGCTGGGAGGACTGCAGTGCGCCAGGGGGAGGACAGGCCCAGGGAACCAACTCTCCAGGAGGCACTCACCGCGGTCCTGGGAGCATACCAACATTCCCAGGATACGCTGGGCCAGATCATGGACAAGTTGCAGGAGAACATGCGGCTGCAGGTGGGACAGAACCAGGGGATCAAGGAGGACTTGAAGTCCATTAAAACCACCCTGGTCTCCATTGCAGGGGTGCTGGCAGACATGGCCAAAATTATGAGGGAGGCAGTGTCACACCAGTGGGCCTCTGCCCCTAGCCACACTACTGAACAACCCTCCATCTCTGCTGCCACTAGTGACAGGAGGCCGCCACAGGACCCACAGGCCACCAGCACCCCTCCCCCTGCAGAAGGAGAACCACCACGCAAACGTTCCCTGAGATCGAGGCAGAAGCCAGAGACTATGGCCAAGACCCCCGCCAGGAAATGAGACTCTCCTGATTGTCACCCTTGTGTCCCACTCTGTCACCCTGTCCATCTTGAACTGCCATTGCTCCCCTTCCTATGCCCCCTTGGACAATGCACCTGTGCTACCAATAGACTGGACTCTACCCTGGACTTTCCTCCATCATCTCCCCAGCCCATTGCACTTCCCCCTTTTCTTCTTAGCACTGCAATAAACACACTTTGAAAAAATACAAATATGGAGTATGTCAAATGATTTAAGTATGTATTCGTTTAACAAGGTTTAAACATTGCAATTCAACTGTACAGTAATGTACACATAGGAAAGACCTGTAGTTGGCTGCATCGAACACACCAGGAGCGATAGTGGGGCACCAATATCTGCAAAAAGAGCTGCCAAAGGGTACAGTGAGTGGGCATAGAAGTGGAAATTCGCAGCCTGCCAGTTACAATGTGAAACACAAAACTGTCAATGAAATGTGAAGTTACACTGTCTTACCTGTGTGTCATTGGAAGTATTGACGTATCATTGCAGTTCTGTTGTCCTCATCCTCATCCTCTGCCTCCTCATCTTCACTGTCCACAGGGTCCACTGCTGCCACACTGCCATCTCCAGCCTCCTCCTCCTGCATAAAAGGGACATGGCGTCTCAAGGCAAGGTTGTGCAACATGCAGCATGCTACGATTATCTGGCAGACCTTCTTGGGTGAGTAGCACAGGGATCCACCTGTCAGATGGAGGCAACGAAACCTGGCCTTCAGGAGGCCGAAGGTACGTTTTATTATCCTTCTTGTTCGCCCATGTGCCTCATTGTAACGTTCCTCTGTCCTTGTCCTGGGATTCCTCACAGGGGCCAGTAGCCATGAGAGGTTGGGCTAATCAGAGTCACCTGCAAATATCGAGGGACAACTGTTAGCCACACACTATGCCATATGGCCTACATCATACCCATACACCAACATATGCTGAGTAGGAACCAGGGCTCACCTATTAGTCACACCCTGTGCCTCTGGAGTTGGGCCATCACATTTGGGATGCTGCTATTCCTCAGGATAAAAGCATCATGTACCGAGTCTGGATACTTAGCACTGATATTGGGAGATGTACAGGTCCTCCAAACACACCATCTGCACATTCATCGACTGAAAACGTTTATGATTTCTGAAGACCTGTTCATTCTGGCAGGGGGGACAAATGCAATATCTGTGCCATCAATCGCCCCAATTATGTTGGGGATATCTCCCATTGCATAGAAGTCAGCCTTAACTGTGGCCAAATCATCCGCTTGGGGGAAAACAATGTAGCTGCACATGTGTTTAATCAGGGGAGACAACACTCTTGTCAGCACTCTTGAGAACATTGGCTGTGACAGTCCTGCCGCCAAGCCCACTGTCCCTTGGAAAGAACCAGTTGCCAGGAAATGGAGCACTGATAGCACTTGCACAAGAGTGGGGATCCCAGTTGGATGACGGATAGCAGATATCTGGTCAGGCTCCAATTGGGCAAACAGCTCTGTGATTGTGGCCCTGTCAAGTTGGTAGGTGAGGATAATGTGACTGTCCTCTATTGTTGCCAAGTCCACCAGGGGTCTGTACATTGGGGATGTCTCCATCTCCTATTGATCCGCAGCGGTTGCAATCTATGGGGCAAAAGAGAGAGGAGCTGGTCATCATCTGTATATTGTAGCCAGTACAGTTCAGTGAATGATGTGATTTATCAGTGTATTAGTGGTATATGTCTTGAATGTACAATTTTGATTTGTGACACAGTTAGGATCTATGGTCAACCCCCCCCCCCCGTTTGATATGGCATCCACCTGTCCTGTATGGAGGGACAGGTGGAAGTGAGGTACTTCCGCTGACGTTGTTCACCGCTGCAGACGTGTCCACCATTTTCAATCTCTTCACTCACTTGCTACCTGACGTTCAACAGGAGAGGTCCTACACTGCATGGGCTGCTATGACCTGTGTTTGGAACCTACCATGGCCCGTGAGACTGGGGAAAGGGCCCCTGCCTTCACCTCGGTGAAGATGGAGCGACTGGTGGGTGGGGTCCTACCCCAGTACGGACTGCTGTATGGGCCTCCAGACCAACAGGTGAGAACACTGTGAGCACTATGCATGGGGCATGAATGCATGGAGTGCTGTGTGTGAAGGCCTAGTGTAGGGGGGTTGGTGGATGGGCCCTGGGCAGCGTGCAGCATATATGCTGGCCATGTCTGTGCTTAAGGGGATGGGAGGGCTATGGTGAGCCATGAGTGTAACAGACAGGACGGTTTGACTAATACCTTTCCGTGTGTCTATTTCCTCTGCAGGTCAGCGCCCATCAAAAGAAGGGTATATGGCATGCCATCACCAAGGACGTGCAGACCCTGGGAGTCTACGGCAGGTGGATCACCCACTATCGGAAACAGTGGGAGGACCTGAGATGCTGGGCATGGAAGACCAAGGAGCCCCAGCTGGGGATGGCCTCCCAATGAGGAAGGGGTGCCCGTCAAACCCTAACCCCCCTGATGGCCCACATACTGGCAGTGGCCTATCCGGAGCTGGATGGGCACTTGGGGGCATCACTGCAGCAACTAGGGAGTGAGTAAAGTGCCCATCATTACTACTTACGCCTGGCGGGGTGGTATCCCTGTGGGGGAAGTGTGCCTGTGGGTGCCCCTAGACCAGGGCTGACATTGCAGTGTAGGTCCCATGTTCGCCATGGTTCTGATGTGATATTCCTCAAACCTAGCTCGTAGGCATCCACTACTGGGTGGGGGTGTGTGGGTCCCAGGTATGCTGTAGTGGGCGGTATGTGTCCCTCCCCATGCCCTGTTGACTAGCATTGTTACTGGTAGTGCCATGCATAGTGCTCAGGGCTATTCCCTCTGTGTGCGGGTGCTGTGTACGCCAACAGTAGTGTTGGTGCAGCCATTGACCCAGTGTAACCTTTGTTTCTCTCTCCCCTTTCTTGTTTTGTCATCCTGTCCTTATGTGCATTCGCTTGGTGGAGGAGCAGAGGCACTGTGATGGAGGGAGCTGCATCCCACAGGACTCAGAAGGCAGAGCCCACCAACGGTGAGGGCATCAGTGGGATGGAGGGCAAGGGGAGCACCACGGCAGAGACAGGAGGGGACAGTTCGGACATGGATACCTCCTCCGATGGAAGCTCCCTGGTGGTGGCAGACACCTCTGGAACCACCCCAGCTACAGGTACAGCCGCCACCTCTGTACCAGCACCGCCCTCCCAGCAGCACCTCAGCGAGTAGCCCGTGCCCCTCACCCAGGAGGTGGGCATCTCCTTTCCCCCAGGCACCTCAGGCCCTGCCCAAGTGAGCCCTGCTGCCCAGAGTGAGGAGACTATTGACCTCCTGAGATCCATCTCTGTTGGGCAGTCAACCATTGTGAATGCCATTCAGGGGCTGGCAGCCCAAATGAAACAGACCAATGCATTTCTGGAGGGCATTCACACTGGCTTGGCGGCCTAACAGGGATTAAACCAGGCTCTGGCCTACTCTCTGATGGCAGCCATTGTCCCTGTTTCCACCTTCCTCTACTCAATCCCATTCCCCTCAACCCCAACCTATCCCAAGAACACAGGCAGACGAGCATGCTCACAGGACAACACACAAGAGTGGCACAGGCAACCACAGGCACCAGGCACCAGACACATCATCCCACAGGCACTCACACAAACACCATCCAGATGCAGATATACCAACATCCACTGCCTCCACTGTGTCCCCCTCCTCCTTCTCCTCCACCTCCCTCCCATTTCCGTCTACACTCACACCTGCATGCACTACATCCTCATCCACTACCTCCATCACCAGCACACCTATCAGAACACACACCTCACTGGCAGTCACCACCCCAACATCCATGCACATGTCCCCTGTTTCCTGTCCAACTGTGTCTGTCACTCCCTCTCCCAAAGTACACAAACACAAGCACTCAGACATCCAACAGCCATCCACCTCACAACAGCATCCAGCCCATGCACCTGCACCCAAACACAGCAGACAGACACCTCCTACAACCACTCCCTCTTCCTCCACTCCTAGACCTTCTCCCTCTTCCCGTCCCAATGTCCCTAAGAAGCTTTTCCTCTCCACCATTGACCTCTTCCTTACCCCCCGCATCCTTCACGTCTGGCCAGGGTGTGTAAAACCCAGGCAAGCACCTCAGCCACCCAGTCCATGGGCCCAGTAGTGTCCACAGCAACTCGTGGTGGGAAGGGATCCCGGACACCAGGCAGCCACACGGAAAGAGTGCCTGTCCCAAGTGCTGCCAGGAAGGTCAAGGTGCCATCCCCAGTTGCTAGTGAAGGTAAAGGTGCCACCTCCAGCTGCTGCCAATAGGAGCAAGGAGCCACCCCCAGCTGCTGCCAAGAGGAGCAAGGAGCCACCCCAGGCTGCTGCCAAGAGGAGCAAGGAGCCATCCCCAGCTGCTGCAAGGAAGGGCAAGGGGCCTGCACCCGCAGGCAGAAAGGACAAGGGGCCTGGTGCTGGGACTCAGTCGGAGCCCCCACCACCAACCATGGTGGTGCAGCTGTCTGAGGCTGCAGGGGATGGGCAGGAGCTTCCCTCACCACCACCACCACCAGCACCACCACCAGCATGACCACCAGCAGTGGGCAGCCGTCCGAGGCTGCAGGGGATGGGCAGGAGCTTCCCTCACCACCACCACCAGCAGCAGCACCACCACCACCAACACGTCCATTAGCTGTGGGCAGCCGTCCGAGGCTGCAGGGGATGGGCAGAAGCTTCCCCCCACCACCAGCAGCAGCACCACCACCAGCACGACCACCAGCAGTGGGCAGCCGTCCGAGGCTGCAGGGGATGGGCAGGAGCTTCCCCCCACCACCAGCGGCAACATCACCACCACTGAGCAGCCGTCACCGCCGGTGGAAAGTGTGTAGTCCTGCCTTCATGGGCTGTTGTATGGGCTGCCCCTGCAAATCCTGTGTGATTGACCCCCACCAGAGAGACTGTGACCTTGCACTCCCCAAAACCTGCATCACAGGGCATGATGCCCCCTCCAGAACAAGTGGAGAAGCCATCCACTCACCCCATTCTCCCCAGGATGAAGATCACAGGGCACGACACCCCCTCCAGAACCAGTGGAGAAACCATCCACTCACCCCATCCTACCCAGAATGAAGATCACAGGGCACGATGCCCACTCCAGAACCAGTGGAGAAGCCATCCACTCACCCCATCCTCCCCAGGATGAAGACATTAGGGCATGATGCCCCCTCCAGAACCAGTGGGTAAGTCACCCACTTGAGGGACTGTGGCCTTGCACTCCCCAGTACCAAGCACAGGGCATGTTGCCCCCTCCATAGCCAGTGGGCAAGTCACCCATTTGAGAGACTGTGGCCTTGCACTCCCCAGGACCAAGCACAGGACATGTTGCCCCCTCTAGAGCCAGTAGGCAAGTCACCCACTTGAGAGACTGTGGCCTTGCACTCCCCAGGACCAAGTACAGGGCATGTTGCCCGCTCCAGGGCAAGTAGTGTTGTTCCATTTGCCGGCTGAGGTGCCCTCCCGTTCCCTATCCCCCTGAGATGCCTGCCTATTTTTGAACTGATGCCCCTGCAGTGTTCTCTCCGTGTTGTTGCAGGAGTCAAGTGGGGCCTTGGACTTTGTGATGTGGTCCTGTGGCCCACGAACATTGAGGACTGGGCAGTGTCCCTTAATTTGTAAATATGTATATACCTTTAGATTGGATGCACTTATTACTACTTTATTTATCTTATTACACTCACTTTTACCTATTCATGTTGTCCTTGCATTTTTCCAGAGGAGTACAAGGTGTATATGTTATGTTACTGCATCTGCTTGTGTGTATGGTGTTGGGGTGGGGGTGTTGCGTGTTGCGTGTGTGCGTGTCATTCTCTTTTTCCTCTCCTCCTCCCCTGTGTGCTAGGCGGCTGTACTCACCGTGGTCGTCTTCGCCGTCGTTGGTGTTCGTAGTGGAGCAGGACATAGAACAGCATTGGGAATATATGCAGTTCAGGCTCCATGGCTCCGTGGTTCTTCCCTGAGTCTCTACAGGTGAGTAATTTCTCTTCTGTGCAGTGTTTCCACCAAGCTTTTGATGTCGTTGGTACCGCCCCGGAAAAGGTGGCGGTTTCCTGTCTCATAATACGGTGGGTGGAACATTGACTTCTGCCTGGCTGTAGGCGTCTACCCCCATGGTGCCTGTTGATTCCGCCCTGGCGGTCGGTGTGTTAAAGTGGCTGTCTGTCTGAGCTCTTTCTGCCATGGTCATAATTTGGTGGTATTTACCACCAGACTGTTGGCGGTATTACCACCACTTTATCACTGACCGCGTTGTTACAGGATGCAGGAGATATTTAATAGAGAAGTGTACCTTTAAGGGATTGTAACTGACTATGGTTCTAAGTTACTGTTTACTGATATGCTGACCAACCTGGATTCTGTAAGAGAAAGGGTAGTGGGTACAAGACTGAACAAGGAATGGGTGGTTGGAGGCCTGTTGTAATGGACAAAGTTGGATGTGTAATTGATGTGCGAAATGTGATACAGAAGTATGACCTTTCCACCATAGCATGCAGGAAGTCAACGTTCATGTGCTGAAAGGATGATTAATTTTCTCTGGACCATTGCCTGTCAAAGAAATAAAAGAGCTTGTGGTGGTGTTAGAGGATGGTAGAGTTCGGAATAAAAGTATGATTTCAATTGTTCCAAGATCCAGATTTGCAAATATGTGTGGCAAAACCACTGTTGAGGGTGGTGGTGTTCCCACGAGAGCTGATGTGCTTGATCGTGTGGAAGGGCACAACCAAACTCGGTCTACAGCTTTACAGGAACGTTATAAAGATAAAGATGATAAAGTACAGTAACGTTTTCATCAATCAGGCCCCTGGGAGTTCCCTATTTCCATGGTTGGGACCTGAGTATGGACAAAAATATTTGCTGTCACTTACCTTGAAATGCCATTTATGCAGTTGCTTATTTATTACTTCGCTCTTACCATTAATGCTGCTTTAATTTTATTTGTTTTGTGTTTATAAGGAATGGTGGGAAATGTTTGCCACCACATACCATGTAAAGTCATCTACACAAGTACAACTTACACAGCTTTATTTAACAGTTGTGCTGTTATCTTTGGTATTGTAGAGTTATGTTCTTATCTCTACTATTGTTTTAATTTGGTTTATTTTCCGTGTTAATGAAGGAAGTGGATGTGTGAGATTCCGCCCTTGATAGTATAATTGTTCTATGTTCTAGAATGTGGGAATGTTTTTTTTTGGGAGGATTCTCTGCTCTGACAGTTGCTGCCAGGACTTGGAAAATGACGGTCATGGAAGATTAAATAAAGCTACTGAAGAAATTCTGTATTAATAAGCTCAACCTGGCTGTTGGTTTGGGCATAGTAAAGCAAACTCTTAAGATGCTTAGTCACAATGGTCTCAAGAAACAATGACATTTCCACGTTTATAAATTGAACACCATTGACAGAGTCAACAATTCTGGGAAATCCTCCCTGCCAAACACATCCTTGACAAACTCAATAACTTGACTGACACTGGACTTTGACATCAATCTCACCTCTGGCTATTTGCTGTAGTAGTTGATCATGACTACAGCAAGCCTTTGCTGCAGGGGCAAAATACTGAAAGCACCAGCAAGATCAACCCTCAGTTTTACCCAATGTACAGAAGGAAAGTCGATCTGCAGGTAAGATGGGCGAACCTTGTATTTCTTGTCAGAACTAGAAAAATAATGCAATTGTTCAGCAGATCCTCTACCTCCTCATTCACATTGGCCTCCAGATTGTGGTGGGAATTCTACACTTTGGGGGTTATTACAACTTTGGAGGAGGTGTTAATCTGTCCCAAAAGTGACGGTAAAGTGACAGATATACCACCAGCCGTATTACGAGTCCATTATATCCTATGGAACTCGTAATAGGGCTGGTGGTAGATCCATCACTTTACCGTCACTTTTGGGACGGATTAACACCTCCTCCAAAGTTGTAATAACCCCCTTTGTCATGATTGAACACAGATGCCATTCATGGGCATTGGCAATGACCCAAGACATAAGGTTCTCAGATGGGGCCACTCTGTTTGGGCACATCAAAAAGCCATCTTCCACCGTCAGTTCATACGATGCTGTGACAAAGGTTTGTAAGGCACAATAGAGATTTTCCTTTTTCCACCAAACTTACACAACAAATTGCAACACTTCTTCAATACCCCATCTTGTTCAAACACTTCTTAACACTCTCTCCATGCAACTAAACAAATCTACAATGCATTCTCAGTTTAGTTTAATCGTTCACCATCACTTGGATATCTTGATAGATAGTCAGCATGGCCATTCTTTCCCCTCGCTATGGGTCCAATTCACAAAGGTAAAGTTAGATTAAAAGTCTAAGTTAGACCAAAAGTCTATTTTTCCTCCTTTTTGGTATTCACAAAGGTAAGTTGCTACTAGTAACTTTACTACTAGTAATTTTACTAGTATTAACTTTCCTACTAGTAACCTTACTACTAGTCAGTTTACTAGTAGTAAACTTACTAGCTAAGGTAAGACCTGAAGTCTAAACTTAGGGCCTGATTCACAAAGGGACTCACAAGTCATGAAGCTATGACTGCAGAGCCTGCACACTCAGAGCAGAATCTCTGCATTGACCATTGCAGTGCGGAGTTTCTGCCCTGAGTGCGCAGACTCCACCCTAAGTGCAGAGACCCAACACTCGTAAGTTTAGGACTTGTAAGTTCCTTTGTGAATCGGGCCCTTGAGCTTCAGGTCCAAAGTTAGACTTCATGTGTAAAGTTAGACTTTAGGTCTAAACTTGGACAACAGGCCTAAAGTTAGACTTTTTGTCTAACTTTACCTTTGTGAGTCGGGCCCTATGTGTTCAATGTCAAACTGGTATTGCAGTAACCTATTGAACAACTTTGTAATGCATGGTGTGTGAATCTTAATGTTACCATCAATTGGGATTAAAAAAAAGATATGACATAATGATGAACCTTTACCCCATAAATAAGTGCAACGTTTTCCCAACACCTACCAAAATGCTATTACCTCTTTCTCTATCACCAAATAGTGTGAGGGCCAGAACTGCACCAAGTCCCACATTGCTAGCATCTACAGTCACGCAGAATGGCAACACAAGATTGAAAAAACTCAGCATGCTTATACTGACCAGCTGTTTTTGGACTGATTTAAAAACATGCTAACATTCCTGCCCTCACGCATGCATTCCTCTCATGCATGTAGGTGAGACACTTCACATGGGATGCATAATCGGGGTGAATCATGAATACAATTTGAACAACCCAAAGGAAGACTTTAGTGCCAACGTATAGTTAGGTGGTGGTGCATCTTTAATGGCCTGTACTAACCACGGTGAGGCTCAATAACTATCAGAAACCATATGCCCCTAATGCTTGACTTTATTCTTAAGAAAATTGTACTTCTTTCTTTTAACCATAGCCTCTCTCTCCTGAAGAATACTCAGCATCTTGTCTAGGGTGCAATCATTCTCAGAATGATCTTCAGCATAAACCATAACGTCTTGAAAAATAGCCACGCCATTGATGTTCTAGAAACATGCGAGTCCCTATGTCTGAATGACAGAAACAACCAACGCCAAACCAAACAGTATGCAACCATACTGCAATTTGCCAAAGGATGACGCAAAGGCACTCTAATGATGGAATTCTTGTTCACGTTAGACCTGATGGTATGCAGCAGCTAGTCTGAGCTTTGAAATCACTCTACCCTCTCCTCCTAAGGTAGACAAAAATTCACTAATATTAGGTATTGTATGTAGGTCCACCCATGTTTCCCTATTAAGCATGCAAAAATCAGTTAATACCCTGAGCTCACCATATCGTTTGAGTACGACCACCAAAGGCAACAACCTCAGGAAAGATTCAAGTGGTTCAGTGATTTCTCTACTGACATAAACTGTCAAGTTCCCTCTCTACATTATCTTGAATACTAAATGGTACACTCTGCATTGTATGTTTCATGGGTATAGTTCAGTCCTTGATTTTGATCCTGTGATTGAAACATGTAATCTTCCCTAGTTCATCAGAAAACACCCTAGCATGCTTGCCAATTTTTCTTTGAAAAAACTTCCTCACTAATCACTAGGACTTGCTCTCTTGCTCCAAACGTTCAGACCATTTCGAAACGACTTTGGTGGAATCACCCCAAGATGTTCAAACCCTTAACTACTAAGTAAATAAAGTATGTCTTTACAAAACCCTGGTTAATCATTTTTTCTCCCTTCATAGGAAACAGCTACACTCTTCAATAGCTCAAGTGCCATGTTCACCCAAGTGGCACTGAATAGATCCTCAGTGACCAATGTGGTCCTTGCACCCCAGTCAACCAAAAGAGGCAAAGGTTTATTACCCACTAGAATATGTACAAAGGGGTCCACAAAGCCTAATTGTTCTCTTGACATTATACCACCTGCAGTTATTACCAGAATTATGTTGGGCAAGCCCTCCTTCCTTTGTTCAACTTTGACCTGGCAATAGATGCCATCCCCTAATGGAGCTACCCTGTTTCCCACCTGTCTTGTGCTTTGGCGTATTTTAGCAAAATGCCTAACCTTGCTACACAGGCTGCATGTGTCCTTCTTTGCAGGGCATGCCTTAGCCCCCTTTACCATGTCTGTCATAGCCACATATAAAACAAATGTTTTTCTGTGAAAACAAACTGTTCTTGGTTGCCTCTTAGCCTTCACTTCCCATTTTTTCATTCTAACATTTACTGAACTGACAAAGTCCGCCTTCTTTTCATTAAGGTCTCTAACTGATTGGTGGGAATTCTGTACAGTGCTGGCAATTTGTATTGTCTCCTTCAGTGTAGGATTTCCACAGGATTTATCTAATGCTTTTGTCAGTGCAGTGTGAAATTAACTGATCCCTCACAAGTTGGTTGACAAAGCTCTGAAGATGGCAATCAGCTACTAATCTCCAAAGGATGTTATATAAGTATCAACATCTCCTTGGTTAATTCACTGCGACAAAACTTGCGTATTAAGACCTCCAAACTCCGACAATGCCAACACGTGTTTCCAATTTCCTAACTGCTCCTTGATCTTCTGCTGACATTCCTCTTCATTTAATACTAATTCTGGAACTAGGGATTGGCGTTAAAGACATTTTTTCAATTCAGCTCTGAATCGTAAAACACAAAGTACTCCAAGATACGTTTTGAATGCATCAAACCACTGTTTCCATATTACAGGTGGTTTCACAGGTGACTCCAAGAAAGCAGGTGGTGGGTTGACTGACAGCATTCTTTCCTTTCTAAGCCATCACTGTTCTGCAAAAATATATTTATATATATCAAGACACGATCATAAAAAAAACACAAATATGAAAATATCCCCCCAAGAACATGGTCAGCCAAAATGCAGGGGAGAGTCAAACATCAATAAACAAATCAATAAACAGTGTCCCTACAGCTGTGACTAGGTATGTGCTTCACCTTTGTGACACACGCTCAAAGAGTAAGATTCACATCATATGCGTGTTGATCCCTCCTTAGGAATATTTGTTTTGAAATGTAATATAGTTGTGCATGTCACTGATCCTGTACACCTTGATTGCACATTATGATGTTTTCATCCAGCTCAGCTCTTGCATCTGAAATGAAAATGAGTGTGCATGTCATCGTTTGCATGCAATTTGGATGCTAACATGTGCCATGCTAAAGTATCAACTCTGCAGACTTCATTTTGAAAAGATCAATAGAGATCACCATTATGACAGATTAAATAAATCTTCACAATATGGAAAATGAGTTTCTCTGTTTTGTTATACCAAACAAACAAAACCATTTGGAGTAGGTCTCTTTTCTCAGGCGTTGGTGTAGTTTAGCGTCTGTGCTGTGTGCATTAACTACAACTTTATTTAAGGGTCACATTCAAAACCATGAGAATGTGTACTATGTACGGTTTCTCTTGCGTGCAAGATGTAGCCAAGGAAGAATGCTTTTCTTATGCACTTTTGTGGTTTACCTTCCGGAAACAGTTCTTGATGCTGGCAGGTTCAAGGTCGTTCTAAAATGATTGTGCTTTGTAGGGATGTCATACTGTCAAGGCAAGGATTGTGAAGCAGTACTGCACCTCATTTAAGCAGATGGGAAGAGCTTTTTACTAAATCATTCACTCGTGTTAGCCTGGCTTCTTGGACTAGAAAACAATCCACGGAAAACAGTTATTCTTGTATCTTTCTAGATTAAGGTAGGAGGAGGAATACTCAACAACATCACTGCTGTATCAGGATGGTGGCTTGGTACTTCTCCACTCGTCTCTAAAAGAGGGTGTTGTGGTGCATGTTATATTCAGTGTCATATTCTGTGTTGTATTTTTACCCTGACAATGATGCTGTTACCAGGCAACTATGATGCTTCCACTTCTGGAATTTGGTGTGTGGATTCTCAGAAGCTGTGTGGGCTGACAGTTGCCAGATATCAGAGACTGAACAGGTGTCATTTTATGCAGCTCATTAAACATGTAATCTTCTACAAATACTGAGGCTCTCATTAAGAGTCTGGCTGTCTTCAGACTGCCAGACCACCAGTGGCGGTTCCACCACTGACAGGCTGGCGGTATGGGCCACCAAATTTTGAGTGTGGCAGTTTGGCCTGTACCAAACCGCCACTTTCCCGTGCTTGCCGCCAGGGCGTTCGGACCGGCAGGCCAGAGATAAGCATCTCCGACCCGGTGGTCCACCTAAATTCCCTTTCCGCCAGGGATTTTGTGGTGGTAGCACCGCCACGTAATCCCTGGCGGAAAGGCTACCGGCGACAGGAATTTGCATTCCTGTCATGGGTAGATGACTCTCTCAGCCCCCATCTATCCAAGAACCCCCAACCCCCCTTCCCTTACAACATTCCCACCCCCACCTCCCCGAACACCCCACATTCCTGCTCCCAGACACGCACACCCTGACACTCACTCACTTTCACAATGCACACACACGCAACACCCTCCAAATCCATACACACATACACGCACAACACTCCCACTCACACACACTCACTACATTCACCTCCATTGACACGCATACACACTCCATCCCCAACCCCCTCCTTTCCTCAACATACATATACACACAACCCCCACCCCAGTCTACATGTATGCATTCACACATCCCGGCACAGCATTCACATTCACCCACACACACATCGCCATCACCACAGTTACACACAGACACACATGCACGCACAAACACTCCCTCTCCCTCCCCCATTATTGAAACGCATACACACTCACACACATCCATTCACACACCTCACCCCTCCCCCCTTGCGGAGGACACTTACCTCGTCTGACGAGGTGCTCCTCCCTGAGGGGACGGGACCCAGCGCTCCCACCGCCAGCAGCGCACCACTATCAGCACACCGCCAGGCCGTATTACAGGTCATAATACAGCTGGCAGAGTCCTTTTGGTGGGGCGTGGCCTGCAGTGGAACCGCTGCTGCACCGCCGACCGCCAGGACAACTGCTGGCGACTTTCCACCTAAATAATGGTGGAAAGCTGCCAGCAGTCAAAATATGGCGGTCTGCAGCCCGCCAGCACTGGTGGTCTAGTGGCAGCTTTGGCACTCTTGGAAGAACACCACCAAAGTCATAATGAGGGCCTGAGTCCTGTCTTCCTAACGTTGGTGACAAGGATGGGATGCGAGAAGAGAACATTGAAAGGAAGACAATTATTTAGAACAATTTAAGGTGATTTGAATTCATGCCACTTTTTGATGTCAAGTGCGACCCTTGGTTCTGTGATGAGGAAAATTTAATTTTCATGTAAAGTGCTGGCATAGGTGTGGTCCCTACATCTGCAAAGGACGATTCCAGGAATTAGAAAGGTACAGATGGGTGGTCTGGTTGTTTAATTTTAAACTATACTGATCGTTTGTTAATTGTGTGTTGAAGGTGGGCCTCGATCTGGCTGTGCATCAGCATTGTAGTGTCCTGCTGGACACGTTCTAGTGTTTGGCCAGCCTCTCTGCTGAGGGCTGGCCTCCAACATACACCCCACACCCACCCAACACAGGCGTCACCGGTCAGGTGACCCTGGCAATAAAAAGGGCCGGGCGCATGTGCCCAGGCCCAGTTCTTCCCACACAGAAACGGTTTCTGTGTTGTCTTCTTTTAGTAGCATGGGGGCCTAGGGCCCCAACACTACAAGCGTTAGCCTTAGCGTACCAGAAAGTGAAGGAGCTCGGGGGCATTATCGGCCTCACGGGAAATGATAGAGAAGGGACTTACTGTCAGTCCAGCATCATTTAAACAAGGAGGGAGCATGTTCTCGAGCTTGCATGGTGGTCTGATGCTGGCTGACTGAATGGCGCATCGCTGAAGTTAGACAATTTCCGTAGTAAGCGTTAGAACACTGTCTTTTTGGTTGCATCTCCTGGGTGTGGTAACTTAGCAACCTAAAGGTGCACGTTACACGCTGCAGCGCCAGTGTGGAGCACTTTGTGACTACTTCACTAAGTCAAGAGTGTCCAATAAATTGCTGCCAATACTACCGCACTACTTGCAAGCGACTTGTGCACAGCATTAGTGATAGGCACACCAGAATTAAGCATACATTTTTACTACCTATCAGCCAACGCTTCTTCTAAAATATAGAATTTTCAGTTACTGGCACACTTACTTGTCAACAGCGTGCTTGCTTTATTTAAGAATTTTGGTGCTAGACACACCTCGGCTGGTTTCATCACGGAACTGTGTGAAAATGTTGTGAAGTTTCCAGTAGTAATGAGACATTCAGTGGCAATTGCTGTGTAGATGACTGTATCAGCAGTGACAGGCACGCTGAACATAGTTTCTTCTGTGACAGGCACGCCAGTCAGTCTGTCCAGTTCTTCAAGAGATTTTTAATGATAAGCACAGGTGGAGTTTTTTTATATAACCTTTTGTTTTTAAGAGACTTACTATTATACATTTCATCTTTGTGTCAATCTCAGTGGTGGTTCTGGGTTGTGAAAGGTTAGTGTGTTATTTCATTTATTGTTAAATATTGACATCTCAATTTATACCAACGCCACCAGCATTTTTACAAAATCCAGGCCAATCCTGAATGGGATGGGAAGACTGGAAGGGGACCTTTGAAACATAGTTAGACGCTATAGGTGGTGGTGAATATGACGAAAAAAGGAAATGAGCAATTCTTAAACATAGTTTAGGTTTAGAAGGAAGGAAAGTGCTTAAGACTTTGCCCAAACCTACTCAGGAGAGAAGGAATGTAGAAGCGGGGTCAGATAATGAGGAAGCAGATGAAAATGAAGATGCCATTAAAGCATTAGAAGAGAATTATTGAAAAAAGTGAGTAGAGTGGTCGAAAGGCCTACATTTTTTTCCCAGGAGCAGATGCAAGAGGAGACAGTGGAGCAATACATGGCTAACTTGAGTAGACTTGCAATAAAGTAAGTTTAAAGATGTTAGGGATTAGATCATGAGAGATCAGTTGATAGGATGTATAATGTAAAAGTTCAGGGAAAATTGCTTGGTATGAAGAACCTCACTTTAGACAAAATTAAAGAAGTGTCAAGACGACTGAAGAATACCTCCTACTATGTTAAGAGATTGGGAGGTACTGGGGCCAAAACAGAGATTCATAAAGAAAAAATAAATGACATAGATGCAGTAAAAAAAGCTGTCAAGAAAACTATTGATGAAAACAAAAAGAGTAGGAAGTATCAGGAGTAGACAAACATTAAGGCTTGTTTTAGGTGTGGAAGCGTGAAGCACACAGCTGCAGCTAACAATTGTCCTGCAGCCAAAAGCAAGTGTTATAAATGCAAAAAGCTGGGGCACTTTTCAAGAGTCTGTAAAATATCAGATATTCCAAGGTACAAAAAGTCTGCCAATTTTGTGGGCAAGAATGAAAAAACAGACTATGATGATGTCTCAAGCGAAAGTGAAGAGGAGGATGTAGAGGTGTTGGTGGGGTGTGGAATGGAACCACTCTTAGTGATGGGTCCAAGGTGAAGGACAATAGTTATCGCCCTCCCAAGAGCTTAGTCAAGTTCAATGAGAAAGAAGTGCAAGTTTGAGCAGATTCCTGTGCCCCATTTACCCTCATCGATAAACTCACATGGGAAGGCTTGGGAGTTGGTGGATTGAGTCTAGCCGATGTAGAACAGGAAGGATATTGTGGCAGTAACTTGCCAATTCTGTGTTATTTTGTAGCAGACTTTAGATTCCAGGATAGGAAGGCAGAGGGAAAGGTCTATGTTGTGAAGAAAGGAAGATTTATGTTGAAATGGAAAGAGCAGGATGCTTTAGACATAAATCTTGATCCCAACCACCCAAAGCAGGTGTTGTTAACAATGTCACAGGAGATGAATGAATAGGTCACTAAGTTTCCTAAGTTATTCTGAAAAAAATGAGTTGTCTAAAGAAGTTTGAACACTGTATAGTACTGAAAGAAGGTGCTGTGCCCAAAGTGCACAAGGTGCAAAATGTTCCACTTGCTTTGAGGGACGTGTCGAAAGAAGAGCTATGTAGACTGTAAGGACAGAATAATTGAGCCCATTGAGGCTTCGGAATGGTTGAGTCTGATAGTTATCGCAAAAAATAAACCACAGAAAAATGTGGATGTGTGATTTGAGCAATCTTAATGAGAGTATTTGGATTCACCGTCGTCCTCTTCCCTCAATAAATGAAATGCTGGCAAGTGCAAAAGGAGAAATGTGTTTCACCATCTTAGACGTAGAATCCAGGCATTTGACGTCATTCATTACACCCGAGGAAGCATTCTAATTTGTTTGCATGCCCTTTGATCTGGCCTTTGTGTCAGCCGTTTTTCATAAAATAATGTAGGGTGTTTTGAAGGGCCTGTCAAATGTACTATTATTCCAGGATGACGTATTGGTCTGGAGTGTGTACAACAGTCAACATGATGAAATCTTGAGAGAAGTGCTACTAACGTTGGAGAAAGTGGGACTCACCATAAGACTGGAGAAATGCATATTTAGCCTGAAGGAAGTGTAGAACTAGGGGCATACCCTGTCACACAAAGGGGTTACTGAGAGGGCTCCCCCTCTGCAAGATAAGGACAGATTGACATTGTTTCCTGGTCTCACGGAATATTATGCAACATTTGTATACCATTATACTGACAAGGTTCAAGTTTTGCATGGATTATTGAAGAAAGCTTTTGAGGATGTGAAAATATCAATAGCCAAAGCAGCTACTTTAAAGCCTTTTGATCTGGAACACCAAACTATTATAGTGACAGACGTCAGTAATTGCGTGATAGGAGCAGTCCTGCTGCAAGAGAATGAAGGAAAAGAGAGAGTAGTAGCTTTCACATCACGTACATTAAAAGGGGCATAAACTGCATACTCTACGACTGAAAAGCAGGCTCTGGCATGCTGATGGTGGGTACAGCACTATAGGATTTTTGTGCGGGGTGTGTAATTCAAGCTCCAAATGGATCACAAGCCATTGACAGATCTTTTTACAACAACAGGCACTGGCAAACCCACGCCTCGCACACAAAGTGGCTGTACCGCCTTCAGGAATACCTGTTTACTGTGAAGTATGTGCCGGCCGTAAAGAATGTCAATGCAGACTGTTTATCCATATTGCCATTAGAGGACAATAAAGAGTTTGAAGAGGATGAGTGGATGGTTGCAAACATGACTGATATCTGTGGAGCAAGTGAAGAAAATGAGTGAAAGGAGGCGATTGCAGAAGAGTCACTAATAATGAGATTGATAGAGGTGTTGCCAAGGGCACAAGATTGGAAGTTGGAAAAAGGTTTGAAATTGTTTAAATATTTCTGGAAAGAATTGTCCATAGGAGGTGGAATCGTAAGAAGAGGAGAAAGAGTAGTTGTCCCCACAAAATTAAGGGAGGGGCATGTCAGCAATAAAAAAAAAAAAAAAGCTCAAATGGAATTCTGGTGGCGGGGTATGCACAAACAAATTGAGAGATTTGTTTGTGAATGTATTCCTTGTGCTAACAGTGACAAATCAAACGTGATCCAAGAAACAACCATTTGTCCGGTAGCTCTGCCCAAATGCCCATGGGAAAGGATTGCTATAGATATTTGTGGTCCTTTTGTTGGATTGAACATGAGTGAGAAGTATGCCATGGTCATGGTTGACTATTTGTCAAAGCGGCCTGAAGTAGCATTTGTGAAGGATGTAAAGTCGAGTAGCGTGATTGCATTTTCTGAAGATCTTTTTCACAGAGAGGGATGCCCTGCCGTAATAGTGACACATAATGGCCCCCAATTTGTGTCAGAAGAATTCAACACATTTCTCAAGAGATGAGGGGTCAAACATTGCAAAAACCAGTATATCATGCAAGGGGAAATGGTTTAATTGAGCTCTTTAATCAGGTGTTGGGGGAATGCATTCAATTGGCCACTTAGAGCAATGTGTGTTGGAGAAGTCAAGTTAGAGACTTGTTACGGAACTACATAACCACTTCTCATTCTGTAACAGGGGAAACACCTTTTTGTTTGCTCAGGGGAAAAGTAGCATGTACTGTGGCAGTACCAGCATGGATGACCAGGTTGGGTCATCAGAAAGTTGACTATCGACGGCTGGGTGAAAGAGTTGAAAAATATCAGGGTGCCTATGGTCAAAGACATGATGAAAAGATAAAGAAAGGCAGAAAAGCTTTTGTGCAAGGAATGTTGGTGAAAGTATTCTTGGACAATTGGGTAAGAAAGGGTTGCTTTAAATTATGTACTCCGAAAAAAGGGGGAGAAGTGAGGCGCAATAATGTAAAACTGTCTGATGGTGGAATGCTAGAAGGGTATCTGCCTGCAGTGTTGCAAAGCAACAAGAGTGGTCACAGCCGGGTGGAGACCTTGCATTATTAAAGAGGAGGTTGAGAAAGGAGGAATGCCATTGAAGAGGGAACTCAGCACATGTATAAAGACAAGACCCAGGATGTTAGAAGATTACATCTGTACTTAGCATTTAAGTTATTGTATTTTGGGGAAATGTTATTAAATGTTACCGCGTTTTTCATCCTTCATAGGAATCAAACAGTTCACCAAGGTCGACAGACCTCGACCTAGTGGTTAACCATACACAATTATTTTGAACCCATCCCAACAAATTTAAACACCATAACCAATGTGGCCACAGAAGGAAAACTCCAATCAATAAAAATGTCTAGCTTTTATTTTACATCCACAAAGTTAAAGTCATGTAAACTGTGTGAAAATTCAAATTGTAAAGATAAATCAACACCACTGGTTGCCCAAAATGGTGGAACAAGTTTAGTCTACTTAGCATCAACTCCATTAGGCATTCAAAAATAATAATACATGTCACTAAAGAAACAATCTGTGAAATAGAAACATATGTCAAATCAGACTGTGTTGACATTTGCTCAATCAAATGAAACAGAGATCAAGAATCAGGGTTGGACATGAATTATCCCTACAACCAACCAAATTAGGACATGCATGTGTGGGAATGGATGAACACATGCGGACAAAAGACAAAAAGAGACAAAAATAATTTGCAAATCAATCTATCTCAGTCTAAGAGAAACGAACTAAAAAATAAAATAGGTAGGTGTCAGCATGCCAGCTTCTCTTAGGGAAAGAGCATGTCAAGGGACATTGTATTAAAAAGGGAGATCTACCTCTCCTGGGGTCAGCTTTCAAGGATTCTTCATTAGCAAAGCATGTAGATCATCAGCAAAGTCCTTTAGGTGCGCCATCAGAGAAGTGCAGAACACAAGCTGCACAGAGAACATCAGGAATCAAGAGCCAAGGAAAGACTAACTTGTAAAGTCCATCCCTTCTAAGGAGCACCTAAAACATCTTGATTGGTCAGATCAGTGGGTCCATATCACACACAAGGGCAATATCCAATCAAAGTCTGAACACAAATCAAAGTTGCAACATTACAAAGTTTTCTCAGGTTTAGTCTGAAGTCATCTCCTCCTTCCGTGTAAATCCAACAGTCATTTATAATTTTTCTATTAGTTGCAACAATACAATTTCTTTCCAGAGTATACAATGGACTCGTCCTCTTCCCATGTTAAAGCACATGTTGATAGAAACAATTTATTTCATGTTTAGTCCACAGGCCTACATGTTCTGGAACCAAGGTCATTTAGAAACCAGTCTTGTAAAATTAAACAAGGAACCCTTTACTAATCATAAAAACAATCTAATGGAAAAATACATGTTAGAAAAAGAAGAATGATTCATCACTTTTACATGGCTCCAAATACAGAGGTCTGCAGGCCTGGTTATACTAACACAAGAAATATAAATGCATTAATGTATTTGTTAATAAAGCACACATAATACGCTAACTTGTAAACTGCAAACTTGTAAATTCTGCATAAATAACGTATTATCAGAAAGAATAAAACAGTTAATTATGTATTGCAAACTTGTTAAAGCACTGCGTTAAATAGAACAGAGAAGTGCATTCATTTTTATGCACACGTCTACTTAAACTCATAAATCACACATTAAACATTAAAGAACAAAACTCGTTTTGCTACTAGCAATTAACACATTATTAAATCCAGTAGGCACAATGGTGACCACTACAAATGAAAACATGACCACTTTTAACATACGTGTCAGTGCTGTTTTTCTGTGTTAATCTCAAACTGTCTGAAGGCGAATTATGGAATGCTAGAAGGGTATCTGCCTGCAGTATTGCAAGAGCACCAAGAGTGGTTAAAGCCGGGTGGTGACCTAGCATTAGCAAAACAGGAGGTCAGTAAAGGAGGAATGCCATTGAAAAGAAAACTCAGCACTTATAAAGACAAGACACAAGAGGTTAGAGGATCACATCTGCACTTAACATGTATACACCGTTTAAGTCGTTGTATTTTGGGGAAAGGTTATTAAGAAAGGAGGATGCGTTACATTCTATGTCATATTCTGTATTTTATTTTTACCCTGACAGTGAAGCTGTTACTAGTTACTTTGATGCATCCACTTTTGGAATCTGGTGTGTGCATTCTGAGAAGCTGACTGGGCAGACAGTTGCTAGAAATCAGAGACTGAGCAGGGGTTGTTATATGCAACTCATTAAACTTGTAGTAGTCAACAAATACTGAGTCCTGTCTTCCCCAAAGAGTGCAGCAAATATCACATGAACACAGTGATGAAGCTGGAAGTTTATTCAGCAAACCAATGCAGGAAGCCACCAAGATACGCACAGTAGGCACAGGTACACTCAACTTCCACATCATTTGACTACATTCTCAACAGAACATAAGAATGCTGGCACCCAGAGAATTCCAATAACCTCAGAAATCATGCTGGGTGAAATAAATATGCCATGTTCAATTGATCTGCAAACATAAAACTAAGATACAACACTATATATACTTGGTTGAGGTATCAAGCAGAATTCAAAATGGTACTAAGACCTGGTGACAAATTCCCCATAGTGGATGAGAGCAGCGGAAATACAAGACAGAACAGTGTAAAGAGGTTTTAATATCAAATTAGGAAGCCCAAAATAATGAATTCCCCAGGTGAGAAAATGAGTCAGAAACAACTTAAGCAATGGGCCAATGCATAGACTTGTATGGTATTACTAAATTATAGAACTGGTGAGCCAGCCACTAACAAGAACTAATTGCCTAATCAATGAGGCTGAATAAGCAAAATGGTTGTCAAAGTTGGATTTAAGAGTAGCGTACCATTAAGTGGTGATGGACGAAGCTTTGCGTAATTTGACTGCATTTGAAACAACTGAGTGTGCATTTCACTTTTGTAGGATTCAGTGTGTTGCATCTCAGCGGTATCCATTTTCAGAAATGTGTGACAAGGCTATTTAAAGATGTTGAAAATATAACAGCATTTAAAGGTCATACAATGATTGCCGGAAAGGCTGAATATGAACCTTATTGGACAGTAAAGAAAGTGGAAAGATACTGAAGGGTTTATGAATCATGCTTAGAAATTAACAATATGCATTTAGATAAATAAGTAGACTACCTAGGGCATGTGAATATACACAAAGGGGTTAGTTGAAGGAATAGTGAAATCATCAACATCCAAGATTGGAGATCAAATGGTATCATTTATTTGGACATGGGAATTCTTCTATGACTTTCCTACAGAATTTTGAGATTTTTATTAAAGAAGAATGTGAATTTCGTTTAAACTGAAGAATGGGAAAGAAGTTTTGAAAAAATTAAAGTGGTAAATCAGGTGCACTAATTTTACAGGGATTTATTGCAGGAAGCGAACATATTATTGTGGGAGCAAATGCCTATGGATTAGAAGTGGAGCAGGCACAACACAAAATGGGAAACAAGTTATGATACAATATGTGGGAAATTTGATGCAAAAATGGCTTACATCTTTGTTAAAAAAGAAACAAACTCAGCTGTGAGATCTATAGAAAAGAGGAGGTACTTCACACATGAAGCTTGGAACCAAGCAAAGAGATAAAGAGCCTGATTTACGTCTTGGCGGAGGGAATACTCCATCATAAGTGTGACAGATATTCTATCCACCATATTACCATCCCCATTTGTGACGGAGTATTTCCCTCAGCCAAGACCTAAATCAGGCCCAAAGAGATTTTTAGTATATTTTAAGAATTTTTCAACCCTAAAACTGTGAGAAAATCACTGAACTCATTTAATCAAAAATTTGAAAATCTGTCAGGCAAATCTAACTAAGCACAATCACCTTTCAAATCATTTATCCCTTAGGCTCCCTAAACCTCCTTCTCTTACGTCAATCTACTAGATGAAGTGACATACCTGGTAAAGAAAACCAATGTCTCCAAGCTACCATTAGAATTTTGCCCAGAAGTATTCTTCAAGAAAGTCCTCCCATCCCTCATAGATGATGTCCCAAACATAGTTAATACTTTTTCCTGGCAGCACAGTTCCGGACTCTTTCAAATATACAACTATTACTCCATTCTTTGAGAAAATAACAGACCCACATGTGTTATTCAAATACTGACCAATTTCATACCTAAATTCCATACCTAAATTAAAAACTGGAAAGAGCAGTCACCAATACATGTTGAGCAGAACATCTTGAAGCATCGCCAGTCTGGATTCAGAGTTTCCAATGGTATAGAATCAGCATATATAGACATTAGAGATATCCTCCTAGTTTCCTTTGACAAAGACCAGAAAGTAGCTAATGTTCTCCTCATCCTTTCTGTTACATATGACAGAGTTAAACATAGTGTCCTGCTGAACAGTTTTTATTATTGAGCGTGGATCACAGTGACTGTACTGGATTGGTTTTGCTAATTTTATTTTCTATTGAAGTAAACACATTTGTATAGGATGTGTAGATTCATTCTCCTATAAAGTATGGTGTTGAATCTCCCAGGTATCATCCTTCACACTACTATTATTAAATATGTACATGATCCCTCTGACTCAGCTATCATCAGGTAAAGTCCCAGATGTATAGAAACAACACACAGATACACATCTGCCTAGAAAACATTGCATATAACCATACAAGCACATTGAAGTGCCCACTTCTTGAAGACCAAAGTTCTAATTGTATGAGAAGTCATTTCAGAATTGCCACCATTCAACTGTCCCATCACTGCTTCCTAGCAGGTCAGATATCTGGCAATAATCTTGAATTTAGACCAGGATTTTGGTCCACAACACAATAGAAGAAAATATTTTCATTATTGCTCCTTGGCAGAATCCTTTTGATCCTCCAGTCTGATCACTGAATTGAGATTGAGCTCCCACATGCTTATGTCAAGATCTCTATACAACATTTTAATATAGTCTATTCTTGTCTCCTTATGGAACTGGTGGCCAAAAGTGCAAAATCAGGAACCAAGCTGTGCATTCTTTAATGAAATTGAATCTATTGAATGTTGAAATTTTCAATAGAAAAAAGAAACAAGCATTTGCAATGCAAAAGTTCTCGTATTTGTGAGAGTTAGAGCTATTAGCGTTGTAAATGACAATGGCTCTCCTTATGAGTCTGGCGGTCCTTGGAACGCCAGTCTCACAGTGGCAGTCTTACCGCCGCCAGCGGTTAAAGATCGCCATATTACGGCTTCGGTGATCTGGTCAAAGCCAAACTGCTGAAACGCCACTCGTACCGCCAGGGCGGTCGGACCTCCGGGCCAGAGGTGAGGACCTCTGGCCCGGCAGTAGCAATAATACTGCCATCGGTATCACAACTCAGCAGACCGCCAGCATTTTCGTGGCGGTTGCACTGCCACGAAAATGCTGGCAGTCATGCACCAGGCGACTGGAATCCCCATTCCTGTCACCGACACATACACACACACATGTCCACACACCCCCATGCACCCTCCACTCATCAGCGTACATGCACAGCCCCCTCCAAATTCACACTCATCCACACACCCCAACTCCCTTCATCCACACTCATCCACACTCCCCCTTCATCCACACTCACCCACATCGACCCTCATCCACACACATGCACACACATGCCCTCCACACACACAGATATGTGCTAACGCACACCCATTCAGGTACACATACATGCACAAACTACACACATGCACCAAACACGCCCTCCCTTTTGGACGATCAACTTACCTTTTCAAGTGAGGTGGTCGTCAGGGAGGGGAGGGGTTCTGCCATTTTCCACACCCAGCACCGAACTACCGTACAGGACTCCGCCATGCCATATTACGTATCATAATACGGCAGGTGGAGTCTTGTTGGCATAGCAGTGCTGGTGGTGGAACTGCCTCTTCAATCCATCAGCCAGGCCGAGGGAGTCGGATCCTTTCAGGCCTCATAATATGGTTGTCAGCAGGCCGCCAACACTGGCGGTCTGCTTGCTGCAGCAGCTTTGGCGGTCTTAAAAAAAGACCGCCAAACTTGTAATGTTCCTATATGTTTTGGTTTGGAGTTAAGTGGATGTATGCCAGGTGCTACAGCAACCCTCCCAGGTGTGCCGCTGCAGGAGAGGACACAACAAGGCCTCTATCTTGAGAGTGTTTTTGCCTCATTCCTACAGACAGGCTGTGGTACCATAAAGAAGTACCCTTTCTAGTGTGCTTACCTAAACCTTTATAGTACAAAACAATCCACAAAGGCAGACTTCGTGGCATTTAACCCAGAGAATGAGGGTGTCAAAAGAGTTAGGAGCAAAGAAAAGGCGGCAGCCATGTAATTCTTTGTTAAACCTTTAAAGGAATTATTCCTCTACTTTGGCAATACCAGCCTAACTTTTAAAAACAATGGGGGTCATTTTGACCTTGGCGGACGGCGGAGGCCGTCCGCCAAGGTACCGCCGCTGAATGACCGCACCGCGGTCAAAAGACCGCGGCGGCCATTCAGACATTTCCTCTGGGCCGGCGGGCGCTCTCCAAAAGAGCGCCCGCCGGCCCAGAGGAAATGCCCCTGCAACGAGGACGCCGGCTCAGAATTGAGCCGGCGTAGTTGCAGGGGTGCGACGGGTGCAGTTGCACCCGTCGCGTATTTCAGTGTCTGCTTAGCAGACACTGAAATACTTTGCGGGGCCCTCTTTCGGGGGCCCCTGCAGTGCCCATGCCCTGGGCATGGGCACTGCAGGGGCCCCCAGGGGCCCCGCGGCACCCCCTAACGCCATCCTGTTCCTGGCGGGAGACCCGCCAGGAACAGGATGGCGGTAGGGGGTGTCAGAATCCCCATGGCTGCGGAGCGCGCTCCGCAGCCATGGAGGATTCACAAGGGCAGTGGTAAACCGGCGGGAGACCGCCGGTTTACCCTTTCTGGCCGCGGCTGAACCGCCGCGGTCAGAATGCCCTCGGTGCTCCCGTGGTCGGTGACCCTGGCGGTCACCGGCCGCCAGGGTCAGAATGACCCCCAATGACTGTACACAAAGAGAATAACAGAAGAGGCAGTTTAACTGAACAAGAGGCTTCAAATGTGTGCAGATTGGTGAAACAGGGCTTCAATGGTAGATGGGCAGACAGGATAGGTTTCAGAGGTGCAACATCTGTGACCTTGGGTCAGTGTTTTAAATGGAAGTAAAGAAGGGGTGGTACTCTGTATTCATTTAAAGCACTACCCTGGGTTAATAGTTTTTCGGCAGCCCTTGGCTCAGGAATGGACTCTGTAGAACAGATATGTGCACCTGAATCTCCTGGGCCTTGACGGTTTCTTTTCGGTGCATATATTTGTGCACTGGCTGATGATTTTGAAGTCAGAATTATCTCTGTTGGGGTGGCTACTCAAAATTTGAAATCTTGGCCTTGCCTTCTGGACCACTCAGAGCAGAGTAGGAAGCCTGGGTTTGGACGATAGAGTGTTTTTTCACCTACACCAGTGAGACTCTTACAGGGCTGGTTTATTGGAATTTTTTGGGGGGCTATAAAAAGATTCAAATGTATGTTTTTGGGGGAATCCAAGGTAGGATCCAGAACCATGTCAGAGTTTCTTGATACCCATTTAAGATACATTACGTAAAAATAATTTATATGGAACTTCTTTACACAGTGGTTACCCTGCAATCCTGAATTTTGTCTTATACAAAAAAGACTGCAGTCACAAAGACACATTTGTGTTACATAAGTACAAACTTTGACTGGTCCTGGTGGCCGCAGTTTATGAAGCAACAGTTCTCCTGTTTAAAACATCTCCTGCCCATGGAGTCTTTACTGTTACTTTGAGATGTAGTCCTTGGGGTGTGTACCCATATAAACAAACATACATATATTCCTATAGACACGGGGAGGTAAAGCACTGAGAGGAACACCAGTAGAAGCAGGAGTGAGAGAACGGCCCCTTGATAGGGTCAGAAAGATATGTTGACAATGGTTTTCCATGTACTTGGTAACCATGGCAATCATAATTAATGCATAGAGTTTTCATCAAATGATGCATGGGAACTTAGTGGAGTGGTTACATGAAGCCTGAGTTTGGAAGAGAGGAGAGCAGGTTAAACATTACTGGACTGTGACAGATGATGAGTGGATCATTATACACAGGAGTCCAGAGAGTAATGGGGAAGCACTCTGCACCTGTGAGCGAGTGTTGGGGGTATTCAAGGTGATACCTCTTCAAATAGGAAACAGTGCTATTCGAGTGCTGTTTTAGAGATCGCTTCCGCAAGTGGCATCTGCAAGGCTGCAATAGCTGTGAGGGGACTGTCATTAAAGCCATGACACCAGTGAATTCTGAGAGGAGGGAATGATTGAGTTTGCTCCACTTTTGTGCCCTATGATACGCTGCTCCTCTCACTGTGGCGCCCTTGTATTAGCTTCCTTGCGCTACATAATTAGGAAAATGGCTGCCTCTACTAACTGAACTCTATTCGGAGAGGCTCAATTTATATCCAAAGGCTAGATGTTTTTTGCAATCAAGCTTGAGGCAGTGAAGTGCTTGGGTCTGGAGTCACGACTCCTCCATTGTTTTGGAGACAACACCTTTCGCCATCTTCTTTCTTAGAACGAGTCTATGTGTTTGGTTGGTGACCCTCCGAAGGGATTAAGAGCAGGTGCTACCGCCTTGTGTTAAGCTCTATTCAAGTCAGTTGGTTAATGCTCACACTGCAGAGGTCTTGACAGAACAAGAATGTCACAGATTATAATCCTGACATAGCTTTTTCATCTCTTTATCTCTGCAAGTATGATGCAAATGAGTTACAGCAATTTTGTTAAGAATGGCTGCTGCTTTGCAGCACTATGAAATGGCAGAACCTGTATTACCAAGCGCTAAATTTAAAAAAAAAGTAATTCCCAGACTGCCCCAACAAGCACCAGACAAAGACCATAGGGGAGAGGATGTAACATAAAGGCCAGAGCTGTTGACCTTGGAGCTGGGGAACAAGGTTTGAGTCTCGGTGCACCAATCACTTAATTTCCCCTTGCTACCAAAAATTAATGTGTTCTTGCGTACCCTGCATACAATGCAAAGAAACAGCAAGATGCCTGAAAACAAGGAAGAGGAAGAAACAACATACCAACATGAGCGCAAAACGGCAAGGCAACAGAAAACAAGGGGGTATGGGGCAAGTTGCCACAGTGGCACAGGAGTTAACAAGTGACAGTGGGAGGACGGTGATTGGGTGGTGGAGCAAGCAAGAATACGGCATTGAGGAGTGCGATTTAAGCGCTATGGACAAAGCAGTAGGGTGTGTGTACAGTGCCCCTGAGCTCAGCATTGTGAGCACATTGACTCACAGGAGCAGGAAACCAAGAAAAAAAAGCCCCCCAAATAATAGATACACATGACAAAGCGTAATTATACAGTAGTTAGCCCTGCTCCCAATGAGAAAAAGGAGGAACAAAGAGGCCTGACTGGCCACCAGCAAGCAAGGATTTTTAAACAACATTGAAATTAACATTTTAAATGGCTTTAAGCCCACAGAAGTAAGTATACTAAAAGTATACAAGAGTCTGAATGCTTATGCTTGACCTAAAAAGTATGAATGAAAATGAAATCAGGGGAACCAGGGGAAGAAAAGAGGGAATGCAAAGGCAAAATAGGATGAGTGAGTGGGCAAGTGAAGGGATCTCTACTGTGATACAGAGAATAATTATTACCTCCTCAACCTTTCTCTCATAACAATGCTAACCTAAATGAGGTGTTAAACCTCTACCCAGGCATCATGTGACCTAGCTAGAACCATTCACAGGTTTTAGAGCTGTACGCCCCCCTCCAAGCCCCTCCCATCAATATGGTGAATTAAAGGGGATGGAGTCCACAACACATCCTGTACGTCCGCAGGCCAACATGAGGATTCAGGGTGTGGAGAGGGTGCTTCCCATAGTGCTTCCCATAGGGGAAGGGGTTCAAAAAGAACCCCTTTCCCTTTGCAAATCAGTTACCACCACTACTTGAGAGTCGGTAACTTATCAATGGCGTGTGACTGGACTTCTGATTGCAAACCTTTGATTCACAGGGTCCTGAATCGCAATTGAAGGGACACCCACAATATGCTCCTACCAAATAGAGATTCAGTATTAATTTGAAAACTCACTTTAGAAGTCAATAAAATTTTACTGACTCCTACAATGGGGTTAGTACATACAAAAGAACTTTCTAGCAATAGCAGGCCCTCTGATGTTGTGAATCAGTCAGCTTGTAACATCTAAAAAGTACATCTAGTCCTATGTCTCTGGATCATTCCTTTTTCTCCTTCTAGATCCACAGTGAGGTGATACCATACCACCATACATACTTTTTTCTTTGTATTTAAACACTCTATGACAGTGCTTGTTTTTCAGCTGCTCCTCTGTGTACTTCTCAGCCCTCTATGTACCTCTGCTATCCATTTACTTGCCCCAGAATCTCCCTCTTGTCCTCTGTTTTTTAGTGTTCCTGTTACCAGCTCCTCCCTCCAAACCTCTATTGTCTAACTGCTTTCCCTCACCCCCTCCATTGGGGTTGTCCTGTTGTCCCTGTTGCCTAATCTGTTGTCAGTGTAGACCCCCCACATGTCTTCTTTTCATTCTCAGTGTTGCCCCCCTCCACCATCTGCTCTCCCTCTGTTTTCTGTGTTGCCTCCTCCCACAAACTCTCCCTCTTTTGTTTGTGTGGTTCCCAATCACCATCCATCTATTGTCCATTGGTGAAACTTAATGACTTTTGCCAATGCTTGTTTGAGATGGCTTGTGTTGGGGCTAAGCAGTGCCTATTCTTTTCGGTATGTGCGGGCTTTCTCCTGGCATGGTGATTTGCTGATGCCAGTGTGATGATGTTATAAGCATCCAGTATCTGGTTATACCGGAGGCTGGAACTGCAGGATTTTTTAAAGCGTCTGCCCTCGCTGGCTCCTTTGTTTGGATTCTCTTGTGATATTCAATGCAGGCAGTAAATGCACCACCAAGTGGAAGCATATTGAAGGACTGAATAATGCAAATGATATGATGGATTCCTCTCTTTCGACCTCTCTGCTGTACTGGAGGCCTTTATTGATGGAAGTGTTGCTGATACGCAGCTGGGCTATGCATATTCCCTGCATTTGTCTGGACATGCTCCTCAGGATATAAATGATGCTAAGGCCCGAGAACAGTATAATTTCAGAAGCAGACATATACAGGGTTCAACCTCGGCTGCTCTTTTCAACACCTTCATGAAAATTTCTGTCCCATATAGTGGTTGAAGTCCAATGGGACCTTTTCGCCTAATACCATTCTCAGACGTCTGCCTTCCTGATGGTCAAGCGCCCATTCACAATGTTTTTGGTATGGAATGTCTGGATGTTGAAAAATCTACTTTGCCCCATTTAGGCCCTCATTACAACCCTGGGGGTCGGTGATAAAGCGGTGGTAATACCGCCAACAGGCCGGCAGTAAAACAAAATGGAATTATGACCACGACGGAAACCGCCCACACATACAGCCACTTTAACACACTGACCGCCATGGCGGTAGCAACAAGCACTGCTGCGGTAACCGCCAACAGCCGGGCAGAATACAATGTACCACCCATTTTATTACAACAGGCTTATCCACCACCTTTTCCGGGGCAGTACCAATGACATCAAAAGCACATAGGAAACAGAAAACAGAAGGCAAAGGATTCACCTCTGGACACTCAAGGAAGAACCACAACGCCATGGAGCCCGAGTTGCACATATTTCCCATGATTGTATACCTCCTCATTCACTACGAACATCAATGCCAGCAAAGACGACCATGGTGAGTACTGCCGCTTAGCACACAAGGGAGGTGGGAGGAAAAGAGAGTGACACACACACACGTAACACCCCCACCCCACCTGAACACCATACACACAAACAGATGCAGTAACATTACATATACCCCCCCCCCCCCACCCCTCAGGAATAATGCAAGGACAAAAGGAATTGATTAAAGTGAGTGTAATAAGATAAAATACTAGAAATGTGTGATTTAAAATCAAAACACTATATACATAAATACAAATGGAGGGGCACTGCCCAGTCCTCAATGTCCGTGGGCCACAGGGCCACATCACATAGGCCAAGTCCCCACTTGACTCCTGCGATAACACGGAGAGAACACTGCAGGGGCATCAGGTCGAAAATACACAGGCACCTCAGGGGGATGGGGAATTGGGGGGCACCTCAGCCGGAAGATGGTACAACATCACTGAACCTGGAGGGGGCTACATGCCCTGTGCGATGTCCTGGGGAGTGCAAAGCCACAGTCTCTCTAGTGGGTGGTTTGCCCACTGCTTGGTCCTGAGGAGTGCAAAGCCACAGTCTCTCTAGTGGGTGGTTTGCCCACTGCTTGGTCCTGGGGAGTGCAAAGCCACAGTCTCTCAAGTGGGTGGTTTGCCCACTGCTTGGTCCTGGGTAGTGCAAAGCCACAGTCTCTCTAGTGGGTGGTTTGCCCACTGCTTGGTCCTGGGGAGTGCAAAGCCACAGTCTCCCTAGTGGGTGGTTTGCCCACTGCTTGGTCCTGGGGAGTGCAAAGCTATAGTCTATCTAGTGAGTGGGGGTGCAAAGCCACAGTCTCTATAGTGGGTGGTTTGCCCACTGCATGGTCCTGGGGAGTGCAAAGCCACAGTCTCTCCAGTGAGTGGCTTTTCCACTGGTTCTGGAGGGGGCCTTGTGCCCTGTGTGCTTCATCCTGGCAAGGAGGGGGTGAGTGGATGACTTCTTACACTGGTTCTGGAGGGGGCCTTGTTCCCTGTGTGCTTCATCCTGGCAAGGAGGGGTTGAGTGGATGGCTTCTTCCACTGGTTCTGGAAGGGGCATTGTGCCCTGTGATGCAGATCTTGGGGAGTGCAAGGTCACAGTCTCTCACCTGGCTGTCAGACCCAGAGGATTTGCAGGGTCCAGGATGCAGTACAGCCCATGGAGGTAGGACTACACACTGCCTGCCTGCGGTAACGGCTGCTCAGTGGTGGTAGTGGCGGTGCTGGTGTCGGGGCTGGCAGTGGTGGGGAGAGGCTCCAGCCCTTCCCCTGAAGTGTCGGACGGCTGCCCACTGGGGCTGCTGCTGCTGGCAGTGGTGCTGGTGGTGGTGCTAGTGGCAGGGATGCCAGTGGTGGGGGATGCTCCCCTGCAGCCTCAGACGGCTTAACCACCATGGTTGGTGGTGGGGGCTTGGAATCAGTCCCAGCACCAGGCCTCCTGTCCGTCCTGCCTGCAGGTGCAGGCCCTTTGCCCTTCCCCTTGGCAGCTGGTGTTGCCTCCTTTACCCTTACCAGCTGGTGGTGCCTCCGTGCCCTTCCCCTTGGCAGCTGGTGGTGCCTCCTTGCCCTTCTCCTTGGCAGCTGGTGGTGCCTCCTTGTCCTTCCCCTTGGCAGCTGGTGGTACATCCTTGCCCTTCCCCTTGGCAGCTGGTGCAGGCACACTGTCAGTGCTGATGGCTGGTTCGCTGAAGCCTCTCCCACCTGCAGTAGCTGCAGACACTACTGTGGCCATGGACTGGGTGGCTAAGGTACTAGCGTGGGTTCGGACCACCCTGGCCCGACATGAAGGACGGGGGGAGGGGTAGGGAAGAGGTCAACTGCGGAGAGGAAAAGCTTCTTAGGGACACTGGGGTGGGAAGAGGGTGAAGGTTTGGGAGTGGAGGAAGAGGGAGTGGTTGTTGGAGGTGTCTGCCTTCTGTGTTTGGGTGCAGGTGCATGGGTTGGATGCTGTTGTGAGGTGGATGGCTGTTGGGTGTCGGAGTGCTTGAGTTTGTGTACTTTGGGAGGAGGGGGCACAGACAGTGGGAGTGGACACAGGGGACGTGTGCATGGATGTGGTGACTGCCAGTTACACTCATGGCTACCTGTTACACTCATGGCCCACCATAGCCCTCACATCCCCTTACGCACAGACATTGCCCACCATACATGCATCATGCTGCCCAGAACCCTTCCACCAACCCCCCCCCACACGAGGCCCTCACACACAGCACTCCATGCATCCATGGCCCTTGCATCTTTCTCACAGTGTACTCACCTGTTGGTCTGGAGACCCATTACAGTATTCGGTACTGGGGTAGGACCCCATCCACCAGTCTCTCCAACTCCACAACGATGAAGGCAGGGGCCCTTTCCCCAGTGACACGAGCCATGGTCGATTCCAGACACAGGCCACAGCAGCACTTGCAGTGTAGGTCCTCTCCTGTTGAAGGTCAGGTAGAAAATGGCGGTCATGTCCACAGCGGTGCGTATCGTCACTGTAGGCGTACATCACCATTAGCCACTGTAACCCATAGGGCCCATACACAACCAATGAGGTGTTGCATGGCGGTACTCGACCGCCTCCCGCAATGGCGCACAACGTCAGTGGAATTACCTCATTTCCACCTGTCCCTCCAAAAAGGACAGGCGGATGCCATTTCGGGGGGGGGGGGGGCAGGCCATCGCACCTAACTGCGTCACAGTACACATTGGCACTATTTGGGCCTATTCAACAACATACTGTTACTGTCACAACATGCAATGCAGTGTAGTGTTTGGAAATGTGGAATACTGACGAGCTGCTCCCCATTTTGTCCCCAAGGATGAATAGGAGATGGAGACATCCTCCCGTGTATAGACCCCTGGTGGACTTGGCAACAATGGAGGACAGGCATATTATCCTCACAGATAGACTTGACAGGGCCACAATCACAGAGCTGTGTGCCCAATTGGAGCCTGACCTGATCTCTGCTATCCGTCACCCCACCGGGATCCCCCCTCTTGTGCAAGTCCTATCTGTGCTCCATTCCTTGGCAACTGGCTCCTTCCAAGTGACAGTGGGCTTGGCAGCAGGAATGTAACAGCCAATGTTCTCAATAGTGCTAACCAGAGTGTTGTCTGCCCTGATAAAACACATGTGCAGCTACATCGTTTTCCCCCAGGTGGAGGATTTGCCCACAGTGAAAGCTGACTTCTATGCAATGGGACATATCCCCAACATTATTGGGGCAATTGATGGTACACATATTGCATTTGTCCCCCCCCCACCGGAGAAATGAACAGGTGTTCAGAAATCAAAAGAGCTTTCACTCCATGAATGTGCAGATAGTGTGCCTGGCGGACCAGTGCATCGCCATGTCATTGCAAAATATCCTGGCTCCCATATGTGATGGCTCAACTCCAGAGGCACCGGGTGTGGCTAATAGGTGAGCCCTGGTTCCTACCCAGTGGATGATGGTGTATGGGTATGGTGTGGGCCCTAAGGGTTAGTGTGTGTCTAACAGTTGTCCCTCGATATTTGCAGGTGACTCTGGTTACCCCAACTGCTCATGGCTACTGAGCCCTGTGAGGAATCCCAGGACAAGGGCAGAGGAACGTTACAATGAGGCACATGGGCGAACAAGGAGAATAATAGAGAGGACCTTCAGCCTCCTGAAAGCCAGGTTTCAGTGCCTGCATCTAAAGGTGGATCCCTGTGCTACTCACCCAAGAAGGTGTGCCAGATAATCATGGCATGCTGCATGTTGCATAACCTTGCCTTGAGATGCCAGGTGACTTTTCTGCAGGAGGATGAGGCTGGAGATGGGCGTGTGGCAGCAGTGGACCCTGTGGACAGTGAAGATGAGGAGGCAGAGGATGAGGATGAGGACAACAGAACAGCTTTTATACGACAATCCTTCCAGTGACACACAGGTAAGACAATGTAACTTCACTTTGCATTGACAGTTTTGTATTTGACATTGTACATGGCATGCAGATTTTCCCACTTCTATGGCCATTTGCTGTACCCTTTGGCATCTCTATTTTCAGATATCTGTGCCTCACTCTGGCACCTGGTGTGTTGACTGCAGCCAACTACAGGTCATTCCTATGTATACATTACTGTGCAGTTGTATTGCAGTGCTTAAACCTTGTTAAACGAATACTTAGTTAAATCATTTGACATACTCCATAGTTGTATTTATTCAAAGGGTGTTTATTTAAGTGCTAAGAGGTAGAAGGGGATGTTCAATGGGCTGGGGAGATGATGGAGGTAAGTCCAGGATAGAGTCCAGTCTATTTGTATCACAGGTGCATTGTCCAAGGGGTCATAGGAAGGAGAGCAATTGCAGTTCAAGGTAGACAGGGTGACAGAGTTGGACACAAGGGTGACAATCCAGGGAGTCTTATTTCCTGGCAGGGGTTTTGGCAATGTTCTCTGGCTTCTGCCTGGATCGCAGGGACCGTTTGCAGGGTGGCTCTCCTTCTGCAGGGGCAGGGGTACTGGTGGCCTGTTGTTCCTGTGGCGGGCCTCCTGTCCAACAGCTGCAGCAGAGGTGGAGGGCTGTTCATCGGTGTGGCTAGTGTCAGGGGCCCGCTAGTGTGCCGCTGCCTCCCTCATGGTGTTGGCCATTTCTGCCAGCACCCCTGCAATGGTGACCAGGGTGGTGTGGATGTCCTTCAGGTCCTCCCTGATCCCCAGGTATTGACCCTCCTGCAGCCGCTGGGTCTCCTGCAACTTGTCCAGTATCTGGCCATCGTCTCCTGGGAATGGTGGTATGCTCCCAAGATGTTGGTGAGTGCCTCGTGGAGAGTCGGTTCCCCGGGCCTGTCCTCCCCATCACACAGCAGTCCTCCCAGGTTCCCTGTTGTCCTGTGCCTCTGTCCGCTGAACCGTGTGCCCACTGTCGCTGACCCCAGGTCCCTGATCGTCCTGGGTTTGTGGGTTTGCCTGAGGTCCCTGTAGTGGTGGACACACTGCTGATTGACGTGTCCTGGGGACAGAGGTATGGGCCCACTGGGTGGGTGCTGTGATGGTGTTTCCTGAGGGGGGAGGCTCTGTGGTGGTATGGGTAAACGACTGTCCGGAGATCCCTGATGGGCCAGGTTGGTTATCCTGATCCAGGCGAGCAGAGCTGCTGTCATCACTGAGGGCCTCTTCTGTGGGGGGACTGGATGTTGCTGGCACCTCCTCTCCGGTGACGTTGGGTGGGGGACCTGTGGGGATGTAAATGCAGTGTTATAGTTTCTGCGTGTGACATCTTGTGCATGGGTGTGTTGCCCTGTATGGTTGTGATTGCCCTGTCAGCTTTGCCTTGTGTGAGTAGTGATTTTGTGGGCTAAGCGATTCTCTCTAATGTGCATGCTTTAGTGATGAGTGTCAATGCAGGTTTGTGATGGGGGTCCATGCATTGGTTTTGCATTCAGGGCTTGGTATTGGGATGGATGGGTTGCGATGGTGGGGTATATGTCAGGTGTTGGAGTGATGGAGGTGAGGGTAGGGGTGGGAGTTTGTGATGGCATTTAGGTGGGGGGTAATAGTAAAGAGTTGACTTACCAGAGACCAGTCCTCCTGCTACTCCTGCCAGGCCCTCAGGATGCAGTATTGCCAAGACTTGCTCCTCCCAAGTTGTTAGTTGTGGGGGAGGAGGTGGGAGTCCACCACCAGTCCTTCGTACAGCAATCTGGTGTCTTGCAACCACGGAATGTACCTTCCCCCGTAGGTCATTCCACCTCTTCCTGACGTCGTCCCTTGTTCTGGGGTGCTGTCCCACGGCATTGGCCCTGTCCACGATTCTCCGCCATAGCTCCATCTTCTTGGCAATGGATGTCTGTTGCACCTGTGATCCAAATAGCTGCGGCTCTACCCGGATGATTTCCTCCACCATGATCCTTAGCTTCTCCTCTGAGAACCAGGGGTGTCTTTGTGGTGCCATGGGTGTAGTGTGTGTGGTGTGTGTGAGGGTGTGGGGGGTGATGTGTTGGGGTGTGTGGTGTGAGGTGCGTGGATGGTGTATGGGTGATGGTGTTCTGTGGCTCTGGTTCTGTGAGTGCTCTTGGTGTATGTCTCTCTCTCTCAGTTGTCAGTTGTAGAGTCATAAAGGATTGTGGGAAATGTGTGTGTTTTATAGTGGTGAGTGGGTGCGGGTGTGATGCGTGTATGGGTGTCAGGTGTGTGTAGTTTGAATTGTCCAATGTGGTGTTGTTTAGTATGTGTGTGTGTATTTTGAGCGCAGCGGTATGTACCACCAATAGTTTACCGCGGTTGAATGTATGCCGCAGTGATTCGTGGGTCATAATGCTGTGGGCGTAGTTCTGTTGGTGTAACGGTGTGGGTTTTGGTACCACCAGTTTATCACTGACCTTTGGTCTGGCAGACTTGTGTGTGTGTCTGTATAGTGACGGATTGCTATGTGTGGGTCATAATATGGGTACCGGTAAACCGCTGCGGCGGCGGTATGTTGGCGGCAGTCGGCATAGCGGTAAGCGGGACTTACCACCAATGTCATAATGAGGGCCTAAGGGGGTTATTCCAACTTTGGAGGAGGTGGTAATCCGTCCCAAATGTGACGGATTTACCACCAGCCGTATTACGAGTTCCATAGGATATAATGGACTCGTAATACTGCTGGTGGTATATCCGTCACTTTACCGTCACTTTTGGGACGGATTACCACTTCCTCCAAAGTTGGAATAACCCCCTTAGTGTCTAAACAGTATGGAGGGATTTGATTCTGAAGTTCCTTATGCTAGGAAAGTAGACTGTCTCCCTTCAAGTGGTTCCGCTCTGGCTTTTGAGAACACTTCTCCAATAGATGCCATTGATAGGAAAGTAGATTATTTCTTCAAGCAAACCTTTTTTGCATCACACTTTGCTCCACGTACTGGAGCTTGTGCCACAAGTCCCTTATTTGGTATTTTTGATGTTCTACAGAAGGGTAGCAATCTTGTTCTTTTTCTGGCCTTGATGGAGAAGCAGGTTCAAATTTTAGTGGCCATCACATTTAATGAATTATCAACCACTGCCTAGGGGATGTTCTTTATGAGTACTGTCACATTTAAATTCACAATTGGAAATTGCATTCTGACCAGCACTCCTTGTTCTGTCATCTTCCTTCCCTGTGTCCTGTTTTTTTTAACCTCAGGTCAAGACTTTGTTTAAGAAATATGTGTAGGATAATAATAATATGTTGCCTTTGAGAGTGGGTCCTCCTTCCTTTTTTACTGTTTGCTTTTCAGGCCACAATTATGAACATTCTCAGCAGACCTTTCATGGGAAGGGCCAGACCATCACCATTCACAGGAGTCTTGACAGTCCTTTCATAGAAGGACTCATGGCCGGGGAGGTGTTCTTTGACTATGCCCTGACTATGCTGAGATCCTGACTGTTCCATTAGGGATTCCTTTGAGATGATGATTGTCTAATTTCTTGGCAAGTCAGGAAGTGTCTATCTCAGATATCTGGGTTTGTCAGGTGGGGGAAGACAATGTGCTGCATCCACCTGCATACACCGCCACTGAAAGTGACAACACTGCAGTTCCCAGCAGCCATCTCTATAAGAAGCTGTATCACTGGTTTCCCATCAAAACATCTTTAAATTAACAAGCGGAATTCATTCTCCACTGTCGTACCCCACCTGAAAATGGCATCACTTTGTTTCCCAGCATCCATTTATTCAGCAAGTAGTATAATTTCTGGCCTTCTCCCTAAATACTCAACTCTTAAGGGTGTCTCAGCAAAAGGCTGGCAAGGACTTTACCTATTTTAGTCTGGTATAGCAGACACAGACAAATGCTTTTCTTTTTTGAGCCTATTAGGGCCAGGAAGGCCCTTGGGCCAGAACTCCTACTTCACCAGAACATCCAAAGCAAATAATAATTTTGTGACTCATCCAGCAGCCCACTGCACCCTGCCCCACAATTACACACAAGCCTGCACCACACAAAAAATTAAAATGGCATCCTCACGTCATGAAGACCCATCCTTATATAAATATACCCTTCTGATCTCCTCACTGTCAAAATACCAAATCAACCTTCATGTTATGCTCACCAGTGCACGTTCAGCAGAGATATATGATATTTAAGATCTTCAGGTAGTTATCACAGAAACATGATTCATTTCCTCATCCTTGAACATCCTAGACATTTTTTTTTCCACTGGCAACAGTATCCTGTGTGTGGTGTCCTAAGAACAAAGGATGCCTTGCCTTAATCCATAACTGCACCACAAGCAAGCAAACAATAATCAACTCCATGGAACTCCTCACCGGATGCTCTCTGCAACAAGGGACACCCTCCTCAGCCTCATCAACACTCCTAAAGTGGTACAGCATGTTACCCAATTAACACATTCCAAATCTGTATTCCGGAACTTTGCCTTCTTAACATCATCAACCTCCAATGCAACCTTTCTCTTCCATTAGACTGGATTGACCACTTTGTCATTCTCATCACCCCTCTCTGCGTCTAGCCAACACATGGAGGTCAAACTTTCACACCCTTCAAATACTTATCCACAGACAACCTAAAGTTAAAACTTGTCTATCACTCTGTCATCTCCCTGTGTGTCAAGAAACATTTTTAACAACTTCAACGCATGTCTGGAAAAGCATGTGAACAGCCATGCTCCAAAAAAAACAAACCAAGCCCTCCAGCACCACAGTACTCCAAAGAACTCACTGACAACAAATTTTGCATCTGAAGACAACACATACAATGGAAGAAAGACACAACTCCTGATGACCTCCGACTATTGAGGGCCTTCTGCTCACACACAGACAACTTATCATATCAGAGACTGCTAAGTCTTATATGAAAATTTGTCTATAAACCTGGCAAATGAAGCAAATCACTCTTCAAAATGATGAATCACTGAACCAAATCCCTGGCTGCTGCTACTGCTCCACAGTCCAGGGACACATGCTGTGCTATCAATACCTCTTCAGTGAAAAAATACTGAGGATATAACAGCACACTGACAACATCAAACCTGCTTCTCCTTTAACAACCACTCCTCCACACTGTATCCCACAATGGTTATCTTCAGACCTCACCAACATCCTGAACTCCCTCAAAGCCATCACTTACGAAGATGATAGATTGCCCTCATCTTTCATCAAAGCTCTCTTTGGACAAACTCTGTCACCCCTTTTCACCATTCCTCACTCAAGGAATCTTCTCTGAAACTCTCAAGAAAGGCTTGATCCTACTGGTCCAAAGAACCCTATTCTATACCCAACAACAAAATCCAGGTCATCACTCATCTACGCTTCACCAGAAAGATAATTGAAAAAGAAGTCTATGCACAACTTCAAGATCACATCAATGCCAACCATCTTCTGACAGCTCTCAATTCTTCTGATCAGGCTGCAGCACATACCTTATACATCATAGACTTCCTCCTGACCACAAATAAAGATGAACCTTGCCTACTTATATTACTGGACCTTTTAAGTGCCATTGATTCACTCAAGTTACCCTGAAGCCTCAAATGAGATTCAATAGAAACATCCTGGTTTTCCTCTTGCTTATCCAACCAACAACACTTCATTCACATGGGCACCTCCAGGTCCTAGAAGATTTGTTTACCTGTAGAGTTCCCCAAGGTTTCCTCTTATTCACCCAACAACTTCAAACTCTACATGAATCCTTGGGACACACTTCACAGCAAAACGCTGATGACATGCAACTAAATTTGAAAGTCTCTTCTAATGTATACATCGAATACTTCAAACACTACCTCCACCTAACCCCAACCTGGACTTACCAGAAGATTAACCCTACCAAAATATAATTCCTTCAGTTATAACACCATCAGACTGGAAACAAATAATTGGAAAAAAGACAAAAATACAATACGCAGGCCTTTACCTTCTATACATCTATTAAATTAAACAAAATCCCATTGCCCATTAGGACTGTCCAACCCTGCTTCAGTTTAGGAAAGATTTGTACACTAATCTCTTGAAAGAAAGAAGTAACTTTCCAGAAACAAGCCACACTTTCTATCACACATTTACACCTTTGACCCCATTGTATACTCTGCAGACTTTTGGATAGGTTCACACTGTAAAAATACCACAAACATACGTGCTGCATACAGTCAAAACGTGTCCTTGCTGGAGCAATTTCATTCTTCACAGGAGTCAATGCCCAACAAGGTCAACGGATCTTTGGAACCAGCAAAGGGTGTGGTAGAACTAAACAACAAATTTCAATACAAATCAATTACGTTACACAGTATGACCCATGTGGCCATATAAGGAAAACTCTAATGGTGAGTCTAGGCATTGCAAGATACTCCAACTCTCATTTACCATGCAACAGCTCAAAATGTTAAGAGGTTGATCCAACTACAGTCTTCTTGACTCCTCTAACTACTTGATGTTACTATAGTATATGCTTCTTCTAGTCTCCATCTCAACCTCCTCCTTTCTATGTTTACTCTTGGCTCTTTTCTCTTTTAGCTTCTTGAATAATTTGTAAAGGCCAAGTGCAACTAGTGCACACAAAGCCATTATCAATAGGGATCTCAACATGGTACCTACAGTCCCTTTCCCTTGATTTTAAACCACTTTCAAATCCCTGAAAAAATACTACCTATTGCTTCAAATGCACCTGTCGCTGTTAACTCCTTCAGGTCCTTTCTCAAGTTTGGTCATATTTGCAACGTACTTTATTATTTCCTTACTATTATCGAGAATATAAGTACAGCACTGTAGGCTTGTAACATTTTGCAAACACTGCCTTCTTTTGCTAGAAGAATGTCTAACACAAGGCAATTTTGTAAAACCATTGATCTTATTGCAACCGTTTCTTCGTCCATTAATTAAATGGCACCTGCAGTGTCTGTAGATAGCTTATCTACTATAATTGACAAATTCCTAATCTTGATATCATTCACACCTACTGAGGGAATTTTGGCACCAAAAATATCTCCTATATTCTCTGAAGCATATGACCTCTTTTGACCCTGGTGTTTGATTTTAACATGAATGTCCAAACACTTTTTAACAAAAACACATGCCTAAATTCACTAGTTCCTACAAAATGTATATCAGTCTTTGATCTAGTTCTATATACACTTAACTTTGCTACATATTGCCAATCGCAAGCCGGGAATCCTTGAATTCCAGCCACTGAATGTGTTTCATCTTTTCCCCAATTTTGTAAAACTATTCCTTTTTCTTTTTTAGTCTTCATAGCTCTTCTCCTTTCTTCAACTTGTCCATTGAACTCCTTCTCTGTTGGAGCAAGAATACAACTCAAATTGTTCTTATGGGCATAAATTGTATCAAATGGCAATGTAGGTTCAAAGGAACCTCCTACTGTGTCAATGTTTTTCTTCTTTGCAATGTTGGTCAAATGTTTCATGAATGAGACAATTGAAAACTCAAGGTCATAATATGATTAATAATATTGATAATACTGTTGCTGATACAGAAGTGTTAATAACAGATTGCAGAAAATTCCATAGGTTAGAAGGTAAACTAAGATAGGTGCTTCCCTCGCTCACCTGTGAAGGCAACTGGGTGCATACGTAACAATCTCTAACCTCCATTGTATTTATATATTCATATAAAAACTTATAAAAAACATTTGTGGATAAATCTCTTATAGACCCATCAGTGTGTGAATATTTCTTGTCACTATATAATGGATCTTGATCTGCTATGGGATTTGCTAAGATCGGTACACTTGTAGTTTGGACTTTCTTTTAATTACCTAGGGGGTCATTACAACATTGGCGGTAAAAGCCGCTTACCACCATGCAGAAGACCGCCAACACACCGCCGCGAAATTCTGGCACAGCTATTACGACCCACATCTCGAAATCCGACAAAATTCAGACACCCACACAAGTCCGCCACACCAAAGGTCAGTGATAAACTGGCGAAAACAAAAGCTCCACCGTCACACCAACAGAAATACGCCCATGCTATCACGACCCACGAATTCACACGGCGGTCTTTCAACTGCGGTATTCCATTGGCGGTACACACCACCGCGCTCAAAATACACACACATCTCCAAAACACCACCACATTGGACAATATGAAATTCACACACCTGATACACATACACACACCACTCCCACACACCCAATACAATATAAAACACACACCCACATCACCCACAAACCCCTACAACCACCATTAAAGAGAGAAGGCCAGAGAGAGACACCACCATCAACAAACTAGCAGCCACAGGCACTCAACACCATCACCCACACAACTGCCAAGCACAAAACACCACTACATATCACCACAATTATCACCACACACACCACCCCACACATCACCTACTCCACCCCATGGCACGGCAAAGACACCCCAGGTTCTCGGAGGAGGAGCTCAGGGTCATGGTGGAGGAAATCATCGGGGTAGAGCCACAGCTATTTGGAGCACAGGTGCAGCACACCTCCATAGCTAGGAAGATGGAGCTATGGCGAAGAATAGTGGACAGTGTCAACGCAGTGGGACAGTACCCAAGAAATCGGGACGACATCAGTAAGAGGTGAAACGACCTACGGGGGAAGGTGCATTCCGTGGTCTCAAGACACCACATCGCTGTACAGCGGACTGGTTTGGCGGACCCCCACCTCCTCACCCACAACTAACAACATGGGAGGAGCAGGTCTTGGCTATTCAGCATCCTGAGGGCCTCGCAGGAGTCGGTGGAGGAATGGACTCTGGTAAGTCAAATCTTAACTATCATATCCCCCACCCTACCTGCATGCTATCACAGACCCCCACCCTCGCCCTGACCCCCATCACTCCAACTCCTCACAAATGTACTAATAACACAAACCACCCATCCCAACACCAAGCCCTGCATGACAAAACAAAGCATGGACACCCATCACTAAAGCGTGCCCACTGCACATACCCATATCATCCTACTGTCCCACTTTGTAACCCTGTCCATATTGGAACTGCCCCAGCTCCACTTCCTATGCCCATATGGGCAATGCACCTGTGAGACTAATAGACTGGACTCTGCCATGGACATTCTCCACCATCATCCCTCACCATTTTACAACCCCCCCTCCAATATTTAGCACTTCAATAAACACCCTTGAAGCACAAAACAATCTGGAGTCAGTCTGTGATTTAGAAAATGTGTATTCGCAATGACAGTGACAAAATGCGTTTTCAAATGTAATGTCAACATACCTATGTCACACATCTCAAGGTCCATGAGGAATCTAAGCACATGACACACGTTGGAAACCACACCTGTGAAACCGTAAGGGAAATGTACAACTCAGTGACCATATACAGGTTGAAATCGACAGACAGGATAGAGGTAGAAGTGTGAAAGTACTTGTAGTTGGGAGGAATGTTTTTTCACCTGTGTGTCACTGGAAATATTGCTGGATAACTGAGTCCATGTTGTCAATGTCTTCTTCCTCTGCTTCCTCCTCATCACTGTCCACAGACTCCACAGCTGCCACAACACTGTCATCTGGACCATCCTCCTGCAGAAAAGGCACCTGTCGTCGCAAAGCCAAGTTGTGAAGCATACAGCAGGCCACGATGATCTGGCACACCTTCTTTGGTGAGTAGAATAGGGAACCACCTGTCATATGGAGGCACCTGAACCTGGCCTTCAGGAGGCCGAAGGTGTGTTCGATCACCCTCCTAGTCTGCCCACGGGCCTCATTGTAGTGTTCCTCTGGCCTGGTCCTGGGATTCCTCACTGGGGTCAGTAGCCATGACAGGTTGGGGTAACCAGAGTCCCCTAATAGCCACACACGGTGCCGCTGGAGTTGACACATCACATAAGGGATGCTGCTATTCTGCAGGATGTAGGCGTCATGTACAGAGCCAGGGAACATAGCATTTACCTGGGAGATGTACTGGTCTGCCAAACATACCATCTGTACATTCATGGAATGATAACTCTTCGGTTCCTGTACACCTGTTCACTCCTGTGGGGGGGGGACCAGAGCTACATGGGTCCCATCAATGGCACCTATGATGTTGGGGATATGTCCAAGGGCATAGAAGTCACCTTTAACTGTAGGCAAATCCTCCACCTGAGGGAAAACGATGTACTCCGCATGTGTTTCAGCAGGGCAGACAACACTCTGGACAACACGTTGGAAAACATAGGATGGGACATCCCTGATGCCATGGCCACTGTTGTTTGAAATGACCCACTTGCAAGGAAATGGAGCACTGATAGCACCTGCACTTGAGGGGGGATTCCTGTGGGATGGCGGATTGCTGACATCAGGTCAGGCTCCAACTGGGCACACAGTTCCTGGATTGTGGCACGGTCAAACCTGTAGGTGATGATCAAACTTCTTTCCTCCATTGTCGACAGGTCCACCAGCGGTCAGTACACCGGAGGATTCCGCCATCTCCTCACATGTCCCAGCGGACGGTGCCTAGGAAGGACAACAGCGACCACAGAGTCAAACAACTCAGAGGTATGTACCCACAGTCTACACAGAACACCATTCATACACAAAATGTGGCCTGTATTTGTGTTGTGAGACAAGGCCTAGGTATGTGTGATGCAGTTGGTAATTAGGCCATGTGGGCCCCTGAAATGGCGGCTGCCTGACCTCTGGCGTTGTACACCGTCGCGGGTCCTATGGGTCCCAGGAGCCAATGACGATAAACGCCGGAGGTGATGGTACGCACCGCCGCGAACGTGACCGCCATTTTCTATCTGTTCAATCACTCGATACCTGATCTTCGACAGGAGAGGACCTACACTGCAAGTGCTGCTGTGACCTCGGTCTGGAAGCGACAATGGCTCGTGCGTCTGGGGAAAGGGCCTCTGCCTTCACTGCAGAGGAGTTGGAGAAGCTTGTGGACGGGGTCCTCCCCCAGTACACGCTACTCTACGGTCCTCCAGACCGACAAGTAAGTACACAGGGAGCACGTTGTATGGGCTATGCCTGTGTGGAGAGGGCTGGTTGTAAGAATGAAGGGGGCACAGTTCTGCGTGCATGAAGGACTGTGAATGCATGTGCCACATGGCAAGGGTAGGGATGTGGGCCACTCACTTAGATGGTGCAGTTGGTAAGGACTTCTCTTCTTCCCTTGTACATGTCATGTAAGTCAGCGCCCACCAGAAGAAGGATATTTGGCGTGCCATCGCCAAGGACGTCCGGACCCTGGGGGTCCACCACAGACGGAGCACCCACTGCCGTAAAAGATGGGAGGACATTCGCCGCTGGAGCAAGAAGACTCAGCTGGGGATGGCCCAACGTGGGAGGGGTGCCCGTCGAACCATGACCCCCGGGATGTTCCGGATCCTGGCGGTGGCCTACCCTGAGTTGGATGGGCGCTTGAGGGCATCACAGCAGACACAAGGGGGTGAGTACAACATCATTCAGCGGACTTTGCGCGCAGTGAAGGTGTCTGGGTGGGGGAGGAGGGCTGTGGGTTTCCCTAGGCCAGGGCGAGTTCCGTAGGCTAGGCCCCTCCGTAATGCAGGCCATGTGGCACCCCAACCCAACTCTGTAGAGTGCCAAGTACAGGTATTCATGCCCCTGTGTTATCTATGTGTGCAGATGTCATCCATAGCCATGTAGGCCATATCCCAGGAATTGCATCTGTAGAGCCCAACAGCGCGACGTAGTGCAGGGGGCTGCTGTGTCTGTATTGTCCGCCAATGGTAGCGGTAAGCCATGCATTCAACCTGTCTTTCTTCTGTCGTCCCCCCCCCTTTTTGTGGTCTCCCTGTTCTTGTGTGCATCAGCATCATCAGGCGGAGGTACAGTGGCACCAGAGCACGAGGGAGCTGCTTCCCACATGGCCATGGAGGCCCACACCACAGACTCAGAATACACCAGTGGGACGGAGGGCGAGGGGACCACCACAGTGGTCACAGGATCTGCAACCAGCGACACAGACTCGTCCTCCGATGGGAGCTCCCTTGTGGTGGTGGCAAAATCTGTGCCCCCCACTTCTACAGGTACACCCGCCACCCCCCCTACCAGCACCGCCCTCCCAGCAGCCCCTCAGTGTGTGCCCCGTGCCGGCTCACCCAGGAGGGTGGGCATCACCTTCGCCCCAGGCACCTCAGCCCCTGCCCCTGTCCCCTCTGCTGCCCTCAGTGAGGAGGCCATTGACCTCCTCAGGTCCCTCACTGTTGGGCAGTCTACCATTTTGAATGCCATCCAGGGTGTAGAAAGGGAATTGCAACACACAAATGCATTCCTGGAGGGCATTCATTCTGGTCAGGCTGCCCTTCATCGAACCCTGCAAACTCTGGCCTCAGCACTGATGGCAGCCATTGTCCCTGTATCTAGCCTCCCCCCTCCAACTTCCTCCACCCAGACCCAATCCCCTGTACCCCAGCCTATCCCAAGCACACCATCAGACCAGCCTGCACACACCTCACCACACAAGGGAAGCTCAGGCAAACATAAGCACCACACATCCCACAGGCACTCACGCAAGCATCACACACATACAGACACACCAACATCCACTGCCTCCACTGTGTCCCCCTCCTCCTCATCTCCCTCCTCCCTCCCAGTCTCGTCTACACTCACACCTGCATGCACTACCACTACAGCCACTACGTCCCGCACCAGCACACCCACCACCACACCCCGCTCATGTGCACTCACCACCCCCACTACCATTTACACGTTCCCTGTGTCCTCTCCCAGTGTGTCTGTGACGCCCCCTCCGAAGATACACAAACGCTGGCACACACCCACCTAACAGCCATCCACCTCACGACAGCCTCCAGCCCATGCACCTGCACCCAAATCGACAAAAGTTACACCTCCTACAACCACCACCTCTTCCTCCACTCCCAAACCCCCTCCACCCGTACCAGTGTCTCCAAAAAACTTTTCCTGCCCCCCCTTAACCTATTTCCCACCACCCCCCCTTCCAACTCATAGGTCCCGTACTAGCACCTCAGCCAAAATATCTCCGGGACCAGTGGTGCCTGTTGTTACAGGTATGTGGAGTGCACCGGCCACCAGGACAGCCAGTGTGGCACGGAGCCACAGCACAGCCAGTCCCCCCCTGTGAAGCACCAGAAGTTGGACAGTGCCCGGCGGGAGAGGGGGAAGACCCTGCCAGCAAAGCTGCTCACAAGGGTCCCGGGGGGAGTGTAGACTCAGCTGTGACTCCTCCCAAGGTGGGGAAGAAATCTCCAAAGTCTGGGAGGAGCAGCACGGCGGAGAAGATCGCCATCATCCCCGCTGCCCAGGAGGCCACCGCCAGCCCCATCGTCACTGGCCAGGAGGCCACCGCCAGAGTCACTGCCCAGGAGGCCAGCCTCATCGTCACTGGCCATGAGGCCACCGCCAGAGTCACTGCCCAGGAGGCCAGCCCCATCGTCACTGGCCAGGAGGCCACCGCCAGCCACAGCCCAGCTGGCCAGGAGGGCCCCGCAAGTCACAGCCCAGCTGACCCATGAAGGACGGCCAGCCACAGCCCTGCTGGGCAATGAAGGACCGCCTTGGCAAGCACCGCTGAACAGGCCAGGGACCGCTGAACAGGGCAAAGACCGCCATGGAATGCACCGCTGAATAGGTCTGACACTGGCAACTCAAGCACCGCTGAACAGGCCAGGGACCGCTGAACAGGGCAAAGACTGCCATGGAAGGCACAGCTGAACAGGTCTGACACTGGCAACTCAAGCACCGCTGAACAGGCCAGGGACCGCTGAACAGGGCAAGGACCGCCATGGAATGCACAGCTGAACAGGTCTGACACTGGCAACTCAAGCACCGCTGAACAGGCCAGGGACCTCTGAACAGGGCAAAGACCGCCATGGAATGCACCGCTAGCCCATTTGCGGCAGGGGCAGTGACGCAACTGGGACCGTCACGGGGTGTGTGCTGCACTCTGGGTACCAGTCCCCCTCCAGAACCAGTGGAGACTTGCATCCACTCCGTCTGTCCTGCACAGGATGAATCACTCTGGGCACAAAGCCCCCTCCAGAACCAGTGGAGACTTGCATCCACTTCCTCAGTCCTTGGCAGGATGAAGCCCTCTGGGCACAAAGCCCCCTCCAGAACCAGTGGAGACTTGCATCCACTCCGTCTGTCCTTGGCAGGATGAAGCACTCTGGGCACAAAGCCCCCTCCAGAACCAGTGGAGACTTGCATCCACTCCGTCTGTCCTTGGCAGGATGAAGCACTCTGGGCACAAAGCCCCCTCCAGAACCAGTGGAGACTGTTATGCACTTGAGAGACTGTGGCTCTGCACTCCCCAGGATGGTACAGTGGGCAACCCACCCACTGCAGAGACTTAAGAGACTGTGGCTTTGCACTCCCCAGGATGGTACAGTGGGCAACCCACCCACTGCAGAGACTTGAGAGACTGTGGCTTTGCACTCCACAGGATGGTACAGTGGGCAACCCATCCACTGCAGAGACTTGAGAGACTGTGGCTTTGCACTCCCCAGGATGGTACAGTGGGCAACCCACCCACTGCAGAGACTTGAGAGACTGTGGCTTTGCACTCCCCAGGATACATCAATGGGCATGGAGCCCCCTCGTGGATCTGGCGTCGTGCTCTCATCCGGCTGAGGTGCCCCCCCCTTCCTTTCCCCCTGAGGTGCCTGTTGTATTTCTATCTGATGCCCCTGCAGTGTTCTCTCTGTTTTGATCAGGTATCTTGTGTGGGCCTCGCCCATGCATTTTGGGCCCAGTGGTCCACGGACAATGAATGGTGCAATACCTGCACTACTAATCATGGTGTATATTTTGTTTAATGTGTATATATATATATGTATATATTTGCTTACTGTATTTTTATATATTACAATGGTTCAACTCATTTCCTTTTGTCTTTGCATTCTTCCGGGGGGGTTGGGGGTTGTTACTGTAAGGTATAGATATGCATTGGTGTGTGTGTTGTAATGGGTGAGGGTCGGGGTGGGGGTTGGGATGTTGGTTGTGTGTGTCCCTGTGTTTTTGCCTCCCCCCTCCCCTATGTCGTAGGTGGAATACTCACTGTGGTCTTCGCTGCCGGCGTTGATGATCCTCGTATAGGAGCAGGAAGACTATCGCAGGGAGAATATGGAGTTCCGGCTCCATGGTGCCCTCGTTCCTCGTGGAGTGTGTAGAGGTGAGCGTTTTCCCTTTGAAATGGCTGTTTCCGCTGTGTTTTTATCCACGTGAATCCGCCCCGGAAAAGGTGGCGGATTGGTAGGTTGTGATACTGTGGGCGGTACATTGCCCTCCGCCTGTCTGTTGGCAGTGACCGCTGCGCTGTTTGTCTGTACCGCCGTGGCGGTCTGAGTGTTAAAGTGGCTGTCTTTGTTGGCGGTTTCCCCCATGGTCATAATTCCAATTTATTTACCGCCGGCCTGTTGGCGGTTTTACCGCCGCTTTAACACCGTCTGCCAGGGTTGTAATGACCACCTTAGTGTGGGTAGGCTTAGTCCAGTGAGCAATAAAATAATCATGATAACTGTCACAGCAACTACATTATTACATAAGTATTTACACTTACTACCTCCATTTCTATTCAACTCCATGAGTACTCTCATTTCAGACCAAAATCCAAATTTAAAAGATCAAGAATCAAAACTGCAAAGCCATTTTAATTTTAATGTATCACTGTCTTTTTTCAGTCCTTGAGAGCAAAGATCAAAAGTAGTCTCTTCAAAAGTTCAAATTATTCACAAAAAGTTCCTTGATCTTCTAGAAAGTTTATCAAGTATTTCTCTACTCGCAAATGTTCAAAAAAGCCTCTGATAAAAGTTCAAACGTCTTTAATAAAAGCGCAGCTTGTAATCACTAATAACCACTTCCAAATCATAATATCTTTGTTCATTAAGCGGCAATGAGATTTCAAGATTCAGCTCCTCTGCAATTTCAAACTCAAGAATATTGAACAGGATTTGAATTGTTAACTCGAAAGTTTGCAGAGTCCTTCTCCCATTCATCAGCAGCAAAATATATCCAGGAGCTGAGTATTTTTGACTTGGTACTCTCTTTCTCTTTGCTTATCTGTTTACTTGACCCTCAGCATCCCTGTCACTTTGACTTGTGTCCTCAGTGTCTTCAGCAATTGTTTGAGGCATTTATACTGCTGACACTGTTTGTTCTCTAGGTCAATTGTCTCCTGGTACCACTGTTTTACTTACAGCTGCTGGTCCTTTGTCAGCATCCAAGCTCGCATGAGACAACTGGTTCTGTCTCGACCCTTCTGTACCAACCACTGTTGTTGACTTGCTCAGAACCAACCCCCTCAGACCATACCTGTGCTGTAGCAGCCACTTGTCCAGCTCCAACAGGTTTACTAACCTGATTCCTCTCACTCATTGTAACCAACCCTTCTGGAACAGGTGCTGTATCATCTGGAGGACTTGGAACTCTGCAATTGCGGCTAGCGTATACCCAGGTAGGGAGACCAGCGCACTACACAGCTTTAGTGGTTACCAAAACCACCTGATGAGGGCCTTTCCAATGCAGCTCCAAGCATGCCTTCCTAGCATGCTTTTTTACCATGACCCAGTTGCCTGGACATAGATCATGGCAAAGCTCCTGCTGCTGTACTGCACATTCTCCAACTTGATGAGACAAAGAATCAACCACATGAGCCAGTCCTTTGCAATAATCCAGCACCAAGACATCTGTATTGTACACGAACGCCTGTGCAGGCTTGTAATCAATTGGCCCTCCCTATGATAATTTCATGAGGGGACAACCCAGTTTTTCTGTCGAGTGCAGTGCACATGCTCATCAGAGGCAATGCCACCCCACCATTGAACACAATGATGACCCAAACACTGCAGCACGCACCTTCCACAAATGGATCGACGACTGCACTAATACCACAGCCCCCTCAAAAAGAACAATAGCTCCCACACAAAGAAAGGCAGCTGGTTCACCCCAGAACTCTGAGAATCTAGACGCACTTGTCGATACCTCGAGAAAATCTGGAGAAACATACAATCCAAAGAAGCCCATAGCAACTTCAGAGCCGCCACCAACTCATCAGAAACACCAGAAAGAAAGCTATACAAGACACAAGCTCATCACACGCACACAATAGCAAGGAACTCTTCAGCATCATCAAGAAGTTCTCCCAACCCAACAGTGAAACAACAGAAATCTCACCCTCACAGGACCTCTGTGACAGACGCAATACCTACTTCCACCACAAAATCAAAAACATCTATGACAGTTTCAGCAAGGACAACTTACGTGCAGAACCCCCTCTACCAAAACCCGACTCCAACAAACCAACAATCACCACCTGGACCCCCCTCACCACGGAAGATACTCTGAGAGCAATGAGGTCCATACACTCCAGGGGCCGTACGGACCAATGCCCCCAACCCCATTTTCAACAGAGCCGCAGACAACATTGCCCCCAAGCCCTGCCTCACCATCAGCCACTCGCTGGCTGCCGCCACCTTCCCCGATGACTGGAAACACGCCGAGATCAACCGTCTCCTCAAAAAATCCTTAGCAGATCCCACCAACCTCAAAAACTTCAGGCCCATCCGCTCCCCTTTCCTACGAAGGTCATCGAAAAAGTGGTCAACAACAAACTCGTCATGTTTTTAGAAGACCACAACATCCTCAACATCTCCCAATGCGGATTCAGGAAAAACAATAGCACCGAAACAGCCCTCCTGGCCGCAACAGGTGACATCCGCTCCCTGCTGGACAAGGGAGAGACAGCAGCACTCATCCTGCTAGACCTCTCAGTGCCCTTCGACACAGTCTCCCAGCACACCCTGATATGAGGATTCCATGAAGCCGGCATCAGATACAAGGCCCTCGACTGGATCCAATCCTTCCTCTCCGGCAGAACTCAACGAGTGAGACTCGCCTCTTTCCTCGCAGACCCTAAACCCACCACTTGCAGAGTTCCCCTGGGATCCTCCCTCAGCCCCACGCTGTTTAACATCTACATGGCCCGCTAGCCACCACCGTCAGGAGCTACGGAATCAACATCATCTCCTATGCCGACGACACCCTCTTGCTCTCCAACGAACCCAACAAAGCCAAACACAACTTCCACGAAGGCATGGAAGCAGTCGCCAACTGGATGAGAAACAGCTGCCTTCAACTCAACGCAAACAAGACAGAAGTACTCGTCATGGGCCCTCAGCCCAATGCGTGGAACGACTCCTGTTGGCCACCCACCCTCGGAAACCCACCCACCCCCACCAGCCAAGCCCACAGCCTCTGGATCATCCTGGAGTCCAATCTCAGCATGAACCATCAAATCAACTCAGTCACCTCTACCTGCTTCCGCACCCTCCGCCTCCTATGCAAGTCCTTCAAATCGATCCCCCTCAAACATAGAAAGACTGTCACACACGCCCTCATCACCAGCACACTGGACTATGGCATCACACTCTATGCCGGAATCAACAAGAAACTAATCGGCAAACTACAAAACATTCAGAACACCGCTGCCAGACTGGTCCTTGACCTACCTCGTCACTGCCATATCATGCAATACCTGTGTACACTGCACTGGTTTCCCATAGAGAAAAGAATCACCTTCAAGATCCTTACCCACACACACAAAGCCCTCCACAACACTGGACTAGACTACCTGAACCATCGACTCAACCTCCACGTACCCCACAGGACCCTACGCTTAGCTCAGGTCTCTCTCTCGCAGAAGTACCCCGCATCAGGAAATCCAGAACAGGAGGACGCTCCTTTTCCTACCTCGCAGCCACGGCATGGAACGCCCTTCCTCTCCACATCAGACAAACCACCTCCCTCCTCAGCTTCACGAAGGAACTGAAGACATGGCTTTTTTAAGAACCACCGGTGAACGCTACACTTTCCCCCCCAGCGCCTTGAGACACTAATAGGTGAGTAGTCGCGCTTTACAATAATTGATTGATTGATTGATTGAATTAATCGCTGCAGCATTTTGCGTACCGCAGGATCTCATCAATCGGTTTGTCCTGCCAACAAAATAGATGCTGCTGAATCATCTCACTTATGGCCGGTTTCAATCCTTGCACAAATATGAACACAAAATGATCCATATCTTTAGCTTCTAATGTTTCCGTACTACTATTGTGTTTGAAAGCCTGTAACAGTCTTTCATAGAAAGCATGAATCAACTCCTTTGATTCCTGTGCCGTCCTGTCAATCTTCTGCCAATCAATGTCTTTCAGCGACACCTTGTTTTTCAAAAACTCAATCACCTTCTAATACTTTTTCATCACTTCTTCAGATGGTGCACCCTTTACTGGATCTCTCTGGGGATCACAGTCAGGCAAATCATTATTCACCTTGCATTCAGTTCACCAATCACTCAGAACCACAATGTCGAACAATGTATTCAAATCCTTCAACAATCACTTTGAAAGCTTCACAAATCTCTCTGGCTGCTCCACTGGTTTCTCTTTCAACCTTGAGTCATCATTTGTGAATAACCTCCCACAACAAAATGGGGGACCAGAGGTTTTTACCCTGTCCCCCTCCTCCCTTACCAAGGACTACTTACACACTACACAGAGGATCAGTTTTTTTTTTTTTTTTAAACTAGCCAAATATTTTAATCCCTATTACAAAAGGTAGGGAACCACAAGGGTATGAAAAATTGCTCTCATCCACTAATTAGTGGCATGCTTGATCATTGGGCACGCTACTATACCCAAGTACATCCTGGGCAGAGTGATTTTGTTTTGTATCACAGCGGAAACCACTTTTTGTAGCTTAGAGATCTGCTCTATAAATCTTATCAAACTAAAACTGCCTAGAAAGGTACCTTCTGAATCCTTTATTAGTTAAGCCCCCCTGACAGAGTTAAAACCAAAATTTAGGGTAGACTGTGAATATTAGTGTCTGTGACCCCTTTCCATTCATTCATACCAACATGTTTCAGCCCTCTTCTCAGCCACTTACGGTCTACGGGCCTTCATCAGGGTATCAGGTCCCTTTACGTAATCACCCATCCGCTCATTACCTCCACATTGCTGAGTCAGAAGTGTTGAGATTATTAGTCCAATTCTCACTGTAACACTTCAAAAATACCTGAGGAAACAAGGGAAAACAATTCAACCACAGCCATATCATTACACACCCAAAGGATGGGTCCCATTTCTTTCACCCAGGTGCACAAGGTATATCAATTGACTACAATACAAAACCATCACATTACTCATAGTCTCAAATCGTGTATGCTTACTTATCGAGTTTCTTTAAATCAATTTCTAAAACCAGGGATGCAGTGGGCCATTGCCCTATTGTCACACTCTGTTATTAAAGGATTTCAAGATACAAGTAAAGGATATTGAAACAATGCCAAATCACAAACCCCTGAAAATAGATAGCAATTACTGCCAGTCTTCTATGTGCAGCCAAATACTCTCAGATTTCTTCAAGTTACTAGGCAGCATTTAGCTCCTATTTGCAGGCCAAATGCAGCACCTGCCATCAGTTGTTACTGCTCTCATAATCAAATCTTTTGGCTCCCATGTCCAAGACTTCCCTCACTGGGTCCATTCCTGCTAATGTGTTATTAGTTTGGGTAGCTGTTCTAGTGCCACCTGCTCCCTGCTGGTGGCATGTGACTCGCATCTCTTGCTAGTTACCAGGAGCATTCTGTAGTCAAATGCGCCCTACACCCATATCCAGTGATTAGCACCCATCGCATAAAGGCCCCTCCATTCAAGTGGGCCACTCCTGAGGCGCAATACTCTAAGATGGAATGGAGGGAGAGCAAGTGGCTTTTTGTGGCAGCACTTCCTCTTTGGAGTAGTGAATATTCGATTGAGACAACTACCGACCCCGAGGCCCTTCAGATTGTTACTGGTTTTCCAATAACAGGATATTAGAACAATTGCACTGACTGTGATAGCACCCCCGGGGGCCTTGGAGATGCTATGGTGGCATACTTACATGGGTGAGCCCAATAAGGGAGAAATGACAGTTATTGGATATGTATGGGGAGCGTGCTTTACCCAGATATGCTACAAGAGATAAGCAAATATGCATATAAATGCAAGTCAACATGGCCCAGAGTGGGAGTGTGCCCCACAAAGACATCACAACCCCATGGGGGCCTTGAACTTGCTGCAGTGGTCACAAAAGCAGCACATGAGAGTGATTTTGTTGACTGTAATAATTCCTGTTGTGGCTGTGAAGCTGTTACTTGAGCCTCAGGACGGGGTCTCTATACCTTCTCTAATGGGAATGAGCACATCTCGTCTTAATGCACTTTTTAACACTTTAAAGAATTAAGGCCCTCATTCCGACTCTGGCGGGTGGCGGGAGCCGGCCACCAGGCGGGGACCCCCAAACTGCCACCATGCGGTCAAAAGACCGCTGGCGCCATTCTCACATTCCCGCTGGGCCGGCGGGCGCTAACAATGTTAGCGCCCGCCGGCCCAGTGGGAATGGGGCCGCAACACAGGAGCCGGCTCCGAATGGAGCCGGCGGTGTTGCGGCGGTGCGACGGGTGCAGTTGCTAAGCAGACAGTGAGAAGCCGCCCTGGGCTCTTTTAGGGGACCCCTGCACTGCCCATGCCAGTGGCATGGGCAGTGCAGGGGCACCCAGGGGCCCTAGGACACCCGTTCCCGCCAGCCTCTTCCTGGCAGTGAAAACTGCCAGAAACAGGCTGCCGGGAAGGGGGTCAGAATCCCCAAGGCAGCGCTGCCCTGGCGGATTCGCCCAGCCGGGGGTAAACCGGCGGGAAACCGCCGGTCCCGGTTTTCTGACCGTGGCTTTATCGCCGCGGTCAGAATGGGCTAGGAAGCACCGCCAGCCTGTTGGCGGTGCTTCCATCATTCGCGGCCCTGGCGGTCTTTGACCGCCAGGGTCGGAATGACCCCCTAAATTTTCACTCAAATACAGTAAATTATAATACATTTTGATTAAATCAGGAAGTAACTTCAATCCCACAGTTCTTTACTTCCGATGTGCTCAACCAATAACAACACAGCACTGTCCACCAATACAGCATGACTTCACACCAACTGATCTATACCAGCGTGGCACACGATGATGTCACACTCACTTCTTTCAGCAAAACAGTTGCTTTGCAATTGTCTCTCACATAATCACTCACACACACCTAATGCAAAATATTGCAAGCCAAAAACCTATCTGCACACTACAGAGTAGGAACTTAAACACTTCAAAGCTGTACAGATATACCCTTTCCTGCTGTAGCCTTCACAATTACATAGGGAGTGAAACTTGACCAGAAAATATCACTCCGGTTGATACAGACACTCCATGTGCAGTCAAGATTCACCTAATATCAACCAAACTCACACTTATTCAAAGAGAACTATTGCCACTGTCAACAACGTCTCATGACACACACCTCACTGCAGACAATAAATAAACCAAGTGTCTTCTACACTTGTGCGTCAGTCCGGGATCCTAGACCACGATGGACCCATCTACAACAATAACCACCACAAACATTTTTTAGCAACAAGTGCCACAATCAAATGATTATGATGGCTCTGCAAAACACTTCACAACATCATACTTTATTACAATATTTAAGCCAAAAGAAATGCAAGTGCAAAATCCTATCAATGCACAGTCATCTCTCACAGGAAAAACCCTGGAACTTCATCAGTCTTGAGGACAAACCATGGGACAGAAGTTGTAGTTGTAGTGGGCAAAATTTGGACTGGACATTTGCATGGGATAAATCCTATCTCCCTAGAACTATAATCAAATGGTTCTCCCGCCTTGTGGGACAAACCATAACTCTGTTGCAAGAAATGCTGGAGCATTTTCATCCTTCACAGGAATCAATGCCCGACGAGGTCAAATGATCTTTGTAATCTGCAAAATGGTGTGGTAGAACCAAACAACAAATTTCAATACAAATCAGTTACATTACACAGTATGGCCCATGTGGCCATAAAAGGAAAACTCCAGTCAGGAATAAAGTTAAGGAGTTTTATTACAAACCTAAGCTTAAAGTCATGTGGACAATTTCCAAGACAAGGTTATAAAGATCCAGTATCACCAGGGGTTGACAAAGGTGACAAAGCAGGATAAGGTGAACTAATATTAAGAGAACTGTATACTCTACAAAAATCATACAGAATCAATATAAGTACTTGGTCTACAGAAAACAAGCACTGCTCAGTTTTAGTAAGCATTGAGGCAATTTAGATCATCTGAATACAGATCTCCCAACAAGGGTAAACCTGACAAATTAGCCAATCAGGGATTACATGTGCTGGGTGGGTGACACGTGGGGCAAAAGATATTTTAAAAAAACACACAAAAAGGGACAAGAATAATTTGCAAAAGGAAATCTTGGGCATCAGGTCACTAATTAGAGTGGGAAAAGTATGTTAAAAAAAGAAAGCATCAGTATATCAAAAGCTCAGTCAAGAGTTTTCTTCATTAGTTAGGAGAAACATTTCTAAGTCTCAGCAAGGCATTTCAAAGAGGCAAGGGTAGAGTGGGTAATACCCCTCAGAGTCCAAGGGGTTCCGCAAACAGAATTCTTCATCTCAGATATGGAGAGTTCATCTGACCAAAGTCCATTTGGATATCAATATTTTAAAGTTCATACGGCAAGCTGATTCGTCAAATTGTCAGTCCACAAGACATTGAAGGGACAACATCCAATAGAATTTGATCATGCGACTCCAACTTAAAACATCCTCACATTTTCCCAAGTCTGTCATGAGAACAGCATCCAGTCATATATGTTCACGCAAGGTCGAAACAAATGTTTAAATTGCTGGTTCACAGTCCAGGATGTTACCCATTCAAGGTTGAATCTACAAACTATCTATGTGTAGGACAATAGACATCTAATCCCAAACAAGTCTTCTCATGGGAACGAAGTCTGAATAAATATTTCTAAAATATAACAAAATGGCAGTTTAATTCTTCAAACATGTTATTTAGTTCTAATACCGCCTATGATTTTAGCATCTAGAATTAAGTGAATGGCAACTAACATGACTTCTCAGTGCATCACTTTACAACCAAACTATTAGTATGAATAATTTTATTGTACAGATAATAAAATCCAATACAATAAAAAAAAAAAAAAAAAAAGGAAACAGTAATACATTTACAATCGAATATTAAGTACATGTTAAAACATGCCATAGTTTAAACGCAAATACCATAATAAAAAACGTTCCTGCATGATAATATAAAACCATTGATTGGAATAAAAATAAAGCCGGACCACCATAGCCCAGGACCCCACATGATACATGATAAACAGAGGGGCACACAGTACACAAGCCCTAAAGTGCTTTAGTGCTTGAATGATCATTAAGTTAGATACCAGTATGCTCGGAGCCCTAGATGCGATGTTGAAGCTCAACAACCTAACAAATTACTACAACCCAATGAGGCAAAAGCGGGAGAAAATTCCAGTCATAATTATCTACTGCTCGCAGTGCCCCTAAATTTGGTTTGGGCACATTTAATAATGTATTCAATAACACATTCAGCATTAAATTCGCAGGATCCAGGGACTTAATAATGGCCTGTAAACAGTAGCAAATTCCCAGTTTATTCCATTTACTCTGAAGCAGAGATCACACCCTCTCCAGGAGTTAATCGCCATAAGGGTAGATGTTTCAAGAAACCCCAATCGCCCATCCTTAAGACCATAAAGGCCTCTTTCAAACGAAACCCGTAAGAACAGAAGAAATAGCTAGATGGAGTGCCTGGCTTAAAGAAACTAATTACCAACCAGGTATTCTTCCGTTTAGCAAGGAGGGAGTGATCGAATGGTACGGTCTTGATCTTTTTAACATCTAGTTTAAACAAAGAATGGGGGGATTGCTTACCCAAAGGTCATCGGCTTCCAGTCACCGTTTACATTCAACCAAGAAATGGAACTGAGATCACTTTGTTTTTGACGCACTGATTTCTTTCCACAGAACTGCCTCCAAGCTACCTTCCTTGGCACGACGCAGCTTATGATAAAGCCTCAATAAAGTGCCAGCACCAACTGCCAGCTGACCGGAATCCCAAATTCCAACCGTACCTGCGCGGGTGAAGCGAGATGCGGTACGTGGAAGACTCTCTTATAGATCCTATTTACCAGCCTATTTAATAAGCAAGAGCCTTTGCTCAACAAAATTTCCTGACAATAGGACAATGAGGGGATAATCTTTTCTGTCATAACTTCCATTAGGGGAAGAAGGTTTGGCCCCTTTAAAACTCTGAATAATTTAGAAAAGGCCACCTGCCATGCCACAGCTTTAAGTTCAATCTCCTTCTTATGCTTGACAAAGCTGCCCCTAGAGTCGAAGTACACCCCTAAGTATTTGTAAGACTGGTCTAAAACGAGTTTACTGCTCTTGTAATACCAAATGGGTCCCGACTGCTTTTTTATTTCGAAGTAAACCACTTTAGTTTTAAGCAAATTGACTTCTAACTGATTCACGGGAGTATAAGATGCAAGTTGGTTGAGCAGCCATTGAAGGCCAATCTTAGTATAACTGAACAATGCAAGATCATCAGCGTAAAGCAAAAGGCTAAGCCTAAGACCACCAATCTTAGGGGTATGAGAGTTAACAGCGTCAAGAAACGATGATAAATCTGCAATGAACAGATTAAAAAGTAAAGGCGCAAGTACGCAACCCTGTTTCACACCACGGGTAGTGAAAATTTTCTGGAAAGAGAGCACCCATCACCTAGTTTAATACAGACCCAAGTATCTGTATATAGTTCCATAATGGCACCCAGGAGAACTAAAGGAATACCCCAGTTTTGTAGTTTGGCCCACAGGGCACTCCTAGGGGTCTGGTCAAATGCTACCTTGATTTCAACAAAAGAACAATGCAGTGTAACGCCTGTTAGAATCGCCCTATCGATCAAAATAGAAAGGGCTAATAAATTTGTTGATGTGACGGAAGCCGCGGAGAAGCCTGCTTTTATATAGCGGTCGAAGAATGTCACCACGCCAGGACTCAGGGATTCTTGCGGTCAGAAGGCAGTACTCAAACAGATGGGCAAGATGAACTGCATCTGTGGAAGGCCATTGGGACCAGGGGCGCCATCTCGCTTAGCCCTTGAGATGATATGAGGGAGACGTGATTAGAAAGAAATCTTCGTTCCATTAGGGGGAAATGCAAACCCAGTGGACAGAGAGGAAGACTTTACCAGAGCAGCAGTGGTGCAATAAGCCCACTCATTCGACAGTTTCCCATCCTGTTCACTTGCAGAGAAGTGAGTAATCAAATAATACGTCCAAACTCCTTCAGAAATATAAACAGTGCCAATACCCCTTTGATTACTTTGTAGGGTACTAATAAGGGACCAAAATGTCTTAGAATTTGGATCTTTACTTGCACTTAAAAGTTTAGCCCAAAACTGATTGAAATGAATCTGATGGTCATCATAAATAGCCTTCCTATAGTCTTCCCTCAGCAGCTTATATCTAATTAATAGACACTCAGAATCAGGACTCTTCCTAATTGCCCTTGCTAATCTGTTACACACTCTCTTTAAACTCCTACTAGTTTCCTGAGAGATAGTAAAGGGCCGGGATGAGGTGCAATTACATGCAGGTTGATGAAACCTTGACCATAGGAAGCAAGAAAATGTTTCCCATAACTTAATTGAGGACATACAACCATTTCCCTCGGAGTCAAAGAAATTAACATATTCAACCAGTGCAGTGCCACCAATAGAAGAATTCCATTTTATATGCTTTAGTGACTCAAAGCAGACGCCGACACCCACAACACGCATAACATCATAAGAACGAAAAGTAGAATTTATGGTTACAATTTGGGGACGGTGATCACTCTCACTCCGGGAGGAAATCAAATACTTTTCAATAAGGGGAAACAATTAAATGTTGCAAATAGTATAATCCAAGTAGGAGTGAGATCGTCCATCTGATCTTGTCCAGCGTGGGGGGGCATCATCGTATAAACAGCCATTCAGAACTTTAAACCCATGCTGTTTAGATGCATTACTACGTACTCTCCCAGCAGACAATGCGGGCAACCCTGGGGCCTCAGTTGTTCGCGAATTAACTGGTGATTACAAAGATCAGGACCTTCAAGAGTTTCCTGAAACAAGTCCGTATTAAAATCGCCACTTATAAGATAGTCAGCACATGGATATTCCCCAGCTAGATCACCCAGAATCTGCATCAGTCGAGTCAGCCTCCCCCTTTTTTCCTTTGTTCCAGGAGCAATGTAAACATTAATTACTATGAGGATTTGCTGCAAACTCCATTCCTAATCACACTCCCCTCAATCCAATTGTCATCCCAAACCAATGGCAAAATACACCCTTTTAATTTAATAGTTACATAAGTGCCCAACCCTCCTTTAGCACGGCCATTCTTACTCTTTCTATAAGCGGGTTTCAATATTTCTAAATACCCTGGCAGCGGGCAACTGATCTCAGCCCAGGTTTCCTGAAGGGTGATTACATCATAACTGTTTAAAAAAGATATTAAGTTGGCCAAGTCAAACTTATGCACAACCCCATTATTATTCCATGAACATAGGGACAAACATCCAAACACTGGCACTGATACTCCCATCTGTGGAGGTCACTGGGGGTGCCCAGGCAAAAGAGCAGAGGGCAACCAATCCCAATTGGTTACCCCCTGGGAGCCGGGAGCTGTGCTGCTGGTGCCATTGATGGTAGAGGTGCTACCCAGAGCACTTTTCAAAATTGAGAAAGGCTTTGATGCTATAGGATCCATTAAACTTTGGAATTAGGATAGCAGCGCGTGTTAGCCCGACTCCTTGTAAGGAGTAATTATAATGCCCCAAAAGAGGAATATGTCTTTCTTGGCAAGAATGGACTGAGCTATTGAGGCGGAGAATCATGAAACCAGGGTAGATTCCCCAACTTGAGACCCCCTTGAGTCAAAAAATTCAATAGAGGCAATGTCCTTAGAACCAATGTTATTCAGTTGCGATGATGGCCTTAAAAAGTCATAAGATGTTCCCCTTGTTCAAAATATCGTGGGGCCCCTTGAACGATATTCTGGTATAAACACAAGTTTAGTGGTTGTGGTTACAACCAAACTATTAGTACTTTGACTAATATATTGCATAAACTGTCATATATAGCTGATCACTGCAACATGAGGGTCAATCCTAAGATTTCAGCTACATCACCCTTCTCTGATAATGCCTATGCCTTATTCTCCTCTAAAATGCCAATCATTTCTGATAGGAGTACAGTCTTTACTGGTTAACAATATCGTCTGGTTCTTTGAAGCAGGACAGAAACAATAAGGTAATATAAATTTCAGTGGGGATTTTCAACCCATTCTCGATTTCAAGTACCTCTTCTGTATCACTTCAAAAGTACCTTTTACATTCTATTCTTTCTTTGATCCATCCAGAAGATTTTCCATTATTATTAGATCCCAGCAATTATTACTTTCACATCCCAATTCGCTTGTCATTAGCTTTTTCTAAGGCTAGCATTTTGGCACTCTCACTACCAGTTCCAGTACCTCCCTTCAGGTTGGTTTCATGTATTCATGTCTTTACTGGGATTTCTGCTTATGTGATAGCTTCTCTGTAAAGCAGAGGCCTTACTTGGATGTCTGGTGGATTGTTGCTTATGCATTTTCCAAGACTCAGGAAGATGACAGTTTGGTGTACCAGACATTGAAGAAGCATGCAAAATACCACCTTTGGTCATTTTAGGATTGCAGTGGCATAGGAGCCCACTGCTCTACAGACTCAGGTGTGGTGTACCTGCCAAAGGACTGTGTGGTTTGCCTTCTGTCACCTGACTTCCTTTCTGCACAGGAACAAGGGGCTTCTGGGTTTTATGGACGCCCACTTTACTTTTGTTGTTTTTTCAGTATGATTTTGCCTGAAGTTCCTAGTGATTTACATATTGGTCAAGTGGTGTCCAGCATTCCAAAACTAGGATTTTCTTCTGGATTCCTCAACTGTTGTGCAGAGCCCTTTTTATGGTGGTTAAGGACAGGAAATCTGTTTAAAGAGGATCCCTGTATCCCCCGCTCTCCTTAGTTCTGACAACTGATGCCACTCATGTGATGGGAGCTCATCTCAAAACTCGGTCAGTCCAGGGCTGTTGGTCTCCTTCTGAGGCTTTCCAGTTTTCCAACTGGTTGAAGGTCACTACTGTTCTAAGATCCCTTCAGTTCTGTTTTGTGACGTTGGAAAATCAGCCTCTTCTGATGAAGACTGATAATCGATATCAGGGACATACATTAACCACCAGAGGAACCCAGGTCTCTATCACTAGATTTTGCAACTCAGTTAGTTTGTGCTTATTGAAGGCCACTAGCTGTCCACATAAATGGTTTATCATCAAGGATGAAGAATAGGCCTTGGTCTCAAATTGGCATTATGTGCTCACTGTTGTCTGTGGGGGCCCTCTTTTTGATAATTGTTTCCCTTAGGGATGTCCTTCTTTCTTTTTTCTGCACTGTGACCCCTTGTCCACAGGTTTGTAATCTGAATGCTCTCTCTCTCTCTTGGCCCCAAGAGCGCCAATATATTTTTACAACAATTCCTTTTCTGTGTTGAGTGCTGATGAATGTCCAACAGAAGTAGGAGGATCTGGTTTCTCCAATGAGGGCTCAGAGGTTGAGTGTTACCTGTGAACCCTTCCCCTTTTCACCTCTCCAATTTCTCCAGGATGAGACTCTCTGGCAGCTTCATCTAACGGTTTAAGGACAACTGCACCATTAGGTTGTTTTGGGGAGTTTGCCTTGGCTCTTCAATACGATATTTATTCCAAAACCTTGCAACTTTATGGTATGCAGAAAGAAAGGAAACATACATGTTAATAAATGAAAAGAAAGTATGGGCATATATAAAAAAAAAAAAAACAAAGACTTATATTCTGAAGGTAAAGATTGCTTATGTGGATGTAAACCACATAGAGAACAGGAATTGTGACAAAAGCTAACAGGATGAATTTGCTATCAGAGTAGCTAACAGCACTGGAAGACAATGTTGACAGAGGCAATCAGAATCAGCAGAACAAACTCAAGGCTTCACTTCCTGGTACCCTTCTCTGGGCCTTCATCTAGGGGACTGTGATCCGTTATGCATTCTTAACTTACTTTGGGACATACTTCTTCCAGGTCTGGTCGTTTCTACACTCAGGGTCCAAGGGGCAACAATTAAGGTTTTTAGTTCTTCCTAGTGGGGTAATTGGCTAATAAGGCAAGTTTATCTTTGTTAGGAGTCCCACATTCTGTAAGTAACAGAGTTGTGTTACTTCGAGCAGCTGGCTGTTGTGTGAGTTTGCCACTAAAGATACATTTTATACTGTGTTTGGCTTTGTGTCACATTTTGGCAACATGTTTCTTTCTGGTAATCTGACTGCCCAAGTGGTTGGTGCATTTAGAAGATGCTTTTGCATGCGTCCAACACTGTGAAAATTGGACCTGCTGACATTCATGCATCCTGGCCATCACCTCTCTGATGCTATCAGACCCGCACAGGGCCTCCACCAGTCAAACCCCAACCACAAATCCACCAACTGACAGGACAACTCTTAAGAATGCACATTCCTGCCAAGATGTCAAAGAACCCTGCAAGAAGTCTCGTGAAATCTTGCAAGTCTCAGCAAGGCCATGCCCAAATCACCATCAACTGCCAATGGTACAGAGAATTCAAAGAAGCAGTATTGAGTTTTTGACTACCAATTATGAAAACTCGCAAGCCAGAAAACCATGCTTCAGCCACACCTGAGAGTAGTGGCCATTCGGTCTTCAGCCCTCAGAGATCCTTGTTGAACCTTCTGGAAGAAAGAATCCAGGTACCAGGTGAAACAAAATACAAAGAACAAATAAGAAAATAATTGGTATTCAGGTAGGAACAAAACTCTGCATTTAAGAAAAGAAAAGACATAGGTACTTATCTAATATCAGTCCATATGACAATTTGAACCTTGTTTGTTGTTTATGTTCTGAAAGGCAAAAGATAAAGGACAAATTAGGAAAAAATAAACATAAATGTAGGAAAAAGGTTCTGAATCTTCGGAAAGGAAAGACAGTGGTACTTATTCAATAGATTTCCATCTGAGGCTTATTTATTGTTCTTCACAATTCAGATAATCCTTTCAAGGGTCAAGAAATCTATAGAGGAAAATAGACAGTTAGCCAAATGATAAACCACCAATTAACACATCACTAAATTAAAAAAAACAGGAAAAACAAACTGGATGCAGCAACTAAAGAAAGGAAACATACATGTTAATAAATTAAAAGAAAGTATGTGCATATATAAAAAAAAAAACAAAGACTTATATTCTGAAGGTAAAGATTGCTTATGTGGATGTAAACCACATAGAGAACAGGGATTGTGACAAAAGCTAACAGGATGAATTTGCTATCAGAGTAGGTAACGGCACTGGAAGACAATGTTGACAGAGGCAATCAGAATCAGCAGAACAAACTCAAGGCTTCACTGTACAAAAAGCAGAAATGGCTGCTGGTATGGGAAGTTGATCAAGGTTGAACTACCAGAGAGAAATGTGAACTGTTCAACAGACATAAACAAAGGGAGGTGTATTAACTCACTGTATCATTTTGCAGCATGTGACTTTTAGGGCCAAGGATGTGCATCCCACCTGAGAAAGACATTCTTCAAGGAGGGTCTGTTGGGCAGAGACCCATGGGCTAAACCGAAGCCTCAAGAGCCGCAATGTTTCCCTTACTCATTTTAACACTTTACCCCTGGTTCGGCAACATTGCACTTAAGGTAGATTCCTCTTCACTCCAGCAAGCATCAAGAAAACAGGTTAGTGGACCATGTTTTGACTGTTGCATCAAAGGAGTTCAGGAGGCTGTGAGAATTAGGGGACTCTTGCAAGTATAAACAACAAGTGATGGACGGAATGCTGAACATTGTCAAACACTCACCCCCAGTCATAGATCTGGGTTTAATCCATCGTTCTTTTGCTTACCATGCCACCCCAGTTTGGACCCAGCCATATGCAAATCAGTCTTGACCCTGTTCCTCATGGGAACAGTCCAGACCGAACTGCCAAGCCAGGTCCTCACTGGACCGGAAACAAGCATCCTGGGACCGGTTTCGGGGTTTCACCCCTCATCAGCCAGGCTAGCTTGAATCCAGTGGCATGGGAAGCACGGGACCCACGTCTGGGCATACCCTTCCCACTTAGGGCGACAAAGCAAAAACAACAAGTGATGGACGGAATGCTGAACATTGTCAAACACTCACCCCCAGTCATAGATCTGGGTTTAATCCATCGTTCTTTTGCTTACCATGCCACCCCAGTTTGGACCCAGCCATATGCAAATCAGTCTTGACCCTGTTCCTCATGGGAACAGTCCAGACCGAACTGCCAAGCCAGGTCCTCACTGGACCGGAAACAAGCATCCTGGGACCGGTTTCGGGGTTTCACCCCTCATCAGCCAGGCTAGCTTGAATCCAGTGGCATGGGAAGCACGGGACCCACGTCTGGACATACCCTTCCCACTTAGGGCGACAAAGCAAAAACAACAAGTGATGGACGGAATGCTGAACATTGTCAAACACTCACCCCCAGTCATAGATCTGGGTTTAATCCATCGTTCTTTTGCTTACCATGCCACCCCAGTTTGGACCCAGCCATATGCAAATCAGTCTTGACCCTGTTCCTCATGGGAACAGTCCAGACCGAACTGCCAAGCCAGGTCCTCACTGGACCGGAAACAAGCATCCTGGGACCGGTTTCGGGGTTTCACCCCTCATCAGCCAGGCTAGCTTGAATCCAGTGGCATGGGAAGCACGGGACCCACGTCTGGGCATACCCTTCCCACTTAGGGCGACAAAGCAAAAACAACAAGTGATGGACGGAATGCTGAACATTGTCAAACACTCACCCCCAGTCATAGATCTGGGTTTAATCCATCGTTCTTTTGCTTACCATGCCACCTCAGTTTGGACCCAGCCATATGCAAATCAGTCTTGACCCTGTTCCTCATGGGAACAGTCCAGACCGAACTGCCAAGCCAGGTCCTCACTGGACCGGAAACAAGCATCCTGGGACCGGTTTCGGGGTTTCACCCCTCATCAGCCAGGCTAGCTTGAATCCAGTGGCATGGGAAGCACGGGACCCACGTCTGGGCATACCCTTCCCACTTAGGGCGACAAAGCAAAAACAACAAGTGATGGACGGAATGCTGAACATTGTATCTCATCTCTTCAGGTCAACAGCAATGTATTCAGACAAGAGTAACCAGCGACTGGAGGACTAGCACAACACTGTGCCCTTCGGTGCTTAAAATGTCCTCATTAAGAAGGGCTGGAAGTATTAAGGTCAGGAAGAGGAATTTGATTTAGGGCTGTGGATATTGTATGGTCTGCAAAACGGCTGTTTCAAGTATATGCTGCTCACAACAGAGACAGAAAGCTATGTGCATATTCCACGATGTGTGATACAAGATGTCAACATCAGAAACCGGGGTGTTTCCAAGGCCAGAGCCATTTGGCAGGAACCTTACTTGTGTGATTGCCATATTGGACTTGTGGGCGCCCTTTGCAAGCTATAAATTCAGGAGCTGATTCTTACAAAATCGAGTTAAAAAAAAGGTATTTGTTGACTGGTGGTTACTTTATTCAGCCTTTGGAGCTAAAAATTCTTCTATTGCACTTGCCTGCTCAAATGTTGTGTATTGCATTATGGGAGATGCTATTTTAATAATCTAAACAAAGAGGAGGGCAAATGTCCATCCTTATTCATCGAGGCAAATCATGGATAAAATAAAGTCAATCAATCCATGTCAATGGTCCCAATATGATACGGTCAGGAAATCCAGTCACACAGGTTCGGGCTTCTCAATTTTCTTCATTAGCCTCAATTTTCCAAACATAAAAGGACTCAGCAAACGAGTTTCGTCCCTCATACAGGGACTTCAATAGGGCCTAAAAAATACACATGCAAACTATTAAGACCCACCTCTATAAAAATATACATCAAAGTATTCATTAATTAACAAATTAAACACCTTGATTTCAAAATTGATTTCATACTCATTAAACTATATGTTACTTATTTCCTAAAAAACGTTTTTTTCATATGAATAAAACATATCAACCCCCACTTCAAAGGAAATAGTCAGCATTAACATCATGCATCTATAATATTACATTGATCAGCCAATATCCCCATGATCTTCAACTTCGACTACACAAAATAGTACCATCACCCCATACCAACAGAATAGTAATACCAGTTAAATCCATGGTAAAATTATGCCAAGTGTGTAAATATATATCATTGCACTTACTATCCCCAAAGAATTCCATGCAAGTCTATCTAACTTGAGATATCTACTATTAATTTCTTCAGGATCACTGTCAAAAGATGTATCCCTTAATCATTTTTTTATTAGTCACATGCTACAATCAATAATCCTATTGTGTGATCCATGCCTCATTAATCTCATCCTGCATTAATCATATTCCAACTTTGTGAGTGCACCAGCGCATCCATTCCACCAGACCTCATTAGTAAACCATACATACTCATCACTTTCATGACACTATCCTCACAGGCATCAAACAGACCTTTAATACCCCCCACTTGATCTTTCAAACTGCTTTTCAATGCGGAAAATAATCCATCATTCCTAACTCAATACCCATATCCAATGTTCCCTCTAATTTTTTTCCTTTATGTGCGGCAACAAAGTGCTTTGTGGACTACAGTTAAGACGGCGTGCACTGAAGAAAGTAACAATTTAATATGCAAGTATGTGCCGTGTGCAAGCTACTAAATTCAGTGGCACAGCAAAGGGATCATCGGCCTTAAGGAAAAATTGACCTCCCCTCACCTTTGGCTTGGTATTAAAAGAGATCCATTACAGAGTCTCAGTGAGCTCCTAGTACCTCTGAACACCAGTGATACTGAATCTTGCAACCCTAATGATTCTACGTACCATTCCTTGTCCTTACCTTATTCCTCTTTTTTTCTAATGTTTTTGTCTTTTCTCCTAACACCTTATCTTCCTTACTTTTCCTTCTCCCATTCCATTCTCCTCTACTACTCCCTCATCCTGCCTCCTCTCTCTTCAATCTACATCCTACCATTCTCTCTTCCCAAAACTCTCTCTAATCTCCATGTCCTCCCTCTCCCTCTACCCTTTCTCTATCAAATCAATATCTTGACTATGCTTCTCTTCTACTCATCTCGTTGCTTATCTCTGGCCTCTTTGGTTGTCATCTTTGTCTACCTATCTCTTTTTTTTAAAACTGTTTTACTCAAGTTTTCAATTTGTTACATTTGAAGAACACAACTACAAAACAGTCCCTTGGATGACAGCTCTTAGGAAGCAATTATGTGCAAAACCTCTGAACTACTGTGCTATTGAATTTCGTTACCTCGGAGATTAACCTATTGAACTAGTGCACTGATGTTCCCCTGATAGTCTGATAGTCTTCTAACTGTCTAGCTGTCCCTTTCAATCTGTTTGCCTCCCCTCTGGTTACAGATCACCTTTTGTTTGTTCTTATTGTCCTCCCTTCTTTTTTTCTTATTCCTCTCCTTTTTATGTTTTACACCCCTTTCTTTTCCTCAGCATTTTCCGCTTATTTACATCTTGCTTTTTACTATATCACTTCCATAGGTCATCCTCTCCATACATGCCCCCTTTTCTCTTTACACTCAAATCCCTCTTTCCCTCATCCTCTCCTCCAAATTGTCTTCCATCCCCATCATTCTATTAATTCTGTCTTTCCTATTATTCTGTTTTCCTATCCTGCACCTTTTCTTTCTTTCCAGTCCCCGTTCTTATCTTTTCTCCTTTTCTCTACTCTCCCATCTTTATCATCATTCTGGCTTTCCTACATGCTTTGTCCATTTTCAAACGATAGGACTCTCCTGACTTTATTCTCTGTACTTCATATCCCATTTTCACTGTACCCTTCCAGGCCCCTTCTTATTTCCTTCCTCAACATCACTCCTTCATAGTTGCCCACTCCTCCTCCCAACTTCTTTCTATCCAGAACTACTGCGTTCCAACCTTCTGCTTTTCTTCATTTATATTGCCTTTTCATCTTATCTATCAACTTCCACCCTTTCCTCTTGTCCTATTTCCTTTCTACCTCATGGGATGATCCTCCACAAACCTGGTGAATGAATGTTTGGCCTGTGCACTCAAGATGAGAACCCTGATCACTGATGACCTCCCCCATTCTGAGTAGCCTTTGGCTCTTATGCGACATGACCCAAACCCTTGCACCTCCTGACCTCAGGTTGCCGGCTTCCTACCATTGTAGGTATATGGGGCCTAGGTTGCAAGCTGTCTCCCGTTGGCCACAATGCATCTGGGGGTATCCTCAGCCTGTGCCAGGCCTCAGAAGGCCCCTCTATCCAAGTAAAACTCAGTGTGCGCACATGCATGCCCTGCATTTCACCAGATGGAACCCATGAAGAGCAGTGTGTAGGAGTGCAAATCTGCCTTCAGGACTCATGTGCCGAGTCTCCCCTCTTCACAGAGCTCTAACTCTACCCATTTGCGCTAAGGTTCCTTCACTGAGCCCTCCAGAGCCCAGTGCCTATGTCCCCATTCACTCTGAGTTCTCCACAGTACTGACATGCTTCTTCTCTGCCATCCTTGCAAGCCAGTCTACAAGTCCTTCAAACCCCTGCCCCTGTGCTGACCCTCTGTGAGCCTCAGCCTTCCAAACTCTACATCCAGTGCTGACTCCTGCCCTCTAGTGAGAGTAGACTGATTCTCTGAACTCTATTTCATATGGGTAAGGATTATTGTATGCCTGACGTCTCATTCTCATTTGCACCGAAGCGTACAGCCAAATGTTATACCTTGAGGAACCGTTACCAAAATCACTGGTGCTCAGTCTATCGACCTCAGATGAAAGGCTTACTTTACATCCCAAGCCCAAAATTCTCCTTAATCTGGCTCACTATTCCAAGAACAGAGCTCTCCCCAACCTGCCCTCTGCCGGTCTGGTGATGCCACAAGACACTGAAACTTTTCCCAAGACCACACAAGTGCCGTCCTCTTCCTGCCCCCTCTATGATGCCCTTAAGTAAGATGGACTCTGAGGAGTGAAGGGAAGATAGTGCATGAGCAAGATGCTGCTGGCAGCGGGAGTAAAGAGGCAACGGGGTGAGGTGGGGTGGCTGAGTAAAGGGAACCCTCAGGACGGAGGCTTGGATGGAACCTTCAGGAGTGGATTAGACATAACTGAGATGCTCAAAGCAGGGCCTGTCTTATCAGGCCTACTCAAATACTGCCTTGTGCCCTTAAATACTGCACAGCTGTCTTTATTTGAACTTCAGTGATATCAGCACTAAATGTAGGACTAGGGCAGGAATCTGGAGTTTTAGAGTGACTTGGACTAGACTCCTGTTCTTCTGAGAGACTTGTTTTGGAAACATGATTCATTTTTCAGGCAAAACCTTAATTTTTTAGCATTGACTGATTACACCTCCCAGCACCTTCCTAAGAGGCACACAGCACAAACAGATCTTGGAGCTGTGCTCTTCCAGCTCTAGCTGTGGCTGTTGGCAGATGTGCAGGGCTTCGCCCAGACCAGTGCCAAGAACAATGATAATTCTACATTAAGATAAAAACAGTTAATCAATTTTAAATAAAAAACTTTATATATTTTGTTTCAAAAATCATATATTCAAACAATAAATTCACGCATCAATTGATGGGGCACTATTAAACCCTTTGCAAATTGTTTACATTTTATTTACAAAAAAAAAGAAAAACTGTCAACTGACTTAATGGGAATGAGATAAGTAGAAATCTCTAAAATGCAGCACTATCAAACATTGTGCTCATGGTATACATAGTATGTTTCTGTCATGATCAATACTCTATTTCCATAGTGCCAGTGATTGCGCATGAGTGACAATCTTTTTTGGCGACCCCCCCATGACCTCCTGGTTCATGGAGTCGCTCACTACCACCCGCCAACAGTATCCTTCATCTCTTGAGTGCCCCTCTGTCACACCCCTTCATTTGCTGTATACCACTACTCGCACCGTGTAGAGCGTTAGAGCACTTTACGTCACACACACATTATACAGAGACAATGAATCATACATGTGTAAATCAAACTATAGAAAATGTTACATAAGACAATGAGGATTAAAAGGTGTGGGAATCAGGTCATCCATACTAGTGGGCAGGATATTTTAAGTGTGTTTGGTCTGGAGAAACACAACCTCAGGATTTAAAACGTACCACAGTGGTGGGGATTGGCCCCTGTAGTTGGGGTTAGCTTTATTATTAAGAGTCTATTTCCACCCAAAACCCTTTTTAGCAACATTAGGATAATGAAAAACTGGGGAAAAAACAGAGTTTTCACCTAGACCATGCAGTTTGCAAGCAGCTTTGAAAATTCATAGGTCGTGCTATATTTAGATTGTAACTTATGAATTGCAAATAACATAAGAATCTCTGTAACAAAAGCAGTAACTCACAGAGCTATCCATATAAATACAGTTCCGTTTGCATGGTGCAGTTCTTTGCAGCAGGCATATTAACCCACGGTGCTACCTTAGATAAGTCAAAACTACCAATAGACAAAACTCCAGTCTCTCTCCATCAGGTACCTTAATCACCAAAGTTATCTTTACATTTTTACTGTTGCCTGAAAATTGTTGAACACACAGCTAACCCTAAAACTAGCCCTGCTTCATAGGCACATTGACCTCACGTATTTAAAGGACCTCTGATATGATAATGAATGAAAAAGAGGGTCGGTAAAAAAAAGGATTTGCCAAGTTTTTAAACAAAATAATCAAGTTCGAGGGGTTTATTTCACACTGCCCGGATTGGCCTCCTGAAACGCTCCATTCTTGAATTAAAAGAAGGACTAGCCTCTTTTTGCCTTTGGTGTGTGTCCTTGACCTCCTGTTGTGCAGCCTGCCACACACAAAAGAACATTTTTCACACCAGCTGCACATTGTCGAAATGTCTTTTCATTGTTATCCCTTTTGGTCCTGGAAGTGGCCAGGATGCTCCCAGAGACACTCTGGGCACAGGGAAAGGCAAGGCTGCGTGCGGGAAATCATCTTTTACACCTGGCCCAATACCAACCCTGCTAACCCCTGTCTTTGTGTGGGCGCTGTAATGATATGTGCCGGTTTAGTTGCCAGACGGCAGCATCACTATTTGCTTTACTCGGAAGACCGGGACTGTTACCTCTGTGTCGGGGGGCTATAAATAAAAAAGGGAAAAGCAAGATGGGGTCTTGCTTCCTGTGCCGACCAGAGTGTTTTTCTGTTTTTTCCTGAGCGCTGCACTACCATGCATGCTAGCTGTGAGTGGTTCCCCCGATTACACTGGTAACGAGGGTTTTTTGCTCACAGGCTTACCTGCTAGTGTTGCCTGATGTGGCCTACATCAGCTTTGCATCTACGAAGTCCGACAGTGCTGGGATCACGTCCTCTTAGTGTGACTCGCCGGACACGTGTTGAGGCTGCAGGTCTTATCAAGCCGATTGTGGATTGGCTCACGTGGTGATATGCTTGTGAGAGCCAAGCAGTGGATCACCCAGCAGTTTTGGTGCCTGTCGTCTTCCAGCTGCATTGGCGTGCTGCCTTCCAGCTTGTTGAAATAAGTTGCATATCTGCACACCCACGGCAGGGAGGACCCAGTACTGGCCTGTGGTGCCAAACTGCTTGGCTGCTTTTGGAGAAATAAGCATGACTCACACATCAGGCCCTGTTCCTGACCCACTATCATAGGCCACGTCCACTGCTCATGGCGAACACCACCACATATGGTGATTGCGTCGCTTGGCAGTAAAGAGGGAGCAAGCGAATGACCTTCGTATCTCACATTAATGCGCTCCCGCCAGTGTCAAAACACTTGATTAGGACCCTGCACAGCACATCATAAGTGAAGGACATGGACAGGGTCTGCAGTGAGAGTGTTTGCCCAGGTATACCAAAATTAAACAAAGTTTGCGCTGTGCCCATGGCAGATGACCCAGCGCCAGCAGCTCACCCACCACCACAACGCACCATGATGGGTGCGCTCCCGCCATTCAACAAGCTAGCTGACCCAGCTACAGCACCACCCAGATGGAAAGTATGGGTCGGACGACTAGAGAACTATTTCATGGCTACCCAGTACAGAGCGGTCAAGAGGTCGCTACTCCTTCACTTTGCAGGGGTGAAGTTGACAAACTCTTTAGACACCTCCCAAACACAAGCACATATGATGACTAGGATGCGGCGGTGAGGGTACTAAATGTACATTTTGATCCGCAGCTAAATCCATGAATGTTTTAAACTTCACCATGCACACCAGAGAGAAGAAGAACCCATTGACCAATGTTATGCAAACACGGTCATGGAAGATGATCAACAGAAGGCGATACGAGCACAAATCATACAAGAATGCAGGAACAAGACACTCAGAGGCCTTATATTGAGGCAACCCAACATCAGCCTCGATCAAATACTAATAATGGCATGATCTCATGATCTATCAGCAGCCAGGGCAGCCGAGATGGACTTGGCCATATCACAAACAACGGAAAAGGCCCATGCGGTCAAGACCGAACGTGTGGATGCAATGCAGATGCAGCAAACAAGGAGAAGGCCAGACTGAAAATCCCAGCCAGGCAGGGGAGACTTTGTGACTATCGTAGGAGAGAACATAACCCAAAGGACTGTCCAACTTAAGGAAAGACATATTCAAACTGCAGGAAGCTGAACCATTTAGCCACTGTCTGCAGGGGAGGCATAAGAGGGAGAGGAGTGAGAGAAAGGCATGCACCCACCAGGGCGATCAAGCAACTGTCGTTGGATGAACTGATCTCAAAAGGCACCCGCTACCAAACACCGCATTACACACCTGAAGACTCCTCTTCAGAAGAAGAGATATTCCTAATATCGGTCAGGAACGACCTGAAGAAACACAGGCGACCCCAGCCAACATGCATAGTTGAGATAGCAGGGTCTTGAGTCAAAGCACTTATAGACACGGGAGCCTCAGTGAATGTAATGGGTACACAGCAATATCAGCGCCTCCAACCCCACCCAACAATGGCACCATCAAATACCATGATATTTACATATGGGCCCACACCACCTGCCCCTGAAGAGTCGCATGACCGTAGGAGTCCAGATGGAGGACAAAGCAATCAATACCACATTTCATGTAGTCAACATGCAAGGGAACACCCTCCTCGGTTACGATTGGTTTCCAAAAAGCATAAGGACATTCCAGATAGACAAACTGCTGGGACAGTTCCCAGAACTGTTCACCGGAGTAGGCTGTTTAAAAGCACCTCCAATTCAGCTGCACATTGACAAAGCAGTGAAGCTGGTTGCTCCAGCGCATCCCATTTCACCTCCGACCACTAGTGGAACAGGAGCTAAACAACCTTGAGGACCAAGTGGTCATAGAGAAGGTGTTGGGGCCCACCCCATGGGTATAGCCAATGGTAATAGTGGAAAAGCCGAAACAGCCAGGGAAATCAGGCTATGCACTGACATACAACTCCCCAACAAGGCAATCAGAAGGGAGAGGCACATTACTCCCACAATAGATATCATCATTGCAGACCTCAATGGTTCAAAATGGTTCTCCAAATCAGACCTGAATGCCAGATACCACCAGCTAAACCTAGCAGAGTAGAGCAGATACATCACCACTTTTTTGACGCACCTGGGATTGAGAAGATATAAACAAGTGATCTTTGGCATATCATCGGCCGCCTAAGTCGTCCAGGATGCAATCCGGACTACTGGGTATCATGAATGTCAGTGATGACATCCTGATCTATTCTACCACCGCTGAGGACCACAACTGACACCTAAAGGCCATCCTCAAGCGGCTGTTGGAGCATTGGCTCACCCTCCACAAGGACAAGTGCTTTATCAGACCTCAGTTGACTGTCTTGGATACATGCTCAATCAAAACAGCATTCAAGTGGGCCCGCGGATGTCCAATGCCATTAGACAAGCCCTAGCCCCACAAACTGTGACCGAAGTACGGAGTTTTCTGGGCATGATGACATATTGTGGAAGATTCATTCCAAAGCTGGCGACACTATCTGAGCCACTCCAGGCCCTTATGAAGGCCGATGCTCCATGGGTTTAGGGGAGCTGAGAAGAATGGGCATTTCAAGCGCTCAAGGAGGCACTCCTGTGCGAGACCACCATGGCGTACTTCAACTCAAGGAAGAAGACTGAGCTTGTGGGCCTCAGTGGAGTTCCAACCCATGAAGTTGAACTGGGCAGGTGGGCTCCACTTCCATATGCCAGCAAGGCCTAAGCCCAACCAAACTGCGCTATTCCCAGATCAAGAGGGAAGCCCTTGCCATTAAGTGGGCTTGTGGCCATTTCCATCTGTATCTATAAGGAAAACCGTTCAGGGTGATCACAGATCACCAGCCACTCATCCCACTATTCAAGGGGACTACACCACACCCACCTCCCCAAATCGAACGGTGGGCCATACAACTACTGCACTATTGTGTGGAATTGGTGTACCAACCTGGTGCCAGGAATCCTGCTGACTTCCTGTCAAGAAACCTGTCGGAGCCGGCTCAGGTCAACGTCTGGGAGGAGGAAACCACCAAAGCACATGTATAAGCACTTGCTCACAGCAGTTGTCCCAAAACAATAAATATGAAGGAAATTTCTGATGCTCTCATGGAAGATGACATTCTGCTACGAGTAAAACAACCCCTGGAAAACGGCTCTTGGCATGATTTTCTCCAAAATACTATTAACTGGACAGGGACAGAGCAAGACACACTAACAAAGTTATGGAGGGTACGGAATAAACGTAGCTCGACCCCTGATGGGCTCCTTGTAGGAGAGTACCCTCTTTTTGGCTTGTTACCCCCAATTTCTGCCTGATGTCAGTGTGTTTGACTGTGTCACTGGGATCCTGCTAACGAGGACCCCAGTGCTTATGCTCTCTCTTCTCAATTTTGTCACTGTATACTAGTAACCTAGTATTTCATCCCAAATTGGCATACTGGTCACCCCTTCTAAATCCCTAGTATGTGGTACTTAGGTACATAGGGCACTGGGGTCCCAGGGGATCCCTATGGGTTACAGCATTACTTGTGCCACCCGTAGGTAGCCCATGCAAAGGCTTCTGCAGGACTGCCAGTGTAGCCTGCGTGAAATGGTGCATGCGCCCTTTCACTGGCCGTTTACACTGCACCAGGTCACATATAAGTCACCTATATGTCAGGCCTTCCAACCCTGAAGGTAAGGTGCAAAGTATCTGTATGTGAGGGCACCCCTGCACTAGAAGAGGTGCCGCCACGTCATCCAGGACCATTTTCCTGGACTTCGTGAGTGCGGGGACGCCATTTTATGCTTGCACAGGACATAGGTCAATACCTATGTCCAGCTGCACAATGGTAACTCCGAATATGGCCATGTAATGTATCTACATCTTGGAATTATACCCCAATACTGATCCTAGTATTGGCTGTATAGTTACATGTACTCTGGGGGCTCCACAGTGGACCCCCAGTACTGCCATACCAGCCTTCTGAGGTTTTCCAGGCAGCCCCAGCTGCTGCCACCTACAGACAGGTGTCTGCCCTCCTGTGGCTCAAGTACCTCAAGCTCAGGAAGGCAGAACAAAGCATATCCTTTGGGAGAGTGGTGTTACACCCTCTCCCTTTGGAAATAGGTGTTGCAGGGGTAGCCTCCCAGAGCCTCTGGAAATGTGTTGAAGGGCACAGATGGTGCCATCCTTTCATAATGCAGTCTACGCGCTCTGGCAAGAAATTGGACAAAGGAATTGGACCACTCCCCTGTCCATCATCACCCCAAGGGTGGTGCCCAGAGCTCCTCCAGAGTGTCCCTGTGTTTTGCTATCTTGGATTCCAAGGTGGTGGGGCACTCTGAGAGCATCTGAGTGGCCAGTGCCAGCAGGTGACATCAGAGCCCTTCCTTGATAGGTGCTTGTGTAGCTGACCAGACCCCTTTCAGGGCTATTTAGGGTTTCTCCCCTGGGTGTTTACTCAGATTCTGATTGCAAGATTCCAGCAGGAATCCTCTGCATCCTTTAGTTCACATTCTACCGACAAAACTGCATCTGGACCCTCTAGGAATTCTACAAACTGCAACAAAGAAGCAAAGACGACTTCTGCAACATTGTATCTTCAGGTCCTGCCAGCAACTGCAACTGTTTCCAGGTCGTGCATCCTCGAGGACTTCCTACCTTCAGCCTGCACCGGAAGAACAAAGGAATCTCCCTTGAAGTGAAGGAGTCACTTCCCTGCTTCAGCAAGCACCCCTCTGCAGCGATGACTGGTGGCGTGGGTCCCCTCTACTGACAAAGTGCGTGGATCCAGCAACACCGGTGGTGGACTGAAGTGGTCCCGACGGTCCTAAGGTCCAGCTGTTCAACTTTGGTGGAGGTAAGAGCTTGCCTCAACACGCAAAACAGTACCCCCGTGCACCGCGTGTTTTGCAGTTGCCAAGGCTTGTGTGCGACCTTCCACTAAGTTCTTTGTGCACAGCACATCTCCAGCCCCCAGCACTCCTTCCTGCGATGCACAGCTTTCTGAGTGGTTCTCCCGCAGCGTGGGATCCCTATGTGTAGTGCTGCGTGAGCCTCCTTTTGCACCTTCTTCATACCCGTGCTGAGGGACTCCTGTGTGCGGTGCCTGGTCTTCTGAAGGCTGTCTGAGTTGCTAAGAGCCTCCTCTGACTTTCACTCCTGCGTAGAGTCCACCAGGTCCCTTCTGGTCCAGGACAGTGCCATTTTTCACTAACTGTGAGCTTTGTGTGTGCCAAGGCTTGTTGGTGGACTCCAGCAACGCAAACCAGACTGCAGTCTTCCATCCGGCGTGGGACATCATCTGCACCAACCAGGAACCCTCATCCGTCTTCTTGGGTGCAGTACTGACTGTTCTTCTTCACCGGTGGTTCTTCTTTTGCAATTTCATCCAGGTTAGCAGGGGCTCCTGTTCTCCCTAGTCTCTTTAGTGCTCCTTGGACTTCATCCCCTTCTTCCACAGGTCTTCAGGTCCAGGAATCCATTGTTGGTGCATTGCAGTCTTTTCTGGTTCTTGCAAAATCCTCTATCACAACTTCTTGTGTGTTCTAGGAACTTACTGTGATTTACTCCTGCTTTCCTGGGCTCCTGGGTGGGTTCTATTACTTACCTTTAGTGTTTTCTTACACTCCCAGCGCCCCTCTACACACTACCCTTGCCTAGGTGGGGAACTGACTTTCGCATTCCACTATTTTAGTATATGGTTTGTGTTCCCCTGTAGGCCCATTGCTATCTATTGTGATTTTCACTATTTGCACTGTCTTCCTACTGTGTTTACAGCTATTATTGCGTTCTAGTGTGTATATACTGTGTATATTACTTACCATCCTAACGGAGTATAGATCTCACTGAGTATTTTCTTTCCTGTGTGTAAATACTGTGTGACTACAGTGGTATTGTATTGTATTGTAATAATATTTATATAGTGCTTACTCCCCCTGACGAGGCGTCAAAGTGCTTTTCGGCGAGTAGCACGCTACTCCGGAACCCAACAAGAATTAGTGATGGATTAGTATCGGGAAATATGAGTAAAGTTTTAGTATTATTATGAGTTAATTTGAGCCGCGGATATGAGAGTTTGTTAGTTAGATTGACTGGAGTAATGGAGGGGTGGAGGAGGAAAGAATCCAGAAGGGTTAATTGGGAGTATATGGTAATAGGATTTAGGGGGTTATTCCAACTTTGGAGGAGGTGGTAATCAGTCCCAAATGTGACGGATTTACCACCAGCCGTATTACGAGTTCCATAGGATATAATGGACTCGTAATACGGCTGGTGGTATATCCGTCACTTTACCATCACTTTTGGGACGGATTACCACTTCCTCCAAAGTTGGAATAACCCCCTTAGTCTTGGGATGAGTAAAGGAGGAGAGAAGAGTCTGTGGAAGGGGTTAGGGAGATCATATTAGCAGGGTGAGATAAATGAGGGCAAATTTAGTAGGGTTGTTTGGGAGGTCATGGTAGTAAAGTGAGGTTTGGTGAGTATTGCATGAGCTTTGCATGTCTCCTAGATAACGCTTGGCTGCTCAGCTACAGCTACCCCTAGACAGCCTGGCTTCTAGACACTGCCTACATTTCACTAATAAGGGATAACTGGACCTGGTATAATGTGTAAGTACCTTTGGTATCCACAACAAACTAGGCCAGCCTCCTACACTCCTCCTACGGGGACACCATTTGGTGATTTCCCTACAACTGCAGCAACATGTGATCATCCTAGCGTATGGAGGACACCAAGGTACTGCAGAAATGAAAGCGCACATGAGAGAGAAAGTGTGGTTGCCTGGCCTTGAGGCTGGGGTAGATGACTGTGTGAGTCAATGCAAGGCCTGCCAGCTGACGGCCATACTTGATGTGCCTGCACCAGTCATCACGGAAGAGCCGTACATCACCCCGTGGTCAAGGATCAGCCTTGATTTTGGGAGTTTCCCGGATGGTCAAATCACTCTGCTTCTTGTGGATAGACATTCCAAGTATACGGTTGTTGAAGTTATCGAGTCAGCAGCCTTCACTAATGTTGGTCCGACCCTTGAGAAGATCTTCGCCATGTTTGGCCTCCTGAATGAGATCAAGACCAAAAATGGGCCTCCTTTTCAAGGGGCTGAGTTTCAGGAACTAATGAGGGGTCTGGGCATCCGACATCAGTGAATCATGCTGCAATGGCCTCAAGCCAATGGTGAGGTTGAGCGTTTTATGCGCACGCTTAACAAAGTTCTTTCAATTGCCACCTTGGATGCTAATGACCCTGAGACCAGCCTTCATCGTTTCCTATGGGAATACAGAGGAACACCCCACTGTACTACAAGCCAATCTCTGTGGTCACTAATGATCGTGGAACAGAGACAAGATACTATCCCTACGCACCCTGGGTGGCAGCCATCTCTGTACTGCCCAGAGCGAACACAGGCCAGAAGAAGGGAGACGAATGACCAGGTGAGTAGAACGCGGCATGCCACGTTGCAGAACATACAAACTGGTGATCATAAAAGACCAGAAACATGGCTGGAAATTCTACACGCCATACAAGCAAGGGATATGGACAGTCACCGGAGTGGCTGGCTCCATGGTGACGGTGAAGAAAGGGGGCGAGAGAGTTACACAAAACATCTCCTGGTTTAGAAAGGCAACATTTGTGGAATCCACAGGTGAGATGTCCGACACTGACAATTCAGCCGGGGGTCAGCAGAGCCAGAGCGTAGGTGAGAGGGTGACCTGCAGTCGGCGACTGGATCAACCATTCCTTGACCACCTGTAACCATCCTCCCGGTGGCTCAGGAGGGTGTGAGCCTATCACAATCACCGAGGTACAACCTTAGACCGAATCCACTTTCCAGTCAGAGACTGAAAGACTCTAAAACCTTCTAACTATTTGAATCCATTTGGGGAGGGATGTAATTATATGTGCCAGTCTGATTTGCCAGACGGCAGCATCACTATTTGTTAGACCTGGAGGACTGGAACTCGCACCCCCGGCATGCCGTTTTTTCATCAAAAATGTTACTGCAAATAGTACATTGATATTAGCAATGATGCTATGGAATTTGTGGGGTAGTTTTTTTGGTAATTTGCACTGCATGGCGAGGGCGCGAGTTGTAGTTACCTTAGGGCATGAGTTATAGTTACTTGAGGTAACTATAACTATAACTGGTGAATTTCTATGGTTTTGTACGTTTAAAATGTGAGCTTACCTTCCTTGTAACCTTTGTTTTTTTAAGTGAATTTCTATAATTTTTGTACAATTCTATTTTGCAACTATAATGTCCCAGTAACCTTTGTTTTTTTCACTGAATTTCTATGACTTTTTAACGTACAGTAACTTGAATTGCTACATGTAAATCCAACCATCGCTGCGCATTGACTTTTGGCCGTGCGCGGCTGCAGTTGGCCAGGCCCTGAGGCCAACTTCCTATAAGCACCCACCCGTGCATGTCCTTCACCCATGTGCAGGGGAGGTTGCCCGCAAAACCTGGCCTGCAGCCTGCAGCCAGACCCTGTGGCCAACACCCTCCAACCACCCAAACCCATGCTGAGCACAGCCCTTTTGCAGTGCATGGCAGGAGTTAACTGCAGCTTCTTTGGGTGTGAGAATAGGTGTGAGAGGGTGGGGGTAATAATGGCGGTCATATTGTCTGTCTGGGTGTGAGAGTGCTTACATCAGTGTTTTAGTGGGTGCAACAGTCTGTGCGTTGGTCTGCGAGTGGCTGCATGAGAGTGTCAGTAGGTCTGTGAGTGCGTGCGTGAGTGTCTGAGTGGGTCTGTGGGTGGTGCGTGGGTATCTGAGTGGGTCTGTGAGTGGGTGCGTAAGTGTCTAAGTGGGTGTGTGAGTGGTAGAAATTGATTGAAAGAGAGACAGAAAGAGAGAAAGTGAGAGAGAAAGAAATACTTTTTTAGGCTTTAATATCTCATATACTTAGAATGCAATATTTTTGTTGGATTTAGTAAAAAATTTATTTAATATATTTAAAAGAGTCAAGCTGGACTTGAACCCCCACAGCTCAGTGTGAAGGTCTGCGACAACCTTCACAGTGAGCTATGGGAGTATTCTTTTTTTTTTTTTTTAGCCCTTTGTGGGCTATGTGGGACCGCAAGGGAGCCCTCAAGAGCTCCCTGTGATCCCTATATTTTTATTTATTTATTTATTTTATTTAATGTTTATTCAAAAGCCCTTTACCGACTATATGCGAGAGCGCACCAAAGGGCTCCCCCTGCGGTCTCTACTTTTTAAATTAAAAAAATATATATATTAGAAAGCCTTTACGGGCTACCTGGCACTGCGGTGAAAGCCCTAAGGCCTCCCCTGCAGTGCCAATTCTTCAGCAAACACAGAGCTGCTTTGACAGCATCTCCGTGCTTGCTAGAGCATTTAACCTCTATTCCCTGCACCCATGCAGGGAACAGAGATTAAACTTAGAATTTTGACAGTGGGAACTGCTTTAAAGGTCCCTCTGTCAAAACCCGAAGTGTTGGCTGTGGCTTGGCTGTAGCTACAGTGCTGCAGCCAAGCCACAGCAAACAGCCATGTCCCGGGAGTGGGCACCCCTGGGACATAGCAGGAGCTGGCCCTGCAGGGTGGTGGTCCCCATGGTCATCTGCAGCTCAAAGAGGGGGGTGACGTGGCCCCCCTCCATCAAGAACTTTGCCCCATGAGGGTGGTGGTCCCCAGGGTGTGGGGGTCCCATAGAGACCCCCTTTGTTTTTGTAAACATTTGCTCCGGAGGCGGTGGTCCCCGAATGCAGCAGGAGGGGGCCAGGAGGCCCCTTCCCACATATTACATTAAAGCTCTGAGGAGGGGGTGGTCCCCAGGGCAGTGGGGGTACACAGGCCCGCTGCATCCAACAAAATAAGCCCTGGGAAGGTGGCGGTCTCTGGCGCATCAGGAGGGGGCCAGGAGGCCCACCCCTGCTTTTTTTTGTAAAAATGCCCCAGGGACTTGGCCCACCCGGGGGGCATTAAACTAACCAAGTGCGGGAGACCGTGCTTCATTTTTAAAAAAATTGTATGCGCGGATTCATGCCAACTCCGCTCGTAAAAAAAACAAACAAAAAAAATGACTTTTTTGCCGGGGTGGGGGGAGGGTGAGCAACAGAGCTAAGGTGTCAGGGTGTTCGCACTCTATCCCATTTTTTTTTTTATTGGGACTCGGCTTCAGCTGAGTCCCAAGATGGCTGACAACACTTCAACAGCTTCAGTTGCTGAAGTGTTATCAGCCAATCAGATCTCAACACGAGATCACCAGGGGTGGCGAATCCTTCATGTCCCTAGATATAAGAATTTGTTTTCACCTTAATTTCTCAAAACCTACTGAACAGAATTACACCAAAACAAAAGAAGCACTCTTTCCGGACCATGACCTGCCTTCATTCCAAATTTGGTGAAATTCCGTGCAGTAGTTTTTGCGACATCGCTGTTCAAAATCCCTTTGGAAAAATGAATGGGGAAAATGTGTTTTGGGACCCTGCTTTTTTCTCAGCCCCCCTGGAAAGATCACCCTAAAACTTTACAGGCAGCAGCTGACGGAACTGGGATTTTTAAAAAAAATGTTTTGTGAAGATTTGTCAAGTAAAAAAACGCTCTCTATATAGAAGCTAGGTTGTAACTATAACTAACTTGTGGTGACCGCCATTAGATAATATACATTATATATATATATATATATATATATATATATATATATAGATAGATAGATAGATAGATATAGATATACACATTTAACCATAAATAAAATATACATTTGTTAAACAGGCCTAAAGAGTATGTATATTTTTAAGGTAAATCAGTTATAATCCATATTTGTACAAAGAACATATAATCAAATTATAAATGTTTACATACACACGGATATGCAGTCCATTGCTGTTCGAGTATGGAGGTTATGTAGGAAAGAGCTAACTCTTTAGTAGTATTCTGAAGATAAGATAGTTATCCGTGGATCTTACATTTAGAGATATTAAGTCTATAGTTTGGCCGCTTGAACAGAAAAGGATGTACCACCTATTGTATTTTTCTTGTATGGTATTGTTTTGAGGTGCGGTGCCAATCTTGAGCTGAGGTTTCTTTGTTGAATGTATTTAGTGATTTTATACCTGATTAATAGCAGTCCTGTTCCATGTACTGCTTTGTGGGTGATACAAAGCAGCTTGAAGGTGAATCTTCTGTCAACCGGTAACCAATGTAGGGCCCTCAAGGCAGGGAAGACATGGGCTTCTGGCTTTACATGCACGAGTAGTCTAGCAGCCGAGTTCTAAATGCGTTGTAGTTTTTTCATACTTGACAGAGAGGATCCATGGTAGAGGTCATTGGAGTAATCTAGTCAAGATAGTACAAGGGAGATAGTAGCTTGCACCTTGTGTGGAAATCCGAGGTGGTGGAAGATGCATCGCAGAGTTTTCACGGTGATGAAGCCTGATCTTGCTAATATGTCCATTTGGGCATTCATTGTTAGCTTGGGGTCCATGCTAATTCCATGGTTTCTAACTTTCTTAGATACTTTAGGAAGTGGTCCCAGAGCGTTGGCCCAGGTGCAGAGTGAGTCATTATTTTTTCAATTGCCACATGTGAGTATTTCTGTTCTGGAAGCATTTGAGATGGCTCCTTGCATCCACCAATCAACGGCTCTGAGGCAACTGAAGATTTATGAAATTCCAATGTCTATGGGTCATTATAGTTTAAGGAATATTTGTGTCTCATCTGCATAGTTGTAGCATGTGAAATTCATTGATCATTGCCGGTAATGACATCACGTAGATGTTGACAAGCATGAGTGAGATGACTGAGCCTTGAGGGACCCCTGCTTTTGTGAAGTAGAGTTTGGATGACATTTGTTATGTTTTGAAGGTAGGATGTGATCCAGTCGAGAGTAGTCCCCTCTATTCCAGCTTCGTAGAGTCTTTATATTAGGGTGTCATGATCAACTGTGTCAAAGGCAGCTTAAAGATCCAAGAGAAGTAGTGCAGCAATTCCATTGGAGTCTGTTGTGTTTTAAGATCATTCCAGACAGCAATGAGGGCAGATTTAGTGCCTCTTCCTGGGCTAAATCCAGTTTGGTAGTCTGAAAGTATGGAGTTCTCATCAATGAATTGAGACATCTGGGCGAATTCTGCTCTTTCTATCAGTTTGCCCAGGAAAGGTCCAATTTGTGATCTGTCTGCAGTTGTTGGGGCCTTCGGTTCTTGGTTTGTTTTATTTGATAATGGGCATATGTATGCCTTTCTAAGGTCTTCAGGAAAGATTTCTGTAGTTAAGGAATTATTGTTGATTCTTCTTATTGGTGTGGCAACAGAGGTAGATGAAGATGTGTGGTGGACAAGGGTCAGAAAGGAAGCTGGAAGGCCTGCATGCTTTGATCAGTTCATAAATTCACTTTGTGATATTGGTTTGAAGGTGAACAGAGGCTGGGTTGGCTTACTCTTGGAGGCGATTTTTGGAAACAAGTTTGTGCTGGAGGTTTTCCTTGGTTTTAAAAAGGAGTCCAATGTGTCTGCCTTGGTTGAGTAATGATTTGCCAGTCTGTGAATTTTTGAGTAATGGGATGAGTTCCTTCCATGCATTTAGTTTTCAAAATTCTTTATTTGCTGATATAGCATTTTGAACTCTGTCTGAGTAGTATCTTTTTTTTTAGCTTTTTTGATTGATGACTTGTATATTTTGTTACGTAGGTGAAGTTTGTCTTAAATGTTGTTTGATTTGAGACAGGTTTGTTGCAGCCTTCTGATATGTTGTTTTGTATTTTTTAGTTCTGTATTTCTCCAAGGTGCTTGTTTTCTTTTGTCCTGTTTTGTTTTTCTGATGTGGTATCAGGACATCGGAAGCTTCCTGTAGCCACTCATAAAGTTTTTGAACAGAATTTATCTTGTTGAGATCTGTGTTGGCTGTTAGTCGTGTTTCTAAATATTAAAAACTGAGTTTTTTCCATAGTCAATAAGGAGATGCACGTAAGGGTGTATTCATTTGTGATGTTTTATTGGAAAGTTACCAGATGGTGGTCTGACCATGTGACTGGTGTGATGCTTTGAACAATAACTACTTCTGGGTTTGCAAAAATGACATCGAGGATATGTCCAGCAAGATATATATATATATATATATATATATATATATATATATATATATATTTCCTCAAATGTCAAGTAAAAAAATCCTGCACACTGTCATCAAATATGAATCCTTAGCCTGTTCACCATGTACTGTTAAATGAACACATACCAAGCCGAGTGAAAGTGTATTTATCCCAAATAGATACTGGCTTCACCTAACGATATATTCAAATCATACTACAGACAATAATGTGATTTATTGTCTGCATCAAGGACCTTCTCCACCACTCTTAATTGAGATATCCACTTAGCCTCACTCCGGTGTAAAAACATTTCTCGATCCCCCCCTCTCAGGCTAACCTGTTTTGTCAATCCCATGAAATGTGGGTGTATCACCTTCAAATGCTGAAAAATCGAACTCCTAGTATCATCTCCCCTTATCGCTGTTTAATGTTCCTCTATCCTTGTTTTCAGCGTTCTGGTTGTGCTCCCCACATAGATGAATTGGCATTTACAAACAATGACATATACTACATGGGTGCTGTTAAAGAAGCTGTTTATATGTGGGGGTTGATATGTTTGTATATGTATTTTTCAGGAACTGATGAAGTCTCCATATAAGGGATGAAACATGTTGGCTAGGTCTTTTTATTTCTAAAAAGTTGGTGCTAATAAAGATATTTGAGTGGCATGAAGTTGTGATGACTGGGTTTCCTGACCATATCATATTTGTACCATTTCATTGGATTGATTGATTTTATTTAAATCCATGTTTTGCCTGCATGAACAAGAAAATAAATTTTTCCTCCTCTTTCTTTAGATTTTTTATGAGAGTTTGGGTTGCTGGGCTGTTAGACCCTTAGGGGTGGGCTTATACATATAAGATACTTGGGGCTACTGACCTGTGCGTTGTTAAGGTATCATTACTGCCCGCTGGTCGAAGGTCATTGTTTTCAAAACCACGGGCAGTGAAAACCAGGCTGCATACTCTGAAGTAACACAGGCCGGAAAGACAGAGACCAGCTCTTGTTCTGTTCCAGTAACAAAAACATTCCAAAGTACTGTATCATGCATTTATGACACAGAAAGACGTGTGGCAATTCCATCATCATTTGGCCTCGTTGTGGGACATCCATTGCAGAGCAACAAAAATAGAACCAAAATAGCAACCAGTAGGAATAACACAATCAGAATACCTCCAAAACGCTTGAAAAGAAAGAGTGAAGAAATGAAGGAATAACTCCAAGTACTGTCTGGAACGCAAAAAGAAATCCAGACCCAATCATTTTAAAAATGTGCGCCATTCCAGTGGTGTTAGAACCATTAAAAATACAGAGTACAAGATCACCAAAATGCTGTAGCAAGTGAGTGAGCAAAAGTAATTGCACCTTTGAGGAAGAATGAGCAAACTGGAGATCAAACATTTCTCAGGCAGATGTTAATGCCACATCCTTTTGAAACAATAAGGCTTTCAGTCAGCTCAGTCTATCAAGGTTTATTTTAGGAATAGGAACTGTCGGCCACAAAGTAACTTCCCCAGTTGATTTGTAGGAGGATATAAGATATTCATTCATGCCACACCTTGGAAACAATAACTAGATAAAGAACACCTGGTTTCATTCCGCAGCAACCTTGATCATTTAAAATTAAGTAGCTTCCATTACAAAGTAACTGAAACACTGACTTTAACGAGGGGACAGGAAGTCCCTTCAAATAACACTTTAAGTTAGCCATGGACGCAATACAAACTCCATGAAAGGTTATCTCTTTACAGACGAACAAGTAACCCAAAAAAGTTCCACATTCATTCAAAGTAACAAAAAACTCTTTGTCCTCATGCCTACACCTCTCATCAAATGGAAGAAACCAAGTCTTGTGTAAAAAAATGTGCATCTATCGCCTCATATCTGCCTACTTGAAAATGTTTCAGACATGATGTGAAATGAAATGTAGAAACTGGGAGAGAAATTAACCCATGAACGAGCCAGGTGGCTGAGGAAGTTTCAGGTACAGTGAAAGGCACTTTTCCTAAGCATTCTATGTACGCATAGCGTAGGTTGCAACTTTTTTGCCGTCACTTGTTGCATACGAGACATATTCTAAGGTAAAGACAGTTCTGTTTCATTCAAATATTTCTATGGCACCCTATTTAATTTTAAGACCTGCAATGTCCAACTCAATTGCAAAATCAATGTCAACTGACTCTAGCTATGTTGAAGCATAGGCATGTCATTTGTATGTCACTGAATGCAGGTAAAACACTATCATTCAGTGAATAAATGTGAGTTGACAAGGTAGTCATGCAAGTATCAACAAAAGCCAAAGCTTTTTCCAAATGTTATCAATTTGTCTTAACTGTACAGCAGCTTTCTTTTGAGAAATTTTCCAAATCTCATTATAAGGGACATAAATAAAATGTTTAGAAAACGGAGATCTGGGACCTAACAAAAAAACTTGTAAGGTCTATAACGTCTGAAGCAAGGGATAAGTATTCTTTAACTGCAGACAAGGTGGTTTGTCCTAACCATTGCTGGCATAATGTTCCTATGCTATAGGTAGTAACTAGACCTGAGTGTTTTGACTGAATATATTAGGGGTGTGGCCTGTTTGCTTTAAACCCAGTGAGAGGATAAAATAAAAACAGGAATTGCTGCCATTAGGATCAAGCACCCACAGCAACCACCCATCTGAACCACAAAGGGCCTCATCCCAAACAATACCATCAGGAAGAGGAAATGCAGTAATTGTCATAAGGGATAGGCCTCTTCAGACGTTATGTGAAGAAGAATGGGCCTTAAGCACCTCAGCTACTAGTTCAGGTGAGAGTGATCTGGAAGATAGTGTCCATTCAACACCATGAAAAACTGTGACATATCCAATCCTGAGGAGGAGGAAAAACAATGAAAGAAAATTCAAAACCAAAAGAACAGCAGACGTGCACCATGCCAGGAGGTACGTGAAGAACTTGGAGAAAAATCATCAATGTAGACAAAGTAACCAGAAGTAGTATGAGTAAAAACAGGGACCACATTGGGCAAAGCAGAGCAGGTAGGCACCTCCAAAGGTCGTTGATATTAAACAACTTCATTGCAAGGAGAAGCAGTAGAGAACTGTAAACTCACATCAGATACCTATCCTGTATTGGCATTATCAACTGGCAAAACTGAAGTTCAGCATCGGAAGTCCCCTTCTGAGGATAATAAAGATCAGAACTATTTAATGCATGTAAAGGTATCTCTATCTGGGTAGGAAGAGGAGACAAGGAACTGCCCAGATCTCCCGAGGCCTACTGTGGAAAACTGGCACATAGTGCAGTTTGATTGAATAAATGGAAACCTATTGTTTCTGTTTACAACCAGCAAGAGATGTCAAAATCACAGTTCGAGTATCCTAGACAGTAATGTCAGGCACCGGTGCATGATAGGATTGGCCAAGCTCTTTCTTGTCTGCAATCTTCTCCCAGATACTCTAGCTGGTAAGAACTGCTTAAAGTCATAGTTTCTCCATTTCACTAGCAAATTTCCCTCAGGATAATAGGTGGCGGACTAATACACAGCAACACCCAGGGTGGCCATAGTATTCCGGTGAGCCTTAGAGGCAAAAGCCTGTATCTGGCCTGCCTAAGTGGAATGCTGCCACTGCATTTGTACCAATAAAGCCCTGCAAATCTTTAATAACAGTTCAAGCGTCAGCTGATCGCTATGGCCACACCCATAGAAATAGAGAACATGCATCAACAGCTAATAAGATAAATTTAAATATACTATCCATATGGAGTGGTCTGCAATGATCTAAATAGACACATTGTAATGGCTTATTTGAACCTAAAAGGGTGTCTGCGGTGGGCATGCAACTGTGGAACTTTTAGGTTGTTAACAAATGTCACAAGAAAGGACGCATTTTGTAGTTTTTTTACCATGCGGTTCTGTAACAAGGAGACGGTAGCCGCCACACAAGAATGAGCAGATGCTAATCCTTCATTAGCAGCAATTATTAATTCCTTGTTGGGTATCACTCAATCACTCACCCTGGGATTGTGGCCCAAGGGAATATTTGGTGAATTAAATAGATAGTAGTATTTTGCTAAGTAACCTTAGGTAGGTAGGGGTGTGGCATTACCCAAAGGTGTGACCATGTGTACTGCCATTTGATGGAGTTTGTTTTGACCAATGACTTTGTGTTTCACCACTGCGCATATTAGTTGCTCAATGTTCACCAGTAGCACATGGTATGTTTTGTTCAGTTGAGCCGCCTATGGGCTTTGACATGGCATTAGTCATTACATTCTGTATTCTACCTATTGGCTTTGACATGCTGTATCCAGTCTAGCCGCCTATTGGCTTTGACATTGCATGCCTATTGACTTTGACATGATGTATTCAGTTTAGCTGCCTATTGACTTTGACATGCTATTAGATATTCTGCCTATTGGCTTTGACATGATATTATATATTGCATTTTATATTCAGCTTAACTGCCTATTGGCTTTGACATGACATTATACATTGCATTTTGTATTCAGCTCAGCTGCCTATTGGCTTTGACATGATATTATACATTGCATTTTGTATTCAGCTCAGCTGCCTATGGGCTTTGACATGATATAAGACATTGCATTTTGTATTCAGCTTAGATGCTTATTGGCTTTGACATGACACTAGACATTGCATTTGATATTTAGGTTAGCTGCCTATTGCCTTTAACATGACATTGCATTTGATATTTAGGTTAGCTGCCTATTGCCTTTAACGTGGAGTTAGACATTGCAGTTGAGAATCCAAGCTGTATTTTTCCAAGCTGTGTTTTTGCACAAGAGAACCAAGATGTTTTTCTCACAGTAGACTAGACATGATAAGAGAGAGTACATGGGTGTTGTTTTTCTTCGCTAGAGCTTGGGAACAGGAGTAGTCTTGGAGACCTGGCCAGTCTCCAAAAGGCTTGCTCAGTTTCCCAGATCTGAGAGGAGGGGGCACACCTTTGTAACGAATGTAACAGGCTGCAGAGAGTCAGATTCGAATCTGCCGGACCTCGTGCTGGAGCTTGGCGCGAGCTGCCAGCAATCCCGTGTGGGTAGATGAATCTCTTTCTCGCGGCTGACAGGGGTCATCAGCTTGCAGACCTTAGAAAGATGAAGCTGTGAATAGTTCCCACACGGTGAAGTATTTGTTTTGCTTTGCATTCAATATCTTATAAATATAACCTGCTGTGTATATTGCAAACTGATATATTTTGTTTGATTAACGCGGACTTGAAAGCTACTAATTCGTCATTCATAAATATTGTGGTTGGGGAAGAATTAACAACAATAAAAGTCTTCTTTGACCTCAGAAGTGCATTTCTGTTGTGTTATGTTAGTGCTTAGAAACCAGCTAAGAGGAAAGCACTACAATTGGTACCAGAAGTGGGGCCGGTCATTCAGAAGTGCATTTCTGTTGTGTTATGTTAGTGCTTAGAAACTAGATAAGAGGAAAGCACTACAATTGGTACCAGAAGTGGGGCCGGTCATTAAGAGGTGATTAAGAAGGGGTTTGATGAGTTAGTAGATTTCTAAGTGCACACTTTAAAAGTGTAATTGTTTTTTTGTTGTTTGGAGAATTACAGAAATTGTTTTTTTGGAGAATCACAGTAGCACGGCAGACCATGTCTGGGAATGCATGTGTTGATAAACTGCCTGATGGTGCTAAGAAAAACTGTGAGTTGTTTTTTGTTTGGAGAATCACAGTAGCACGGCAGACCATGTCTGAGAATGCATGTGTTGATAAACTGCCTGATGGTGCTAAGAAAAACTGTGAATTGTTTTCTGTTTGGGGAATTACAGAAGAAAATGCATGTGTAGCTAAAATGCCTGATAGTGTTTTGAGAAATAATTTCTGTTGTACATATGTAGAAAACGTGTGTTTTGGAAGTAATGATGACAGAAAGGTCTGGATACCTTTATCTGCTTACAGAGAAATGCAGGAGAAATGTAGGCAGTTGGAACATGAAAATAGGAATTTACGTGAGCAAATTAGCCCGACTGAAAGTTATAAAAAGGCTGTTTTTGAAGAATCTTTCTTGTCCCATTCCAGTAATGAGGGGGTTAAGACAGCTCCGAGCTGCACTGAGTTTTCGTGTGAGCCAGGGTTTTTGGCAGCCAAAATGCATTCCTTAACTGATAACACGGACGAGAGAGACCAGAATGTGATTTACGAGTTACCGTTGCAGAATGAAGTAAAAAGAAAGGTTTTAAAGGAAGAGACACCGAGTTTCATTAGCTTGTTTGATTTTTGGAAAAAGAATAGCTCTCATTTGAGTGAAATCCTAACACTTTTGTATATGGTCACTGTGAAAAATAATATGCAGCTGCGCGCTTGTGATTTGGCAAATGAAATAATGCAGACTTTTGGTTTTTGCGCAGTGCAAGAGGAAAATACTTATGTACATGTAAATCAAGAACAAGGAAAGAAAATAGTGCCCCTAGCTAGAATCATACAATGGATCTGGTACTTGCAAGACAGGGCTAGAGTACCACAGATAAAAGAGTTACCAATGAAGTTGAGTGCACCATTTGAATTCGTGTCCACTGAAGATAAAAAGCATGTTTGTTTTACTAATGATTCATTGACTGAAATTTTATTTTATGGCACAGTAGAAGGAACAGCGTTGTATAATGTGTGTCAGATTTTAAAGCAAGAGCTACGTGAGATGTGTCATTTTTATGCTGATTTTTGGTTCATTGCTAATGTTTTAGCACCTAACTGGTTCAATTACCTTGCAGATGTTAATGAGAAAAATTCAGAGAGAGAAGTGCACACCCAGAATTCTGCTTTAGTGGGGATGGCTAAGTGGGTGCCCCAGAAATGTGAACAGCTGAGAGAAAAAGCCACTTACAAGTGGGCAGAGATGAGAGAGATGCACATTCCCCTAGTTTTGATAAAAACTGTGCAGCACGCACAAAAGCAATCTGTCATGCAAGCAGTCACAGAGCAGTTGGGGAGAGGAACGTTACCAGGACAGGAATGGCAAAGTGATCAGGTTTTAGGGAGAGTGATTGCTGCAGATTACCAAGGAAAAATCGAAATTATGCTGATACCTAGAAAAGAATCTGATTCATTCAAACAAATTGGAGACAGAATGGCCCAAACTGGCAAAAGTGCAGTGAATGGAGGTTTGTTAAAGAATGAGTCTGCCCCAGCCCTTCTGACAGTGCAAGAAAAGGGAAGCTGTGGTGCAGCAGATAAAAACCTCAGTACTGATGTGTGGGCTGAAGCCCCAAGTGATCCTCCAGAACCTGCAGAAAATATAACAAAGGGCCTCAAAAACGTCCTGCTGATTATAAAACAGGGAAAGAAAGAGGAAGGGTGCAGTTTAAATGAAAAATGTTATTTGCAAGAAAAGTCATACTTGTTTCTTTTGCAGATCCTACCACGTTTCGCCACTGTCCCTGAGTGTGCTGTGTGGTTCCCCTTCCGGTGTGTGCGTGTGGGGTCGGGGAAGGGACCGAATCCCCAACCTGAACCTGGCTGAGTAAAGTGCCAGCACCATGGATCCATTTTGCGCAAACTGCGCCTTCAGTTCAAGTTCAACTTGTTTGATTGCATTCTTCCACTGGAACTAAGCTGTGTTTTTTTTTTTTTCCCTCTCGTATGGAACTCTGACTTTTGCTTATCTTCCAGCAAACCTTTCAGGTGGACCGTGCATCTTTACATGAGTAGAACTCATGCCACATCAAATTGCTAACACTGTTAAATTAGAGACTCACTCAGAGTATAAAAATTGCCCAGTCTTTTCTGTATAGATGTATCTGATGTGAAAGGTTATGAAATCTATATGTTAATTCACTTCTATTGCTTTACAGGGATCATTCAAATGTGATTTGTTGATAATGTTTTTTTTTTGTGCTGATGTTTTTTTGTTTTTGTTTGAAACAAGAGATATGTGAAACAAAAATTAATTGGTCAAAGGGCGGAATGTACTGCCATTTGATGGAGTTTGTTTTGACCAATGACTTTGTGTTTCACCACTGCGCATATTAGTTGCTCAATGTTCACCAGTAGCACATGGTATGTTTTGTTCAGTTGAGCCGCCTATGGGCTTTGACATGGCATTAGTCATTACATTCTGTATTCTACCTATTGGCTTTGACATGCTGTATCCAGTCTAGCCGCCTATTGGCTTTGACATTGCATGCCTATTGACTTTGACATGATGTATTCAGTTTAGCTGCCTATTGACTTTGACATGCTATTAGATATTCTGCCTATTGGCTTTGACATGATATTATATATTGCATTTTATATTCAGCTTAACTGCCTATTGGCTTTGACATGATATTATACATTGCATTTTGTATTCAGCTCAGCTGCCTATTGGCTTTGACATGATATTATACATTGCATTTTGTATTCAGCTCAGCTGCCTATGGGCTTTGACATGATATAAAACATTGCATTTTGTATTCAGCTTAGATGCTTATTGGCTTTGACATGACACTAGACATTGCATTTGATATTTAGGTTAGCTGCCTATTGCCTTTAACATGACATTGCATTTGATATTTAGGTTAGCTGCCTATTGCCTTTAACGTGGAGTTAGACATTGCAGTTGAGAATCCAAGCTGTATTTTTCCAAGCTGTGTTTTTGCACAAGAGAACCAAGATGTTTTTCTCACAGTAGACTAGACATGATAAGAGAGAGTACATGGGTGTTGTTTTTCTTCGCTAGAGCTTGGGAACAGGAGTAGTCTTGGAGACCTGGCCAGTCTCCAAAAGGCTTGCTCAGTTTCCCAGGTCTGAGAGGAGGGGGCACACCTTTGTAACGAATGTAACAGGCTGCAGAGAGTCAGATTCGAATCTGCCGGACCTCGTGCTGGAGCTTGGCGCGAGCTGCCAGCAATCCCGTGTGGGTAGATGAATCTCTTTCTCGCAGCTGACAGGGGTCATCAGCTTGCAGACCTTAGAAAGATGAAGCTGTGAATAGTTCCCACACGGTGAAGTATTTGTTTTGCTTTGCATTCAATATCTTATAAATATAACCTGCTGTGTATATTGCAAACTGATATTTTGTTTGATTAACGCGGACTTGAAAGCTACTAATTCGTCATTCATAAATATTGTGGTTGGGGAAGAATTAACAACAATAAAAGTCTTCTTTGACCTCAGAAGTGCATTTCTGTTGTGTTATGTTAGTGCTTAGAAACCAGCTAAGAGGAAAGCACTACAATTGGTACCAGAAGGCGTGGGGCCGGTCATTCAGAAGTGCATTTCTGTTGTGTTATGTTAGTGCTTAGAAACTAGATAAGAGGAAAGCACTACACCATGGCCATAATGTCATCAGCTATTGTCTTATATGAAACAGTAATCACAGCTATTAGACCAGTCTGAACAGCCACCTCATTACATAACAATGGGTTTAGGCCACAGGACCTGGTTACAATGTGATACACAAAAACAATTGGTCCTAATGGGTAATATACAGGATATAGCAAATAAATTGGCCTATACAGATTCTATACCAGTAGTCATATAACCACAGCTCAAAGGAGATGGAAAAAGGTCCATTGTTTCATGACGGAAAATACTCTTTTCGAAAAGAGAAAAGTATACATACACCCACAGATATCTATCTATCTATCTATCTATCTATCTATCTATCTATCTATCTATCTATCTATCTATCTATCTATCTATCTATTTGCTCACCTCAAATGTTTGTTTTTCTAGCAAAGTTTTTAAGCATAGGATTGGCCCAGTGCCTTCCACGCCGATCTAGAAAGCGGCAAGTATAAAGTGTTGCTGGTGTTGAAGGGTGCTTCTTACAGGAGCAACGATCAGTAGCCATGTAGTAAGAATTACTCATGGGTCAGAAAATTCCCACTGTTGTATAGGTGTCCAAAATCCATAATGCCCATCGCCAACAACTTATGTTGCAATCCAATTTCTATTGTTGAGGGGAAGAAAGGGTTGAATCCAAGCTTAAATGCAAGGGAGTAGGGTTGCAGGAGTCCCAGATCCTCAGACAGGCCCAGGTCATAGCTGCTGTAGTAACAATGTCATTTCTAGGATGAGGGATTCCCTTTGGTAGAATGGATGATAGAAGGGTGTCTGTGTTCTGTTCTTGTTCAGGAATTAGGTATGGGAGTCGTCTGTCTGGGTGATACTACCGTCTAACAAAGTGCCCCTGGGCCTTAAGGTAATAGGTCTCCAAGTGGAGGACCTCAAACCCCCCCTCTCCTATAGGAGGGTGAGGGTCTCCCAGTGAATGCAGGGTTGTATGTCAGCTGGGTGTGCAAAATGAGAAATTGAAAATTCCATCACAAAGAGTTGAAAAAGGTAGCGGGATTTTGTTATAAATTTATGCTTAAAAATTGTGTGTCCCTCTTAAAGCATATGTGTATTTATGGTGTGTGTCAGGTTTTCCAAATGTTGAGGGGTACTAAATCCCCTTGCTTACTTAATTATGTATCTCCCAAGTGCATCACAAAGAAATCCATTGTCTAACAAGTATTGATGTTGCCAAACTCCTTTTATTCATTTCCATAGTATTTGCATGTTATTCATACTGGGTTGATAAAGCCAACATGTGTTTCGCCCCTTTACATTGCCTGTTGGACTGGGGGCTTTCTCAAGGCTTATAGACAAGATTACAATAGATTGAAGATCTGAGTGTCCAAGTCAGAAGTAACTCTATAAAGATTGTGGGTATATAGCAAGGCTTGTTCGTGTCGGGAAAAGAAAGGTAACCTAAGTCTCTGTGGTCCAGCCTCGTATCTTGCTGGGCCTCTGACTAGTCACAATTTCTGTACATTAAGAAGTGAACCCAAGAGAGAGTCTTGCCAAGATGCTGAACGTAATGTGTGAATCTGGGGAGATTGAACAAGTTGATTCTTCTAAATGAGTTTCCACAATTGTACAAGTTAAAAAAAGAAGACTGGCTCGTTATAGCTCTATGTTGACCTCAGATCTGTCAATAGCCAAACTATTTGGATTGCCACACATAACTGTGTAATTGGATGATGCAAATCTTTCACTACTTTAGATCTGAGATCCGTCTACTATCTCATTGAGCTAACAATTGATAGTAGACACATCACTACTTACAATACTCCTGAGGGAGCCTTTAGATACACCAGCATGCTTTTTGGTTTGGCCTCCACTCTTTAGTGTTGCATATGCTTTTTTTGGAAACATCAAGGGAGTGATGGCATTTTAGGACAATCTCCTAGTTAATCCTGGATCAGACGGCAGGCATCGCAAAATTTTAGACTAAGTACTAGGCATTTCGCAGGACAGGGAAATGAATCTGCAGTTAGACAAGTGTACGTTTATGGCCAATGAGGTGGAGTATTTCAGTTATTAGATTTCATGAAATGGTATTTTCCTGAAAGAAGATTTAAAGCCATTCCTTTTCAGTTTATATGAGTTTTACTCTAGGTTTGTTGAGACATTTAGGACTTTAGCAGCACCTTGGAGGCATTTGTTGAGGAAAGGAATCAAGTATATCTGGTCTCAAGAGCAAGACAGAGCTTTTTCAGTCATTATCAATGCTATTGTTAAGACAGCCCAACTGAGTCTGTTCTCTGAACATGCCAAATGTACACCTGTGGGTGTCAGGGCTTTGGGTGTCGGTGTGATTTTCTCTCCGATCAGGCATGGAAAATAAGTCACAATAGGATTCCCTTCTAGTGCATTATCACAAAGTTTAGATATTCCACCTTGAAAAAGAGGTACTAAAACATGTATTTGGGGAGAGGAACTATCCATTGGGGCTGATCATAAGCCCTTGATTTCTTTATTCAATACCAAACAAGCACAAACAGTTTCCTCATGGCTGGTCAGGATACTGTCAAAACTGTATGAGTACAATTTTTCTGTGTTAAATATGACTTGGAGTACAAATGTACAGGCTGATTGCCAAGACATAGTACTTAGGGCATGTTTTTTGAAGGATGATGATTAATGCATTGTAGTTACAATTCAGGATACCTTAGTAAATATCAATATCAATCAGGTCATTGATGCTGAGAAATTGACCAAAGCTTATTCAAAACATAGCACATTTCCTGAAGGTGAGAGAGTTTGTAATGTCTGGATGGCCTACAAAAAGAAAACCTTCGGTACAGAACTTTGTGTGTTTTTCTTGAGAATTACCTATTTAGAAGGATGGGAGTTTTATTCCATCCTTCCATCACGTTCACAGATTGTTCACTTTGCTGATGTTGTTTATATAGGGGAAACTAGAATGAAGAAGAGTATAATGGCTCACATTTTATGAAAAGGCAGTTGCTGCCATTCAGAAAAGGTATTTTGAAAAAAATCACATGCTGGAGTTATCCCTCATGGGTTTCCAGCAGCTCTATGAAAGGATTTAGCTTTAGAATTCCATGGCTGTATGAGGATTTGTCTGATGGTAAGCTGTAGAATGCACTGTTCTTATTGACTACTTTTCTAAATGGATGGTGTTCAAATTGTAGGACAACCCCAATACAGAAGATGGTATCATTTTTCTGAGACTGTTTCTAAAGAGAGGGCACGCCACCTCTCTACTTTCTGACAATGGAATACAGATCACCTCCAACAAATTAATCACTTTTTGTAAGGGAATTTGGGTCCTATGCAAGCGAACTGCTTTATATTTTCCCACCATGAATGGCTTACTTGAAAGATTCAACAATGTGATTATAGAAGGGGTCTTACTGGCTCTCAAGCCTGGTATTAATGTAGAACAACACATTTCCGATCTTATTTGGGCATATCATTGTATCCCTCATAACACCTCAGATGTTATGCCTTTCCAGTGACTGAAAGACAGACTACCATGCACAAAGGTAAATCCAGAATGGATGACGAATTCTGTAAAACAGTGCTCTTTGGAAACCATGTATAACATGGTAAAGAAAAGTGAGAGTGAGAAATAGAGAAAACATTTGAATATTTTCAAAGGAAAGTGCAATGGGTTGATGTTAAGGGGATCTGGTGAAATTGAGAAACCTGTCTTTGTGAAGAAGGGGGGCTTGAGGTTTATTGACGTTTTCAGAATAGTTTAAAAAAACATCTTGCAGCTTGCTAGGTTTAGAGGTTATCTTGCCAATGAGAAAGAAAGAGGTGAAATTGATAACCAGAAGTTTGGCAGTGTTAACTTTAACACAAACCAGTGTCATCTCAATAGGCAGGATTGAGCAAATGGTTTCATTAAGATGGGAAATGTGAGAGAGCAATGTAATGTTGCCCTTTTTTACGATTCTAGGATGCCAGATAAATGTGATTTTCTAGTAGGTTAGTATTTGTAATTTTTAGGTTTGGCCTAAGAACAGCTTTAACTGTCTTGCCAGCCTCATGTTTTCCCAAAAATATCATACAATAAACACATATATATAGGGGCTCTCAACCAACACTCACCATTGGTCTGTTGGCATCCCACTCACATTATACTCCATTCCACCACAGCAGAAGGTATACATCAACAGACCAGTCCGCTCCAGCCATTTGAAGCCTTCACTTCAAGTGACTGCATTTTGCCATTGCACGTGTACACATGTACCTAACAAAATTTAGTTCCCCCAAAATAGGAATTTTTAGATCCCTGCACTTCCAAATGACTGATGATAGTCCCTATGTATGGTAGAGTTACATCACTATTTTCATAACTAATAAGCATTTATTGTAAATTACAATGTTCATTCCTCACTTTAACAACCTTTGGTATATTTATGTATCCTACTGAAAATTCACACAAGTCATTAGAGTAGTTAAAGTTTATGTGCAGATTTTTAGGTTGAAGGCACACACCCCCGCATTGTGATTAACATTTTAACAACTTGTATCTGACATGATAGAATCAGCATTTTTCCTATTGGAATGCTGTACAAGCACTGTCAGTTTGCAGAAAACACTCCTCTCAAATCAAAGAACTTTGCAGATGCTCCACATCCTGATGAGGATGCGCAATTTGCGCCATTCTCCCACACACTATTCTCCCTGCATGTAAGACTTTCCTGTCACTAATACATAAAGAACCAAAATAAACTATTTAATTATGTTGCACTTACTAGTAAATAAAAATTCCTATAATTAATAGAGTGTGATCATAAACGTACAAAAAAACAAAGACTTACTGAGATCTGTAATTTGGACTCATAATTATGAGCCAGCTTTGACAAATAATTAATTCTGTGGAAAACAATCATAACTGGTTAAAATAGCAATGGTGTGTATGCAAATTTAAATACTAAAACCACACCCCCTCTGCTTGATGCAGGTTATTCTTCACAAGGCTGCAGTAATGAACCTTCTCACCAAGAGGGATCTTCAAAAGGCTGCAGTAAGGAAGCCGCCCCTAGAGGGAGTAAAGCTGCATTAACACCAATCACCCCTAGAAGAAGTTTCCAAAGGCTGCACTAACACTGCTTGCCCCTAGAGGAAAAGTACAGTATATAAAATATTCAGAATAAACTATTTAAAACCTTTGCTGCTAGGCCCTTTCCTATTTGGGGTAGTTTGCGCTTAGACCTCCATAACTTTTTGTCTACATAAGCTATCCATTATTATGTCCTTTTTTCCAACATTCTGAGAGTTCTAAAGGCACCCAGGGTGTGGATTCCCCTGGAGGCGACCAAGAAATTAGCCAAAATATATCTACATTTTGTTTTTGGGAAAAATGGGGAAAAGAGCTGCAGAAGAAAGTGTGTGTTTTTTCCTGTGAATGGCATGAAGGAAAGGTTTGTAGTGCTAAAATCACAATCTTTTTATCTATCAGAAACAGGCAGACTTGATTCAGAAAAACAATTCTATTACCATAGTTTTGCCATTTTACTAGGAGGTAGCTTATTTTTCCTATTTTTGTGCTTTCAACCTCCCTTCCAGTTTATGGTGGATACAAGTGTGAAACCCTTGGTGGATCACAAACAGCTATACTTTTCTGGAAACTAGACAAAGTACTGAATTCAGCAAGGTGTCATTTGTGTAGATCCATCAAGCTTCCCCAAAGGAAACCAAAGGCCAGATGTATCAAACATTTTTGTGGTCCCGTTTGCGATCAGAAAAATGCATGTTGGTATGTATCAAATCCAATTTGCGATGTTACCAAATCGTAAATTGGATTTGTGACTACATACTGATTCGGTATTAGGAAGGGACGTGTCAAGAGCGTCCATTCTAAATAACGAATCGCAGAGGTATGTATGATTGTTTTGTGACCGTGTATGCGGTCGCAAAACAATCGCAGTTACCACCAATTTTAAATCGGACCACTACCTACTCTTAAAAAATTAAAAGAAAACTTTTCATTTTTCATTTTTTAAACGCATCCTGTTTTCCTTTAAGGAAAACGGACTGCATTGTCAAAATATATATATTGCTTTATTGAAAAGTAATCACAGACATGGTGGTCTGCTGAGCCCAGCAGGCCACCATCCCTCTGATTGTAGCCATTCACAATGGGTCGCAAATTGCAACCTACCTCATGAAAATTAATGAGGTAGGTCCATCTGTGAGCTCTTGCGAATCACTATATGAAACTCCTGGAGTTTCATACATTCCAATAGCGATTACTTAATTGTGTTTCGCAAAAAACTGCAATTTGGGAATCGCTATTGGAAATAATAATACATCTGCCCCAAGTGTTGAAATAAAGAAATATTGAATATTAGTTGGAGAAGAAGGGAATTTGTGACAACCTTTTCATTTGTAACTTCTCATCATGATAGGTAATTTATAAAGCACCATTACATCTGATATACCCTTCTGCTTGCAGTGATATATAGGGTTTGTGGATTTTCCAAAAACTGGAGGTACTCAGAGCCATTGACTTAGCTGCGCTTTCCATTGGTTTTTCATTGTGTATCGGGTATACAGCAATTCAAATGGTAAAATATAAATAGTGAAAAATAGGTATCAAGGAAACCTATGATTTTCTGAAATGGGCACAAGATATGGAGTTCAGAAACAGTGGCTATTTGCACATCTCTGAATTTGTAGGCGCTCATACTAACATTTGAATTAAAAGACATTTCTCAAAATGACTTTTTGTCAGGAATAAGGCCAGGCGCAGGCCAGGTCTCGCCCGAAATTCCGCTGCGCGACTCTGCGGCGCTTTATGCGCACCACTTGTCATCCCCTCTTGTTCCAAAGGTGACCATCAGCGTTGTCTGCCCTGTGGCAAAGCTCACAGAGCTGCAGGTTCAGGACATTGGTGGGCAAGATGCACTTATCAGTGCTATTCTATGAAGGGACTACAATTCCCATGTTTTTAAAGGTAGCAGCCATCTTGGGGTGTGGCAGGCCTATAAAGCCCAGCTACACCCAAGCACGTTGCTCACTATTTTGAAGACTTCGATGCAGCTAGACCTTGTGGGGATTTCTCTGGAGAACAGCAGAGTTCCTGAATGGCAGAGTGTCGTCTAACCAAAGTATTCTTGTTTCCATGGTGCATTCAAAAATGAGTAGGTTGTACTCGTAGCGGTAAGGCCTTGCTTAATCCAAGTTTGGAGGAAGTCATTACTTTCAAAAGGTAAAGCGCTTTTGTGCACAGCAATTCAATGCGTTTCCGTTCACAGATGTAAAGCGCTCTTTTGCACAGCAATTCAAAGCGTTTCAGGTCACAGATGTAAAGCGCTTTTGTGCACAGCAATTCAAAGCGTTTCCGTTCACAGATGTAAAGTGCTCTTTTGCACAGCAATTCAAAGCGTTTCAGTTTACAGATGTAAAGCGCTTTTGGCACAACTATTCAAAGCATTTCAGTTCACAGATGTAAAGCGCTCTTTTGCGCAACAATTCAAAGCGTTTCAGTTCACAGATGTAAAGCGCTTTTGGCACGACAATTCAGGCGCTACAGTTCATAGATGTAAAGCACTCTTGGCACGGCAATTCGAGCGCTTCAGTTCACAGATGTAAAGCGCTCTTGGCACGACAATTCAGGCGCTTCAGTTCATAGATGTAAAGCGCTCTTGGCACGGCAATTCGAGCGCTTCAGTTCACAGATGTAAAGCGCTCTTGGCACGACAATTCAGGTGCTTCAGTTCATAGATGTAAAGCGCTCTTGGCACGACAATTCAGGTGCTTCAGTTCATAGATGTAAAGCGCTCTTGGCACGGCAATTCGAGCGCTTCAGTTCACAGATGTAAAGCGCTCTTGGCACAACAATTCAAGCGCTTCAGTTCACAGATGTAAAGCACTCTTGGCACAACAATTCAAAGTGCTTCAGTTCACAGATGTAAAGCGCTCTTGGCATACCAATTCAATTGCTTCAGTCCTCAGGTTTAAAGCACTCTTGGCACGACAATCAAAGCATTTCAAGTCACAGGAGTAAAAGGTTCTTGACACAACAATCTAAGTGATTCAAGGCTACTTGAATAAAAGTGCTTCCTGGTATTATTAGGTAAAGCGCTTCAAGTTCAATGAGTAAAACATTTTGGCATTTATTGTTGTGAATGTGAAGTATTTCTGGAGATAAGCAAATCATAGTTTTCATTGTTCTTTGAAAAACTTAAGATGTGAAAAGCATATTTAATTCTTTGAGATTTTCTAAGTCATGATCAAAGGTTTATGTTGTGAATACATAGATGTTACAGGATTGATATTCTGTGTATAATCATAGTTCAAAGTTCTTGCCATCTCTTGATTTGGAGGTCGTAGTTTGCTCTTGTTCCATGTTTCAAAGAAGGGGCTTTTCCCTCATTTCAAAAGAGGTCTCCATCTGATATCTCTGAGACGCATTTAGTCAAGAGTCTAGTGATGAGTTACATTTCTATGAATGAGTAAATGCATATTCGTTCTAACCTTACTTTTCAGATCTCTCTCCCTGCTGTTCCCTACCATAATTCCCTTCCCCCGACTGGCTTCATCATAACTCTGTGCTATATTAGCTTTCTGAGTTGGTGACGCTGGAAGGTGGGCCTTTTGTCCAGCGACATGCAGATCCCGAGGAAAGGACACTGTGACAGAATAGTGAGCCCGCTAGTTTTATACTTTCCTCTTGGTCTGTACGGGAGCTGCGCAAAATGGCCACCCTAGATACCCTTATGCAAGTAGTCACTCAGATGGAAAGGGAATTGACAGACTCAAAAAATGTTACAGCTGATTTAGTGAATAAAGTAACTCAGTTACAGTGTAAGGTAGATGGTTCTGAATCTGAGTCTCGTCCTACGCCTCCCGCATCCACTAACATAGCTGTGAATGTGCCGACACAGATTCCTTTAGCTGCACCAGAGAGGTTTTCTGGGGACCCCAATAAGGTTCAAATTTTTCTGACACAGGTGGAATTACATTTTACGTGTCGGCCTAGTGCTTTTCCGGACGCACAATCTAGAATTGCATTCCTTATATCATATCTGAATGGTGTATGCACTTGATAGAAGTGAGTTGGCAGGAGGCCCGTTACTAAACAAACCTCACAAATACAAATGATTTGCAAAGATGAGGAGAATCGGAACCACTATGAGATAATTCGCTTTGATATAATCCAAGCACCTCAATATGCTTTTATCTTAGGAATGCTGTGGTTAATGTTACATAATCCATGCATAGACTGGCGCAACCAGGTTTTGCGTTTTTCTTCTTCTTGTGCAAAGAAATGTTTTCAATCAAGACGAAACAAAGAAAGAAATCTTCAACACTCCATAGCTACTGCAGTTGAGAAGGAAATTGAGTTGCCATCACAGTATTCTGAATATACTGATGTTTTCAGTGAAAAGAAAGTGAGATCATTACCACCTCACAGGCCGTACGATTGTCAGATCGATCTTGTACCTGGGGCCAATATACCAAGTTGTAGGATCTGTGCACTACCAGAGAAAGAAAATCAAGTCCTACGAGAATACCTTGATCAATGTTTAGCCAACTGTCAGAGTCACCAGATCCTCGGGGTCTGTGCACGTTCCCAACACTTTCACCACAAGACAGCTCCAATACTCTGATTAGTTTTGTCACAGAGTCTAAGAGACTCCAAGTGGGGAAAAGGGGATTAGGAAGGGAACAGCTGGGAAGGAGACCTGTAGGAAGCAAAAGGTTAAAACACACAACATCAAAATAACATCTCATGAAATCAGTACTATGCTATGACTCTACTCATCGTCATTCGAAAAACATGAACAACCTAAGAGTAGTCTTAAAATGACTAGACTTTTAGATGACTGAATACCTGTGGGGGAAAGCAATAAAGGTTAGATAAAACTTTCAGATTCAAGTACTTTCTTGAGCATGAGAATCAGGAAACAATCTGAGTAATTTCTGAACCATCATATGAATCTTATTTTAAGAATACATTTCAGGAACACACAGCATTAAATCTAGAACTCTGGTCTTTTTGTGTTCTCTCAAAACATTGGAAGGTGAATTATGCACATTGCAGGTTTTAATATCAGTATTAAACACCATAGAAGGAATGTGCACCATGAATACACAACGTAGATTCAAGGAATAAATCATGCGACTTGTCAACTCAAATACTACCAAGTAAATACCTTAGAATGGTCGCGCACAGTAAATACCTTTAATTAAGCACGAGGAAAGAATCGCGTGTCTTGCCGATTCAAACGTCACCATTTGACTGCCAAAAAATTGTAGCGCACAATGAATAACATGAATTAAACACGAGGAAGGAATCACACGTCTTGCCGATTCGAATGCCACCATGTAACTGCCAAGGAATGGTAGCGCACAATGAATATCATGAATTAAACACGAGAAAGGAATCACGTGTTTTGCCAATTTGAATGCCACCATGTAACTGCCAAGGAATGGTAGCGCACAATGAATATCATGAATTAAACACGAGAAAGGAATCGCGCGTCTTGCCGATTCGAATGCCACCATGTAACTGCCAAGGAAATGGTAGCGTACAATGAGCATCAAGAGTTAAATCACTAGGAAACAAATTGCGTGTCTTGCCGATTCGAAGGCCAGCATGCAAATGCCATGAAAAGTCCAAACGCACATTCACACGTGCAAGAGCAAATTATTTAGCATGAAGAATTAGGCCCAAGAATTCAAGCATCCTCAATTATGGGGTCAGGGGCCCAGCCCACCCTCCGTCTTACCGCCCTGAATAAGGATCACCACTGTAGTATGAAGGGCAGAGGCCTGGAAGATCAAGGTAGGCCTCCGGAACAGGAGCTCAGGAAGTTGCTGCTGCTCTGCACGGGACCTCTGAATAGTGAGCACGTGGAGCTAGGCTGGCTCCCTTTTATAGAGTCTTGGCTCAGCCCACAACCACAACCAGGCATGCTGCAGGGAAAGCTTCTAGAAGGCCCTGGAAAGGGACCACACCCTGATTCACTCTGAAAGCCTGCAGCAATACATTGTAAATGAACAGTATTTATAAGCACCTTAAGAATGAGTCTTCAGGATTGAATTCTGCAATGCAAAAGGTTAAACAATAACATATCAGCACAATGCATAAATTACATTATCTTGAGAGTGTTGGGTTTTTGCATTCTAGTCGCCCGTAGAGCGCGCACTGTCCTGGTGTTGACACCAACAAGCTAATTCGGCCATCACGATCTCCAGCGGCTTCTCCACTATTTTTTGTATCCAAAGCAAATGGCAATTTGAGGCCTTGTATTGACTTTAGAGCGATAAATAAGATCACAGTTAAAATTAAATATCCACTACCTCTCATACCAGTCTTGATAGACCAGGTAAAATCCGTCGCCATCTATACTAAACTTGACTTACGAGGTGCTTATCACCTAGTTTGAATTTGAGAAGGAGATGAGTGGAAAAAGGCTTTTAAGGCTCGTTATGGCCTCTTTGAGTATTTAGTGATGTTGTTTGGTCTGTGTAATGCCCCAGCAGCCTTTCAATATTTCCTAAACGATGTTCTGAGAGAATATCTAGACATCTTTGTCATCGTTTACATTGATGATATTTTGATTTATTCAAACTCTGAAGATATACAGGAAGAACATGTTAAAAAAAGTGTTAAAAACTCTACAAAAACATAATTTGTTTTGTAAGCTAAGTAAATGTGAGTTCCATACCAAAGAAGTTGAATTTCTAGGGGTCATTCTAACACCGGACGGCATGCAAATGACTGAAAGAAAAATTCAAGCTGTATCCGAATGGCCCAAACCAAAATCAGTGCGTGATATTCAATGTTTTTTGGGTTTTGCGAATTTTTATCAACGTTTCATCCATCACTTCTCTCAAAAGGTGGCCCCAACCACCAAGTTGCTAAGAAAAAAGGCTGTCTTCAACTGGTCCCAAGAGACAGAGAAAACATTTCAAGATTTTAAAAAGGCTTTAACTACCGCTCCCATTCTAGCTCACACTATTGTGGAAGAACCATTCATCGTGGAAGCTGATGCATCTGATGTTGCCGTTGGGGCCATCCTGTCTCAACGTCATCGAGAAACTGGACAATTGCACCCCATAGCATATGCATCAAGAAAATTGAATGAAGCAGAACAGGATTACACCATAGCAGAAAAAGAATTACTACCAATTTGCCATGCCTTTAAAGAATGGAGACATTATTTGTTGGGAGCGAAACACACCATAACTGTATATTCTGATCATAGAAATTTACAATTTATGAGTTCTGCCAGGCTACTAACTCAAAGACAACTAAGATGGATGTTCTTCTTTGCAGAATTTGATTTCATAGTAACTTTTAGACCAGGAATAGATAATTGTAAGGCTGATGCATTATCTAGACAAGATTCTTCAATCACACCTACTGAACAAAAACCCATGCCTATTATAACGCCTTCAAAAGTGTTGTGTTTAGGAGCTGCCGAGAAATTTTTCGACCTCATTAGTAATCATTTTCACATCACTAAGTGGCAAGAGTGGTTACAACAAGACACCAAGAGGTCTATTCAACAAGGTTTACCTCTACATGAATCTCGAGTATTCTTGCCTACTGAAGACTTAAGAGAGACAGCTTTTCATTGGTTACACAAGCATCCTCTGGCAGGTCACCCAGGTCCTCAAAAAACAATAGAACTCATGAAAGGGTATTTTTGGTGGCCTACATTCGTTCACGACCTTAAGCAAATGCTACAATCATGTGAAGTATGTGTAAGATGCAAAAGTGAACATAGCAAGCCCAAAGGTCTATTGATACCTCTACCCGTTCCCAATCATCCACAGGAACATATCTCTATGGATTTTATTACTGGTCTTCCTTAAATAAAACAATTTACCACCATTCTAGTGGTAGTAGACAGTCTTACCAAGTATGCTCATTTCATTGCCTGCAAAGGACTCCCAACTTCTGACACCTTAGCAACTATCATATTAAAAAATATAGTTCGGCTTCACGGACTTCCAAGAGTTATCCTCTCTGATAGAGGTACACAATTTGCTGCACGTTTTTGGCAACAATGGTGCAAGACTCTACAAATTGATTCAACCTTATCTACTAGTTATCATCCACAAACGGATGGTCAAACAGAGAGACTAAACCAAACTCTGAAACAATATTTACGATTTTATGCAACAGTCTCCTACAACCTGGCTGGATCTTTTGTGGCTTGCAGAACTGGCTTATAATAACTCTCAACACTCTTCAATAAACTCAACTCCTTTCTATGGTTTATATGGGCGTCATCCGCACATTTTGGCAGTTACGTTACCTGCATCTACTCAAACCACTCCAGCAGTCAAGGACATGCTAACACACATGAAAAAGATACATGCACAATTACAAACAAATCTTTGTCAAGCAAAGAAAAAATATAAAATGCAATATGACAAAAAACACCAGCCTGGTCCTCAGTATACAATCAAAGATAGAGTTTGGTTATCCACAAAAAACTTTGTATTAAAAAATAAAAATATGTTTCATCCAAAATTCATAGGGCCCTATGAAGTAATACGACAAGTAAACCAAGTAACATATAAGCTAAAATTACCATCGTCTTTGAAAATTCATCCAGTGTTTCACAATTCCCTTCTTAAACCAGCTTTGCCCTCAAGCGTCACACAACCTGTTCCTCTATTAGTTCAAGGTCATTGGGAGTATAAGGTGCGATCTATTCTAGACACTAAATATAGAGGGTCTTCCCTTTGGTACTTGGTGTCCTGGAAAGGATACGGACCGGAAAATGATCCTTGGGAACCTGCAAGACATGTCCATGCACCACGTTTGGCACGACGATTTCACCTCTTCCATCCTGATAAACAAGGCCCTGAACCACGCTTGAGACAGGGGTGTAATGTCAGGAATAAGGCCAGGCGCGGTCCAGGTCTCGCCCGAAATTCCGCTAAGCGACTTTGCAGCACTTTATGCGCACCACTTGTCATCCCCTCTTGTTCCAAAGGTGACCATCAGTGTTGTCTGCCCTGAGGCAACGCTCATAGAGCTGCAGGTTCAGAACATTGGTGGACAAGATGCACTTATCAGTGCTATTCTATGAAGGGACTACAATTTCCATGTTTTTAAAGGCCGCAGCCATCTTGGGGTCTGGCAGGCCTATAAAGCCCAGCCACACCCAAGCATGTTGCTCACTATTTTGAAGACTTCGATGCAGCCAGACCTCGTGGGGTTTCTCTGGAGAAGAGCAGAGTTCCTGAATGGCAGAGTGTTGTCTAACCAAAGTATCCTTGTTTCCATGGTGCATTCAAAAACGAGTAGGTCGTACTCGCAGCGGTAAGGCCTTGCTGAATCCAAGTTTGGAGGAAGTCATTACTTCCAAAGGGTAAATCGCTTTTGTGCACAGCAATTCAAAGCTTTTCCGTTCACAGATGTAAAGCGCTCTTTTGCACAGCAATTAAAGCGTTTCAGTTCACAGATGTAAAGCGCTTTTGTGCACAGCAATTCAAATCAATTCCGTTCACAGATGTAAAGCGCTCTTTTTCACAGCAATTCAAAGCTTTTCAGTTCACAGATGTAAAGTGCTTTTGGCACAACAATTCAAAGCGTTTCAGTTCACAAATGTAAAGCACTCTTATGCACAACAATTCAAAGCGTTTCAGTTCACAGAGGTAAAGCGCTCTTGGCACGACAATTCAGGCACTTCAGTTCATAGATGTAAAGCGCTCTTGGCACAGCAATTCGAGCGCTTCAGTTCACAGATGTAAAGTGCTCTTGGCATGACAATTCAGGCGCTTCAGTTCATAGATGTAAAGCGCTCTTGGCACGGCAATTCGAGCGCTTCAGTTCACAGATATAAAGCGCTCTTGGCACGACAATTCAAGCGCTTCAGTTCACAGATGTAAAGCGCTCTTGGCACGGCAATTCGAGCGTTTCAATTCACAGGAGTAAAAGGTTCTTGGCACAACAATCTAAGTGATTCAAGGCTACTTGAGTAAAAGCGCTTCCTGGTATTATTAAGTAAAGTGCTTCAAGTTTAATGAGTAAAACTTTTTGCCATTTATTGTTGTGAATGTGAAGTATTTCTGGAGATAAGCAAATCATAGTTTTCATTGTTCTTTGAAAAGCTTAAGATGTGAAAAGCATATTTAATTCTTCAAGATTTTCTAAGTTATGATCAGAGGTTTATGTTGTGAATAGATAGATGTTACAGGATTGATATTCTGTGTATAATCATAGTTCAAAGTTCTTGCCATCTCTTGATTCTGAGGTCGTAGCTTACTCTTGTTCCTTGTTTCAAAGAAGGGGCTTTGCCCTCATTTCAAAAGAGGTCATCCTTCTGATATCTCGGAGACGCATTTAATCAAGAGTCTAGTGATGAGTTATATTTCTATGAATGAGTAAATGCATAATTGTTCTAACCTTTACTTTTCAGATCTCTCTCCCTGCTGTTCCCTACCCCAATTCCCTTTCCCCGACTGGCTTCATCATAACTCTGTGCTATAATAGCTTTCTCAGTTGGTGACGCCAGAAGGTGGGCCTTTTGTTCAGTGACGTGCAGATCCTGAGGAAAGGACACTGTGACACTTCTTCCTTGCCCACAGACTTACATTTGGAAGGTGCAAATGCAGAGAAATACTATTGGTAGTAATACTTGTTCTACTATTCTAGGTCCTCCTATGTTTTCCAATGGAAATGGTACCGCACTCGTGTGGTTAGACCTAGTCCCTGCGACATGAAATGGCCAAAAACACAACATGGACACATTACATTTCTCCACTGAAAACTGACCCTTTTTTTGCAATGTGTCTAGCTGTGGATTTTGGGCCCTAGCTCAGCTAGCACCTATGGAAACCTAGCAAACCTATACATTTTTGAAAACTAGATACCTAAAGAAAATAAGGATGGGGCAACTTGTGTGGCTCTCACTAGGTTGTGTTACCCAGAATCCTTTGCAAACCTCAAACTTTGACTTAAAAAACAAATTTTTTCATATTTTTGTCATGGAAAGTTCTGGAATATGCGGGGAGCCAGACACTCCCTTCCACCCAGCATTCCCCTAAGTCTTCTGATGAAAATGCTATCTCACTTGTGTGGGTAGACTTAGTGCCTGTGGCAGGAAATGGCCCAAAACACAATATGGATACATCACATCACCTTTTTCCACTGAAAACTGACCGGTTTTTTTTGCAATGTGTCTAGCTGTGGATTTTGGGACCTAGCTCAGCTGGCACCTAGGGAAACCTAGGAAAACCAAATCTTTTTTAACCCTAGACACCTAGAGGAATCCAGGATGGGATGATATGTGTGTGGCTCTCGCTAGGTTGTGTTACCCAGAATCCTTTGTTAGCCTAAAAAATTTGACTAAAAAACACATTTTCCTCATTTATGTGATGGAAAGTTCTGGAGGGAAGCAGCAAACTTCCTTTGACCCAGCATTACCCCAAATCATCAGATAAAATGTGTTTCTCCCTTGTGTGGCTGGGCCTAGTGCCTGCAACAGAACAAATCAACCCAAAGTCAATGAGAGTCCCTTTGGAAGGACACCCATTGATGTTAGTTTGATCAGTTCCTGTTGCGGGCACTACGCCCAGCCACACAAGTGGGGCAGCATTTTTGTTGGGACAAGTTGGGAAATGCTGGGTGGTAGGGGTTTTGTGGTTTCCTTCTGATTATGGAAGAATATGGCACAGAAATGCAAGGGAAATGTGTGATTTTAGTCACATTTTGAGGTTTGCAGGGCATTGTGGGTAAGAAAACGTGAGAGGATCCACAAGAAGAATACCACTTTGTACTCCCCTGGGTGTCTAGTTTACAAAAATATCTAGAGCTGGCAGTTTTTCTCTACAGACAATGTACACTGGCAGAGAAAGATAGAAAAGACAAATATTACTGCACAACTATTATTCCTCAAGTACACACACATCTTGGTTGGATTTGGCCCGAGTGTGAGTGAAAGGTTCAAAATATAAATGTTATTACCAAGAGATTTCACAAAAATTAAGTATACAGTTCATAATTGAAAGTTGAAAACAATGAACCAATGACTCAAAGCTAGTGAGCTGTAAAGCAGTGACAATGCACCAACCCCTTTACAGGCCATTAACATAGCTTTCATGCATGACACAAGACCATTCACACCACCAGCTGCAGGCCCAGCACATTACAACACTCACATCAACAGACGTGCTATTCCAGGGCCCCTCATTTGCATACACCACATGACTGACACAGCAATCACTCTGGCTTGCGGCTGACGGAGTGTGTGGACTATCGTTTGGCTAGATGTGTGTGCAGTGACCAGCAGCAAGTCACTACTCACTGTGCTCAATTTGTAAATAAAAAGGTGCTGGTGCTAAAAGCCCTTCTCTTAAAAAAGCGGCTGTTACAATTAAATGTGCAACCACGGAATACTGAGGCAGAGTAATTCTGAAGCCATCTCGGGCCTCCTCAATCCTTTTGAAGGCACTCTCAGTCCCTTCAGCTTACTCCTGCAGCTTTCTGCTTTCTCCCATTGTGATACTTTTTCGTTTTTCTCTTCCTCCGTCTTTCCCATTTGTGTCTTTTGCTCGCAGTAAATGCATGAGGCAGAAAAACAAGCGCGTCTCGCCAAAAAATTAGTGCTGGTGCTCCGCACCGGAAACAACAAGCCCAAATTAAGCACTACTACTCACACACTTTCTGCCAAATGCCAGCTCATGCACACCGCCAGCCAAGCACCAGTTCAGACAAACCACCAGATCAGCTCCAGTCCACACACTCTGCCAGTCCATTGCCAGTACACGCACACCGCCAGTAAAGCGCCAGTCCATGCACACAGCCATCACATTTTTTTTACCAAAAAAGAAAACACAAACCAATTGGAAGTTGATGAAAACCTAAGACTACAAACACAACAGCTCTAACTAAATACACCACACTACTGCCAACCATGAAATGTGAACAAAAATATCAAACGATACAGACCATTCAGTTCACTTTTACGCTCCTACTTGCTCCAAAAACTTCAGTTGTGCATGGTATGATTTAAAACATGAGGGCACACATGGCCCAGGACTAGAAAGGCACTTGGGGCAGTTCATACTACCCTCCTACTGCACGTCTCTTCAGACAAAGATTCTACAAAGAAAGTTTGTTTGTGTGTGGGAGGAATGTAGTCAAAAAAGTGGAACTTTTTCAATCTAGCCACATCCTCCACCACTCCAACTCCAGGAACACTTGCCTGCTCCAATACAACAAGGCTGCCTATCACACACTGCTAAAACTGAACAAGTGTCATCTTTGAATCTGGAGAACAATCTTTGAATACAACAGAAGCATTTCCAAAAGAAATAAATGGACAGCCAATCAAGCATAACTTACTAACAGTGCTATAAGGCTCCAACCTCTGATCTACTCTATATTCATCACCCATGTGATCATTGTAGTCTAGAATGTACACAGGGTTGCGCATTCCAGCAACCTGAGCACAAACAGTAACAGGTGAAGTAATTTCATCATGAATGTTAGTCAGCATGTAGACATCTCTTCTTTCACAGCTACTGCACTGTCCCCTCTGAGGATTTTTACAAACAAGCTCTTTAGGTTCATCTTTATGGTTAGAGCAGATTGTGTCACATGCAACAGTGTGCACTTTGAACATTTCTTTGAACAACTGCACACCAGTGTAGATGTTATCTATGTATAAATGGTGCCTTTTGTTAAAAGTTCCTCTATGAAGTTCCCATACAGCTTTCTCACTGATTCCAAAAGTGGACGGACAACCCGGAGGGTCGATAGTGGAATCCCTACCAGTGTACACCCTGAAATTATAGACATACCCAGTACTACTCCCAGACAGCATATACAGCTTAATTTGATAACATGCCCTATTACGTAAAAAACACACATCTTAATTTCATAACATGCCCTGTTGCCTAAAAACCAAATGGCCCTTGAACAGGACTAAAGACTCCTCCACAGCAATTCCTTTTACTGTAACATTGATCTCTGAAAGTGATCTACAAAGTGATCAAGAACAGGTCAAATCTTAAAGAGATGGTCATAATCAAGGTGATCTTGTGGCAATGCTGATGCATTATCAACAAAATGCAGCATCCGAAGCAGAAGCAACTCCTGATCATGACTCATGTTTGCAGGAAATGCAGCTATTGCCATCAAGGGTTTAGTAGACCAGTATGAAGACAGTGATGGCGACCTTATAAAGCCCATTAAAAAAGCTACACCTAATAACGTCTTTAACTCATTCAGATTTGTGGAAGTTCACTGGCTAGCTCTAGAGTGGGACTTATGTCTGCACTGTTATCCCGCAAATACTGTTCAGCATACAAATTAATTTTGTCAACAATCTAATCCAAAAATACATGGACCATAAACACCTGAAAGAAATGTATAGGCAAAACATTTTCAGTATTCACTTTGTACCTTGCGACATCAGTAAAGGCAGGCAACACAGACTACACCATGTTTGGGGCAACCCAGAGTTCAGCACTTCCAATGGAAAGCCTTTCAGCCACAGACTGCAGTCCAGATGCCGCTTTCTGTGCTATGAGCATACAAGTGTCCTTCTCTAAAAGAGGCACTCACTCCACACTGAGAGTGGCTTCATCATAGATGATTCCTCTCGAACAGAAAATTCACTGCCAGAATCTTGGACTTCCTCCTCTGCCTCAGATGCAGAGTCAGTCTTAGAACCATGGTCAAAGGAAGATTTAAAAAGCAAACCAACAACCTGCTGAGGGGTAATTCTGCAGCTAGCCATAATCCTTACTAATAAAATGAACACGACGAGTAAGTCAACAATAATCAACAGTGTGTAAAATAAATATTAAACAAAGCGTGGCTTTATTAAACAGAAAGCAAAATTACTGGCATATATTAAACTGGAAGGAAAAGTCAAATCAATACAAAGCACACAAAGACCTACACACTCAAAAGTCTCTTGCCAGAGATAGCTGGACTCAGGATCACCTGCACCTACTCTGCACAGACAGAGGAAGCACCAACCCACTAGAAACGAAAAACAAATGAAAATTTCACATAAGACAACACAATACATAGCTTGCACAAATCCAATGAGAATTCCACACACAATAAAACAGAAGCTAAATATGCTGTTATTATTAAACCATTTACAAAAATGCAGTCATGCAGCACAACAATACTCATTCTAAGTAAACAGTACAAAAACGTTTTTCTTACCAAACAAATACAACAACACAAATTGCAACTCTACCAGTGCCGAAACTGCAAGCAGGAGTCGCAGCAAGGAAATCAAAAGCTTTGCACTAGAATAAAAAGGAGAATAAAAAGGAGAAATAAAACATTTCAATCAGAAATGCAAATGATGACAATTTAAAACAGTTAACATTATAAAACACTATGAAGTCTGCCCATCACCATCCAAATGTCAGCCACACACATTGTCACTTAAAAGCCAGACCGACACATACTGCCAGCAAAATCCCCAATTTAAACACACCGCCAGCAAAGCACCTGTCCACACACACCACCAGCCAATTGCCAGTCCACACACACCACTAGGCAAGCATCGGTCTACACTCACCACAAGGCAAGCACCAGTCTACACACACCGCCAACCTAGCACCAGTCCACACACACTGCCAGCCAAGTGCAAGCCCACACACACTGCCAGCCAAATGCCAGTACACACAACGCCAGCCACATGCCAGCACACACAGACCATCAGCTGAACTCCAGTTCAGACTCACACAGTAACTTCCCCTGGGGTCTAGTGGGTTTTGGCCTAAGAATGTGTCCAATCAGCCCCAAGGGGAGGAGGCGGAAATGGCCCAAATATGTGTCCAAAATAGAAGGGAGTGACTCTTGTCTAAGGAGCCACTCCTCGACGTGTCCAGAAACATATCCCTGGTGGCTTTCTGCCCTCCCCACCTTTGGTGGCAGATCAGCCTAAAAAGACAGAATAAAAATTCCTTTGCATTTGACTTGTCAGGGCCACCTAGAAACGACTTACGGAACAGCACCTTAATTAAAATATCAAAGCTTTCTAAAAGTAGCAAAAATAGATATGTACATTTTTAAGTTGAAACCACACCCCCTCAACTTTGTGAATGACATTTTAAGTAGCTGCATCTTACTCAAGAAGGACATTTAAGCCCAGATTAAGGTAGCCATTGTGTCAGGCAAAGTGGCGCAAGGCAATGCAAGGGCTTCATTGAGATATACTAAGCCACGGAAAGCTGTGTTCCATGGCTGTATGTGGCTTGGTAAATCTGGAGTAATGCAAGGCAGTGCAAGTCACTGCCTTGCATTAATCCGCCTTGAGAAGGCATTTCATGGGTGTGGCGCATGGGTGTTCCCATGCATCCATCCATGGATTTTGGTGCATTTCCAGATTTACTAAGTCTAGTAAACCAGGGAATGCATCAAATGCTACGCCTTCCCAGGTGAGGTGTAACAAAGACAAATATGTTTGTTTCCCTTTGGTTTCCCTCTTTCTATCTGTACAGTATTCTGCAGTACACATGAAAAGAGTAAATATCCTCAGAGGATTGCTTTTGTGCACGAAGGTTTCCCTTCCTGCACAAAAACAATCCAGGCTGCAATGCATGCACCCTTGTACAATGGCACAAGGGTGCCTGCGTTGACACTAGCGCAGACGAACAGCAGGAATGCATCATATATTAGTAGATGTGGAGCATTCCTGCCCTCTTCCTGTCACACAACAGAGCAAGTTGTGTTGCATGACTTGTTAGTAAATCTGTCCCTTACATTGTGAGCTATTGCAGCAAGATGACAGACTTGTTAAGCAGTTGCTTCTGACTTGAGAGATACATCTAGTAAAGTTCTGAATAGCTGCAATCTTGCTACAGACTTCACATAGTTTTTTCTGACTCAGAAAGGACATCTATTAATTACTTGAGGTAACTGTAGCTATGAAAAAGTTCAGACCGATTGGCTTTGTAAATGCTTATTTATATGTTTTTGTTGCCATTTTATTTATAAAGGGGGAATATATGTGGCAATGTATTGTTTTGTTTGTTAGAATGGTAATGCCTCTGTGTTCTCGACCCACGCCTGTTCTCTTAATGCTCTATGTTAAAAACCTATCTATATTTGTAAGGCGTTCCACATTCTGTCAGTCATAGAGTTGTGCTATTATGAACGGCTGGTATGTGGGCTTCAAAACAGACACACATTTAATCTACTTTTAGCTTCGTGTTTTACCACATAGCCATTGATACCTGTTTGTTTCCAGGTGATCTTCTCTGGGTCTGCCTCTTTAGAAAAGTGAGTGTGGCTCCACCTGCAAGCACTGGCTCAAATAAAGCACTGGACGTTTCTTCCAGGTCTCGTCACTTCAAGGGCCAACGGGCAGCAAAAAAGGTTGTTCTTTCTCCCTAGTCTGAATTTTTACTGTGCTTCCTTTGTATCTTGCCTTTTGTGTAGTTTTACAAATCACTGATCAAAATGAATTCTCAATTTCCCCCCTGGGGCCTTCCCTTGGGTTTTTGGGCTGTTCAGATTCCCCCTTTGAGCCTCTTCCTTTCATATCTTTGGTCAAAGGCCTCGTTCTGGTAGTATATGGTTGGAGGACTGTGGAGTCGGTGGTTCTTCTCTATCAACAGCCTTACCTTTTTCATGGATTAAGTGGTTTCGTGTCATGCAGCTTCTATTTGTGTCATGCAGCTTCTATTTGTTGTAAGGTCTTTTCTGCTTTCTGTCTCTCTCAGACGTTGGCACTGTCGTACTCTCTCACAATCTTGCTACTAATGAGTAGTTTTTGTTACACTGTTTAGATGTCGAAAAGGCTCTTTCTCTATATCTGAAACATACTAGAAAGGTCGAGCTTTGTCATTGTTGTAAAGTTTGGACGAGAGGGTAAGCTGTAAATCAACATGTAGAGTTGTTGGTTATGTCGGGTGGGTTATTTCCACGTTATGCCTTGGCTCTGGGCTCCTCTTCATTATCAGCTGTGGGGCAAGCGCCCGAGGGAGTTGCTCCTTTCTAGGATAACTTGTGGGGTGTAAATTTGCGTGGCATTTGTTGCGTGGCTATTTAGTCCATACCCAACACCTTTGTGAACCGTTGGAAGCTGGCCCTGGGCGTTTCACACTGCTGCTTTTGGCTCAGGTGCACTAAGTGTTGTGCCTCATTGAATGTACTCAATAAATTAACATGATGTTGCAGTCATCCAAGCTCTTGGATTTAAATGATTGGTTGTCTGCGGCACTGGATGAGATTCTATTTCTTCACCTGGTAAAGCGGAGAAAATTGCATGGCAATGCGCCTTAGTATGCAGGCAGTCTGAGAAGTCTGAAGCAAAAATTCAGAAGGTTAGAGCAGATTTGGAGAAAACATTATTTAGATACCGACAAATCTGTTTCTCAAACCGCCTTACGTGAATATAAAGCGGCAACCTGCAAGCAGAAATCTCTTTATTTCACTCAGGCAACTAAAAATAACCCAACCCAGCCCAACCAAGGATGTTTTTTTTGCGGTCATTAGTAAACCTTCGCCCGTAGTCCCTAATCTACCTACCATCCCTCTTCAAAAGTTGTGTAATCAGCTAACAAACTTTTTTCAGGGTAACATTTAAAATATATGTATCAAGACTTCCTGCTTGACACATTGCACGTCCTGGAGCAGATTCTCTCGGAAAGTGACGTGTACACTCGGAATTTGGTCTTGGGTAAATGTACCCTCTTGTCAGTAGTGAAAGTTAAATGCAAGTTAAAGAACTACTTATGACACCTAAATCAGGCTCTCTCTCTGATCGCTGTCCCCCAGACATCTGGCACTTAGCACCAGACATCACTGTTACGAGTCATTATGCAACTCTGCTACAGTATCAGCCACTTTCCCTCAATTATGGAAAGAAGCTACCATATTCATCTTTAAAAAAACTTAAGGCTGACCCCAGAGCGTGGAAAAACTATTGGCCAATTTCATTAATGCCTGTGCCAGCAAAAATGCTGGAGAAAGCATTGAATCAGGAACTAACTTTAATTATGGAAAGCCACAAACTGTTAGTTCCCAGGCGAGCTTTAAGAAACGATACAGTACAGGATTTAGGAAAGCATACAGCACGGAGTCGGTCCTTGTGTCGAGGGCGGACATCATCAAGGGAATTCTAGATTTTAGAGGTTCTGCTGCCCTGATATTAGTAATTCTGTTTGTTGAGTTTGACACCGTAGCCCACGCCGTGCTAGTGCCTCGACTCTCTAAAATGGACATCAAAGATAAGGCCATGAGGTTCGTAGCATCCTTCCTAATAGGCAGCGTGAATCAATTGGTATGTAAACCTTTTAGGTGGGAGCATTTTGCTGCTCCCTGAGGTATTCTGCACTCAGTCAAACACTCTTCCGTTGGCTGAGTTGCTAGGATGTCATTTTATGCTGATGACACCCAAATAGAGTGCATTATCACTAAAGATCCTCTAGAGATTACAGCAAAAATCCAGAACTGCATGAGAGATATGGATGGGTGAGGGCAAACTTTCTAAAATTGAACGGAGAGGAGGTCCTCATATTTTGACTCTTCTCCAAATATTTGGCCAAATTTGTGCTGGTGTCCAGATTTCTGCACTGTGCCCCTACCGGTGGTCTCCGCTCATAACCTGGAGGTAGATTAGATAAAAACCTTTTTTTTGTACTTCATGTCAGTTGAGTGGCTGCATGTTGTGTAAAACAGCCATCCAAGCATTGATAGCTTCTCGCTTGGACTATGGCAATGCTTTATTTTTGGGAATTACTCATTTACTGAGCTTAAAACTCAGGTAGCACAGAGCGTGTAGGCTCACCTAACAATGGGGGACACCCAGACACAAATCTATTGTGGGACAGTTGATGAGTTTACATTGGTTGCCAGCCAGTAAACGATCCATGTTTAAGGCACTGTGCATGGTTTACAGAGCCCAACATGAGATTGGGCCGGCGTCGATTAGAACTGAGGTCAGTTGGTATGGTCCTAAAAGGCATCTTAGATCATCGGAGAGTAAGGATGTAGTGGTGCGAAGTGTTAAATGAAGCAGTTGGGGAGGTAGATCGTTCTTGTTGCTTACTGCTAAACTCTGGAATACTCTCCCTACTGAATGACTGAATTAATGTTTATTTTATTAGCTAATTAAAACCATAAAAATACTCTTCAATATAAAATGAAGCAGAACATTATAGTTGCAATAAAAACGTTAATAGTGCAATAAAATTGTGGTATAAAATAATTTAATACATACTTCAAATTTGCCCCCTCTTGACTCCAGTTACTGGTACATAGCTTAATTACAGGGTTGGCTAGAAGCACACAATGTTACCTAGGAGCCCTTCCTTTTTTCAACCTGTTTGTTCATGGTTGGTGGATTTTGTTTTCACTGGTGCCATTCCTAACACTAATTTATTTTGGAGGTAAAATTTTCCAGAAATTGAACAAGCCTAATGTTCAGTATGGTGTTTTGTGGATTAAATGCTTCAGTTAAAGCTTGTCTGCATGATCAGACCCCTAATACGACATAGGCTGCACTCATGGGTGTCTACTAGCGTCCCCTTCTTCCATTTTGGCATGAGGTCTAGCGTTGGGACTTCACCCAGCCTTAGCTTTAGAAAGCGTTGTTTGATTTACAATGAATACGGGGCAGCCATAAGTGGTGATTCTTTGAGAGTTTTATATGAGTTGAGAATCAACCAACCATGCGACCTTTTAGCCACAACTTCCCTGTCTTCTAACCAGCTGTATAATTTACTTGATTTATTCACTGCTTTGTTGAAAGCCAGGGTAGGAAGCAACTGATCCCATACATCGCCTAAGTTCAAAAGAGTTATGCTTTTTTTCCAGATGCTTTTTTGTAATTGCTGTTACCTCTTTCTAGATTAATTTCCTGCCAAACTAGATTAGCCAGCGTCCCTTTTGGGGCGCGGCTCAGTTTGTAACAACATTTAATGTATGCTGCATGTCGAGCCAGTGTCTGCTTAACCAACATAAGTTCCAGTCTGACCTGGGCTGGGGAAGCATGCCTTGGTAACCAGAAGACAAGCGTGTATGCCTTTACCAGAAGTTTATCCAAGAGAGCTTCCTCCATCCCCCTCAGCACGGCCAAAGATTGAATTTGCAAGCGTGCCAACAGCGTGAACAAGTGTGGGCGCCTTCTTTTTTATCGCTTCTTTTTGAGGCGCATAATTGCCTCTAGCATCTATCATGACTCCTAAGTATCTGTACGAGCTTACTTCCTCTAGGGCCTTCCCGTTCAGATACCATTTACATTGGCTAGTGGGTCTACGATTGAGAGCAATCATTTTAGATTTGCTGTGGGTAATTTCTAATTTGTTTGTTCTTGCATACTCCTCTAAGTTATTTACCAGTTTTTGCCTGCCAATTCTGGTGTTACTAAGCAATAGTAGGTCATCTGCATTTAGCATGTTAGATAGTTGTTGGCCATCAAGAGAGGGGGAGTGGGCTGATTGATCGTTTAACTTGGTAGAAAGATCTGCTATATACAGATTAAAGAGTGTTGGTGCCAATACACAGCCTTGTTTTACACCAACTGTTGTTTTAACTGCCCTAGATAGATGTGAGCCTCCCCCCAGTTTAACCTTCACTCATGTGTCTGAGTAAATCAATTTAATGGCATTTAAAATGGTTGCCAGTAACCCCCATTGCTGTAGTTTGGTGTTGTGAAAGATAAACACGCCAGCACAAGCTTCAAAGGAATAATGTAGTTTAATCCGGAGCACTTCCAACGCGACGCTGTCTCTTTCCCGATCAGCAAGCCAACTGTCGGGAAAGCGAACGTCGCACCACATTCTACAAGTTTGGCTCGAGGCTAAATATGTAAGCAGCCACGAGCCACATCACAACATATCCCTCTCCGTTAACAACATTGAGGAGAGTAGAAAACCCAAAGCAAATAAAACACAAAATATAACAATACATAAGAGAACCAACAAAATAACACTACAAAAACAATACAACCAGAAACTAAAGATTAAATATACTAACGGAACACATAAAGAAATTAAGGCACTAAGTAACATAATCATTCAAAAATGCGGGTGGCCTTCTAACCCTAGGAATCCTTTCCTTCTAATCAATAGAGGATGTACACATAGCGTTCGTGGCAACACCACCCCCATCCTGAACACATTCACCCTCCTGATATCTACAAGGTCCTACAACATCTTCATCCCTCATCAGCATATAACCACTACAATCATCACTGCTCAACTCACTGTTCCCAGACCAATGAGAAGCAAATTTAGCGACCCGTCTGAAGCTCCAACGCTGCCCATTTTCAAGCAACACATGCCACCTGTAAACATTTAGAACTTTGAAAGGACCTAAAAACTTGCAAACTCCTTTTTTTATTCTTCCAGACTTGATTTTCACCCAATCACCCGGCTTAATCTTTGCATCATTACACACTAACTCACTTACATGCTCACCCTCATACTCACTACAACCTTTGATCAATTTCTCCTTCCATGAAGTTTTGAGTTTACCCACCGTTTTCCTGCCTCTCATGATCTCAAATGGTACCCTCCCAGAAACAAGATTCTCAGTGGACCGATGCGCCCATACCATATCCGAAATTACCAATTCAACATCCAAGCTGTTAACAACAGCCAATTGTAGCCCACCTTTAATCATGCGGTTAGCCCGTTCAACAATACCATTTTCACGAGGATTGTACAACGCTGTACATATATGCTTCACTCCACAAGCATCCAGAAACACTTTCATCTCATAAGACGTCAACTGTGTACCATTGTCAGTGATCAGCACCACAGGAAACCCCTCTTTGGTAAAACTCTCCCTCAAAACACTAATGGTCGCAGTAGTCGTAACTTCTGACATAAACTTGACAATAAGCCATTTGGAATGTACATCCACCATAACCAGTGCAAATCTCTTACCTCTGCCTACACCGGCCAAAGGTCCAATAAATTCCATGCACACACTATGCCACGGCCTACCTGGGTCAGCTATATTACCTCCATCAGACTGTCTTCCCACTTTTATCCTTTTCTCACTTTTTAGACACACCGAACACCTCTCAACCCATCTCACCACATCATCATCCATCCCAGGCCACCAAAACTCCATTCTCAATCTCCTTTTGGTAATTGTTTGTCCTAGGTGATCCTCATGCGCAATATCAAACACTTTTTTCCGTACACCTCCTGGTGGGACAATCTTCTCTCCAGGCAATATTATCCTCCCATCAACCTCTGAGAGTTCATCTAACACCTTGTTAAACGGTCGTACCAACACAGGAAGAGTACTGTCTCTTCTGCCACCCTTTCTTACCAATTCAATGACCTTCTCTAAAATCACATCATCCTTCATTGCCATATCCCATTCTGTTTCATTCACAGCTCCTTTACTCCATTGCGTAACTTCACACACCGATGTTACCGCACCCTCACACTCACTCTCTAGTACATTCACTTTATCCACCATTTGCCAATCAAGAGCCAAACGAGAAAGACAATCAGCCTGTACATTCTTCCACCCAGGAATTAACTCAACATTGTAGTCATATTCTTGTAGACGTGAAGCTAATCTTGCTAGTCTCGCTGACCCCTTACCAGTCCCACCAGGTGACAAACCTTTAAGCAAAGGCTTATGATCTGTACGCAACGTGATGTTACTACCCCATACATATGTATGAAAGTATTCCACACCCCATGCTGCAGCTAAAGTCTCTCGTTCAATAACTGCATAACATCTCTCTGCAGCTGTTAACGTGCGAGAAGCAAAGGCAACAGTTTTCTCAACAGATCCATGCCACTGTGACAAAACTGCACCAATGCCCAGTGCGCTTGCATCAACAGTAATAATGTTTTTTTTTCTTGTGTCAAAAGATAACAAGACACCCGCACCACACACCTCATCTTTGATCAATTGGAAACATCAACTCTGTGCCATTCCCCACTCAAAACTTGCTCCCTTGCGTAACAGCACCTTTAAACATTCAGTTTTGCTAGCACAGTCTTTGACAAACTTGGAGTAATATTCGATAAGCCCCAAAAATGACCGTAATTGATCTTTGTCCTTAGGAGCTGGCGCCGACCTGATGTCATTAAGTAAGTCTTTTTTGGTTTAACACCTTCCTGCGATATCGAATGTCCAAGATACTCCACCTCCTTCATCAAAAACTGACACTTTTCTTGACGTAATGTCAACCCAGACTCCAAAAGTCTGTCCAACACCCTCTTCAATGTGATTTTGTGATTTTCAATTCTATTGCCGAAAACAAGAATGTCATCTTGAAAAAAGAGTACATTTTCCAAACCTTTAAAAATATGACTCATCATCCTCTGAAATACACTGGCAGCAGATGCCAATCCAAAAGGCATCCGGGTAAACTGGTACGTGCCCTCCATAGTGATAAAAGCAGTGAGAGCCTTGGATGAAGTCTTATTTGATGATAAGCGTGCTTGAGGTCCAACTTGGAAAAGTATTTGGCATCTTTCATCAGTAAGATCAACTCATTGATGTTAGGCAAAGGAAAATTGTCAGTTATGATGCTTTGATTCAAACCTCTCAGGTCCACACAGAGTCTCAAACTTCCATCCTTTTTTTTCAAAATAACAACGGGTGACAACCATTCTGAGGCTTCTACAGTTTCAATGACGCCATTGTCAAGCATTTCCTTCAAAAGTTCCTTAACTCCACTCCTTACTGACACTGGTACTTTTCTGACTTTGTGCTGAACCGGAACAACACCCGGTTTCAATTTAATTTCATGCTTATAATTTCTTAACTCCCCCATTTCATCTCTGAACACCTCCCTGGCACCTTCCAGGATATCACCTACTGACACATCATCAATAACAGTAACCTGGCTAAAAGCACATGGATTGATGACAATGCACAGATCATATTGATGTTGCCAACCCAAAATTGGTGGTCCAGATTCTGCCACATAGACTTTGCCTACCACTTTCCTTCCCTTAAACCTTATTTCTGTAAACATGTATCCAATTATATCTATTCGTTCACCCTGATAGCCTACAGGATTAATGTCTTTCGGCAACAATCTGGTTGACGGCCACTTCTGAAGAAACAAATCCTTAGGAACAATGGTAAAAAGTGAACCAGAATCTATCATCAAATTTACAGGCACATTCTTTACAATAAATTTGGCTTTAGGCCTCTGCACCCTCTTCACTAATACTGCAGCATTATCAAACTCAGACACACAAAGCACCCTCTCAAGCTTGTCGTTCATGGATGTACTACCACCAGCATCTGCGACAGTGGCCACTTTCCCTTTCACATGTTCCCTCTCTCTACACATTCTCGCAAAGTGCCCTTTGCGTCCACATCTCCGACACTCTTTCCCTTGTGCAAAACAATTTTTGAATTCTGAAGTGTGAAATTTACTACCACACTTGCCACATACCCTGCTTTTAATCTTTCTAGAATTGAAGGAAGTATTGACCACTTTGTCACACAGCGATTTATTCAAAACCGCTACATCACCCTCAACCAATGATACCTCCTCAATTTCTTTGACCCCTCTCCTGTCCATCTGCTTCATACACAGCTCTGACTCTTCTACAACCTTTGCGAGTTCTATGGCATCTTTCAATTTCGGGTCTTTCGCCGCCCACAGCCTTTCTTGCATCTTCTTGCTCCTACACTGTACTATGAGTTGATCTCTAATTAATTCCTCTGTCATTGCTCCAAACCTACATTTTACAGAAAGTTATCTTAAACAAGCAACAAATTAATCAATCGACTCGCCCTCTCTCCGAGGTTGCGTGTAAAATTTATACCTTTGCATGACTACATTTTCCACTTTAGCAAACCTTCCTTCCAATCTCCGTCTAGCTTCCAAAAAAACATCATCTATGGACTGCCCATCCTGATCAACTGCTTTTGGAAGGTATTTGAAAACATGTTGTCCTTCATTACCCAAGGAACTAAGTAAAATAGCTTTCTTCCTGTTTGAAGAGAACCCCAAGCCATCTAAAGCGTCTAAGTAATTGTCAAAAATATCAATCCACTCTTCCCACGGTATAGGTGGATTCCCAGGTTGAGCTAAGAACAGAGGTGGCGAATGTATCGCAGAGGTTGTGATCTCCATGGTCTTGACACAAACACAAACAATGAATTAAATGTACTGAGTGTCCAATATGGTGATAAATACACAAAATGCCAAAGTAAATAATGTTACTGAGAAGTAGATGCATCCATCACCATCAAAATGAAGAAGAAACTGAATAATGTCATTAACGGCGACAAAAGACGGATCCAGGTGTGCCCATCACCGTAATAGGCACCTTCATTACAATCCTGTTGATATATTAAGCGTGCACACAACAAACGTGTATATGACACAATTTCCGATTAACATTTTCTAGCGCTTGTGAATAGCTAGAGTAGACGTTCTCCAAATGTTACTCATGTGCCATTAAACGTAATGAGAATTATCCCTACAACCCAAGATGGCCGCCAGAACTGTTGTTAGGAGACTCGGACTCAGAGACAACTGCAGCGTTGCTAGGGAACTCGGACACAAAGACAACTGCGCAAGCGTCCATAAATAAAACGCCGTTCATCCGACAATATTCATCAATAAAAAGTCTAGTGATCCGATTGTGACCAGCAATGAAGTTTTAACAAACACCTTGCCGATGATGTCCATAAACGTCTCTACCGACTGCTCTTACTGTGGGTCCCATGCATCTGCGTTGGAAGAGGTGAGTCACTTGCTGACCTTCGTCGCCATAAGTTTTTTGTGAAAGATAAACACGCCAGCACAAGCTTCAAAGGAATAATGTAGTATAATCAGGAGGTCTTCCAACGCAACGCTGTCTCTTTCCCGATTAGCAAGCCAACTGTCGGGAAAGCGAAAGTCGCACCACATTCTACAAGTTTGGCTCGAGGCTAAATATGTAAGCAGCCACAAGCCACACCACAACATTTGGCCTATAATTTGCAACAGGGGACACAATCAAAAGCAGCTTTAAAATCAACAAAGCACAGGTAGATGAAAGTCCCAGTTGCTTTTGCTCTGGTGATAACCAGTCCAAGAGCCATAAGATTCGTTAATGTTCCTTGATACTTGGTAAAGCCACTTTGATTTAAGGGCAGTATGTTGTTATCTGCAATCCATGTCTCTAAATGTTGTAACAGGCAGGTTGAAAGTTACTTGAGATCAATGTCTAAGAGGGCAATTAATCTGTAATTACTTGGTGAAGCTGCATTCCCTCCCTTATATATGGGGTGGATTATTGAAACTCTCCAGGTTGCCAGAACAATTCCTGTTGCAAGCATGTGATTAAAATTGCGGCCAGGAAGTCCGCCCATCTTTCTGTTGCTTGTTTAAACAGCGCGTGTGGTAAACTCTTTGGTCCAGGTGAGCAGTCAGTTCGCGATTCCCCTATGAATTTTGTTAATTCCGCTGCTGTGATCTTCAAGGTATTTGGGGCGTCAAATTCCCAATTTTTGGGGAGCGTCTGAATTGGCACCCCTTTTCTAGTGGGCAGCTCCCTTAGATGTGACTTTAAATAGCACACCCAAGCCTCCTCTGTTATATTGGCAGTGTTAGCTACCTTAGGACCCTTGTCAATGGAGTTAATACGTTTCCAGAATCTTTTGGAGTCAGATGATTTAGATGCATAGCGTAACTTGGCCCAGAGCAACTTCTGCTCATGTTTTTTAAAAGGACCATAGTTCCCTTTTGAGAAGTTTCCTTTGCTCTCGCAGGGCAGACAGTAGTGATCCATTTTCTGGCAATCTGCGCAGTTGCCTTAGCAGTCTACCTACTTCTGTTTTCCTCCTACGAACTTGCTGTGGTATGTGTAAGCGCTTATGATAATTCAAATGCGGTCCCTTTCTTGCATTTCCTGAGGGGTCTTTATTTATTAGATCATTAGCAAAGTTCTCCCAGACCATTGTCGAATTTGCTAGGTCCATAGCCATGAATTCTAGTCTTAGTAGAGCCTCTTATGCTTGACGTTCGATGGTATTAGATGACCATTTCAGTTGCTTCAGGTTTTCAATACCAATGACCCCGTTCAAGAAAACCACTTCCTCTGGCTTATGTGGTGAAGATTGAATCCTGATTGTCTGCGGCTTGTGGTCACTTTCTACACAGTCCATGATTCTAAAGTCACTCACTAATGTATATAGGGCAGGATTTTCCAGTGTGTAGTCAAGGTGAGAAACCATTTTCCGGGAGGATCTTGTCCATGCAGGCGGGATGTCGGCCTGCTTCCGACCATTTAGCACGAAGAGGCCTACAGATTCACAGATGCGTATGAACTTCTTCCCCAACTTATCTTTCCTACTTTTTGTTGGGAGACTTTGGCTGGACCATAGTTGCTACTGTTTGAATATGGTCTTCACCCCAGTTTTGCAATAGATAAAGATTAAAATGACCCGAATTTAGCCAGTATGCTGAGTGTACTGTGCTTTTTGTCTTTACCAATTGGTTTAATAAATTGTTAGCTTCAACTGTTTTCTTTTTTGGATTGATATATATATTGACTAAGATCAATAGTTCCTGTATATTCGTTCCCCAGCCATCAAGCCTTACTAGTTGAAATGGTAGATCTTCCTCCTTATGCTCTGTGATATTCGTGGGAATGCTCGTGCTGACATGAATTGCAAGGCCTCCCTTCGCCCTGCCAGATCTATTAGTTTTCGTAGCTGGGCTGAAATATTCCGTAAATCCTATTAACGGTATTGATTCCTTAGCCCAGGATTCCTGTAGGAGTATATTGTCGAATGAGCTAAAGAACTGGATTAATGCTGGGTCCTCCAACTTTGCCAGTAGGCCACCTATGTTCCACGAGCAGGTGTTTAATACTCCTTGTGGGGTTTGTTCCTTAGCTATTCAGCTTTTGCCAGTCGCTTCTGTGGGCAATGCCAGCGGTAACCATTTGCAGTCAGGCTGAGGTCTCCGACTTAAAACTAGTCTCTTCCTTCCCTCTTTCTTCCATATTTGAACTCTCAAAGGGGAGTGGGGTGCTCTCATTTCGCTAGTCATTTCTTCAGTGACTCTACTAGGATGGGTGGCAACCTGTGCTCCTTGCAGGACTGACCACGCGCCCTTAGGCATTTCCGCATATTGTAGATCTAATAGCGGGGATGAGTATCGCCTTTATAGAAGACTAACTCAATTCCCCAGGCTTTCAAAAGACCCTTCCCCTCCATAATATGTTTGACGAGGTCCGGCGCTGAGAAAATAGTGAGCGTTGGGTCTGTTAGCTAGTTGCCTCTTACTTGAATGAATTGTATAGCAGAAATGTCATCTGTAGACACATGTTGAAGGTCTGGAAGGGCTTTTATAAGTTTAAAGATAGTAGAGCGGTTGAGAGCATCTGTAGGGGATCTTGAGATAAATTCCGGAATCCAAAGCAGCTGATGAATCAGTTCATGGCAATTCGTGCCGGTTTGAGTGGACCAGTTTTGCTCCACATGCCAGTTTTATTCCATATGGCTAGGGTCACTCTGACTAATGCTTTGTTCCTTTCTCTTGCTGCTTATGTTGTGCTGTGATAGTTGGCTAGAGTCTCCTGGCATATTATTCTTTAGCTTTGCACTCTGCTGGCCCTTAAAGGGGCTTGCTCTTTCATCCATGTGGTTGCCAGCTGCTATGGGCAACCAATGCCCTGGATGGGGCCTTGTTGACAGAGTAGCAACTGCTGGATCGGGGGGGTCCTTGCATCCGCATTTGAGTCGATACGTTCGTTAACATAGGCAATAGTGTCCATGTTTTGCCTTTGACTTAAGGCCGTACCCTCCTTGCTTGATTTTACGGGGGTAATTTCTGTGGCCCTTACAGTGGTTTGATGGTGAGACTGTGCTGACTTCCTTCCTTTCTTTGCGCGTTTCTGTTCTCTCTTTGATAAAAACCGAGTTATGGGTTTCTTACCGTTCATGAAATTATTGGCTGCTTGTGAGTGGGGTGGAGTTTCCATGCCTTCCATTCTAAGGCTTGCTGTGTTATTGCTTTCCGCCAGGTCCCTTTTATCTGCTGTGGTTGGAGATGAAACCACTTGGGGTGAGCAAATCCTATCGTCCAGTTTCTGCACCAAGGGGGCAAATGTTAACATAGTGGCAAGGGACTTAACATGTGTGCGTTCATCATTTCTGTGGGTACGAACTTCTTTTAATATTCCTCCCAAGATTAGCAGCAGTTGGCATAGTTTGTCTATCACCTCTTTGCAGGAACAGATGGTAAAATCATTGGTTTGTTTAGCTTGAGCCCTTGTTATCAAGGCATTTAATTCTTCCAGCTTGCCATCTATTCCAGAGACAAATACCGCTAATGTATTTAGTAAATCTACCTGAATGTCCATTTTATTTGAATGAAACTGCAGTGCCATAACTGTTGCTTGCATAGAGTTCAGGATTGCAGCCCACATTTCATTCACATTGATTACCGCTGAGGATTGTGATTGTGAGTTGGCCTTTTGGTCCCCTCTTGGGACTCCTTCGGTTGTATTTACTTTAAACAGTACATTCTGTGAGGCTTTCACTTTCTCTTCCTCCACCATCCTGCTTGGAACACCTGGTTTTGTATCCCAGTGCTCCTGCTCCTTGCTTTCACATCCATCCATCGGAAAAGAGTAGAGTTCGGGCACATTGGACTGCTTTGCTGAGAGTCTTGTTCTAGGGTTTCCACGGTTGCTACCATCTCTGAATCCAATATGGATAGGTTAGCTGGACTAGACGTCCCGTGATGCTTGGCGGAATCCAAACTATTGTTCCTCAGGATTTTTGCTTGTTTGGGGTATAGGGGCCTCCTATTGCGGGAGTTAGTACTACTGGGGCTGTGAACAGTGCATCTCCCGTCAGAGGCTGCCTTCCCATAATAATTACTGTTGGTGAAAGGGGCGGGGGTAAATTCTCCCTGGTTTTCTTTCCAAGGCTTCCTTGAATTTCCAGGCCTTGAATGAGAGGTGTACTGCCCCCTGAGTTTTGTTGGAGCGGCAGACTCCTTTTTTCTCCATAGATGCTTGCAAAAGAAAAGTAGTCAGTTATCTTACGATGATTAAGTGGGGCAACATGGCTGCTTCCTTCCGGGGTGGTCCCAATTTCCCAATTGTCTATTTCCCCCAGCTAATTTTTTCCATGCTGATATTTTGCTCAACCGGGCTTCTGCCTGTTTTGTAGATGAGCTCTGCCCCCTGCATGGGCTGTGGCGATTCAAATCACTACTTGCTCTCCTTTTTACTATTGCTTCATCCCAAACCTGTTCTCTTTTCCTTTTCCTCTTGGTTTGGTTAGTGGTTTGGTTGGTGGCGTTTTTTCATGCTTTACCTGACCTCATACTCCTTTTCACAGGTTGCTCAGTCTGTCTATTTAGCGGGAGATTGGTCTACTCTGGGAGACCTTCAGCTGTATGGGTAGGCCGAAGGTAAAGGTGTTCTCTAGGTCTGTTATAATACAAATCGACTTGGCCCAGAGTACTCTCTAATTACTGAACTGTGCAACGGATTTTGATTTTAAGTGTTGTGACACTTCAGTTTTCTTATATCTACTGAAATAACAGCTACTGACAAACATATCTACTTAAGAAAACATAATAAACCCTGGCTTTTCTCTTTAAAGGTCTAAGAGATGCCACTCTTCCTATCAGGACAAGCTTGCTTCTCTATGGCCAAGATGCCTTATGGTAAAAGGGCACTTTAAAAGAACCTTTTATTCATTGGATTATTTTCTTCGCGAGGTTACTACTACTTGGTATGTCCATACGGGTGAGAGGAGTCAAATGAGAAAGACAGTTGCTGTGTCTTGATTACTTACTGGTAATCTTTATTACTTGCCCTAGTCCTCTGTCCAAAGCACCCCTCACCTATGCCCCCCTGTCTGCTAGGTATTTTCAGGATGTGAGCAAGGCCAGACAGGTTATATTAGCGAGCAGGGGCGGATTTTATTTTTCGTCAAACTTACCTTTTTGAATTCTCCATTGGGCACAGCGCTATACAAAAGCAGTAATGTATAACAAGGACATCAGAAGTATCCATCCCAAGGCTATTAGTACATAGAGGTTCCTCACAATCAAACATTTCAAATAAAGCACTGTCATCATGTTGTCTGTCCAAATGAACAATAACAGTTGCCCAACGTAGTCCCCCTCTCCCCTCAACCCTGAACTATAAACCACAAGTAAGGATAATGGAGCTGTGTGTTGTGTGGTGGATGCGGGTGTGGGCAAGCCAGACGCCAAGTGGCCAACTGATGAGTCCCAGGGTAGTCTCAGTGTCTTCACCAGTTCTCTTGTGATACTATATCTGAAAAAGATGAAGAGCTTGCGTATGAGTGGGGCTTTCCGTGAGTGGAAGACCAAATGGACAGGCAAGTCACCAGTGGACCCCAGGTATATTCAAAGTTTTTATAATTCTCCAGCATAATGTCAGCTATTTTCTCCATTGCCAAGATCTGCCACAGGGTGGCATGCCACTGGGTCAGCTATGGTGCCACAGTGTTTTTCCAATGAATCGGCAGCACTGTCTTGGCCGGCCCTATGCATAGCCACATAATTGACCGATCGCCTGAGGTTTGGAATTTAAGGGTCTTGTCTTGTAGTCCCAAAAGAGCAAAGCCTTATGTACATGGGATGGGGTATCCTAATATGTCTTTAATTTGAGCTAAGACTTCACACCAGAAAAGGAGGATTATGGGATAGTCCCACCATATGTATCGGTAGTCTCTAAGCAACCTGCACCCTCTCCAGCAGAGATCATATGTGTTAGGGTAAATTCTTTTGAGTTTGGTGGGGTAGAGATACCAGTCGTACAGTACTTTATAATGGACGTCTCTCATCCTCATAGTATGGTTAAATCTAGGTATGTTGCACCATAATTTCTGCCATTGCTCATCAGAGACTGTGTCCCGAGTATATTAGTCCAAAAATCCATGTGGTGTGGTCAAATTTTGGGTGAGGTATCAGTAAGTAGAGGAAAGAGATAGTACCTTTAGCACCCCTATCTTGTCTTTAAAATATCTCGATTAGAGAAAATTCTCTAGTGGATGCCACTCTCAAATACCCAATATTTCAATTGAGTATAGTGGTATCTCTCTGAATTTGGCAAGGCAAAGTCTTGTTGGCAATTTTCAAAGGTAAGGATATCCCATCCATGAAACAAATCAAAAATGATAAGACACCCCCTCCCTCCAAAGATCGAAAGGGACAGGTGTAAGTGCGTGTGGAAAGGCAGGGTTAAAATGAATAGGAATGTATGGAGAGGGAAACTTAGACCATTCAGCCGATCGATTCACATAATCCCCTGCTTTAAGAGTCATTTTTGTAGAGGTGCTAAGGTATGCATTGGGGGTTCTGTCTGCTTTTAGCTTCCATAAAATGTCCCAGATTTTTCAGCCTACCCCTGCCTGATCCATATGGAGCCAGTGTTTATCCGATTCTCTCAGAGACCATTCGGATAACACTCCTAACTGTACTGCCTTACTGTATGAAGAAAAGTCAGAATGGGCCAGCCCACCAGCCTCCTTTAGTATGGGCAAAATTTGATAAGAGAGTCGATGCTGCCAAATAAAGCTGGTCACCAGACAGTGAAGCGCTGAAAAGAATTACAGGTATAGTTCAATTGAAACTCCCTGGAAAAGATGTAGAAACCATAGTAAGACAGTCATTTTTACTGTATGAATACGACCTAGCCACAAGAGATGCATAGAAGCCCATTTTTTAAGAACAATTTTAAGTTGTTGAACGAGCAGAGGATAATTTGCACGATATAGATCAATATCTTGGGAGTGATTTTAATCCTCGAATAGGAAAGCTCTTTGTTAACCCACTGGAAAGGGGTGGCGCCCGCCAATATCTCCATCTCGGATGGGTGTAGGGTCAGGTTTAGAAGGAAGAAAGGATTTATGAAGGTTAATACACTAACCTACCACTGACTCATAAAGTGCCAGTTCCTTCTGTAGAGCTGCCTAGGAGGTTGAGGGGATAGTTGGGGAAAGTAGCACATCATTCATGGTTCATGAAGAGCAAAATGTTGTTGTCAATAGACCCAAATGAGAGGCCTGGATCACTTGCTCAGTCCTCAACCTGGTTGCAAGGGGTTCTATACTGAGGGTGAATAAAAGTGGGGAGAGCAGAAACTCCTGGCAGGTACCTCACTCTAACTTCAATAGGTCAGATCCCACTCCATCCACTAGTACGTGCGACAGTAGATTTGTACAGTTAGTCTGGATCATGTGTATCAATTGTTTGCACATGCCGAAGCAACAGAAAGTATGAAAGAGGAAGGTCCAATCCACCCAGTCGAAAGCATTTACGACATCTAGTACCAGTAGGGTTGCTGCTATCCATTCTTTTGTATTATTTTCAACCAGGTGAATCACCCTTCTCAAGATATTGTGTGTCTTTCTCCCCTTAATAAATCCCAACTGATCTGTGTGAATCAGATTTGGCATATAGTCTTCCAGTCGATATGCAAGGATCTTAGTATATAGTTTAACATCCAGATTTAATAATGCAATGGGTCTATAGAAGGTACAATAATGCGGGTCTTTCCCCAGTTTTGGAAGGACCGAAATCAGTACTGCGCTTATTGAATATGTGAACCCTCGCGAGGTAGCCATATGATTGAACAGGGCTGTTAAGTGAGGTACCAAATCACGGCTGACGGTCTCATAAAATTGGGCCATGAATCCATCATGTCCAGATGATTTGTGCAGTTTAAGGGCAGAAATAGCTGTTTGGACTTCATTTTCTGTAATCGGGCTACATAAAGCCTCATTTTCATCAACTGTCACTTGAGGTAGGTTCCTTCAATGGTTCAGATGTATATAGCTTTTTATAAAAAAGCTTTTGCTTTATCCTCTTCTTATGTTGCCAGCCCCTTCACCATCCAAATTATTGTGACAGATGTATTCCTTCTTGTGCTTCACCCTTAGTTATCGTGCTAAGCTGGAACCCACCTTATTTGCCCGATCTTAAGCCCCATGTTTAAGGCATAGCAAATTAAAATCTGCCTTGTTTGGGTAAATCATGTTTAGTTTGCCCCTAAGTGCAATGACCTTCTGTTGAAGTGTTAGTGATGGAGTATCTGCTGCGTGCATTTCTGCTTCTAGTGTTAACCTGTCTTGGGTTTTCTGTTTAGTTAAAGTAGGTAAGAGTGAAATGCATTTCCTTCCAACAAACTGCCTTAAAGGCTCCCCATATGCTGAACTGGTTGGTATGCCAAGGGTCATTCATTTGAAGGAAGTCCCTAATAGTCTTGCGCAATTCGTCTTGGAAAAGACAGTTGCTAACAAGAGGGCCAGGAAAGAACCATCTATGATACTTAAGCACTGAGGGAGCTCATTCTAATGATAGTGCCACAGGGCTGTGGTCTGAAAGAGCAATAGTGAACTTTGGATGCCATAATAGAGTACTTCAGTGATTGACTTATGAAAGTGTAGTCAAGTCAGGAGTATTTGCGATGTGAATGGGAAAAAGGTATAATCCAGAGTGTCAGGATGGTTGGTCCTCCAGGCATCTATTAGCCCCATAAACCAGAATGCTTGTTTCAGGGCTTTAGAAAAGCTCCCGGTGAAGGAGCGATGTGGGTGGGTGCTGTGTAACTCCATGTTCCATGTAAGGTTGAAATCCCCCATCAAAATGATCTCTCCCTCAGCAAACTCCCCCAGAAGGGTGAGAAACGATTGAATGAAAGCAGTGCGGGCGGTATTGGGGGGCATGGATGAAAGCTATTGTGCACATTTGACCCGCTATTTTGCCTTTCACCATCAGTAATCTCCCTTCCTTATCAGATTTACGGCCTGTTTCTTGTAATTTTAGGGAGGAGTGAATAAGGAGAGGTACTCCATTATGCTTGGCAAAAGCAGAGGATCTGTAGAGCAGGGGGTATGTTTTATTGTGCAGTCTATGATCCTTGCCCCGTTTAAGGTGTGTCTCTTTTAAGGTATTGTGTCTCCTATCTAGGACGTATCCCCATAATTTATTACTTTTGGCGGGAGAGTTTCGCTCCTTGACAATTCAAGATAGTGTTGTTAAAACCATAATAGCACTAGGCAGGTAGACTCAAACAATGGCCTCAGAACTAGCTCCTTGTTCCATGTCCTCCATCCTCCTCCAGTATCTGCAGGGAGAGAGGTTATCCCCCGGACTTTCCGCCACCGCCCCATGACAAATCAAAAGTATCTCACTCATGGTTGTCAAACATAAACAACAAACAATAACATTATGAAACCTGGTTCCCCAACAATAGTGTTCTTGAGTCTGAAATCCCATAAATGTGGGCTTGTAGGTCACATACTGCTAAAGAATTCTAACATTGAACACATAAGATCAAGGCAAATTGGCATCTGATAGGTACAATACTCATATGGAAGGGCCACACCACTTACAGTAGGCAGTCAACCACTCTCTGACAGAGCTATAGGGAATTTCACCTGATCAAGTAGCTCTGACTCCAGAAGGGAGTCTTTTATATAAAGTAATTCAAATATCCATGTATTTCAAAGGAAACTAAGATCTTAGGGCCAGATGTATCAAGCTACTGGTTTGCATTTCTTAAACAGCGAATTTTAAGAAATCGCTATTTAAGAAATGCAAAATGAGATGTATGAAAATTGTGAGTAGGTAATAGCGATTTCTTAAAATTTGCAATCGCTATTACCGAATCGCAATTAGTGAATGGGACTCCATTCATCCCTATGGGCCTGTAGGCCCATAGGTGCGAATGGTTTTGCAATACCTAATTTGCGAATGCACCCCAAAAAAATATTTGTGGACATATCTAATGCATTTCTAAAAAATGCGCATGCTTACCACCACCATGGAGAGTCTCTCCTGGTTTCCTCTGGCGTCCCTGCATTGCGGGGCAGGTATGCCAAGAAGTGTCACTGAGTCTGCCATGTCCGTGAGCAATATGACTTGTTTTGGTATGCGAAGGCCAGGCCAAAGGGACCTTTGATTTGATTATTTGATGTGTTCATGGTGCAGTTTATCTGTAATAGGCCGAAATTGTAGTTGCCGAGCCAAGATAGCAGGCACAAATTCTTGAAACACAGAGAATGTTGCGCCTTGGAAGGAAACCAACTCCACTTTCCTCACAGCTTGTAGGATCGTTTCCTTCACCTCAGAGGAGTGCAGTTTTGCTAGAACATCTCGGGCCTTTTGCCTTCATCAGGTATTAGGGGGCCAACCCGGTGGACACTTTCTAATTTGACCTTGGCCTGCTTGTCCCCCAGAAACTCAGAGGACATGCTCAGCACAAATGCCTTCGAGTCTGGGACCTCCACTCCTTCCTCCAGAATTTGTAGATGAATGTTATCCTGTCAAGAATGGTTTTCCAACTCGTCACATTTCAGGATCGTACCCTGCAGATGATCTTTAAGTTGATCAGATGAGCCCACCAGGTGGCCTAAGCATAGCTTCCAGATCTGATGCTCAGTTTCCAGATCAAGAGTGTGCTCACCCTGGCTCTTGCCAGAGAGGTGCGGTGGGGAAAGGCCGCAGTGCCCATAAAAAGGAAACACATTCAAACAACTGTGTTGTGGTCCAACCGATCTGCATGCTAGACATGGAACAGCAGCGACTGGAGAGGTGGGCACGAGGGAGCTGGTGGAGGCAGTCACGTTGGCGATGCCTGCAGATAGTGGCTCAGAGGTGGTCCAGGACATACCCAACCTGGCAGACTGGTAACTCCCGGAGTGGAGAAGAGATGTCAGATTTGGACTCTGTTGGGGGCTCTGGTGAGGGCCCAGGACATTAAGGCCAATCACAGAACTGAAACTGGGGCAGCTGACCTGCGGTGGAACTGTCGCCTCGCCTCTGCAGAGGGAACAGAGTGGCTTTTGCTGTACACACTGGGGGTCCTGCTGCAGAAGTCTTCAGACTCTAAAACGTGCAGCAGCAACTAAATACAGGTCGGTAGATATCCTCAATGCCACTGCCCCTCTTTTCTCTTTTCTTCTTCATCTCTCCTTTCTTGAAGCTTCCCTTTCTCTTTTTGGATTGTTTGATAAATGTCCAATGTGTGGATTTTAACAGAAGTGGCAGGGCTTTGATTCTTGCTTTCCTACTTCTAGTTTGGCCTAACAGTTAAGTATGTTCATAAGTTGGTGGGAGGGCGGCAGACCTCTCTTGCCCTAGTGTGGAGGGCCTGTCCAGTTGACATGGTTGTTTGCACTCACCAGGGGTGATGGGGTGTGGAGAGGAGGGTGGTGGGATGCTATTGTGGGTGGCTGTTTTTGATCATGTTTGGTTACACGAGGTGGACTCGAGATGCAGACGTCTGCTCCCGACACACATGAGAGGAACGGTACAAACATGATCACATTTGCTGGGCACACAATGTCAGTTTCTAGGTAGGGGAGCATGTACTACGTTAGCACATGATGGGTTCACCAAAGAAGTGACTATCATTATTAAAAAAATGCCCCCGTTTCAGACCACCCAAACATGGACAGACCAATACAGGAGGTATGTTGGAGTACAGGGAATCTAGGGACTGGAGCCGACCACTCTGATTTGTGTGTATGCGCCCCCTCGTCTACAGGCCCTGGTGCTGGATAAGGAACCAGAGATACTTCTGGAGACAGACTCCACTCTACACATTCTGAGTAGAGATTTCAGTGATGTCATGGCCCCATGCTGGACAAATCGGGCTTTGTGGTAGGTCCCTCCACGGCTACTCCCATTGCACGTTTTGCGACCTCGCTGGTACTCTCCGACCTGTGGCGCTGACAGAACCCTGTAGCCAGAGTTTACTCCTTCCTCTCTGGGACTCATAAGGTCTTCTCAAGACTGGACTATTTCTTTGCTCCTGCAGGGGAGGCAGCTGAGGTGGGGAAAGCGGAATATTTGGAGCATGGCATCTCTAACCATTCGCCTCTCTGGATCATGGTGAAGGGGAGGGCACACTGGTGAACTGAGGGTTGAAAACACAATTGGGCCCTTGAAGATGCGGGTGTTGCTTGGGAGATACGGGTTGACACCGAACTTTACTTCCAGGAAAACAAAGAGCCAGCGGACTCTGTGGTGGTGCTCTGGGAGGCCTATAAATGTGTTGTCCGCAACAGGGTGCAAAACATTTTGGCCCACAAAAAGGGTAAAGAACTGCCTGAGGTGGAGGGTCTTAGGCAATGGCTGAAGGAGACAGAGGATGCGCCAGGGGCCTGGACGGATCATGGATCCTCCATGAGCTGGAGGTGATGCAGAGGGAATACCGAGGTCTAGCACAGGGGGCAGTGAAACAGCAGCTGATGGCAATGCAGCACTGTGTATATAATTCTGGCGACTAAGCACGAAAGCTGCGTGCTTGGCTGAGCAGACGAGAGACTGCAATACGTTGGGGCAACAGGATGGTGGATGTGGATTGAGCTCCCTGTACGTCTGATAGAGACTTTTAGACTTGGCATCCTTGGCGTGGTCTCCCCTAACTTTTTGCCGCTGTTTCCCAGGTTGTTGATGTGTGCTGTTTTTGTTACTCGAGGCACTTTACCACTGCTATCCAGTGTTAAAGTGCAAGTGCTCCTATATAAAATGTGTATGTAATTGGCTTTCCATGATTGGCATTTAATTTACTGATAAGTCCCTAGTACAGTGCACTAGAGGTGCCCAGGCCCTGTAAATCAAATGCTACTAGTGGGTCTGCAGCACTGGTTGTTCCACCCACATTAGTAGCCCTGTAAACATGGCTCAGACCTGCCACTGCAGTGTCTGTGTGTGCAGTTTTAAACTGCCAATTCAACTTGGCAAGTCTACCCACTTGCCAGGCCTAAACCTTCCCTTTTCTTACATACAATACACCCCTAAGGTAGGCCCTAGGTAGCCCCATGGTCAGGGTGCAGTGTATAATTAAGGTAGGACATACCCTAATGTGTTTTATATGTCCTGACAGTGAAATACTGCCAAATTCGTTTTTCACTGTTGCAGGCCCTATCTCTCTCATAGGTTAACATGGGGGCTACCTTTAAATATGATTAAAGTGAATATTCCCTTTAGGAGGAGATGGACATTTGGAGTTTGGGGTCTCTGAACTCACAATTTAAAAATACATCTTTTAGTAAAGTTGGTTTCGAGATTGCGTGTTTGAAAATGCCACTTTTAGAAAGTAGGCATTTTCTTGCTTAAACCACTTTGTGACTCTGTCTGTTTGTGGATTCCCGGTCTGGGTTAGTTTGACAGTTGGGCTGTTTGCACCTCCCTCTAGACAATGGCACAAAGGGAGCTGGGGTGTAGCCTGCATATCCTGATGAGCCATCTGTGCTAGGAGGGACGAGAGGAGTGGTCACTTACACCTGAAAGGGCTGTGCTTGCCCTCACACAATGCAGTCCAATCCCCTGCTGTGTGTCTGGGGCCTGGCTTGGGCAAGGCAGGATCTCACAAACAAGAGAGACTTTGCTATGAAGTAGGCCTACTTCAAAGGCCAAAATGGGTAAAAGAGCGCCCAAACCCCTGAAAATTAGATCACTTCTCGACATCAAGAGGAACCTCTGCCTGGAGAAGAGCTGAGGAGAAGTGCTGCCCTGCCTGTGACTGTGCTTTCTGGAGCTATCCTGCTGTTGCTGCTTCTACCTGTGCAAGGGGATAAAGACTGGACTTTGGTGTGCATTCCTGCTTGTGACAAAATCTCCAAGGGCTTGTCCTGAGCTTGCCTCCTGTTGTTGAAGTCTCAGGGCCATCAAAGACTTCCCCTGCCAGCACCTGGACTCTCTGCTGAGACTCCTGCCCTGCCAATGGTGCCCTATCCAGTTCCTGGGGCCTTGTAAGGTGAAGCTGGCAGACTAAGACTGAATATCCACGCATGGACAGCCGTGCGGGGAACATTTTGACACACGTTCCGAGACGGCTGAAAAATGACGTGCCGCCGGCTTCACAGCTGAAATCAATGCACGCAGCTGGAGAAACGCTGCGCAACACCCGCTGACGGAAGCTGTTAACAAAACAACCCACACCGCGCAGTTTTCCTGATAGCGTGCGGCTGGATTTTTGATGCAACATCGTTGAGCGCAGAAAAATGACGCACCGCTCTCTTGTGGAGAGAAGAAACTAAACATGCGACCACAGGAGGAGAAACGACGCACAGTCTTGCTTGGGGGTGAGAAATCGACACATTGCTAGCCTTTTCTGATGCACACTCACCTGTGCGGGTTATTTTGAAGCTACCCATGTACTTATCAACTCTAACAGTGTTTTTACTGTTTTCTCAAGGATTTAAGACTCTTTCTTGCTTTTTGATTCATAACTTGACTTGTGTATGGTGGATTTTTGTCGTTTTGGTCTTGTTTTGTTTACATAAATATTTTCTATTTTTCTATACCTGTGTTGTGTCATTTTGTAGTGTTTTCACTGAGTTACTGTGTGTGTTGGTACAAATACTTTACACCTAGACTCTGAAGTTAAGCCTCCCTGCTTGTGACAAGCTGCCAAGGGGGTGAGCAGGGGTTAACTGAGGGTGATTCTCCTTTACCCTGACTAGAGTGAGGGTCCTTGCTTGGACAGGGGGTAACCTGACTGCCAACCAAAGACCCCATTTCTAACAGAGAAATTGTGGAGGCTTGCATAATTCTATGCCTCATTTTACAGTGCCAGACCACTGGCTGACATGGATACCATAACAGCTTACTTAGACAAGGTAGATTTGCTAATGGTCTCTGCTGAAAACCGGCAGCTCCTAGAGGAAGATTTCATGCTCTCAGAGGACCAGGAAGTGATCGGGAAATTAAAACATGGGAAGACCCTGAGGGCCTACCGGCAAACTTTTTCAAATGCTACTCTAGCCTGTTGAATCCCAATTTACTGGCACTTTTTCTGGAAACCCGCAACGAGGATGCACTTCCGCCCAACCTGCAATATGTCACCACTGTTGTAATCCACAAGAAGGGATAACTGGGCATGTGCTGTGGCTCATATCACCCCATTTCCCTGCTCAATATTGAGAACAAGATACTGGCCACAATACTTGCCACCAGACTCTTACCGATCATTGTTCCACTCATACACTAGAGACTAGTCTAGATTCATGCCCAGCAGGTCCACTCAACGTAACTTACGCCATCTTTATAACTGGATGTCTGAAGTGGCGCATAGAAGCATGCCCCATGTCTTTCTAGCATTGGATGCTGAGAAGGCATTTGATGCAATACATTGGCCCTATCTTTACCAGACGCTGAAGAGGTTCAGCTTTGGTCCCAAATGCCAACAATGGCTCAAGCTGTTCTACCAGGCCCTGACCGCTACAGTAAGGGTTAAATGGGGTGCTCTCCTTGGCTTTTCTAATTAACTGGGGCACCCGTCAGGGCTGTCCCTTGTCCTTCTTGCTCTTACGACCATGTCGCTGGATCTACTCCTGCCCCGACATTTGTGGTTTTCGCATTTCGAAGCCGAGATGAGAACATTTTTCTCTATGCAGACAACTATGTCATGGATCCGCCCACCACCATCCCGACTATCCTACTGAAGTTTGATTTCTATGGCACACACTCCGGGTGGAATGTTATCAGTGATTTGTCACTCCTTTGAGGCCCTGGACCCGGACATTCTTCCCCACACACTCCAGATTGAAACCGATGGATTCTAATACCTGGGCTTTTTTATGACCCCTCATGATATCTGGGTTCCAAGAGGAGGCGGAACAGTGGTGCACACTACCCCTCATTTTGCTCAGAAAGGCGGTCATCTTTAAGATGATAACACTTCCAAGATTGCTCTACAATGTCATCTTTACTAAAATTGAAAGGGATCTATGAACCCTGCTGTGGGATGGGGGGCATCCTAAGGTAGAGCTCAGGACTTTCCAACATAACCCTTACAACAGTGGTATAGGTCTCCCGGATGTAAGAGCCCACCATTGGGCAGCTTATCTGGTGGCCATTAACGATTAGTCCTTTGCACCTCAAGATCATTCAACATACGGGCTGTAACAAGCACAGTTCACTGCTCGATCATTCTCCCACTATCTCTATGGCAGATACCGCACTCGGAGACTGCTTACTGTGTTGCAGGTCGTGATAGTGGCCTAGCGAAAGACTACAGGGTGCATCGGCTGGGTGAGGAGGGTTACGCAAGCAACTCGCCTCTGGGAAGGGTCGCAAATGTGCGAAATAAGGAAACTCGAGGGATTTAAGCCCTGGGACTTACTGGGAATCTCACAAGTGGGTGTTCTTTTGGAAAATGGCAGTCTGATGCCCTTCTTTTCCCTGCAGAGTCATTTGTATGAGCTCTAACCACTAGCTCATGTGTGCCCAGAAGGTACATACTTGGCTGGCGAAGGACATGGGTGAGCTTGATTTGCCCAAATACGCCCCCCTCGAGGGAAGGCTGCTCATTGCAGAACTTCAGTCAGTCAATCTCTTTTACTTTCAGAACTAATAATAATTATATGCCTGACACACTGGTCAAACTAAGATCCAGCTGGGGGGAGGACCTAGGGGGAGAGCTCAAGGACATTGACTGGGAGGCAGTTCTGATGCCACTGCTGGAGGTAGCTATAAAATCCTGGCTGCGCTTGATTCAACTCAAGATTCTGCTTAGAGTCTATTATGAGAGGAACCGTCTGCATCGCATGGGAAGAGCTGCCTCCTCGAACTGCCTAAGATGTGGGGTAGCTCAGTGTACATCATATGCACACTTTGGAGTTGGCCAACTATTTAAGAATACTTGCACTGGGTGGTGGGAAAGCTCTGTAAGGTATTAGGGGAACACAATCTTCTCTACCCTATCTACACCTTGTTGTGAATCTCGGGGGATGTAGACATTCCCAGGACAAAACACCTCTTTTGTAATTTAAGACTATTGGTGGCCAAATGAGATGTGGTTCCCTATTGGGGTGCTGCGGAGGTCCTGACAGTGGCAGAGTGGGGAACAGGGATGGACCTCTATATGGCAGTGGAGAAGGTCACATATATGAGTAAGGGTTGCCCATGCAAAGTTTTCAAGGTGTGGCGAGTTTGGCTGAAATATTATGGAATACAACTTCATGACACAGATAATGAGGATTGTTAGAAATGGGATTTCTGGTTGACTATGGTATGCACCTCAGCCAGGGAGAACCCGCCACTCTAGTCAGGGCAAGGGAGCTACACACCCAAGATAACCCCTGCTCACCCTCTTGGTAGCTTGGCCAGAGTCGTCAGGCTTATCCCAGAGGCAATGTGTAAAGTGTTGGCACAACACACACACTCCAGTGACACTATAACTACACCACAAAGAAGTCCCCACACAAGATTTATAAAAATAGGAAGTATATTATGCACAAATCATAGATCATACAATATAAATCAGGGATTACTTTGCTAATGGGCAATAGTCAAACATCACCATGAGTGGAATAGGAGAAAGACTTACATATTGGACATAAAAAAAAAAACATTCCTGTGCATATTACGAAGGCACACTATATAGCTCGTTACCCTGAAAATGCAAGGCATAAAACAACATACTACAGTGAGCACTGAGGGCATGAAATGCAGCAGACAATAAATGAGAACACATAAGTCATCATGGATCACAATAAACACCGTAATCAAGAAAAGTCAGCATAGGCTCATCAGCAACAATTAACCCATGTAGGCCAATAAATCCCTGCGTGACCCTAGGGCGCAACGCACCTGGGCTCCTATTAACAGCATTACAGTATTTTCACAGTTAACCTGGTGGAAAGAAGTATCAATGAGAATGCGTATTCTGCAGAAGTCTCTGCAAGTCTACTATAAATAATGCAGTAATCTACAGGAGCGGGAGCCTCCGTCGAGGGTTTCCTCCCTCCATGATGCCACAGCTGCCCAAGGTAAGGAGAGAGGCAGGGGTGGGGGGGGGTACAAACATGACAGAGGTTTGCAAGAAAGCCCTCCTCAGGCCCCGCATTCAGAATCAATCCTGGCAGCTGCCTACAGTGGCTGCCGACATAGTACCTGGTGTCCTGCTTCTGGTGGGAGCGGCTGGCACTCCAGCTGCTTCTTCTGATCAGGGTGTAGCTGCCTGCGTACAGCCATTGGAGAGATAGCCGCCTACATCCACTTAAAGTCGGCAGCCCTCTCTTCTATGCTGCGGCCCCAAGTGGGAGGGACTTTACCGGGGTAAGTCATTTGTCACAGCTCCAGCACTCACTCTCCTCTTTCAGAAGTATTGCACAGGGCGCAGGGGACTCCTCGTTGGGGTCACTTGCCATGAAAGCAAACAAAACAGCATACTTCCAAAGTAGTAAGAGACCCCAGTGGTGCAGACAGGGCCACACTCACCCCACGCTAGGCCTCTTTGGTAAAGTGGGCACACAGGGAAAGGGCGGCGCCTACCAGGCACGGCTCTATGGTAAGAAGCAGCGCTCCTCAGGCTCTTAGTCTAAATGAAGCAAACACAAAGCGCCAAGGAAACAACAAGAGAAGTGCTCTTCACGCACTAATCTCTGCCCATAGAAAGTCAAGGTAAATACAGCGCTCAGGAGGAATCCTTTACAACCTGGGATTACTACAAACCAGGGGAGAGTACTTGGGACACAGGCAGAGGGGGATAGCAGGCTATCACAATAAGGAGGCTGGCAGCAGGGCAATAAGCAGAAAAGGAATCCAGGTGAGTACTTTGTGTCACCCATCAGATACCAGGCAGCAGGGCAACAATTTAGCAGTCCAGATAAGTCCTTTGTGCAGTCCAGGAGTCCTTCAGCCAGAGGTTCAGTCCCAGTTCCAAAAGTGCTCTAAAATCATGGGGCAAGAGCTCCTGTACTCATACTCCAAAAATGCCTTTGTTCAGGGGGGGTAACTTCAAAAGATCCCTTTCAATTGAAGCACACCACCCTTTCAACCCAGCTCTGTCTCCAGACATCAGTAGGGGGTAATCAGTCCGTTGTGTGAGGGCAGGACACAACCTATTGACATGTAAGGTGTGAACGGCCCTCCCTCTCCCCAGTCCAGGAAGGCTATCAGTATGCAGATGCCTTTTCTGTCACAACCAGCCCCTTCTATGTGATGGCTGTCACTCTGCCCCAGACATGGATTGGAGTCAGACTGCAAAGCACTAGAGTTATAAGCACTGAAAAACACCCACTTTCTACAAGTGGCATTTCTAAAATAGTAATGTAAAATCCACCTACACCAGTAAGCAGGATTTCTCACTACCATTTCAAACATCCCACATTCCAATGCTATGCCTTACAGATCATACTTGGACAAGTAACACATCAGAATATATGTCCTACTTTTTACATACATAGCTCCCTGCTGATAGGGGTATGTAAGGCCTACCTTAGGGGTGACATGTGTAGTAAAATGGGAGTTTAGGCCTCTGCAAGTAGTTTGACTTGCCTAGTCAATGTGGCAGTAAACTGCACACACAGGCACTGCAGTGGCAGGCCTGAGACAAGTTTGAAAGGCTACTTCTGTGGGTGGCGCGCTCTGCGCTGCAGTCCCACTAGTAGCATTTAATTTACCAGGCCTGGGTATATGGTATACCACTTTACAAGGGACTTACAGGTAAATTGAAAAAAGCCAAACAGGTGTAAGCAAATTATATGAAGTTTTAGGGGGAGACAGCACATGCACTTTAGCACTGATTAGCAGTGGTAATGTACCCAGAGTTCTAAACCAACAAAAAAAGGGTTGGAAAAAAAGGAGGGGAAAGGCAAAAGGTTTGGGGATAACCCTGCAGAAAGAGCCATCTTCAACAAGGATGTTACCTGATCTCCTTTGCAAACATGTGACCCTATCATGTGGTTTCAAATTGCTTTTTCTATTGTAATTTGCTGAGGTCGTTTTTTGCTGGCCCCATGCAGGGGAAAACTGGTGATCACCCACCTCTTTTGTTGTAGGGTGCGTTCAATGCCCTTTCTCCTGTTTGTTTAGTGCAACCAAAAAAACAACAATAAAATATTTTGTTTAAAAAAGTGTGCTCAGCCACCAAGTCTACATCCTGCTGCAATGTCGAGCATCTGTCATTAAGGTCAGAGCGAAGAACTTCTAAGGAGGTAGCCAAGTCCGCTTTTAATTCCCCTCTCAATTCCTTTTCAGGTCAAGCATGCAAGCGCTTTGACCTGTTGTAAGTACTGTGGACATTTAACCATGCCTACCACATGCCCATCAATTTCACTCGTTTGCAGGATTGCCTTTAAAAATCCTTTGTTATCATTGGTAAATGCTTTACGTTGTCCCTCCTTGGGGCGGTTTTGTTACTGGCTTGGACACCATGGATAACTGTATGATTGCCGATGCGTTTGACTGCGAGTAAACTTCTTTTTCTTTTTGTGCCTTTTCTTCACACTCATGGCGGCCATGGTGCTTTCAATAGGCTCGCTTATGTCAACTGTTTTACTTTTCCTTTTTTGTGGCTGCTGTCACCTTAATAAGCCATTGTGCCCTGAGCTGAGTTGGGGATCAGCAGCCCTTAGTCAACTGTACTGGCAGGGATTACGACTAACGCCCTGTCTGCAGCAATCAAAGCCCGATCCTGTGGATATAATTGTGTCTAATGAGACTCCATGCCACTCCTAGGTGCATGCAATAGTTACTAGAAACGTGCTTGCAGGGAGAACTTACTTCCACGTCATACCGTAAGTAGCACACGCGCTCACCCTCTGACTTTTATGAGCGAATACCGGCTGCACAAATTTTGAACATTTAAGGACAGACAAAATGTGTGCTTTCTGTTAACGACCTTATTATCCACAGCTATTGCCTTTTGATAACTGATGTCTCAGAGGCGTAGCTACAGTGTCATGGTTCCTACTGCAATCAGAGAAAATGCCCCCCATCACCAGGTTTAGTAGAAAAAACATATATAATTGGAGTTCAGTGGGCCACTTACAACCAAGGCCCATGGTGCCACTGCACCCGATGCACTTTTTATAGCTGTGTCTCTTCAGTGTCCCCTCTCCTGCTGGGCATAGTTAGCGAGATTAGAAATGCTGATGTTACCAAACAGGCTGTGCCTTTTCAATATTTCATCCAAAATGAGGCATTTTGGGAGGAGGGGGGCAGAGGTGAATGCACAATTGATCAATTCATGGTTCTAGGATAGGGAAACCCACTCCTTTTCACTTTTCAGTGTTTGATGGTAGGCTGACCCTTGGGGCTTGCTCTATTTTACATTGAAGTGAAACGTCTGGTTCACCATTTACACGTTTAGTGACAACTAACACCAACTCATAAGGTTGATATTTAGCAAGCCCTGTGTTTTTTTTATTTTATTTTTGTTTTAAGCTAATGCCACTAAGGATGCTGGGATGTGTTAAGACCTTGATGATATTGGTAAAAGTGAAACTTGAAGTTCAATCATGTTTAGTGTTGATGGCTGACAAACCAGCACTTACTGAAGGTCATTTCATGCTCTGGAGCATTTGACATCTGAGTGTCCCTTGAAAACATCTGGTGCTACAGAGCTGAAATGTAGACATTCACTGGACCTCAGTAAGTGTGTTAGAAGTGAAGTGAAGTGAAGTGTTGGCCTTCCATTTCAGAGTCAATAGAGCCAGATCTTGAGGTCCTTCCTGCATTTATGTAGCAGTGGTGACTTTCTGAGGTGGAGAGGTAAGGTGTTCCAACATTTTGCCGTAAGGTAGATGAAAATGTCCCTCCAGCTGAGGACTTCCTTATGTGGGGTACGGTGGCAAGCGGCTACTGGAAGGAGCGGAGAGGTCTGGCAGAAGAGTACAAGGTAAGGCGGTAGTTGAGGTAGCAGGGCTCTGTGAGCGTGTATGAGGAGCTTGAAGCTGATCCTCTTCTCGATGGGGAACCAGTGGAGATCTCTCAGGTGTCCTGTGATGTGTTCTCAGTGGGGGATGTTCAGGATGAATCTGGCGGAGGCGTTCTGGATTTATTGCAGCTTGCTCAGATTCTTCTTGGTGATTCAGGCTTATCGGGTGTTGCCATAGTCATGTCTGCTTGTGATCAGGGTGTGTGTCACAGTTTTGTTGCACTTGCTTGGGATCCATCTGAAGATCTTCCATAGGAGTCGGAGAGTGTGGAAACAGGTGGAGGCGATGGAGTTGACCTGTCTTGTCCTGGTGAGTACTGAGTTGAGGACTATGCAGAGGTTGCATGAGTGGTCTGTAGGGGTGGTGGGACTGCCAAGTGTTGAGGTCCACCAGGAGTCTCCCAGGCTGAGGAAGAGGGTCCCAGGATGAGGATCTCGTTCTTGTCAGAGTTTAGCTTAAGGTAGCTCTCCTTCATCCAGGCGGTGACTGCTTCCATCCCATCTTGGAAGTTCTTCTTGGCCATGGCGGGGTTTTCAGTCAGGGGGATGATCAGCTGGGTGTCATCGGCATAGGAGACAATGTTCAATCAGTAGTTTCTGACGAATGGGGCAAGCGGGGCAATGTAGATGTTGAATAGAGTAAAAATTGGCATTGCTTCTGCTTCTGATGTTACTGTCTCAAAGCCTCCATTCACAAGCAAATGACACGCTGGGGCGAAGGGTTTAAGTGTTTTCCTTAAATATCTCTCTCTAGGAATTTTAAACTGTGCATTTTTTGATACTGTGGATGACATTTCACTGTATCGTTTTCCACTATTGCCAGACACACCTATTTTTAGGTTCAGCACGCAAACGCTTTCCAACCTGTTGTTATCTATCTGTGGGCTTTTAACCACGCCCACCTTGCGCCCATCACTTTCACTCGTTCATTGGCTTGCCTTTCAAAAATTCCTTGATGTCATTGGTAGATGCTTTATGTTTGTCCCGCCTTGGGGCGGTTTTGTTACCGCCTTGCAGACTGACCCTGTTACATGGATAATTGCACGATTGCTATGTTTCACTGTGAGCAAACTACTTTTTTTTTTCTTTTATGTCTATTCTTCATGCTTATGGCAGCCATGGCACTTTGAATTGGCTCGCAATGCCATCCCGCAACACCTCCCGCCCATCCCTGAGTTTCCTGTTTGTGTCTGCCCACCTCAACCACCTCTCCCATGTCGTTGCTTGTTTTACTTTACTCTACTTCTCACGCTATGTACTTCAGACAGAATTCTGTACACTCGGTCTCTTTTTGACCTCAACTCAATTGCTCTTCTCTATGTGGCTGGCACTATATTATAGTTATGAACATCTACTGCCAGTGTAGGTAGTTATTGCCTACTTCCATGTTGGTTTGCTTTAGATCTTTGTTTGGCCACGTGACATGGACTGGAAGGAGAACTGGAGTGGTCACTAATGGGAATCGCAGGTATTTAGGAAGTGAATACTGATGGTGTAGATGGCGGAGGGGAATAGTCAGAGGTGCAGGATGTGATCAGCACTTCTGTTCGGAAACATTGTTTAATTTATGAACAGAAGATGTTCAGAACAGACATTTCACTTTGGTGGTCGGATTCCATTAATCAAATTCTTTAATTTAAAAAAGCATTTAAAAGCTTTGATTTTCATTGTAGGTAACTTAAAAGGATCTTTGTTAATTTGATTAACTACCACTGAACTTGAGTCACGCTTTTTCGGTCCATCTAATTTGTGTGTACACATAATCCGAGAGACATTGTGTGTCAGGAGTGCAGCTATGGGCATGTAAACACAAAATGTGTCACAGTGAGTCATATCACTTTGCTGGCTTTGAATCAAATATGCAAATTACAGTAAAATAAATTAACTTGACAAATTAATAGCTCAGCTTTATAACCATTTCGTTGCCAGTAAAAACAAAGCAGCTCATCGTAGCTTGAGATAGAAGGTTATCAGATGATGACATACTGCTTCAACCCTTGGGATTTGCTTAACAAATAATTGTTGAATTGTGGGACTTGCAGTCCTTGTTCAATTTAACTAATCCAATTAACTTGTACTCGTGAACGCATTTGTGTCCTTGGGATAGAGGCAACCCTTAAGCATTCTTTACTGCACATGGCATGTTTGGATTGTATCTTGGCGCTTTAAGTAACAAGTGTTCGTATTAAGCAACTTAATTTCACTTATTTGGTGAAGCTTAGAAAAAGATGGTAGATTGGCACCATCGGGCAACCTGCCGAACTATTTCCTCCTTGCAATAGGCTTGACACTGCTGCTAATGCTTCAGAAGGCAGCCAGCCTGCCTCCAGGACTAAGATGCAAAGGAGAAAGCAAAACCAGGGCACTCAATGAAGCAAAAAGTAGTCCATAGAAGTCCAAATTTCCAATGAAGATTTATTCTTTTGTAAGCAAGGCGTAATGTACTGGTTCAAGAAGTAAATAAATCCGTATATGAAAACAACAGAAAACAGCCAACACGTGTTTCGTCCTATTGGACTTTTTCAAGGCTGAAAACAAAATAAGAAGGGATCTATTTTTAAAAATTATATACATTCGCTGACAGTGAGTGTATAAACACATCAAACTATGAACTTAGTTACATAAGGGAAAAAGAAATGCACAACCAAAGTGCTCATATTAAAAAGTTGTGTGCACAAATAATCATTAAGAAATATTAATTCACTAAATACTTGATCAACAAAACAGATGTCAATTTCAGTTGAAAAGTTAAAGTATATCAAGAAGATAAAATAGAGAAAAGGATGGTGGGAAACAGATACATGGAGTCACCGCGTGTGTGGATGTTAACTATTCTTGCTGCAAACGACATAACGAAGTGAAATAGTGCACCAAGTTAAAAGAGAATGGGAAAGCGTAGTGACCAAGAAACAAGAAAAAAACATAAAATACCTCAGAAAACATAGTAGAGGTAAGGTGCTGATCATAGATATTATTGCCTTTGGGGTGGCATATCGTATTACCTGTGTTTACAAGAAAAAATGAACAGGAAGGCAAAAAGAATCAATAAAAGACAAGGTTAATGTCCAAACCTTAGGAAGTCACTAGTGGCAGTAGGCAAACTGAAAAGGACCTACCCAGATTATGAGAACCGCCGTAGGGGGGTTAAAATATGTCGTCAAAAAACGGCGATGGTTCAAATGCCCCTACAAAGTAAGGAGAAGTACAGAAATAATTAAACTAACGTATGGAGAGTTATAATGTAACTCAGCCCTGTGTATATAGACCGTATGTAAACAGCTATCACAAGAGATCCCTCTGGGTAGCTAGATATTTACAACATAGGTCCCTCGAGAGGAGAAATTCTTCAAAACCGCAGAAAAACCCATTAGAATAACCTAACAGACAGAGGAACTCATTTGTGCGCCTATACGTTATTAGTTAAGTCATTTAAAAAGAAACTAGAGCAACTGCGTTCAGTGTAGCATTATGTGTCACTAAATCTAAGAGCTAATTGTTGAACAAAATGAAGAAAATGCGTGCCAGCAAGCCAACCCGACATCCAAAATAAATACCTGTATATGATGTCCGTCTTAAATAAAAGTACGGGAAATCCTAGGTTGTAGAGTTTATCACAGCGTATGGTAACGCTCGTCATGCGTTCAAAAACCCCGTTTGCTAGTAGAGTGGCAGCGTATTATAAACGCGCCCTCCGAAATAAAAGAAGGACTGAGATTAACTTTCAAATAGCTGCAGGGCAATAAGGTGAGCTGAAAGAACGGTAGAAACGAGTTTTGGGCGCCATCTTGGGGGTATGAAGTGATGCGCGCCTTAGGACTAAGGACATGCAGTGTAGTGGAGGAGAAAAGAAAGTAGAATGGGCAATCGAAGTGCCTCCACCCATATGAAAGGTGGATATAAAAAAGTAAGAGAGGAGAAATGTACTTCATAATCCAGATAAATGTATAGCAAAGTTTACAAAAAGGTCTACCATATTGAGTCACATATAGAAAGAAACCAACAGAGCATAATGACAGAAATCAAACGTTACAGCACAACATCAGCAAGTTCAGTCAAAGAAAGTATAATAAATTGGATAACAAGCATGATCTACATGGAATGATAATACAGACAGAATGGTATTACACATACTGTAAATATAATTTCTATTATGAGATAATTTCCACAGTTTAGAGATTTGAAAATGATGCCACAGAATTAAACACAAATGATGAAAGCAACAAGGGAGATGTGTAAATTCATGATTCCTTATAGATGCGGGGAAAAGAAACGCCAGATAGTTTAACGTTCTTGAAACGTATAGTGCATTAGTCAATTAACAGAACAAAAAGTCAGACACATGGACTGATCTAAGAGGCATGGTACAAATGCTGAAGTGAACCCAATTACAGAAACACATGCAGGTCCTTCTGTACATTAAGACCCCGTTCTACCGCCCGTAGCTTAATGATCCATCTGCTCTCCAGGCGTCTGAGGGCCACAGTACGGTTACCTCCTCGTGGTGTTCTATTAAGCGAGTCAATTCCGTGTATGGTGATATCTAGGCGTTCCCTATGCTCATGTGCCTCATTATAATGAATGGCAAAGGGGTAGTTAATGTTTGAGGTACGTATGGCTCTAAGATGTTCTTGAATCCTCTCTTTTAATGGTCGAATTGTGCTACCCACATATATAAGTCCACACGTACAGACAATGCAATAAACAACAAAGCTTGTATTACAATTAATGAATTGCTTAAGTACATGTGTAACAGGAGTGTTGTATTGAAATGTAACTGTCTTGTCTTTGATGTATCCACAAATGTTGCAGTGGCCACATCTATAAGTACCCGGGGGTGGTTTAGGCAACCAGGTATCTCTAACCTCAGGTGGTAAGAAACTATGACATAAATGGTCCCGCAAGGTGGTACCCCTTTTGAAAATGATGTTCGGTTTTTCGGAAATGCCCTTTTTGAGTGTATCGTCCATTAAGAGCAGAGACCAATGCTTGCGTATAATTTTCGATACTTGAGGACTCAGTGCACTGTGTTTGATAACGAGAGATATTCGATTGTGCGTATTATTCTTCTTGGAATTCGTTAGTAGGTCGGAGCGTTTACTTTTTAGGATCTTATTGCACGCTTTTTTGAGGATCTGGGGGTGATAACCCCTAAGTCTAAATCGCGATTCCATGTGGCGTAGTTCCTCATGGAATATATGCTCCTCACTGCAATTACGCCTTATCCTAGTACTCTCCCCATAAGGAATGGCATTAATCTGGGGCCTAGGATGTGAACTGGAGGCATGTAGGACAGCATTACACGCTGTTGGTTTCCTAAATAACTTGGTACAGATTTTGCCGTGTTTGATATAGATGGTAAGGTCCAAAAAATCAATGGAAGATTGGCTGGCTGCATGGGTGAATTTGATGTTGAATGTATTGTTGTTAAGATGTTCAGTGAACAATGTAAGAGAAGTAGAGTCACCCGACCAAAAAACTAAAATGTCGTCAATGTATCTGCCCCAGTAAAGAATGTGTTGTGTCAAAGTCGGTGGACATGTACGCCACAAGTGAGTTTTCTCCATGTAGCCCATATATAGATTGGCATAGGACGGAGAGAATTTTGCCCCCATCGCCACACCTTGAATTTGACGAAACCAGTTACCGTTGTGCATGAAGACATTATTGTCTAATACCAAGGTAATCATGTCCAGTAGCATATTGGTATGGTCTAATACTGTAGCATCTCTAGTATCTAGAAAATGCTGGATGGAAGAGAGTCCCAAAAGTCTCGGGATACTAGTATAGAGAGAGGTCACATCTAAAGTCACTAAGTAATGACCATCTGTCCAGTCAAAGTCCGCTATTTTACACAATAGGTCTTTTGTGTCTCTGATATATGACGGTAAGTTTTCCTCCAGGACTAGGCGGCCTGTTCCTGCGCAATCTGTGCTCCTCCACAGTTGCTGCATGCGACTTGCACTGGCGCATTTCCTTGTCAGGAAAGAAAGTTCATTGGGTCCTGCCAGTTGCGGAAGTAAGAAACAGGGCTGCTGGTGCAGCATAGGATAAAAACTGATGCAATATCACCTCGACGGATGGTCATAGTTAATGAAAGCTTATCCACTGCCTTTGCAGGCACAGTCTATACCTCTGAAAAACAGGAAGCATCACACAGACTGTCACATCCCTATAACTGCCTGGGTAACCTGTGTGTAGAAGCAAAAGCTTGGGCTTTAGTTACTATCGTGGCGCCCTGAAATGGGCACTTAGGCCACTTGGTGGTAACTGCTGGAGAGGAGTTGTAAAGAGTTCTTTGATCCTCTGCAATCAAGTTGCACATGCACAAACAGCTGAGCAAATACTGCCCTGCAAGTGAAAAAAAGCCACAAATTAACATTGTTTTATTTGTTTCTGCTTCACACTCCGTGTGCAGCCATGGCCCTTGATTCTCCTTTCCTATAAATTCAATTTACATTTTATGACTATGTAGTCCACCTTACATATGACTGTTACACAATGGACAATTACTACTTTACCCCAGTGTGATGCTTTTGCTTTATTTTATCCTTACTCCGTGTCTATAATATGTGACAGCAGTGCTTAATTTGTAAATAATCACGTAGGTGCCTAAAGCTTTACTTTGCAACGTGTGGCTGCTGCAGTTCAATGTGAATACTGAGGCAGCATTATTCTAAAGCCATCTCTGGCATTTTTAATATATGTACAGCAACTTTTAACCCCTTGCAGGGCCACTGGGATTATGTGGCAGGAAAAAAACAAATTATGAGGCAGGGTCGACCAATTTATGTTATCTAACTCAAGTAAATGCGAGACCTATTGCATGGTAAATGCTTGTTAAAATCTTGGAGTGAAGAGAGGAGGTCTTCCTTAGTCAACGCCATTGTGCCGTCCCTGGTAGTAGAAAGATGTACATCTCTTGACTCCATTGGTTGAGAGTAGCTGGACATTGTATTTGGTTGTGTCTTTTTCAGAGGCATGTCGGCTGCATCCTAGGGCCAAGGCAAACGACTCAGGGAAAGGGGCGTCAAAGCACATCCCCTAGTAAGCCGCTGGGAGCCAAGTACTCATTAAGATTATCCCTATCAGCTCACCGTGTTGCAAGCAGTGTGGCGCTGGGGGTCAACCAGATTATGGTAAAATGAAAAGTGCTTCTGGTTGGAATCTTTGCACTCCAAGCTGCAATAAACGTCACAAAGATTCATACTGTGGAACAGCTGGGTAGTTGATCCAGGCCTCTGTATATCAGTTCTCAGTGCTCCACCATCAACCTAGTACTACTGTCTATGGGGTCCTCGCAGTCTGCTCCATGAAGCAGGGTTGCTGTATATCGTGGCGTGGCCTTTGACTTTAGAGATAGCCTCTTTCTACCACATGCCACAGTAGGTGGCAGAGGAGAATGCTTTTGTGCAGTTGAAAGAAGGGGTGAACTCAGGATATCACTGAATTCCAGGGCCCGAGCTAGATTGCCTTTCAAGCTACTAGATTCTGCCCCTGTAGGCTTTCATCATGCATGCCACGAGTTGCGCTGCTGCCAGGGTATGTTGAATTGCGGCTGCCACATTAGGGTCAGGCAAACGGGTGGGCCTCAGAAGTTGGGCATTAACCCCTTCGCTGCCAGGCCTTTTCCCCCTCCTGTGCCGGGCCTTTTTTTGCCTATTTGGGGCAGTTCGCGCTTAGGCCCTCATAACTTTTTGTCCACATAAGCTAACCAAGCCAAATTTGCGTCCTTTTTTTCCAACATCCTAGGGATTCTAGAGGTACCCAGACTTTGTGGGTTCCCTTGAAGGAGGCCAAGAAATTGGCCAAAATACAGTGAAAATTTCGTTTTTTTAAAAAAAATTGGAAAAAGTGGCTGCAGAAAAAGGCTTGTGGTTTTTCCCCTGAAAATGGCATCAACAAAGGGTTTGCAAGGCTAAACTCAGCAGCTTCCCAGCTTTCAGGAACAGGCAGACTTGAATCAGAAAACCCAATTTTTCAACACAATTTTGGCATTTTACTGGGGCATACCCCATTTTTGCAGTTTTTTGTGCTTTCAGCCTCCTTCCAGTCAGTGACAGAAATGGGCATGAAACCAATGCTGGATCCCAGAAACCTAAACATTTCTGAAAAGTAGACAAAATTCTGAATTCAGCAAGGGGTCATTTGTGTAGATCCTACAAGGGTTTCCTACAGAAAATAACAACTGAAAAAGAAAAATATTGAAATTGAGGTGAAAAAAACATAAATGTTTCTCTACGTTTTACTCTGTAACTTTTCCCTGCAATGTCAGATTATCGAAAGCAATATACCGTTACGTCTGCTGGACTCCTCTGGTTGCGGGGATATATAGGGCTTGTAGGTTCATCAAGAACCCAAGGAACCCAGAGCCAATAAATGAGCTGCACCCTGAGGTGCATTTTCAATCTATACCGGGTATAAAGCAATTCATTTGCTGAAATATAAAGAGTAAAAAATTGCTATCAAGAAAACCTTTGTATTTCCAAAAAGGGCACAAGATAAGGTGTTGAGGAGCAGTGGTTATTTGCACATATCTGAATTCCGGGGTGACCAAACTAGCATGTGAATTACAGGGCATTTCTCAAATAGATGTCTTTTTTACACACTCTCCTATATTTGGAAGGAAAAAATGTAGAGAAAGACAAGGGGCAATAACACTTGTTTTGCTAATCTATGTTCCCCCAAGTCTCCCGATAAAAAAGATACCTCACTTGTGTGGGTAGGCCTAGCGCCGGCGACAGGAAACACCCCAAAGCGCAACGTGGACACATCCTAAATTTTGGAAAAAAACAGAGGTGTTTTTTGCGAAGTGCCTACCTGTAGATTTTGGCCTCTAGCTCAGCCGGCACCTAGGGAAACCTACCAAACCTGTGCATTTCTGAAAACTAGAGACCTAGGGGAATCCAAGGAGGGGTGACTTGCGGGGCTCGGACCAGGTTCTGTTACCCAGAATCCTTTGCAAACCTCAAAATTTGGCTAAAAAAACACATGTCCCTCACATTTTTGTGGCAGAAAGTTCTGGAATCTGAGAGGAGCTACAAATTTCCTTCCGCCCAGCATTCCCCCAAGTCTCCCGATAAAAATGATACCTCACTTGCGTGGGTAGGCCTAGCGCCGGCGACAGGAAACACCCCAAAGCGCAACGTGGACACATCCTAAATTTTGGAAAAAAACAGAGGTGTCTTTTGCGAAGTGCCTACCTGTAGATTTTGGCCTCTAGCTCAGCCGGCACCTAGGGAAACCTACCAAACCTGTGCATTTCTGAAAACTAGAGACCTAGGGGAATCTAAGGAGGGGTGACTTGCAGGGCTCGGACCAGGTTCTGTTACCCAGAATCCTTTGCAAACCTCAAAATTTGGCTAAAAAAACACATGTCCCTCACATTTCTGTGGCAGAAAGTTCTGGAATCTTAGAGGAGCTACAAATTTCCTTCCACCCAGCGTTCCCCCAAGTCTCCCGATAAAAATGACACCTCACTTGCGTGGGTAGGCCTAGCGCCGGCGACAGGAAACACCCCAAAGCGCAACGTGGACACATCCTAAATTTTGGAAAAAAACAGAGGTGTTTTTTGCGAAGTGCCTACCTGTAGATTTTGGCCTCTAGCTCAGCCGGCACCTAGGGAAACCTACCAGACCTGTGCATTTCTGAAAACTAGAGACCTAGGGGAATCTAAGGAGGGGTGACTTGCGGGGCTCGGACCAGGTTCTGTTACCCAGAATCCTTTGCAAACCTCAAAATTTGGCTAAAAAAACACATGTCCCTCACATTTCTGTGGCAGAAAGTTCTGGAATCTTAGAGGAGCTACAAATTTCCTTCCACCCAGCGTTCCCCCAAGTCTCCCGATAAAAATGACACCTCACTTGCGTGGGTAGGCCTAGCGCCGGCGACAGGAAACACCCCAAAGCGCAACGTGGACACATCCTAAATTTTGGAAAAAAACAGAGGTGTTTTTTGCGAAGTGCCTACCTGTAGATTTTGGCCTCTAGCTCAGCCGGCACCTAGGGAAACCTACCAGACCTGTGCATTTCTGAAAACTAGAGACCTAGGGGAATCTAAGGAGGGGTGACTTGCGGGGCTCGGACCAGGTTCTGTTACCCAGAATCCTTTGCAAACCTCAAAATTTGGCTACAAAAACACATGTCCCTCACATTTTTGTGGCAGAAAGTTCTGGAATCTGAGAGGAGCTACAAATTTCCTTCCGCCCAGCATTCCCCCAAGTCTCCCGATAAAAATGATACCTCACTTGCGTGGGTAGGCCTAGCGCCGGCGACAGGAAACACCCCAAAGCGCAACGTGGACACATCCTAAATTTTGGAAAAAAACAGAGGTGTTTTTTGCGAAGTGCCTACCTGTAGATTTTGGCCTCTAGCTCAGCCGGCACCTAGGGAAACCTACCAAACCTGTGCATTTCTGAAAACTAGAGACCTAGGGGAATCTAAGGAGGGGTGACTTGCAGGGCTCGGACCAGGTTCTGTTACCCAGAATCCTTTGCAAACCTCAAAATTTGGCTAAAAAAACACATGTCCCTCACATTTCTGTGGCAGAAAGTTCTGGAATCTTAGAGGAGCTACAAATTTCCTTCCACCCAGCGTTCCCCCAAGTCTCCCGATAAAAATGACACCTCACTTGCGTGGGTAGGCCTAGCGCCGGCGACAGGAAACACCCCAAAGCGCAACGTGGACACATCCTAAATTTTGGAAAAAAACAGAGGTGTTTTTTGCGAAGTGCCTACCTGTAGATTTTGGCCTCTAGCTCAGCCGGCACCTAGGGAAACCTACCAGACCTGTGCATTTCTGAAAACTAGAGACCTAGGGGAATCTAAGGAGGGGTGACTTGCGGGGCTCGGACCAGGTTCTGTTACCCAGAATCCTTTGCAAACCTCAAAATTTGGCTAAAAAAACACATGTCCCTCACATTTCTGTGGCAGAAAGTTCTGGAATCTGAGAGGAGCTACAAATTTCCTTCCACCCAGCGTTCCCCCAAGTCTCCCGATAAAAATGACACCTCACTTGCGTGGGTAGGCCTAGCGCCGGCGACAGGAAACACCCCAAAGCGCAACGTGGACACATCCTAAATTTTGGAAAAAAACAGAGGTGTTTTTTGCGAAGTGCCTACCTGTAGATTTTGGCCTCTAGCTCAGCCGGCACCTAGGGAAACCTACCAAACCTGTGCATTTCTGAAAACTAGAGACCTAGGGGAATCCAAGGAGGGGTGACTTGCGGGGCTCGGACCAGGTTCTGTTACCCAGAATCCTTTGCAAACCTCAAAATTTGGCTAAAAAAACACATGTCCCTCACATTTCTGTGGCAGAAAGTTCTGGAATCTGAGAGGAGCTACAAATTTCCTTCCACCCAGCGTTCCCCCAAGTCTCCCGATAAAAATGATACCTCACTTGCGTGGGTAGGCCTAGCGCCGGCGACAGGAAACACCCCAAAGCGCAACGTGGACACATCCTAAATTTTGGAAAAAAACAGAGGTGTTTTTTGCGAAGTGCCTACCTGTAGATTTTGGCCTCTAGCTCAGCCGGCACCTAGGGAAACCTACCAAACCTGTGCATTTCTGAAAACTAGAGACCTAGGGGAATCCAAGGAGGGGTGACTTGCGGGGCTCGGACCAGGTTCTATTACCCAGAATCCTTTGCAAACCTCAAAATTTGGCTACAAAAACACATGTCCCTCACATTTTTGTGGCAGAAAGTTCTGGAATCTGAGAGGAGCTACAAATTTCTTTCCACCCAGCGTTCCCCCAAGTCTCCCGATAAAAAAGATACCTCACTTGCGTGGGTAGGCCTAGCGCCGGAGACAGGAAACACCCCAAAGCGCAACGTGGACACATCCTAAATTTTGGAAAAAAACAGAGGTGTTTTTTGCGAAGTGCCTACCTGTAGATTTTGGCCTCTAGCTCAGCCGGCACCTAGGGAAACCTACCAAACCTGTGCATTTCTGAAAACTAGAGACCTAGGGGAATCCAAGGAGGGGTGACTTGCGGGGCTCGGACCAGGTTCTGTTACCCAGAATCCTTTGCAAACCTCAAAATTTGGCTAAAAAAACACATGTCCCTCACATTTCTGTGGCAGAAAGTTCTGGAATCTGAGAGGAGCTACAAATTTCCTTCCACCCAGCGTTCCCCCAAGTCTCCCGATAAAAATGATACCTCACTTGCGTGGGTAGGCCTAGCGCCGGCGACAGGAAACACCCCAAAGCGCAACGTGGACACATCCTAAATTTTAGGAAAAAACAGAGGTGTTTTTTGCGAAGTGCCTACCTGTAGATTTTGGCCTCTAGCTCAGCCGGCACCTAGGGAAACCTACCAAACCTGTGCATTTCTGAAAACTAGAGACCTAGGGGAATCCAAGGAGGGGTGACTTGCGGGGCTCGGACCAGGTTCTGTTACCCAGAATCCTTTGCAAACCTCAAAATTTGGCTAAAAAAACACATGTCCCTCACATTTCTGTGGCAGAAAGTTCTGGAATCTGAGAGGAGCTACAAATTTCCTTCCACCCAGCGTTCCCCCAAGTCTCCCGATAAAAATGATACCTCACTTGCGTGGGTAGGCCTAGCGCCGGCGACAGGAAACACCCCAAAGCGCAACGTGGACACATCCTAAATTTTGGAAAAAAACAGAGGTGTTTTTTGCGAAGTGCCTACCTGTAGATTTTGGCCTCTAGCTCAGCCGGCACCTAGGGAAACCTACCAAACCTGTGCATTTCTGAAAACTAGAGACCTGGGGGAATCCAAGGAGGGGTGACTTGCGGGGCTCGGACCAGGTTCTGTTACCCAGAATCCTTTGCAAACCTCAAAATTTGGCTAAAAAAACACATGTCCCTCACATTTTTGTGGCAGAAAGTTCTGGAATCTGAGAGGAGCTACAAATTTCCTTCCACCCAGCGTTCCCCCAAGTCTCCCGATAAAAATGATACCTCACTTGCGTGGGTAGGCCTAGCGCCGGCGACAGGAAACACCCCAAAGCGCAACGTGGACACATCCTAAATTTTGGAAAAAAACAGAGGTGTTTTTTGCGAAGTGCCTACCTGTAGATTTTGGCCTCTAGCTCAGCCGGCACCTAGGGAAACCTACCAAACCTGTGCATTTCTGAAAACTAGAGACCTAGGGGAATCCAAGGAGGGGTGACTTGCGGGGCTCGGACCAGGTTCTGTTACCCAGAATCCTTTGCAAACCTCAAAATTTGGCTAAAAAAACACATGTCCCTCACATTTCTGTGGCAGAAAGTTCTGGAATCTGAGAGGAGCTACAAATTTCCTTCCACCCAGCGTTCCCCCAAGTCTCTCGATAAAAATGATACCTCACTTGCGTGGGTAGGCCTAGCGCCGGCGACAGGAAACACCCCAAAGCGCAACGTGGACACATCCTAAATTTTGGAAAAAAACAGAGGTGTTTTTTGCGAAGTGCCTACCTATAGATTTTGGCCTCTAGCTCAGCCGGCACCTAGGGAAACCTACCAAACCTGTGCATTTCTGAAAACTAGAGACCTAGGGGAATCCAAGGAGGGGTGACTTGCGGGGCTCGGACCAGGTTCTGTTACCCAGAATCCTTTGCAAACCTCAAAATTTGGCTAAAAAAACACATGTCCCTCACATTTTTGTGGCAGAAAGTTCTGGAATCTGAGAGGAGCTACACATTTCCTTCCACCCAGCGTTCCCCCACGTCTCCCGATAAAAATGATACCTCACTTGTGTGGGTAGGCCTAGCGCCCGCAACAGGAAACACCCCAAAGCGCAACGTGGACACATCACAGAAAACAGACCTGTTTTTAGCAAAGTGCCTACATGTAGATTTTGGCCTGTAGCTCAGCCGCCACCTAGGGAAACCTACCAAACCTGTGCATTTCTGAAAACTAGAGACCTAGGGGAATCCAAGATGGGGTGACTTGTGTGGCTCGGACCAGGTTCTGTTACCCAGAATCCTTTGCAAACCTCAAAATTTGGCTAAAAAAACACATGTTCCTCACATTTCTGTGGCAGAAAGTTCTACAATCTGAGAGGAGCCACAAATTTCCTTCCACCCAGCGTTCCCCCACGTCTCCCGATAAAAATGAAACCTCACTTGTGTGGGTAGGCCTAGCGCTCGCGACAGGAAATGGCCCAAAACACAACGTGGACACATCACATTTTTTCATAGAAAACAGTGCCTACGTGTGGATTTTGGTCTCTAGCTCAGCCGGCACCTGGGGAAACCTAGCAAACCAGCGCATTTTTGAAAACTAGAGACCTAGGGGAATCCAAGATGGGGTGATTTGCGGGGCTCTGACCAGGTTGTGTTACCCAGAATTCTTTGCAAACATCAAAATCTGGCTAAATAACACTTTTTCCTCTCATTTCGGTGACAGAAAGTTCTAGAATCTGAGAGGAGCCACAAATTTCCTTCCACCCAGCGTTCCCCTAAGTCTCTCCATAAAAATGGTACCTCACTTGTGTGGGTAGGCCTAGCGCCCACAAAAGGAAATGGCCCAAAACACAACATATTTTTTCACAGAAAACAGAGGTGTTTTTTGCAAAGTGCCTACCTGGGGATTTTGGCCTGTAGCTCAGCCGGCCCCGGGGGGGGGGGGGGGGGGGGGGGGGGGTGAGGGGGAAATGCCCTCAAATAAATTTGACCCCCCACCCCCCCAAACCCCCCCTGCCCAGGTGCGACCCTTGCCTACGGGGTCGCTACCCCTGCGTGACATTGGCGCCAAAAAACAAATTCCCGGTGCCTAGTGGTTTCTGCCCCCTTGGGGGCAGATTGACCTAAAATCGACCAATCTGCCCCCAAGGGGGGCAGAAATGGTCTAAACACAGTTTGCCCCCCAGATGGGTCGCTCCCCATCTCTAAAAAAACAAACATACAAAAAAAAAAAACACACAAAAAAATTTTGCCCTGGCGCCTAGAGGTTTCTGCCCCCCCCCTGGTGGCAGATCGGCCTAATAATAGGCCGATCTGCCCCCAGGGGGGGCAGAAATGGCCTAAAATAAATTTGCCCCCCGAACATCCACCCCCCGCCCCCGGAGCGACCCTTGCCTATGGGGTCGCTCCCCCTGTGTGACATTGGCGCCAAAAAACAAATCCCCGGTGCCTAGTGGTTTCTGCCCCCTTGGGGCAGATTGACCTAAAATCTACCAGTCTGCCCCCAAGGGGGGCAGAAATGGTCTAAACACAATTTGCCCCCCAGGGGAGCGACCCTTGCCTGATGGGTCGCTCCCCATCTCTAAAAAAAACCAAACAAAAAAAAAAAAAAAACACACAAAAAAAATTTGCCCTGGCAACAAGAGGTTTCTGGCCCCCCTGGGGGCAGAAATGGCCTAAAATAAATTTGCCCCCCGAACACCCACTCCCCCCCCCCGGAGGGACCCTTGCCTACGGGGTCGCTCCCCCTGCGTGACATTGGCGCCGAAAAACAAATCCCCGGTGCCTAGTGGTTTCTGCCCCCTTGGGGCAGATTGACCTAAAATCTACCAATCTGCCCCCAAGGGGGGCAGAAATGGTCTAAACACAATTTGCCCCCCAGGGGAGCGACCCTTGCCTGATGGGTCGCTCCCCATCTCTAAAAAAAACCAAACAAACAAAAAAAAACACAAAAAAAAAAATTGCCCTGGCAACAAGAGGTTTCTGCCCCCCCTGGGGGCAGATCGGCCTAATAATAGGCCGATCTGCCCCCAGGGGGGGCAGAAATGGCCTAAAATAAATTTGCCCCCCGAACACCCACTCCCCCCCCCCCGGAGGGACCCTTGCCTACGGGGTCGCTCCCCCTGCGTGACATTGGCGCCAAAAAACAAATCCCCGGTGCCTAGTGGTTTCTGCCCCCTTGGGGCAGATTGACCTAAAATCTACCAATCTGCCCCCAAGGGGGGCAGAAATGGTCTAAACACAATTTGCCCCCCAGGAGAGCGACCCTTGCCTGATGGGTCGCTCCCCATCTCTAAAAAAAAAAAAACAAACAAAAAAAAAAACACAGAAAAAAAATTTGCCCTGGCAACAAGAGGTTTCTGCCCCCCCTGGGGGCAGATCGGCCTAACAATAGGCCGATCTGCCCCCAGGGGGGGCAGAAATGGCCTAAAATAAATTTGCCCCCCGAACACCCCCCCCCCCGAGCGACCCTTGCCTACGGGGTCGCTCCCCCTGCGTGACATTGGCGCCAAAAAACAAATCCCCGATGCCTAGTGGTTTCTGCCCCCTTGGGGCAGATTGACCTAAAATCTACCAATCTGCCCCCAAGGGGGGCAGAAATGGTCTAAACACAATTTGCCCCCCAGGGGAGCGACCCTTGCCTGATGGGTCGCTCCCCATCTCTAATAAAAAAAAAAAAAAAAAAAAAAAAACACAAAAAAAAAAATTGCCCTGGCAACAAGAGGTTTCTGCCCCCCCTGGGGGCAGATCGGCCTAATAATAGGCCGATAAATTTGCCCCCCGAACACCCACTCCCCACCCCCCGGAGGGACCCTTGCCTACGGGGTCGCTCCCCCTGCGTGACATTGGCGCCAAAAAACAAATCCCCGGTGCCTAGTGGTTTCTGCCTCCTTGGGGCAGATTGACCTAAAATCTACCAATCTGCCCCCAAGGGGGGCAGAAATGGTCTAAACACAATTTGCCCCCCAGGGGAGCGACCCTTGCCTGATGGGTCGCTCCCCATCTCTAAAAAAAAAACAAACAAACAAAAAAAAAACACAATTTTTTTTTTTGCCCTGGCAACAAGAGGTTTCTGCCTCCCCTGGGGGCAGATCGGCCTAATAATAGTCCGATCTGCCCCCAGGGGGGGCAGAAATGGCCTAAAATAAATTTGCCCCCTGAACCCCCAGCCCCCCCCCACCCGGAGCGACCATTGCCTACGGGGTCGCTCCCCCTGCGTGACATTGGCGCCAAAAAACAAATCCCCGGTGCCTAGTGGTTTCTGCCCCCTTGGGGCAGATTGACCTAAAATCGACCAATCTGCCCCCAAGGGGGGCAGAAATGGTCTAAACACAATTTGCCCCCCAGGGGAGCGACCCTTGCCTGATGGGTCGCTCCCCATCTCTAAAAAAAAACAAACAAACAAAAAAAAAAACACAGAAAAAAAATTTGCCCTGGCAACAAGAGGTTTCTGCCCCCCCTGGGGGCAGATCGGCCTAATAATAGGCCGATCTGCCCCCAGGGGGGGCAGAAATGGCCTAAAATAAATTTGCCCCCCCGAACACCCCCCCCCCGAGCGACCCTTGCCTACGGGGTCGCTCCCCCTGCGTGACATTGGCGCCAAAAAACAAATCCCCGGTGCCTAGTGGTTTCTGCCCCCTTGGGGCAGATTGACCTAAAATCTACCAATCTGCCCCCAAGGGGGGCAGAAATGGTCTAAACACAATTTGCCCCCCAGGGGAGCGACCCTTGCCTGATGGGTCGCTCCCCATCTCTAAAAAAAAAAAAAACAAACAAAAAAAAAAAACAATTTTTTTTTTTGCCCTGGCAACAAGAGGTTTCTGCCTCCCCTGGGGGCAGATCGGCCTAATAATAGTCCGATCTGCCCCCAGGGGGGGCAGAAATGGCCTAAAATAAATTTGCCCCCTGAACCCCCAGCCCCCCCCCACCCGGAGCGACCATTGCCTACGGGGTCGCTCCCCCTGCGTGACATTGGCGCCAAAAAACAAATCCCCGGTGCCTAGTGGTTTCTGCCCCCTTGGGGCAGATTGACCTAAAATCGACCAATCTGCCCCCAAGGGGGGCAGAAATGGTCTAAACACAATTTGCCCCCCAGGGGAGCGACCCTTGCCTGATGGGTCGCTCCCCATCTCTAAAAAAAAACAAACAAACAAAAAAAAAAACACAGAAAAAAAAATTGCCCTGGCAACAAGAGGTTTCTGCCCCCCCTGGGGGCAGATCGGCCTAATAATAGGCCGATCTGCCCCCAGGGGGGGCAGAAATGGCCTAAAATAAATTTGCCCCCCCGAACACCCCCCCCCCCCGAGCGACCCTTGCCTACGGGGTCGCTCCCCCTGCGTGACATTGGCGCCAAAAAACAAATCCCCGGTGCCTAGTGGTTTCTGCCCCCTTGGGGCAGATTGACCTAAAATCTACCAATCTGCCCCCAAGGGGGGCAGAAATGGTCTAAACACAATTTGCCCCCCAGGGGAGCGACCCTTGCCTGATGGGTCGCTCCCCATCTCTAAAAAAAAAACAAACAAACAAAAAAAAAAACACAATATTTTTTTTTGCCCTGGCAACAAGAGGTTTCTGCCTCCCCTGGGGGCAGATCGGCCTAATAATAGTCCGATCTGCCCCCAGGGGGGACAGAAATGGCCTAAAATAAATTTGCCCCCTGAACCCCCCCCCCCCCCCCCCCCGGAGCGACCATTGCCTACGGGGTCGCTCCCCCTGCGTGACATTGGCGCCAAGAAACAAATCCCCGGTGCCTAGTGGTTTCTGCCCCCTTGGGCAGATTGACCTAAAATCGACCAATCTGCCCCCAAGGGGGGCAGAAATGGGCTAAACACAATTTGCCCCACAGGGGAGCGACCCTTGCCTGATGGGTCGCTCCCCTTCTCTAAAAAAAACACCAAACCAATAAAAAAAACACAAAAAAAAAATGTGCCCTGGCGCCTAGAGGTTTCTGCCCCCCCTGGGGGTAGACCGGCCTAATACCAATAGGCCGATCTGCCCCCAGGGGGGGGCAGAGATGGCCTAAAATAATTTTGCCCCCCCCACCCCTACCCCCCCCCCCCGGGGAGCGACCCTTGACTACAAGGTCGCTCCCCTTGTGTGACGGCGCAAAAAAAAGATCCCTGGTGCCTAGTGGTTTCTGCCCCCCTTGGGGGCAGATTGACCTAAAATCGGCCGATCTGCCCCCAAAGCGGGCAGAAATGGCCTAAATACATTTTGCCCCTCCAGGGGAGCGACCCTTGTCCAAGGGGGTCGCTCCCCATCTGTAAAACAGAAAAACAAAAAATCCCTGGTGCCTAGTGGTTTCTGCCCCCCTTGGGGGCAGATCAGCCGAATCAAAATAGGCTGATCTACCCCCCCCAGGGGGGCAGAAATGGCCTAAAATAATCCCCCCCCCAGGGAGCGACCCTTGCCTAACGGGTCGCTCCCCTTGCGTGAAATTCACGCAAAAAAAAAAAAAACTCCCTGGTGTCTAATGGTTTCTGCCCCCCTTGGGGGCAGATTGGCCTCATCAAAATAGGCCAATCTGCCCCCAAGGGGGGCAGAAATGGCCTAAATATAATTTGCCCCCTAGGGGAGCGACCCTTGCCTAAGGGGTCGCTCCCCACCTAAAAAAAAAAGAAGACATAACAAAAAGAAAAAAAAAAAACCAAAGATCCCTGGTGCCTAGAGGTTTCTGCCCCCCCTGGGGGCAGATCGGCCTAATAATAGGCCGATCTGTCCCCAGGGGGGGCAGAAAAGGCCTTCCCAAAAAATTGCCCCCCCTGGGAGCGACCCTTGCCAAAGGGGTCGCTTTGTTGCGTGACATACGCGCGCAAAAACAAACTCCCTGGTGTCTAATGGTTTCTGCCCCCCTTGGGGGCAGATTGGCCTTATCAAAATAGGCCAATCTGCCCCCAAGGTGGGCAGAAATGGCCTAAATATATATTGCCCCATAGGGGAGCGACCCTTGCCTAAGGGATCGCTCCCCACCTAAAAAAAAGAAATCATCACAAAAAAAAAAAAAAAAAAAAAAGGTCCCTGGTGCCTAGAGGTTTCTGCACCCCCTGGGGGCAGATCGGCCTAATAATAGGCCTTCCTAAAAAAATGCCCCCCTGGGAGCGACCCTTGCCCAAAGGGTCGCTCCCTTTTGCCAATTTCAAGGAAAAAAAAAAAATCCCTGGTGTCTAGTGGGGTTGCAAGCAATCCGGCTTTTGAAACCTGTGAGAGACTTCAAAGGGAAGGAAATACATTTCCTTCCCTTTGAAGCCTCTCGGGGCCTCCCCCATGGGATTGAAAAAGAAATGCAAAAGCATTTCTTTTTCAATCGCGCTGGAAGCTCTGCTTCCAGCGCGATGGGGGAGACCCTGTGACTAATCAGCGCGCGCTCGCGCGCTGACGTCACAGGGGGGGTTGGGGGGGGTCGGGGGTGGGAGGGGAAGGGCTTCCCCTTCTATCCCTGACTTGGGGGGGTGGGGGGGAACCCCACAGAGGGAGCGAGAGCGCTCCCTCTGGGCTCTGTGCACAGGACGTAATGGTTACGTCCTGGGCACAGCAGCACTGTGCCTCAGGACGTAACCATTACGTCCTGGGCACAGAAGGGGTTAATATATACATTCTCGGGTACAGTGTGCAGCACTACACTGCTGCAGAGTGGCTTGAAAGAGGTGGAGCAGGGCAGAGCGCATTTTGCCCATTTCAGTGCCAGCTCTCACCAGGGTCGTGCTGACATAATGGCAGCCGCGGCTCAACCATTCTGCGTCAGAGGGCTGAGTTGGCTCCAGTGCTGAATTGGTGGCCTCCGGCAGGTTGGTTAGCCTCTCGGGGCTTAATGAATGTGTGTGCCAAGTTCGTTACAGGTTGGGCACATCGCTGCATTGATTGCAGAAATGAATGCAGCAGAGCACAGGTGGTTCACATCAACTCGGCCATGTTGACTCCAAAAACGGTTGGAGGAATTGTTTTTAAAAGGTTTGTTTTTGTATGGCTGTTGGAAAGTGGGTTATCGGTAGGGGCAAGTATGAACCTACTACTGGCAATTAGGCCACTAATCCTAATCAAATATATATTCAGTAAAGGTCTCAGTGAATTAGACCCTTGCTCAGCCCTTGGTAGCTGTAACCGAGCAGGCAGGCCTAACTTAGGAGACGAGTGTTGAGCATTCAAAAACACCATTACAGTAAATATGTGAGACACAGCATGCAATAAAAATCCCACACCAATTTATAAAACAGGCTATATTTTTAGGAGTAATTTGACACCAAAATGACAACCATCCAATGTAGGCAAATGGAGATATGAATATTTATAGAATATACACTTCCTAGTGCTTAGAAACACATAGGCCCTCATTACAACCCTGGAGGTAAGTGCCGCCTATCGCCGTGCTGACGGCCACCAAGATACCGTGACCGCGGTGGTATTCCGCTACCGGTATTATGACCCACACTGAGAAATCCGCCGCTATACAGCCACCCGCACAAGTCCGCCAGACCAAAGGTCAGGGATAAATTGGCGGTACCAAAGCCCCCACCGTTACGCCAACAGGAATATGCCCACAGTATCAGGACGCAAGAATCACCCCCGCGGTCTTTCAACCGCGGTAAACCATTGGCGGTACACACCGCCGCACTCAAAATACACACACTTACAAAACTACACCACATTGGACAATTCAAACTACACCCACCTGATACACATACACACACCACACCCACACACCCAATTCACTATAAAACACACACCCACATTACCCACAACCCTTTCCACAAAAAAGAAGTTTGCCAACAGAGAGAGACACAAGCCAGGAGCACCCACTCAATCTGAGCCACAGAACACCATCACCCATACACCATCCACGCACCTCACACCACACACCACAACACATCACCCCACACATCATTCCACACATCCTCACACATATCACTCACACTCACACCACATCCATGGCACCCCAAAGACATCCCAGGTTTTCAGAGGAGGAGCTAAGGGTCATGGTGGAGAAAATCACCTGGGTAGAGCCACAGCTATTCGGATCACAGGTGCAGCAGACGTCCATTGCTAGGAAGATGGAGCTATGGTGGAGGATCGTGGACAGGGTCAACGCTGTGGGACAGCACCCCAGAACAAGGGATGACATCAGGAAGAGGTGGAACAACCTACGGGGGAAGGTGCGTTCGTGGTTGCAAGACACCAGGTAGCCGTACAGAGGACTGGCGGTGGACCCCCACCTCCTCCCCCACAACTAACAACATGGGAGGAGCAAGTCTTGGCGACCATACTCCTGAGGGCCTGGCAGGAGTAGCAGGAGGACTGGACTCTGGTAAGTCAAATCATTACTACTATATCCCCCACCCTACCTGCATGCCATCACAAACTCCTACCCCTACCCTTACCCCATCACTCCACCACCTCATATATACCCCACCATCACAACCCACCCATCCCAAAACCAAGCCCTGCGTGTAACACCAATCCATGGACCACATCACAGATCTGCATGGACACCCATCTCCACAGCATGCACACTACTGACAATCACTTAGCCAAACAAAGCACAACTCACACGAGCCAAAGGTGCCTTGCTTATAACAACCATAGAGGGAAACATACCCATGCACAAGATGGCACACACAGATACAATAACACTGCATTTTCATCCCCACAGGACCCCCACTCAACGTCACCCGAGAGGAGTTGCCACCATCATCCAGTCCCCCCAGAGGAGGCCCACAGTGATGACAGCAGCTCTGCACGCCTGGATCACGATGACAAACCTGGCCCATCAGTGACCTCTGGGCAGTCGGGTACCCAGACACAGTCCCAACCCACCACAGAGCCTCCCCCTCAGGAAACACCTGCACAGCACCCATCCAGTGGGCCCATGCCACTGTCCCCGGACACGTCAACCAGCAGTGAGTCCACCACTACAGGGAGCCCAGGGAACTCCCACAAACACAGGACGATCAGGGACCTGGGGTCAGTGGCAGTTGGCACAGGGTTCAGGGGACAGAGGCACAGGACAACAGGGAAACTGGGAGGACTGCTGTGCGACAGGGGGAGGATAGGCCCAGGGAACCCACTCTCCAGGAGGCACTCTCCAACATCCTGGGAGCATACCACCATACCCAAGAGACCATGGGCCAGATACTGTACAAGTTGCAGGAGACCCAGCTGCTGCAGGAGGGACAGTACCAGGGGATCAGGGAGGACCTCAATAACATCTACACCATGCTGGTCACCATTGCAGGGGTGCTGGCAGACATGGGCAAGACCATGAGGGAGGCAGGTGCACACCAATGGGCCCCTGACACTAGCCAAACCGAAGAACAGCCGTCCACCTCCGCCGGCGCTTGTGGACAGGAGGCCCAGCCACAGGAGCAACAGGCCACAAGCACCCCACCCCCTGCAGAAGGAGAACCACCCTGCAAACGGTTCCTGCGATCCAGGCATAAGCCAGAGAACATTGCCAAGACCCCCACCAGGAAATAATACTCTCCTGATTGTCACCCTTCTGTCCCACTCTGTCACCCTGTCCCCCTTGAACTGCCATTACTCCCCTTCCTATGCCCCATTGGACAATGCACCTGTGATACAAAGAGACTTGACTCTAACAGGACATTCCTACACCATCACCCCAGCCTATTGCACATCCCCCTCTACGTATGAGCACTTAAATAAACACTCTTGGAACAAATACTAATCTTGAGTCTGTCAAATGACTGAATCATATATTACTACAACATTCTGAAAACACTGCAAGTCATATATACAGTCAGTCAGTCAAAGATCTTTATTCGGCATTTGCCTTAAAAGTACAAATTAAAATCACATATCCAAGTAAACAAACAAACAAAAGGGATTAAGACCCAGCTCATAACATCATATCTTTCATAGATTACAAAAAAGAGGGCAAAGCGATCTAGTCCAAGTTCCTCATTCGCAAAATATTCCAGTATTCTTATCAGAACATTAACTAAGGTCATATGATATAAAACCGGAAAACGTTTTAGCTACCCTGAAATATAATAAAAGCCTTTTTCCCTGTGGGAGGATCTATGCTATACCAAATCTAAAATCTAAAATTTAAAACAGAAATAAGTTCTAAAAGTCAGCATAAATAGATTAATAAATTGCAAACATTATTAGTAACGATTCCTAAAAACAATAGATGATCTGATAAAATGTAATACCTGAAAACAAATTTTGCCATTTGATAATTTCTGAAGATGTATGAAAGCTTCCTGATAATGGATTGGTCTTAATGTACGTAAAATAGGTAAGATAAAAGCATTCCTCGGGGTGGCATAAAGAGAAGAAAAAAGTGGGAAGTACTTTGCTTTGAACTAGCATCAGAGGGACAAGGTTGTAAATCTTTTTGCCAAATACACTGATTCGGAAAGGCCACCTTAAAATGAATCAAATTCAGTCTAAAAAAGGTTAACAGAGAATACATTTTTGGACATGAAAACCAGGTCAAATAGGGTTCTATATATAAGGCTTTAACAATCTGGATATAAGACTCTAAAGATTTCAATTCCAGACAGCTATGAAGTCTTATGTCTAAGGTATGCTCAGAGTATCGTGATTTCAGCAAAGACTTAGCAGTTGTGGTTATACAGTCATTTATACATTGTTATGACCTTTAGTGGGCAGCAGTAAACATACCAGGAGCCAGAGTGGGCCACAGAGATCTGAAAATAGAGATGCCAAAGGGTGCAGTAAGTGTCCATAGACATAGGAAAATCAGGCTGCCATGTACAATGTCCAGCAGAAAACTGAAATGTAAAGTGAAGTTACAGTGTCTTACCTGTGTGTCACTGGAAGTACTGCTGTATTATATTACTTCTGTTGTCCACATCTTCTTCCTCTGCCTCCTCTTCCGCACTGTCCACAGGCTCCACCGCTGCCAAAAGACCATCTCCAGGCTCATCCTCCTGCAGAAAAGGCACTTGGTGTCTCAAGGCCAGGTTGTGCAACATGCAACATGCAACGATTATCTGGCACACTTTCTTGGGTGAGTAGGACAGGGATCTACCGGTCAGATGGAGGCACCGGAACCTGGTCTTCAGGAGGCCAAAGGTCCTTTCAATGATCCTCCTTGTTCACCCATGTGCTTCATTGTAACATTCCTCTGCCCTTGTCCTGGCATTCCTCACTGGGGTCAGTAGCCATGAGAGGTTGGGGTAACCAGAGTCACCTGCAAATATCGAGGGATACCTGTTAGACACACACTAACCCTTAGGGACAGCTACATACCCAGACACAAACTTATACTAGGTGGTGACTTTGGGCCCACCTATTAGCCACACCCGGTGCCTCTGGAGTTGGCCCATCACATATGGGATGCTGCTATTCCGCAAGATAAAGGTGTCATGCACAGAGCCAGGAAACTTGGCATTCACATGGGAGATATACTGGTCCGCCAAACACACCATCTGCACATTCATAGAGTGATAGCTTTTTCTATTTCTGAACACTTGTTCATTTCTCCAGGGGGGGGATGGCAAATGCTACATGTGTACCATCTATGGCACCAATGATGTTGAGGATATGTCCCAGGGCATAAAAGTCAGCTTTCACTGTGGCCAAATCCTCCACCTTGGGGAATACAATGTAGCTGCGCATGTGTTTCAGCAGGGCTGACAACACTCTGGTCAGCACGTTTGAGAACATTGTCTGAGACATCCCTGATGCCATGGCCACTGTTGTTTGGAAGGAACCACTTGCCAGGCAATGGAGCACTGACAGGACCTGCACTAGAGGGAGGATACCTGTGGGCTGGTGGATAGCTGACATCAGGTCTGGCTCCAATTGGGAACACAGTTCTTGGATTGTGGCCCGATCAAGTCTGTAGGTTAGGATAATGTGTCTGTCCTCCATTGTCGCAAGATCCACCAGGGGTCTGTATACCCGAGGTTGTCGTCATCTGATATTTATCCTCAGCGGCAGAAGCCTATGGAGGAAAACGGTGAGCAGAGGGTCTTATTCACACATTAATTGAAATAATGATGCAACTTTTACTTTACAGAACATGTATCTGAATCTGAGAGTCTGTTGCTGTGCCAATGTCTGCTGTGACGCAGTTAGGTGCCATAGCCTGTGGCCCCCTGAAATGGCGGCTGCCTGACCTGTGAGGAGGGACAAGTGGAAATGAGGTAATTCCGCTGGTGTTGTGCGCCATTGCGGTAGGCAGTCTATGACTGCAGCGCAACTTCGCATTGGTTATCATTGGGCACTATGGGTTCCAGGAGCCAATGGTGATGTACGCCGGCGGTGACGGTACGCACCGCCGTGGACGTGTCCGCCATTTTCTATCTGTTCACTCACTTGCTACCTGACCTTCAACAGGAGAGGACCTACACTGCAGTTGCTGCTGTGACCTGTGTCTGGAAGCGACAATGGCTCATGTGTCTGGGGAAAGGGCCCCTGCCTTCACTGTGGGGGAGTTGTAGAAACTGGTGGATGGGATCCTACCCCAGTACACGTTACTCTATGGTCCTCCAGACAAACAGGTGAGTACACTGTGAACATGATGTGTGGGCCATGAATGTATGGACTTCTGTGTGTGTAAGCCACATGCAGGGGGGGCTGAGGTGTCCTGGCCAGGGTGATGCATGTATGGTGGTCATTGTATGTGCGTCAGGGGATGGGCGGGATCTGGTGGGCCATGAGTGTGACGATCTGGACAGTTAACTAATGCCCTTTTCTACTGTCTTTTCAATGCAGGTCTGCGTCTATCAGGAAAAGGGTATTTGGCGTGCCATCCCCAAGGAGGTGCGGACCCTGGGGGTCTTAGACAGGCAGAGCACCCACTGCCGCAAACGGTGGGAGGACCTGCGCTGCTGAGCAAGGAAGACGGCAGAGGCCCAGCTGGGGCTGGCCTCCCAACGAGGAAGGGGTGCCCGTCGTACCCTGACCCCCCTGATGTTCCCCATCCTGGCAGTGGGCTATCCGGAGTTGGATGGGCACTTGAAGGCATCACAGCAGCCACAAGGGGGTGAGTACAGATTCAGATTCATGACTTTGCACGCGTTAATGTTTACCTGAGTGGGGAATGTGGGCTGTGGGTGCCCCTAGACCAGGGAGAACATGGCAGGATAGGTCCCTTGTTGGGCAGGCTCAGAAGCACTCCACCCCCAATAGTGTTAGTGTTCATCTACTACTGGGCAGGGTCCTTTGGGTTTCAGGTGTGCAGCTAATGGTGTTAGGCATTGTACCCCATGGGCTGGTGACTATCTTACTAACTGGTAGTTCATGGCCTAGTGCATAGGGCTGCTCCCTGTGTGTTGTGTACGCCAACGGTAGTGGTGTTGCTGGCATTGACCAAGTGTATCCTCTGTCTCTTCCCCCCCTTTTTGTTTTGTCACCCTTTCCTTGTGTGCATTAGCATCATCTGGTGGAGGAGCAGAGGCACCGGCGATGGAGGGAGCTGCATCCCACATGGGCCTGGAGGCCGTATCCACCGATGGTGAGGGCACCAGTGGGATGGAGGGCGAGGGGAGCACCACGACGGGGACAGTAGGGGGCACCACAGACAGCGACTCCTCCTCAGTTGGAAGCTCCCTGACGGTGGTGGACACCTCTGTGCCCACCCCAACAACAGGTACAGCCGCCATCGCCTACCAGCAGTGCCCTCCCAGCAGCCCCTCAGCGTGTTTCCCGTGCCCTCTCACCCAGGAGGGTGGGCATCTCCTTCGCCCCAGGCACCTCAGGCCCTGCGCCCCAGTCAGCCCTGCTGCCCTCAGTGAGGAGGCTATTGACCTCCTGAGATCCCTCACTGTTGGGCAGTCAACCATACTGAGGGGGTCATTCTGACCCTGGCGGTCACCGACCGCCAGGGCCAACGACCGCGGAAGCACCGCCAACAGGCTGGCGGTGCTTCCATGCGGTCAGAAACGGGAAACCGGCGGTGCCCCACCGGTTTCCCGCTGCCCCAGGGAATCCTCCACGGCGACGCTGCTTGCAGCGCCGCCATAGGGATTCCGACCCCCTTACCGCCATCCTGTTCCTGGCGGTTTTCACCGCCAGGAACAGGATGGCGGTAATGGGTGTTGTGGGCCCCACATTGATTTTCAGTGTCTGCCAAGCAGACACTGAAAATCGCGACGGGTGCCACTGCACCCGTTGCACGCCTTCAACTCCGCCGGCTCCATTCGGAGCCGGCTTCCTCGTTGAAGGCGTTTTCCCGCTGGGCCGGCGGGCGGCCTTCTGGCGGTCGCCCGCCAGCCCAGCGGGAAAGCCAGAATGGCCGCCGCGGTCATTTGACCGCGGTGCGGTTATTCGGCGGCTCCCGCCGGGCGTGCGGTTACCGCCGCCGGCGGGAGTCGGAATGACCCCCTGAATGCCATCCAGGGTGTCGAGAGGAATTTGCAACAAAAAAATGCATACCTGGAGGGCATTCACTCTGACGTGGCGGCCCAACAGAGAGCATTTCAGGCTCTGGCCTCAGCACTGATGGCAGCCATTGTCCCTGTCTCTAGCCTCCCTCCTCCGACTTCCTCTATCCAGTCCCAATCCCCTCAACCTATCCCAAGAACACCTTGAGACCAGCATTCACCCAAATCACCACACAAAAGTGGCTCAGGCAAACACAAGCACCACACTTCACCTCACAGGCACTCACACAATCCCCATCCCCATGCAGACACACCAACATCCACTGCCTCCATTGTGTCCCCCTCCTCCTCATCGCCCAACTCCCTCCCAGTAGCATCTTCACTCACACCTGCATGCACTACATCCTCATCCACTAACTCCATCACCAGCACGCCCATCACTACACACCCCTCACTGGCAGTCACCGCCCCCACATCCATGCACACGTCCCCTGTGTCCTTTCCCTGTGTGTCTGTGACCTCTCCTCCCAAAGTACACAAACGCAAGCACCCACCCACCCAACAGCCATCCACTTCACAACAGCATCCAGCCCATGCACCTGCACCCAAACTCAGCAGACAGACACCTCCTACAACCACTACCTCTTCCTCCACTCCCAAACCCTCTCCCTCTTCCTGCCCCAGTGTCCCTAAGAAGCTTTTCCTGGCAAACATTGACCTCTTCCCTACCCCTCCCCACCCCCCGTCCTTCCCCTCGGGTCAGGGTGGCCAGAACCCAGCCCAGCACCTCAGCCACCAAATCGTCGTCCGCTGTGGTTCCTGCAGCTATCACAGGCTCAAAGGGGGCACCCGTCAGTCCAGCCAGTGTGCCACCAACCCCTGCCAAGGCCAAAGCTATTCCGCCACCCAGCAAGGCCACCTCAAAGAGTCCAGCTGCCAGACCCAAGGTCACACCACCATCTACCAAGGTGAGGAAGGGGCAGAAAAAAACAGCCAATGGACTTCAGCCGTCCGAGGCTACAGGTGAAGGCCTGGTGTGTACCAGCACAACCGCCAGCACCACCACCAGCACTGCGGCCAGCACCATGAGCAGCCCCGCCGCTAGCACCGCCGCAAGCCCCGCCACCTGCACCGCCGCAAACACCAATACTGTCAGCAGCAGCAGACCCAGTGGGCAGCCGCCTGAGGCTGCAGGAGAAAGGCTGGAGCCTCCCTCCACCACTGACAGCACCGGCATCTGCACACCGGCATCTGCACCACGGCCAGCACCGCCGTTAGCACCGCCGCAGGGCCCCCCGCAAGCACAGCCACCTGCACTGCTGACAGTAGCACCACTGGCAGCAGCAGCAGCCCCAGTGGGCAGCTGTCCAAGGCTGCAGGAGAGGGGCTGGAGCCTCCCTCCACCACTGGCAGCACCCCCACCAGCCCCGGCACTACCACCACTTTGCAGCCGTAGCCGTCGCCAGGTGGAGTCTAGCCCTGCCTCCATGGACTATCATGCAACCTGGTCCCTGAATATCTAGTGCCTCAGACACCCGGGTGAGGGACTGTGAACTGCCACACTCCAAGTGTTGCAACACTGGGCACAAAGCCCCCTCCAGAACCAGTGGAGAACTGCATCCACTCACCCTATTCTTGGCAGGATGAAGCACACTGGGCACAAAGCCCCCTCCAGAACCAGTGGAGAACTGCATCCACTCACCCCCTCCTTGGCAGGATGAAGCACACTGGGCACAAAGCCCCCTCCAGAACCAGTGGAGAACTGCATCCACTCACCCCCTCCTTGGCAGGATGAAGCACACTGGGCACAAAGCCCCCCCATAACCAGTCGAGAACTGCATCCACTCACCCCCTCCTTGGCAGGATGAAGCACACTGGGAACAAAGCCCCCTCCAGAACCAGTGGAGAACTGCATCCACTCACCCTACCCTTTGCAGGATGAAGCACACTGGGCACAAAGCTCCACTCCAGAACCAGTGGAGAACTGTATCCACTCACCCTATCCTTGGCAGGATGAAGCACACTGGGCACAAAGCCCTCTCCAGCACCAGTGGAAGAAGGCATCCACTAGAGAGACTGTGGCCTTGCACTCCCCAGGACCATGCAGTGGGCAAACCACCCACTTGAGAGACTGTGGCTTTACACTCCCCAGGACATCGCTGTGGACATGGAGCCCCCTCCAGGAGCAGTGGCATTGTCCCATCTTCCGGTTGAGGTGCACCCCCCTTCACCCTCCCCCTGAGGCGCCTGTGTATTTTCGACCTGATGCCCCTGCAGTGTTCTCTCCGTATTGAGGAAGGAGTCAAGTGTGGGCTTGGACTATGAGTTTTGGCCCAGTGGCCCACGGACATTTTGAGTGGACAATGTACTGCGTTATGTACATATTGTATATTTTTGTAAATACTGTTTTAGTAATTCTTACGTATATCTGACTATTTCTAATATATCACTATTTTGACTCTATTCCTTTTGTCCTTGCGTTCTTCCAGGGGTTACGGGGTGTAAATTTAATGTTGCTGCGTGTGTTTGTGTGTATGGTGTTGTGGGTGGGGGTGGGGGTGGGGGAGTGGCGTGTTGTGTGTGTCACTCTCTTTTTCTCCCCCCCCTGTCTGCTAGGTGCAGTACTCACTGTCGTCGTCGCCGCTGATGTTGGTGCTCCTGGTGGATGAGGAGGTAGACCAGCATGGGGAGGACCTGCTGCTCAGGCTCCATGGCGTCCTGGTTCTTCGTTGAGTGTCAAGAGGTGAGTGGTTTCCCTTCCACGTACTGTTTCCACCGTGCTTTTGATGGCGCTGGTACACCCCGGAAAATCTGGCGGATGGGCGGGTTGTGATGGGGTGGGCGGTACATTGTCTTCTGCTGGTGTTTCTTGCTACCGCCGTGGCGGTCCGTGTGTTAAATTGGCCGTATGTTTTGGCAGTTTCCGCCGTGGTCGTGATCCCATTTTCTTTTACCGCCGGCCTGTTGGCAGTATTATCGCCGCTTTAACACCGACCGCCAGGGTTGTAATGAGGGCCAAAGTGCCAACTTTACCAAAATTCTCAAAACTTCAGGAGGTGTTTCCTGAAGTCCTCCTTGCAGGGACAAAGGGTCCAAAACACAAGTCCAAGGGTCTGAAATCTCCTAGATGGTCCTTGAAAAGTTGGACCACAATTCCCACAATGCACCTGGCCAACTCCTTAAAAGTCCACTGGATGCACTGCAGGCTGGGGACTCTTGCTGGAAATGATGCAGGTGAAGCTCTGTTAGCCTGTAGCTGCAGAGAGTCCATTCCAGGGTGCTTCTTGAAGCAAGGCACTATGGGGGTCATTCTAAGTCTGGCGGGCGGCGGAGGCCGCCCGCCAGACTTCCCCCCTCCAAAATACCGCTCCGCGGTCGAAAGACCGCTGAGGGTATTTTGGCTTTTGACATGGGCTGGCGGGCGACCGCCAAAAGGCCGCCCGCCAGCCCAGTGCAAAAAACCCTTCCCACGAGGACGCCAGCTCAGAATTGAGCCGGCGGAGTGGGAAGGTGCGACGGGTGCAGTTGCACCCGTCGCGAATTTCAGTGTCTGCAAAGCAGACACTGAAATTCTTTTTGGGGCCCTCTTACGGGGGCCCCTGCAGTGCCCATGCCATTGGCATGGGCACTGCAGGGGCCCCCAGGGGCCCCGCGACATCCCATACTGCCATCCTGTTCCTGGCGGGAGAACCGCCAGGAACAGGATGGCGGTATGGGGTGTCAGAATCCCCATGGCGGCGAATAGGGCAGCGGAAAACCGGCGGGAGACCGCCGGTTTTCCCTTTCTGACCGCGGCCAAACCGCCGCGGTCAGAATGCCCTGCGGGGCACCGCCAGCCTGTTGGCGGTGCTCCCGCCGACCCTTGCCCCGGCGGTCCGTGACCGCCGGGGTCAGAATCACCCCCTATGTCCACGGCTGTAGTACCAGATTGTGCAGCAGGCGCAGTTCATTCAGAAGTTCAGGCCAAGGGTGCAGATCCAGATTCCAGGAGGGCAGTCCTTCTTCCTCTTGTAGTTTCAGGCACATATTTATTTCTCAGCTCCTGGGCATCAGGGAGGGGGGCACCCCGACCAACAGAATGCAGAGTGACCCAGATCCATGCCCACTTCCTCCAAAGTGTGGCATATTCCTGTCCAAGAAAACACCAGTCTTCCACAATCCATGGTGGCTGAAATTTCAGCAGAGCAGTAAGAGCTGAATAAACCAACCCCCATTGTGGCTCATTTCCATAGCGCTTCTTCTCCTAACATCTGTAAATTCCTTCTTTAAGCCTAGTATCTGGCTGAGGTGTCCAGAAGGGGTTAGGTGATTTGGCATTCTCTCCTGTCCTGCTTTCCTTTGAGGCTGTATGTTTCGTTACCTCTCCCCCTGCTCTGGCATTCCTGTGTAACCCCAGAGCTGCCCTTCACCAGACAGGCTCTCCTGCCACTTATCACTCTGCTAATCCTGTTAGCACTGACCAATCAGAGGGGACCTTCAGAAGGCTGGATTTTGGCTTGCAGAAAGAAAAGCCTTATAACTTATTTTCTGACAAGTTGTGATAAATTCACCAATGTCAAATTGCTGGATTTATAAAAACAAATCTTTTAAGTCCTTGAATGACTTTTGTAAGTTTTCTCTTACAATATTTATAATAAAATACACTATTGCAATAATAGCCTACGGAGCCAAGTATCTCCAATTGGGGGGGGGTAAGGGGGGGGGGACTGGGGGGAATAAATGATCCCTTTTTCCCTGACCAGGTTTTATAAAACATCTTTTATAAGGCTCCTGCTTATAGTTACATGACCCCTCGTCCCTGGTACACCTAGAAGAGACCCCCCTGTGGATGCCTAATATGTGAAAATAAGGTAGATTTTCACATTTAAAGTGCCCATAGCACCAAAGTCAAATTGGGACACCATTTCCATTTAAGTGCAGAGTCAGGATGCATTTAAAAATGACAGAAAACCTCCAGCAGTGCCCACTTGCAAAGGGCAGTAATTCTGCAGAGCCTCTACTTCCATGCCCTATTATGTACTAGGGTCTTATAGGTAGTTCACACCACCTTGCCATATTATTTACTAGGGACTTAAAGGGGCTGTCATGCAAAGGGTATGAATTTAACTTTTAAAGACAGACTGCAAGGCAGACCTGCATTTAAAAGGACAGAAAGCACACAGCAGTGCACACATGCAAGTGCAGAAATTCTGCTGGGCATCTAATCTCCATGCCCTAATATATAGTTGGGGCTTATAGGCAGATTGTACCTCCTTGCCCTACTATATACTAGGAACTGACAGGGTCTGTCAGGACAATTGGAAGGGTACCCTAATACCTAGTGTACTCTACTACATGTGTGTGTTTTAACAAAGCACTGGCCTGCATCTGGCTAACAGAGCCCAGGGTGCAGTCAAAGTCAGATACCATCAGCACCAGTCAGCAACAAGAAAATGGGGGTGAACAGGGCAAAAAGATGACTTTGCAACAATGGAGGCAAACAGTGAATTGGCTGGCTCTGAGACCAAAAATTAGTGAAGAATACAGAAATGCTACTCACCAATTGGCTACTAGTGAGGAAAAAAGTGAAGTTCAATGTGCTGACACATTGGAGAATTATAGGCAGAGGCCCTCCAAAGAGCCTGCAACTCATGCTCTGTATTGACTCCCCACAATCTAAGCACACTTGATTTGCTAAACGTTGTTCCCTGGGTGTCTTGGTGCTATGCTGTGGAGTACACTCCTATGTAAATGATGGGGGTGAGCAGGAATTTAATAGTGCTTGGATTTCTTTTAATACAGTTCTGCTGAATGAGCACTACATTTAATGGTTCTAGGCTTTGTTCAGAGTTGGTACCAACAGCTGTTTTTATTAGGCCAGCAGGGTTTTCCTTAGGGCTCACAGGTGGCTGCAGGTGTACGGTATCCAGTAATAAAGTTAATTCAACACTGGGATTGTGGATGGCTCTTTTCTGTACTTTTATTGTGGCATACAGCTGAGCCTGCATTGTCAACTCTGTGACGCCATAAATTTTACTAAGGCGCATCCCTGGTACCTATTGCTAGAAGGGCAACATTCAAGGCACTCTGCATTGTCCAAATAGCCTCCCAAGGAATTGGACACTACACCTACAAGTTAAATTCAAGCAACAGAAACCAAACAGCACACTGCGCTCCAGGCTTGCACCACTTATCATCATGCCCCCTTGCCATGAGAAATTTGTAGAAGGCACCATTTTCTCAGTACAAGCTGCCAAGCTCTGGAATTCACTACCAGACAACATTAGAGGCACATTCACTTACAAAGACAATCGAAAACATGGCTATTTCCTGGATAACAGCACTACCCACATCCTGGCAACAGAGACCAGAAAACACTTGTACTCTCAATGTAATCCTCAGCTTACAACCCACGAATTGCAAACAACTCAACCAGCAAACTGCTTTCGATATCCAGGTAAGCTAAGAAGGGCTGGTCTATTGTTTGCTGTGCCATTATATAGTTAAGTATTTTCATATATGATGATTATAGCCCATAATACTAAAACCTTAATACACAGTGGGCAGCAACAAATTATAATGTATACCTCTTAAATGCACATAAGAGATATCTGCTATGACAGTTGACTATCACCAGCACTGTACATCCAAAAGCTCAGCCATCGCCAAATGAACAGTCATTAAATAACTGAAGAAAGCTGTCACACAGTGCTGGACAATTTGGAGGACTTTAATATAGTCCACAACCACTACAGGTCCCAAATATCTATACAATCTGAACTCTTCTTTACATCTCACAAAGTGACTCAGATATGGGAAGGACAAAAAAAATGCCCATCAACAGGTCTCTCCACTTCTCCCTCCTTCCAACCATGCCAGCTCAGAATCAGAACTATAAACAACATCTCAAACTGGACAACCCAGTGCAGTAACCAGCTAGGCAGACTATATATTATGAAATACCCCAAAGCTACACTGAAAACCATAAATCTGTGTGTAGGTGTCTCACGCCACATCATCTTACACACTAAATCCCATAACATAACCACCACAATGTGGTGGCCATCACACATGACATAGAAAAAGGTCCCACATAAGTTCAAAACAAAGACAACTCTCTTCTAACCACACACTCTACAAGGTGTAGCTTGCTATTCATGTAGGCAAGCGGTTCAGCAGCACCCAAAGGTGTATCAAGCGCTAAAAATACTGTAAAACAATGGTTTACCTTAGTGTACTGTAGTAGCCACAGCCATATTGTTGCTCAATTCGAAAATCAATGCAACCATGTTGTGTGTGTCACTAAAGACTAATGCCTCACTTCTGTGTTTGTCCTCGAAGGAGAGAATTCTCAAGTAGCCTGCTCAGCTGTAAAAGTTTACATTTTTGTATCATTTTGAAAGTCAAATGCATATTATCCCACATTCAGTTTCAGCGTGGTGAAAGTCTCCCTTTGTTTCAGTTTTGAAACGTGACCCCCATCGAACTGCACACATGAAAATGTATACATTTATTCTGCATGCAAGTGTAATTTAGTGGGTATGCTCGGATCGATAGGATTTCCTCTTTTTGCCCTTTCTGTGATTCACAGATTATTTTTTTGTTAATAAACATTTTAAGACTGTGTATGAGCCGGTAAACAGTTTTCTTCGACAATTCTAAACCAATTGGAACACTCACACTGCAATCATCAAACTAGTTCTCTCTTATTACCCACAACTGCAGAGGCTGCACCTGAAGGGGACATAGAGGGCTGGTGCCATAACAGCCACCTTGGACCCGCAAGGACCAGTTTAACTGGTTGGTGGCAGGATGGCGGCAACATCAAAGGTAGCACCCCCCTCCTTGTGGCATTGGCCCAAAGGTGGGGAAACACTCCAGGTGAGGTGAGGCGCATAGGTCAGGGATCAAGGGGGGGTGGCGAAAAAATTGTAAACCCCCCCAATGAGGGGACGGGGGGCTCGCCGCAAGTGGGACAAAACATGGGGGTTATAAAGCGCTGTCTCGGTTCCTCGTACTGCCAGGTGGCGGGGACAACGCACATTTTTGCAGAAGGACAATGACTTACCGTGGTCCGGAGGACAGCTGCAGTTGCCAGCGATGTGGCTCTGAGCAGAAGAGGTCTGTGTTTCCTGCGAGGAGTACACGACGAACTGGCCTAGGGTGCCAGAGGACAGCTGCACCACGGCAGCGGTGCAACTCCATCCCCCAGGGCAAGAACCGGAGGCTCTATCTGGCAGAGAGCCAGCACCAGAAAGCAGGGGATCACTGGCCGTGCTAGCGACGCAACTTTACATGGGTGTACCAGAGCGGCAGAGGACAGCCTTACGGGGAGACGCAACTGGCCAGGAGCAGCCTGAGATAATTGATAGCAGCTTCAGACCGCTGCCCAGACCCTCATGCTGAGTCATCTGTTTCGGGGTTGCGCTCTGCGTCGATTGGAAAGCCAGCATTTGTTTAACTTGGGGTCGTAGACCCTCTTTATTTAAGGCTGGTGTTGCGGCGAGGGAAGCGCTCCTACTGAGAACAAGTGAGCACAGCAACGCGCCTCAGCTGATGGCTCAGTTGAAGACGATCCGCTCGCAAGGAGGCATGGTTGGCCGGTGACTGAGGGAGGAAGAGCCTCTCTTAAAGGGGAAAGCCATCACATATAAGCATCTTCCCGGCAAATATGGGGAAAAGAATTCACGCGTGGTATTCAAGGGGGTTACATATGTGCCCCTCCCCCACCTTTTCCTCGCCTTGCGGAACATTAACCTCACAGTGGCAAATTCTGGATGTTGCAACAGCCCAGTTTAAACCCTTGACAGCTATAAAATTGTCATATTGAACTTTGTTTTTGAATGCAGGGAAAATGAATTTGAGCATGGTGCTCGTGGCTTCCATGTGAAGCCCTTCCCCCCTCCTCCACCTTCCTCAAGACTAAAAGGCGATGATTTCTGACACTTTGCAGCAATACAGAAATAAATCTTTGCCAAGTGTAAAGCAATCCACTGAACCTTTTGTGTGGACGCACGCTCTTCATGAAAGAAGACTGCACGAAAGGGGCCGGTCTTTGATGTGTTTCAGCAACAGTTGTCAACAATAGGAAGAAATATGGACGACCAGGGGCGTAGCGAGCAACAGGATGAAGTGGAGGAGATGTTGGCAAAAATGAGAATGGAGGCAGCAAAGCAAGGAAAGGAATGGCTACACCAAAAGATAGCAGAAGAAATAGAAGAAGGACACAGCAAGCGTCAGACGGGAGAAGGCTCGAGCTAGTAGGAAGATGCCAGTTGTCTAGGCGCTGAACAGGATGTGATGCAGAGACCATGGAAGTAGCAGAGGGCCGGGAGCAAACACGCAAAGAAGGCTACAAGGAAAGGGTGAGGAGCGAACCCGCCTCCTGCAGCCATCACAGCAACGGCAGGAGCCAGCAGCAGTAACCTAGAGAAGTCATCGGAGGGTGAGCATATCAGCGCAATAGTTAAAGAATGTCTTAAGTCTTTTGCCCTATTGCTATTCAGTAGAAACAGTGCAGCGCAAAGTCAGGAGCACGAACGGGGGAGATTAGAGGATGCGAGTCCCATTTGTAGGAGAGGAACAGAACGGCAGAAAGACAGGAGTGAACAGGAGAGTGCTGGGTCACCCACTACTGCATGGAGTCAAGGGTTAGGGGATAAGGGGCCCCTTGGGAAAAACACTGCAGCAATAGGGTAGGCACCTGCAGCTTACACCAGACCCTCATTGGGACCCCCCACAATGACCACAAAAGCAGCAGGCTTGGCTAACCCTATCCCACTAGCTGTGAAGGACAGAATATGGAGGAAAGAGTTCCTATACATATTCACTCTCCTCGAAATAAAGCTGGAAGGGTTAGATCTCAACACATGAGATAAAAAGGAAGAGTATAGCTGGGAAAGGAAGAAAGCTAAGAAGGAAAGACATTTTAATAATTGTCTGGATGCATTTAGGATTGTGGCATGTGTCATATTAGAGAAAGTTCCCCGCTGCGCAGCAGCCTCTGGCTATATAAGATACATGAGACACACCAACAATTCCCAGGAGATGACTGGTTGGAATATGACAAAAGTTTCACATTAAAAATGCAAGCTCACCCGAGATGGAGTGGACTGAGGAACATGTGTCTAGTTACATACATAAGATGTTAGTAGCCAAAGAGATCAGATCGTGGGCTGGAAAGGATGAGCAGCCCTTTCAGAACGTATATTACAGTGGAAAGCAAGAGAAGTTTAAGACATCTCACAGGTTCAAAACGAGGCATAGCGGGAAAGGTGCTGGGTATAAGGGGCTACCAACAATATGCTGGAAGTACGACACGGATGAATGCACGTGGGGACTGGGATGTAAGTTTAGGCACATCTGTTCAACCTGTGGTGGAAAGCACCCAGCTTTAGGTTGCAAGCGGAGTAAGCACCGATCAGACAAAAAGGAGAGAAAGAAAAAACATTAGGAAGAGCAGTTCACAGCAGGGGGAGCCCAAGGATTGGGCAAGTTTTCAGCTATGCCAAATCCCCCATCAATATGCAAATGCTCAGGAGGCTAGCCAACAGTTTACTACAATAAGGAAGATGCAGAGTTCTGGTAAAAGGTTTTGAGGAAGGTTTAGTGGTACTATTTACAGGCCAAACATCAGGGTTGGAGACTGGAACCTAAATTCTGCAGAAGAACACCCAGGGGTGGTTCAGCAAAAAATAGAGAAAGAAAGAAAGAAACCTGGGATGCAAAGAGGGTCCTCCTCCGTTACCCCTCCCCTAAGGACTTAATCATTTCACCCCTAGGCGTGGTCCCTAAAAAAGAAGCAGGCCAATACATACTTATGCACCACCCATCATTTCCAGAAGGGGCGTCTGTTAATGATGGGATTCCTCCCGACTCATGTTCAGTGGGGTATGCCACAGTAGAGGATGCCATTGAAATGGTAAAGGCAGCAGGCAGGGGAGCACTGATGGAGAAGGCAGACACCGAGTCAGCTTTTTGCCTCTTACTGATACATCCAGGGAGCTTCCACTTGCTTGTTTGTCAAACAGGGGAGAAGTATATTTTGACAAGGACATGCCAATGGGCTGCTCCACATCTTGTGCTTATTTTGAATGGCTCAGTACATTCCTGGATTGAGCGCTGCACAGACAGCACCCTCACAGGGGGAGATGCACTACCTGGATGATTTCCTATTTGTAGGTAAAGCAGGGACATGGGAATGTGCAAGAACCTTGAGGGCTTTTCAAGATATAGCGAAGGAATTGGGGGTGCCTTTAGTGGAAGAAAAAACTGTAGGATCGCCCATGCCCCTAGTTATTCTTGGGCATTGAAATAGATTCAATGGCGGGGACATCCAGGTTACCGGAAGACAAGGTCTCAGTACTGAGTGAGGAAATCAGGACCTTATATAGCAGAGAAAAGGGAACCCTTAGAGAGCTGCAAAGAATGATTGGCCAACAGAACTTTGCAGCAAGGATCATACCAGATGGAAGGGTGTTCGCAAGGTGTTTGAGCAGATTGACAGCAGGCATATGTGAGAAACACCATCACGTCAGGCTAAGGGCTGGGGTCAAGAAGGACTTGGCCCTGTGGCATGCTTTTCTGGCACATTTCAATGGACTCCTTACCTGGAGAGAAGGATGGGTGACTGCCAAAGAGATAGCCCTATTCTCAGGAGCGACAGGCAGCTGGGGTTTTTCAGTGATACTGGGCAAGTAGTATCACTTGCGCAGGGAGATGGCCAGACAGGTGGCACGAGTTGGGGATTACAGGCAACATCACATTTCTTAAGCTGTTTCCCATAGTAGTTGCCCTGACAGTGTGGAATAACAAACTAGGTGACATGAAAATCATGTTGTGGTCTGACAATCAGGGGCTAGTTATGGCCATTAACAAAGGAACAGCAACGTGCCTGGACACATTGAGGCGCATTAGGCACTTGGTTAGCTTGCAGCATGAGTGAAACCTTGACGTTAGGGCAAGACGCATCCAAGGCATAAAGAACTTACCGGCAAATGCACTCTCTCGTTCCCAGATGGACAAGTTCAGGAGGCTAGCCCCGGAGGCCCAGCAGACAATGACACCCTTTCCAAAAAGAGTTTTGGGAACTGGCGGAGCGGACCTGTCATTACTAGTAGGTAAAGCACTCACGCTGGAGACCTACAGGTGCTACAGCAAATATGTCAAGTCATTGTTGCAAATAGGAGGGTTGAGGTCATTGGGGGATCCTGAGTCCACAGCTCAGGCAGTGGAACGCATCATCAAATGAGCTTACCAACAGAAAAAAACAAAGTCCTGGGCACAGGCCCACCTGGCAGCGGTGGCACATTTCTTGAAAACATAGACAGGCGAGGACCCCAGAGCCTCTCACTACATCAGAGCTGCCATGAAGGGTTGGAAGCGTCTCGAGAAGAGGAAACATGACCCAAGACGCCCTATAGACTTAGAAAAGCTGGCATTGCTAATTAATGCCCAAAGGCTGTAGCAGACAGCCCATATGAGTACTTGCTATTCAGGGCCACCTTTCTAATGGTATTTATTGGGGCCTTTCAAATAAGCGAACTGGTGACACCAGCAAAAAGAGAGGCAGGGACAGCTTGCTTACAAGCCAAATACATCTGTCTGGATGGTGCAGGGATTCGGCTACTTCTCAGGACATCTCAGACAGATCAGTGCTGCAAGGGCACATGGGTACAACTCAGTTGCATAGAGGACACAAGGTACTGCCCAGTATTCTGTTTGAAGGATTACATGGTAGTATGCCCCAATGGGCCGGGTCCTCTCTTCGTTCACAGTCATGGCAAATTGCTGAGCAAATACCAATTCTCTGTGGGCCTGCGCAAATCTTTGAGTCACGGGGGACTCACACCAGCAGCTTTTGAATCACATTCATTTTGGATAGAAACAGCCACAACAGCGTCAAAGCATGGGTTGCAGGAATACACCATCAAGACGTTAGGCAGGTGGCGCTCCAGCGCTTTCAAAAGTTATACACGGCCACATTTGCTACGAGCTGGACACGTCAGCCACTTTGTCATTTGACAGCAGTTTTTCTTTGTTGCTTTTGACAGGATCTCAACCCAGATCAGTATGGGTGGGTGGGCACTCGTTTATTCGTAGAATGTAATCATGGTGGAACCAGAATGACGGCAAACGAAGAGGAGGCCCGAAGACTACATGCATCAAATGGTGGGGTTACCTGGGCATGAGATGGGGGCAGCTTTCGACGACACTCTACAGTTTGCAAGCAACAGCCCGAAAACAACTGGAAATTCTGATCATACACCTGGGGGGGCAACGACTTGGCGCAGCTGGGGAGGAGGGAGCTCCTGAACGATATTCGGCGGGGTTAACAGAAACAGCAAGGGCATTCAGCAGCACCACCATCATCTGGTCAGAAATTATCCCCAGGGCTTACATGGCCGATGGTGCAGTAGATAATTCCAGGAGGAAGCTAAACATTGCAGTCAGCAAATACTGCAAAGCGAATGGGCTAGAAAGCATTTGCCATGGGCTAATCCACCTGAGATGTCCCGAGTTGTATGCGCTGGACAGGGTACACCTATCCACGAAAGGGATGGAGGTTCTCTGGGCAGCCATGGTCAAGGCAGGTTGTGCATGAGAAAGAACACTCAACATTAACGAATGGGGGAGCTGCCTGGAGACGTGAGCCTCACAGGCAGCGTGGCAGATAGAAAAGATGTGCTAAGGAAAGGCCACTCACCTGTGGATGCCTTACGGCAGGGCCAAAGGGGCCGTCAAAGGGGGGTAAGCGTACCACAGCACTCGCAGCCCAGACCCACCGGACGGATTGAGGGCACAAAAAAACACACAAGGTTGCGAGATGGGCCTAAACGAAAACAAGAGGCTACCCGCCTCAGAAACATGGTAAGCCAACAGTAGTTTGTGAACTCCTTCCAAAGCGGCATGTAGGATTGCCTAGCGAAGAAATTGCCAGAAAGCAAGACAAGCAGAGGCCAGGACTTGACTGGAAAGAAATGTAACAGCAGTGTATGATGGCTAAAGGCTGATCAATCACAATTGATTTATGACCAGGTGACATTGATTTATGATACCCATGATTGATTTATGACCATGTGACCTGTTTATGATGCCTCTGTGACATATGATGATCAAGATTTGAACTGGCAGTCTTGCATGTTTTTAAATAAATAGCTGAGGCCTTTTATATTCCACAAAATGATTCCAATACGTTTGATTATTTTCTGTATATTTGGCCAAGGGACAAATGTCAGGGGTGTATTGGAATGAGACTGAGTGATCCAGGTGCGGAGGTTATTGTATAACCGTTCATAGTTTATTTAGGTCTTGCATACAGTTTTTTTGTCAGTGACTTTGTATAAAGGGGGAACTAGTTGAATCAAGACAGTCGAAGTTGCCCAAATCATGCCATACTGTCTCCTTGTAAACAAACACGTGATACCATAGTGTCAAGGGCACTGCTTAAGCAGAAGATGTGCCAATAAGTAATGCCAGTAAGGTATTACAATAAATAAGGTATGCCAGGTAAGTAAGTGTCAATGGAGGAATAGCAACAATTGTGAGTTAACAGGTAAAATGCGAATAATTGACTTTCTATCTGGTTTTATGTCAGGAGTAAGGCTGATAATTTATGAATTACAGGGAAGATTGTTTTTGTTTATTAAGAGGCAGAAATCATAGTTTATATGACAGCGGCTTTGAAAGTGACTGGTTTTATGCCAAAGGATTAATTCTGGTACGTTGTTTAAAGAGTGGAAATGTCAATAAGTGGTTAAGTGACACCATAGGGAGACACGCACTGACTGCACGCCAGCCAGGGCAATGCCTTTAATTGATGATATGCCCGCAAGAGGAAAACCAATAATTGACTCAGCAGGAGTCGTGCTAACAATTTGTGCTGGAATGAGGAACGCTGAGGCTTATTTGGAAAAAGCGACGCCAACCACTGAATAGTTAGTTGCCAGGAAAGGGTGTCCCCTCAGCCCATTCGTGGCGCAGGGATCTCGGACTCAGTCACTTCTCAGTCTGCCGCTCCAGCTGAGGAGGTGCCAGCGTTGCCCCGGCAACCACCGACGTAGCCGGCAACGGGTGCCGCACTCCGCGTTCCCCAGCTGCCGCCGCGGCCCGGGTCTCAGTCCCGGCTGAGACAGGTACCGTACCCCTGGGACCACCTCCTATGAAGGTAAGCCGCCTCTTAAAGTCCGCAGACACTGTCGTATAGCCCCGCGACCCGCTATTCTATTGGTATCCCTCGCCACCGGTGTCTGGACCCGTACACGTAGGGACTGGGCGAAACAAGGACCAGAGTATAGAAAGTTAGCCCTCCAGGGCCTCGGTGGAGGCAGGGGGCTCAATGGGTAGGGTTCCGCCAACCCGTGAAAGAGGGGGGGTTCGCTCTCAGCAACAGGTGCGGGAGTTGTTTCAGGCAGCCTGTGATTGGCTGGTACTCACAACTAATGACAGTGCGAGGGAGCCAGCCAGTAACTCATTCAAATGCCGGAGCGCGAGCGACCTCCTGCGCTGCTCTCAGCCGGCCGGGACAAGAGTCACCGGACACGTCTGTCTGTCTGCCTGCGCGAGTCCCCGTCCCCGGGGCCGCTGACGCTACCGAGAGGGAAGTGCCGCTGTCACAACGCGCTCTTGCGTCGTTACTGGCGCTCTGTGTCATGGCACGTTCCTGGTTCGAAGTAACTTTTGCAATTATCGCAATCTGTCAGTCAAGAACAGATGTACATTGGTATTTCATTCGGGCAGGGACGCCAGCATTATCGTTCGTATTCTTGGCCGGTATGCTGTATTATAGTTTTCTCCCCGTTGCAAAATAAGTAAATAAATACAACTTCTGAAGCACACCAGCCTTTGACTGCTTTTAATTGGCAGACTAAACAATTGGTTATTCCCCAGCGAACGAGCACGCGTTGCTACTTTTAGTGCAGACTAGCACTGAATACACCCTTTGGCTGAAACATACATATTTTTATTTATTCTGGGACGGGTACAAGTAATAGCAATATTCCTCCTCATGATCGCACAATATCATTGAATGCCTCATCCCGTGGTGCGTTAAAAAGTATCCGCGTTTGTGTTCTGGCAAGAAACTGTTGTCGTCGTAAATTCGTGCAGCAAACCGACATTATTCCTCGTGCTGCACATAATCAGGGATTGATAAATATGATTTTTCTGTTTCTACTTTTTCACTCTTCAAGTTCTTAATAACGCGTGGGAGGATTGAGGCTGGCTAAGATATGTTTTCCGATGACTTTGAATGCACACCTTGATTTTAGGACACATTTTAAGTTGATTATTTTGAAGACATTTTGTGCTAATTATGTTGGAAAGATTTCAGCACGGTTTATCTTTTCGAGCACATTTTATTGCAGTTACATCGGCCTTGAGAGGTCTACATCAATTTGATGCCCAGAAACTGACCCTCTTATGCTATAATAAGTTTCACGAGATACTTTAGTAGCATTGCTTCGATACGTCCTCTAATTCAAATAAACAGTTTGTAATAAAACCGTTTTTACAAAATTCGAGTCTTGTTAGACTAGATAGGGTAGAATGAGCTAGGTTTGTATACGTACACAGCGGGCTGGTTACTGTTTTGGTGTGGATGACGGTCGCCTTCGGCCTTTGCCTTGTGTTATGGCTTTGTTTTTGGCAATTGTTCACATGTTGAAGAGTTGTCTCAAAAATGGCTGAAGATATTCCCCAACCTTTCATGACAGAAGTTAGGATTAAATATGGTGACTGTCCTTTCAGAAATGAAACACTGGAATGGTGTGGGTAGGTCTGGCATTTGATTCTAATAAAATTATATGTATAATATACTTAGCCAGCTCTCTGCATCCATTGGTAATTTGTTGTGCCAATCACATTTTTTTCTACCCACACCCCCAGCATAACTCATGGGGGAAACTGGTCTGCCCACTTCAGCCACTGGCTGGCTTCACCGTGAGTGATTACACTCTGCTCTTTCTCAAGAAGCCCTCTCACAAAGTACTTCCTTTTATTACCAGGTACTTAAATGGCAATGTGTGGTTTTGAACATAAAAACACTTTTACTTTTAGCCGCTATCTATATTTTTAAATGTTGGTGAATGTCTGACGGCTTGTTTAACAATAATGTTTTGCAGAAACTATGATAAAACAAAACCAGGATTGCAAAGTCAAAAGGCTGACAACTAGCACCATCCCTGTTGTCTTTCTCAGTGCTTGTTATTGCATGAAATAGTTTTTTTCAGACTCTCTCACCCCCACCCCCAACGTGACTGAAATTTTAGGTCCAACATTGTTGTCTCGTTACCTTCATGTAATGAATGTCACCTATAAAAATACATACAGAGATTGTTCCTCTTTATCCAATGGTATCTTCCGCTGCTGTTCTTATTTTGACACCCATCCCCCAGCTCCCTCCCCCCTGCATCTATTATGGTCCAATAAATGATCCACTTTAGACATTGCCTCGTTTGCACGGAGTGCCACCATGTTTCCCGATCACATGTTCACATCTGCCTAAAATTAAGGGGCATATTTACAAAGAATGACGCATCTTTGTGCTAAGGCAGCGATGCGTTAACCTGTCTTGCCGCATCAAAAGTAATTTTAAGACACCATGGATGCGTCATATGTACAATATGGTGCACCATGGCGTTAAGGTCCCAAGGCAGTGTCAGAAGTTGGGATGCATCAGTGGGAAGAATGCTGCATCGTACCAGGGCCAAAAGTGGCACTTTGCTGAAGTTGGGCTTACGACGAGCGCTGTTCAGCAATGCATCAAAAAACATAGGCGATGCATCAGTTCCGATTAATGAAAGTAGCCTAATGTGTGGGGACCAATGTAAAAGAGTGTAAAATGGTGGAAAAGTCACCTTGCACTCTATTACATTGGTCCTGGATGTAATGCAGACAAGTATGGCTATATGTCTTGTTACAATGGGCATAGTCTACTTATGTGTACGTGGAGACCTACATGTGTGTGACATATTGGGTGACAATTGAATGGTAGTGGATACCAGTATATGGTGCACTGTAAAGTTGCAGTTCACGGGTTACCTACCTTATGTGTGCACTTACCTGTTGTGCTTTAGAGTACGTTTGGCTGGACTTGGGGACCGCTTCCTCAATGAATATGTGACAATCCTGGCCTGTCCCTTACATGGAGTACACAGCGTGTTAATCCATTGCTACGGTGGATTTCAATATCTCAGGTGCCATGGTCCCAGGTTGATCAAGGGGTCGTACAACATGATTGTTACATGTTTAGGCCTACTACTATTTGAGGGGTTGTGTTTTTATATCTTATTACAGTGTGTTAAGTGACCTCAGCTTTTCAAATTCCTATTACACACCCACTACGTCATTTCCTATGCCTGGGTTACAGAGGCGTAGGACTTTTGACCCGTTACAGGCTGACAGCAACACATCGTAATGATCTGTTGCACATTGACAGACTCATAAATATCACTGCATCAGTTGTGAGTGAGAATTTACAAGGAAATGCATTCACTGTATACATTATAAACTGTGTGCAACAGCAGGTTCTATGCATGCATTTTTTAAACAGGCCTACAAAAACTGGCACATTGGGCCTAATGCGCTTCTTTGTAAATATGGAGCAAAGAATGGGCAGCCAGAGCGTTAAAAAGAAAAATGTATGTGCGGCGCAAGCTCCTTGTGAATATTCCCCTAAGTGTACTTCAGGTGTTGGTGTGACATTTAGTTTCTTTGGCTGTGTCTTTTTAAATTTTTTCTTCCATTCTTCCCCTTTGTTTTTTTTATTTTTTTTCGTTTTGTTTTTTGCATCCATCCTTGTGTGTTTAAACTCTGTTTTCACATTTTCTTTGCATCAGTAAGAATTTCATTTTCATGTGGTGTATATTTAAATGGTTTATCTAACTACACGGGCCTCGTAGGAAGCACCTGTACTGTTCTATTACAAAAATATGTGATGGTTTACTATTATTTATTTATTTTTTAATGTAAACACGTGGTGCTGCATGTATGTAGTGGCATATTTTATTTTGTTTCTTCTTTTGTGACTTATGTTGGTAAATATAAAAATATCCTTCACACCAGCTTGTTAAGGCCAGCCTTATTGACTTTGCCTATGTTTGTAACAAAATGTGACAGATAAATAATAATTATACGTTTGTTGGGGATTCGAGGAATTTGAAACATCAATAGGATCAGCCACAGGAGTGGAGCATTTTTATATATTTTTTTATTTTTTTTAGATTTGAACGAGCCAAAGAAAGGTGGACAATGTTTGAGTGTTCAGTTATACTGGCTCTTATTTTACAGGTAGATGAGGCACAAACTTAAACATGCAATTCTCAGATCATATTTATTTATTCATATTTATTAGTTTTGGTTTGTTTTCGAATTGTGTTTGCTCTAGATTCAAGATTTTTATTTCATGCTTTGGGACTCACAGGAGGTCCACATATAACAAGGCCATACAAAAGTAGAATACACACAAGGAAAGTCATAAAAGCAATTCGAGTTCTACCCTCCTTCCAAACAATCGAATCAGCAGATCAGAAGGCCACAAATTCATACTAAAATTTTGAATACAAATTGTGTTTGCTCTATTCTTTGTGATGTTAGGATGAAATTCAAACAAAGTACTTCAAGCTGCACATTTTCTCCTTAGCATTTTGGGGAAGATCCACAAGTATCCCTCAGCAATTAAAGGGCATTCTAATATTGCCATAGATGGCCAAGTGTAACATTTGTGCGCAGGATGTAAAGTATTTTTGTCAACGTACTTCCAGGTGCCATTTGTGATCCTAAGGTTTAGTTTTTTTTTAGCTATTAAGTAGATGGATTTTAAAGTGCAAATTTTCTTCTTGTGGTCCATCATTTCTTTTTGAAGGCTCCCAACGTACGCCCCACTAATTTTTATTAAAATGACCATTACATTTGTACAGACATATAGTTTTACTAATACAACTATACAGTGTGCATATGACAATGTGTGGAAATAGCATCCCTGAGTTTAATGGTTGATTTTGATCATTTTAAAGTATTTGTTTCCAACACGCTTCAGAAATATAAAGGAAGCACATTTGTTTTGTGTTCATAATTTTGATATATTCTGAAATACACAGTTCATTTAAATGTTGTTGTGTGCTAGAAAAAAACTCTTTCGTACCCCCACTATCCAGCAAGATTGCCACATAAATCCTTTCACTTTAAAGTCAGGAAAGAAAGTAAACAAGTGCCCTTTAAAGAAAGCAGCTGGCATTTGACCTAGGCCTTTGAATGCACACCAAATGTAACAAGATAAGAACACGATTTACAGTCCTGTTTACAGAAAGGGAGAATTCTGAAGGATTCTGTAAATAAGGTTTTGGCAAGGGAAGGACCAAACTCAAGAGGGCCAGCCTAAAGCAAAGCCAGCAAATGAAAAGCAAGAAAACATGAGTTACAAACCACAGAGCCATTGGCAAGCTATGGGCAGACTGCATTCCTAGTTCAACTTTCTGTATGTCCCCAGGATGTATTAAGCAAACCAGACAGCACTGCGGTTTGGCAGGCTGCGACCCAATATGGCCGAGCCGTACTTCAGAGTTGCTGTGGGGTTTAGTACAATAAGGCTATGACAGTTTGTATTGTTTCATGTTTTACTGTATGCTTTGAAGTTCTCTCTACAATGTTACATCCTCCTAAACAAAAAGTTTATTGCTTCCGTTATAAGATTACCAGAGAGCTCCATGTCACAAAAGACTCAATGGTCCACTACAATTTTGGTCTTCATGGGAATGAGGACTGAAAATTCCTCAATGTAGTATGTTGGGGGGGGGGGGGAAACCTAGGACTGAAACATTTCGTCCTTGGTGGTATTGAGTAATCTTGTCACCTTCACAATGAGGTGTGTGTCTGTGACGTCTGGTTAATTAAAAATCATTTACATGTTAGGCTAGTAAAAAGCGAACGTTTTGACTTGAGAAACCATGGTATTAAGCATGTGTGTTGTCTGATATACAAAATGATGTTGGTATTACACGTGTATGTTTATATAATGTGTATTTGTGCACATGCATGCCAGCTGGTCACAATTTCCTATTGCAGGTGGCCCCACCTTCTTTTAAATGGGGTTCATTGTATGAGCCTTAGAATCGCTCATGGACGTGCCATAATAGGAACGGTTTGGCTGGGGCCGTTTTTGATAGAATGGTGGGGGTGCTCTATTTTATTGGCATAACCCCTGAAAACCTAAAAACTGAAAGCCAAGATTGGGACTTTGTATACTTTATTAATAGTTCTTATGTGCCTCAGTTCTCGTAAGGAAAGATTTGATTTATTCCCAAAATAAGCTAAATGGCAAGCATAACACAGTTTAATTTAACTTGCATATTTAATTTAAACATGGTTTTAATTTTCTGCGTCATATTTACTGTTTGCTATTTACGTATGTAGGTGCTACAGTACTTTACTGATGCAATTATTGGTATCTTCATTTTTGTTTACATGCGTACGCTGGTGGAAGTCATGGCTGGTTTTCTTTGATTGCAACAAATGGGCTTAGAGGTGACAAGTTCACCTTTTTTTGTTTTTGCATAATATAGATTTCAGTCATCAGGTGTGGGGATGAGATGTGCAAGAACCTTTCATTTCTTCAGTGCTGAAGCAAACTATTTGACACAGGCCATTTGATCCTTACCCGTTATTGATCTATCTGTGAATCATAATACTTTTTGGGTACCAAGTTGCACTACCTCTGCCTTAGAACTAACCTCTGTCAGCCAGAGTCATGCATTTCGTCTGGCAGACTTATTGTTAGTAGCTTTGTGTCTCAGCTGTGCAAGTATTGGACACCCCGTGCTTTTGTTTGCTGCTGCTGGTTGAAGGCAGTGATGAGCTTATTTAAGCTCCCGTCTGAGCTGCAGTCCTGAAGGAAAGAGATATTCCCATTGAGCCATTGTCATTGGGTAGATGAAGTACTCACTCTACTGCGTAATGTAGGGAGACTGTGACCAAACCTGGACCATCTTTCTTGTTTTGCATCCCGCATCTTGAATTACAAGATGGTGGGGCACTCTGGGAGCATCTGAGTGGCCAGTGCCAGCAGATGACGTCAGAGCCCTCCCCTGATAGGTGCTTACCTGCGAAGCTAGCCAATCCCCCCTCCCCCCTTCAGGGCTACTTAGGGTCTGTCCTCTGGGTGTTTCTTCAGATTTGGATTGCAAGACCCCAGAAGGAATCCTCAGCATCCTTTGCTTCATCTTCTACTGATGGAACCGCAGTTGATCCCTCCAGGAACTCTACAAACTGCAACAAAGAGGCAAAGGCAACTTCTGCAACTTTGTATCTTCAGCTCCTGCAGCAACTGCAACTGTTTCCAGGTCGTGCATCTTCTGAGGACTGCCTGTCTTCAGCCTGCACCAGAAGAACCAAAGGAATCTCCCTTGGAGTGACAGTCACTTCCCTGCTTCAGCAGGCACCTCTCTGCAGGGATGACCGGTGGCATGGGTCCCCTCTCCGGACAACAAGCATGGATCCAGCAACACGGGTGGTGGAATAAAGTGACCCGACAGTCCCAAGGTCCAGTTTTCCAATTTTGGTGAAAGTAAAGGCTTGCCGCCCCACACAAGACAGTACCCCCATGCACCTCGTGACTTGCAGTTGCCAAGGCTTGTGTGCGCGACCTTCCAAGATGTTCTTCGAGCACAGCACAGCGTAGGCCCCCAGCACACTGTCCTGCGATGCACAGCTTCCTGAGTGGTCCTCTGGGGTGTGGGATCCCTTTGTGTTGTGTTGCGTGGGCCTCCATTTGCACCTTCTTTGACCCTACGCTGTGGGACTCCTGTGCGTGCTGCCTGGTCTTCTGAGGACTCTCGGAGTTGCTGAGAGCCCCCTCTGTGTTTACCCTCCTGGGTCGAGGCCACCAGGTCCCTACTGGTCTCGGGCAGCGCCATTTTCCGGTAACCGCAAGCTTTGCGTTTGCCAAGACTTGTTAGCGGAATCCAGCTACGCAAACCAGACTGCAATCATCGATCCAGGGTGGAATATCTTCTGCACCAACCAGGTACCCGGATTTGTCTTCTTGGGTGCATAACTGACTTTGTCTTCTCATAGGTGGTTCTTCTTTTGCACCTCCATCTGGGTTAGCTGGGGGTCCTGTTCTCCCTGGACTCTTTAGTGCTTCTTGGACTTGGCCCCCTTCTTCCGCAGTCTCTTCTGGTTTTTGCATAATCTTCTATCACAACTTCTTGTGTGTTCTAGGAAACTTACTGTGATTTTCTCCTGTTTTCCTGGGCTCTGGGGTAGGTTCTATTACTTACCTTTGGTGTTTTGTTACACTCCCAGCATCCCTCTACACACTACACTTGCCTAGGTGAGAAACCGTCTTTCGCATTCCACTATTTTAGTATGTGGTTTGTGTTTTCCCCTAGGCCCATTGCATCCTATTGTGATTGTCACTATTTGCACTGTTTTCTAAATGTTTTTACAGCTGTTTTTGCATTCTAGTGTATATACTGTGTATATTACTTGTCTCCTAAAAGAGTATAGTCTCTAGGGTATTTTTGGCATTGTCACTAAAAAATAAAGTAAAGTATTGTCTTTCATGTGTGTGAGTACTGTGCGACTACAGTGGTATTGCAAGAGCTTTGCATGTCTCCTAGATAAGCCTTGGCTGCTCAGCTACAGCTACCCCTAGACAGCCGGGCTTCTAGACTCTGACTATATTTCACCTTATATGGGATAACTGAATCTGCTATAAGGTGTAAGTACCTTTGGTACCCACTACAAACCAGGCCAGCCTCCTACACTCACAGTCTCCTGCAGATAATTCCCTCTCTGAACCACCTGCCATAGTATAGAACGACTGAACAATGCCATTGCCCTACAGCTAGACTTAAGAGACTTGGTAGACAGAGAAAAAGCCTTTGATTCCGTGGGATGGACATATTCACTCTCCTTCAACGCCTTTTGCACAAATTCTTTGCATTTGTCAAACTCCTTTACTCAGGCCGGCTGGTATATGTCATTGGGGGGGGTGGAGACACTCACAATGTTCTCCATAGAATGAGGGCTGCAACAGCGCTGTCCGCTATCCCCACTACTATTTTCCAGCACTATAGACCCAATAGCAGAATGGGTTAAAATTGGAGCACAGATAACAGGATTTGAATGGGGACTTTGGCTCTCAGACAGACTAGCCCTGTATGCTGATGATGCGATTATCTTCTTGACTCAACGCTTTGGGGAAACATCTAGCTTCTATTTCAGTCAGAAGAAATCATCCATCTTTCCAATAACCTCACACCCTCAAAGCTTCTGATGTGCTCAGACATACCAATATCTCCCCAAGGATTTAAATACCTGGGAGTCTACATGACTACAAATATTGTGTTGTATTGATTTGACACTCAAACTGGCCACAACAGAAGATCTACCCCCAGTATCACAGGTGGCGGTTCAAACATAGACAACCACTTTATGAGTGATAGTCTGGGATGACAAACTTATGACACAGGCACCATTTAAGCAGGCTCCATCTTACATTATGTGGCAAAACTAGTAGGCTTCCATAAACAGCACATAATAGGCATTTCTACGCTGAGGGACTTGATGGAGGGTACAACACTCAAAACGTATCAGATCCCATAGACTGAAATCAACTTGCACCACAGCCAATTATATCGCTACGTACAGTTATAGCATGCCCTGTTCTGCCAAATCACTGAGATGGAGGAGCTCCCAGAATACAACCCCTCAGAAGCGAAGTTCTGCTGGGTGAACTGGAGGACCACAAAATAACTTGGATCTGTTGCTCTCTAATACATCATATTTCTGACACCTTTGAGGGGCTGCGAGCCACCTGGGTCCTGTCGAAGATGGTGACTGGACAGAGGCTCGGGTGTACCCAAGACACTCAGTAATAGCTACATAGTTTCATATCATCCAACTAAAATACTTATGTAGAACATACCTCACAAGATATAGGCTCCGAAAGATGGACGGTCATCACCTCCCCCCTTCTCTCCCACTATAATACACAGGAGCGAGACTTCCTATACACCATATGGTGATGTATGAGAAAGCAGTCTTATTTGGACTCTCCTGCCTAAGCAGAGTGATAGGATACTTAATTCCTTATGACCTTATACTGGTTCTTATTCACATCACCACTGACGTTGATATGAATTGTTACAAGTCGACATTGTTTTGGCAAGGCCTCCCTGTGGCTAAACAGGATATTGCGAGTCAGTGGAGATTAGTGGATATCCCCTATGTAACAGAATGGAAGGGTGCTTGAGTAGGGAGCGACTAGAAGCTGCCCTCCAAGGTATGCTGAAAAGATGCTGAATTAAATAAACACAGGCAAACAGCAAATGGCATACTTTATACATGAGTTCATAGGGCCATGAGTTTACAAATGACATGTTCGATAAGCGAAACCTTCGTCAGAACCTTTATGCTTGAAAACCACAGTGGTGTGGAAGCAGTATCCAGTCATGGTAGAGAAAAAGGTGATTTCTTTATCACTAGGGCCAAATACATGGTGTGATGTTGATCAGAAGATGCATGGAGTTACACAACCATTAAGCATCTAACCAATCACGGTAAAGCAACATTTCATTATGGCAGCATGATACAAGATGACCACAAGCGTGACCTTCACATTACTCAAATGGATGGAAATTTCCAAGGCATTAACAAAACAATTTCTTCACAACCCCTGCCCAGACCTATGTGGCCAGCCGTAGGTCTCTGTGATGCTGGGCAAATTAAGCAATGCATGTCACTTGAGATATCTCTTTTAAGCAAGCATTGCGTTACAAGTTATTCTTCTGGGTACATGTCTAAAAAAAAAAAAAAAAATGACAATCCATAGATTTTGTAAAGGTGGAACCTAATGGCTTTTCCAATGCTTGTTCAATATGAAGGTGGTTTACAATACTCCTGCAAATAAAAAAAAAAAAAAAAAAGCTTCTGTTAAGTCTGGTGCACTCGCACTTAGTCTCAGGGAGTGGTTAACTGGATCAGAGCCACATGGTTTAGTCTTTTACTTGGAAGCTTGATAAAGGGTGCAGAAGGTGCATATCACAGCTGTTCCTGGATGGCAAGTATATCATCCACTGTGTCCATGTCTCTCTATTGCAAGGCTTGCAGTGCTCTGTTTCATGGGTGATAAGGGAAGTTCACAAAGAGCGTAAATTCTTGCACCCTTGATCACTGCCTCCAGCTACCCAATAGTGCCTGAATGCTACTGCTTGCTCACTCACCAGAAGCCTGCAGACTATACTGGGCTTGCCTGGAAACTACTGCTGGCTGAATACCACTGCTTTGCTCTCCAATGGGTGACTGCACTGTGCACCACTGGCTTGACAGTTTTAGCACATGGATCTCCACAGTCACATACACTTGCTAACTTGTAGCCCAATGTCACGCACAACTGAATAATACTCTAGCCACGTAGTCCTTGATTTAATTACCAGTTTACTCTGCGCTGAGGATGGCGAGGAACAGCCACAGTTCTGCATCTGCACAATGGGATTTTAAAACAGCTTATTTTGGGCTGTTTATCGGCCCAGGTAGTGCAATACAGTGTGCACTGTGGCAGTTGTGAAATTGAGAACAATAAGCTGGTGTTCTTGTATTCAGTCAACAGCGTCCTTAGTCCCTTAGGGCTACATGTACGAAGCTGAAGAATTGCGAGTCGGAAATAGCGACTCAATACGAATAGCTATTTCTGACTCGCAAAACGTGATGTAAGTAGAAATTACAATTCCATTTTGCGATTTGGTGTGGACTCGCATTGCAATTTGCGAAATCACAAGTTGCGATCTCTTAAATTGCACATGGGTGTGGCCTGGAGTCGCAAATTGCAACTGTGTCGCAATTTGCGTGCGGGTGTCCAAAAAAAAAAAAGAAGAATACACACTTCCTGGTTCTGAGTGATGACATCAGAACCAGAAAGTGTCCCCCATGGAACTGGGAGAAGTCTACCCAGCACAGAGAGCAGAGGCACACCTAGCTGAGAGGGGCAACTGCAGCCATGTCAACTCAGACCAAGGAGACACCGACTGCAGGGTGGAAGAGAAAACTGAAATTCTCTGATAAGGAGCTGGAGCTCCAGACTGAGGAAAGCTGCCTGCACCATGAGGCCCTGTTTGGCAAGGCAGCAATGAGTGTCCCTGACACACAGAAGAAGATGATCTGGCTGAACATTAAGAGTAAAATCAATGCGATAGGAGTCAGCCATCGCACCATTGATGAGGTCTGCAAAAGGTGGTATGACCTCCGGTCCTGGACCAAAGAAAGGGTGGCAGAGCGGATGAGGGAGGCGCACGGAACTGGTGGAGGACCATCCACAGTGCCACCTCCTATAGCCATAGAGAGCATGGTAGAGACCACACTGGAGCCGGAGGCTATCGTAGGAATTGGGGACCTGGACAGTTCAGCACTGGGAACATCCAAAAGTAAGTAGCAAATCTTACTTATTTACACCATTCAATGCACCATGCACACAACCAAAGTACACAAAAACATCCATCATCCAAATTTGTTCCATGCCTATATTGCAACCTACAGAACAACGCATTATGGGCAATGTAGTACAGTAGTCCAACTTTTGAGGAATATTTTTTTTTAATACACCACATATTTGAGAGGCACTGACAGTGTATCCCCTGTGTCCCACAGGTCTCCCACAAGTACCCACTGATGACCCTAGTGTGCAGGGAGATGAATCTGCCACCTTCACAGCAGACGAGGCGACCAGTGTATCTGTAAGGGAGTGCATGACCACACCACTTGTCCACCATGCACCTGAGACCACTGAGGAGACAGATGTGGACACTGAGACAGGCAACCTGACACCGGGGCCACAGATGAGTGTGAGTCAGCCACATAGATCAGTTGGGTCTGGGCGGAGACGGCAACATCAAACCCAATCAGCAGGTGAGGAGGATGTCACAGGTGAACAATTCCTAGGACTGGAGGCATCCCTACTGAGCAGTCACCGCCTACAAAATAAACATATGCGGTTGATGAACAGGAACCTGCACGGACTGCAACAGACCCTCTCTCAGGGATTTTCCAATGTCGATACACAATTCACCACCATGAACAACAACATGGCAAACCTCACCACCGCCATCAATGACCTGTGCAGGGTAATGGTAGCGGATAGGGCCCATGCAAGACCCAGAGAGTGCAACACTGCTGCCCATTTGGACCGGCTTAGTCAGTTGATTGGCTGCCTCGCAGCCACAACTACCTGGCAGTCAAGGTTCACTGTTACACTACAGGTGGAACTTGGGCATTTTGCCGGAGATGTAGCAAAGGGACTAGGGCGCATCAGTCATGCAGTGGACATAATGCAGACCCACCTAGGCAGCAAGGGGCATTGGCGATACCCCTCAGGATAGTGAGGACATCTCCAGCGTGAGCAGCGTTTCTGCCTCAGATACACGCATCCTGCAGAGTAGCAGTGCCCATCAAACATCAGGGGACCAACCAGGATCGGGCCACAGTGGCCGTAGTCACAGGAGGGTGTGATTTTGCTTATCTGGGATTTGCCTGAGGCACATGATGTAAATGTGTCAGATGTTGTCTTTTATTGCTAGTTAAACGTCAACAGTTCATTATTACACTCCTGACATTAAAGCGATATTTTTTTTGCACAACCTGGCTATGTGTGTCTTACATTTGTGAGTGCTGTAATGGTTGCCAAGTACCTGCCAAAGTAGTGAGTTGCATTGTGGTCCCGTCTCCATCTGCCCTCCATTTCGATACTACCATCCCCAGGCTGTCGTTGTGGTGGCTCGGAATCTGTGTCATCTAGAGTGAGATGTAGTCCACGTCTGGTTGCTATGTTGTCTAGGATGGCACATGTTGCCACAATCTTGCATGCAGTCTCTGGGGCATACTAGTGTGCCACTCCACTTTTGTGCAGGCATCAAAAACGTGACTTCAACATGCCAAAGGTCCTTCCAATGACTGTTCTGGTTCGCCAATGTTTAATGTTGTAGCGCCTCTTATTCTGATTGGCAGGTGTTAGGTATGGTGTGAGTATCCATGGCCTCAGAGCATATGCACTGTCCCTGTGGAACAAACCAGCAGATATGAGCATGGCTTCACATGGTTATGCAGTGACATGTATTTATGACATCAGTGTGTACTACACAGTACCTAATAAATATCCTTCACCAAACTCCCCACATTCTAGGTGTTGGTGTATCCTGCTGTGCCTGAATATGTATGCATCATGTGTGCTCCCTGGAAATTTTGCCACTATATCAGTTATTACATTATGGGCATCACATACCACCTGGATGTTGAGTGAGTGAGTTAGTACATTTCCTATTGCGGAACACATATTCCAGATTTGCAGGTGGGCAAATGGGTATATGTGTCCCGTCCACACACCCTATTACATGGGAAAAGTTTGCAATTCTGTAGAAGTCCAGTTTGGTGTTGTGTATTTCCTCCTCATTCTTGGGAAGGTATATGTATCTGGACATGTGTGCGAGTATGGCATCTAAGAACCATCTAAAGAATCGTGACCGGGCACTTTGGGACACCCCACCAGCAACAGCAATCACCCCCTGGTAGCTATCCGAGGCCAAGAGGTGCAGTGAGCAGAGCACTTGCACATGTGTGGGGATGGAGCAGCTGCGCAAGGTCTGGCGTTCTAGCTGAGGTTTCAGCAGTTCAATAATCTCTAAGATAACTGCACTGCTCAGTCTGTATTTGTCATATATTTCCTCCTCAGTTTTTTTAAATATGGTCTGCCTGGTTCTGTATAGCCTCTCCAGTCTCCGCCTCTTCCTCCTCTGTTGGGCAGTCTTGACTCTCCTCCTCCATGCAATCACGTAGAGAGCAGCCATTTTGAGAAACCCAGATGCCTTCTGGGTCTGCTTTTATACTTTGGTTCAGGTTACCACCTGTTTGGAATCAGTGCTAATCTGGGTGTGCAAAACAGACTTTATGAGACACTTTATTGGTCACTAACACACGTGAACGACAGTCTAGGTTAACTTGCGTGTCCACCTTCACCCCTTTAAGTAACTAGATAAAAAAGATCATTCATAGACATTGGTCCATCCTTAATAGTGCTGGCGAACTTCGGGAACGCCCCTTGTTTGCCTTTAACCCCTTCGCTGCCAGGCCTTTTCCCCCTCCTGTGCCGGGCCTTTTTTTGCCTATTTGGGGCAGTTCGCACTTAGGACCTCATAACCTTTTTTCCACATAAGCTAACCAAGCCAAATTTGCGTCCTTTTTTTCCAACATCCTAGGGATTCTAGAGGTACCCAAACTTTGTGGGTTCCCTTGAAGGAGGCCAAGAAATTGGCCAAAATACAGTGAAAATTTCGTTTTTTTCAAAAAAATTGGAAAAAGTGGCTGCAGAAAAAGGCTTGTGGTTTTTCCCCTGAAAATGGCATCAACAAAGGGTTTGCGGTGCTAAACTCAGCAGCTTCCCAGCTTTCAGGAACAGGCAGACTTGAATCAGAAAACCCAATTTTTCAACACAATTTTGGCATTTTACTGGGGCATACCCCATTTTTGCAGTTTTTTGTGCTTTCAGCCTCCTTCCAGTCAGTGACAGAAATGGGCATGAAACCAATGCTGGATCCCAGAAACCTAAACATTTCTGAAAAGTAGACAAAAATCTGAATTCAGCAAGGGGTCATTTGTGTAGATCCTACAAGGGTTTCCTACAGAAAATAACAACTGAAAAAGAAAAATATTGAAATTGAGGTGAAAAAAACATAAATGTTTCTCTACGTTTTACTCTGTAACTTTTCCATGCAATGTCAGATTATCGAAAGCAATATACCGTTACGTCTGCTGGACTCCTCTGGTTGCGGGGATATATAGGGCTTGTAGGTTCATCAAGAACCCAAGGAACCCAGAGCCAATAAATGAGCTGCACCCTGACGTGCGTTTTCAATCTATACCGGGTATAAAGCAATTCATTTGCTGAAATATAAAGAGTAAAAAATTGCTATCAAGAAAACCTTCGTATTTCCAAAAAGGGCACAAGATAAGGTGTTGAGGAGCAGTGGTTATTTGCACATATCTGAATTCCGGGGTGACCAAACTAGCATGTGAATTACAGGGCATTTCTCAAATAGATGTCTTTTTTACACACTCTCCTATATTTGGAAGGAAAAAATGTAGAGAAAGACAAGGGGCAATAACACTTGTTTTGCTAATCTATGTTCCCCCAAGTCTCCCGATAAAAAAGATACCTCACTTGTGTGGGTAGGCCTAGCGCCCGCGACAGGAAACGCCCCAAAGCGCAACGTGGACACATCCAAATTTTTGGAAGAAAACAGAGGTGTTTTTTGCGAAGTGCCTACCTGTAGATTTTGGCCTCTAGCTCAGCCGGCACCTATGGAAACCTACCAAACCTGTGCATTTCTGAAAACTAGAGACCTAGGGGAATCCAAGGAGGGGTGACTTGCGGGGCTCGGACCAGGTTCTGTTACCCAGAATCCTTTGCAAACCTCAAAATTTGGCTAAAAAAACACATGTTCCTCACATTTCTGTGGCAGAAAGTTCTGGAATCTGAGAGGAGCTACAAATTTCCTTCCACCCAGCGTTCCCCCAAGTCTCCCGATAAAAATGATACCTCACTTGCGTGGGTAGGCCTAGCGCCGGCGACAGGAAACGCCCCAAAGCGCAACGTGGACACATCCTAAATTTTGGAAAAAAACAGAGGTGTTTTTTGCGAAGTGCCTACCTGTAGATTTTGGCCTCTAGCTCAGCCGGCACCTAGGGAAACCTACCAAACCTGTGCATTTCTGAAAACTAGAGACCTAGGGGAATCCAAGGAGGGGTGACTTGCGGGGCTCGGACCAGGTTCTGTTACCCAGAATCCTTTGCAAACCTCAAAATTTGGCTAAAAAAACACATGTCCCTCACATTTTTGTGGCAGAAAGTTCTGGAATCTGAGAGGAGCTACAAATTTCCTTCCACCCAGCGTTCCCCCAAGTCTCCCGATAAAAATGATACCTCACTTGTGTGGGTAGGCCTAGCGCCGGCGACAGGAAACACCCCAAAGCGCAACGTGGACACATCCTAAATTTTGGAAAAAAACAGAGGTGTTTTTTGCGAAGTGCCTACCTGTAGATTTTGGCCTCTAGCTCAGCCGGCACCTAGGGAAACCTACCAAACCTGTGCATTTCTGAAAACTAGAGACCTAGGGGAATCCAAGGATGGGTGACTTGCGGGGCTCGGACCAGGTTCTGTTACCCAGAATCCTTTGCAAACCTCAAAATTTGGCTAAAAAAACACATGTCCCTCACATTTCTGTGGCAGAAAGTTCTGGAATCTGAGAGGAGCTACAAATTTCCTTCCACCCAGCGTTCCCCCAAGTCTCCCGATAAAAATGACACCTCACTTGCGTGGGTAGGCCTAGCGCCGGCGTCAGGAAACACCCCAAAGCGCAACGTGGACACATCCTAAATTTTGGAAAAAAACAGAGGTGTTTTTTGCAAAGTGCCTACCTGTAGATTTTGGCCTCTAGCTCAGCCGGCACCTAGGGAAACCTACCAAACCTGTGCATTTCTGAAAACTAGAGACCTAGGGGAATCCAAGGAGGGGTGACTTGCGGGGCTCGGACCAGGTTCTATTACCCAGAATCCTTTGCAAACCTCAAAATTTGGCTAAAAAAACACATGTCCCTCACATTTTTGTGGCAGAAAGTTCTGGAATCTGAGAGGAGCTACAAATTTCCTTCCACCCAGCGTTCCCCCAAGTCTCCCGATAAAAATGATACCTCACTTGCGTGGGTAGGCCTAGCGCCGGAGACAGGAAACACCCCAAAGCGCAACGTGGACACATCCTAAATTTTGGAAAAAAACAGAGGTGTTTTTTGCGAAGTGCCTACCTGTAGATTTTGGCCTCTAGCTCAGCCGGCACCTAGGGAAACCTACCAAACCTGTGCATTTCTGAAAACTAGAGACCTAGGGGAATCCAAGGAGGGGTGACTTGCGGGGCTCGGACCAGGTTCTATTACCCAGAATCCTTTGCAAACCTCAAAATTTGGCTAAAAAAACACATGTCCCTCACATTTTTGTGGCAGAAAGTTCTGGAATCTGAGAGGAGCTACAAATTTCCTTCCACCCAGCGTTCCCCCAAGTCTCCCGATAAAAATGATACCTCACTTGCGTGGGTAGGCCTAGCGCCGGAGACAGGAAACACCCCAAAGCGCAACGTGGACACATCCTAAATTTTGGAAAAAAACAGAGGTGTTTTTTGCGAAGTGCCTACCTGTAGATTTTGGCCTCTAGCTCAGCTGGCACCTAGGGAAACCTACCAAACCTGTGCATTTCTGAAAACTAGAGACCTAGGGGAATCCAAGGAGGGGTGACTTGCGGGGCTCGGACCAGGTTCTGTTACCCAGAATCCTTTGCAAACCTCAAAATTTGGCTAAAAAAACACATGTCCCTCACATTTCTGGTGCAGAAAGTTCTGGAATCTGAGAGGAGCTACAAATTTCCTTCCACCCAGCGTTCCCCCAAGTCTCCCGATAAAAATGATACCTCACTTGCGTGGGTAGGCCTAGCGCCGGCGACAGGAAACACCCCAAAGCGCAACGTGGACACATCCTAAATTTTGGGAAAAAACAGAGGTGTTTTTTGCGAAGTGCCTACCTGTAGATTTTGGCCTCTAGCTCAGCCGGCACCTAGGGAAACCTACCAAACCTGTGCATTTCTGAAAACTAGAGACCTAGGGGAATCCAAGGAGGGGTGACTTGCGGGGCTCGGACCAGGTTCTGTTACCCAGAATCCTTTGCAAACCTCAAAATTTGGCTAAAAAAACACATGTCCCTCACATTTCTGTGGCAGAAAGTTCTGGAATCTGAGAGGAGCTACAAATTTCCTTCCACCCAGCGTTCCCCCAAGTCTCCCGATAAAAATGATACCTCACTTGCGTGGGTAGGCCTAGCGCCGGCGACAGGAAACACCCCAAAGCGCAACGTGGACACATCCTAAATTTTGGAAAAAAACAGAGGTGTTTTTTGCGAAGTGCCTACCTGTAGATTTTGGCCTCTAGCTCAGCCGGCTCCTAGGGAAACCTACCAAACCTGTGCATTTCTGAAAACTAGAGACCCAGGGGAATCCAAGGAGGGGTGACTTGCGGGGCTCGGACCAGGTTCTGTTACCCAGAATCCTTTGCAAACCTCAAAATTTGGCTAAAAAAACACATGTCCCTCACATTTCTGTGGCAGAAAGTTCTGGAATCTGAGAGGAGCTACAAATTTCCTTCCACCCAGCGTTCCCCCAAGTCTCCCGATAAAAATGACACCTCACTTGCGTGGGTAGGCCTAGCGCCGGCGACAGGAAACACCCCAAAGCGCAACGTGGACACATCCTACATTTTGGGAAAAAACAGAGGTGTTTTTTGCGAAGTGCCTACCTGTAGATTTTGGCCTCTAGCTCAGCCGGCACCTAGGGAAACCTACCAAACCTGTGCATTTCTGAAAACTAGAGACCTAGGGGAATCCAAGGATGGGTGACTTGCGGGGCTCGGACCAGGTTCTGTTACCCAGAATCCTTTGCAAACCTCAAAATTTGGCTAAAAAAACACATGTCCCTCACATTTCTGTGGCAGAAAGTTCTGGAATCTGAGAGGAGCTACAAATTTCCTTCCACCCAGCGTTCCCCCAAGTCTCCCGATAAAAATGACACCTCACTTGCGTGGGTAGGCCTAGCGCCGGCGTCAGGAAACACCCCAAAGCGCAACGTGGACACATCCTAAATTTTGGAAAAAAACAGAGGTGTTTTTTGCGAAGTGCCTACCTGTAGATTTTGGCCTCTAGCTCAGCCGGCACCTAGGGAAACCTACCAAACCTGTGCATTTCTGAAAACTAGAGACCTAGGGGAATCCAAGGAGGGGTGACTTGCGGGGCTCGGACCAGGTTCTATTATCCAGAATCCTTTGCAAACCTCAAAATTTGGCTAAAAAAACACATGTCCCTCACATTTTTGTGGCAGAAAGTTCTGGAATCTAAGAGGAGCTACAAATTTCCTTCCACCCAGCGTTCCCCCAAGTCTCCCGATAAAAATGACACCTCACTTGCGTGGGTAGGCCTAGCGCCGGCGTCAGGAAACACCCCAAAGCGCAACGTGGACACATCCTAAATTTTGGAAAAAAACAGAGGTGTTTTTTGCGAAGTGCCTACCTGTAGATTTTGGCCTCTAGCTCAGCCGGCACCTAGGGAAACCTACCAAACCTGTGCATTTCTGAAAACTAGAGACCTAGGGGAATCCAAGGAGGGGTGACTTGCGGGGCTCGGACCAGGTTCTATTACCCAGAATCCTTTGCAAACCTCAAAATTTGGCTAAAAAAACACATGTCCCTCACATTTTTGTGGCAGAAAGTTCTGGAATCTGAGAGGAGCTACAAATTTCCTTCCACCCAGCGTTCCCCCAAGTCTCCCGATAAAAATGATACCTCACTTGCGTGGGTAGGCCTAGCGCCGGAGACAGGAAACACCCCAAAGCGCAACGTGGACACATCCTAAATTTTGGAAAAAAACAGAGGTGTTTTTTGCGAAGTGCCTACCTGTAGATTTTGGCCTCTAGCTCAGCCGGCACCTAGGGAAACCTACCAAACCTGTGCATTTCTGAAAACTAGAGACCTAGGGGAATCCAAGGAGGGGTGACTTGCGGGGCTCGGACCAGGTTCTATTACCCAGAATCCTTTGCAAACCTCAAAATTTGGCTAAAAAAACACATGTCCCTCACATTTTTGTGGCAGAAAGTTCTGGAATCTGAGAGGAGCTACAAATTTCCTTCCACCCAGCGTTCCCCCAAGTCTCCCGATAAAAATGATACCTCACTTGCGTGGGTAGGCCTAGCGCCGGAGACAGGAAACACCCCAAAGCGCAACGTGGACACATCCTAAATTTTGGAAAAAAACAGAGGTGTTTTTTGCGAAGTGCCTACCTGTAGATTTTGGCCTCTAGCTCAGCTGGCACCTAGGGAAACCTACCAAACCTGTGCATTTCTGAAAACTAGAGACCTAGGGGAATCCAAGGAGGGGTGACTTGCGGGGCTCGGACCAGGTTCTGTTACCCAGAATCCTTTGCAAACCTCAAAATTTGGCTAAAAAAACACATGTCCCTCACATTTCTGGTGCAGAAAGTTCTGGAATCTGAGAGGAGCTACAAATTTCCTTCCACCCAGCGTTCCCCCAAGTCTCCCGATAAAAATGATACCTCACTTGCGTGGGTAGGCCTAGCGCCGGCGACAGGAAACACCCCAAAGCGCAACGTGGACACATCCTAAATTTTGGGAAAAAACAGAGGTGTTTTTTGCGAAGTGCCTACCTGTAGATTTTGGCCTCTAGCTCAGCCGGCACCTAGGGAAACCTACCAAACCTGTGCATTTCTGAAAACTAGAGACCTAGGGGAATCCAAGGAGGGGTGACTTGCGGGGCTCGGACCAGGTTCTGTTACCCAGAATCCTTTGCAAACCTCAAAATTTGGCTAAAAAAACACATGTCCCTCACATTTCTGTGGCAGAAAGTTCTGGAATCTGAGAGGAGCTACAAATTTCCTTCCACCCAGCGTTCCCCCAAGTCTCCCGATAAAAATGATACCTCACTTGCGTGGGTAGGCCTAGCGCCGGCGACAGGAAACACCCCAAAGCGCAACGTGGACACATCCTAAATTTTGGAAAAAAACAGAGGTGTTTTTTGCGAAGTGCCTACCTGTAGATTTTGGCCTCTAGCTCAGCCGGCACCTAGGGAAACCTACCAAACCTGTGCATTTCTGAAAACTAGAGACCCAGGGGAATCCAAGGAGGGGTGACTTGCGGGGCTCGGACCAGGTTCTGTTACCCAGAATCCTTTGCAAACCTCAAAATTTGGCTAAAAAAACACATGTCCCTCACATTTCTGTGGCAGAAAGTTCTGGAATCTGAGAGGAGCTACAAATTTCCTTCCACCCAGCGTTCCCCCAAGTCTCCCGATAAAAATGACACCTCACTTGCGTGGGTAGGCCTAGCGCCGGCGACAGGAAACACCCCAAAGCGCAACGTGGACACATCCTACATTTTGGGAAAAAACAGAGGTGTTTTTTGCGAAGTGCCTACCTGTAGATTTTGGCCTCTAGCTCAGCCGGCACCTAGGGAAACCTACCAAACCTGTGCATTTCTGAAAACTAGAGACCTAGGGGAATCCAAGGATGGGTGACTTGCGGGGCTCGGACCAGGTTCTGTTACCCAGAATCCTTTGCAAACCTCAAAATTTGGCTAAAAAAACACATGTCCCTCACATTTCTGTGGCAGAAAGTTCTGGAATCTGAGAGGAGCTACAAATTTCCTTCCACCCAGCGTTCCCCCAAGTCTCCCGATAAAAATGACACCTCACTTGCGTGGGTAGGCCTAGCGCCGGCGTCAGGAAACACCCCAAAGCGCAACGTGGACACATCCTAAATTTTGGAAAAAAACAGAGGTGTTTTTTGCGAAGTGCCTACCTGTAGATTTTGGCCTCTAGCTCAGCCGGCACCTAGGGAAACCTACCAAACCTGTGCATTTCTGAAAACTAGAGACCTAGGGGAATCCAAGGAGGGGTGACTTGCGGGGCTCGGACCAGGTTCTATTACCCAGAATCCTTTGCAAACCTCAAAATTTGGCTAAAAAAACACATGTCCCTCACATTTTTGTGGCAGAAAGTTCTGGAATCTGAGAGGAGCTACAAATTTCCTTCCACCCAGCGTTCCCCCAAGTCTCCCGATAAAAATGATACCTCACTTGCGTGGGTAGGCCTAGCGCCGGAGACAGGAAACACCCCAAAGCGCAACGTGGACACATCCTAAATTTTGGAAAAAAACAGAGGTGTTTTTTGCGAAGTGCCTACCTGTAGATTTTGGCCTCTAGCTCAGCCGGCACCTAGGGAAACCTACCAAACCTGTGCATTTCTGAAAACTAGAGACCCAGGGGAATCCAAGGAGGGGTGACTTGCGGGGCTCGGACCAGGTTCTATTACCCAGAATCCTTTGCAAACCTCAAAATTTGGCTAAAAAAACACATGTCCCTCACATTTTTGTGGCAGAAAGTTCTGGAATCTGAGAGGAGCTACAAATTTCCTTCCACCCAGCGTTCCCCCAAGTCTCCCGATAAAAATGATACCTCACTTGCGTGGGTAGGCCTAGCGCCGGAGACAGGAAACACCCCAAAGCGCAACGTGGACACATCCTAAATTTTGGAAAAAAACAGAGGTGTTTTTTGCGAAGTGCATACCTGTAGATTTTGGCCTCTAGCTCAGCTGGCACCTAGGGAAACCTACCAAACCTGTGCATTTCTGAAAACTAGAGACCTAGGGGAATCCAAGGAGGGGTGACTTGCGGGGCTCGGACCAGGTTCTGTTACCCAGAATCCTTTGCAAACCTCAAAATTTCGCTAAAAAAACACATGTCCCTCACATTTCTGGTGCAGAAAGTTCTGGAATCTGAGAGGAGCTACAAATTTCCTTCCACCCAGCGTTCCCCCAAGTCTCCCGATAAAAATGATACCTCACTTGCGTGGGTAGGCCTAGCGCCGGCGACAGGAAACACCCCAAAGCGCAACGTGGACACATCCTAAATTTTGGGAAAAAACAGAGGTGTTTTTTGCGAAGTGCCTACCTGTAGATTTTGGCCTCTAGCTCAGCCGGCACCTAGGGAAACCTACCAAACCTGTGCATTTCTGAAAACTAGAGACCTAGGGGAATCCAAGGAGGGGTGACTTGCGGGGCTCGGACCAGGTTCTGTTACCCAGAATCCTTTGCAAACCTCAAAATTTGGCTAAAAAAACACATGTCCCTCACATTTCTGTGGCAGAAAGTTCTGGAATCTGAGAGGAGCTACAAATTTCCTTCCACCCAGCGTTCCCCCAAGTCTCCCGATAAAAATGATACCTCACTTGCGTGGGTAGGCCTAGCGCCGGCGACAGGAAACACCCCAAAGCGCAACGTGGACACATCCTAAATTTTGGAAAAAAACAGAGGTGTTTTTTGCGAAGTGCCTACCTGTAGATTTTGGCCTCTAGCTCAGCCGGCACCTAGGGAAACCTACCAAACCTGTGCATTTCTGAAAACTAGAGACCCAGGGGAATCCAAGGAGGGGTGACTTGCGGGGCTCGGACCAGGTTCTGTTACCCAGAATCCTTTGCAAACCTCAAAATTTGGCTAAAAAAACACATGTCCCTCACATTTCTGTGGCAGAAAGTTCTGGAATCTGAGAGGAGCTACAAATTTCCTTCCACCCAGCGTTCCCCCAAGTCTCCCGATAAAAATGACACCTCACTTGCGTGGGTAGGCCTAGCGCCGGCGACAGGAAACACCCCAAAGCGCAACGTGGACACATCCTACATTTTGGGAAAAAACAGAGGTGTTTTTTGCGAAGTGCCTACCTGTAGATTTTGGCCTCTAGCTCAGCCGGCACATAGGGAAACCTACCAAACCTGTGCATTTCTGAAAACTAGAGACGTAGGGGAATCCAAGGAGGGGTGACTTGCGGGGCTCTGACCAGGTTCTGTTACCCAGAATCCTTTGCAAACCTCAAAATTTGGCTAAAAAAACACATGTCCCTCACATTTCTGTGGCAGAAAGTTCTGGAATCTGAGAGGAGCTACAAATTTCCTTCCACCCAGCGTTCCCCCAAGTCTCCCGATAAAAATGATACCTCACTTGCGTGGGTAGGCCTAGCGCCGGCGACAGGAAACACCCCAAAGCGCAACGTGGACACATCCTAAATTTTGGAAACAAACAGAGGTGTTTTTTGCGAAGTGCCTACCTGTAGATTTTGGCCTCTAGCTCAGCTGGCACCTAGGGAAACCTACCAAACCTGTGCATTTCTGAAAACTAGAGACCTAGGGGAATCCAAGGAGGGGTGACTTGCGGGGCTCGGACCAGGTTCTGTTACCCAGAATCCTTTGCAAACCTCAAAATTTGGCTAAAAAAACACATGTCCCTCACATTTCTGTGGCAGAAAGTTCTGGAATCTGAGAGGAGCTACAAATTTCCTTCCACCCAGCGTTCCCCCAAGTCTCCCGATAAAAATGATACCTCACTTGCGTGGGTAGGCCTAGCGCCGGCGACAGGAAACACCCCAAAGCGCAACGTGGACACATCCTAAATTTTGGGAAAAAACAGAGGTGTTTTTTGCGAAGTGCCTACCTGTAGATTTTGGCCTCTAGCTCAGCCGGCACCTAGGGAAACCTACCAAACCTGTGCATTTCTGAAAACTAGAGACCCAGGGGAATCCAAGGAGGGGTGACTTGCGGGGCTCGGACCAGGTTCCGTTACCCAGAATCCTTTGCAAACCTCAAAATTTGGCTAAAAAAACACGTCCCTCACATTTCTGTGGCAGAAAGTTCTGGAATCTGAGAGGAGCTACAAATTTCCTTCCACCCAGCGTTCCCCCAAGTCTCCCGATAAAAATGACACCTCACTTGCGTGGGTAGGCCTAGCGCCGGCGACAGGAAACACCCCAAAGCGCAACGTGGACACATCCTAAATTTTGGAAAAAAACAGAGGTGTTTTTTGCGAAGTGCCTACCTGTAGATTTTGGCCTCTAGCTCAGCCGGCACCTAGGGAAACCTACCAAACCTGTGCATTTCTGAAAACTAGAGACCTAGGGGAATCCAAGGAGGGGTGACTTGCGGGGCTCGGACCAGGTTCTGTTACCCAGAATCCTTTGCAAACCTAAAAATTTGGCTAAAAAAACACATGTCCCTCACATTTCTGTGGCAGAAAGTTCTGGAATCTGAGAGGAGCTACAAATTTCCTTCCACTCAGCGTTCCCCCAAGTCTCCCGATAAAAATGATACCTCACTTGCGTGGGTAGGCCTAGCGCCGGCGACAGGAAACACCCCAAAGCGCAACGTGGACACATCACAGAAAACAGACCTGTTTTTAGCAAAGTGCCTACCTGTAGATTTTGGCCTGTAGCTCAGCCGCCACCTAGGGAAACCTACAAAACCTGTGCATTTCTGAAAACTAGAGACCTAGGGGAATCCAAGATGGGGTGACTTGTGTGGCTCGGACCAGGTTCTGTTACCCAGAATCCTTTGCAAACCTCAAAATTTGGCTAAAAAAACACATGTTCCTCACATTTCTGTGGCAGAAAGTTCGACAATCTGAGAGGAGCCACAAATTTCCATCCACCCAGCGTTCCCCCACGTCTCCCGATAAAAATGATACCTCACTTGTGTGGGTAGGCCTAGCGCTCGCGACAGGAAATGGCCCAAAACACAACGTGGACACATCACATTTTTTCATAGAAAACAGTGCCTACGTGTGGATTTTGGCCTCTAGCTCAGCCGGCACCTGGGGAAACCTAGCAAACCAGCGCATTTTTGAAAACTAGAGACCTAGGGGAATCCAAGATGGGGTGATTTGCGGGGCTCTGACCAGGTTCTGTTACCCAGAATTCTTTGCAAACATCAAAATCTGGCTAAAAAACACTTTTTCCTCTCATTTCGGTGACAGAAAGTTCTGGAATCTGAGAGGAGCCACAAATTTCCTTCCACCCAGCATTCCCCTAAGTCTGTCCATAAAAATGGTACCTCACTTGTGTGGGTAGGCCTAGCGCCCACAAAAGGAAATGGCCCAAAACACAACATATTTTTTCACAGAAAACAGAGGTGTTTTTTGCAAAGTGCCTACCTGTGGATTTTGGCCTCTAGCTCAGCCGGCCCGGGGGGGGGGGGGGGGGGGGGGGAAGGAAATGCCCTAAAATAAATTTGACCCCCCACCCCCCCAAACCCCCCCTGCCCAGGTGCGACCCTTGCCTACGGGGTCGCTACCCCTGTGTGACATTGGCGCCAAAAAACAAATTCCCGGTGCCTAGTGGTTTCTGCCTGACCTAAAATCGACCAATCTGCCCCCAAGGGGGGCAGAAATGGTCTAAACACAGTTTGCCCCCCAGGGGAGCGACCCTTGCCTGATGGGTCGCTCCCCATCTCTAAAAAAACAAACATAAAAAAAAAAAAACACACAAACAAATTTTGCCCTGGCGCCTAGAGGTTTCTGCCCCCCCTGGAGGCACATCGGCCTAATAATAGGCCGATCTGCCCCCAGGGGGGGCAGAAATGGCCTAAAATAAATTTGCCCCCCGAACATCCACCCCCGCCCCCGGAGCGACCCTTGCCTATGGGGTCGCTCCCCCTGCGTGACATTGGCGCCAAAAAACAAATCCCCGGTGCCTAGTGGTTTCTGCCCCCTTGGGGCAGATTGACCTAAAATCTACCAATCTGCCCCCAAGGGGGGCAGAAATGGTCTAAACACAATTTGCCCCCCAGGGGAGCGACCCTTGCCTGATGGGTCGCTCCCCATCTCTAAAAAAAACCAAACAAACAAAAAAAAAACCACAAAAAAAAAATTTGCCCTGGCAACAAGAGGTTTCTGCCCCCCCTGGGGGCAGATCGGCCTAATAATAGGCCGATCTGCCCCCAGGGGGGGCAGAAATGGCCTAAAATAAATTTGCCCCCCGAACACCCACTCCCCCCCCCCCCGGAGGGACCCTTGCCTACGGGGTCGCTCCCCCTGCGTGACATTGGCGCCAAAAAACAAATCCCCGGTGCCTAGTGGTTTCTGCCCCTTTGGGGCAGATTGACCTAAAATCTACCAATCTGCCCCCAAGGGGGGCAGAAATGGTCTAAACACAATTTGCCCCCCAGGGGAGCGACCCTTGCCTGATGGGTCGCTCCCCATCTCTAAAAAAAACCAAACAAACAAAAACAAAAACACAAAAAAAAAATTTGCCCTGGCAACAAGAGGTTTCTGCTCCCCCTGGGGGCAGATCGGCCTAATAATAGGCCGATCTGCCCCCAGGGGGGGCAGAAATGGCCTAAAATAAATTTGCCCCCCGAACACCCACTCCCCCCCCCGGAGGGACCCTTGCCTACGGGGTCGCTCCCCCTGCGTGACATTGGCGCCAAAAAACAAATCCCCGGTGCCTAGTGGTTTCTGCCCCCTTGGGGCAGATTGACCTAAAATCTACCAATCTGCCCCCAAGGGGAGCAGAAATGGTCTAAACAAAATTTCCCCCCCAGGGGAGCGACCCTTGCCTGATGGGTCGCTCCCCATCTCTAAAAAAAACCAAACAAACAAAAAAAAAACACAATTTTTTTTTTTGCCCTGGCAACAAGAGGTTTCTGCCTCCCCTGGGGGCAGATCGGCCTAATAATAGGCCGATATGCCCCCAGGGGGGGCAGAAATGGCCTAAAATAAATTTGCCCTCTGAACCCCCACCCCCTTCCCCCCCCCGGAGCGACCATTGCCTACGGGGTCGCTCCCCCTGCGTGACATTGGCGCCAAAAAACAAATCCCCGGTGCCTAGTGGTTTCTGCCCCCTTGGGGCAGATTGACCTAAAATCGACCAATCTGCCCCCAAGGGGGGCAGAAATGGGCTAAACACAATTTGCCCCACAGGGGAGCGACCCTTGCCTGATGGGTCGCTCCCCTTCTCTAAAAAAAACACCAAACCAATAAAAAAAACACAAAAAAAAAATTTGCCCTGACGCCTAGAGGTTTCTGCCCCCCCTGGGGGTAGACCGGCCTAATACCAATAGGCCGATCTGCCCCCAGGGGGGGCAGAGATGGCCTAAAATAATTTTGCCCCCCCCGGGGAGCAACCCTTGACTACAAGGTCGCTCCCCTTGTGTGACGGCGCAAAAAAAAGATCCCTGGTGCCTAGTGGTTTCTGCCCCCCTTGGGGGCAGATTGACCTCAAATCGGCCGATCTGCCCCCAAAGCGGGCAGAAATGGCCTAAATACATTTTGCCCCTCCAGGGGAGCGACCCTTGTCCAAGGGGGTCGCTCCCCATCTGTAAAACAGAAAAACAAAAAAATCCCTGGTGCCTAGTGGTTTCTGCCCCCCTTGGGGGCAGATCAGCCGAATCAAAATAGGCTGATCTACCCCCCCAGGGGGGCAGAAATGGCCTAAAATAATCCCCCCCCAGGGAGTGAAATTCACGCAAAAAAAAAAACTCCCTGGTGTCTAATGGTTTCTGCCCCCCTTGGGGGCAGATTGGCCTCATCAAAATAGGCCAATCTGCCCCCAAGGGGGGCAGAAATGGCCTAAATATAATTTGCCTAAGGGGTCGCTCCCCACCTAAAAAAAAAAGAAAACATAACAAAAAGAAAAAAAAAAAAAAAGATCCCTGGTGCCTAGAGGTTTCTGCCCCCCCTGGGGGCAGATCGGCCTAATAATAGGCCGATCTGTCCCCAGGGGGGGCAGAAAAGGCCTTCCCAAAAAATTGCCCCCCCTGGGAGCGACCCTTGCCAAAGGGGTTGCTTTGTTGCGTGACATTCGTGCGCAAAAACAAACTCCCTAGTGCCTAATGGTTTCTGCCCCCCTTGGGGGCAGATTGGCCTTATCAAAATAGGCCAATCTGCCCCCAAGGGGGGCAGAAATGGCCTAAATATATATTGCCCCGTAGGGGAGCGACCCTTGCCTAAGGGATCGCTCCCCACCTAAAAAAAAAAGAAATCATCACAAAAAAAAAAAAAAAAAAAAAAAAGGTCCCTGGTGCCTAGAGGTTTCTGCCCCCCCTGGGGGCAGATCGGCCTAATAATAGGCCAATCTGCCCCCAGGGGGGCAGAAAAGGCCTTCCTAAAAAAATGCCCCCCTGGGAGCGACCCTTGCCCAAGGGGTCGCTCCCTTTTGCCAATTTCAAGGAAAAAAAAAAAAAATCCCTGGTGTCTAGTGGGGTTTCAAAAGCCGGATTGCAAGCAATCCGGCTTTTGAAACCTGTGAGAGACTTCAAAGGGAAGGAAATACATTTCCTTCCCTTTGAAGCCTCTCGGGGCCTCCCCCATGGGATTGAAAAAGAAATGCAAATGGGGGAGACCCTGTGACTAATCAGCGCGCGCTCGCGCGCTGACGTCACAGGGGGGATTGGGGGGGTCGGGGGTGGGAGGGGAAGGGCTTCCCCTTCCATCCCTGACTTGGGGGGGTGGGGGGGGGGAACCCCACAGAGGGAGCGAGAGCGCTCCCTCTGGGCTCTGTGCACAGGACGTAATGGTTACGTCCTGGGCACAGCAGCACTGTGCCTCAGGACGTAACCATTACGTCCTGGGCACAGAAGGGGTTAAAAGAACACAAAATCTTAAAGATTTGTTGGTACACACTAGATCAATACTACAAAAAAAATTGATTTCAACCAGAACTAGGTCGTGGCTGGGGGGTCAATGGACATCACCCTTGTGGTGGATGTAATATATGCTCACTGACCACTAGCACTCATGAAATAGATTTGGGCGAATCTAAGAAATGGCAGTTGTTGAAACATACTAACTCGCACAAAAAACTGTATTTACATGATCACCTGCCCCTGCAATTTGCGGTACATAGGCATGACCACCAGGATGGTCAAAACACGGATTAATGAACACCGCAGTACCATCCGTTGCCAGCGATCCTCAACGAAACGGACCAAACACTACATTGAACAGCACCACACACCTAATGAGCTTAGATGGGTCATTTTGGAGACCATTAGGGATCATAGAAATGTCACTATCCGCTTGTTTGAGAAAGAACAACGCAGGGTTTATAGATTAAGGACACATAGCATTGGACTTAATGATGACATTCCCTGGACCGACTTCATTTTCAGTTATTCTGATTCGGACACTGTGATTTAATTTCATGACACTGTAATTTGACTTCCTCTATTATGTTACAACACTTTTTTGACTCTTTTTTTTTGATTTTAGGTTCTGGACATTTACATTTTATAACTGGCAATATTTCTTTGCTGACTTTTGTGTACCGTACCTTTAGTATATAGATATTTTTTGATGAATTATGTCTGCACTATTACTAAAGAGATCATCTCTCACTAACATTTATCTCAAATCACTCTGATATTTGAGTTTTCTCCCCTTTCTAATATGGCCCCTGCTGTTTCCTGGTTATTTTGTCCCTTTTCTATGTCTATTCTTACATGATAGACAAATATGAGCCGTTTTCTATTTCTACTGGCCTTTTAAAAGTTACCACCCACCGGCTGATCCATGTCTCCAGGATCAAGCCGGGGCAGGTTGAGCCACCAGCCGTGTGAAGTCTTTAAGTAAGTTGCTTTTGCGCGCGTGCCCCTTTCCGCCTTGCTGGCACGCGCGCTTCTTTGGTATCCGATCCTACGATCTTTTTCTTGGATATCGAGCGCTGTGACACACGCGCTCATTTAAATGTGGGAGTACAGTTTTCCCACACGGTCCCTGCTACGGCTTTTGCGTTTGTTGTTGTATGTGATGCTGCCGAGTCAGTTCCACATTTGCCAACAGCTTCGTTACATATTGTGTTGGACCATAACACTCGATCCATGTTCCTACCCTTTATCTACACTCAATATGGAGATCAGTTTTGAACGAATGGGCTATATATTTGTGCAGCTCATTAATTAATAACCAGTTTTGTCTTGAGTTGAGATACTGTGGTCCGGTTGCCCACTGTGTCCTCACTTACTACTGTTTTTACCACTTGACCTACGACTTGGTTTTTGCACTACAGTAGATAGTGGTATACTTATTACCAGTACCTCTGCTCTATCCTCTTGTTTTTCCGAGACTCCACGGGAAAAAGGAACCAAGAAGACGCAGACCGAAGAAACGCCACCTAAGGAAAAGAAAAGAACATTAAAGACTGATAAGGACCAACAAAACCTTCGCGAGAAAACCTCCAATAAGAAAGATAAATTGGAAAGAACTGCATTCATTATAGTTATAATCTTCTCACTATAATAAATAAATCCGCGTTTACGCCCTGATAGGGCCCCTGAAATACGAGTCTGAGTCCTCTGTACCACCGAGCCCTCCACAGTGGTGTCAGAAGTGGGATATTGTCCCCCGGCGGTATAGAGGTGTTGTGAGCATGGAGGAGAAACCTACACTCGAAGACATGATAAAACAACTGGCAGAGGGTCAACGCCACCTCCAATTGGTATGGGAGGCACAACAGAGGGAGGCCAGAGAAGACCGGGAGGCCCTCCAAGCAGCCCTGAAAAGTCAGGCTACTGTAATGGGCAATAATCAACTCGTGCACGAAACCGCCCTTCAAAAGTTGACCGATACCATTGCTGCCAGCAAAGTACACCCGAATGTGCCTAGCTCGGTACTACAAAAATATCAAGAGGGTGAGGATCCCGACTCCTTTTTTACGAACTTTGAAAGAGTAGCCTCATCAGGCCAATGGCCTGAAAACCGATGGGGCCAATACATCGCCCCCCTCTTAACAGGCACCCTCCAATCCGCCTACCAGGCTGCAAATCCCGGTGGCACTACCCCTTATTCAGACATTAAGAAGAGTATTCTTGAGAGAGTGGGACATGATACTGAATACTATCGGATGAAGTTCCGCAAAGTTAAATGGGGTCATAATGAAGATCCACGTACTTTTTACTACCGGGTGAAGGACTTAGGACTGAAGTGGTTGGGGCCCCTGGGGACCAACCGCGAAGACGTCATTAAAGCCATTATTTTGGAACAATATCTGGATTCCCTTCCTGGGAGCACCCGGAATTGGATAAGACAGCACCCTAAAATCGACACCGAACTGGCCGTCGACCTGGCTTGTGCCTACCACCGGTCGGTGGATATTAAAAGCCAAGCTTCCAGACCTATGAGTAAAATACCCATGGGTCCTCCCCAATATACAACCAGACGATCCCTTGAGGAACCCGGTCCCTCCCGGAGTGCAGAACGAAATCCCATGCAGCAACCCCAGTGTTTCAGTTGTGGTGAATGGGGCCACATAGCCCGAGGATGTCCAAAGAAGCATGAGGGAGTTGAACCAATGGAGATAGGGGTCACTCGAGGGAGAGTGCTGTGCATAGGAAAGGGAGATAAGTCATTCAAACACACCCTACGAATAAACGGACAATTGGTCACAGCCTTGGTTGACTCCGGGTGTAGTCAATCAGTTATACGCCGAGATGTAGTCAAATCTGTAAATCCAGATACGAATCAGTGGGTGACGATATGCTGTATACATGGGGACCGGGCTAACTACCCCCTTGAGTTGGTGGAAGTGGAGTGGGACACCTATCATGACTTCTTTCCCATGGGACTCATGGATAACTTGATAGAAGATTGCGTCATTGGGACTGACTATCTGAGATTTCATGACCTCTTAGATCAAATACGGAAATCCGACCCTATCGACGGTTGGTGGGTAGACGACCCGTTTGGTAATACTCCCATTTACGGTCCCCCAGAATGGAGAAAGCTAACCCGGAAAGAAAAAAGGGAAGAAAAACAAAAATATGCTTTAAACCAAAGACGGGAGATCCCAGAGAAAACAGTGGCCATTATAAGCAGCGCCCCAGTTTCATTTAGAGTGAGCCAAAGAGAGGATTCCACCCTTGAACATGCCTGGAGAAGTGTCAAAAGTGACTCTACCGGAGAGGTAGGTCCACACTTTATAGTCCATAAGGACCTTCTATATAGAGTTTCCACGACGGTAAACGGCGAGAAAAAACAGCTAGTAGTCCCTGAGCCTTACCGGACTCCGGTATTATTCCTAGCCCATAATCAACCAGGATGAGGCCATTATGGCCGAGAAAAAACAGAGGAATACTTATTGAGACGTTTTTACTGGCCGGGAGTCTATGCCCATATTCGAAAATACTGTACCCAATGCCCAAAATGTCAGCTAATTGAACTAGGAGCACTTAGGAGAGCCCCATTACATCCCCTACCAATTATAGACACTCCTTTCAGAAGAGTGGGCATGGACTTGGTCGGACCTCTTTTACCATCTGCTAAGGGCCATACCCATATCCTCGTTCTTGTAGACTATGCCAGCAGATACCCTGAGGCGATCCCTCTTACTAGTACCACTACCAAAGCCGTTGCACAAGCCATGATAACATTTTTTTCAGGGGTTGGTTTCCCAGAAGGAATTCTCACAGATCAAGAGACACCCTTCATATCTGGGCTCATGAAACAGATATGTAAAACTCTAGGAATTACCCAAATAAAAACGGCAGTATATCATCCACAAACAGACGGTTTAGTGGAGCGGTATAACCGCACCATTAAAACTCTCTTGCGGAAGATAGTAAGCGACTCGGGGAAAGATTGGGACCAGAAGTTACCCCTAGTGCTTTATGCAATACGGACACATGAGCAGTCCTCTACTGGGCATAGTCCGTTCGAACTAGTATTCGGGAGACAACCCCGTAACTTACTAGACATGGCGGCAGAAATGTGGGAGGAAGAGAATAATGAAGAGAGACCCCACTTAGACTATATCCACAAATTAAAAGCACAACTCCAGACAGTCTGGGAGGATGTACGACATCATTTGGAAAAAGCCCAAGAAACCCAAAAGAACTATTATGACCAGGGCACCAAATTACGGGTTCTTCAACCCAATGATCAGGTGCTGATCATGCGACCCACCTCTGAACATAAATTACTGGCGAAATGGCAAGGACCGTATCGGGTAATAAAAGCAGTCACCCCTGTTAATTACCTTTATTGAACTAAACGATCACCCTAAACGGACTCAGATCTATCACATTAATTTATTGAAAAAATGGGAAAATCCTGAGAACACTAGTGGTCTTCCTGCTACTGGCTACCTAGTAACACCGACCAACTCATTAGGACTAGACCTATGTCCCACCATCCAACCAGAGAAACAAATAAACCCCTGTGTCAATAACTCTCTACCTGAAAACGAAAAACATCAACTACTCGAGTTAATACAAAAACATTCCGAGTTTTTTTTCCGAACTCCCCGGCCGAACGTCTTTAGTCCACCATCATATCCGGCCATCCGAGGGCCAAACCGTACGCCTGCGGCCCTACCGAATTCCAGAGGCGAGAAAAATTCTTATAGAAGGAGAGATAACAAAAATGTTATCTTTAAAAGTCATCGAACCCTCCACGAGTCCGTGGTGCTCCCCAGTTGTCTTGGTTCCGAAACCGGATGGCTCTGTCCGGTTTTGTATCGACTTTAGAAAGCTCAATGAGATATCACTCTTCGATACCTATCCTATTCCCCGGGTAGACGAGGTCCTAGAAAAGATAGGAAATGCACGTTTTATGTCCACCATTGATCTAACGAAGGGATATTGGCAGATTCCCTTAGCCCCAAAAGACAAAGAAAAGACGGCTTTCGCAACTCCTTCTGGTTTATACCATTTCACTGTCCTTCCCTTTGGGCTTCACGGTGCACCCGCTACATTCCAACGCTTAATGGACCAACTCCTACGGCCCTTCCAAGAGTTCACTGCAGCCTATCTTGACGATATTGTCATTTTTAGCACGACCTGGACAGAACACCTACAACACCTAGAGAAAGTGTTCTCCACGCTAGCGAGAGCAGGTCTTACCGCTAATCCTACAAAGTGTGTACTAGGGCAAACCCAAATAGCCTATCTCGGGTATGTTATTGGTATGGGAGTTTTGCGTCCCCAGAAGGATAAAGTAGACGCCATTAGACGGATTCCCCTCCCCAGAACCAAAAAGGAACTTCGTTCTTTTCTGGGGTTGGTGGGATATTATCGTAGATTCATACCACAATATTCCACCATTACCGCCCCCCTCACTGATTTGTTAAAGAAGCAGTATCCTGCCACCCTTCCTTCTTTTTCTCCCTCTCAACTTCAAGGCTTTCAGTTTCTCAAGGAGGCCCTCTCAACCGAGCCAGTGTTGCGATGTCCTGATTTTTCCAGACCCTTCCACCTTTTCACCGACGCTTCTAACTTCGGCTTTGGAGCAGTCCTAGCACAGCCCGACGATCAGGGGCATGACCATCCTGGCGTATATATTAGTCGTAAGCTGTTACCGAGGGAAACTCACTACCCCACTATTGAAAAGGAATGCCTTGCCATAAAATGGGCGATTGAGTGTCTACAGTATTATCTCCTGGGTCGGCCTTTCGTCCTCTATACTGATCATGCCCCATTGACTTGGTTAGCCTCCCATAAGGACACTAATTCCAGGGTGTTGCGCTGGTTTCTTGAACTCCAGCCCTTTACTTTTCAGGTCCGCCACATCCCTGGGTCCAGCCAGTGCCCCGCTGATTTTCTCTCCCGCTGCCCGGATTCTACGGTCCTATACCAGTCCCGTTCCTGGGATGGGGTGTGTAGGCGGGTGTCATCCACCTCGCCTACCGAGGCCCTAGAATGGCGCCGATCGCGCACCTCCTCCGTTCCCGTTCAGCGTCACCAAGGAGACGCGTGGGGGCGGAACGTCCTGTCGCACCGGATTTCCGGGTTGCCGAACAAGGAAAAAGGACGGACTTCGGGGAAGACGAAGATGCCAGACGCGGAGCCCAGAACGCAGAGGAAGCAACGCAACGGAAAGAAAAGACCATCGGATCGAGTGACAACGGAAAGACGACCAGCCCGAGCAGTGGAGCCGGGAAAGAGCCTTGAGGAGGAGATGAACCCTGCCACGACCCAGGAGGGTCGTGGCTTACCAAGGTACGGGCTCTATTAAAGGGAAATCAACACAAGGGGGATAAGGGAGGGGTAGGAGGAAGAAGGAATACCGGGGAGGGCGTAAAGGAAAGGGGACAGGTTGTGTTGAGTGTTGGGAACCGGGAAAACACTGATCCTATTCTCACCCTGTCACCAGCCTAACCTGGCTACTATAGTAACCCGCTCCCCCCTGTTTTTGCCTACACTGAATTTAAATCACTGACCCCTATATTTCCTTCCCTCACCCTCCCACACCTATACTAACATATCAAAAAGATATCCGAATACCTCCCCCACTTACCTGGCCATATCCTCTTGATTTTCCGAGACTCCACGGGAAAAAGGAACCAAGAAGATGCAGACCGAAGAAACGCCACCTAAGGAAAAGAAAAGAACATTAAAGACTGATAAGGACCAACAAAACCTTCGCGAGAAAACCTCCAATAAGAAAGATAAATTGGAAAGAACTGCATTCATTATAGTTATAATCCTTCTCACTATAATAAATAAATCTGCGTTTACGCCCTGATAGGGCCCCTGAAATACGAGTCCGAGTCTTCTGTACCACCGAGCCCTCCACAGCACCTATATTACCTTTTATTACTGATGATTTTGATATCTCCATTTAACTATGTCTTCCTTTTTATACCTGTATGTATGTGGAGATTATATTGGACCACGCTAGCTTGATACCTTACCTGATGGGCCCCATCCACTATTATGAGGATGGTAAGAACGGCTATTTCTGCTGTTTACTGTGTTGTTCATTGTGTCCACCTTCCTCTTCTTGCACATCACAAAGGGGGAAAGTCACGTGTGTTTCAGTTGACTAAATTCACACATTTCACATCATTGAATGTATCGTACCATATTATGATTCATTGTCTATCTCCTATATTCCAGGTTCCTACTCTTTGAAGATCTCCCAATTAAGGGTAATATCTGACTTTAGGATTAGGAAGGTTAATAGGTCCTGAAGAATCGCAATAGATCGTACAGACTAAATAGCGAGAAACATGTTGACCTAGATTGTACATTAGTATAGGGAATTCCATTCCCATACACACCACACTCTATGATTGAGAGGCTTGATGACAGTTGGTGATATTTTTCTTGTTGTAGGGGAGATAAGACCTTACCTTGCTTCTCCCCTCTATATTTGTTTTTAATCATGACAGAGGTTAGACATCTTAATAAAATACTTTTTACCTCTAGTCATTTTTAGCAGGTTTTTTTTCTATTTTCTGTTTACCAATCCTACATACTATATACATTGACTCACTTTTTTAAAAAAAAGATCTCCGGCAAGGAGCCCCCTGTGGGGCCCGTCAGGTATTGCAGCGCCGGCCTGACGTGGAGCATAGCCCTATGATGAAGCATGTCACCGAAAGGTCAGTGAGGGCTCTTGTTCCAATTAGTTAAATTCCCAGGGACCGTGAATATATAAGATTCCATTTCCTTGAGTGGAACTGTGTATATTTTTTGAGTCATATTTATGAGACTATTCACAATTTGCGACTACCATGTACATGCGGTTTGCGACTCGCAATTGCAAGTCGAAATCTCAAGTCGCTAATTTTGCGAGTCGGTAATTGGTCGCATCACTATTTGGGACTCCGAAATGGCATTGGAACATACCATTTCGCTTTTTGCACGGTCACAAATAGCGCTGCAACCGATTTGCCACTCGCAAAACGTTCGTACATGTAGCCCTTAGTTTTCATCAATACAGGGCAAACAAGATGAGCTGATGTTTTCACATTCTTCAGATACTGTGTGGACTGCAGGCATACGATAACTGAAAAATAAAAGAACATACAACGGGAGGGGATTGGGAAACACACTTGCTCATGAAATGTCTGCAGCCACCGGGAGATTAGGTAAAGGGCAGAAGACAAAACAAGCACAGCTCAGGTGGTGTGGAGCCAAAAAATAAAAAGAAAGGGTTCCCCAAAAGCAAATGTAAGCATTACTTGGGCTTTGGGACACTGATAAGAACAAACACCTGAGGAACACACATTGGTAAATGCAGGAAATATGCTACAGCCAATAGAAAAAGACAAAAAGTAAGTGGAAATCACAGGAACCAATGGAAAGCAAGGGGGTGGGATGTAAGCCCCTTTTAAGATATTGATTACCAATAGATTTCACAAGCACAGCACAGACGATGTGCAGGCAAAACCTAAAAAAGGCTCTGACTAGAATTGTCCCTGTGGCATGGCACCCCCCAGCTCCTCCTGTACCCCAGTTCTGCTATAGTTATTGTTTTGATTTTGCAAGTCCTCACACCTAATAATATCCTATAGCGGACACATCGTGAATACTTAGGGACTGAACAATTTTTACTGCAACACAGTACAGAACGGATGATGGGTCATCCTGAAGTTGAAATGTATTCAACTTCACAAATGGCCCAACGTGCTGGGAAGATTTCTGGTTTAAACAGAAGGTGCTGACCCTGCAGCACAATGTTTAACGGTCCCAGAGAAAACTACAGTAATCAGCTTCACAAAAATTGTTCTTCTTATACACCATATAGACCTGAAATCCTGGATATTGTCTTTCCCCAAACGGTATGCCTTCGGCCCTCTTGTTTTCTGAACTTATTTTTGTTGTCATTAGGACTCTGTTCATGTTACCACTGCTAACTAAAGTGTTTGTGCCCACTCCCTTACAGATGGTAAGTTTAGCCTACACCTGATTGGCACATTCAGTTCACTTGTAGGTCCCTAGTAAAGTGATACTGCATGTAACCAAGGCCTGTAAATTGAATGCTGCTATTGGGCTTGCAGCACTCACTGTGCTGCCCACTAAAGTACCACTTTAAAAATGTTTTGCCAGGCCTAAATCTTTCTTTTTAACAGATATAGGTCACCCCTAGGGCTGGCACTAAAGGCCCTTAGGGCAGGGCACCTTGCATTTAAAAAGTAGGGCATGTGGATTTGAGTTCTATGTGTTCTGCTAGTGAAAAACTCCTGAACTGTTTTTCACTACTGTAAGGCCTATCACTCCCATTGGATAACATTGGGTTTCCTCATTGCATTTAGTAAGTGCTAACATTTGATTTGGAGCAGGTAGACAGATCATGTTTGGACTCAAATTAACTGCAATTTAAAATTCTCTCTAATGGTAAAGTCACATTTTTAAGTCACAGTTCTGGAAATGCCGCTTTTAGAAAGTTTGCATTTTCCTGCCCTACCCATGTAGTGCCTGCTGCCCCTGTCCTGGGCCATATGACTGTCTCTGCTGTTGCGGTTTATGTATTCCTTCCAGACATTGAGATAAAGGGGACTGGATGTAGGTAGGATGGATGGTTCTTCAAGTTTGGCTGAGGGTGGAGCTGTTCCCTGCCCGGCTTACACTTCATAGGGCTTGCCTCCAGCATACAGAAAGAAAACTGATAACAGCCTTTTTGTCACCTCAGGCTTCTTGGAGCCCTGGCAGAGGAAGGAAAGAGGTTTCCAAACCAGATGGGGTAGCTCAGGATGCCCCCCAACCCGATTCAAAGGATGGCACCAACTATACATTTTGGACCCTCAGGATACTACTGCAGTACTCTCCTGGACCTGTGGACATTTCAGAAGGACTGCCTTGTTCCAGGGAGGTCTGCCCTGGTGCTTGAGTCCTTCCTTGTTCCACAGGGAACTTCCCTGCTCTCCCGAGGACTACTCTACTGCTTGAGAACTGCCCTGTTTTCTGAGAAGGATGACTGTACCTACTTCCTTCAACCCAGGCTACTTGAGTGACTGCAAGGGTCAGCTGACTGACCTCCTGTTTGAGCTACAGGGACACAATAAGCTCCATAGGCCTGTTTGCAACCTCCCAGCTGACCTTCTGCAATTGTCCTGCAACTTGACAGCCCTGAGCTCTGCTGGCCTCTCCTGCAGCAAGTTCCTGATCCCCAAAACGTGCCTCCCTAGGTCTTGGACCCTTGGTAGGCATCAGTGGAGCTCCTCCTGTAAGGAAAGGTGAAATTCTGAAGCTTTGGGCTTCTTGTGACCACAAATGAGCCTGTTTGTGGCAAGACTGCCACCCGGACAACCAGCAGTGTGAAACTCTAGTAAAATTGACTCCTTGCGCTACAGCGACCACCAGCACAGACTGCCAATGAGAGATCTGCATTTCATGCTTCCACTGTAACTACCAAAGCAAAGTTCCTACAACGATTGCCTGCAATGCCTGACTGGATCTTCATGTTACAATGACGAGCATTCTTTGTGCCAGGGTTCTGACTATCCCCCATGCTCTCCCTGAAGCCGCCTCCTCTACAAACAGAACCCTTAATACTGGACATCGAGATGGTAACTTTGTCAGCAGACCCACCCTACTCATTGTATCTGGCCCATACTCTCTTACAATCTGCCTGAACCTGTGACTTTCCTCTGGTCTAGCATGACTTTGAGTGATGCTTTGTGCTTTTAGGCGCTGTATATACCTAAAACTTTGAAATGTAATATCTCCAGTTCTAATGATTGGATTTTTGTTGTTCTGATATAATTTTATTTATTACATTTAACTCTTAATTTTGTAAATTGGTTTGGAATATTTTGTGTGTTGTGTTTTCATTTTATTTCTGTTTGTGTGCTGCAAACACACTGTACACATTGCCTCTATGTTAAGCCTGACTGCTTTTGTGCAAAGCTAGCACAGTTTAAGTTAGTGACTTATGTGGTTCACTCTAATAAGGTTTGTAGTTGTTGCTCAAGTAGGGTTTTCACCTCCCTCAACCAATACCCCAATTTCTTACAACACACCACTAGGATGGAACTGATATCTGTTTCTTTGACAGGTGATATACATAGAACCATGCGTTATGCCTAAGAAACAATGGAAAAGTTGTATATTGTGCAGTTACTTTACCTTCATCCATTGTTCGCTTCCTCTCATGAACCCAACATATTAAAAGCTACAGTACTCTGACCATACTGGTTTGTTAGAGGCACAAATGAATGACTTTGATTCTCATTACAGCCTTATCCCACATAAAGAAAGTCCCTTAAGACACATTCTAAGCAAAAAAGATTTTGAACCAGTGTTGACTAATCAGTTGTATGACAGTAACTGCTGCCCACTTCAGGGGATTAGGTCCAAATTGTTTCACCAAGTTTGCAGTTGACCTATACATTTTCATATGCTTCACCTCAACATATAATATGTAAGTCATGTGCAGTATTATTCGTCTCCTGCTTAAAAGTCAAATGCATTACTCTGAATTCCTTTCTTGGAAAGTTGTTTCCTTCACCAGAACAGAAAGAGTTACTTTCATTGTCCCAACAGTAATGAAGATTGTTCCAGGGAAAATGTTTCAGGCAACAACCTGACTTGGCATATACAACCTTTTGGGCCCCTGCTCTTAAATTCAGGTATGGATTATATAAGGCTGAGGATGAGCCTGATGCAGTAGATTTTCGGGAGAATATGAAGTTAGAAACTAAGGCCCTCATTAAGACTTCGCGGTGTTGTAAGAAGACCGCCGAAGCCGCGGGCGCCACAATATGCCAGTGCTGGCGGTATTGTTGGCTCCCTATTTTGACATTTCCACTGGGCTAGTGGACGGAAACAGCGTTTCCGTCTGCTGGCCCAGTGGAAAAGTCTCATCAACATTGCAGCCGGCTCATAATATAGCCAGCGTCAATGTTGATGTGCAGCGGGTGCAACAGCACCTGTCGCGCATTTCACTGCCCGAAATTCAGGCAGTGAAATGCACGATGGGGCTGTGCCTGGGGGCCCCTGCATTGCCCATGCACTTGGGCAGTGCAAGGGCCCCCAGGGGCACCCCGAGTCCTCCTTACTGCCAGCCTTTCCATGGCGGTGTTTACCGCCATGGACAGGCTGGCGGTTGGGGACTCAATCCCCAGGGCAGCGCTTCTTGCAGTACTGCCCAGGGGATTATGACTGCCTGGCGGAAGCCTGGCGATAAAGTAGAGGGGCTGGCGGTATGGCCGTGGCTAATGCGTCACGGTCATAATACACTGTCAGAACACCGCCAGCCTGTTGGAGGTGTTACCGCCAGTGTTCCGCCGGCTGCCAGGGTCTTAATGAGGCCCTAAATCTGTTGATTTCAGACAGTCATTTCCATTCTGTGACAGATGGATCCCTCTTATTATCTTGCAGTCTGTTTTCTCAGGTAATTTCAGTAGTTCGTCAGATTGCCAAGTTTGTCTAGTTATGGATGGGGATCTCACCTTGGTGACCTTTTCATCTGTTACTTGTAGTAAGCTAAGAGGCTCAGTTCCTTGATGACATATAACTGCTCTGAACAGTTTCCCTCGATTTTCAAACTTGTTCTCATGTCCCTTTTCAAAGGACCCAACTTCTAGGTATAAAAAAACAAAAAAAACAATGGGATCTTATCATTCATTCAAAAGTAATCACCTTAAGCAACAGTCTTCATGTGAGCACCATACTATCAATGGAGGCCCTTATCATTTATGTAAATGGTCAAAGGCAGTCTTGGATGTACAAAAAATGCAAGGCGAACCCTCACCCACCTACCTCACCAACCAAAACAAATCCCTTCATGCCTCCTTATTGTCCTCAAAATAACAACAGCCTTCAACATGATAAAACACTTCATTGTCCTTCAATAGTCACCCAGAACATTAGATTTATTGTCTGATTCTTCTGCTGGTTCTTGTAATACCTTGATAACTGGTGTTATATAATTTCCCATCTCTCTTTCTAACTCCACCTTTCTACAGTAAGAAGTATCTTAAGTTTCATGTCCTTCGCATACACTCTGTAATCTTTACATGTAATGTCTCACCTTCATCCGAAACCAATTTAACACATCATAATATTTCTATGTTGATGATACGTCAAAAATACCCTCCTTCTAAAGATGTAGAGTGTGTGACAGAAGTCCTTAATTATATTCAAACATGGATGACACACCACCACCCTAAACTAAAAGCCACTTAAAATGGAGTTCCTAAGGATAGGTCCTCTAACTGTAGAAACTCTTTCCAATCTTGGCTCAATAGAGACACATTCCTAAACTGCACCTCCCTCATTGTAAAGTGTGACAAATTTCTTGGCTGCATATGAGACAAGAACTTCAGTCTTCCTGCAGACATTAACTTAGTGGCCAAAGAGTTGTGTTTTCACTTCAGACACTGCAAGTAATTTAACGTTTTCAACTTAGACATAGATTTTAAATTGGCAGTTCAATTCCTTGAGCTCACGAGGTTGGACTGCAATAAACGACTACTCTAGGATTGATTAAATCTTGCCAAATCTTATTCCACTGAAGAGGCAAGACATATCTTGAAACTAGAATGCATAACACACACAAGACACTCTACCCTTTTACCCCAAAACTACCCCAAGATGGACTCTGTGGCCAACACCTTCTTTGACATATTTCTGCTTGAAATACCTACTTAAAGAGGCAAAACGCTTAAGTAATCCTTCTGTTCCGGTGCTCCCCAAAGTTATGAATTTTATCACCCTGGCTGTTAGGACAGTCTCATCTTATGAATTGTTCAAAATGGAGCTGAAAGGCCTCCTATTGGGATAATCTTAGACTCTTGTTTCCCTACATTTACATTGTTGTTGTAAGACAGAAATGACATTTTCTAGGCATGCAGCCAACCGTTTCTCAGCAGTAAATATCATACTACAACTTAATAAAAGAAAATCAATTGTGCAATTCTAAATCTTATCATAGTGCATAAATGAAATTTTATTTTATAATAAGGATTTTATGGCAGGACCCGAATGCGAAGATTACGCCTTCTTTCTTCATTTATTATAACAGCAGCTGCATTCACAAAACTGAACGAAGAGAACAACATAACCATGTTAACAATAAAACATAATTTCCCATATTCCCCAGGGTAGGGAAGTCACAACAACAGTCCATGACAATTAGCCACTATCCTGCCAAATGGCACTCGTCGCTTCCCTCCACAAGCCCTCTTTCTTCGCTGCTCGCAGCCGCCATAAATGGGTATTGGGACTCACGGTCCCGCCTTACATGTTTGGTGTGTGTTGATTGCGTGGTTTGCTACAAATGTGGTCGAGGCTTGTGCCTTGTTGGCTCGAGCAGTCCCAGGAATGTTTTCCCCTCCTTTTGTGACTGCTCTATTACTTTCACTCTTCAGCTGATGAGACTGGGGCCAGGTGCACAGCTGCCCTCCTGCTGTTAGAGGGCACGCACCCCTCTTGCGTCTCCAGAGAGACACTCAATCTTCCACTGACACAGAGCGCGCATCAATTTCAGTTGTCAGAGTGCCTGTCGCAGCAGTGGTCAGTGCCCCTCCAGCCTGAAACAGTGAACATTCTGCAGGGTAGGCGATTACAGGATTTCAGAGTCCTGTGTTTGGCAGACAGTGTCCAGGCTGCCAATACAGTTCTGTTATGCCTGTGTGTAGAATTGAGGGTGAGTTGGTCTGCCGGCTCTGTGGAGCCTTCCTGCATTAAGAGAGCTTCGGATTCCTCCAGGCCTTAACGGCCAATAGCCTACCTGCCACTTCTGAGGCCTGTTTAGTCCGTGCTTGTAGGGTCATACCCTCGATGGTACGCCCCACCGGGGCTTACACAGGTTTTTTTTCTCCACATAGCTGGTGACCCCCAGACACCTCATCCCCCCACTTTCATGTTCCCTCTTACCTGGTGGGTGGCTACCATACTCAGTTACGTTTTAAGCGTCTGGTACCATCCTCGCAGACCTCTTGGAGAATTACTGGGATTATTATGAAGAGGAGGAGAATGTCCAGTATTTCCGCATTACCAAGGATTTCTGTGACGCAGTAGACTCCTATATAATAAAAGCGGTCTTGTATGCAATGGCCCCTCTGGAGAAGAAACTCATGGTCTTGGTGTAGCAGTGCCTACAACCCCTCGTGCCTTTAGGCCAAAAACCCCCAGGGTCAGCCTCTGAGTCGAGAAATATTTCAATTAAGCCTGCCTACATTCTGTCAGGCATGAGTCAGCAATCTACAGAACAACCAGTACAAAATGTATCAAGGTAATAGACAGTCACAGTAGTTAAAAATTCAGATATGCACACAGGGAAGATCCCTAAGTGAAATGAGCAACTCAAGGGTCTGTCTTTTACATTGTCAAAATATTTCTTGATTTTGATTGACTTCATGCAGAATTTCCTGCTTCATTATATTTATATAACAGATGAGTTTCACATGAAAAGTTGTTTTATGTTACAGGATTTATACCCATGTTCATGTGAAAATTTGGGTTGCTCTTGTTTTCAAGTAGACTTGTGAAAGTTAGCATTTTTCTGCCAAACGTTTCTGAGAATTTCCATCTACCTGGGCTTCTGATGGCTCTCCCATTGTGAAACTCGTATTGGAGTCAGACAGGGCAGAATGGGACCTGGTTGTAAAGGGAGCAGATCTTCCTGACTGGATTTCTGGGGAGGAGTTAGATCCTGCCCCGGTTGCACTTCATAGGGTCTTTCCCCAGCACACACTAAGAGACCTGACACCAGCTTTTTGTGTCACTAGCCAGGCTGGAGCTGTATCTAGGAAAGGGAGAATCAGCTCCCACCCACAAGCTGGACTGTGCATAAAAGTGTCTCTTTAGAACATGAGGGAGAGGAAAACTGTTGACCTGTACTGTAACAGCAACATGGACAGCTGGAAGGACAAGCCCCATGGTGCCCTAATGGACTGAGGACTCTGTCAACAGCTGACTCCGGAACTAGTGGGTTTCTCCAAGGACCACTGATGCTGGCCCTCTTCACCTATTGAGGACCAGTTTGGGAAAGACCTGAACTTCTGTGACCAGGCAGGAGATGGACCCAAGGAGCGAGGCAAAAGAGAAAGCTGACACAGGGAGCCAGTGAAATCAGCACTCCGCAAAGTACACCTTCTGGAGACCTGCTGAAAATGCTCCCGGTTGCTAGAGCTCGCCAGCTGGAGTAAAATGAGCCCAAGATTGTGGATATTAGCCCATTAGGTCAGAGGCATGCACATTTAAATATCTGACCTTCGATCACCTCTGAAGAAAACTGAGCAAGTGGTTTCCTAATTAACCCAAGGTGGTCCAGTGCACGGGGATTGGTGCAAGTTTTAGTAATAATTCATGACCCTGGAGCGGCTTGCATGGAGCCCTTCCCCAGAGTCCTGCAAGGCCCAAGGACCAGGCCTGGCTTATGAAAAAATAGGGGCTTGGAATCCCATCCTCTGGCCCCCACTGTAGGAATGGGGAGCGCTGTTGTGCCCCCCCATCAACTCCCCACAATGAAAGACATGACTCAGGACCTCATCCTCAGGCCCTTGATGAGAAAAGAAAAAGGGGAGAGCCATTTTTCCCTTCTGCTCTACTTACCACAATGGCGGTGGTCTCTCCCCTTATTCCCCTCAACTGTGTCTGGGGGAAGCAGGCTGGCCACTGCAAAAGCAGCCCCTGGCCCACGTGGAGTAGGCAGGGAGAAGACAAGTGGTGGCTGCCATGCTGGGAAGACAACAGAGCCTGTGGAGCTGGCTAGGCAGAGTGGGATTGGGCTCCATGCACTGCGCCAACAAAAATATCCATCGGGGTGTCCTGGGTGGGACCCGGCACCCCCAGAAAAACAGAGAAACTATAACAAATGTGGGCCTTAATATTTATTTGCCTAAGGTTTTATCTGCTTGTGGTGTCCCGAGTGTGTTAAGACAGCACAGCTGCCACTCACGTTACATTGGTTTTGCAGATAGGCTGTTAAGGCTGCAGAGCTAACACATGCCTTGTGGGTAGAGTTTAAATACAGTAGAGCTCTCCCTGAGGTCACTTCAGTCTTGCATTATGGTGTAAAGACAGCAGAGCTATTTTTTTAGGTTCAACTTGGAGAGTGGACGCTCAGATCATACATATCTTGCTGTCAGGGTACAAAGACAGCAGAGCTATTACTCAACTCACACCTGTCTTACATGAAAAGTGCTAAGAGAAATGCTAGTTCTTTACATGAAAAGCCTACTATGCAATTAATCATCACAATTATACTTTCAGTTAAGTTGGGTAGTCTGGAGTGCAGTTTTAATTTCTTATTAATTACTACACTTCGGAGGACATTATATATTTAGTTGTATGGCAAACTTGCTTCATAATAGTGAGAACTCTTTTGCTTGACAATGTGCTTGCTTTTAAGAGGTGAGACACTGCTTATAGCTGCATGGCATAAGTTGTCCTTGTAGTTGTGAACTAATGGTTGTACAAGGTATGGCTGTTTCTTGTTTGCATGACATTAATTCTTGGGTTCACATGAAAGATGACGATCGCTGATCTTTCAATTCATATTTTAGGAAGTTAATTGCCACTAGTGCTGTCAGTTCTGGGTGGCTCGAAGCTGCGTGCAAGATAGTGGACAGCATGGATTGGATCAGATCGGATCGGAGGAGTGGGGGGGGGGTTCACGGGTAGAGACGAGGTGAGGAGTGGGGTGTGCTTGGTTGCACCGATTCCCTCCCAGTACTTTTAGCCTTCTTCCAGTCTTCTGGCTCTGCTGTGCCCGGCCCGTTCTCTGGCTCCTGGTCCCAGGTACCTGGTCCCCTTGACTCAATTCGTCTTGGTCGGTGGCACGGAGGATGGCTGCCATGTGCCCCTGTCCCCGCAGGGCGGAGTTTGGTCTGCGGTGGTTATGCTTCCTTCTGCCATCGACCCCACTGCACCCTCCGCAGCCACAGCTTTCTCTTATTCCGGGAGTCTGGGTGTCATCAGGGTCTTCAGGGCCTGAATCAAAGATATAGGACCCAGGTCCCAACATCTGAGTACTTCACCGCACAGCCTAATCCAGCAGCGAGGGTGTAGTGAGGGAGTGATTCAAAGGCTTTAGGCCGCAGGCACCCTCTGCATGCAAGTGGCCGGTGATAGACCGGTGCGGTTTGTGCTTAAGGGAAGTCTGCCAAGCTCCCCCTCACCTCGCCTCACCTCTCCATCTTTGTATAGGCATCATCACAAGGTCACCAACCCTAGCCTAGCCTGGTTGTTCTCAACCGTCAGTTATCAACTACCAACTGTTTATAGTTGGTAAAGAGCTGAGGAGGAGCAAGGATGCCACTAATTCTGGGAAAGAGAAAGGCGGCAAAAAGGCAGAGACAAAGTTCCCCGGGTCTTGTGGGACCATCGGGCCCAATGGTCCAGCCAAGTGCCTTCATCATCAGTTGAATGGCGGCTGAGAAAGCAGAAAAAGCAGTTAACAACTCAAGCAAACTCACGTCAAGCAATTTAACTGGGCAACACAAGAAAGAGGTGTAAAAAATTACTGACTTTTTGTTATCCAAGCCGGCGGATAAGCCCAGCTAAGCTTTTATCACCTCTCAGACAGACCCACTGCACCCGAACTATACTGAAGCGGCTGTCGTAGTAGTAGAGAGGTCTCCCCCCCCCCTATCAGAGTAAACCTCCTCAGCAGCACTCCAAGCGACATAAGCGCCTCAAAAACAAAAAAATGGCGGAAGTACACACTAGTAACCAAATGGACTCTTTATTCTCCCTGAACCTCATCAATTGGAACAAGTGGAGCCAGAACTCCCCATTACTATCCCCACAAGTACCACTACCTTTAAAACCATTGCAACTATCAGAAATCCCACAGGGGGGGGTCAATTATTGCATAATGAAGCACAAGCCACCATTAATTGAGCTGTCTAACTCCCATGTCACAGTACATTTAGCTGAGATGGTGGCCATTTTGTCAGACTTGAACATCACGCAAGGTGGAGTTGAGCGTCCAGCAAGCCCAATTGCCACCCCGAATCAGCGTACAAGTAGCTGTAGTGTCTCACTGGTGAAGATAATGGCTCATCCCTCCTCCAACCACCGGTTCCCCAGTGTTTCAGTTAAGCAGGAACAGGATCAGGCAACTGGCACAGTGCGGGGTCGGCCAGTGGAGGCCAGTGTTCCAGTGGCTTCCTTGTTAGATTCCCCACCCAAAAAGGACCAGCCGGCGTCCGAGGAGGCTGGGTCCTCCTGGCAAGTGCTCCTCACAACCATGGATATCATGTCCGAGGTGATCTATTATCAAGCAGACAAGCGGGAAACCCAGGTGGACTTACTCAACATCTTGGCAGTACACATCGTGAGCATTGACAAGAAACTTCAAGAATTGAATGACCTCATAAAGAGGGCCCAGACTCATGCCTACACCCAGCAAGTGCATTGTCAATGTGTCCCTTCAGGAGGCAACTCTCCTAAAACCATTTAACTTCTAAATGAAATCTTGATGGAACTCTGGGCTCAAGCCCCAAGATCTCAGGATGGGCTCTGTAGGAGGGCAGGGCTCACGCACAAGAATTTCCAAGACAAGACTGTTGCTGACAGTGAAATCAGAAATTAGCAACTAGCCCCCCACAGCAGGAGGTAATCCATAGCCCCACCGGGGAAAACAAACCTTCCAATATTCAGCTAACAAGTCAGCAAATAAGACCCACTGATGAAAGGACCATAGGTGAAGCATTAACAGCTACAGGAGTAATTGAGGTCTCTCTCACCAAAAGTGACAAACGACAAAGGAAAGCAAGGAAGAAGGTTAAGGTGGCCCAACAAAACAGCATTTGGAAGTCATTTATAAAGTCCATTGGTTCGCAGGCCAATGGCCCTGTGGGGAAAGATGAGGGAGTCTGGGAGGATTGCAAGACATTCTCCCCACGGCAGGCAATTATGCAAAAGGATAATCCGGAAAACCCTACACAAACCGACAGGGCATGCAGTAGCCTATCATCTCACCAAAACCTGCCACCCAAGGCTTCTTTGACATCTAAGTCATCGTACTGTGGTGAGGACTGAATTCCAACTCAGGGGGAGTCTATCAATCCCAACCCTTTGGAAGTAAACCCAAATACCAGCCAAAACACTGGGCCAGGGTGCCTTAGTGACAATACTGGGCGGCCTGCTCTTGATCTCAGAGTGTTCAACCAACCTCCTGCAGTATCCAAGAATCATCAAGGCCCACAACATATTGTACCAGCCAACACCATGCCGATCTTTGACATTGTGCAACACACAAAGAATGACACGAACCTGAAATTTCCGATATCAAAAAGCCCGCCTGGAGCCTACACTTTTCTACATTACAAGGCTCTGACTAATCACAAACTCCTTTTCATCCCCCGGTACAATTCAATAGGAGCCTTCGACATCTTAAATAGCGGATCAATTATAAAGCTCATAAATGAAATTTGGCCCCTAGCCCATATCACCACGGCCGAGCTGCAGTCAGTGGAGTTTGTCCTGCATCCGTATAAAGAGGCAACTCTTACATCACAGGTCTCTCCAGACATTATAGCTCAAATTCTGTCTCACCAAGACACCTTTTGTTCTTGGGGCATCACATTATTAAAACAAGAACCTTGCCAATATCCTTGCCCCTTGCTCCCGGGACCTGTGACGAAAGCATCTGTCCTGAAAGGAGCAGTTGGAGTGGAGGAGTCCTGAAGCAGACATGGAAATTTAACCATAGTAAGAAACTTAAGCTTGCTTGATCATGGGTGTACCTACAAAGTATTCATCGGCATGCCTACAACTGGGAACCAGGTAGAGCGTCAGCCCACTAAGGCCCCCTACAGCAATTGGTCCTGATGCAAGAGTTTGGGAAAATGCCACTGAGGATCATTTAAACATATGCACTTGGAACTGCCATGGTCTGAAGCAATTGGTCGCTGATGAAGCGGCGCTAAAGTTCTTACAGACATTTGATATAATCATGCTCCAGGAAACATTGTGTACAGGGCCCATTCAAATCTCTGGCTACGTTGGCTGGCAAGTTCCAGCAGTTAAGCTCCAAAATTTGGGGCACCCCAAAGGTGGTCTCACTACACTATGCTCAACCAAGATTAGTTGGGCCATTAAACAAATCAATCTTGGAATCGACTGGCTGCTGCCAATTAAGTTGGAACCTCAAAAGCCATCCAGGGCTAGGAACTCACTACTGTTAACCAATGTTTACATTCATCCGAAAAAGGAATTAAACAGTGAAAATATGGAAACCTTGTTCAACATCCTCCAAATATTGATGAGGCAGTATAAGGAGGCCACTCACATCGTGTCCGGTGACTTTAATGTGTATCTGAGCAAAAGCCACCCAAGACAGGAGAAAAACCCTATGGCCCATACCTAAAAAACTGGCTGACAAAATTGGATTCAGTTGCTTGAATGTGCACTCTGGGGTAGACCTTTCTCCTCCGGTAACCTTCTCAAGTGGTGCTAAGAAATCAACAATGGACTTTTGTGGAAAATGGATTTCTTAACTTTGCGTGAGGGCTCCATTTTGTCTAACATTTCAGCTCCATTTGTTCTGTGCTACAAGCAAAATTGTATGCCTTCATCAGCCCTGTTTAATTTCATTTCTTGCAAATGTGCTGGTTTCTTAGAGTTGCTTTCGAAACTTTGCAGATGGGTTAAACCGCCCTACGTTCTAGAAATGTTATCTCTGTGTTTGAACATCCTGTTCTTCTGGTTCAAAGGTGTTCCAGGAAATGTTTGCTTGAACGTGTTTGGAAATTATGACGCACGCTTTTTGTGGTAAAGTTTTTTGTTGTTGCAATAAACGACATCAAAGTTGCTTTGGCCAGACTGTGTCCTTTTTGACACTCTTTGGAGGTGACCCACTGCAGTGAATAAAATGCTGTCTTGAAGCATAATCCGAATCCTTGTATTCTATCTTGTAGAAAATCAACCTCTTTATTTTTTTTTCACACTTTACACACTTTACGCTTTATGCATGATAAATGACGCAGCTTTGTCGCTCGTTGCTACCTATAATATACTTGCATGTCCGGAGAGCGACCACTTTACGCAAGCCATACAGCTAAGATGGGTATGTAAGCGACTACCATCTGCAAACATCATCATTGCTGCTCTGAGGACCAACAACATAAAGAAGTTAAAATGGCAAGGGCATGGCATTGAGAAAGGGATGGAGTCAGTACATTGCAGCGCAGGGTTACTTGAAGAGCTTAAAAGGGAATTTTAGTATCGGCAAGGATTTGCTTTGTGTCCAGGAGTCCGGGTGAAGGCTTGGAAGCACTTATGCGACTCATTACTACATAAATTTCCTTATAAAGCATCCATTTTAAGCTCTACAGTTGTTGAAAAGGAAAAGCTAAAAGCTGGCATCAATAAGCAGCCAGGGTACAGCAGAACCCTGCGCAACTTAAAAAATAAAGTTTCACGTGAATTTAAAAAGGTGGCAAAGGAGTCAAGCAAGAATAAGATACCCGATAACTCAGCGCTTCTGAAATTGAGATTACAATAAAAGAAAGCCTGCTTGAAAGAAAAAAGACTGCACTATGAAGATCTGTGGGTTAAGCTCTTGTTGTCTAACAAAACGACGAACAACAGTAAGTTCTGGCAATTGGTAAACAACCTGGTACATGGGAATCAACGGCATTCCAACGCAGGCCGTTTCTTGGGAATCCCACGTCTTAGCATTATACTCGACCCCAGTACAAATGGAGGTAGCAGCGGACTTTCTGTCTTCAACTTGGAGCACTTTAAGGGTGCCTAACTTCGGCTTCAGAACCAAGACAAGATGGACCCTGACCTAGTCAACGCTAATTGGCATTACAACCATGCTAAAAACGACTGGAGCTGCAGGACAGAATGGAATTCCCATCGCCATATTCAAAGGTGATGCAACACCCTTGGGCCTACTATCTGGTGCTCCTCTTCAACGACCTTGAGGTACCAAGACGCTTCCAGACGCCTGGAAAGGCAGCATATTCCACCCTATCTATAAGACGGGCACCCCAGCTTCTCCAACAAACTATAAGCTACTAGCCTTGACTGACGTGGAAGCCAAGGTTTATGCATCGTGTCTGGTGTCACAACTATTGGTTTGGAACCAACAGAGCCAAATCTTACCACAAATCCAGACCGGCTTTAGAGTCTGCATGGGCACCTCAACCAACCTGACTGCCTTGGCCTTGTTAGCCTTCAAGTCCAGGTACAAGAAAAGTAGGTTATTTGTCTGTTTCATTGAGCTCAAGTCGGCATTTGATCGGGTTCTGAGAGACCATCTATGGGGAAAATTGAAAAGCTGGGGTCTACCCAGCTGCCTTTTGACCGCAATGATGGACTTATACACAGGCACCTGGGCGCAAGTTGAGATCAAAGCAGGCAGCGATGTTACCAGCAGAGTTCAAACGTTAAACGGTTTAAAGCAAGGATGTGTCTTAGCCCCTATGCTCATCAATTTATATCTAGCCGATCTTGCCAAGGCTCTCTCCCCAATATCAAACCATCTGCCGGTTCTGGCCCAGAAAACATTTGCATGGTAATAGTATGCAGACAACATTCTGCTTCTTAGTCAAACTCCAATTGGTCTGCAGCGTAGCACTGATGCATTTACGGATTACATTACCAAACAAGGTTTAGAACTGAATCTGAAAAAGACCAAAGTAGTCAGACTGGTGGACTCAAAACGTAAATCTAACACATGGTTCATCGATGGAACCCAGGTGGAGGTCGTTGCCACTTACAAATATTTAGGCTTTATATAATAGATAAAAACCTGTCCTTCAAACCTCAGCCTGTGGATGTTCAAGCAAAGGCACAAGCCCTGAGCTATGGATTCAAGATTCAAGCCCATCATACAACCACCTGCTCTCCGTTATTACAGCACGGTTAATGCCAACAGTCACTTATGGGGCTGAGACAATGCTGGGCAAAGAAACAGCAGTTTTCAATCAAATTCAAACAAAGGCCTATAAAGTTGGTTTTAATTAACTATGCTAATCTTCATTAACCAGAATTAATATTTTGTTTGAGAATGATTCTTCTATAGCTCTCTCTGTTGAACAAACGAAATATTTAACAATCGACAAATTGGTAAGTAGGCCAGGATTGTTCAGACAGTAACATTTTGAATGTAGGCTGCTGCTGGCGGGAGATGCATAGTCAGTGCAGATGGATACCTCTCAAAAGTAGGATGGACAGCACTAGAATTGCTTTACTGTATATTTAATTATAATCTCACATCATACAATGGTAATGCATCTCCATTTTTAAGAATCTGAAGTTCAGGTTAGACATAACAGCCAAAGTGAAAGTAACTGCAAGTGCCAATTTCAGTCTAAAGACATACAAGATAAATGTTTGTGTTGGTTTATTGTTCTGAAGGTTGCTAATAGCCCTCAGCCCTGTTACTAAATCATTACACAAAGCTTAACTATAGACAGACTTCCACACATATTGGAATGGTTGAATGAACTAACATCATGTACACGTGAACTTTATAATAATTTCCCAAACCTACTTGGCTTCTGTTCCTTTACTCCTTGACCTTTTGGCTGCATTTGGCACTGTCGATCATAATACGATCCATAATACATACATACATACACACACACACACACACACACACACACACACACACACACTCACCCCCCCTCCCCCCTTGGGCTTCCTGAAGGATCCTTCTCTGTTTCGTCATGCTGTTCAATCTCTGTTCCTAACACTTTGTCTGATGGTTTTCTTCAAATCTTCTCCTGTCTGCTTCTTTTTTCCTAAACACCACGTCCGTTGGAGACATCTTCTCTTCTTCCGGCTCCTCCTATACCATCCCTTGGAGACATCCTCTCTTCTTCCAGCTTCTCCTATAACATCCCTTGGAGACATCCTTTCTTCCTTCGGCTTCTCATAGCCTCTTTATTCCTATGACACAAAATATTTTTCTCATTTTTTAGTTCTGCCCTGTAATCCATATTCTTAACTGCATCACAGCTGTTTGCCTCTGCAAGGTTACCTGTTCTCTTATGCCTAGCGATTTTAAGGCCAAAATCCAAACTTGAACAGTTTCTCATTCTATTTCCCACATTCATCCTCACCCTACATTTTCAACTAGAAACTTTTGACTCCTGCTCCTCTGAATAAGAGCTACATCCATGGCTACACCTTTCAGATAGATACCAAGTACACCTCATTCGCAAAGTATGTTCCGAAAAACCCTTCCTCAAAGTTATAGCTGTACACTGTGTTCTTACAGAGCAATTCACATTATTACAATACTGTAGTAGGTAGCCTTCCACCTTTCTTCTTTTATAAAAATGATACTCAGTCCACAGAATACACGTTCTGCTACTTTACAGCGTTCTGACAAGATATATGGTGTCTATTGTGTTTAGAGATAGAAGGCTGTAATGTTGGAGTGACCGTTGGAGCAGATACATGTAGTTGTTGAAGAGTCAGTGCTTAGAGTGTGTAATGAGATCAGTTATTTTACCTGTGTAGGAACTAGAGCACACACATTTACTTTGCCAGAAGCTAGATGGCCGTGTGTGGTAATGGAAGGAAACAGAGTCAGGAAGATGTTTGAGTTGCCCACTTTCAAAACTCAAAACAACAAAAAGGCTGAATAATTAAAGCCTAAATATGCCACAAATAGAAACCTTGTTTGCAAAGTCTTAAACATTTTCGGTTTAATGCTATTGAAAGTGGTCTATACATGGAGGAAACAGGCAGAAGATTGTAATTGTATTTTTATAGCACGTACTACTGACCAGGCGTCAAAGCACTTTTTGGCAAATACCACGCTACTCCGGAACCCAAAAAGATTAGTGGTGGATTAGTATAGGGAAATATGAGTTAATTTGAGCTGTGGACATATGAGTCTGTTAGTTGGATAGAATAGGATAATGGAGGGATAGAAGAGGGAAGAGTTTAGATGTTATTTGGGAGATCATAGCAGTAATATGAGGTTTGGGATGAGTAAAAAATAGAAATGGAGGAGAGAAGGGTCTGTAGAAAGGGATTAGAGAGATCATTATAGTAAAATTAGGTTTGTGATGAGTTAAAGGAGGGATACATGAGGGAAGGATTTAGAAAGGGTTGTTTGGGAGATCATAGTAGTAAACTGAGGTCTGGGGTGAGCCAGAAGGGATAGAGGGAAGAGTCTAGGAAGGGTTATTTCTAGATCATAGTGGTACAGTGAGTTTTGGATTGAGTCAGAGAGTGGAAGAAGAGGATATATTAACAGAGGTATCAGGTGAGACAGAGTAGTGCATTGGAGAGAGTGAATTTTTTTCTCTCTTTTACAGTAGGAATAAAGTAATAAATATATAGATACACGATTATATCGAAAGGGTATATATTTATAAGGAAGATGATGTATTGATATTTACAGTTGCATTGTATAAACTCAGAATTTCAAGTGTTGCTGTACTTGAAGCTAATTTGGGTATTTTTTATAACACTTTTTTTTTTAATGTTATCTTTTCTTGAATATTTCAATAATGAAGTGCTTGTAGATAAAATAGTTATGTTAATAATTACATATTGTGCTAGATAAATAAGACAGACCATAAGCATTGAATCTGACATATAAAAATAATAAGTATAGAATATATGTGTGTGTGTGTATATGTAACAATAAGTAATATGTACATTTGTCAAGCAGACCTAAAAAATATCTATATATTTTAAAAACCGTAGTTATGAAACATATCGATAGAGACATGTAGCTGCAGATTCCTTACCTCTGGAATTTCCTGGCATCAGCTTGGAATTCTGAATTGTTGCAGAGCAGTACCTTTGCGTGTTCCATCATTCCGATCCATGTGGCGTCCTCTGCGTTTTTGGAGCCGTCTGTGACGTCATGGTCATCTATAAAGGCACCACCCAGGGGCACATACATCAGTTCTTTTCCTTCTGCGCCGTTTAAAGCGCAGATCCGGAATAGAGCTACCCATTGTCTTTTTTGACAGGCCTTTTTTTGACCCATTTGTCGAGATTTTTTTGTTGTCCATACAGGATGACATCTAGGAAGATGGGGTGCAAGCCGTGTGGTGATTTCCACTGGGCCATGTTGGTGATGGACCCCCACCAGGTATGTCTCTGGTGCTTAGATCGAGATCACGACTCAAAATCGTGTTGTGCCTGCCGCGCCATGGCTCTGAAAGCTTTGAGGGAGCGGACACTGAAGCTAATGGCGTCCCGGCAGACGAAATCGGCGGTCACGACTCCTCAGAGGTCACAGTCCTGGTCGAGGAGGAGGTTGCGGGAACCAATGAGGAGCCCCAAGTCCTCTTCCTCCCACTCGAGGTCCTCTGGGCACTTGGGGGAAGCTGCACAAGAATCACAAGGTGTATTTATGGATTTGGTCAATACAAGCAGGCCTTCCAGCTGCCTTTCTGACCCTTGTCCATCACACATCTTCAAGAACATTCTTTTATCCACTTCTGCTGCCACACCTGTAAGAATAATCATCAATAACTCTTTAACTACAGGAACTTTTCCTGAAGACCTGAAAAAGGCATAAAAAAGTCTATTATTAAAGAAAACAAACCTACACCCGCATGACCCCCAACAACTACAGACCAATTACTAATGGACATTTCATGGGAAAACTGATAGAAAGAGCAGCATTCGCCCGATGTAACAGTTAATTGAAGACAACTCCATACTTTCAGACTACCAAACTGGATTCCACTCAGGAAAAGGCACTGAATCGTCACTCATAGCAATCTGGGATGATCTTAAAAACACAGTCGACCACAATGGAGTTGCTGCACTACTTCTCTTGGACCTCTCAGCTGCCTTTGATACTGTTGACCATTACACCTTAATTCAAAGACTCCACAGTGCTCTCGACTGGATTACATCCTACCTTCAAAACAGAACTAATATTATATGTTCACCCCCCCCTTCTCATCCAAACCCCACCTCACAAAAGTAGGGGTCCCCCAAGGAACAGTCATCTCACCTATACTTTTCAGCATCTAGATGATATCATTACCAGAATTCATCAATGATTTTCAATTCACATGCTACAACTATGTAGATGACACATAAATGCTAATTACATTGAAATGCCCCAAAGACATTGAACACTCACAGAACTTCAGTTGCCTGAGAGCCCTTGATCAGTGGATGACTTGGAGCCATCTCACAATGAATGCTTCCAAAACAGAATACTCACATGTGGCGACGGGAAAAATTATGACCCACTATGCGTCTGCCCTGACGATCTAGGGCCACCTCTAAGTAACCAAGGAAGTTAAAAACCTTGAAATTACCATGGACTCCAAGTTAACAATGAATAACCAAGAGGACAAATTAGCACAATCAAGCTTCATCACCTTGAAGACTCTGCAACGCATCTTCCCCCACCTTGGATTTTTACTCAAGGTGCAGCCTACTATCTCTCTTGCACTATCTAAACTGGATTATGCCAATGGCCTCTACCATGGATCATCTCTATCTATTATGGAAAACCTACAACGTATTCATAACCGAGCTGCCTGGCTACTGTTACATGTAAAGCCACAAGCCCGCATCTCCCCTGCCTTGAGAGCACTACACTGGTTACTGGATGCCAGAAGATCCACCTTCAAGCTGCTTTGTATCACTCACAAACCTATACATGGAACAGGGCCGCTTTTCTTCAGAAACAAGATAACCAAATACATTCAACAAAGAAACCTCCACTCAAGATTGGCACTCCATTTTCAAACACCCCCATACAAGAAAAAGACAATAGGAGGTAAATCCTTCCCTGTTCAAGCAGCCATACTATGGAATTCATTACCCCAAAATATAAGATCCAAGGAAAACTATCTTGTTTTCAGAAGACTACTCAAGAGTTGTCTCTTTCCTTCATAAACCACCATATATTTAAACAGCAATGGACTGCATATGCCTGTGTTGATAAATATTTATAGTCTGATTATGTGTATATTCTAGATATATATCATTTTTTAAGAAATATGCATAGTTACTATATCATAATAAATTAGATGCATACTCTTTCAGCCTGTTTAGCAAATGAATATATACTCACAGTTAAATGTGTGTGTATGTGTATGTATATGTGTGTGTGTATATATATGTGTGTATATATATATATATATATATATATATATATATATGTGTGTGTGTATATATATATATATATATATGTGTGTGTGTGTATATATATATATATATATATATATATATATATATATATATATATATATATATACACACTTATGTATGTGTTTTTTATTCTGTGCTTAACATGTTCATAGGTCATTGCGTAGCTCCTCGATAAGTTGTTAGATTAGATACTTCTTTTTTATATCACAATGAGCAAATGTTATCTTAACTATTTAACAGCAAGCATTTCGCTATTGAAAAATTGGTGAAAGATAAATTAATGTTAGAAAAGTACACTTATTAATTAACATCAAATATTACAAATCTTGAAAGTCTGTGTTCATACAATACAACTTTACTTTTCATATTTTTAAACCCATTATTATATTCCTTGCACATATATTCTCTTACTATGTCTTTACATATCTATTGATTTATTGTTCTAGTCTTACTGTACTAGAGAAAAAATAACATGAAATCTATAAATTAAAAAAATAAATAAATTAAAAAAATATGTAAATTTTACTTTCTCGTAAGCTTCACTCTGTCTCCCCATCACCAATGTCTCTATAAATCAATATTTCAATTAGACATGACTGGCTCACTGGGTAGAGCAATTTCGTCTATGGTGGCCCTTCGATGCCATGCCTGGCTTCGTACACCTGGCTTTTTGAGGGATGTCCAGGCAAACCTCATGGACATGCCCTTTTATGGGTCCCGCCTATTTGGCGAAAAGGCAGACTCGACACTGGAGCGCTTTAAGGATTCAGGGCTACGGCCCTTGGGCCTCTTCGCGCCCCTTCGCCAACAGTCTGACTTTCGCCCCTTACGAGGCTACAGATGGGGTTTGGTACCATGCCACCCACAGACCAGCCACCGTCCTCTGCCAGGCCAACATCTTGCGTGGGGAGGCGGACTTGGTACCTTCAAACCCAGAGGGTCTGGCCAGAAGTCGTCCATAGCCCAGCCCCCTCCTCCACTCTGTCCAGGCCCTCCTAGTGTGATTCTGCAACACCATGTGTGTCCAGTTGGAGGGAAGATTCAATTTCATCTCCGTCACTGGTGGTCCATAACCTCGGACATATGGGTCTTGCAGATCACACAGAAGGGCTATTCCCTCCCCCAATGCCTCCATCAAAAGAACGGCTGATAAGGATCACTTAGTTTTGCTCCACAAGAAAGTTACGGCTCCCTTGGCCAAGGGAGCCATAGAAAGAGTCCTGATGTCAGAAGTAGGCAGTGGTTGTTATTCCTGCTACTTTCTGATACCCAAAAAGAACAAAACCCTTTACCATATTCTGGATTTGCGGGACGTCAACCTCTTCCTCAAAAAGGAAAAATTAAAAATGCTCACTCTGGCTCAGGTCTTGTCTGCCCTAGACCAAGGAGACTGGATGGTAGCATTGGACATGCAGGATGCGTATATCCATATCCCCATCCTACCTGCCCACAGGTGGTACCTGCGGTTCAAGATGGGCCACAAGCAACTTCCAGTTTATCGTGCTCCCCTTCAGCCTTACCAGTACCCCTCATCTGTTCACCAAAGTGATGGTGGTGGTTGCAGCTCATCTGCGCAGGTTCGGGGTTTCAATCTTTTCCTCTCTTGACGACTGGCTGTTGAAGGCTTCTTTGCCCGAGGGTGTCATCGCCCACCTTCAGACAACGGCGAACCTCCTGCATTCACTTGTGGTCACTATAAACATGCCGAAGTCACACCTGACTCCTTTTCAGATGCTCCCTTTCATCAGAGCCGCTCTGGACACAGTGCAGTTTCGGGCCTATCCTCCGAGCAAGGAGACCAGGATATTCAGGTTATGATGCCGATGTTTCAGCCTCTATCCTGGATTTTGGTGAGACAGACTCTGAGGCTGCTGGGCCTAATGGCCTCCTGCCTCCTGCATCCTGTTAATGAAACATGCCAGATGGCATATGAGGGCTCTGCAGTGGGACCTGAAGTTCCAGTGGGCACAGCATCAAGGGATTCTTGCTGACATAGTTCAGATCTCGAAGGGAACCTGCAGTGGTAGTTAGTGAACCGCAATTGGGTCAGAGTCAGACTCCTTTTCCTTCCCCAACCAGAGTTTACAGTAGTGACAGATGCGTCACTTCTGAGATGAAGTGACCTTCTGGGAGAGGTGGAGATCAGAGGCCTCTGGTCTCTGGCCAAATCGGGACTCCATATCAGCTTACTGGAGCTCTGGGAAATCTGACTAGCATTGAAGTCCTTTCTTCCTCTTGTAAAAGGGAAGATAGTGCAGGTGTTCTTGGACAACACCACCGCAATGTGGTACTGCAACAAGCAGGGCGGGGTGGGGTAGTGCACCCTTTGTCAGGAGGTTCCGCGCCTCTGGACATAGCTGGAACATCAGGGCATATCCCTGGTGATTCAACATGTGGCGGGTTCTCTGAACACCATGGTGAACAAATTCAGCCGTCGATGCCTAGCGGATCATGAGTGGTGTCTCCATCCAGAGGTGGCACAAGGACTCTTTCAGCAGTGGGGAGAGCCTTGGTTAGATCTGCTTGCCTCCGAAGAGAATGCTCCATGTCAGCAGTATTGCGAATAGGAGTTTCCAAGGCGGCACTCACTCTACAGCGCTTTTCGTCGTGACTGGAGCTCAGGCCTCCTTTCCGCCTTTCTGTCCATACCACTTCTGTTTAGAGTTATCAAGAACGACTGGGTCCAAGTAATCCTGGTGGCTCCGCACTGGGCACGGAGAGTCTGGTATCCTGAGCTTCTGAAAATGAGCATCAATCCTCCCCCTTCGGAAGGATCTTCTGTTGCGGAAGTAGGGGAAGGTTCTCCATCTGAATCTGTCAACTCTGAGCCTTCATGCATGGAGATTTAGTGGCAGCAAGTTGACAGCCTTCGAGCTTCCTCCCGAAGTCTGTAAAGTTATTTTGGCAGCCAGGCATCCCTCCACTAAGATGGTATACGCCTGCTGTTGGAAACATTTTGTATATTTTTGTACAGATAGATCTTTTGATCCTCTTTCTGCTTCTCTCTCTGACATTCTTCCTTGCGCAACAGGGATCTGCCTTGGGCACTCTCAAAGGCTATCTCTCCACCTTATCGGCATTTCTTTGTCTGCATGATCAGCCTTCATTATTCAAATCACCTGTTGTATATAGATTTCTCAAAGGGCTTGTACATGTTTCCCCTAAAGCCCTTTGGTATGCCTCAGTGAGACTTGAATCAGGTTCTCACATTTTCTGTGTGTGCTCCCTTTGAGCCACTGCACAACTGTCCCCTCTGGCTGCCCACCATCAAGACAGCCTTCTTAGTGGCAATAACATCTGCCAGGAGGGTGAGTGAGATGCAGGCTCTTTCATCTAAACCGCTGTATCTCACCATGTTCCCTGACAAGGTGGTACTTCAAACGTGTCTCTTTTCTCCTTAAAGTGGTGACTCCATTTTACCTGGCTCAGAACATCACCCTGCCCGCTTTCTTTGCTCCACCGTGTCCTTCAAAAGAAGAGCAACAACTCCACCAACTGGACCCAAAAGAGCATTGTCATTCTACCTTGATCGAACAAAAGAGTTCTGGGTTGATGACCAATTCTTTGTGGGGAGTATGGGAACAAAGAAAGGTCAGATAGGGCAGAAATTAACCATTTCGTGCTGGGTCATTCTCTGCATTAAGATCTGCTACGCACTGGCCAAGACACAGCCTCCTGAGGGCTTGAGAGCTTATTCCACCAGGGGCAAGGCTGTTACCACTGCATTAGCACAAGGTGTTCCAGTCCTTGATACCTGTCAGACAGTGATGTCCATCCTTGCACACATTTGCAAGACATTACTGCCTGGATAATCAGATCCAAAGAGATGGGCACTTTGCCTGTTCGGTCCTACAGGACTTTCTAGTGTAAAGAGATCTGTCTGCAGCTCAGCACCAGGAGGTTATGGCTTGGGTGTTTATTCTGAAGGTAGGAAATCTGCAGCTAGAAGTCTCTATCAGATGAACAAGTTACTTATCTTCGGCAACGTATTATCAGGTAGAGACTCTATCTAGCTGCAGATTTCTTACACCCACCCATGCCCCCGCTCTGCAGACACGTCTGCTAGGGTCAGGGATTGTCTCTTTCAGGGTACCAGTTTTTTGCACAGATAAACTGTGAGTTCTTTCCATGACTCTGTGCTTCTGGCGTGGAAGTTCGTGGAAAAGGAACTTATGTACGTGTGCCTGGGTGGTGCCTTTATAGTAACCTTGACGTCACAGGTGGCTCCAACGACGCCACACGGATACGAACGACGCCACCCGACAGCGTGCTCAAGGGTATTGCTCTGCAAAAGGTCTGGAGTCCAAGTTGACACCAGAAAATTCTAAAGGTAAGGAATCTGCAGCTAGATAGAATCTCTATCTGATAATGTGTTACAGAAGGTAAGTAACTTGTTCATTTGTACAAAGAAATACACATACATATAGTAAAATTATAAATGTTTACATACACAGGGATATGATGTACATTAGCGTTTGAGTATGGTGGTTATGTAGGAGAGAGCCAACTCTTGAGTAGTCTCGTGAAGATAAGATAGTTATCCGTGGATCTTACATTTGAGGGTAATGAATTCCATAGTCTGCGCAGAGAATGATGTACCACCTATGGTCCTTTTCTTGGATGGTGGGGATTTGAGATAAAGTGCCAATCTTGAGCGGAGGTTCCTTTGTTGATTGTTTTTGGTGATTTTATTCCTGATGTGGTCCTGTTCCACTTATTGCTTTTTGGGTGACAAAAGCAGCTTGAAGGTGGATCTTCTGGCAACTGGTAAGCAATGTAGGGCCCTCAAGGCAGTGGAGATGTGGACTTGTGGCTTTACATGTAGGAGTAGTCTGGCAGCAGAGTTCTGAAGCCATTGTAGTCTTTTCATAGTTGATGGAGATGATCCGCGGTAAAGGCCATTAGCCTAATCAAGTTTAGACAGTACAATAGACAGAAGCCTGCACTTTGTTTGGAAGTCCCAGGTGGTGAAAGATGTGTCGCAAAATTTTCATGGTGATGAAGCTGGATCTTGCTAATTTGTTCACTTGGGCATTCATTGTTAACTTGTTGTAATTCCAAGGTTGCTTACTTCCTTAGATATTTTAGGAGTGTGTCCGAGATTATCAGGCCAGGCGCAGGGTGGGGTCATAATGTTTCCAGGCGCCACATGTGATTATTTCCGTTTTAGAAGCTTTTAATTTGATGGATCCATGTCATCCACTGATCAAAGGCTCAAGAGGCAACTGAACATTTTTGAGTTTCCATTGTCTTTGGAGCATTACAGTTTAAGGGTTAATTTTGTGTCATCTGCATAGTTGTAGCATGTGAGCTGAAATTCATAGATTTTTGCCAATGTTGACTTCATGTACATGTTGAAAAGCAAGGGTTAGATGATAGAGCCTTGAGGGATCCCTGCTATAGTGAAGTATGGTTTAGACGAAAAAGGGGGAGTAGTGGATGCCATTTGTTCTGTTTTTGAAGGTAGGATGTGATCCAGTCGAGAACAGTAACTTCTATGCCGGCTTCATAGAGTCTTTGTATTAGGATGTCATGGTCAACTGTGTCAAAGGTAGCTGAGCGGTCCAAGAGAAGTAGTTAAGCAATCCCATTCCAGTCTACTGTGTTTTTAAGGTCATTCCAGATGGGGATGGGGATGAGGGCAGATCATGTACCTCTTCCTGGGCAGAATCCAGTTTGTTTCTCTAAAAGTATGGAGTTATCTTCAATGAATTGTGGCATCTGAGTGATTGCAGCTCTTTCCGTCAGTTTGCCCAGGAAAAGTCCAATTGTAATTAGTCTGTAGTTGTTGCGGTAATGCATGTCCATGTTTGTGTTATTATTAATGGGTGTATTTATGCATTTTTTTAGGTCTCTTGAAAAGATTCCTGTAGTTAAAGAATTATTGATGATTCTATAGAAGTCCTACATGTCTGCTTTGGTTGTGTAATGATTTGCAGTTTGTCTGTGAATTCTTGAGTAATGGGATGAGTTCCTTCTGTGGATTTAGGTTTACAAAATTCTGTGAGAATTTTGAAAAATTATTTATTTACACTTGTAGCATTTCGAATTCTGAATAATACTTTTTTAATTTTTTTATTGTTGATTAGTAAATGCCGTTAAGTTTGCGAAGGTGAAGTTTGTCTTGATTGCTGTTTGTTTTAAGTCAGGTTTCTCACAACCTTCTAATTTGTTGTTTATCTTGTTTAGTTCTTTGTTCCTCTAAGGTGCTTGTTCTATTTTATTGTTCTTGGTGGTATTAGAATATCAAAAGCTTCCTGTAGCCACTCATATTTTTAGAATGGAATTTATTGTGTCTAGATCTGTGTTGGATGTTAGATTTGTTTCTAAGTAGTCAAAAGTTGAGTTTGTTCCATGGTTTATAGGTGGAGGCATGCGAGGTGGTCTTGGGTGTGTGTATTGATGTGTGGTGTTTTATGTTGAAAAGCTACATAATGGGGGGTCTGACCATCTGATTGGAGTAATCCTTTGAAAGGTAACTAGTTCTGGATATGTGGAAATGACAGCTAGGATGTGTGCAGCGTTTTGTGTGGGTTTGTGTACAATCTGCTGTAGGTTCAGTATGGCTAGACCAGTGGTGATTGTTTTTGGATGGGGCATATTGGGTTTGTAGCTCCAAATGTTTAGGTCACCTAGAAAAAATAGGTTGGAGTGTAGTGTTATAAGGTTTGAAAGTCTGTCTAGGAATGTTGCATTGTTAGGTGGTGTTCTGTAAAGGAGGAAGAAGTTACAGGACGAGGTTGATTTAGGGTTGCATCTGGTGATGAGGGCCTCACAACCTTGCCTGGAAATGTCATCCGTTTTGGTGAGATTTATTGTTTGCTTGAATATAACAGCTAGTCCACCTCTTTCTTTGCCCATATGATTTTGTCTGATAGTTTGATAGCCTGGAGGAATGACTTCATGCAACACTGGAGCCATGTCATCTCCCAACTGTAATTCAGTTATGAAGAACAAGTCAGGTTGTGTGTCAGTGAGTAGTTTGTGGATGAGGTGCTTGTTTTTTTAGAGATTGATGAAGCATTTATTAGTAGGCAGTTTAGAGTATGTGTTTTGGTGGGGTTGTGGCTTTGTTTTGCAGAAGAGTGAGCAGTATATTTTGAACTTGTAGCAAGTGTATCATTAGTGCTGGTGTAAACTGTTTGAGGATCGCAGTAGTGTTGTTATTGTATATTGTAGTCCTCATCAAGCAGGCATTTTGTTGGGTCTGCGTTTATCGGTGGTGGAGATGGTGATTGAGAGTGAGACAGTGAGCTGTGTTTTTGTAGTGTAGCCTTGTTGTGTAATAGACATGGAGATGCAAAGTTGTGAAGAGTGCCATGTTTGCGTCTGTTTAGGGTGGAAAGGGTATGTATGGGCTAGGGATGGTAGTGTAGCATGTGGGTCATATTTTAAGGCTCTAAATTGTGCAATGGATGAGAGTTGGGTGAAAGAGTTGTTCTGTTGGGCGTATTTATGGTAGGTGTTTGTGAAGAATGAAAATTTGGAAGTAAAGATGGTTTAGGATGTGTATTTGTGTGGTCATGAGAGTGTGAGTGGGTGTATGTTTTTAATTTGTGACCGAAAGTATGTGTGGGTGAGATTTTGATGTGCTGGTGTGTGTGCGTGTGTGTTGTGTTTTGGTTTGGTTTTGTGGAGTAGTGAGAGGAAATATTGATGTAGTGATTTGGTTTTCCGAGAAGGCTTTGTATGAAAAGTACTATTGGCGAGTGGAAGTTGAATGGTAAAGTGGGTGGTGATGTGTTTTGGAAAATAGTGTATGTGGCTTGTGAGAGGGGATGGGCAAGAGTTATGAGTGTTTGTGTTAGATTTGATAACTGGAACAGGTAATATGTGTGGTGGAGTGGAGTGTAAGAATTGTTTGGCCGTGTGTTTTCGGTAAAAAGGTGAGGGTGTTGGATGATATGATGTAAGGCTGAATATAGGTTTGGTGGTGACAGGAAGGGGTGTGTTCAGGGCAAGTAGAGAATAGAGCTGGTGTTTTGTATGAACAGGGAGTATGTGTCTAGAAGGATTCAAGTTATGTATAATGTTGCTTTGTGTTGTTTTGGTGCTGTGTGCATTTGTTAGTGTTATAACACAGAGTGCTGATTTGTGTGAGAATGAAGGTGCCATTGTGTGGTAGCTGGGTAAAAGGATGAAATGTGTATAGGATTTGTTTATGGTATGTGAGTATTGTACATTTTCTGAGACAGTGTTACTATGTTTGTGGATATGCCTGTCTATCTTTAGCATTGCTTAGTACTGCTAAAGAATACAGCTGGATGAGTCTCTGAAGGCTCGAATAATGAACTAAGCCTCATGTGCTCTCCCCCCGTCTGCCTACCAGTGGTCAAAGTGGGGGTGATCTGATGGGCCTGGTGTGCCCATACCTTTTACATTTTAGAAAAACAGTTCTACTTTTTGTGAAAAGACAACTGTCCCGGGACGGTTAATTATGACACTTGAAATGCTTCAGCTGCAGTGTAAGGCAGAGACCCTCCTGTGCTGTGAAACATAGGGCAGGGCAGACAGATGAACAGGCCTTCTTGCTAGGGTGCCTCCTTGCTGAAAGAAATGTAAATATGCGCAACTGGTTAATCTGCAAATGTGAAGGGTGCTTGGACGGCCGTAATGGCTTTAATTAATGGAATCATTTGAAGCTTCCTGATGACAAATTTATTGTTTTTGAGAGGTATTGTAAGGGAGCTACCAGCTAAGCTGTGAAGTGTGTGCTTTTAAAAGACAGTTCTAAAAAAAATTGCACTTTGTAGGTTCCGGGTATTCCTAAAATCTATATTTTGGAAGCACTTGTTTGTCTTAACCCTTTCTGCACATTGTGTACTAACCTACCTTATACTGTGTGTAATGCAAGTTTAAAATAATGACTTACATCTTCACAGTGGTATCTGTCACAGACTGGGACCTTGTAGCACCAAACATGCCTGAATCTCTAGTCTCTACTGCACCAACCAGGATTGAGTGCTGAGGCTCTCTGGGCAGTGCATTAACTGATAGAGGCTACATAATGTAGGATAGTGCAGTTCCCACTGATTAATTTATCTTGGATTTAATTGTCCTTGAAACTGTGTCTGATTTTATAAGTAGTTACCTGAACGTGAAAGATGGAAAAAGGTTTCAGAATATTTAGTGTTTTAGCCACACCTTTGACCATGCCCCACACTTACTCACCCCGCAATTCCATTGCACACAGCATCACAGTTCCCATATTTTGAGGTCTTGCCTAGGCAGCGTTGTCTCCTTAGAGACATGCTGTATCTGAAATGTGGGCTTGAAGAACCTCCCATCTTTTCCATTTGTTTTAGTGCCCTTCGTAAATGCCTGCTTTTGTTTGGTGAATATGCTTAATATGTCCTGCCTTCTGGTGTTTCATACCCTCCGAGGAGACCACCCTTGTTATACGTGGCCTTACTGTTTTTTTTTTATTTTATTTTTTTAAATTTAGGTTCCTTTCTGCGCACTGCTGTTTTTGTTTTCCTTGGCTCTTGTATCAGCATGGCGCCTGCTTCACAAATGCTGCGCTTAATGTTTTTTTTTTTTTTTTGAGGAAGTCATGTGTGTGTTGCAGTTTATCTCTTGGTGGCCCCTCAGCGGCGGGCATGGATGGGTGCTGCCAGTAGCTTTGGCCCCGACAGAGGCTGCTCCGAAGTGAAGGGCGATGGCGGCTGCCCCGGGTTGGCAGTCCTCGAGGCCAACACAAAGAATGGTGCGCTGCCATTGTTCTGAAGAGCTGAAAACGCTCACTCTCTCTCCTGGTTGACTTTGTTTCATCACTCGGGCTCTGCGGGCTGCTCATTGGAAGAAGGGACAGGGCAAAGCCGGGGTCACCCTTTGGGCTTGTTCAGATCGGTGTTTATCTCCGTAGCTTTCTAAGATCCCATGCACTTACCTTTTATGGCTCAGAGCACTAACTGCTCCGTTATGTTTTTTTGTTGAAAAAAATACATAGACACCAGCCTCACTGAGCGCTTTACCAACGGGAGCAGGGAAATTCAGGGCCAAATATAGCCTGCAGTTCCCAGAGGCACTCTGCACCTCCCGCTCTGCTGCTGCCTCTCGCGCTGGGGTGGGGATAGTGGGGTATAATCGGGGCTACTCTGTGGGCTTGTTTTTCACCTACCACAGTTTAGCTCTTATAAAACAGCAAAATGTAAACAAACGGCTGTATTTGTTTCTAGTTTTCATCTGTATGCCGGACCCAGTTTCCCGGGGAGGGGATGGGGGGGCACGTGTAATGTGATGCAGCTTGGTAATACTCAGACTATATTGTCCTCTCTTGTTTGTGAAGGTTTCACCCATCGGCCCACCCGACATTTAGCAGATCATGTGACGCTGCTAGTTCCTGTAAACATATGCCACAAGCATACTTCCGGTGAGAGCTGGCTTTACAGGTGGCAATCACCTCACTGGATATGATTATTTCAGTGATTGTCCCTCTGTGTTGCCCCTCTCCTGCTAGGCTGATTGGCTCACTTCCATCCATTTATTATTTTTTTAGGTTGAGTCTAGACAGCGCTCAAGTGAACAAGGCTGAAGGTGGTAGAGGGTATATGACGAAGTTCAGCATGACCTGAACACCACCTTGGAGTGGGAGGTAGTGGGAGAGCTTAATGATGGCGAACGTGATCTAATTTGTGAAGCATCGCTGGCGTAAGATAATTTCTATATACATAATTTAACTGTATAAATCTAAACGTTTGCGCTGCTGGATGTCCTTCTTATAAGTGGCAGTACCTCCTTCCATTGTTCGAAACATGCTGCAGTCCATTTCGTGCCATAGTGTCCTGCTGGACGCAGTCTAGTGTTTTGCTACGCAGCCACTCCTTGAGGGGTGTACCTTACACTCACCCCACACCCATCCAACACTGGTGTCACTGGTCAGGTGACCCTACTAGTAAAAGAGCCCGAGTGCACGTGCTCATGGCCATTTGCAGTAACTATCACCCTGGTGTCCATGTACTCTATTTACACAGACTGTGGGCCTAGGGCCCACGACACAACAGCTGCTTTGGCCTAGCGGTCAATGGCGCGATGATCATATCTGTCTTTGCTGCCTTTTATATACAGGTAGAATAACTCCTGTGCCTTTATCCGTTAGCAGTATGAACTGTAATTTGAACTGTAATTTGTTAAGTCTATGTGCCTCTTCCTCAGCTGTCCCCCACACCTGCTAGGCTAATAATGTAACCCTGCCCATTGCCTATTTGCAAGAGATCTATGCCTGTTCTACTGTGAGTCCTAAATCAAATTGCATGACCCAGTGTGTATTCAGTCCCATGCCATAACAATCTTTCCTTGTGTGCATTTTAACATCTTAGCCACAACAGGCATGGGACACTCCCCTTTGTCCACACAACTTTTTAAAAAAGAAATGGCGGAGTAATTTTTTTATTGTGCATGTTCTGTTTGATTTTTCAGATCTCTTTCCAAGCCCATACTTTTTCAAGTCACCTGCGTGTAATTTTTGATAGACGGTGTGGGTAATTTGGGAAACAGATCGTTTGTAGCAGCGATCAATGCATAGCCCTCAAGTTACTAGTTAAGCACCCACTGTTTTTATGGTCGAGCGCCAAGCACTCCACCCCTAGTGTAATCTCTCTCTGGGCTTTTTACTACACCCCTGTCAAGCCCATCTGTTTGGTTAATTCGTGGGCATGCCTTTTACAATTTGCTTGATTTCATTACTGTAAGGCATGCATAGGTCATGCCTTTTCTGGTGTTTAGCCCTCCTCAAGCGCACTGGCCAACTACTGAAAACATACGAGGCTCCATGTTTTCCGTATGGTTTCTGCACTACTCTTTCTCTTTCGTTCGTAAGCAGCGCGATGTCGCTGGGCAAAAGTCGAGCACTTTAATGACATCGACCCTGTTACATGGATATTTGCACTTTTGCTGGTTACATGGATCATTGCACTTGTGCCAATAAATTTCACTGCAAGCGGACTTCTGTTTCCTTTTGTGTGTTTGGTTTGCGCTCAGGGTGGCTGTCGGCTTGCTTATGTGAAATTGTTTTACTTTTCAGTTGATGTGGCAAGAAAAGTCCGGTTAGAAGTTTATAATGCTAATAGCTTTGAAACGAGGACACAAACGAGACCCATTGCATTGCAAATGCTTGTAAAATAGATTCTATCCGAGTCCCATTGTTTTATAAAGCCCTAATCTGCTGCTAATAGCTTTGAAACGAGGACACAAACGAGACCCATTGCATTGCAAATGCTTGTAAAATAGATTCTATCCGAGTCCCATTGTTTTATAAAGCCCTAATCTGCTGAGTAAAAATGAAACCAATGACGGAGGGTGCCTCTCAGGAAGGCTCTGTGCTGTACTCAGTTTAGAGGTCCTTTTTCTCGCTGAGGAGGAAATGGTTTAAAAGTTCTTCAGGGAAGCCCTTATAAACAGAAAATGTTTAAGCGTTATTTACTCGCAAATGCTATGAACATATCAGACGGAGGCCCCAGCACGAAGGGTTGTATGTCACCACCTAAAATACAACGGAATCTATATATCGCTACATAGAATCTACTACATTGAAATGATCCCCTCTGAGATTACCACTGCAGGGATTACCACTCCTGAGGTTACCACTACTATGATTACTACCTCTGAGTGACCAGTGCAAAGATTACTGCTGCTGAGATTACCACCTTTGAAATTACCACTGCAGCGATTACCACTGCTGAGATTACCACTACTGTGATTAGTACCTCTGAGAGTACCACTGCAGGGATTACCACTGCTGAGATTACCACTGCTGTGATTACTACGTCTGATATTACCCATGCAGGGATTACCACTGATGAGATTACCTCTACTGTGATTATTACCTCTGGGATTACCACTGCAGGGATTATCACTGCATGATTACCACTGCTGATATTATCGCTACTGTGATTACTATCTCATAGATTACCACTGAAGGGATTACCACTGCTGAATTACCACTATTACTACTTCTGAGAGTACCACTGCAGGGATTACCACTTCATGGATTGCCACTGCTGAATTAGTACTACTGTGATTACTACCTCAGATTACCAATGCAGGGATTATCTCTGCTGAGATTACCACTACTGGGATTACTCCCTCTGAGATTACCACTGTAGGGATTACCACTGCTGAGATAATCACTACTGTGATCACCACTCCAGGGATTATCAATGCAGGGATTACCACTACTGTGATTACCACTACTGTGATTACTATCTCAGAGATTACCACTGCTGAATTACCACTTTTGTGGTTACTACCTCTGAGATTACCACTGCAGAGATTTCCAATGCAGAGATTACCTCTACTGTGAGTGCTACCTCTGGGATTACCCCTGCAGGGATTACCAATGCTGAGATTACCTCTACTGTGATTACTACCTCTGAGAATACCACTGCAGGGATTACCACTGCTGAGATTACCACTGCTGTGATTACTACCTCTGAGAATACCACTGCAGGGATTACCACTGCTGAGATTACCACTGCTGTGATTACTATCTCTGAGATTACCATTGCAGGGATTACCAGAGCTGAGATTACCACTGCTGTGATTACTACCTCTGAGATTGCCACTGCAGAGATTACCACTACTGTGATAACCACTACTGTGATTACCAATTCTGTGATCACCAATTCTGTGATCACCAATACTGTGATTACCACTACTGTGATTACTATCTCTGAGATTACCACTGCAGGGATTACAACTGCTGAGATTACCACTACTGTGATTACTGCCTCTGAGAGTACCACTGCTGATATTATCACTGCTGTGATTACTATCTCTGAGATTACCACTGCAGGGATTACCACTGCTGAGATTACCTCTACTGTGATGACTACCTCTGAGATTACCACTGCTGATATTACCACTACTTTGATTACTGCCTCTGAGAGTACCACTCCAGGGATTACCACTGCTGTGATTACTATCTCTGAGATTACCACTGATGAGATTACCTCTACTGTGATGACTACCTCTGAGGTTACCACTGCTATTACCACTACTGTGATTACTGCCTCTGAGATTACCCCTGCCGGGGTTACCACTGGTGAGGTTACCACTACGTTGATTACTACCTCTGAGATTACCAGTGCAGGGATTACCTCTGCTGAGATTACCACCATTGCAATTATCACTGCAGGGATTACCACTGCTGAGATTACCATGATTACTACCTTTGAGATTACCACTGCTGAGATTACCACTAATGTGATTACTGTCTCTGAGATTACCACTGCAAGGATTACCACTACTGTGATTAATATCTGTGAGATTACCACTGCAGGGATTACCACTGCTGAGAATAATATCTCTGAGATTACTACAACAGGGATTGCCACTGCCGAGATTATCCCTATTGTGAGTACTACCTTTGAGAGTACCACTGCAGGGATTACCACTGCTGATATTACCATTGCTGTGATTACCCCTGCAGGGATTACCACTGCTGATATTAGCTCTACTGTGATTACTACCTCTGAGATTATCACTGCAGGGATTACCACTGCTGAATTACCACTACCGTGATTGCTACTTCTGAGAATACCACTGCAGGGATTATCACTGCTGATATTACCACTACTGTGATTACTACATTTGAGATTACCTCTGTAGGGGTTACTACTGTTGAGGTTACCACTACTGTAATTACTACCTCCGAGATTACCAGTGCAGGGATTACCTGTGAGATTACCATCAATGACATAACTGCAGGGATTACCAGTGCTAAAATTACCACTACTAGGATTACTACCACTGAGATTACCACTACTGATATTACCACTACTGTGAATATTACATCTGAGATTACCACTGCAGGTATTACCACTACTGTGATTACCACTACTGTGATTACCACTGCAATGATTACCACTGTTGAGATTACCACTTCTGTGATTACCACTACATTGAGTAAAATAGATTCAAGAGTGAATGTATGCTAACCTACGCCTTAAAATGAAACCTTACTTTATAACTACCCACCACCCTATCTTTATGGCTATACAGTGCCCTCTCCTTAACCCAGTGATTACATTGCGCTGGAGGGGGGTGCCATTGGGCCCACCAGTACATGTTTTGGAGGAACAGTACTCTTCCACTCTGTCCTATGGTGGTCCTATTGATCTTTACAGTGCATGGGCCTGCCCTGTCCATTAGTCCCACCCGGGCTCAGGCATAGACATGATTGTAGCATTCTCAAGTGGCAGGGACACCAAGCGCCTCATTTTTCCTACACCCATTCTTATGTTAAACCATTCTTTGCCCAGGAAAAAACACACTTTCATAAAATAATATTTTGTACCCTGTAACAAGTCCAGCATTTCAGGATTTTTACTAAGTATTTCCCTCTTTGTCCATGTAACCAGGCATGCTGTCAGTTTTAGGTGGACCAGCCCCTTTGATATTGTTTTACTCTTTGCCTTTTTTTTCCAGTAGAACACTAAAAATGTGTCCCACATGTTCTAGACCTGCTTCTGCTTCATGAAGGGTGTTTGGGAAAAGGCAGCTGTGTTTACTTCTTCACTTCCTGTCTCTCTGCAAGCCTAAATTGCCCGGTACCTCACTCACTCTAAGTCACATTCTCTCTTTTACTCATCCTCACTCCCACTCAGTGGCGTAGCTTCAAGGGGGTATTTGGGGTGTTACACTCCCACTAATAACTGTATATTCTGATGAATTGTTGGATACAGGTGTTTTCAGTTGGGTATGGTGAGTTGTCTGTTGGGTTTCACCTGGGATTTATGCGCGCTCACACTGATGGAGCACACACACACTCTCTCTTATCTCTGTTTTGAAAGCCCAAAAAATATTAATTATTTAACAAAATATTATGTTCCTCTCACTTATTAATCATACAAATCTTCTTTGCTCTCTCTTTCCACTGCCGCTTAAGCCACTCTCATGTTATCTGCTTGTCATATGATGTTTTTTAACAATATATGCAAGCCAGGGGCAGCTCCTGTAGGGGCAAAGCTGCAGTGCGGGGCACAGCAACATAAAGGAATAAAAAAAAAAAAGAAACTCTTCTCTGCAGCCACAGCCTTGCCGCTCCTGTGGCTCCCGCTCCATTCGCTGCAGGCACAGGCTCCCAGCCTGCCCAGTGACCAATCCTGATGCTGCTCTCGCATGAGAGCAACGTTAGGATTGGCCGAAGAGCCCTGGCTTGGCACTCCAAGGCAGAGTGGGAGCCTCTGCCTGCTCTCCAACCAGGCAACACAGTGCTGAGTTGGACAGAGCCCAGTGTGCATGTATGTTTGGCCGGCCTGAGACGGCCAGTCAAACATACATGCGCACTGAGGGGAGTGCTCCGGGCCCCGCCCTTGAAAAATAAAAATGATAATAAACACTGTTTATTATAATTTTCATTTTTCATTTTGCAGCTCCTGTCGAGCGGACTTCTGTTTTCTTTTGTGTGTTTGCTTTGCGCTTATGGTGGCTGTCGGCTCTCTTATGTGAAACTGTGTTACTTTTCAGTTTAGATGGCAAGAAAAGTCTGGTTAGGAGTTTACAATGCTAATAGCTTTAACTCAGGTAAATGCGAGACCCACTGCATTGCAAATACTTGTTTGTGTATGTAGTGATTTGACATTTGTGTAGCGCTTTCAACTATTAGGATTACACTTTAGCACTTTATGAGGTGTTTTTTTTTTTTTTTTGGCTTCTTGCGCACAAATCCAGTTATCAACACATTGTTTTTGTTTCTTCTGAAGCATAGCTGTGTTTGCATGTTTAGTTGTCTGTCTTAATTTATGTAAAATGTGCCTTCATGTGCAATGGAAGCAGCCGGACGGATTGAATTAGCTAGACTGAAAGTCTCTGGTCACCCCGGAGACCAGCACAACACACATTCATTTGTCAGCCCCGGCTCAGGGAAGAGCTAATGCAATTGCCGCATAGGCCAGGCTAACATTGATATACTTTATTACACTTAGGCAAGAAACATAATAGCCCCTTACTAGACCTCCTTAAGGTTTACGATATATATGCACTGCTTCCAAATATTTATTAATAAGGTACACTTTCCCCTTTCTCACTGTTGCATATTTCATGAGATAGCAATACCCCGTTCCATATTCTGACTCCACCACTCCTTAGGAGTACGTCTCACCATGCTTTCTCCATTATATGCTGCATTTCTTCGTTTGAATTTAGGAGAGATTTTATCATATTTTCATTAAATAGCACAGAAGCCCATCTTTTGGTGTGTGTGGCCGTTCACCAGTAACATGTGAAGTAGCAGTAGATGTTGTAACAGCCTGGATAATATGCTGCAGGTCTAAATATTTTTAAGGTCCCAAAGGCGAGACCTATTGGCTTTGACAGTGCTTGTTTAATGCACTTTGGCCATTGTTACCCAACATGCTCCTCCTTTCTCTCCCAGTGTACCGGCCTCCCTTCCCTGCAGGGGGCAGTGCATCATTCTTTTGTCCACTTTTTAAAACACAACAAGTAGTGTCCTTACAGAGAGGCTGTGTCTAATGTTGTATATCAGCGTTTGATTTAGGTTGTATACCCTTTTCTCCTCTCAGAAAGATTTTCATGTGTAGTCACAAAGGTTAAGGAGACGGTACAGCGGCAGCACATGAAGGCTATACAGGTTGCACAGCTCATTCTTTGGAAGTCATTTAAGGCATCCAGAGACCCAATAGTGTTGTGGGCTTTTTGTATGAAGCCATGACAGCTGCGAGTACAGAGTAGACGGAAGTGTGCCTGCTTTTGCTTCAGGCCATTCATTGTACTGTATGTAAATTATTGTCTCTCCGTTGCCAGCTGATTTGTGCTTCCCATGTGTTTGATGGAGACCTGTGACCTCTGAGAACATCCAATGTGGGTTGCTTTGTTTTGCTAATCTTTTTTCATTGCCATCAGTTTAGTGTAAAGCAGCTCCTAGTAATGGCCTGTTTTTGTTAACTTAAAGGAAGTCAACAGCATTGACATAAAATAAGGTGTGTTGCCTTCCCTTACACTACATTGTATTGCTCTCACTTTAACTAAGAGGACACAATGCCGCACTCTTAGTCTAAATAATTAATTTATGAAGGCACTTCCAAAATATCAAATAAAAGTCCTACAAATATGTAAGAATAAGCATATAACTCAAATGTAACCAAACATGTGTATATACAAATATGAATGCATATATCAAGTGTCCAAGATTTAAAAGAAAGAAATGTGCAATGTGTTAACATAGCATGTATACATAAGCTAAATGATCAAGATTTAAAATACATCACCATGGGGGTTGACATCATCTCCGCCAGCGAGACTGGGGACTCCTTGATCAGCCAAGGCAGGAGACCCCCGATTGGGATCACAAAGATCCTGGGCAGAGCGTCTGCTCCACAGGCCAGTTCCTGTGTTAGCGCCAAGTCTCCCCATCTTTTGTACCTCAAACCACCTCAAGAAGAAGGTTCTAGAAACCCCTACCCTCTGTAATGAAATTAAACTCTGGCTGTACTTCATCTGCATCAAAAACACCATAGGAGCCGGTCAGGATCCCAATGTTTCTTCTGAGACAGACTTGTACATTCCTCTGATAAAAACAGTCTCAGCTTTGTGAACTCATATCTTGTCCACATCCCACACAATAGGTTTCTGCACTGTCCGGCTCTTCGCCGATGAAGAGAAAAACATGTTTTGTAAGGAAAAATACCTGCGCTACCCTGCAACTGCAGCAGGGCACAAAATGGAATCACTCATGCAAAATGGAGTTGATGGTCAAATGATGGTTAAATCTAAATAGCATAACATACTGTGCGTTTTTCTTTAAATCCATTTGCTACATCTATTGTTAAATGATTTAGTATGATGCATGTGTTTATGGAACATAGTGTACTAAATTTGCTCACAATAGAACTGAGCACAAAACAATACACTTTGTTATTAAATTGGACATTGAAGACCAAATCTGTAGAGACTAAATTGCATGGTGTATAACAAAGAAACCAGGGCTCAAATCTCAGCTTCCTTACTTGACCAAAGTATGTGATCCAAAGCAAATCTTCTTTTGCAGTGTGTAATTTTCTTTGCGCGACCAAACATTTGGAGACTAAATTGCACGGTGTATAACAAAGAAACCTGGGCTTAAATATCAGCTCTCTTACTTAAACAAAGTTTGTGATTCAAAACGAATCTTTTTTTTTTCACAGCGTGTAATTTCCTCTGCACAACCGTTCGGAAAGAACCTTGGAGTAACTCGGTTCAGAATGGTTTTGCTCACCAGTAGTGACTCTAAGGAAGAAGAGAGAACATTACCAACAAGAAACTGATCACTGAGGCCCTCATAAGGAGTGATCACCTAATTCTGATGAGTTCCATAGCAGCAGTTACTGGCCAAATTGAAATTATGAGATTTTCACTTTCAACTGGAGTCTTGAAACCTGTTGGCGAAGGTCTGAATCAAATGCATAATTGCCTGGAGAATGTGACCTAAAATTACTGAATCCTCCTCAGCTCGTATCAATCCCCTTCATCTCTCTTAAATCCTTATTTCTTAGTAGAACCCGTGTCTATCTTATAATTGATTGGGTTTTTGTAGAACCCCAGTGTCCATCTTATAACTGGCTGGGTTTTCCCTGCCTCCAGAGTTACTGGTACCCACTATACCTGTAGCTCCAGTGGTGGGGAAATAATAGCCCATTCGTAATCAGGGTCTAATTGTGCTCTCATTAATACTTTCCACAGCCTACACCTGCCAATGACAAGGCCTTTCCATGCCAGCCTATTCCTCATGTGTCCTATACCAACCGTTTTATTGTCATATAGCATTAAGCATTTACTCTACCACCAGTACTCTAATGTACTTACCAGCATTTCATAATTTGCTGTGTGCAGCCACAGCCTTGCCAGCCTCCCTGAAACCCTGTTAATGGTTTACTGTGATTATAGCAACACTGGACATTCCAGATACATGCATTGCCCTGCCATATTTATCAGATATTGTGCTAGTTAATTGGCTCTATGGACTCTGTCTGGGGCATCACAGTTGAACTGTGCCTAGTAGTGTTGTCAGTTGCCATTTGGGGAATGCCATCAGCCCTCATCCGTGCCTCACTTTTTTTTGTTCTTGAGTCAGTTGATCTCTGGATTGGAATGATGTTCCTGGAGAAGTATTACTGGTGTTTTTTTAACTGATTTTCCTGTCTAACCCTGAGACTGTGCTCAGCAAAAAATGCTAAACGTTATCCATAAGCCACATTGGTCATGTGCACCTTCTGTATGGCATCCTGCCCACCCTGTCCTATAAATGTTATCCTCACAGCTCCCTCAGCAAAGGTCTCATCTTAACCCCTTCGCTGCCAGGCCTTTTCCCCCTCCTGTGCCGAGCCTTTTTTTGGCTATTTGGAGCAGTTCGCGCTTAGGCCCTCATAACTTTTTGTTCACATAAGCTACCCATGCCAAATTTGCGTCCTTTTTTTCCAACATCCTAGGGATTCTAGAGGTACCCAGACTTTGTGGGTTCCCCAGAAGGAGGCCAAGAAATTAGCCAAAAAACAGTGAAAATTTCATTTTTTTAAAACAAATTGGAAAAATGGGCTGCAGAAGAAGGCTTGTGGTTTTTTCCCTGAAAAGGGCATCAACAAAGGGTTTGCGGTGATAAAATCACCAGCTTCCCAGCTTTCAGGAACAGGCAGACTTGAATCAGAAAACCCAATTTTTCAACCCAATTTTGGCATTTTACTGGGACATACCCCATTTTTACGATTTTTTGTGCTTTCAGCCTCCTTCCAGTCAGTGACAGAAATGGGCATGAAACCAACGCTGGATCCCATAAACCGCAACATTTCTGAAAAGTAGACAAAATTCTGAATTCAGCAAGGGGTAATTTGTGTAGATCCTACAAGGGTTTCCTACAGAAAATAGCAACTGAAAAAGAAAAATATTGAAATTGAGGTGAAAAAAACATCAATTTTTCTCTTAAGTTTTACTCTGTAACTTTTTCCTGCAATGTCAGATTTTCGAAAGCAATATACCGTTACGTCTGCTGGACTCTTCTGGTTGCGGGGATATATAGGGCTTGTAGGTTCATCAAGAACTCTAGGTACCCAGAGCCAATAAATGACCTGCACCCTGCAGTGGGTTTTCATTCTATGCCGGGTATACAGCAATTCATTTGCTGAAATATAAAGAGTAAAAAATAGCTATCAAGAAAACCTTTGTATTTCCAAAATGGGCACAAGATAAGGTGTTGAGAAGCAGTGGTTATTTGCACATCTCTGAATTCCGGGGTGCCCATACTAGCATGTGAATTACAGGGCATTTCTCAAATAGACGTCTTTTTTACACACTGTCTTACATTTGGAAGGGAAAAATGTAGAGAAAGACAAGGGGCAATAACACTTGTTTTGCTATTCTATGTTCCCCCAAGTCTCCCGATAAAAATGATACCTCACTTGTGTGGGTAGGCCTAGCGCCCGCGACAGGAAACGCACCAAAGCGCAACGTGGACACATCACAGAAAACAGACCTGTTTTTAGCAAAGTGCCTACCTGTAGATTTTGGCCTCTAGCTCAGCCGCCACCTAGGGAAACCTACCAAACCTGTGCATTTCTGAAAACTAGAGACCTAGGGGAATCCAAGATGGGGTGATTTGTGTGGCTCGGACCAGGTTCTGTTACCCAGAATCCTTTGCAAACCTCAAAATTTGGCTAAAAAAACACATGTTCCTCACATTTCTGTGGCAGAAAGTTCTGGAATCTGAGAGGAGCCACAAATTTCCTTCCACCCAGCGTTCCCCCACGTCTCCCGATAAAAATGATACCTCACTTGTGTGGGTAGGCCTAGCGCCCGCGACAGGAAACACCCCAAAGCGCAATGTGGACACATCACAGAAAACAGACCTGTTTTTAGCAAAGTGCCTACCTGTAGATTTTGGCCTCTAGCTCAGCCGCCACCTAGGGAAACCTACCAAACCTGTGCATTTCTGAAAACTAGAGACCTAGGGGAATCCAAGATGGGGTGATTTGTGTGGCTCGGACCAGGTTCTGTTACCCAGAATCCTTTGCAAAGCTCAAAAATTGGCTAAAAAAACACATGTTCCTCACATTTCTGTGGCAGAAAGTGCTGGAATCTGAGAGGAGCCACAAATGTCCTTCCACCCAGCGTTCCCCCACGTCTCCCGATAAAAATGATACCTCACTTGTGTGGGTAGGCCTAGCGCCCGCGACAGGAAACGCCCCAAAGCGCAACGTGGACACATCACAGAAAACAGACCTGTTTTTAGCAAAGTGCCTACCTGTAGATTTTGGCCTCTAGCTCAGCCGCCACCTAGGGAAACCTACCAAACCTGTGCATTTCTGAAAACTAGAGACCTAGGGGAATCCAAGATGGGGTGATTTGTGTGGCTCGGACCAGGTTCTGTTACCCAGAATCCTTTGCAAACCTCAAAATTTGGCTAAAAAAACACATGTTCCTCACATTTCTGTGGCAGAAAGTTCTGGAATCTGAGAGGAGCCACAAATTTCCTTCCACCCAGCGTTCCCCCACGTCTCCCGATAAAAATGATACCTCACTTGTGTGGGTAGGCCTAGCGCCCGCGACAGGAAACACCCCAAAGCGCAATGTGGACACATCACAGAAAACAGACCTGTTTTTAGCAAAGTGCCTACCTGTAGATTTTGGCCTCTAGCTCAGCCGCCACCTAGGGAAACCTACCAAACCTGTGCATTTCTGAAAACTAGAGACCTAGGGGAATCCAAGATGGGGTGATTTGTGTGGCTCGGACCAGGTTCTGTTACCCAGAATCCTTTGCAAAGCTCAAAAATTGGCTAAAAAAACACATGTTCCTCACATTTCTGTGGCAGAAAGTTCTGGAATCTGAGAGGAGCCACAAATTTCCTTCCACCCAGCGTTCCCCCACGTCTCCCGATAAAAATGATACCTCACTTGTGTGGGTAGGCCTAGCGCCCGCGACAGGAAACGCCCCAAAGCGCAACGTGGACACATCACAGAAAACAGACCTGTTTTTAGCAAAGTGCCTACCTGTAGATTTTGGCCTCTAGCTCAGCCGCCACCTAGGGAAACCTACCAAACCTGTGCATTTCTGAAAACTAGAGACCTAGGGGAATCCAAGGAGGGGTGACTGGCGGGGCTCGGACCAGGTTCTGTTACCCAGAATCCTTTGCAAAGCTCAAAAATTGGCTAAAAAAACACATGTTCCTCACATTTCTGTGGCAGAAAGTTCTGGAATCTGGGAGGAGCCACAAATTTCCTTCCACCCAGCGTTCCCCCAAGTCTCCCGATAAAAATGATACCTCACTTGCGTGGGTAGGCCTAGCGCCCGCGACAGGAAACGCCCCAAAGCGCAACGTGGACACCACCAAAATTTTGGAAGAAAACAGACCTGTTTTTAGCGAAGTGCCTACCTGTAGATTTTGGCCTGTAGCTCAGCCGCCACCTAGGGAAACCTACCAAACCTGTGCATTTCTGAAAACTAGAGACCTAGGGGAATCCAAGGAGGGGTGACTGGCGGGGCTCGGACCAGGTTCTGTTACCCAGAATCCTTTGCAAAGCTCAAAAATTGGCTAAAAAAACACATGTTCCTCACATTTCTGTGGCAGAAAGTTCTGGAATCTGAGAGGAGCCACAAATTTCCTTCCACCCAGCGTTCCCCCACGTCTCCCGATAAAAATGATACCTCACTTGTGTGGGTAGGCCTAGCGCCCGCGACAGGAAACGCCCCAAAGCGCAACGTGGACACATCACAGAAAACAGACCTGTTTTTAGCAAAGTGCCTACCTGTAGATTTTGGCCTGTAGCTCAGCCGCCACCTAGGGAAACCTACCAAACCTGTGCATTTCTGAAAACTAGAGACCTAGGGGAATCCAAGGAGGGGTGACTGGCGGGGCTCGGACCAGGTTCTGTTACCCAGAATCCTTTGCAAAGCTCAAAAATTGGCTAAAAAAACACATGTTCCTCACATTTCTGTGGCAGAAAGTTCTGGAATCTGGGAGGAGCCACAAATTTCCTTCCACCCAGCGTTCCCCCAAGTCTCCCGATAAAAATGATACCTCACTTGCGTGGGTAGGCCTAGCGCCCGCGACAGGAAACGCCCCAAAGCGCAACGTGGACACCACCAAAATTTTGGAAGAAAACAGAGGTGTTTTTTGCGAAGTGACTACCTGTAGATTTTGGCCTCTAGCTCAGCCGGCACCTAGGGAAACCTACCAAACCTGTACATTTCTGAAAACTAGAGACCTAGGGGAATCCAAGGAGGGGTGACTGGCGGGGCTCGGACCAGGTTCTGTTACCCAGAATCCTTTGCAAAGCTCAAAAATTGGCTAAAAAAACACATGTTCCTCACATTTCTGTGGCAGAAAGTTCTGGAATCTGAGAGGAGCCACAAATTTCCTTCCACCCAGCGTTCCCCCACGTCTCCCGATAAAAATGATACCTCACTTGTGTGGGTAGGCCTAGCGCCCGCGACAGGAAACGCCCCAAAGCGCAACGTGGACACATCACAGAAAACAGACCTGTTTTTAGCAAAGTGCCTACCTGTAGATTTTGGCCTCTAGCTCAGCCGCCACCTAGGGAAACCTACCAAACCTGTGCATTTCTGAAAACTAGAGACCTAGGGGAATCCAAGATGGGGTGATTTGTGTGGCTCGGACCAGGTTCTGTTACCCAGAATCCTTTGCAAACCTCAAAATTTGGCTAAAAAAACACATGTTCCTCACATTTCTGTGGCAGAAAGTTCTGGAATCTGAGAGGGGCCACAAATTTCCTTCCACCCAGCGTTCCCCCACGTTTCCCGATAAAAATGATACCTCACTTGTGTGGGTAGGCCTAGCGCCCGCGACAGGAAACGCCCCAAAGCGCAGCGTGGACACATCACATTTTTTCATTGAAAACAGTGCCTACCTGTAGTTTTTGGCCTGTAGCTCAGCCAGCACCTAGGGAAACCTACCAAACCTGTGCATTTCTGAAAACTAGAGACCTAGGGGAATCCAAGATGGGGTGACTTGAGGGGCTCTGACCAGGTTCTGTTACCCAGAATCCTTTCCAAACCTCAAATATTGGCTAAAAAAACGAATTTTTCACACATTTCGGTGACAGAAAGTTCTGGAATCTGAGTGGAGCCACAAATTTCCTTCCACCCAGCGTTCCCCCAAGTCTCCCGATAAAAATGATACCTCAGTTGTGTGGGTGGGCCAGGTGCCTCCAACAGAATAAGGCCCAAAACTTGTAGAGATACAGGGGATAGTACTGCGAGTTTATAAGGACATATTCTTTTATACATCTTTAGACTGACTCTGCTTTGGGGACCCACATACGTGAGGTGTCATTTTATTTGGGAGACTGAGGGGAACACTGGGGAGTAGGAATTGTGTGCTGGAGTGGTGATCGTACGAAGAAAAGTCAGGAAAATATGCTTTTTTTAAGCACATTTTGAGGTTTACAGAGGAGTCTGGGTAAGAAAATGTTGGGGGATCCACGCAAGCCACTCCTCCCTAGACTCCTTGGGGTGTCTAGTTTTAAAAAATGTCTGGGTTTGGTAGGTTTCCCTAGATGAAGGCCGCACACAGGACCAAAAACATAGGTGCCCTCTCCCCCCCCAAACACAGGTAGTTTTGTAATATATCGTTTTGATGTGCCCACATACATCCGTGATGTGCCAAACACTAAAATTTTGAAAAGAAACACACTTAGGTTATGTGAAAAAGACCCCTCACCCACCAACCAAGTTGGTGGCATGCTTCATCATCGGGGTCCCACCTGAGGCACCTAGCGTGTCATAGGTGTGCTGCGACGCCTGATTACAGCGGAGCAGGTTTGGTCATTTTTACCACACATACTGGTTGGATTTGGCACGAGGGTGAGTGATGGTTCAGTGGATCAAATTTTACTAACAAGAGCTTTCACAAAAATGAAAAGCACTGTTAGTAACTGAAAGGCAAAAAACTGAACCAATGACTCACAGCTCGTGAGCTGTAAAGCCGCGACAAGGCACCAACCGCTTTACAGTCCATTCACACAACTTTCATACATGACACACACAAGGCCATTCACACCGCCAGCCACGGGCCCAGCACATTACAACACTCACATCGACAGACAGCGCCACTCAAGGGCCCATCACTTACATACGCCCACATGCCTGATACAACAATCACACCAGCTGATGGGAGTGTGTGGACTGGTGTTTGGCTTGCAGTGTGTTGCAGTAGCCAACATCAAGTCAATATGTACAGTCTCAGCCAAGCCCCACTCCACACACAATGGCATCATATATTTTTTTTTTTTAACAGAGGAACCCCTAACTAAGTAGAAAGAATTACAAAACAACAAACACAAAAGCTCTAACTAACAACATGACAGAAATGCTAACCATGAAACTAAACACATGAAAATACAAAACAGACATGAGTTTACACTCATGGTTGTTCCCAGAAATTCTTCTGGGTGTGGTAATTCTTAAAACAAGCACCGACACACAGCCCAGGCTTTGAAGGACAATCTGGGCAGTACATTTGAGTCTCCCTCCGGATACCTCTTCGAAAACACACTCTACATTTCTTAGCTGGAAAGTCTTTTTTGGGTGTGGGAGGAATGTGCTCAGCAAAGTGGCGATCTTTCAATCTAGCCACATCCTTCACCACTGCTTCTCTAGGAACTCTGGCCTGTTCCACCACAATAAGGCTCTCTATCACTGACTCCTGAAATTTCACAAATGTCATCTTTGAGTCTGGAGACCTATCCCTAAACACAATAAAAGCATTGAAGGTTGCTAAGTGGAAGAGGTGAAGTGCTAACTTCTTATACCAAACATAAGACTTACGAATAGCAGTATAAGGTTCCAACCTCTGGTCAACTCTATCTACACCTCCCATGTGCTTATTATAATCTAAAATGCACACAGGTTTGCGCACTTCAGCAACCTGGCCCCAAACAGTCACAGGGGAAGTACTCTCATCATGGATGGTACTTAGCATGTAGACATCCCTCTTGTCTGAAAATTTCAAAGCTAGCAGCTCCTCGTTCCGCAAGGCACAGCACTGTCCCCTCTCAAGTTTTTTACAGACAAGCTCCCTTGGATAGCCTTTCCGGTTAGAACGGATTGTGCCACAAGCAACTGTGTCCACTCTAAACAATTCCTTGAACAACTGCACACCAGTGTAGAAGTTATCTACATACAAATGGTGACCTTTGTTGAACAGTCGTCTACCAAGATCCCACACTATTTTCTCAGTAACTCCAAAAGTGGGAGGACAACCAGGGGGGTCAATATTGGAATCCCTACCAGTGTACACACGGAAACTATACACATATCCTGTCCTACTTTCAGACAGCATATACAATTTAATTCCATATCGTGCCCTTTTGCTAGGAATGTACTGCCTAAAAACCAAACGACCCTTGAAGAGGACCAAAGACTCGTCCACACTTATCTCTTTGCCTGGAACATAGACCTCCGAAAACCGATCTACAAAATGATCAAGGACAGGCCTAATCTTAAAAAGACGGTCAGAATCTGGGTGATCTCGTGGCAAGGCTAATGCATTGTCAACAAAATGCAGCATCCTAAGAAGAAGCAAATACCGATTACGACTCATGGTAGCTGGAAATATAGCTGTTGCCATCAAGGGACTAGTAGACCAATAAGAAGCCAGTGACGGCTTCCTTATCAACCCCATCAAAAAAGTCAAACCCAAAAACTTTTTTAGCTCCTCCAAATTTGTGGGAATCCACTGGGCAGCTCTAGAGTGTGGCCTAAGTCTAGCAGCGTTGTCCCTCAAATGCTGCTCCGCATACAAATTAGTCTGCTCAACAATCTCTTCCAAAAACACATCATCCATGAATAACTCAAAGAAATTGATAGGCATAAAGTTCTCTGTATTGGCGTTACACCCCGGGAGACCAGTAAAGGCAGGCAACTCTGGCTGCTCCATGTTTGGGGCAACCCAGACATCAGGTCTTCTAACGGGAAACCTTTCAGCCCCAGGTTGCTGCACTATTGGCACATCAATGTCCTCCTCTAAAACAGAACCTTCATCTGCACTGAGTGTGGCTTCATCATCAGAAGATTCCCCTCCAACAGAAACATCACTGCCAGAATCTCTGACTTCCTCCTCTGCCTCAGATGCAGAGTCCGTCTCATAGTCATGATCAGACTGTGACTCAAAAAGCATACCAACCACCTGCTGAGCGGTCATCCTGCGGCTAGCCATGATCTCTCCTGCTAAAATTAACTGGACAAATTCACCACCAACAACCAGCACTGTGTAAGACAAGTAACAAAGTGTAGCTTTGTTAGTAAGAGTTACAAACTCAAAAACTATACCGCTCACTTGCCTGAAAAAGCTTGATTCACCAGCAACTACACAGCAATCACCAATGATATCCCACTAAAAAGAAAGAAAGAAAGGCAAATTAGAAATAAGACAAAACAAATATCATTGTGCACAAACCTAAGGACAATTTCACACACAATCCTGCATTTAGTACACCCCCTACAAACATGTCATTCATGCATGGCAACAATACTCCTTTGGAGTAAATTGTTTTTACTTACCTAAAACATGCAACTGTGCAAACTGCAGGTCAACCACCGCCAAAACCGCAAGGAGCCACAGCAAATAAAGCAAAAGCTTTGAACTAGAACAAAAAGGAGGAATTTTTTTTTTATCACAAATGCAAAGACTTCTTCAGTTGACAAACACCCCACCATCAAACATTTTAGAAATTGGTGCCTAAGTGGATTCTGTCATAGGGGCAGATGGGCCTACTAAAAAAATAGGCCTGTCTGCCCCAAGGAAGCCAGAAAATACCTTTAGTACTGTGTCCCCATGGAGAGCGACCCTTGCCAAAGGGGACAGCCCTCAAACAAAAAAAAACAAAAAAAACACACACAACACTATCCCTGGTGCCTAAGTGGCTTCTGCCCCCTTGGGGGCAGGTGGGCCTAAGAAAATAGGCCCATCTGCCCCCAGGGGGTGTAGAAATGGCCAACAGGTCAATGCCCCCCTTGGGGGGGCGCCCCGTGACCAAGGGGACGCCCCCCCACAAAAATAAACAAATAAAAAAAAATCCCTGGCGTTCTAGTGGTTTCTGCCCCCCTTGGGGGCAGATCAGCCTAAAAATAATAGGCTGATCTGTCTCCAAGGGGTGCAGAAATGGCCTGGGTACATGTGCCCCCAAAGTGGGGGGCGACCCTTGCCCAAGCCCCCCCCCATCCACTAACACACACACACACACACACACACACACTATCCCTGGTGTCTACGTGGCTTCTGCCCCCCTTGGGGGCAGGTGGGTCTAGAAAAATAGGCCCATCTGCCCCCAGGGGGGGCAGAAATGGCCAACAGGTCAATGCCCCCCTTGGGGGGGCGCCCCGTGCCCAAGGGGACACCCCCCCACAAAAATAAACACATAAAAAAAAATCCCTGGCGTTCTAGTGGTTTCTGCCCCCCTTGGGGGCAGATCAGCCTAAAAATAATAGGCTGATCTGTCTCCAAGGGGTGCAGAAATGGCCTGGGTACATGTGCCCCCAAAGTGGGGGGCGACCCTTGCCCAAGCCCCCCCCCCATCCACTAACACACACACACACACACACTATCCCTGGTGTCTACGTGGCTTCTGCCCCCCTTGGGGGCAGGTGGGTCTAGAAAAATAGGCCCATCTGCCCCCAGGGGGGGCAGAAATGGGCAACAGGTCAATGCCCCCCTTGGGGGGGCGCCCCGTGCCCGAGGGGACGCCCCCCCCACAAAAATAAACACATAAAAAAAAATCCCTGGCGTTCTAGTGGTTTCTGCCCCCCTTGGGGGCAGATCAGCCTAAAAATAATAGGCTGATCTGTCTCCAAGGGGTGCAGAAATGGCCTGGGTACATGTGCCCCCAAAGTGGGGGGCGACCCTTGCCCAAGCCCCCCCCCATCCACTAACACACACACACACACACACTATCCCTGGTGTCTACGTGGCTTCTGCCCCCCTTGGGGGCAGGTGGGTCTAGAAAAATAGGCCCATCTGCCCCCAGGGGGGGCAGAAATGGCCAACAGGTCAATGCCCCCCTTGGGGGGGCGCCCCGTGCCCAAGGGGACGCCCCCCCACAAAAATAAACACATAAAAAAAAAAACCTGGCGTTCTAGTGGTTTCTGCCCCCCTTGGGGGCAGATCAGCCTAAAAATAATAGGCTGATCTGTCTCCAAGGGGTGCAGAAATGGCCTGGGTACATGTGCCCCCAAAGTGGGGGGCGACCCTTGCCCAAGCCCCCCCCCATCCACTAACACACACACACACACACACTATCCCTGGTGTCTACGTGGCTTCTGCCCCCCTTGGGGGCAGGTGGGTCTAGAAAAATAGGCCCATCTGCCCCCAGGGGGGGCAGAAATGGCCAACAGGTCAATGCCCCCCTTGGGGGGGTGCCCCGTGCCCAAGGGGACGCCCCCCCACAAAAATAAACACATAAAAAAACATCCCTGGCGTTCTAGTGGTTTCTGCCCCCCTTGGGGCAGATCAACCTAAAAATAATAGGCTGATCTGCCCTCAAGGGCGCCCCCCCATCCACTACACACACAATCCCTGGTGCCTAAGTGGCTTCTGCCCCCCTTGGGGGCAGATGGACCTAAAAAAAATAGGCCGATCTGCCCCCAAGGGGGGCAGAAATGGCCAACAGTTCTCTGCCCCCTTGGGGGGGGCGCCCCTTGCCCAAGGGGGCACCCCCTCCCAACATACCTGCACAGAAAATATAAATCCCTGGTGATCCAGTGGTTTCTGCCCCCCTTGGGGGCAGATCCGCCTAAAAAGTAGGCCAATCTGCCCCCAAGGGGGGCAGAAATGGCCGTAACTAATTGCCCCCACAAGGGGAGCGACCCTTGCCCAAGGGGCCGCTCCCCGCCAGCAAGAAACACGAGCAAACAACAAAAAAAACAAATCCCTGGTGTCTAGTGGGCATTCCTGCTGCCCGATCGCAATGCGATCGGGCAGCAGGAATGCTCAAAGAGACACCGGGGGAAAGGAAAAGCCTTTCCTTTCCCCCGGTGCCTCTTTAGCCCAAACCCCCCACCCACCGGGAAGAGGAACTCACCTCTTTCCTCGTCGCCGCACAGGAAGCAAATGGCTTCCTGTGCGGCGAAATCCCCATAATGAAGTCAGCGCGCGATCGCGCGCTGACGTCATTATGGGGGGTTTGGGGGGTCGGGGGTGGAAGGGGAAGGGCTTCCCCTTCCATCCCTGACTTTGGGGGGGTGGGGGGAAGCACACAGAGGGAGCGAGAGCGCTCCCTCTGGGCTGTGTGCCGAGGACGTAGTGGTTACGTCCTCGGCACAGCAGCACTGTGCCGTGGGACGTAACCACTACGTCCGCGGCACAGAAGGGGTTAAAATAGATAATCAGGTTTGGATTATTGCCCCCTTCAACATACTTGTGTTCTTTATCCCAGTGTCCTGATTAACAATGTGCCAGTGGTCAACGATGATTGCATGGAACAAAAAATGAAATAGTGTAAGACATGATGGCCAGGTGTGTATTGTTTTGGAAGGTGATACTACTCCTGTCCAGAGTCCTCAAGAAGATCAAAAACCACCTGACTCAAGTCATCCCAGTGGCTCCGTACTAAGAGACTATGGTACCCCAAACTCCTGAGCATCTGTCCTCCAGTTGGGCTGCCCATTCAGGAGGATCTTCTGTTGCAGCAACAGGGCAGAGTACTGCATCCAAACCTGTCTACTCTTCACCTTCATGTGTGGAAATGGACAGGTGACAGTTGAGGGTACTTGATATCCCTCCTGTGATGTCATTCTGGCATCCAGGTGTTCTTCTACTGAAACTATTTACACCCGCTGATGGGACAAGTTTGTGGCTTGGTGTACCGCTAAATTGGTTTGTCCTCTCTCTGTACCCTCGCTTGAAGTCTTTACTTTTGGTCTATCCCTGGCTCAGCAAGGTTTTATTTTGGGCACAGTCAAAGGATTATTCCTTTCTGCAGTTGATGGACCAACCTTTCATGTTTTAGTCACCTGTTGTGACTAGATTAGTAAAGGTTTACAGCATATGTTTCCTCCCACACCCTTCGTTATTCCCCAATGGTACTTTAATTTAGTTCTCACCTTCCTTATGTATTCCCCTTTTGAGCCAATGCACAGCTGCTTTATAGGCTCCTAACTCTCAAAACAGTTTTCCTTGTGGCAATAACATCTGCCAGGAGGGTTAGCGCATTGCAGGTGTGCTTTCAGTTAACCTCCCAAATGCAAAATTAACAGATGATGGACGGAATGCAGAACAAATCAAACATTCACCCCTAGTCACAGATCTGGGTTTAATCCATCAGTTTTGTTTGATTACCAAGCCATTCCAGTTTGGACCCAGCCATATGCAAATCAGTCTTGACCCTGTTCCCCAGGGTAACAGTCCAGCCCGAACTGCCAGGCCAGGTCCTCCCTTGACAAGAAACAAGCATCCTGGGACCAGTTTCAGGGTATCAGCCTTCATCAGCCAGGCTAGCTTGAATCTAGTGGCATGGCAAGCACGGGGCCCACGTCTGGGCATACCCTTCCCACTTGGGGAAACAAATGCATAAACATCAGATGATGGGCGGAATGCAGAACAAATCAAACATTCACCCCCAGTCACAGATCTGGATTTAATCCGTCAGTTTTTTTGCTTGCCATTCCAGTTTGGACCCAGCTTTTTGTGTTGCTTTAGTTAACCCCACTACACTTTATTCTTCCCAGACAAGCTGGTTCTTAAAACTCAAACATCTTTTTTGCCAAAGGTAGTCACACATTTTCACGTGGGCAGAACATCACCCTGCCACCTTTTGTCTCCCTCCTCAACCTTTTAAAGAAAAAGAGAGACCCCACTGTCTGGATCAAAAATGAGCATTATTGTTCTGTATTGATCGTACCAAAGAATTCCAGGTGGAAGATCAGCTCTTTGGAATTTGCAGGGGCAAAAAAAGGAAAGACAATCAGAAGAGATCCTTCTCGATAGAACATCCTCTCCATTAAGATCTGCTCCTCAGTGGCCAAGATACAGCTCCCTGAGGGCCTGGGAGCTCATTCCACCAGTGCTACAGATGCAACCACTGCGTTTGCCAGAGGGGTCTAGTCTTGGACATCTGTCAGGCAGCTACACTGGCATCACTGCACATGTTCGCCAAACACTAATGCCTTAAGGACTTCTTAGTTTAAAACAGTCCACAGACCTAACACTAGGGAGGGATCGCTTTGGTACCCAAGGTAAGGAATCTGCAACCAGAAGTCTTTTATCAGATGCAAAGGTAAATTACCGTCGATAACGCCTTATCTGGTAGAGACTCTATCTAGCTGCAGATCCCTTACCAAGCCTCCCACCCTCCCTGTTCTGCGAACTGTCTTCGCACATAAGGAGATCCTTTACGACCTCACATTCGGCACACTAGTCATTCCTCCTCTGCTTGACTCTGTGCTTCTGGTGTGGAAAAAACAGTCAAGAACTGACATTTCACTTCTTGTGCGGGTGATGCCAACAGCGCCATACAGAGTTGAACAACACCACCTACCTACATGTAAGGGGATTGCTGAAACAATCCCGGTCCTATCTGACTCCTGGGGAATATTGTAAGGTAAGGAATCTGTGGCTAGATAGTCTCTACCAGAGAAAGCTTTACGAATGGTAAGTAACTTTTTCTTCTCAGAGGATAATTGTAGCCAGTTTTTGATCAAAGAACTACAGTGTGGTGTGGAAAAAAATACATTCTTGGGTGTCCCTTTAGTGCCTCCGGAAAGATTGGATGAAAGATTTGACATTTATGGAGAATCATTTGAAGTTGGCAGTGGGAGAAGCAATTGCCATAGAACTTATCAGGGCATGTGCCAAGCAGATGCTAGTACATTGTCCCAGAGAGTTGACAGAACAAAACCGGCGTGAAAAGAAGCCTTTGAGTGAGTGAGTGGAGTTTACTCCGTATGACTTAACTTGTACTCCCAGAGAGTGAAGGAGATCTGCCAAATACGTTGGGCATTGGCCCACTCAAATTGTAGCAGAGCTTGGATTTATGGCGCTGGCATGTGGTAGGCGGGCTTGTCTTTGGTGGACCTCCAGTGGACCTGCAGCAGTATCATTTAAATAAGGCACCATTTGAGTAAGTTGGCGTGTACCCAAGCAAGACTGGCATGCTACTTGAAAGCACTAGAGTGAACACAATGCGGTGGGACAAAGGAACAACTTAACTAGTGACCAACAGCTTCTATGCTGCTAGATAGGCTCCCCTGAAAGACTGTATGTATGTGGAAATGAACAGAAATCTAAAAAAACGGTGAGAAAATGAAAAACAAAAAAGAAATAGAAGCAGAGGCCACTGCAATGCGATCTTAAGCCGCTGTTTTCACCAAATCAGCCAGGGTAGATTCACTGGCCAAACTTGTAAAATAGTGTTGAGTTGTAAGTGTCAATGTAGTAAGCTTTTAAATGACATATATTTTGTATGTTCCTACATAGGAACTCGTACATTAAATTTCCACTGCATCGAAAACGCAACCTCTAAATCAACCTTACTACATAGGCCATACAATTTCACTGGTCTTAAACACTATGGGGCGATTCACAAATGCATTTATGAGTACGGAAATTAGTAATTTATGCACTCTTAAATGTCTCTATGATTCATCCCCGAAACATCCAACTCCCTGTTAGTAAAACAGCAAAGAATTCACAGTCCTGTTTGTACCAACGGTGGGTGCATGGATAATCCCTCAATAGTCTGATTTTATTCCCATTTTAGATGTATCGGGTGCATGTGTGAGTATGTAAAAGTGTACTACAGCAGTGCTACTTTATGTATGTTAAAACTAATTTGTGAATGGGCTTCATAAGTTTACATTAGCCCTACTATAAGCCCATCGCTAAGCCCAGTCAGAACCACCTCCTCCTTGCAAGGTTACTGCTTAATCTTTGCTTAAACCACCCTGTAAACCTATTTGTACCCAACTTCATGACCTAACGCTTGGCCTACCCATACACCTTACTCTAAACCTATTCCTAACATCTTTAATTGATTCAAAGTTTAACCCCGTCACTCTAGCCCTTATTTTTTTGTTTGTTAATCTCAAATCTAATTTACCCTTAACCATGGGCCAAACCCAAAACAACCTTAAACCTCAACATTTACTTTTTCTCTTTATCGACGTAGTGCTGTACTCACTACAGTTATGTTCAATGTAATACTTCTAAAGTATTCGTGGTCGAAGTAGTTTCAGGATAGTAGGAGAGAACATGTTATATGACACAATTCAGTTAAGGGGAGAAACTGTTTACCGGCAGTCACGCATTTTTTGTTCAAATACCAAATCCAGAATTAGAAATCTGGTTGTGTGAACGAAGACCAAAATGAGTAAATGTGTCCGCTATAATACTAAGACATTGAATTTTGAGAAATAAAGCATGCTGCCTGCTCCACCTTTTCACTCTGCAGCAATAGGTGAAAGTGCCCTGTATCGTTCTGTGGAATCGACTTGTTACAAGAACTAGGTTATATTCATAGTAACATGTATTACTAGGTGCTTGTGCCGTGCTTCCTTCCCGTTTGTAAGATGCATATATATCTCCGTTATTTTTGCATTTTTGAGATTTCCAAAAGAAAGACCCAATCCTTTCAGAATGCTGATATTGTTAGTCATCCAGAACTCCAACTTGCTTGTGGGAACCCCTTTTGCCCCTTGGAAGCCTCAGTTAGCCCTCACCACACTTTTATCTGAGTAGGATAAGTGGGATGTCATATACACAGAAGACACATGACCTTTGGTTCCATGAGCTAGCCAATTTTTACAACACTGTCTAGATGGCATTGATTTCTTTAATGTAGCTGATCCTTTTTACAACCCTTTTTTTCTGTTTCGAGTTCTGATACTCTGACAACACTAAGACCCTTTTATATGTGAACATACAGGGTAGTACCCACTACCTGTAGCTTGTCCTCCAATCTATCAAATTATGCAATGGACATATGGCTCATGAAATTTCTCTCTTAGCATAGCTCCTGGCCAGGTCCTTTACTACCCATGCAAATTTCCTGATCTGGTTAACTTGTGCTACCCACCAGTAGGAGATGTACAGTGCATTGGTCTACATGGTCCTCTGTTGTTTGGGAGTTCAGTTGCTAATCTGTTTGTGCTCAGACATAACTACAAGTATGCTCTGTTTGAGTCCTGACTGTGCAGGTATCACTCATTCCTAGGTATTTGAATTCTTGCTGGGTCCTTTTCTTCCAGTTTCTGGCATTTTGTTCTAATCCATCTGATAATAAAAGGCCCTCTAACACTGTCTGTGCCCAACCATCGCTACCCTCACTCTGTTTATTGAGCTTGGGTGCCAGTTTTCAGTGCCAGTTTGGGTGCCAGTTTTCAGAAGGCTCTCAAATGCTAATTTGTACACTGTACATCCCCCCCGAAAAGTGGCCCATCTTCGTCTTACAGTAGAGGAGCTAGTGGCTCAGATTGTGGTGTTATGTCTCTTGTTATGAAGATCAACTATTTATCACCTACACTTGACAAAGTGCTTTTTGTTTTAGATCCAAATTGTGTTCCTACGGGTTATCTTTGACTGCAATTAGAGGGTAAAATAAAATGAGCACAATTCAATCTTGTTATCTACACTTTCAAGGCACTACATAACACTGGCCCAGCATACCTCAACCATTGCATCAGCTTTCAGAAACCTTCCAGACACCTCCGTTCGTCCAGACTCCTACTGGCACACACCCCAGGCATATGAAAAACCAGATCTGGCAGTTACAAATTTTCCCACATCACTCCTAAAGCGGGGAACACACTGCCACTACACATAAGTGCCTTCTTCTCACTTCTTGAATTCTAGCTTTTTCGAGTAGTCCTTCAACGCCCTAAAGTTAGCTAGCCTCACCTCTGTAAACACCAGGAAACCATCGTGGGTGATACTGCGCTCTACAAATCTGTGAACAGTGCAATAGTAAAGTGTCATTTTTAAGGCACTTTTTCAGTTTTAAATCTCTGGTTATTGTGATATATATTATTATTATTGACCTGGAAGGCTATTTTCTGAGTGCTATCGAATCTGCTAACATGATATGACATTTTCAGACTCTGTTTTGTTGGTAACATTAAACTATTTTTACTAGAACCCATTAAATCTCAATTCCTAATGAAATGTATTTGAATTTCATATTAATTGGAAGAAACGGCTTGCTACTTTGTCTACACCTTTAATGAACTTAAAAGCGTTCATTATTTAGTTTTGCCCTTTTGTCTTTTCACTACTCCAATAGGGCATTCCCGATGTGTAGCGACTTCTTCATGGTAGAAAGAGAGCCTAGTCTTCTACTGCATTGTGTGACTTCCTATACACTTGAATGTTTAACTTTTTTGTTCTTTCTGGAAATGTCTTTATGACCACAACACTGGCCACATCACACGAGCTGATGCTTAGTTGGGCCACCTCTAAATGAGAATCTGTTTAGTAAATTTCACACACCAGTGAATTTATCTTACTCAATGTCGGTGACACTTTAACTGTTGGACCTTAGCTCTGGCGTTCCTGCTTACTTTGTCCTCTCTCTGCCTGCAGGTGTCAAAGGACGGCAGATAGCCTAGGTGTGGGTGCCTGGCGCATCGGGAGAGCAGCCAGTGGCTACTTGCTACCCTGACATCTGCAAAGGTTTAACCTTTGTGGTACAAGAAATGGTCTGACACCTGTTCTGCAGCACATGAGTCCAGAGGAAGGTCAACTGAGGAGTAACAGTACGAGAGACAGACACAAAGTTAGTACTTTACATAATATAATAAATCCGACATAAAATATCCCCTAAAGAGAATCTGTGAAATGTTCCTCAGTGAGTTTACATGTTGCTCATTACGGTGTTAAATGATAGTCATCCTTCACCCTTCCTCTTGTCTTTTAGATTCAGAATAGTTCCTTCTGTTTTTTAGGCTTTGTGGTCAACTTTCAAGGGGATATAAATTGAGTAAATCCAAGTGAGGGAAAAGTTGTTACTCTTACCATTTAATATTTGCTGAGCGACTGTTGGGACAACTAGAATACATTATTATAAAATATATTTAGACTTTGCCAAACGTAACTACTCTCCTTTTTTACTATTCTGCATGTTGGAAGCTTTAAAACTTTAGTATATCTTTGTTGATCTGGGGAATCATTCATAATGTGATTGCATTACAATTCTTTGTCCTGCGTCTACATTCAAACATACAGATAGGCAACAACTTTATAAACAGGATATTAATAACCCCATTCTCATCCATGTCTAGTTTTTTTTGGCTCTGTACCCAGAAGGGCAACTCAGTCACATTCTATTTAACCTGTTGGGTGTTGCTTTGCTGTATGCATTGTAATGTTTTCTGAGGGAAGTTACAGCAAAAAACGCATTCGTCCCCTACTTGGTACTATTTTCCTCTGCATTTGTATGGGCTAGGAACAGGTAGCCGAGATGCGTGGGCGCTCTAAAGTGCTTGCGTGCTATTGTCAGTAAAAGCAACAGGAGCAGTGTTTCCTTTTGGAAACGAGGTCTTAAAAATATTTATCACAACAGTATTTCCTCAAGGTGGTATTGTATAAGTGAAAGAAAAAATGATTAATTTGGAGGCTTTTGTATAATTTATCAACTATGCTGTCACATAACGAAATAAAACACAGAGCCGTGCACATTTCATTATAAACTAGGGGTGGGCGAAATATTCCATTCCGCTTGTGGAATTGGCAGAATGTTACTTTATAAGCCTGCTGCAGTGTTTCAGCAAAAAAAAGTCAACTGCCGCGTGGGGGAATTTTTTTCATACACATGGCTCAAAAATGGTAAGTTGGCGAGGGCGAGTAAGATTTGTGGTCCCTACATGACTTTTGGTTGCTAGCAGAACATCTGGCAAGATTTTTCCAACGTTTCGATCATGGGCGGTCGTGACCGTTCGCAGTCAGAAGGCCACCGCTCAAGCAGAAAATGTACTCAAACAGCAGCAAATTCAACTCTAATAGCTGGTGGTGTTTAAGCTGATTTTTCAGCACAGAACATGCACCCAGAAGTGCTAAATCAGAGGGCGAGCAGCACAACATGCCTATTTCAGCCTGTTGGCGCAACTCAGTGGAATTCCAGAGTTTGTATGTAACTCCATGGAATCCCGCAGAGACAAATTTTGCGGGTTCTACCCACCCTCATTAGCCCCGAATTCAGATGTATTCAGGAAACATACAGATTTAAACAGGAAAGTGCTCAGTGCAAATAGTTGGGAACGTGGTGCCAAAGTTTATTATCCAAAAGTGTGTAATCAAAAACGGCGTCACACTAAGCGTCTGATTTAGAGTTTGGCGGAGGGTTACTCTGTCACAAACGTAATGGTAATCCGGTCCGCTATATTATGAACTCCATAGGCTTTTATGGGTTTGTAATACGGCGGACGGGATATCCATCACATTTGTGATAGAGTAGCCCCTTCCGCCAAACTCTAAATCAGACCCTAAGTAATTTTCAAAGTATAAAGGAAACAATGTCCATATAAATACTGAGCAAAAATTATAATTTGGTGTCTGGATAGTCGAAGTTGTCAGCAGTTTTTCTATCTCCTTAAATCGTGTGTCATCATTATCAGTACAAACTAGCTGTATCTTGAGCTCATAAATTTGAGAATTTCAAAACTGACTGCTGAAGGAGGAATGGAAATTGATTCACTGAGACACGTTATTGGCTTTACAGAGCCGCAAAACTGGCTCCAGGTATAAAAGCCAGAGAGTTGTAGTTTACCCTTCAAATTATGATTGCTGTGCTTTTCTGTCAGGGTTTCGATGCTTGCCAGGCTATGCTTTCAACTGTAGACCATAATTTGACTTTGGCTACCCTCTTTGTTTCTTCGTAATCTTATTTTTTGTTTTTAAATGGTAAAGACAAGATTTCTCATTTCTTAAAGGTTTAACGACTGCCCACTTTCCTCTCCAGAGCTTCTAACAGTTCCTAACTTACCTATTTTGTGTTTCCTTCATGTGATCCTCTAAGCAAATCAGGGTTTGCAGTGATCTGGGGCATATCAAATTTTGTTGGTTGACATTTAGGTAAGTTTCCAAAACTTCCTTGTCCCTGAATATTCCTTGTCAACTGTCCAATGCCTATACCAAATACAGCCTTCCTGGCTATGCATGAATTGTTGGAGGGGAGGGGCAAATTGTTGTTTAGCAGCCGGTGGCAGATTCATTTTTAGCATGCAATCATTCTTTGTTATCTCCACCAGAGATGATGACTTTAGCCCCAGGATTATTGTTGCTGGATCACAAAGTTTAGGGAGTCCTATGGTATTCCCATTATGAGTCAAAACTTCCTTCAAACCTTCAAAATGATGTAGATCCCCAGGCATGATCACCAATTATGGGATTCGCCCCCTGCATCCCATAAGTTCTGCAACATTCTCTCTTTGCACTGGGATACACAGGTCTCAACTTGTTGGGGTTAAATTCCAGTAGATCATCCAGTTATACAATGTTTCCTTGTTCTAAACATGCACATAGTTTTGGGGGTATCTTCCTGTATCTCCCTTCTAGATAGTAAAATGTTGGTATCCAGTAGGTGTTCCCATCTTTTTAAGTCTGGTAACCCTTTTCTCCACCCATGTCTGACAGTTGGGAGTATAAGTTTGATATCAATCCTTTAGTGGAGGTGAATATTAATATAATTTACTGCAATAAATGAATGAATCACTGCCCCAACTCATACCCTGTCCAGGATACAGTGTAAGAAAGCTTAGTAAACTCTATCAAACTCCTTGTCAGCATCCAAGACAAAGAAGAGTTTTCTTGTGCAAATATCATCAAATGTTTGTATAAATCCTGTTTGGTCATGGTGAATGATAAACGACATATACCCGTCTAACTGGTTGGCTAGAATTGTTTTGTTATATATATTTTGCAATCAGTGGTTAACAAAGAGATTGGCCTATATGAGGCCAAGTTCTCTGGGGTGCAACTAGCTTTGTTCAGTAAGATTATATGTGCTTGTGCCTTAGAGGGTATGACCTTTTTGTCTCCAAAAATGAATAAATAGCTTAGTCAGTCGTGGTGGCAGGGCTGTCCTGAAGTGCCTGAATCTGGAGATTTATTTGGTTGTATGTTTTGTTATCACTTTGGCACCTCTTCTTCAAATATAGGTGCCTTCATTGAGCCTTTACCAATCTGAAGGTGGATGTCAAAAGGCTTTTGATTTTTTTTATTCCTCTTGTTCCCCTGCATCATTGTGCCTTTGGGGCTATACTGGGATTCACAGTTTTGGCTGATGCCATTCTCAACTTGGCTGGCTAGCTGCTTGTCCACCTTGTAAGCTTTCTCATAGAACCTCTAGATTATTCACCGGAGTTCTGATTGTGGGACATCATTTCCTGTGATGTGCAAAGGGATCAGCCTCCCTGTGCTTTGTTTCATCCTCTTTAAGGTCACTTTCTAGTTTTGCTTTCATTAAGCCCCAGTCATTCCTCTGCTCTGCTCTTGCAGGTATAATTTGTCATCTGACGGCCTCAAAGGCATTCCAGAGTTTACAGAGACACTTCCCCATTCTCATTTAATTCAAAATAGTATTTCTGTCTCTTAGATCATGAGCGTTACTTCTATCTTTCAGCAGGGCTGTGTTATACCTCCACATGCCTTTTTATACGGCACTATTGCCCAGATCTAAATCCCTTATTATGTTTGAGTGATCCAATATGGATATTGTTGATATTTAAGCTTAGGCAACAGCTCTTACTTGTACTCCAAATTTATTTTGCAGTAGGAGGGATGCACATGCAAAAAAAATGTAATTTCTTTACCTCCTGGTTCCAAACCCTGCCATACATCAGCCAGGTGGAACGTTGCATAATGCTTCCCTTGTTATCATTGAAATCCCTCTGCCCTCCAGTGTGTTTCTGCCTTCTGGGTGGTGTTCTGTTCTTGTATTGGGTAGTCATTTAATTAAAGTCACCTAGCCACTTCACTTCCATGATGCCCTATCTTGTGTCCTCTCAGTCATTGAGAACATGAAAATCTCCTGCCCTGCATTTGGCACTTAGGAAGCTGCAGTGGTGATTGAGCCATTTTCTATTCATCTATGCAACCAGTGAGCAATATGGACTGGCCTTCTTGTGTGTCGCGCACTAACTCCTGACATGCATTTGGCAAATCCTTGTGAAGCGCTATCATTAACTTAACATCTTGGCATTCAGGCCACAGACATTCTAAGTAAGGACTCTTACCATTTTTGTGTCTGTTGCTAAATGATAGATTTATAGGTTTATCCTATTTTTGCAACTCCTTGTTCTTCAAGTGCCATTTATTCTTGTCCCAGAACTCGTCATTCCCTGCCCCAAGGTCCCCCTTTTCAGCATAGCAAAGAACTATAATTCTGCTATTTTATGGTATAGGAACACTCTTCACGTGCTGTTAAGTCCATGCACGATAATACTTCCGTATAAGGTACTTTTCCCATTCTTAGCCTGTTGAACAGTACACACCATCGCTGAGCCATCTTTCCCCAGCACAACCACTTTGGTGGTGTATTTTGCCTTCTTAGTTCAGTTGACTTAATTGTTCCTCAGTCATATTACGACCTGGCTTTTTTTTCCCCTAGCTCTTCTGTTGCTAACACAGTGACAAGTTCCACTGAGACCTTTTTCTGTTTTTATCATATGCTTAATTGCAAATTATATTATCTAGTTCTACTAGATAGTATGAAGTGTTATTCTGATAGACTTCAAACTGCAAATTCCTCACCTTTTGATTATTCCCTAGGTGCCAGACTGGATCCAGAAAATGTTCAAGTGACACCAATGGCTCTGCATTGATGTTATTCCACACTGGATGTTATGTTTCTGGGTCTGTATAGGTGCCACCCATGTATGCTGACATCAGTTCCTTTCATTCCATGCCAGTAAATGCCAATCCAATGCTACCCCTCGTTTCTAAGACAGTTTGACAGAAAAATTGGACAGTGTACAAAGGAATAAGTCAACTTCCAAATCTACTTACAGGGTTTAAACCTTGTTTGGAATGTGTGGTGCCTAGGGCCGAACCACGACTTAATGACTGCAGTGATTGTGCCTTAATGGCCATATGAGACTGAGAAGTGAAGCTGCAGGCCTCGTGGCTAAGGAACTCTTTGCACCACTCCCAAAGAGCCCCCATCTCCGCATACCAAACAACTACAATTCTTGTACTTATCGCTTCCCCTAAGGATAGGGAATAGAAACACTCCTGAGCTGCATCAATTAGCCATACTCATTCTGACACAGTACCTCTACCTTCCCAAAGGGCTCATACCCTCCATGAATTGTTCAGCACGGACTGTGATAATGGGGGCTATGGTGCTGGGGATGAAATTGACTAGACATACCAAAAGGATAACTGGTAGGTAGACCAAGACACAGCATTTCCTTTTCCATGGTTGCGCAAAGTACATAAGAGAAAGACAGTGTTCCACTAGGAATTATTTAAAAAAACAAAACATTTTGTTTCAACAAGGAGCTGCAATGTGGCATCCCTGCCCTCCTATTTCTACTAGAAAGAGCATTACTAAAGGTAAGAGACTTGGTCCACACATGCACAAGTGTTATTAGCACGTCCATCTCCTATTTAGGCTAAACTGTTCTAGACATTCCATTAGAACTACCACCAATGTAGTCCAACGGTATAAAACAACTGCTGTGACCACTACATATTCAAATAGCCTATTGCTGGCCAAAGCAGTTGTGAAATGTGTGCATTATGATTTGTAGACTCATCTTCCTGCATTCGAACAAACAAACTCCTTGATGCTTGAATCACCAATGCTAACAAAAATTGATGCACAGGCAATGTCATCCTCATTAGATTTTCTGAGCCTACCACTGCTGTTGCAGTGCATATGCCCATCTTTATCATCTATTGCAAATCCAAAGGCAATGAAGCAACACAGTGAGCATACCTCAGCTATTTTAAGTGTCTCATCTTCAATGGAAAAGACTCATGGATGTCATTATCTCATTACCGATTCGGAAGAAATAAAGTTCAAGTCATGTTTCCAATATAAAAGGGAAAATAACTATTTGTGCTTTTCTGGAACGAAATGTTGAAGAGTGTGCCAAAGGGCAGTTTGTACCCTTTTTTATTTATTTTTGTTATTTTTTTCTTTTGCACCCGACCACATTAGATATAAACAATATTCTTTGTTGGGTTTGCCTTTTGATCTATCAATGCGCATACAGCAATGCTTTGTCATTTTATGCAATGTGTTATGTACTATTTTATTCACATTTTATGCAAGGTTTTCCATCATATTTGTTTCAACAATTTATATAATTTTTTTTAATAAAATTAGCTCCTATATAGGCTGTTAGACTTTTCATCCTTGGCGTGGTCTCCCTTAACTTTTTGCCTCGGTTTCCCAGGTTGTTGATGTGTGCTAGTCTCTATTGTTGCTGTTTTTGTTACCCTGGGCACTTTACCACTGCTAACCAGTGCTAAAGTGCAAGTGCTCATATACAAAATGTGTATGTAATTGGTTCATCCATGATTGGTATATTTGATTTACTGGTAAGTCCCTAGTACAGTGCACTAGAGGTGCCCAGGGCCTGTAAATCAAATGCTACTAGTGGGCCTGCAGCACTGTTGTGCCACCTACATTAGTAGCCCTGTAAACATGGCTCAGACCTGCCACTGCGGTGTCTGTGTGTGCAGTTTTAATCTGCCAATTCGACTTAGCAAGTGTACCCACTTGCCAGGCCTAAACCTTCCCTTTTCTTACATGTAAGGCACCCCTAAGGTAGGCCCTAGGTAGCCCCATGGGCAGGGTGCAGTGTATGTTTAAGGTAGGACATATACTAGTGTGTTTATATGTCCTAACAGTGAAATACTGCAAAGTTTTCCCTGTTGCAAGGCCTATCCCTCTCATAGGGTAATATGGGGGCTACCTTTAAATATGATTAAAGTGTAGATTTGCTTTGGGAGCAGATAGACATGTGGAGTTTGGGGTCTCTGAGCTCACAATTTAAAAATACATCTTTTAGAAAAATTGATTATGAGATTGTGTGTTTGGAAATGCAACTTTTATAAAGTGGGTATTTTCTTGCTTAAACCATTTCTGTGACTGCCTGTTTGCGGATTTCCTGTCTGGGTCAGTTTGACAGGTTGGCTGTTTGCACCTCTCTCTAGACAGTGACCCAAAGGGAGCTGGGGGTGTAGCCTGTATTTCCTGAAGAGCCATCTGTGCTAGGAGGGAGGAGAGGAGTGGTCACTCACACCTGAAAGGGCTCTGCCTGCCCTCACACAATGCAGTCTTAAACACCCTGGGGTGTGTCTGGGGCCTGGCCTGGGCAAGGCAGGATCTCACTAACAAGAGAGTCTTTTCTTTGAAGTAAGCCTATGGATTATAAGAAGGGCACCCAAAACCACAGACATTAGAACACTTCTGGAAACCAAAAAGAACCTCTGCCTGGAGAAGAGCTGAGGAAGAGGATCTGCCCTGTCTGTGACTGTTCTTTGTGGAGCTATCCTGCAGTGCTGCTTCTGCCTGTGCAAGAGGACAAAGACTGGACTTTGTGTGCCTTCCTTCTTGTGAAGAACTCTCCAAGGGCTTGAAACTGAGCTTGCCTCCTGTTGTTGAGGTCTCAGGGACAGCAAAGACTTCTCTCTGCCAGCATCTGCAGCCTCTGCTGAGACACCTGCCATGCCAAGTGGTGCCCATCCAGTTCCCGGGACGCTAAAAGGAGAAGCTGGCAGAACAAGAGTAAGAAATTCATGCAAAGACCGCAGTGCAGGGAAAAAATAGCTGCAATTTCGAGACGTGGCTCAAAAATCAACGCGCCACTGGCTTCCCGCTGAAATCAACGCTCACCTGCAGCGCGGCGGGAAGATCGACGCACATGGCTGGAGAAACGAAGCGCAGCATAGCTGACGGACTCTGGTGAGATCGCAACCCAAGCTGCGTGGTTTTCGAATCATCGTGCGGCAGGATTTCCGATGCAAACATCGCTGGGCGTGTAAAACCGGCGCAAGGCCTGATCGGACCCAAGAGTGCTGTTCGGATTGACGCATCGCTGTCCTGCGGAGAGAAGAAACGACGCACGTCAACCAGACAGAAGGAGAAACAACGCACGGTCTCACTTGTGAGTGATATCGATGCATCGCAAGCCCCTTTTGACCCACACTCGCCCGTGCGGTGTTATTTTTGACGCACCCATGTACATTTCCACACTAACAGCATTAGCGTTGTATTTAAAATCACATGAAGACTCTTTTTGTTTTTTTAATTCATAACTTGACTTGTGCATTGTGGATTTTTGTCATTTTGGTCTTGTTTTGTTTAGATAAATATTCTCTATTTTTCTAAACCTGTGTTGTCATTTTGTAGTGTTTTCATTACGTTACTGTGTGTGTTAGTACAAATGCTTTACACCAAGCACTCTGAAGTCAAGCCTGCCTGCTCATGCCAAGCTACCAAGAGGGGTGAGCGGGAGTTAGCTGAGGGTGATTCTCTTTTACCCTCACTAGGGTGAGGGCCCTTGCTTGGACAGTGTATAACCTGACTGCCAACCAAAGACCCCATTTCTAACATAGGCATTATTACGTTATGAGTTTTATGATAATAAGCATCCTGTTTAAATGCTAGTATCTCAACTAGCAATCCAGGAATATCAAGACCACTTTGACTGGTCCTGTTAAGACATTTTATATTTTTATAAAATTATTTTATCTGTTAGAAAGGGTGAAGTTCCAGACACATGCTGAAGTGTTAGGTTTCTGTCTGCTTTCTATCAACGATTACATATTTTTGTTTTTTGCTTTATGGTCCCTGCCATAACAATATGGATGCCAGCATTGAAGGCTTTTGATTGTTTTAGTTATAGGGTCTGTTTCGATTGTTTGCGTTATGGGGGCAAACTATCTGTAGGTAAATCAAGATGACATGTTTATCGCCGTACTTTTAAAAAAAACGTATTTTGTTAGAGGTTTTGCAAATGCTCATATTAGACATAAACAATATTTCAGTCATCCCATAAACTTATCATGCTTCATCTCATGACAATCAAGTACAATATCTCTAATCTAATTCCAACCCTTCCTCCCTTCCCTCCCCCCTTCCTTTCTTGGGTCATTCCCATGAAAACTTCCTATTAGTCATTCTTCTATCTGGGCACTTTTAAAGGGTTGCTGCAATAGGAAGCAAGGTATGGCCTGAGTTGGGGATCATTCTATTTCCCTAGGCAATTAAGTCCCGAAAATGCTCAATACCCAGCATGCTCGACAAGTTGCTATTTGTTGATCTCCTAGACAATGGGGTCAGTGGCTGAGCTGGTGAGGGCCTTTGGGAGCTTACATCTGGTTCCCTTAAGCTGTCTATTAGAGCTTCCCAGGCTCTTGCCTCTTCTAAGGACCCGAGACCTCTCCTGGCTTCTCTAAGTAATACTTCCCCCTCGTATCCATCCCACCTCTCTAATTCCCTGTGCCAGACTCCAATACGGGGTCCTCTGGGTGCCTTCCAGTACTGAGTTATTTCTATTTTGGCCAGGACATAAGCCAAGTCCTGAAATCTGCTGGTTACTTATGTCTTGGATGTGTGGGGGAACCAGCCCAGTAAGCAATGCCCTGGTGTGCATGAGAGCTCCTTATCAATAGCCTTGGCTGCTACTTGTGTCACTTTCTCCCAGTACGTTCTTATTTGGGAGCAGTCCTATAACGTGTTTAACCTCGGCCCCTTCAATTGAGCATCTAGGGCAAGATGTTCAGGTTGTGTAAAAACGTCTAATGATCTGACCTGGGGTCAGGTAAGCCCTGTGTAGGATGAAAACAATAATAAATTAAAATCTGGCATTCCGTGAGACATTCGGAAACCTTTCCAATACGTGTGTTCATTCTTTTAGTGAAATAGGGTGCCTAGGTCCTCCTCCAATTTTATCCTCAAAGTTTCTAAAGGTTGGGTCATGTCCCCCTTATTATCCTGTAAAAGCATGCGACTGCCTTATATGTACCTGATGTGTCTTTAGTTCAACAAGGCCTGGCTTCCAATGTTTACAAAAAGCTGCTGTAACAGCTCCATGGAGAAGGACATGTCTGCATGGCAGATCTCACGCTGCTTGAAAGTCCTTGAAGGAAGTAATACTCCTGTCTGAAATAGGTATCCCATTTTTGTCGCCCCTGCCGCTATCCACATAGCTATCCATTCCCAGTTGCCTTTGTGAGGCACTGCATGTAAGAATGTCGGGGTAAGCACTGGAGAGTACTGGATACAAGTCTTTTTCTGCAGACACCTCGCTCAGCAGTTGCGGATAACTCCAAGTTCGGATGGGCCGCACTTCCGCATCCGTCCCACTCTCAAGAGCACTTCCATTAGTCTCGTCCGTGAGGGGATGAACGGTCGTATTGTCCTATTCTAAGCTTACCTACATGCTAGCCACTGAGCCTACCACTGTAGCTGTGCAGCTAAATAATAAGGTTTAAACTCTGGCACTGCTAGCCCTCCATCTGTTGACTGTCACTGTAATTTGGTTAGAGACACTCTTCTCTGACCAAAAGGACAAAAGGAATGTTGTTATTAGGGTATCTAGTTCCTTAGAGGGCAGCCACACGGAAAGCACCCATGAAAAAGTATTGTAGGCGTGAAAGGACTATAATTTTAAGAATGGCGACCCTTCCTGCCAACGACAGGGGAGCGTTTGCCAGAAATTCATGGCAGATGTAGCGGCACAGATCGCCTGTCCCTTATTCCCGTCCAGTATGTCCTGCCTATCATAGTAGATTTTAGTTCCCAAGTATGACAGGCAACTTGGCTCCCATAATAGAGGATCTTGGCCTGTTGGTGGGTTCTGGTGAGCCCTCAACAGGAAAAAGCAAGATTTCTGCCAGCTTACCTGCAGGCCCGACAGGGTACCAAAGTCTGCTAACATGTTCTTGGTTCTTGGCTCCCTCCAGGTCGTGATGCATATTGCTTAGACATATCATCAGCATAAAAGGCGATGCAGTGATACAGGTCACCTATTCGTATTCCCCGGTAACTGTGTCCTTCTCTGGCCAAACTTGCCAGGGGTTCCATGGCCAGTGTGAATAGTAATAGTAACAAAGGACAGCCCTGCCACATCCCTCTCTTCACTGTGTAACTTCTTGATATTTCCTGGCATGTGCGTACCCTAGCTGTGGGGGTCGTATATAATAGCTGGACCCAAGCTATGTAGTCCTCCCCTATTCCCATTTTAATCATATTGGCATACTGGAACTCCTATTCTAGGCTATTGAATGCCTTCTCTATATCCACTGCCAATATAGCTGCTCCGGTTTTATCATAGGAGGTATCATCTAGAATTATTGGCAGTCTACTGATATTAATTTCAGTATTTTGGCCTGGCATAAACCCTGCGTGATCGGAGTGGAATAGATGGGACATAAGTGGGATGAGCCGTGTGGCCAATATCTTGCTGAGTATCATGTAGTCTAAATTAAGGATTGATAGGGGTCTATAAGCCGTGCAGTCGTTTGCTGGTTTCCTGGCTTTTAACAACGGTGCCACCCATTTCTTCCCTTGTGGTAGGTGGTAGTATTCTCTCTTCTTTTGCAGCCTTATATAGATTGACAAGCTTACGAGAGGGGGCATCCAAGTATGCCAAGTAGAAATCAACTGGGAATCAATCCATCCCAGGTGTTTTACCGTGTGCCACTTCTTTCCTGAGCAGAAATTTCATCTCCAAGAGGCTCCGCTTCTTCTCGTGTAAGAGTTGTAAGCGGCAGCAGTGCCAAAAATGTCCGAACTGCTCCTACATCATGGCAGCTAGTGCTCTTATAAAGCTGCGCATAATAATTCATGAAATGACTGTTTATATAATCGTGCCTACAGAGTCTTTCTCCCCCTCAGTTTGTATTTTCACTATAAAGGAGCCCCTTTTAGTCAGGTCTGCTAACCAGGCTAATAAGGATCCAGTCTCGTCCTGCTCCGCATAGGCCAGAGTGTGAGAAATGGCCTTTTTTTTTTTTTTTACATGGTTAGCCCCTACTTTTATCCTGATGTATGATTTAGCCTAGAAATTGTAGTGCCCAGGGCTCCAGCTAACCAGGTTCCCTGTCAGAGCTCTTTCTCTAAAACTGTTGTGATACATTGGCACAATTGGATACACCCTTAGCTACGATAAGTCCCTAGTAAGAGAGTACTTAGGTACCCAGGGCACAGGGTACTATGTGTAACCCCCTGAGGGCAGCAGCACTGATTGTGCCACCCTCTAGGGACATGCATCCAGATGCACTCAGCACTGCAATTGCAGGCTGTGTCCTGGTGCAAACTGTAGGAAAGTACCATCTTGCCTGGCATGTTACCCCCATTTTTCACTGTATATATGTTGTTTTAGTTGTATGTGTCACTGGGACCCTGGTAACCCAGGGCCCCAGTGCTCATAAGTGTGCCTGAATGTGTTACCTGTGTAGTGACTAACTGTCTCACTGAGGCTCTGCTAATCAGAACCTCAGTGGTTATGCTCTCTCATTTCTTTCCAAATTGTCACTGACAGGCTAGTGACCATTGTTACCAATTTACATTGGCTTACTGGAACACCCTTATAATTCCCTAGTATATGGTACTGAGGTACCCAGGGTATTGGGGTTCCAGGAGATCCCTATGGGCTGCAGCATTTCTTTTGCCACCCATAGGGAGCTCTGACAATTCTTACACAGGCCTGCCACTGCAGCCTGAGTGAAATAACGTCCACGTTATTTCACAGCCATTTTACACTGCACTTAAGTAACTTATAAGTCACCTATATGTCTAACCTTTACCTGGTAAAGGTTAGGTGCAAAGTTACTTAGTGTGAGGGCACCCTGGCACTAGCCAAGGTGCCCCCACATTGTTCAGAGCCAATTCCCTGAACTTTGTGAGTGCGGGGACACCATTACACGCGTGCACTACATATAGGTCACTACCTATATGTAGCTTCACCATGGTAACTCCGAATATGGCCATGTAACATGTCTATGATCATGGAATTGCCCCCTCTATACCATCCTGGCATAGTTGGCACAATCCCATGATCCCAGTGGTCTGTAGCACAGACCCTGGTACTGCCAAACTGCCCTTCCTGGGGTTTCACTGCAGCTGCTGCTGCTGCCAACCCCTCAGACAGGCAGCTGCCCTCCTGGGGTCCAGCCAGGCCTGGCCCAGGATGGCAGAACAAAGAACTTCCTCTGAGAGAGGGTGTGACACCCTCTCCCTTTGGAAAATGGTGTGAAGGCAGGGGAGGAGTAGCCTCCCCCAGCCTCTGGAAATGCTTTGTTGGGCACAGAGGTGCCCAATTCTGCATAAGCCAGTCTACACCGGTTCAGGGACCCCTTCGCCCCTGCTCTGGCGCGAAACTGGACAAAGGAAAGGGGAGTGACCACTCCCCTGACCTGCACCTCCCCTGGGAGGTGTCCAGAGCTCCTCCAGTGTGCTCCAGACCTCTGCCATCTTGGAAACAGAGGTGCTGCTGGCACACTGGACTGCTCTGAGTGGCCAGTGCCACCAGGTGACGTCAGAGACTCCTGCTGATAGGCTCCTTCAGGTGTTAGTAGCCTATCCTCTCTCCTAGGTAGCCAAACCCTCTTTTCTGGCTATTTAGGGTCTCTGTCTCTGGGGAAACTTTAGATAACGAATGCATGAGCTCAGCCGAGTTCCTCTGCATCTCTCTCTTCACCTTCTGATAAGGAATCGACCGCTGACCGCGCTGGAAGCCTCCAAACCTGCAACATAGTACCAAAGACGACTACTGCAACTCTGTAACGCTGATCCTGCCGCCTTCTCGACTGTTTTCCTGCTTGTGCATGCTGTGGGGGTAGCCTGCCTCCTCTCTGCACCAGAAGCTCCGAAGAAATCTCCCGTGGGTCGACGGAATCTTCCCCCTGCAACCGCAGGCACCAAAAAGCTGCATTACCGGTCCCTTGGGTCTCCTCTCAGCACGACGAGCGAGGTCCCTCGAATCCAGCGACTCTATCCAAGTGACCCCCACAGTCCAGTGACTCTTCAGCCCAAGTTTGGTGGAAGTAAGTCTTTGCCTCACCTCGCTGGGCTGCATTGCTGGGAACCGCGACTTTGCAGCTACTCCGGCCCCTGTGCACTTCCGGCGGAAATCCTTTGTGCACAGCCAAGCCTGGGTCCACGGCACTCTAACCTGCATTGCACGACTTTCTAAGTTGGTCTCCGGCGACGTGGGACTCCTTTGTGCAACTTCGGCGAGCACCGTTTCAAGCATCCTCGTAGTGCCTGTTTCTGGCACTTCTCCGGGTGCTACCTGCTTCAGTGAGGGCTCTTTGTCGTGCTCGACGTCCCCTCTCTCTTCAGGTCCAATTTGCGACCTCCTGGGCCCCAGCAGCGTCCAAAAACGCCAAACGCACGATTTGCAGCTAGCAAGGCTTGTTGGCGTTCTTTCGGCGGGAAAACACTTCTGCACGACTCTCCACGGCGAGAGGGATCCGTCCACCAAAGGGGAAGTCTCTAGCCCTTTTCGTTCCTGCAGAAACCTCAGCTTCTTCTGTCCAGTCGAAGCTTCTTTGCACCCGCAGCTGGCATTTCCTGGGCATCTGCCCATCTCCGACTGGCTTGTGACTTTTGGACTTGGTCCCCTTGTTCCACAGGTACCCTAGATTGGAAATCCACAGTTGTTGCATTGCTGGTTTGTGTCTTTCCTGCATTATTCCTCTAACACGACTACTTTGTCCTTAGGGGAACTTTAGTGCACTTTGCACTCACTTTTCAGGGTCTTGGGGAGGGTTATTTTGCTAACTCTCACTATTTTCTAATAGTCCCAGCGACCCTCTACAAGGTCACATAGGTTTGGGGTCCATTCGTGGTTCGCATTCCACTTTTGGAGTATATGGTTTGTGTTGCCCCTATCCCTATGTTTCCCCATTGCATCCTATTGTAGCTATACATTGTTTGCACTGTTTTCTAAGACTATACTGCATATTTTTGCTATTGTGTATATATATCTTGTGTATATTTCCTATCCTCTCACTGAGGGTACACTCTAAGATACTTTGGCATATTGTCATAAAAATAAAGTACCTTTATTTTTAGTATAACTGTGTATTGTGTTTTCTTATGATATTGTGCATATGACACTAAGTGGTACTGTAGTAGCTTCACACGTCTCCTAGTTCAGCCTAAGCTGCTCTGCTAAGCTACCATTATCTATCAGCCTAAGCTGCTAGACACCCTATACACTAATAAGGGATAACTGGGCCTGGTGCAAGGTGCAAGTACCCCTTGGTACTCACTACAAGCCAGCCCAGCCTCCTACATTGGTTGTGCAGTGGTGGGATAAGTGCTTGAGACTACTTACCACTCTTGTCATTGTACTTTTCATAAGAGAAAAATATACAAAACAAGGTCCGTGTATATACACATAGCCAAAAAGTTTTGCATTTCCTCTTTTCACTCTTTTCTAAGTGCTGAAAAGTACTTCTAAACTTTCAAAAAGTTCTTAAAAGTTTAAAAAGTTTTTTCTGTCTTTCCAAAAAGTTCTGAAAACTTTTTTCTCTTTTTCTATCACTTTAACTCTCTCTAAAAAATGTCTGGCACAGGCCAAAGTGTTGATCTGTCCAAACTTGCATATGACAACCTTAGCTGGAAAAGAGCAAGGAGTCTCTGTATAGAGAGAGGTTTGAGTGTAGGGAAGAATCCTTCCTTGGAACTGTTACTTAACATGCTTAGAGAACAGGATAAGGCCATAGGTGCCCCATCTGTTGAAAAGGTACCTAATAGTTCCCAATCTGATTCAGGGACTCCCCCAGGAAAAGATTCAGGAAAGAAACTTCCTAGCCTGCCCATTACTAGACAATCTAGCATAGATGGTAATGATGATGAGCCACACCAAATAAATAGTGTTGTCTCACATCATAGCAAAAGCATTTATTCTCACCATACTGGTAGTAATGTTTCTGTAAACCAAGCTGTTAAGTTGGCTTCTGTAAGGGACAGGTCTCCTTCTGTTCATTCCCATCATAGCTCTGTTTCTAGAAATGTCCCTCCCACCAACCCTGATGACAGAATGTTAGAGAGGGAACTCAATAAGTTGAGGGTGGAACAAACCAGACTGAAGCTTAAAAAGCAACAGCTGGATTTGGATAGACAGTCTTTTGAATTAGAGAAGGAAATACAGAAGTTGGGTTTAGATACCCATGGTGGCAGCAGCAGTATTCCCCATAGTCATCCTGCAAAAGAGCATGATTCCAGGAATCTGCACAAGATAGTTCCCCCTTATAAGGAGGGGGATGACATTAACAAGTGGTTTGCTGCACTTGAGAGGGCCTGAGTTGTACAGGATGTCCCTCAAAGGCAGTGGGTTGCTATCCTATGGCTATCATTTAGTGGAAAAGGTAGGGATAGGCTCCTTACTGTGAAAGAAAATGATGCTAATAATTTCCAAGTTCTTAAGAATGCACTCCTGGATGGTTATGGCTTAACCACTGAACAGTACAGGATAAAGTTCAGAGAGACCAAAAAGGAGTCTTCACAAGACTGGGTTGATTTTATTGACCATTTAGTGAAGGCCTTGGAGGGGTGGTTACATGGCAGTAAAGTTACTGATTATGACAGCCTGTATAACTTGATCCTGAGAGAGCATATTCTTAATAATTGTGTGTCTGATTTGTTGCACCAGTACTTGGTGGACTCTGATCTGACCTCTCCCCAAGAATTGGGAAAGAAGGCAGACAAATGGGTCAGAACAAGAGTGAACAGAAAAGTTCATACAGGGGGTGACAAAGATGGCAACAAAAAGAAGGATGGTAAGTCTTCTGACAAGGGTGGGGACAAATCTAAAAATGAGTCTTCATCAGGCCCACAAAAACACTCTGGTGGGGGTGGTGGGTCCAAATCCTCCTTTAATCAGAACAAGGAAAAGAAACCATGGTGCTATTTATGTAAAATAAAAGGCCATTGGACAACAGATCCCAGTTGTCCAAAGAAAGGCACCACAGCTCCTACCACTACAACCCCTACTGCTACACCTAGTATCCCTACTAATAGCAGTGGTGGTGGGAGCAAACCTACTAATAGCCAATCCAAGGGAGTAGCTGGGCTCACTTTTGGTAATTTAGTTGGGGTTGGTCTAATTAGGGAGACCACAGAGGCTAGTTTAGTCTCTGAAGGGGCTATTGATTTAGCCACTTTGGTTGCTTGCCCCCATAACTTGGAGAAGTACAAGCAACTAACCCTAATAAATGGTGTTGAGGTCCAGGCCTACAGGGACACAGGTGCCAGTGTCACAATGGTGATTGAGAAACTGGTGCACCCTGAACAACACATACTTGGACACCAGTACCAAGTAACCGATGCTCACAACATAACACAAAGCCACCCCATGGCTGTTGTAAATCTCAACTGGGGGGGGGGGGTAACTGGTCCAAAGAAAGTTGTGGTAGTTTCAGATTTACCTGTAGACTGTCTATTAGGGAATGATTTGGAGACATCAGCTTGGTCAGATGTGGAGTTGGAGGCCCATGCAGCAATGCTGGGCATCCCAGGGCATATTTTTGCTTTGACAAGGGCTCAGGCCAAAAAGCAAAAAGGACAGGGAAGCTTGGATCCTGGAACAATGGACCAAGTGCTCCCTAAAGCTAGGGCTAGTAGAAGCAAACCACTTCCTACTATCCCTCCCTCTACAGTGGATTCAACTTCTGAGGAAGAAGAATTCCCTCCCTGTGCAGAACCTACACCAGAGGAGCTGGAAGCAGACACTGCTGAGCTTTTGGGTGAAGGGGGGCCTGCCAGAGAGGAGCTGAGTGTGGCACAGCAAACCTGTCCCACATTAGAGGGTCTCAGACAGCAAGCTGTCAAACAGGCTAATGGGGATGTCAGTGACTCTCACAGAGTTTACTGGGAGGACAACCTCTTGTACACTGAGCATAGGGATCCTAAACCTGGAGCTGCCAGGAGATTAGTGATTCCTCAGGAGTACAGAAAGTTCCTCCTAACACTGGCACATGACATTCCCTTAGCTGGGCATCTAGGACAAATGAAAACTTGGGACAGGCTTGTTCCCCTGTTTCATTGGCCTAGGATGTCTGAGGACACAAAAGAATTTTGCAAGTCCTGTGAAACCTGTCAAGCCAGTGGCAAAACAGGTGGCACCCCAAAGGCACCCCTTATCCCACTGCCTGTGGTTGGGGTTCCCTTTGAAAGGGTAGGGGTTGACATAGTTGGCCCCCTTGACCCTCCTACTGCTTCAGGCAATAGGTTTATCTTAGTGGTAGTGGACCATGCCACAAGATATCCTGAAGCTATTCCTTTAAGGACCACTACAGCACCTGCAGTGGCAAAGGCCCTCCTGGGAATATTTTCCAGGGTGGGCTTCCCAAAGGAAGTAGTATCAGACAGAGGAAGCAATTTCATGTCTGCATACTTAAAGGCCATGTGGAAGGAGTGTGGTGTAACATACAAGTTCACAACACCCTATCATCCACAAACAAATGGACTGGTGGAGAGATTTAATAAAACTCTCAAAGGCATGATTATGGGTCTCCCTGAAAAACTCCGCAGGAGATGGGATATCCTTCTACCATGCCTCCTTTTTGCCTACAGGGAGGTACCCCAGAAAGGAGTGGGCTTCAGCCCCTTTGAACTTCTTTTTGGACACCCTGTTAGGGGTCCACTCACACTTGTAAAGGAGGGTTGGGAACAACCTTTAAAAGCTCCTAAGCAGGATATTGTGGATTATGTACTTGGCCTCAGATCAAGGATGGCTGAGTACATGAAAAAGGCCAGTAAAAACCTTCAGGCCAGCCAAGAGCTCCAGAAGCAATGGCATGATCAGAAGGCTTTTTTGGTTCAGTACCAACCAGGGCAGAAAGTGTGGGTCTTGGAGCCTGTGGCCCCAAGAGCACTCCAAGATAAATGGAGTGGACCCCACACAATTGTTGAAAAGAAGGGTGAAGTCACCTACTTGGTTGACTTAGGCACTGCCAGGAGTCCCCTTAGGGTGCTCCATGTCAACCGCCTGAAACCCTACTATGACAGGGCTGATCTCACCCTGCTCATGGCAACTGATGAGGGACAGGAAGAAGACAGTGATCCTCTACCTGATCTCTTCTCTTCCACAGAACAAGATGCTCTTGTGGAAGGTGTAGTTTTGGCTGATTGTCTTACTGCTGAGCAGAAAGATAATTGCATAAATCTCCTAGGACAATTTTCAGAACTCTTCTCTACTGTGCCAGGCACCACTTCTTGGTGTAAGCACACTATAGATACTGGAGACAGTTTACCTGTCAAAAGTAAGATCTATAGGCAGCCTGACCATGTCAGGGACTGCATAAAGCAAGAAGTTCAGAAAATGTTGGAACTAGGAGTGGTTGAGCACTCTGACAGTCCATGGGCTTCTCCTGTGGTACTGGTACCAAAACCCAATTCTAAAGATGGAAAGAAGGAAATGAGGTTTTGTGTAGACTATAGAGGTCTCAACTTGGTAACCAAAACTGATGCTCACCCTATACCCAGGGCAGATGAGCTCATAGATACACTGGCATCTGCCAAGTATCTAAGCACTTTTGATTTGACTGCAGGGTATTGGCAGATCAAATTGTCAGAAGATGCTAAACCTAAGACTGCATTTTCTACCATTGGAGGACATTACCAGTTTACTGTAATGCCTTTTGGTTTGAAAAATGCACCTGCCACTTTTCAGAGGTTGGTGAACACAGTCCTGCAAGGGCTGGAAGCTTTCAGTGCAGCATATTTGGACGATATAGCTGTCTTTAGGTCCAGCTGGGATGATCACCTGGTCCACCTATGGAAAGTTTTGGAGGCTCTGCAAAAGGCAGGCCTCACTATCAAGGCTTCAAAGTGCCAGATAGGGCAGGGTAAGGTGGTTTATCTGGGACACCTTGTTGGTGGGGAACAGATTGCACCACTTCAGGGGAAAATCCAAACTATTATTGATTGGGTTCCCACTACCACTCAGACTCAGGTGAGAGCCTTCCTAGGCCTCACTGGGTATTACAGGAGGTTCATTAAGAACTATGGCTCCATTGCAGCCCCTCTTAATGACCTCACATCCAAGAAAATGCCTAAAAAGGTATTATGGACAGCAAGCTGTCAGAAAGCTTTTGAGGAGCTGAAGCAGGCCATGTGCTCTGCACCTGTCCTGAAAAGCCCTTGTTACTCTAAAAAATTCTATGTCCAAACTGATGCATCTGAATTAGGAGTAGGGGCAGTCCTATCACAACTTAATTCTGAGGGCCAGGATCAACCTGTTGCTTTTATTAGTAGGAGGTTGACCCCTAGAGAAAAGCGTTGGTCTGCCATTGAGAGGGAGGCCTTTGCTGTGGTCTGGGCTCTGAAGAAGTTGAGGCCATACCTGTTTGGCACTCACTTCATTGTTCAGACAGACCACAAACCTCTACTTTGGCTAAAACAAATGAAAGGTGAAAATCCTAAATTGTTGAGGTGGTCCATATCCCTACAGGGAATGGACTATACAGTGGAACATAGACCTGGGAGTAGCCACTCCAATGCAGATGGACTCTCCAGATATTTCCACTTAGACAATGAAGACTCATCAGGTCATGGCTAGTCTTATTGTCCTTCGTTTGGGGGGGGGGGTTGTGTAGGAAAGTACCATCTTGCCTGGCATGTTACCCCCATTTTTCACTGTATATATGTTGTTTTAGTTGTATGTGTCACTGGGACCCTGGTAACCCAGGGCCCCAGTGCTCATAAGTGTGCCTGAATGTGTTACCTGTGTAGTGACTAACTGTCTCACTGAGGCTCTGCTAATCAGAACCTCAGTGGTTATGCTCTCTCATTTCTTTCCAAATTGTCACTGACAGGCTAGTGACCATTGTTACCAATTTACATTGGCTTACTGGAACACCCTTATAATTCCCTAGTATATGGTACTGAGGTAGCCAGGGTATTGGGGTTCCAGGAGATCCCTATGGGCTGCAGCATTTATTTTGCCACCCATAGGGAGCTCTGACAATTCTTACACAGGCCTGCCACTGCAGCCTGAGTGAAATAACGTCCACGTTATTTCACAGCCATTTTACACTGCACTTAAGTAACTTATAAGTCACCTATATGTCTAACCTTTACCTGGTAAAGGTTAGGTGCAAAGTTACTTAGTGTGAGGGCACCCTGGCACTAGCCAAGGTGCCCCCACATTGTTCAGAGCCAATTCCCTGAACTTTGTGAGTGCGGGGACACCATTACACGCGTGCACTACATATAGGTCACTACCTATATGTAGCTTCACCATGGTAACTCCGAATATGGCCATGTAACATGTCTATGATCATGGAATTGCCCCCTCTATACCATCCTGGCATAGTTGGCACAATCCCATGATCCCAGTGGTCTGTAGCACAGACCCTGGTACTGCCAAACTGCCAAACTGCCCTTCCTGGGGTTTCACTGAAGCTGCTGCTGCTGCCAACCCCTCAGACAGGCAGCTGCCCTCCTGGGGTCCAGCCAGGCCTGGCCCAGGATGGCAGAACAAAGAACTTCCTCTGAGAGAGGGTGTGACACCCTCTCCCTTTGGAAAATGGTGTGAAGGCAGGGGAGGAGTAGCCTCCCCCAGCCTCTGGAAATGCTTTGTTGGGCACAGAGGTGCCCAATTCTGCATAAGCCAGTCTACACCGGTTCAGGGACCCCTTAGCCCCTGCTCTGGCGCGAAACTGGACAAAGGAAAGGGGAGTGACCACTCCCCTGACCTGCACCTCCCCTGGGAGGTGTCCAGAGCTCCTCCAGTGTGCTCCAGACCTCTGCCATCTTGGAAACAGAGGTGCTGCTGGCACACTGGACTGCTCTGAGTGGCCAGTGCCACCAGGTGACGTCAGAGACTCCTGCTGATAGGCTCCTTCAGGTGTTAGTAGCCTATCCTCTCTCCTAGGTAGCCAAACCCTCTTTTCTGGCTATTTAGGGTCTCTGTCTCTGGGGAAACTTTAGATAACGAATGCATGAGCTCAGCCGAGTTCCTCTGCATCTCTCTCTTCACCTTCTGATAAGGAATCGACCGCTGACCGCGCTGGAAGCCTGCAAACCTGCAACATAGTAGCAAAGACGACTACTGCAACTCTGTAACGCTGATCCTGCCGCCTTCTCGACTGTTTTCCTGCTTGTGCATGCTGTGGGGGTAGCCTGCCTCCTCTCTGCACCAGAAGCTCCGAAGAAATCTCCCGTGGGTCGACGGAATTTTCCCCCTGCAACCGCAGGCACCAAAAAGCTGCATTACCGGTCCCTTGGGTCTCCTCTCAGCACGACGAGCGAGGTCCCTCGAATCCAGCGACTCTATCCAAGTGACCCCCACAGTCCAGTGACTCTTCAGCCCAAGTTTGGTGGAGGTAAGTCTTTGCCTCACCTCGCTGGGCTGCATTGCTGGGAACCGCGACTTTGCAGCTACTCCGGCCCCTGTGCACTTCCGGCGGAAATCCTTTGTGCACAGCCAAGCCTGGGTCCACGGCACTCTAACCTGCATTGCACGACTTTCTAAGTTGGTCTCCGGCGACGTGGGACTCCTTTGTGCAACTTCGGCGAGCACCGTTTCACGCATCCTCGCAGTGCCTGTTTCTGGCACTTCTCCGGGTGCTACCTGCTTCAGTGAGGGCTCTTTGTCTTGCTCGACGTCCCCTCTCTCTTCAGGTCCAATTTGCGACCTCCTGGTCCCTCCTGGGCCCCAGCAGCGTCCAAAAACGCCAAACGCACGATTTGCAGCTAGCAAGGCTTGTTGGCGTTCTTTCGGCGGGAAAACACTTCTGCACGACTCTCCACGGCGAGAGGGATCCGTCCACCAAAGGGGAAGTCTCTAGCCCTTTTCGTTCCTGCAGAAACCTCAGCTTCTTCTGTCCAGTCGAAGCTTCTTTGCACCCGCAGGTGGCATTTCCTGGGCATCTGCCCATCTCCGACTGGCTTGTGACTTTTGGACTTGGTCCCCTTGTTCCACAGGTACCCTAGATTGGAAATCCACAGTTGTTGCATTGCTGGTTTGTGTCTTTCTTGCATTATTCCTCTAACACGACTACTTTGTCCTTAGGGGAACTTTAGTGCACTTTGCACTCACTTTTCAGGGTCTTGGGGAGGGTTATTTTGCTAACTCTCACTATTTTCTAATAGTCCCAGCGACCCTCTACAAGGTCACATAGGTTTGGGGTCCATTCGTAGTTCGCATTCCACTTTTGGAGTATATGGTTTGTGTTGCCCCTATCCCTATGTTTCCCCATTGCATCCTATTGTAGCTATACATTGTTTGCACTGTTTTCTAAGACTATACTGCATATTTTTGCTATTGTGTATATATATCTTGTGTATATTTCCTATCCTCTCACTGAGGGTACACTCTAAGATACTTTGGCATATTGTCATAAAAATAAAGTACCTTTATTTTTAGTATAACTGTGTATTGTGTTTTCTTATGATATTGTGCATATGACACTAAGTGGTACTGTAGTAGCTTCACACGTCTCCTAGTTCAGCCTAAGCTGCTCTGCTAAGCTACCATTATCTATCAGCCTAAGCTGCTAGACACCCTATACACTAATAAGGGATAACTGGGCCTGGTGCAAGGTGCAAGTACCCCTTGGTACTCACTACAAGCCAGCCCAGCCTCCTACACAAACCTAAAACACAAACTCGACATGGCACACTCCATGGTGTCCTGTCAACTATACACTGCATTTACTATGTGTAAGACACTGCTCTGGCAGGCCTTACAACCCTAAGGCAGGATGCACCATAGTATATGTGAGGGCATAACTGCATGAGCAATATGGTCCCACTGTGTGCTTGCCAAACCTAGGACATAGTGAGTGAACAGAGCAGCCATTTTAATACATGTGCTGAACACTGGTCAACACTAGTTTCCCAGATACATGATGGCCACTCTGACCCCTGGGTTGTTTGGTATCAAACAACTCAGAATGATAAATCCAAACTGGTACCAGTATTGGATTTATCCCTAAATGTACCAAGGGTCACTTAAGAGGTTCCCCCTGCAAAAGCTAAGTACCCTGTCTGGTTGTATCTAGCTTGCCACCTCCAGACATCCAATCTACAAACCTTGGGGGAGAGCCTTCTGGTTTGTACAACAATGACCTTCCTGGGTGGAGGTGCTAACACCCCTTCCTTCAGGAATGTGCACTGCCCTGGCAGCGAGCTTCAAAGGGCTTGCCACCTTTGAAACTCAACCCCCAGGCCTGCTGCTAGCAGGAGATAGTCAGCCCCTTTGCAAACCCCCACTTTTCGCGGGAGCAAAGGCAGGAAACCACACAAAGAGATTGGGGAGTGGCCCCATCTGGCATACACCACCCCTAAGGTGTTGCTTGCGAGATGGGCTCTCAATTTAATTTTCCTCCATCTTAGATGAAATGAAACTAGCCAATCGGGGATAGTGAAGTGACCATTCCCACCGGAAGTGGTCACTGTAGTGCATGTAGCAACCCAGACGTAGGTGCCCCCTTGGACACTACCAGGTTTCCCCTAAAATGCCCACAAAATTCAATATTTAGTGGGCACCCCTAGACCAGGTAATCAGATTCGAGGGACACAAAGAAGACCAGCACAAAGAAGAGCCAAGGCACAAGAACTGTGGACTTGCTGCACAAAGAAAAGGTGCAAAACCCTGCCTGCTAAACCCAGAACCCGACAAACGCCGCTGAGGAGCTGCTGGACAGCTGGACTGACCTCAAGAAACCCAGAGGACCTCAAAGCTTTGCCAATCACCCAAGAGCTCCCTCCAAAGAAGAAACCAGCAACCCAGTGAGTGTCACTTCACGGACCGGCCTCTAACTTCCAGGAGGACCAGAAGGAAGCCCCAGTCGAGGAACTTCAGGAACACCTCAGACCTCTTGCCAGAGTGCCCCCGTTGTCCTGTAAGTGACTCTTGTGACTTACCTCCAGATTCAAAGGGCATCTTTGCGCATAGCTCCTGGCTTGCCAATTCGTTCTGCTCCCGGCAACCCAGTGCCCTGCAACTAAGAACCTGCTGTGCTCTAAGGGTCCATCACCGCTTCTGACCTCGACACTCCAAGGTGGCCCCAAGTAACCACCTCTGAACTTACCTGCACAGATCTTTTCCAAGTGGTCCCCCGCAGTGGCCCTGCACCAGTGACTTTTCACTACTGCTCCCACCAGAACCGGGAGCCACCAGAAAGTCTCCAGCTGGCACAGTGTGCCCACCGACTACCTCGACCAACCTGAGACGTGGTAAAGCAACTGTGTAATTTTATATGTATTTTTAAAGGTGACTTTCCATTGGTTCCTATGGTGCGTAATTGCACACAAAAAGGCTGTTTATACTAAACTTCAATAATCCATATCTCCAAAAGTACTTAACCAATTTTGATAATATTGGTCTTAAAAATTATATAAAAATCTGAAGGATCTTTATAAATGGGTCTCAAGTTATTCCTTCGAATGTGTGAGTTGCATGATTGATACTGTGAGTACAGCAAATGCTTTGCACTTTTCCAAGATTGGCTTAACTGCTTGACCAAGCTACCATAAAAATCACAGCATTAGGTGATCTAGTTTTTACCTCTGTAAACCAACGTGTGGTTGTCTGGACCCCTGCATAATGTGCCTAGCTTTGCACACTACATAGAGGGCCAGCCTCCTACGCAGAGTCATGTATCTTTTATAATCACAACAGAGGAGTTTTTACAATTGGCCCGCAACTGCCCCCTTGGCCTTCAGTAATATATTCTGCAGGTCTGGTCATCCCGGTCTCTGTTTTTCTTCTGTCCTCAATGTCTCCTCTGTTGCTGTGGCTTCCCTCAGCAGGGTGCGTTTCATCCCCACTGATTCTGCAAGGCTTCTCCCTGTGATCACTCCCTTGAAGGCTTCCCATTCTACCAGGGGATTACTAGCCTTACTGTCCTTCTCTGAGAAATAGTGTTCTATGTGTGTTCTCACTGCCTCTATATATTGTGGGGTCTGCAAGGGATTTAGGTTTCAGTTTCCATGTAGGAATGCATGCTTTAAAAAGGCCCCATTTCAAGTGGAGTAGTATAGGGTTTTTATCTGAAACCGCGTGATCCAGGTATTCTACGTTGTGTACCAAACTGTGTATGTAAGGAGTGCTGAGAAATCTATCTAGCTGCACATGCAAGTCATGGAGACTCGAAAAAAGGAATATTCTTGTGTCTGTGGGTATAGCGGACACCATGTATTGATAAGCCCACATTGTGTTTGCCAGGCTGTAAACTGTTGTGAGGCCTGTATTACTGGTGAGACAAAGTGGTGGATGAGAGCGGTCTAAGTGGGTGTCTGCTATGCATGAAATCTTCCCTAATACAGCGGTCTGTAGTAAATACGGAGCCAATTGCCCTGATAAGGTCACCAAGAATGAACCCAGCTCTGTGTTACCTGCATAAATGTTAATCAGAGCTATATCACGCCCTTCCAGTCGGCCCGTCACTACTATATATCTACCTTCAGGGTCAATGACATGCTCTGTCTGTTGAAAGGGTATCCCAGCCCTGATCCAGATCTGGGAACCTCTTGCATAGGCCGAAAGGGTGGTATATTATGCCTGGCATCTCCACTGTCTGTAAAGTGCCGCTCCTTCACTAACCATAAGGTGTGTTTCCTGTAGCTTGGCCACATGAATGCCCCTCCTGATTAAATATCAAAAGACTTTATACCTCTTTATCACAGTATGCATTCTACTTCTATTCCATGAGAGGAACTTGTAGGTAGTGTAGTCATCCCATCGATGTCTATTTCCCCCGTCAGCTTCCCCCTTCATTGCAGTTCTGCTCTCAAAAATAGTAGCCCAGCTTACATGAATGTTTACACCCCAAGTCGTAAAAGACTCAGGTTCCCTATTACTAACTACACATCAACAACCCTTCCAACTCCCCCTCCCCAGGACAAGCAGGCAAAGACCCCCCCCATCCAACCAATCGCCTTTAGAACTACGCTCACAGAAGTATCCACGTGTAACCTTCTAATAGGGGTTATGATAATCTTGTTGCTCCCACCTGGTTCTTCCCCACCCAGTTTCTTCTCCCTTCTGGACGTAGCTGGTAATATGGCACCCCCTCCTTAAGTTCTCCTCCACAGTCCCTTATATGTAAGCTAAGTAATTCCAGCAGTTCTCCCCTTAAGCTATTTTTACTTTGTCTCTGGTTCATACCTGTAGGAAGCTGGCTCTGTATATACTATATCAATATGAGATATAGGCGGTCATTCTGACCGCGGCGGGCGGCGGTAGCCGCCCGCCAAGCGGTTACCGCCATTTGGCCGCTCCGCGGTCAAAAGACCGCGGCGGCCCGCCAAAGGAGCGCCCGCCGGCCCAGCGGGAAAGGCCCTGCAACACAGAGGCCGGCTCCGAATGGAGCCGGCGGTGTTGCAGGGGTGCGACGGGTGCAGTGGCACCCGTCGCAATTTTCACTGTCTGCAAAGCAGACAGTGAAAATCTGTATGGGGCCCTGTTAGGGGGCCCCTGCACTGCCCATGCCGGTGGCATGGGCAGTGCAGGAGCCCCCAGGTGCCCCACGACACCCGTTCCCGCCATCCTGGTTCTGGCGGTGAAAACCGCCAGAAACAGGCTGGCGGGAAGGGGGTCGGAATCCCCATGGCGGCGCTGCAAGCAGCGCCGCCATGGAGGATTCCCTGGGCCAGGGGAAAACCGGCGGGAAACCGCCGGTTCCCCTTTTCTGACTGCGGCTTTACCGCCGCGGTCAGAATAGCCCTGGAAGCACCGCCAGCCTGTTGGCGGTGCTTCCGCTGCCCTCTGCCCTGGCGGTCAGAGACCGCCAGGGTTGGAATGAGGGCCATAGTGTCCACAGAGTCCGGGGGTTCCCCAGAGGCTTAATAGAGGCTAAAGTAGATAATTCTAATGCTCTCTTTTGTGATAGTGTGGTCAAACAGTTAGGTTTATCAGAGGGTAGTGCAAAGCATTTGTTGTACACACACAGACAATAGAAGAAGCACACACTCAATGACTTAACGCCAGACCAATTGTTTTTATGTAGCAAAAAATATATTTTCTTAATTTATTTTTAGAGCCATGAGATTCAAGTTGCAGGTAAGTACTTCAATAGATTCGTATTTCACACAGGTATCAACAGTACTTTGTTGGAGATCGATAAGTCGGACAGTTTTTGAAATATTGGCAATAATCTGTTTTGAAAATGGGGACACTGCAACCTGGTTGGGGGGGAAGAAAAGTTAATTTGTTTTACAGGTAAGTACACTTACAGTTCCAGTCTCCGGGAGTTAGGAAGTCCACAGTTTAGGTTCAAGTTAACCCCAAACATCCTCCACCAGCAACACGGTGCCGGCCGGGTGCAGAGGTCAAACTGTAGGCAAAATTAACATGGGCTGCTATGGAGACTGGGAGCACTCAGTTTTAGATCTGCAGGCAGGTAAGTACCCGCGATTTTGGAGGGTAGACCTGGGGGGATCTAGAGGAGCACGGGGGCAACAAGTAGGCACCAAACATACACCCTCAGCGGCACTGGGACCGCCGGGTGCAAACACGATGTCAGGTCTCCAATGATTCTTTATGAGGGGACCCTGGGGGACACTCAGAGCCTGCAGGCGAGGTCCAGGGGGGTCGTCTCAGGCAAACCACAGGCTGGACAGGGAGGAGGGCCGCCTGCACCGGGAGTCGGTTTCTCCAAGGCCTGGGAGCTGTGGGTGCAGTGGGTCTTTACGCGTCAGATATCTTTGTCCGGAGCTTTCGAGGTCACGGTGTCCTCGGGATTCCCTCTGCAGGCGTCACTGTGGAGGGGTGGAGAGGTCAACCCAGGGTGGGCACTTGCTCAGAAGCGCCTGGGGATCATCTCTAGCTGATTGGGCCACCTGGACATGGGCCGTGGGTGTTTGGGTGTAGAGTGGTTAGGACTCACACATTCGGGGTGAGGTTGGAGTCCTTAGTTGTTGGTTTCTTCTTGGACAGAGTCATTGTCCACTGTAGTTCTTGGTCCTTTTGTGTGCAGGGAAGTCCTCTGGAGTTTGGCAGAGGTCACTGGTCTCCCTGGATGCGTCGCTGTTCTTTTGCAGGTTCTTTGAAGCAGGAGACAGGCCGGTAGGGCTGGGGCCAAATCATTTGTCATCGTCCTTCTTCTCTGCTGGGGGGGGGGAGGTTTCAGCTCAGCTGTCCTTCTCCTTCTTGTTAGATCGTCAGGAATCTGGTGAGCTGGGGTCAGGGAGGCCCCTAAATCCTAGATTTAGAGGTGTTTTAGGGGTCAGAGGGCAGTAGCCAATGGCTACTGTCCCTGAGGGTGGCTACACCTTCCTTGTGCCCACTCCCTTTGGGGAGTGGGAGGCACAAACCTAATCCTATTGGTCCATGTCCTCCATACCAAAATCTATGATTCTACAGGGAGGGGGGTTCCCTCCGCTCTGGACACCTTAGGGGTGGTCACTCTTCCCTGTTTTCCCTAATTTTCCAGCCGGACTTGCCGTCACAAGTAGGGTTTAGTCGGGGGTGGGCAGCTCCACTAGCTGGAGTGCCCTGGGGCACTGTAATCCGAGGCTTTAGCCTTTGAGGCACCACGTCAGGTGTTACAGTTCCTGCATGGGGAGGTGTCAAGCAGCTCCACCCAGGATAGGCCTGGTTTCTGGCCACCGAGAACACAAAGGCGCTCACCCCATGTGGTCAGAAACTTGTCTGAAAGTGGGTAGGCTGGCACAGACCAGTCAGTCTCACAGTAGCAGTTTGGCTAACATACAGGGGGCATCTGTAAGATGACCTCTATGTGCAATTTTCAATAAATCCCACACTGGTATCGGTGGGGGTTTATTGTGCTGAGAAGTTTGATATCAAACATCCCAGTGTTCAGTGAAGCCATTATGGAGCTGTGGAGTTCGTAATGACAAACTCCCAGACAATATACTCATTATCGCTACACTGCATATAGGCGGTCATTCTGACCGCGGCGGGCGGCGGTCGCCGCCCGCCATGCGGTTACCGCTGAATGACCGCCCCGCGGTCAAAAGACCGCGGCGGTCATTCCAACTTTACCGCTGGGCCGGCGGGCGACCGCCAAAAGGCCGTCCGCCGGCCCAGCGGGAAAGCCCCTGCAACGAGGAAGCCGGCTCCGAATGGAGCCGGCGGAGTTGCAGGGGTGCGACGGGTGCAGTGGCACCCGTCGCGATTTTCACTGTCTGCTAAGCAGACAGTGAAAATCTGTATGGTATGGTATGTATGGTATGGTGAAAACCGCCAGAAACAGGCTGGCGGGAAGGGGGTCGGAATCCCCATGGCGGCGCTGCAAGCAGCGCCGCCATGGAGGATTCCCTGGGCCAGGGGAAAACCGGCGGGAAACCGCCGGTTCCCCTTTTCTGACCGCGGCTCTACCGCCGTGGTCAGAATAGCCCAGGAAGCGCTGCCAGCCTGTTGGCGGTGCTTCCGCTGCCCTCCGCCCTGGCGGTCATGGACCGCCAGGGTCGGAATGACCCCCATAGTGTCTAAGAATGGACTTAGACACTGTAGGGGCATATTGCTCATTCAGCTATGCCCTCACCTGTGGTATAGTGCACCCTGCCTTAGGGCTGTAAGGCCGGCTAGAGGGGTGACTTACCTATGCCACAGGCAGTGGTTTGTGGGCATGGCACCCTGCCATGTTGACTTTGCCTTTTTCTCCCCACCAGCACGCACAAGCCTCGTAGGCAGTGTACATTTGCTTGGTGAGGGGTCTCCTAGGGTGGCATAATGCATGCTGCCGCCCTTGGGGACCTTCCCTGGCCACAGGGCCCTTGGTACCCTTTTACAAGGGACTTAACTGTGTGCCAATTGTGGAAACAAAGGTACAGATTTTGGGAAAGAACACTGGTGCTAGGGCCTGGTTAGCAGGCTCCCAGCACACTTTAAATCAAAGTTGGCATCAACAATAGGCAAAACGTGGGGGATAACCATGCCAACAGTGGCACTTTCCTACAATATGAGCAAGATGTGTCAGTTAAATAATGCCATCAGATGTCCGTGGGGTCTCCGCCGACATAGCAGCATCTGAGTCCTGGGAAATACAGGAGTCACGGTCCGACTCTGAGCGCCCCTTCTGCCCCTTCATCATCTTACTGCAGGGAGGGGCTCTGTCCATGACTACCCAGTGATGCTATGTCCTTCATCATCTTTCGATGTTCCTGTTGGGCCTCTCTTCTAGAAGGGGCTGAGGGCCTGCATGTGGAGGGTCTGTGTCACTGCTTGGATTTGAGAGCTTCTGTGTGAGCTTTGGCATGGTACAGTCTGTTGTTGTACGTCAATCCAGTTCCATACCTGCTCTAGAGTCTGGAAGAATTTTCCCTATGGTCACTTGGGGAGGTACAGAATATCTAAAATACTCAAGGCAATCTTTAGGCCATAGTCCTCTCCTTAGAAGGTGGTGTGAATACACCTCAGGCAGCACAGGGGGAGGAGAGTGGAGAGCGTCCAGTCTGGTGTAAGTCAAATGCCCCTGCTGCTTTCAAATATCTTTGCTGCACACCCAAAGTTGTATAAAGCTCCAAGTATTTACCTTGAATGCTTTGTTGCTCTTGTCAACCACTCATGTTTCGAGAGTTGCTCTCCAGGCCTCATTCAGGGTAGGTTATCCCCCATTGTGCCTCCAAAGAAGTCTCTCTCTCTTGCATGGGACGGGTGAGCTGGCCAGATTATAGGTGAAGCTGATATGTAGACCCTCTAGTGTCACCTGATTGTTGTGTCATTCCCTGTCCCATTTGAGAGAAAGGTCAGGAGACCAGTTGCAGAGTCACCACCATTCTTCTTCGTCCTAGTCATCTGGACATTTGGGTAAGAAGAAGTCGAAGGAGGCAAAACGTTCTTCGATTTCGCCCCGATGCTCGCACGATGCGACACAGGAAGAGTGTAGATACTCTAGGCCTCCATCCTCAGAGCCTCAGTCTGGGTCTGCTCCACGCCTCCCTGACTCTATGGGAGCCGGGCTACCCCTGCCCAACTTAAGGAGTTCTATGAGGCCATGCGCCTCATATTTGGGCAGCCTGACACACCCTTGGTGCCTTCGGGCCCAGGGGAGTCGGTGAGGGCCTCCTCGAGTTCAAAGTTGGCGACTTTGGTCCTGACTCCGAAGGGCACCTCAGGATCCACTTCCAGATCTGTTCCGACACCGGTCGTGCCAACGGGAACTTCCCCGGCGTCAGGTCAGATGTTGAAGCTCCTGGCACCGATTGGGCCCAAAATCGACATCGACCCTATACTCCTTCCCGATGACCCAGAGCCGGAAAGACGTTGCTCGACGCCAATTCCATTTTCCATGGGCTCTGCTGTGCCCAGGGTTGATCCTTTACCCTATTACTATGGGTATGGATACGGGGATAGTGTAGAGGGGTCACTGGACACTTTAGACGACCAGCTTGAGCCTGAACATGTCTGGGTACAGGATTTGGGTGATGCCACTGGGTTGGACACCTCTCCTGACACTGGCATATTTTCTCCCCGTACCGTGGCTACAGAGGAGGGAGTGTCTTATTCTATGGTAGTGAGAAGGGCAGCTTAGGTTTTGAACTTTGAGCTTCCTTCTGTGGAGCTCAAGCCTAACCTCCTGATCGAAGTGCTTCAACCTCGGGAAACCAGCTCAGAACCCCTTCTTCCCCTCAACAAAGCACTTACAGACATCCTACTAGGGACCTGGTCCAAACCCAGCACAGGGGCTCCTGTGAATAAGACGACTGCCCGCAACCATCGGCCTACGCCGAATGACCCAAACCAACAAATCTGTTGCTCCCCTCTCTGCACCTCTCTCAGAGGTTCTCCTCTTTATTCTCTCTCTTGCCCAGCAAGGCTCTGCTCTGGGCATCCTCAAGAGATATTTGTCTGCCATATCTGCCTTCTTACAGCTACCAGACCAACCTTCTCTTTTCAAATCTCCCATTGTTGGGAGGTTTCTTAAAGGCCTCATTCATATGTTGCCTCCCGTTCCGTTCATCATTCCCCAGTGGGATTTGAACTTGGTCCTCACATACCTCATGTGCGCCCCTTTTGAGCCACTCTTAACCCTTAAAACCGCTTACTTGATTGCCATCATCTCTGCTTTCAGAGTGAGCTTCAGGCTCTTTCTTCGAAGCCACCATTCCTAGCAGTGCAGCCTGACAAAGTGGTGCTTCGTACCAGGGCTTCCTTTCTTCCCAAAATGGTAATGCCCTTTCACATAGGCCAATCATCACCTTGCGTACTATTTATGCACCCCCACATCCCTCTCATGAAGAGGAGAGACTCCACCGCCTGGATCCAAAAAGAGCGTTGGAGTTCTACCTAGATTGTACCAAAGATTTCCGGGTGGACGATCAACTCTTTGTGGGATATATGGGTGCAAAGAAAGGGAAGGCAGTGCAGAAGAGGACCATCTTGCGATGGGTAGTCCTCTGCATCAAGATGTGCTATGCTTTGGCGAAAAAGCAACCTCCTGAGGGTTTGCGCGCTCATTCAACCAGAGCAACTGCTGCTACCACAGTGTTAGCGCTCGGAGTTCCAGTCCTGGATATTTGCCAGGTCGCAATGTGGGAGTCCTTACATACATTCACCAAGCATTACTGCCTGGACAGTCCGGTCCGCAGGGACAGCTATTTTGGCCATTCGGTCCTGCAGGACCTTTTGGTGTGATCTTAGTTTGCAGCCCACCACCGGGGATGGTATTGCTCGGGTATCTATTCTTAGTTAAGGAATTTGCAACTCAAAGTCTCTGTCAGATTAACAAGTTACTTACCTTCGGTAACAATATATCTGATAGAGACATATTCTAGTTGCAGATTCCTTACCGACTCACCCATCATCCCACACTGCGAACTGATTTCTAGGGACAGGTACTTCCCTCTAAGGGCCCTAGTTTTGTTGCACCATTCTCAGTGTTCTTCATGGCACAGCGCTACTGGCGTGGAAAGTCGTGAAAAGAAACTGATGTCATTGCGCCGGGGTGGCGCCTATATACGACTGCCATGTCTTACTGCGACCATGATGCGAACGACACCCGCAGAGTCGACTGACACCAGGGGTACTGCTCCAAGAAAAAACCTCCGGATCCAGTCTGACGCCTCGGGAAATTCTAAGGTAAGGAATCTGCAACTAGAATATGTCTCTACCAGAAATATCGTTACCAAAGGCAAACTGGTTTATTTGTGTCACTACATATGGTATACGCTCCAATCACCTGAGGGAAATAATCATGAAATTCTGGAAAATTCTCACATCCGTATTACACCTAAAAAAGTTTCACAAAAAATAGTGTAAGAACAGCAGGGGACCTTCCTGAGGTTTCCAGACATTACCTGTGTGGGCATTGTAATAGCTTTGTAATAGCCTTGTAATAGCTGTCCAACAAAGTAAAAGTACTTGATCTGGGTCTAAACAATCTTTGGTCCCTAAAATATCACACAAATATTGACTTGAGAAATGCCATTTATATGATTATCTAGCCATGTAGTCTTAAATACATAGGAATGACGACACATAAAGTTTGGACATGGAGAAATGAACATAGGAGTTTAAGAAGATGTAAATAGTTACTGCAAAGCTGATGAGGCATTTTTGGGAAAAAAGTAATTCCGAGAAGGACTTTGAATGTTATATCATTGAAAAGCTGTTCCCAAGTGTTTATCTGTAGTCAAACTGCTCTATCCGATAGAAGCTTCTAGCTGCAGATTCCTTACCTTTGATTTTCCAAGGCATCAGACTGAAATCGTAAACTTTTGGTGAGCAATCCCTCTTGCGCGTACCATCTGGTGGCTCCATTTAGCTCCGTGTGGCGTCATTGGTGCAGAAAGTGATGTCCCGGCCACCTATATAGGCGCAGGTGTCAGTTCTTTTTTTCTGTACCAGTTAACACAGTTTAGCTTTTTATTCAAGATTGTCGAGATTTCTTTGAGGAAAGCTGGGTACAAACCATGTGACGCCTGTCACCACGCCATGTCAGTCACTGACACCCATTATGTGCTTCTGGTGCCTCAAGCATGACCATGACTCCAAGTTGTGCTCAGCCTGCTGGGCCATGGCGCCGAAGGCTTTGAGAGAGCGGGACCTTCTCTGATGCCAGTCACGATGCGGACTCTCCCAGCGGTGCTGGCTCTCATCGGCGGCGCCAGCCCCATTCTCTTACCCAATAATCTGGAGCTGTAACAGCGTCACACGATGCCAAAATCCAAAGTCGCCTACAGGTGTCAGATCATTGACTGAGCCTTATTTTTCCCAGCTAGGCTTGGGGGAAGAATGGAAGGGGTCACTGGACCCTTTCACATATCAGTTGAAAATAACTTTGGGCTGGTATGAGGAGCTAGGAGAGGCCAGAGATCTGGAGACCTCTCCAGATACTGGCTTGCTCTCTTCCCCCACTGTGGCTACAGAGGAGGGAGCATCCTATGCAGGTGTGGTGCATAGGGCAGAGGAGGTCCTCGACCTCTAACTGGCCTCAGTGGCTGTCAAGACAAACATCTTGATGGAAGTGCTTCAGCCAGGAGCTTCTGCATCTGAACCCCTTTTGCCTTTCAATGAAGCACCTACAGATGTCCTGCTGGGAACTTGGTCCAAGACCAGCACAGAGGCTCCTGTAAAAAGAACGATTGCCCGCTGCCATAACCCCACTCCAGGTGACCCTACCTTTCTTAGCCAACACCCCACCCCTGAGAGTTTGGTAGTCAATGCCTCCACATCCCGCAGTGCATTCCCTTCCGCTACCCCGGATATGGAATTTAAGTGGCTGGACCATCTTGGTAAGAAGTTGTTTTCTTCCACCAGCCTGGCACTGAAGTCAGTGAACACCTCATTCATATTGGGCAATTTTTCCTAAGTCATTTGGGATATGGTTGCGCAAGTGCTTCCTCAGGTCCCGGAGGAGGCCTGGGCCATACTCTCCAAAGCAGTGAAAGACGGGAGGGACAGAGCTAAGTTCACTATCCGGTGGGGCTTAGATATGACTGACTTGCTGAACAGAGCGGTTGCGTCAACAATGGCCTTAAGGTGCCACACCTAGCTGAAGACATCTGTTTTTTTCGGGGGCTGTCCAAGCAAATCTGATGGACATGCCCTTCAATGGCACTTGCTTGTTTGACTAGAAGGCAGTCTCAGCGCTGGAATGCTTTAAGGGCTCTCGTGCTACGTCCAAGTCCTTTGGCCTCTTTATGACCCCTTGTCCACCGTCTCCCTTTCGCCCTGTTTTTGGCTAGGGAAGGGACATGACACTGCACCAGCCCTATGCCAGCCACCGTCCTATGCAACCAACCCAGGGTATGCGAGGACATGGGTGCGGTACCTTCAGACCCAGAGGGTCTGCAGGCTGGAAGTCATCTGCCACGCAGACCCCAGCAGCTGCAGCCTCAAAGCCCTCCTAGTTTGGATCTGCAGGACCATGCTTGCCCAGTTGGAGGGAGAATACACCATCATCTCCCCCTCTGGAATCCTATAAGATCAGACGTATGGGTACTGAAGATCATCATCAAGGGCTATAGCGTGGCTTTTCAATCCTTTCCTCCTCCTATTTCACCAACATTTGAACGGCTGGTGGAGAATCACTTGTCACTGCTCCGAGAGGAAGTTACGGATCTCTTGGACAGGTGGTTGTTATTCCCGCTACTTTCTGATACCCAAAAAGAACAAGGGTCTTAGCCCTATTCTAGACCTACAGACCATAAATCTCTTCATCAGGAAGGAGAAGTTCAAGATGCTCACATTTCCTCAGGTCTTGCCTGCCCTCGACTTAGAAGACTGGTTGGTAGCGCTGGACTTAAAGAATGCATATTTTCATATCCCCATCCTGTCAGCCCACAGACGTTACCTGGGGTTTAAGGTAGGCCACAGACACTTTCAGTTCACTGTGCTGCCATTAGGTCTTATCAGTACCCCTCAGGTGTTCACCAAGGTGATGGCGGTCATCACAGCTCATCTGTGCAAGTTAGAGGTTTCAGTCTTCCCCTACCTTGACGACTAGCTGTTGAAGACTGGCTTGCCCAGGCTGTCATCTCCCACCTCCAGATTACGGCAAACCTCCTACATTCATTGGGGTTCACCATAAATGTGCCAAAGACACACCTGACTCCCTCAGTTTGTCATAGGTTCAACTTTTTTTCAGTCTCACTTCCTCCACCACTGCCCATTCAGCCACATCATGTTCCCAGAGCTTCAGGTGTGGGCCCACCTTGGCCATCCAAGTGTTTGCAACGCAGTGCTTGCCAAGGGCGAGAAATATGTGTAAGAACTTGAAAGCCATTTTCTATCCCTTCCTGCGTTGGATGTTCCCCTGGATACATGGGATCAGCACTATTGCCGTCCCCATCCCAACCACCCACTCCAAAAGGCACACACCAATGGGCAGTGCCATGCGCAGTGCAAGAAGGATACTGTTGAGTAGGCACATCGGGGGCACTGCTGGGGCCTGAAAGGGTCTATCCTGTGTAGCATGTATGGTGTCACATATGTGAGATACAAATAGTCAAAATCTGTGAATTTCAATCTGGTGTTACTAGTAGTAGACTGTACTAGCTTACACATGCAAGCACACTGCACATCGTCCAGCTCAAACTTCAGTTCTGTACTCCAGGCCGCCCAGTGAGAGGCGGGGCCTGCCCCTATCTATTGATATAGCCTTGTACAAATGCATGACCCCCCCCAGCCCACACACACACACATCCTTCCCAACACCAGTAGGGTCCAGAAGTTGTGGGAAGTGGGAAGGGCTGCCAGAAAAGTGGTCCAGATGTCCCTGGTAATAGCAGAAAGGCTAGAGTATTGAAGGAAACATCCTAGACCCAGAGTAAAGGCTTCTTGAGCTGCTTCAAATGTTATAAATTCTTCATAATGTGTCACACCCTCCTGCAAGTGTTCTATACATGGGATGGTCCCAAAAGGAAAATTCCCTGACAAAGGGTGCCGTTTTCAACACCAGTTTAACTGTGCTGTCCCAAAGCTGTGCTGTGTGCTTCACCAGCAAAATCACCAGACCTATACCCCCCTCGCACTCTGCCGTGCTCACAATCAAGATCTGAGGCAATGGAATGGCATTGGAGTTGTACCGAACAATTTCTTCTCCCAATTTCCCCCCTCTGGGAGCCAGTGCGCCCTATATTGTAGTTGAGACCAGGTAATATTGTTCTATATTAAGGATCACCAGTCCCCACTCCATGAGAGGGCAAAACAGGATGTCTCTGACTACATGGGAGTGCCCCACTGCCCATATCCGAGAGGGAGAGCAGGGCTTTCAGTTGCCAGAAGATGGTCGAGGGGCTATGGGGCTAGATGTATCATTATCCCGGTTTGCATTTCCTAAATAGCGATTTTTAAGAAAACACTATTTAAGAAATGCAAAATGGCATATTTGAAAATTGGGATTTGGTAATAGCGATTTCTTAAAAGTTGCAATCGCTATTACCGAATTGCAATTATGGAATGGGACTACATTCATCCCTATGGGCCTAGGTGCAAATGGTTTTGCATTTCTGAATTTGCAAATTCCAGTTAGGAATTTGCAAATTAGGCAATGCAAATCCCAGGGTGCTGGGGGCTTGAGGCCCTCTTTAATGCACCCCAAAAAAATATCAGTGGACATGTGAAGCGCACACATGCCATAGGGGCATGTGTGCGCAACATGTCATTTAAAAAAATGCATTTTTAATGCATTTTTTAAATTGCACATGGTTACCACCAAATTGGATTTGGTGGTAATTGCATTTCCTAAATGTCCAATTCGCATTTAGTAAATGCATGATACATGTGCTTTGAAAATCGCAAATAGGAATTCCCTATTTGCGATTTCCTATTTAGAGAATCGCAATTTGCGATTCCCTAAATGGAGTCACTATTTTAGTGATTCCTTGAAATTGCACTGCGAATGCCTTTCATAAATCTTGAAAGGCATTTTTGCATTCACAAACGGTCGAATTTTGCGATTCGCACTGTTTGTAAATGCAAAAAGCTTTGATACATCTAGCCCATGGTGAAATAAATGTTGGATGAACTAAAGGCAGCACGGCAGGGAGACCATTTTATAGTTGGCTACACATCACATAAGGGAGAGTAAAAGGGTGTTCCAAAATTGAATAGATGAACGAAGGCCTTCCATAATTCTACCAATATTGTGTTATAGGCGTTTCTGAGGTGTGTGCACCAACATGACGCCCAGGTTACGAAACCGGTCGGTCTCCCAGTGCAGGGGGAGGGCCGGCAAGATTGCGGGGTCCTAAGATCGCAGGGTCCCCAATGGGAAGAGCAAGGACTTCAAGTAAATAATCCAAAAGCCCAACACCCTTCTGAACCTTTCTAAGAGGTCCAACAATCAGGGATGCAAGTGTCTCGGTGTGGACAAATAAAAGAGAGTGTTGTTTGCATAAGGAGTTTAGTCTCCCCCCTCCCCCTGTGATCTCCCATGGTGCCATCTGCCACTGAACCGAGGCCTCCATCGGCTCAACAGCAAGGGCAAAGAGAATTGGGGACAGGGTGCATCTCTGTTGTGATCCCCTACCAATGGGTAGTGCTATTACGGCCAGGAATTAAGTCACATTGATTCTTGTGAACCAATTGGTTAATGATGGGACACGGCTGAAGAGCAAGGGTTTTACTAAAGATTTTGTTGTCTGTATTAATCAGGGACAATGGACTCTAGGAAGAGGGATCTGAGCTGTCCCCCGGTTTGAGCACCTCGAAAAGCCTGGAAGAACTCTGCTGTAAGGCCATCACTGCCGGGCACCTTACCGCGAAGAAGCTGCCAGAGTGCTTCACAGATCTCTTCCAGTGTAAAATCAGTCTCTAAGTCTGTGACCGCCCCAGTGTCGAAGTGGAGGTGGGGAGAGGGGTATCACGAGATTCAGGAAAGCTATCTGGGGCTGGCAGGTGAGGACTTTGATAAACGCCTTCTAAGTGAACCCTGAAGGCCTTGACAATGCCCTGCTGAGTGCAAATATCTCTGCCTGTAGAGTCCCTAAGATGGAGCACCAGGGGGTGAGGAATCTCTCTTCTAGGGAGCCAGACCAAGAGGCACCCTGAAGCGTCGCCCTCCCTAAAATGGCGATGATGAAACGGTTTGAGAGTATATTTCTCCAGCCTATCCCTTACTTCCTCAACATGTCGAAGGGCAGTCAGTTCCATCTGGGGTACAAAAGCACTGAGCTGTGACTTACCAGTTCAGTTTCTCCCCTCAGGAGCTCCAACTGGAGAGTACGCCTCACCCCACAAGGGAGCCCCATGCAGCGTCCCCAGATCACCGCCTTCATTGCCTCCCATTCTGTCACCCATTGTAGGGTGGATGACCAGGTGATCTCGAAATAGTCTGCGAGTGCCTCCACAACAATCTCCAGCCCCTCTGCATCATGGAGAATCTCAGGAGCGAGTCTCCATCCCAGGAGTGAGCTGAGTATATTTCCCAGTCGTGCTCACAGAACACAGGGTCATGACTGGAAAAGTACTGAGGAAGGTATACCAAAGTACCCATCTTCCCCTCCAGGAATTCTGAGACCAGTATACAGTCCAGACGAGTATGTGTGTTGTGGGTAGGGGAATAACAAGTAAACTCTTTCACATAAGCATGGGTGGCCTTCCACATATAGGAGAGTCTCAGATTAGCCACTGCCTCCCTGGAGGGAAAGCGTCATCCTGGATTTAGTAGTCAGTCAAGGTGGGTGTCTATCCAGACCTCCATCCAGGACACAGTTAAAATCACCCGCCCAAAAGACCAATCCCTCCAAAGCTGGTGTGAGGACCTCTTGGATCTTGGGAAAAAATTGTGCGTCATCTGCGTAAGTGTTCATGATCAATATATCAACCCTCTGTAATATCCCCTGAAGGAGTAAGAAGCACCTCTCAACGTCGGCCTACATGAAAGTCAAATCGAAAGGAACTCCATGTGCTATCCATATGAGGAATCCCCTGGCAAATGTAGAGCAATTAGAAAAATACAGTTGCCCCCCTCCATCTCTTTTCCAATTTGGCGGCCTCCAAGTTGGAGGGATGGAATTCTTGTAGACATGTGATCTGGAACACATTGCGCCGCTGGAATAACATCACTCTATATCTTTTAGTATAGGTACCCAGATCCCTCACATTCAAGGATATCAATTTGTAGAGGACTATTCATAGAAAAGTAAGCGTGAACGTGAATTAAAATGCTCCCCCCTGCAAATTATTGGCATAGACCCAAGAATCAACTCTTAATACACAATTAGGAACTTCCATCCATCCCGGACAGGAATAACAGAACATACATTGGCATATTAGTCTAATCAAAACAAAGTGCCAGAATGTGCACTACTACACCCCAAATCCCCAACAGACACTAATGAGTGCCCCCCACCAATGCACAAAAAAGCAAAATCAAGGTTATACAATCTCATCTTCCCCACTCAAAGATTACAACCCCACTACCCAGAGGGATCTGGGGTCAGTTTTGCAACCAGTTTCAACCCAGAAGTAATCATCCCTCCGAAAAGGGGAGAAATTAGATCAATGTTGAGGTGTAGGACCAACAAGGTCATTGATTATTAAGAACAGGAAGAGCTCACCAATTAGGATGTCACAGTTTCAGGTACCATGTCAGTGGTCTGTGGGGGAGATCCCAGGTCACTCCTGTCATGAGTAGTCACGGTGATCAAAGTCTTAGGCACCAGGGAGTGTTCTTCTGTGGCAGAGTCTATGGTGCCACCCTCTCTGATCACTATGTGGCCAAGCCCCCGTTGCTCTCTCTGGCGGGCATATCTGGCCCGAGGGCGGCCGTTTGAGCCCTTCCTAGAGCGATCGTGGAACGGGTCCACAGTACTCAATGGACTTGCCAAGATTTGGGGGGAGGTGCCCAGCCAGGACTATACCTCGTCCAGTGGCTCAAAGAATTATGATTTTCCATTGGCCAGAACTCAGAACTTTGCATAATATAATAACATGTATTTGAGTTACATCTCGTGGAGCTTCTTTTTCACAACAATGAAGGACTCGCATGGGTTCTGTATCTTATATGTGTAGTCCAGGTAGATGTTTTAGTTCTCAAACTGCTGGACTGAAAGTTCCCTGGTGGCTTTGAGGATGAAGACTCTGTCACAGTAGTTAATATTCCTGGCAATGAGAGCCCTGGATGGGGCCCCTTGTGGTAGGATGGGGACCAACTCCTGGTATGTCCTTTCCACAACAAAGATCGCCAGAAGGCCTCTAGGGTGCAGGGTGTTCTGCATCCAGTGCTCAAGAAAGTGCTCCGCTGACTGCCCCCCATTCCAGAAATCCCAAAAGCTGTACAATGTTGCGCCGCAAACGCCCTTCAGCATCCTCATCTCGGTTCTGTGTATTCATGACCACAGACATTTGTGATACCTGTTGCTTCAATTGCTAAACCTCCAGTTGCAAGGTACTAATGTTGGACTTCGCATTGTCTAATTTGTTGGCTACTTTGCATAAGTCTGCATGTAGGAGATTGATTTAGATGGATACACCCACTAAAGTGCTTCCCTAAACCCCTGAATGGCCACCAGTAAAGCCGCTCTGGATGGTTCCACCTCCCTCTCCGGGGACTGTTCCGGCAAAGAGGCCCAACCCTGCTGCGTAATTCTATGCGGGAACGTTTAACCTCGATGGTTTGGAGCCCCAAATTGTGGAATTGCTCCGATACTTATACTTGGGGACAAACGCAACCGTGAGAGATGGGCTCATGGAGAATGCACTGAACATTTTAATTTTAAGAGGTGTGAGACAGGCGTGTGTTTTGGCCCCCACCCTGCTTCTTTTAGATAGAAATGGTTTGCACAATTAACTAGTGGAAAGATGTAAGGATCTACGTGGATGATGTGGTGCTCATGGCCCGTACTATGAACGGTCTCCGCGAGGTGGTTAAGGCGTATGGTGATTTCATATCTAATTTAGACTTAGCGATTAACAGCAGTAAGTCCCATTTTATGGTCTGTGGCAAGCCACTGAGCAAAGCGGGTGCTTTGAAGATCAACAACCAAATCATCAGCTGTGTGCAGGAATTTCCTTATCTAGGGGTAACTCTTGATGAAAAAGGAACATGGAAGCCCTGCATTTCAAGGTGATGTGCGCGTTTTAATGCCACTTTAGGAGCTACTTTTTAGTTTGCCGTAAGAGTGGCAAATAAACCTATTCAGCCTTTGCTTGAGGTGTATAGACGTAAATGCCTCCCGGTTCTTAGGTGCGAGGCACCACTCTGAGGCTATTCGGGTAGCACGGCCCTCCAGATAGAGGAAAATCGCTTCTGCAGAAGGTTATTGGGCATGGGACAAAATATCTCCGGGTTTTGCCTACACGAGGAATTGAATTTGGGGTTCGTGGATGATGGGATTAAGATTGTGCCCCTTATGCTGTGGATTTCTACCTGGTCAAATGGGTGTGCCTCCCTAAATAAGGAAATGGTGCATGACTGTTTGGCATGTGCTCGAGCGCTGGATATCCCCTGGTTGGCGTATATAAAAGAGGTCGCCACATCCCTTGGTCGCCCAGAAATGTTTTATGCCCCACAATGTTTAATACGTACCGATAAATGATGGGCAAAGGAGAACTTTTTTAAAAATTCTGGGAGCTAAAAGGGAAGCAGAGGTATTAAGGAAACCAATGGTGAGGGATTTCTTAATGCTAAAGGGGCAGGTGGCTCCAGAGCAGTACTTTTTGATGGTACGAAATGTGTGGGAAAGGTCACTCATTACTTGCTTCCGATTAGGAGTAATTAGAAGTAATTTGTGCTTCCTGCTTCGTCAGTATGATTTGAAATCCATACAAACTTGCCCGTGTGATAAGGTGTTGTCACAGTCTTTAATACATTTTACCATGTTTTGTGATTTTTATGCACAGTTTAGACAAAGATTTTTACTCTCCCCCCCCTACTGAGAAAAAAGGGTTTCGTACAGTAACGGCCAGCCTATTTGTGGTTGCGTATGGTCCCGGATGTGTTGGTGTGTCGGGGGGGTGGGGTCCTTCTTAAAAGGAGCTATAGGTCCGTGTAACAGTGTAAATTCTTTTTAATTATTAAATACGTTTATTTTTCAAATTTTGACTGTAAATGAAATTGGATGCTTTTAAGATTTTAAATATGTAAGTTTTTATTCTTTTTTAAATGTTTTGTATTTTATATGTTGTGTATTTATGTGATCTATGGTTAATATTATATAACCGAATAAAGAATTGGATTGGATGTGTGATAAGTTACTTGAAGATGGTTGTCCTTCAGTCATTTTCCCATCATTTAATTTTTAGATGCATTTTTAATATTTAATCAGAATTGTTGTTTTGGGAAATTAGAGCTGACCCTTTACAATATGAACAAATCAAATTAGTTTATGTTGTAAACTCAAGCTTGTTTTCTTTTAGTTTGCATGTTGTGGCTGGTGGCCAGTTTTCCTGCGTAATTTTTAATCTAATGGAAACCATACTTGATATATCAAGATAGAGTAGGTTAGTGGATGCAATAATGCATTGAATGCTGTAAATATGATAATCTCTGTTTTAATTATTTTCAATTTCTTATTATTTTTCCATTAATTAAATCCTGGCCATTTTACTATTAATATTAATTTGTGATAAAAGAGACGTATTGAGTTTCACAGCTTACTCTATGTATTAATGTGCAATGATGAAAATAAAATATTATTGTAAAAATCCAAGAGGCAAGTGTGCTAGTGTGTCCTGTAACATTCTGTCTTTTTTTTTAAGGAACCAAACGGGTGGCGTAATGATTTTTAAGACATACTTTCAGTGTCTCCTCAGAGAGACTTTTACGTTTTTGTAATACCTAGTTACAAATTAAACGATGCTTCTGAGTCATTTGCTAGTCTGAGCAAATATTGTGTTCTTTTTAGACTCTGAAGCATTGATGCAGGTAGATAATATACATGAAAAGTGTTTGTCCTGCCCTAAGTGTAGACAAATTAAGTGTGGTGCTTTTTATGGCCCCCTATGTGTTTTTCTTTCTATGTATTATTCACACACAGTGCATTTACAACCGGAGAGTGCTCTGCTTGTGCAGAATAATCTGTTTTATATTGGGTGCACATTTCCAGATGCCTTTTGCCTCTACTTTGCGTATTATTAGCTGGAGTTTGGGGGTAAAGCTTTATGTATCCATATTGCTTATTAGTAACTGCACTTTCAAGGTAAAACTTCCCAACTGAGGTGTCGTAATTAGACCTCCGTTCCCATGCTCCGATTCCACCTTCAACATATAATAGTACTTCTGATGCTTTATTGTGTCCTGTAAAAGTTGCTACTTGTGATTTGCCCAGCACTGGGTTATCTGAGAAACTGGTCCCACCAGTTCCATAGGAATATTTTGATGTACATGGTATATGAGCTCTCCTCAATTGAGGATAGAGAGAGATGAAATGCTGGGGAGATTTTCTCCCTCAGCAGACACTCCCCTGAAGAACAGTGGGTCTGCAGGAAGGATCTCAGATGACATTAGATAGCACTGCAGCTAAGCAGCACAGTGACAGAATTGCCAAATGGCAAATAGGGAGTTTAGACTAATACTTTAGGGATGTTTGGTAAATAATGTGTCAGGTGTACATTCTGTTTGTTCTCATACTATATCTTGTTGATGAGTTATCACTTAATGTGTTGATAATTTTAGTGCATATAATTTACCTCATATTAGCACATACTATATCAATTATAGTTTACTACATAGGGGGATGTGTGTGTGTGTGTGTTTTTGGGGGGTTGTATGTGTGTGTACTGGTTCTAGATGGGGGAATAAGGTTACTTATTATAGCCTACAGGAGCTTCTCTGACAGTTATGTCATTTCCAGTAGCCTGAAAAGTGTAGCCGAAAAAAGGAGTGGGAAGTACCTGTTCATGGTCCATTTCTCTGCAGAGATCAAGTCTGTTTACACATCTCTATGGATTTAGGGTATCTACACAGATTTGAGCTTCAAAAAGAGGCAGTGTACACGATACAAGGATCTGTTGAAATACATTTTGTTAAATTTTTCTTTAAAAGCCTCTCGCCATGGGGCAAGTAACTTCTCCAGAAGAGTTGTTTTACTCTTGTTGATAGTGATAGTCACCTTTGGTTTTATCAGGGTGGACATATGGTGGTATAAAGCATTCTCTATGCATCTCTAAATAAGTCTGCCATTAAAAGATCCATCAAATGCATGCATGAAATACTATATATATATATATATATATATATATATATATATATATAAATACTGATGGTGACTTAATTTCTTTAATATTAAATTCTATTCTGCATGATCCACAGCCCCTGCATAGTGCATTAAGGAGACTATCAATTGGCCAAAATATCAACACCATGCCATATAAAGGCACATCAATGTTTAGCAAGAATATTTCAAAACCACTTGCATGATCTTGACCACTTGGATTAATTTAAAATTAAAATTAAACCATGGATTAGGAATTATGGAAATCTAGATCTATTTGCGTTCTAATCCAGCCTTGGTGGAAGATGAAGCTTTCACTTATTGTCCCTTAAGATATCACCAGAAATAATGGTCAGTTGAATGTACATTAAGTTTGGGATTATTGTTTGCTTAAAATGAACATTCCTTGATTCCATGGTCTGAGTCCTGGACCCACCAATGTGATCTTTATCAGTTGGAATTCTGTGTCACACTTTTTCCTATATGTATACCATTATAAATGGGTTTTTGTAAACATATTTGTGTATATAACATATAAACACGAGTGTATAGAGAAACCTTTAATCTTATTTTATTTTTTTGCGTTTTGGGAAATAATCATTAAAGTGCTCATTATAGTTAGTTATGAATGTGCAATATTGAATCAACCCAATATCTTTCCACCCAATTTACACTAATCCTTAGCTGAAAACTAACACAATCCAGAAATGTAACCTCTAACCTAACAACAGATTTTACCCTTATGCTAACTCTTATCCTAATTCCACTTATAATCCTGTAACTAATGCTACATAAACCGTAATTTCAACTCTTAGCATTTTAGCTAATGAAACATTGCTGCTCTATTTATAAATGAAGATGTGTTGTTTCATCATTCTGTATTTTTCCTTATTAGTATCTTAACAATCTTAATTTTCATGTTTCTTTATTTTGTATTTGTCATTATGGTTTTTATTTGCCATGATTTCATTTTCCCTATGCCACCTCATGGGCTTGAGGAACAGAGAACTGTTGTAGCAGTGATTTATCTTAAGGAGTATAATGCCAATGTTATTAATGCAATTGGGCAGCAAAAATACTTTTTAGGCCACTGCCTTCTGAGCACATAGTCAACGTTGTTATTTGTGTTTCTAGAAGTTGGTACAAAAACAAAAGTTTTAAGTTGAAAACTGTTGTATTGTTGAGCTTAACTAAACAATGTGAAGAACTTGTTCCTCCCTCAATCCCACAGGGTTGCACTGATTATGTATTCAATGTGAAGATTTTTTATTTATTTAAGGTGATTGTCCTGCGGAGTCAAGATCGCTGGTGATGGCCTGAATTAATTATGGAAAGACAGCCTGTGCAGTTACTACCCAGTTTCACTCCATACACAGCCTAACATTCCACCCTTTTTGTAAATCTCTGGTACAAAAAAATCAAACTTCAAAATAACAAAACATAGTTTACATATACAAAGACAGCCATCATCACTCGTACATTAATACAGATACTTTTAAAAATATGGGGAGTTCATTGTCCTTGTACATATGTCTCTTCGCTTCATTATTATTGTGAGCAAGCCATGATTGCATAGTCAGTCCAACTTGCATCCCACTAGGAAGTCGTCATCCAATAGAAGTAAGTACTGGGGCAACTGCCCCTTATAAATCTCCTTGTGACTGTTATTCAAGGCTCATTTTATTTTGTAAAAACTCCATCAATACTTAAGTTGACACATTTCACCTTAAATTATAAAAGGCCTCCTCAGGACTAGGAAGACCAGAGAAACTAAACAACAAATGGAACTTTCCATAAATCATAGTTGTTAGAAATGGGGTCTTTGGTTGGTTGGCTAACCCCTGTCCAAGCAAGGACCCTCACTCTAGTCAGGGTAAGTCACACACACTCCAAATTATCCTGTGCCCACCCTCTGGAAGCTTGTCACTGAGCAGTCAGGCTTAACTTAAAAGGCAATGTGTAAGGTATTTGTGGAATAAATCATACAATAACACAATATAGCACCACAAAAATACACCACACAGTGTTTAGAAAAATATATAATATTTATCTGGATAAATGCAGGTCAAAACGATTACAATGCAATAAGCAGATGTTGAGATATCACTGTAAAAGTGATATAAAGTGTCTTAAGTCTTTGCAAAACAAGTAAATGTCTCTTAAAAACAACAAAGGTCTCTTGCAAGCACAAAGTACTTGGTTCACGTTCAAAATCTTCGCAAGGGACCACAGAGAAGGCGATGCGTGGAAAACGGGGAGGTATGCGTCGGTTTCGCCCCTTCGCACACCAACTTGCATCTTTATCTTCCACGCAGGGGAAGGCTTTGCGTAGATTTCCGGCGTGCGGTCTTGGTTCTTCTTCAGGTTGCGGGGTTTTCTGGCACCCCAGGGACTGTGCGTGGAATTCTGGACTTGCGGAGCGAAGTCACAAGCGCTGGGTCAATCCAGTGGGCCTTGCGTGGAAATATCTCCCGTACTGCAGGCGCTGCGTCGATTCCTCTCTGGAAGTCAGGCTGCGTCATCGCGGGTCGGCTGTGCGTCGATCCTGTGGGCCGTGCGTCAAAGTTCTGGTTGCAACGCAGGCGCTGCGTCGATCTTCTCCTTGCGAAGTTGCGCTGCGTCATTCCGGTTCGGCATGCAGTGAATTTCTCACCACGGGGCAGGCTGTGCGTCGTTTTTAGCAGATAGTGCGTCAAATGTTCACTGCACAAGGAGTCCAGTTGCAGGAGAGAAGTCTTTTTGGTCCTGAGACTTCAGGAAACAGGAGGCAAGCTCTATACAGGCCCTTGGAGAGCACTTCTAAGCACAGCCAGGGAGCAGCAAGGCAGCAGGGCAACAGCAAGGCAGCAAGTCCCAGTGAGTCTTTTGAGCAGCCAGGCAGTTCCTCTTGGTAGGTCTGGTTCAGGGAATCTTCACCAGCAGGTTTCTTGTCCAGAAGTGTCCGTGAGGTAGAGTGTCTACCCCAAGAAGTGTCTAAAGTCTGTGGTTTTGGGTCCTCTTTTTATACCCATTTTAGCCTTTGAAGTAGGCCTACTTCAAAGGAAAGTCTCACTTGTTTGTGAAATCCTGCCTTGCCCAGGCAAGGCCTCAGACACACACCAGGTGGCTGGAGTCTTCATTGTGTGAGGGCAGGCACAGCCCTTTCAGGTGCAAGTGACCACTCCTCTCCTCCCTCCTAGCACAGATGGCTCATCAGAATATGCAGGCTACACCCCAGCCCCCTTTGTGTCACTGTCTGGAGAGAGGTGCAAACAGCCCAACTGTCAAACTAACACAGATAGGAAATCCCCAAACAAGCAGAGTCACAAAAATGGTTCAAGCAAGAAAATGCCCACTTTCTACAAGTGGCCTTTTCAAACACACAATCTCAAAATCAACTTTACCTAAAGATGTATTTTTAAATTGGGAGTTCAGAGGTGCCAAACTCCACGTCTATCTGCTCCCAAAGCGGAGCTACACTTTAATCGTATTTAAAGGCAGCCCCCAGGTCAACCTATGAGAGAGATAGGCCTTGCAACAGTGAAAACTGAATTTGGCAGTATTTCACTGTCAGGACATATAAGACACATTGTTATATGTCCTACCTTAACCATACACTGCACCCTACCCATGGGGCTACATAGGGCCTACCTTAGAGGTGTCTTACATGTAGGAAAAGGGAAGGGTTAGTCCTTGCAAGTGGGTACACTTGCCAAGTCGAATTTACAGTTTAAAACTGCACACATAGACTCTGCAGTGGCAGGTCTGAGACATGATTACAGGGCTACTTATGTGGGTGGCACAACCAGTGCTGCAGGGCCACTGGTAGCATTTGATTTACAGGCCATTGGCACCTCTAGTGCACTTTACTCAAGACTTACCAGTATATCAAATGTGGCAATCATGGATAAACCAATCAACAGTAAAATTTATACAGAGAGCATATGTATTTTAGCAGTGGTAAATTGCTCAGAGTTCAAAACAGGCGCAGCCCGTCCTTTAGGGCGGAGGGGCCACGCCCCCACCACCTTTTGCCCCTCTTGAAGAGTCTGTTAGGCTGAACAAAGGTCAGCCTGACGGACACTCTTCATGTTCAGGTCAGGCAGCCAGGAGCAGACATGTGCGATTTGCGCAGACTCCTGGCTGCCTGAGCTGACCTTTGCTGGGCTGAGGAGGTCACAGCTCCTATGGGCGTGACCTCCTCGGCTCAGCAAAGGTGCCTCGAGGCCCTCCCCTGGGTGACGAAGAAAGCGTCACCCATTGACTTCGACCTGGGCGCTTCAGGTTTAAGCCCTGAAGCGCCCAGGGCGAGTGTCAATCAGTGACACTTCGTCACAGAGTGGGGTGGAGTCACCAGTCTCACTGACCCCATCCCATTTTGTGACGAGGCTATGACTGCTGCCTTCCCTCACTGGCTGACCTAAGGTCAGCCAATGAGGGAAGGCTGCAGTCCAAACCCTCCTGGGACCTGGAGGCTGAAGGTAAGTGTGTGTGTGTGATCTTTTTAAATGAATGTTTGGTGCATGCGTGCATGTTTGAATGTTATGAGTGTTAATGGATGTACGTGCCTGCGTGTGTGAAAGAATGAGTGTGTGTGTGTGATGTTTTAAAATGAATGTTTGGTGTGTGCGTGCATGTTTGAATGTTATGAGTGTTGTTAATGGATGTGCGTGCGTGCATGTCTGTGTGTGAAAGAATGAGTGCATGTGTGTGTGCTTCCCGCCCGCCCCCTTCTTCCTAAAGCTGCCGGCGGCCACTGGTTCAAAAGCCAACAAAAACAGGTCAGGAAAAATAGGAAGGAGGCAAAATGTTTGGGGATGACCCTGCAAAAAGGGCCAGAGATTAAAATGCCTCTATGAGAAGCTGGCCTGGTTTGTAGTGGGTACCAGAGGTACTTACACCTTATACCAGGTCCAGTGATCCACCTTAATGAAATGTAGGCATTGTCTAGCGGCTTAGGCTGTCTAGGGGTAGCTGTAGCAGAGCAGCCTAGGCTGAACTAGGAGACATGCAAAACTCTTGCAATACCAGTGAAGTCACACAGTACTGATACACAAGAAAGACAATACACAGTGTTACCAACAATAAAGGTACTTTATTTTAGTAACACAAGGCCAAAAATATCTTAGAGGCTATACTCACTCTGGAGGTAAGTATTATGCACAATATATACACTAGTAACCAATATCACGTAAGTAAACAGTCATAGAATAGTGCAAACAGTGAAAAACACAATAGGTTGTAATGGGCCTAGGGGCAACACAAACCATATACTAAAATAGTGGAATGCAAATGTCTGTTTCTCCCCTAGGCAAGTGTAGTGTGTAGAGGGGCGCTGGGATTGCAAGAAACACCAAAGGTAAGTAAAGTACCCCATCCCAGAGCCTAGGAAAACAGGAGCAAAGTACAGCAAGTTTCCTCAGAACACACTAGATGTCCTGGTAAAGGATTATGCAAAAAACAAGCAAGACTGCAAGACACCAGTGATGGATTTCTGGACCTGAAGACCTGTGGAGAGAGGAGACCAAGTCCAGAAGTAATTGAAGAGTCCCTGCTAACCCGGATGAAGGTGCAAAAGTCGATTCGCCAGTTGGATGAAGAAGTCAGAAATGCACCAGAGAAGACAGCTGCGGGTTCCTGCCTAGTGCAAGAGATGTCCCACGTCGAGTCATTGGATGCAGGCTGGTTTTCGTCATTGGATTCCGCCAACAAGCCTTGGCACCAATGTCGCGGTTGGCGGGAATAGGCGCTACCTGGGCCCAGGAGGGACCTGGGTGCCTCAACTCCAGCTGAGGGGGCTCCCAGCACTTTAGAGAGCCCTCAGAAGACCAGGCAGCACCTACAGGAGTCCCAGAACACAGGGACAGAGGAATTGCAGAATGCAGTTGTTGCAGCACTACACAAAGGATCCCACGCCTGCCGGAGAACAACTCGGGGAGCTGAGCGTCACAGGATAGAGTGCTGGGCACCTGGGCTACACTGTGCACGAAGGATTTCTAGAAGAAGTGCACAGAAGCCCAAGGAGCTGCAGAACACACAGTGGATAGGGGTACTCTCTGGCACGGGAAGGCAAGCACTTACCTCCACCAAATTTGGACAGCTGGACGTTTGGACAGTCAGGATCACTTTGGTCCACCACCTGTGTTCCAGGGATCACGCTTGTTGACAGGAGAGGAGGCCCAGAGTACCAGTTGTCATTGCAGAAAGGTGCCTGCTGAAGCAGGGAAGTGACTCCGTCCCTCCACTGGAGATTCCTTCGGTCCTTCTGGTGCAGAATGAAGACAGGCAGTCCTCCAAGCAAGCAGAACCTGGAAATTGTTGCAGTTGCTGGCTAGAGCTCAAGTTGCAGGGTCACATTAGCCTTCTTGCATACTTTGTTGCAGTTACAGCATTCCTGGAGCAGCCTGCGGTTGATCCAATGGTCAGAAGCTGAAGCTGAAGCAGAGGATGCAGAGGAGTCCTGGTGGAGTCTTGCAAACCAAATCTGAGGAAACACCCAGAGGAGAGACTCTAAATAGCCCTGAGAGGGGGGATTGGCTGCCTAACCAGGTATGTCAGGAGGGGTCTCTGACATCACCTGCTGGCACTGGCCACTCAGATGCTCCCAGAGGGTCCCCACACCTTGGAATCCAAGATGACTAACACCAGGGACACTCTGGAGGAGCTCTGAGCACCACCCATGGGCTGGTGATGGACAGGGGAGGGGTCACTCCCCTTTCCTTTGTCCAGTTTCGCACCAGAGCAGAAACTGGGGGTCCATGAAACGGTGTAGACTGGATTATGCAAGGAGGGCACTCTTTGTGCCCTTCAAAGCATTTCCAGAGGCTCTGGGAGGATACCCCTCCCATGCCTGTAACATCTATTTACAATGAGAGAGGGTGTAACTCTTAAAGGAAATGTATTGTTCTGCCTTCCTGGTATTGAGCTGCTCAATCCCCAGGAGGGTAGAAACCTGTCTGTGAGGTGGCAGCAGCTTGGGCTGCCTGGAAAACCTCAGAAGGCTGTAAGAGCAATGCTGGGGGTTCTCTAAGGAGCACCCAGAGTGCATGGAATCATACAACCAATGCTTTCAAAAGCATTGGGATCGGATTCCAACATGCTTGATACCAAACATGCCTATGTTTGGAGTTACCATTATGTTGCTAGACATAGGTATTGACCTATGTCCAATACACACGTAAAATGGTGTCCCTGTACTCACAATGTCTGGGAAAATGGGCTTGGAGTTCATGGGGACAGCTCTGCAACTGCAGGGGTGCCCTGAAAATAGGTACTTTGCGTCCTTTTCTCTTGGCCAGAAGGCCTGCCATAGGGGTGACTTGTAAGTGACGTGCTGCAGTGAAAAGTGGCAGTGAAAGGGTGCTTGCACCTTTTCACACAGGCTGCAATGGCAGTCCTTCAGAAACCTTTGCCTGGGCTCCCTATGGGTGGCAAAATATATGCTGCAGCTCTTAGGGATCTCCTGGAACCCCAATGCCCTGGATGCCTAGTTACCATATACTAGGGACATACAGTGTGGCACCAGTGTGCCAATTGTGGGATGAAATACAGAGTTTTGGGAGAGAGCGCATAATCACTGGGCTCCTGATTAGCAGGATCCCAGTGAACACAGTCAAACACACTGATATCAGGAAGAAAAAGGGGGTAACCATACCAAGAAAGAGGGTACTTTCCTACAAATGAGGAAAAATGTGGCCCAATGTAGAAAGTCTCATAGCCCCCTGCTAGGCAGAGCCGCACTCTTCAAGATGATCATACTCCCAAATTTCTGTATACACTCCAAAATAGATCCTACGAGGTACCAGACACAGTGTTGAAGGCAGTGGAGTCTTCTATAGGGACACTGATGTGGGCCGACGGGGCACTGGGGATAGCCCACTACACCCTGATGAGAGAGCACTGAGACAGGATTGCGCTTCCAAATCTACCATTATTGGGCAGCCCAGTAGCTGATAGCGAACAAATGGGCTTTTGCATCCAAAACGGAGCCAGCACTGAGACCTGACAGGAGGAGAATGGATGAGGGGAGCTACTCCTGCCCAGCTTGCCGAACCCTGACGGCCATGTTCGGGAAGCGACAATGAGGGTGATGGGTTTGGGATGAGCTTAATCCTAGAAAAAACTGTTTTGGAGTTCCATATTCTGGGCAAGATAAAGAGCGTTGAGGTCTGCGAACTACCATTTTTCCTTTAAGGAAGCGGTGAAGTTGATGGTTGCTTCATGATGGTAAACCTTCCGCTTCTTTCTAGTAGCTCAGCAAGTTTTAGTTTTGTAAAATGGTCCCTTATGTTTTAGTAGCTCAGCAGAAACAACTCTGGTCGTTAGCATCGAACACGGTATCCAGATAGGATGAGGATTGTTGTATTGTTCTTCTTCGGTCCCTTTACTTCCAATAACCCAGTAAATGACCCATACTCTTCCCCTGTAAAATCGGACTTCAACTTCCTATGTTTAGTTGACGATCAATGTTTAAACCATTGAACCTTTAGGTAGGCCCACAAAGATTCACCAACTACTTTGTTCTTTTTTTACTACACGTCTTTATTAGATTTTTCCAAAACATTACAGGTACATTTGATCCTGTGCCTATTAGTATACCCAGGTTATATGGCAGTATTATCGCGCTGTCTCTTTATAGAACAGATCTTCAGAGTTTTCCTGTCCTATTCACACAAACCACATTTTGGCCAGTCCTTTTGACTAGTATAAAACAAATATTAACAAGGTAATAAACAGTAAGAAGTACATGCTTACAACAGCCACATAACAGCTTTTAGTGAATCCCCGGTATTCAAACCAAAAATGCAAAGCCACTCATGTGTTTATTTAAGGTTTCAGTTATTCTAGTTGGTAACTTTAGACAGTAAGTACACACTATGCACATATACGAGAGGTCCCCTTCCAAATATCTTTTATGATTTGGGATTAGGTAGTGTGGGGTTCATGTCTGTCTCTGGATCACCTCCCTGCCTGTTTCAATGCTCATCTATTTCTCACTTGGCCCATTTCAATTCGTCTCTGTGCCTATCCGCCATCAATGGGGGCATTGGCAGATATCCATGACATGGATATGCATCGTTTTACTAGTACCATGGCCAAACATAAAAATCAAAGGATGTGTTTAGTCTTTTTTTTGTGGTAGGTCATGTGTTTAATGAGCAATGCACAAACAAGTTGAAGTATTATGTGTATCATTTTTTGCCGAATTATGGAATATTTCCATGTCCAGTGATATTGGGGTATCACTGGGCATCTAGAGACTGTATGATAAAAATAACCTCTAGATTTCATGCATCTGGGATACTTAGTCGAGGAGCCGGCATACATGTGGCTAATCCATTTTGGCCATTTTGGCCTCTGGTGCGTGTGGTGTAGATCAGTGGTTCCCAACCTTTTGACTTCTGTGGGCCCCCACTTTATCATTAATAGAACCCAGGGACCCCCACTGAATCATCATTAGAATCCGGGTACCCCCACTGAGTCATTACTGGAAGCATGGTACCTAATTTGTCATTATTTGTTAATATTTTTTAATTTTCTAAGCAGTCGCGGACCCCCTGAGAAGGCTTCGCGGACCACAGGTTGGGAACCACTGGTGTAGATAGTTGAATTGGGTAAATTGCAGTATTTCATTCTGCGACATTTGTTTCACAGATCTCAGACACTTCACCCATTTCGTTTTTGCCAGCTCACTTTCAACTATAGTCTCCCACCATTCTTTAAGCACTTTTGTTTAAGATTACTAACTATGTAATAATGCTTTGTATAGTTGAGTAATTGTGTGTCTTTTATGACTATGTGTCAATATTACCTTTGTTGTGCCAGGCATGTCATTGGTCGTACAGCACATTTGGGTCATCGATTTAGTCAGAGCAGAGTATAAAAGAAACTGGTCTAATTCTATGTGTGTTCATTAAACTACCAAAATACATCAGCTTACCATCTCCCACCAACCTTCCCCCCCTCCCAACCTCCAAGGCAACTTTGGTCCAGGTGTGAGTGTGATACATAATATTCAGATTTGGGGTATCTTGGCATTGCCCATATGGGCATCTCAGATGAGTACTGGGGCGTCCTGGGACTGGAAGGCACATATTTCGGCCAGCTTCATTTGACAGTAGCCAGCAGCAGATGATCTACTTTTTTGCTGACCTCTGCCCAGTAGCCTTTCCAAAGCATTATCCCCTCCCAGCTCCAGCAATACATCCTCTTTCTCCGAGCCAATTCCTGTGGTTAACCATCTCATTGTAGCTGAGCAGCAGCCTAGTATAATTCATAGTTTGGGCCCCCAGACCTCCCTCTATATGGAGTGCATATAATTTCAGTAATGCAGGCACCAAATGGTTAGGACAAGAAAATCCCAACATTCTAAATGTGAACTTTCCCGAATTATGATATAAAATACAACTTTAGTAATAATTTTAATTTACAATTCCATAGACATCAAATACAATATTCCTGCCTGCTTCCAGTTGAAAGTAATCACTTGATGAATGTAATAGGTTAACCAATGTTATCCCATGGGTGAGGTAGGCCTTACAGTAGTAAAAAACTAATTTGAGTTTTTCAGTACCAGGATATGTAAAACTTAAAAGTACATGTCCTACGTTTTAAATAAACTGCACCCTGCCCTCTGAGCTGTTCAGGGCCTACCCTAGGGGTGTCCTATATGTTTTTAAAAGGGAGGTTTGGGCCTCGGAAGAGGTTTATCATGCCATGTCCAAATGGCAGTTGAAAACTGCATGCACAGGCTGCGATGGCAGGCCTGATACAGCTTTAAAAGACTACTCAAGTGGATGGCACAATAAGTGCTGCAGGCCCACTTGTGACATTTAATTTACTGGCCCTCGGTACAGATAGTACCCGTTTACTAGAGACATATAAGTAAGTTAAATGTGCCAATGGGGTGTAAGCCAATTACCAGTGGTAAAGTCCTGAAAGCAAACAAAAACATGTTTAGAAAACATGGAAGTGAATGCAGAAAGTTTCAGGATTACCCTGCGGAAAGGGCCAAGTCCATCATGACCCACTTAAGCCAAAAGCCAGGGTAGACTAATCAGTACCTTAATGAGCTTCCCTGATTAGATGATTGAACATGTATGTAGGCCCTGCTAAGCAGGGATACTTGTCAGTTCTATACCTCTCTGAACTCAGCTGGATCCCTCTGTCTACACTGTCCTGAGCCACTGGACTGACCCATACGGAACCCTTCCCCTCACTTGTAGAATCCATCTGTGATGCACCTAATCTTAATTAGCGGTCAAATGCCCCCAAGTAGGCATACAGTACCACCATGGCCAGCAAGTTAATGTAGCCCATTCCTTGCCTTCGATCAGACTTCTGCCCCCAAACGAAGGCAAACTCTGCCCATAAGAACAACAACCAACAGAGACAGCAGTCAGTGTCAAGCGCCAGTTCCTAGGTCATCCAGTAATCTCTGACCTCTCAGGTTTCTAAGACTTGGGAGGGGTGGGGGGCAGTGGCCCGGTTGTTAGGCACCTTTCTTCTACTGCCCTTTCCACTAGTCCACGGGTGGTATTCTGAGGTTGTTCACTCAGCCCAGTATCTTTACTCTAAGGCTGAATAGGTGCCTGGACAACCAGAACTTACATGGGAAACCACCACTTCAAGCGTGACACACATTGTGTTGTGCAGGGATCTGCCTGGCACAAATCTCCAGCACTCTGTCCCTGTGACAGTGAAGGGATCATTTCCAGGTCAGAAGGGGCCTCACCAGGATCCACTGGTTCTCCCACTGTTGACTGTTTCCACTTCCTCCTTCTCCATCTAGGCCTCTTTACCCCCAGAAAACCCTACCCCCAGAAAATGGATGTTTTAGGGTACCCTGGTCAGCCCCCCCTCCCAGCTCTCCTGACACTGTGAAGCGCCCTTTGGATGGTCTCATGGTACAAACCAGGTCGTCTTGCTTGTCCCCAGGACAGAGCTCACTTCTGTGTGACTGTCCCGGTTACCATCCTGATCACTTCCCCAGCTGTTACACAATGCCATTGTCTACAGTAGCAATCACTAACCTTTTCAGTACTGAGAGCAACTTCCGATCAGTGAAGTTCATCATGAGCTGCGAAAGGAGGGCAACTTGTGCACTGCAAGCTAGACATCAACCGAAACAGGTAATACATAACAGCCATAGCAGCAATGGCCCTGATAACAAGATATTGTAAAACGTCTGATGATTTGTGATTTATCACTCAAATATCAGACTGAATATATTTTGGAAATTGAGCCATTTTTCTCCAAACATCAGCTTATGATTTCCTAAAATAAACACATTTTTTTGCCTTAAATACAAATTCTTATTTTTGGTATACATATATCAATAGAATCGTTCAGAAGCTTTTGATTTAGTAGGCTTGGCTGGGAAGAGGAGAGCACATTTTTGTCTTAAATACACGCTCTCAATTTTGGCATACATATGTTAATTCAACCAATCAAAAGCTTCTGATTTAGTAGGCTTGGCTGGACAGAGGAGAGCTACTTACAGGTAGCTGGAAAGCTACCAGTAGCTCACGAGCTACTCATTGAAGAAGCTTTGTTTAGAGTGATTTTCTACATAAGTTGTTTATGACTGTTTATGAACTGTTATGACAGGTTTGGAATTGGAATTACCAAATGTGTTCTAAGAGCTCAGGAACCTTGCACAGTGATTGCAGTTAGATATGCCAGCACATTGCCTAGAAGTGTGTGAACTACTGTTGTTAGCTCCCCTCACTGAAGAACGGTGGCTTTACGGTGCATCAGCATCTGCTGTTAACTCACTGTCAGCAAGGCGAGGGAATATGGTTACAATAATTAACACTGCGCTCACAAGATAGTTATGACAGGACAGTAAGAAGAGGTAAAATTTGGGTCAGCTGTCGCTCTCAAAGGCAGGCCTGGCTACTGTCATCCTCACATACCAAAGATCAAAGACAGAACCTTTGATGCCTACCCAAGACACACTGATTTCTTGATCCCAGGAACTCGTTGGATATGTGGACCAATTTGCGGTGGTTTCTCTTTGATGAGAAGAGGTTAGCATTTGATGACACTGGACAAGCCCATGTGCAGGTATAAGGAGCCCGCACAGCTAAGCAAGGCTGAGCCTAACCTTGCTATAGTCTTTTCTGGGAGTGTTTTTTCTATAAGGAGTACTAGGTTTTAAAATGTTAAGATTTGGATAGCCTGGATTAAGGCATAGTGATCAACGTCTCGCAAATGGGTTACTTTTACAAGAAGGCTGTCCACCATGTAAAAAGAAGAATGATGCTGAACGTTAATAGACTAGAAGATCCTGCACAAAGCATACTTCTGTTACCTGAGTCAGAACCTGTTTTCTTAATGCTGTTCCCAAGGGTTGGGAGAAATTAACTCCTGAAAGACTGCAGGGGGATAAAGGACCAAAGGCATCTTTGAAGAAGAACCATCTTTGATTGGAGCCTTTGCTGAAAAGTGGATTTGTGAAGGTTGTCCACCACTCTTGTCTGTGGATGGGTACCCTATACAGTGTTCCCTGTAGTAAGAACTTAAACATTTTCAGTTCCCAGGGAACCAACTCAAAGGGCCTGATTACAACTTTGGAGGAGGTGTTAATCCATCCCAAATGTGACGGATATACCACCAGCCGTATTACGAGTTCCATAGGATATAATGGACTCGTAATACGGCTGGTGGTATATCCGTCACTTTACCGTCACTTTTGGGACGGATTAACACCTCCTCCAAAGTTGTAATCAGGCCCAAAGTGTTTTGCATCAAAGTTCAAGACTTTTGTGTCAGAACAGAAACAAAGTATCTCATCAGTACCAGTAGCAATGTGGCTCTAAACTCCTTGCTTCCTGACAATTTGTTATTGTAAAAGTAGTGAATAATAGCTTTTTATTTACTATTGGTATAATTAAAGAAAATGGTGACCTCCACGTTGTGCAGCAGCCTGAAGCTATGACCCTGAGGGACCCAGGCCTGGGAGTCCACCAGGCCCGGGGAGGCTTCCCCGGCCAGTTCGGGTTCAGGGTCCTTGGGATGGGCGCTCCCTTCCTCCAGCCTGCCGTACCCTGAGGGGCTCAGGCCTGGGAGTCCACCCGGCTAAGCAAGGGTTTCCCTGTCTGTTTGGGTTCAGGGGCCCTGGCGGGCCTCTGGGTGGGAGCCCCTGTCCTTGGCTTCGCCCTCTGGCCCACCAAGTGGTAAGGAACCCAGGAAAGAGTCTGGGGAAGACTCCCATGCATGGCTGTGTTCAGAGAGATCCAACCAGGCCCCTGGCCCCTGCTGAGGCTGGCGCTCCCTTCATCCAGCCTGCTGTACCCCAAGGGGCCCAGGTCTGGGAGTCTGCCGGGCCCAGGGAGGCTTTCCCTTCCGGTTTGAACCAGGAGCCCCCACCGGGCCCTGGGGTGGGTACTCCATTCCTCCAGCCTGCCGTACTCTGAGGTGCCCAGGCCTGAGAGTCCACCGGACCAAGCAAGGCTTCCCCTGTCAGTTTGGGTTCAGAGGCCCCGGCTGGGCCCTGAAGCAGGTGCTCCTTTTCTCCAGCCTGCCGTACCCCGAGGGGTCTGGGTCTGGGCCTGGGAGTCCGCTCTGGCAGGCCTGCGGCGGGGGGCCGCGTCCTGGTCTTTGTCTTCTGGCCCCTCAAAGTCAGGGCTCCTGAGGAACATTTACGCCCTCGAGGCCTGGCCACCTGGTCGCTCCGATAACTCGGGTCATCTGGTTACGCTCCATGCGTTCCTATGGCACGTCCAGATGGCCAGACTGCCCCGGATGTATCAATGAGGGCTCATTTGCTTCCTCAGACACAGCCAGGGCGCCATGAGGTCGGGTGCATTCTCGCCGATGGTCCCCTCTCTCCCTCGGTGTGCACGTAGTACAAGGAAGGGGGGGTAGCCTTCCTCCGGATTACTAGAGACAGGCTACTCCGTACCCCTTTGGGGTCCAGTGTTTCCGGAACTGGGCACCGTAAGGGCCTGGGTCAACCCGCCCTGGGAGCCCGGGTGTGCGGCTGCCTTGAAGCCCTGTCCGATGGGTCTCTCCTACAAACCTGGCTTCCCACAGAGCAAACTGACGTCCCAGAGCCTGGTGTGGGTGATCCGTTCCTCCAGCCTACTGTACCATGGAGTGCCTTGGCGTACACTTGGCCAAGGGAGGCTTCCCCTGCTGGTTTGGGTTCAGGGACCCCAGCCAGGGCTGTTGCAGGTCCCAGGGTGGGAATGCCTTTGCCTATGCTTTGTCCTCTGGCCCGCCATGTGGCAAGGTACCTGGGACGGGGTCCAGGGAGGCCTCCCCTGTGCAGCAGTGTTCAGAGAGCCCCAGCTGGGCCCCAGGCCCCCACTGGGCCCCGGGACAGGCACTCCCTTTCTCCAGCCTACCATACCCTAACGGGCCCTGGCCTGGGAGTTCACCGGGCCGGTGGATGCTTCCCCTGCCTGATCAGGTTCAGGGCCCCCCACCATGGGGCGGGCGCTCCCTCCCCTCCTCCAGCCTGCCATACCCCGAGGGGCTCGGGCCTTGGAGTCCGCCACTCCCGGGAGGCTTCCCCTTCCAATTTGAGTTCACGGACCCACAGCTGGGCCCCGGGCCAGGGCTCTAGCAGGCCCCGGGCCAGGAGTCCCCTTCCTGGTCTTAGTCCTCTGGCCCCTTGAGGCCGGCGCTCCTGGGGAGCATTTACGCCTTCGTGGCTCAGCCATCTGGTCGCTCCGACAACTCAGGTCATCTGGTTGCCCTCCATGCATTCCTATGGCATGTCCAGATGGCCAGATTGCCCCGGATGTCCTGATGAGAGCTCATTTGCTTCCTCAAACCCAGCCAGGACTCCACGAGGTCAGGTGCATTCTCGCCGATGGTCGCCTCCGACCCTCGGTGTGCACGGGATACAGGAAAGGGGGGTAGCCTTCCTCTGGATTACTAGGGACAGGCTACTCCGGACCCCCTGGGGGTCCAGTGGTTCAGGGACTGGACACTGCAAGGGCCTGGGCTGACCCCACCTGCCCTGGGGGGCCCGGGTGTGCGGCTGCCTTGCAGCCCTGTCCAATGGGTCTCTCCTCCAAACCTGGCTTCCCACAGAGCAAACTGACGTCCCAGAGACTGGGTGGATGCTCCCTTCCTCCAGCCTGCCGTACCCTGGAGGGCCTTGGCGTACTCTGGGCCAAGGGAGGCTTCCCCTGCTCGTTTGGGTTCAGGGGCCCCGGCCAGGGCTGTGGCAGGCTGTAGGGTGGGAACCCCTTGCCTGGGCTTTGTCCTCCGGCCCTCCATGTGGCAAGGCACCTGAGACGCGGTCCTGGGAGGCCTCCCCTGCGTGGCATTGTTGCGAGAGCCCCTGCACTCCCTTCCTCCAGCCTGCCATACCCCGAGGGGACAGGGCCTGGGAGTCCACCGGGCCCAAGGAGGCTTCCCCTTCCCATTCCAGTTCAGGGGCCCCGGGACAGGAGCCCCCTTCCTGGTCTTTGTCCTCTGGCCCCCCGAGGCCAGGGCTCCTGGGTAGTCTTCATGCCTTTGTGGCCTGGCCATCTGGTCACTCCAACAACTCAGGTCTTCTGGTTGCACTCTGTACGTTCCTATGGCACATCCACATGGCCAGACTGCCCCAAATGTCCCGATGAGGGCTCATTTGTTTCCTCTAACCCAACCAGGGCTCCATGACGTCAGGTGCGTTCTCCCGACGGTCCCCTCTGTCACTTGGTGTGCACAGAGTACAAGAAAGGGAGGGTAGCCTTCCTCTGGATTACTAGGGACAGGCTATTTTGGACCCCCTTAGTGTCCAGTGGTTCCGGAACTGGGCACCGCAAGGGCCTGGGCCGACCCACCCTGGGGGACCGGGTGTGCGGCCGCCTAGCAGCCCTGTCCGATGGGTCTCTACACCAAACTTGGCTTTTGAAGGAGCAAACTGACGTCCCAGAGCCTAGGGTGGGTGCTCCCTTCCTCCAGCCTGCCGTACCCTGGTGGGCCTTGGTGTACACTGGGCCAAGGGAGGCTTCCCCCACTGGTTTGAGGTTCAGGGGCCCCGGCCGGGCCCTGGGCACTAGGCCAGTGGCAGGACCCAGGGTGGCAACCCCTTGCCTGGGCTGTGTCCTCTGCCCTGCTGGGTGGCAAATAGCCTGAGACGGGGTCCCGAAGGCCCTGGGAGGGGTTTTCTGGTGTGTAAAGAGGCCTCAGGGCCTTGGGTTGGAGGTCGGTTTGGCCTACTTGGAGCCCCATGCCTGAGACCCAGCTGGGGCTTTGAGAACCCAAGCTGCAGAGTCCCCTGCAGGGGCGATTGCAGTCTCCTTATTTTAAGGCAAAATGGAAGCAGGTGACTGTCCTCTGAGCCCAGCCATCTGGCAACTCTGAGACCCCAGGGCATCTGATTGTGCTCTGTGCATTCCTATGGTGCGTCCAGATTGCCAGGCTGAACTGGGAAGGCTTACCCTGCCAGGTCATGCTCAGGGGCCACATCCTGGCCAGGGGTCGGGGTGGGAAACCCTATTCTGGGCTTCGTCCTCCAGCCCACTGTGTGGCAAGGCGCCGGGGACTAGGTCCCGTAGGGCCCAGGGAGGCCTCACCTGCATGGCTGAGTTAATGAGCCCTGACCAGGCCCTACCAGGCCCTGGGGTGGGCACTCCTTTCCTCCAACCAGCCACACCATGAAGAGACTGGGAGTCCACTGTGCTGGGGGGAGGCTTTCCCTGCCAGTTCAGGTTCAGGGGCCCCAGGGTGGGAGCCCCATCCTGGGCTTCGTCCTCCGGCCCGCCAGGTGGGAAAGTGACCGGGATGGGGTCCCGCAAGCTTTGGGAGGGCTTCGCCAGCATGTAAAGAGGCCTTGGACCCTGGGTCGGACTTCCGTCGAGGCCCACTGTGGAGCGCCATGCCTGAGGGCCAGCGGGGGCTCTGGGAACCCAGGCCATAGAGTCTCCGTCCCCTGTAGGGGAGAGCACAGGCTCCTTATGTTAAGGCACAGTGTGACCAGATGGCCGTTCTCTAAGCCTGGCCATCTGGTCATGCTTCATGCATTCCTATGGCACCTCCCGTTGGCCGGAGTGCCCCGGGGTGAGAGCCCCCGTCCCGGTCTTTGTCTTCCGGCCCCCGAGGCCTGGGCTCCTGGGGAGCCTTACGACTTCATGGCTGCTCTGACAATTCAGGTCATCTGGTCTCACTCCATGCGTTTCTGTGGCACGTCCAGATGGCCAGGGTGCCCCGGAAGTCCCAATGAGGGCTCATATGCTTCCTCAAGCCCAGCCAGGGCTCCAGGAGATCGGGTGCTTTCTCGCTGGTGGTCCCCTCCATCCCTTGGTGCGCACAGAGTACAAGAAAGGGGGGCAGCCTTCCTCTGGATTACTAGGGACACGGTATGCCAGACCCCCTTGTGGTCCTCAACTGGGCGCTGACAGGGCCCCAGCCCGCCAGGGGCCTGGGTGTGCAGCCACCTTGCAGCCCTGTCTGATGAGTCTCTCCTCCGAGCCTGGCTTCCCAGAGCACAAACTGACACCCCATGCAATGTGGCCCCCATCCCTACCCACTTGGGAACAGGATTCAGCCAGCATTGTACTCTGATCGATTGGGCACATTTGGTCTGTTTGGGGATGGTCTGCTTGGCCAGCCTCAGCTGTTGTTTCAAGCAAAGAGCTTCCACCCCACCAGGGACCATCTGACTCGAGGGCCTGCTGTTAACAGAGGCCCTTTCCTTACCCGGCAGAGCGAAAACCAAGCATCCTAGCAGCTTGTGCCCCTCCAGCGGTCTGACCAGAGTGGAAGGGGGTGGACGATGCCAGGTCCTGCAAGTGTGCTATCATCATCCTCCACCACCCAGCATATTTCCGTAGCAACTCGGAATGACCATTCCATGGAGTTTCTCTGCTGGCCCAAACCTGCAGGCACCCCTGTCTCATGATCAGGCTGTGTCTTGGCCTGGCTGTCTCTTTCCTGAGGAGATGGCTGGTGTCCGCCAGTACCTGTGTGACTGCCCTGTCCTTCCTAGCAAGCCCCAGGCAGGGGCTTCTCCGCAGCAGGCTTCCCCCTGTGGGGTGATGATTGGTCCAAGACAGGCATGCGGCTCCCCCCCCATCCAGCAGGTGCGGCTACCTGGTTGATCCTGCATGTGGCATATGCTCATCTCAAAGATTGAGCCATGTTCGTGTAAGTACACACGGCTGGTACAGTGAAACTGCGAATAGCTCATTAAATCAGTTATGGTTTCTTTGATCGCTCCACCTTTTACTTGGATAACTGTGGTAATCCTAGAGCTAATACATGCGATGAACACTGACCTCGTAGTTGGATCTTGGGATCTAGCTGGCGGTCTGCAGTGAGGTGAGCTACCGCCTGTCCCAGCCCCTGCCTCTCGGTGCCCCCTTGATACTCTTGACTGAGTGTCCTGGGGGTCCGAAGCCTTTACTTTTAAAAAAGTTAGTGTTTTCAAAGCAGGCCGGTCGCCTGAATACTTCAGCTAGGAATAATGGAATAGGACTCCGGTTCTGTTTTGTTGGTTTACGGGCTTGGGACCACGGAGGAACAGCTGGGGGCATTCGTATTGTGCCTCCAGAGGTGAAATTCTTGGCCCACGTCACTTGACCCACCAAGTAGCTTCTGGGAAACCAAGGTCTTTGGGTTCGGGGGAGGAGTGGGGGGAAAGTATGGTTGCAAAGCTGAAACTTAAAGGAATTGACGGAAGGGCATTACCAGAATGTGGCTTAATTTGACTCAACATGGGAAACCTCACCTGGTCCGGGCACAGAAAGCATTGACAGATTGTTAGCTCTTTCTTGAATCTGTGGTTGGTGGTGCATGGCCGTTCTTAGTTTGTGGAGCGATTTGACTGGATAATTCTGATAATGAGTGTGACTCCTCCATGCTAACTAGTTATGCGACCCCCAGCAGTCGGCGTCCAACTTCATAGAAGGACAAGTGGTGTTCAGCCACACAAGATCGAGCAGTAACAGGTTTGTGATGCCCTTGGATGTCCGGGGCTGCACGTGTGCTATATTGAATGGATCAGCATGTGTCTACCCTTCGCTGACAGATGCAGGTAACCCACTGAACCCAGTTCGTGATAGGGATTGGGGATTGCAGTTATTTGCCATGAACGAGGAATTCCCAGTAAGTGCGGGTCATAAGTTTGCATTGATCAAGTCCCTGCCCTTTGCACACACTACCCGTCGCTACTACCGATTGCATGGTTTAGTGAGGTCCTTGGATTGGCCCTGCTGGTGTTGGCAACGGCCCTGGTAGAGCACCGAGAAGATGATCTAACTTGACTATCTAGAGGAAGTAAAAGTTGTAACAAGGTTTCTGTAGGTGAACCCGCGGAAGGATCATTAACGGCGGAGTGGCCCAAGAGATGGACGGCGCCAGCCTGAAGCCCTTGGCCCCCTCCAAGAATGGAACACCCTTAGGCAGAGGGCCTGGCCCTGCCCTCCTGCTTCCTGGCTAACAGAGCGGTTTGTGGCCACTGGGGTGCTTGGAAGAGGCGTGGGGTAGGCTCCTCTGCCTGGGAGGACTTGACACTCTTATACCGGGAGTGGGAAGACAGAAAGCCCTTCCTGAGATGGAACCCACGCTCACCCAGCATGACCCGGGGAGGGAAAACAAATTGAAGTGCCTCCCCGGGCTGGGACCATCCCCCTGAAAGCCCTGCAGTCTGGACTCTCTCACGCCTCATTCCTGGCCTGCCGAGCTTTGGGTGACTGAAGAGTAGCCCTTCTCTGGTACAGGGTGGCGTGGATGAGGAGGAGCTGGAGCTGTGAGGGAACCCTATCTCCCTTCAGTGAGGGTGTGCTGGAGGGGGCTCTTCCCTTCTGGCACCTCTGACCAGGGCAGTGGGGGTGGGCTATCCCCCAGCCCACTGGCACGGCTCGGGGCTGCCGCCTTAAGCCGGTGACTCTCGACACGCAGGGGTCGAGATCTGGTGGCGGATAGCTGGTGTGCAGATGGAGTGACCGTCCCTTGTTGCTAGGTACCTGGCTTGCCCTGGTCCCGTGTGGCTGGGGTAAGGGTTTGAAGACTCGTGTGATCCCTCCTAGTCCTTTGGGAGGGGCCGCTGGTGGTGGGGCTGCCTGGCCCCTGTGCTGCTCTGGGAGCCTCACCCTTCCCGTAGGGAGGCTCACAGGCAGAGCGCCTGGTGATGTTCTTTGAATTGTGGAGATTGACTCCCAGAGGGGAAGCCTGACGGGGTGCCCGGCCGTCTTGTGTGGTTGGCGAATGGGTGGTGCTGCCTTCCTCCGCCCCTCTGCAGCACACGCAGGACACTGATCATAGACACTTCGAACGCACCCTGCGGCCCCAGATTATTCCCGGGGCTATGCCTGTCTGAGGGTTTCTGGATTGTTGTGGCTTTCCCAAGGCACGGCTAGGGCTGTTGCAGCGTAGCTCTGCTCACTTTGTCCCCCCTCCAAGGTCAGACCCCCCTGATTGACTGCAGCAGGATCCCACCCTTGGTCCTGTCATGGAGGTATGCTGCCGGTGCGCCTAGCCTTGCCACCCCTCCTTGTCAGAGTGTGGGCAGGGGACCGGTCTGCCCTGGGTACGTCCTGGGGTGACTGGCTGCATGTGGTTGTCCGTGGTGCTCCACGGCTGCCTATGCAAACAGCCTTGGGTGCACACCTCTGTGTCTGGTTCCCTGGGTGGGCTGGGCCAACTGCTGGCCTCTGGCTTCAATCCAGGAAAAAGGGTGTGCTGCCATGTCCCCCTGTTCCCTTCAGCCCATGGGATGGTGGTCCTGGTTTCCCTAACTGGTTTGGCATCTGACTATGACCTCAGGTCAGGCATGGCAACCTGCTGAATGTGAGCAGATGTGGGGCTGCCTCCATCGCCTTTACTGTACAGCATGTTCGTTGGGCACCCCGCACTAAATCATTTGTAAAGGACCTTGACCTGATTCCGGTTCAGGGTTTCCTAAGTAGCAGAGCAGCTACCTTGCTGCGATCTATTGAAAGTAACCCTGAGCCATGCTTTTGTCTCCGTGTCTGGGTGCCTGTGTCCCCCCACCACCACACCTAGGGAGGTGGTGGTCCCTCTGCCACCAGGCTGGTGGGCAGGGAGGGGGCTGCAGGCCGGTGGGAGGCTGCCACCTCCACGTGCCACCTGGCACTGGGGCCTCCCCTTCCTGCTGTGTGCCACCGGGTGCAGGAATGGGGGCCACAATCCCTTGCAAGCCAGCAGGGCGACCAGATGGTCAGGATGGGAATCCCTGGTCCGCACAAGTCACCGGGAGGCAAGCTGCCCTGGGAAGGAGCCTTTCAGAGTGCACGGCCGCCCTTGTCTTTGCAGTGGTGACTGCCATGGTGCCTGGGTCATTCTGGCCGCTGGGTCATCCCAAGCCATCTGGTCACAAGTCGTCCTGGGCCATCTGGTCGCTGGGCTAGCTGACCAGACGGCCGGCGGGGCAGGCCTCGCAGCTAACTCAGACTTTTGTCTCCACCCAGGGTTCTGTAATATTCGAGGAAAATGGACAGGCCAGTGGGGAGAGGGTGCAGGCAGTCTGGGCTCAAGCCTCCTGGTTTCCCAGTGCCCGGGCTCCAGGAAGGTGGAGGCACTCGCCCAAAGGCAGCACTCTGAGCCCATGCAGGCAGTCACTAAACAGGGCAAGATGGCTGCAGACTGTAGAGGACTCTTGTGCTCCCCCACCCGGTTTGGGCTTAGAGCAGTGTCTAGCCCTGCATGAAGGCCTCTGGCCCATTTCCAGCACCTGTTTTAGTGATATTTTTCATCATTTTGAGTTTTTCAGGGTTCAAGGGAGCAAATTCACTCCTTCTAACGAGGGCTATGGGGCTTCAAGCCGGGTAAGATTCAAGGTTTTTCCCTTGGATGACAGTGAACAAAAAAACATGCCACATGGTCCAGAAAAGGTATACAAACCCCTTCCCAATGTCAGTTCTGAGCCTTCAATGCCACTCCAGCCTCCCAGCACCTGGTTTAGTGATATTTTCGTCATTTTGAGTTTTTCTGGTTCAAGGGGGCAAAGTCACTCCTTCTACCCTGGACTATGGAGCTCCAAGTCGGATAAGATTTCAGGGTTTTCCCTTAGATGGAAGTGAACTAAAAAACACACCACATGGTCCAAATGGTATGCAAATTCCTTCCCAATATCCGTTCTGAGCCTTCAGTGCCTTTCCAGCCTCCCAGCACCAGTTTTAGTGATATTTTCGTCCTTTTTAGTTTTTCTTGATCAAGGGGGCAAAGTCACTTCTTCTACCCAGGGCTATAGAGCTCCAAGTTGGGTAAGATTTCAGGTTTTTTCCCTCAGATGGAAGTGAACAAAAAAAAAAACATTCCACATGCTCCAAAAGGTATACAAACTCCTTCCCAATGTCAGTTCTGAGCCTTCAGTGCCTCTGGCCCCTTTCTAGGCTCCCAGCACCTGTTTTAGCGATATTTTGGTCATTTTGAGTTTTTCTGGTTCAAAGGGGCAAAGTCACTTCTTCTACCCCGGGCTATAAAGCTCCAAGTCGAGTAAGATTCCAGGTTTTTCTCTTTGATGAAAGTGAACAAAACAAACACACCACATGGTCCAGAAAAGGTATATAAACCCCTTCCCAAAGTCAGTTCTGAGCCTTCAGTGCCTCTCCAGCCTCCTAGAACCTGGTTTAATGATATTTTCGTCATTTTTAGTTTTTCTGGTTCAAGGGGACGCAAAGTCACCCCTTCTACTCAGGGCTATGGAGCTCCAAGTCGGGTAAGATTTTAGATGTTTCCCTTAGATGGAAGTGAACAAAAAACACACCTTGTGGTCCAAAAGGTATGCAAACTTCTTCCCAGTGTCAGTTCTGGGCAGTCAGTGCCTCTCCTGCCTCCCAGCACCTGTTTTAGTGATATGTTTCATCATTTTGAGTTTTTCTGGTTCAAGGGGGCAAAGTCACTCATTCTAACCAGGGCTGTGGGGCTTCAAGTCGGGTAAGATTCCAGGGTTTTCCTTTGGATGAAAGTGAACAAAAGAAACACGCCACATGGTCCAGAAAAGGTATACCAACCCCTTCCCAATGTCAGTTCTGAGCCTTCAGTGTCTCTCCAGCCTCCCGGCACCTGGTTTAGTGTTATTTTCGTCACTTTGAGTTTTTCTGGTTCAAGTGGGCAAAGTCACTCCTTCTACACAGGGTTATGGAGCTCTGAGTATGGTAAGATTTCCCACACACTTCAAGTAGTCCAAAATGTACACAAACTCCTTCCTAGTGTCAGTTCTGAGTCTTCAGTGCCTCTGGCTGGATCTGCCCTGGCTGGGTCTGGAAGCTATGACTGGGTCTGGCTGGGTGGGGAAGCTATGATCGGGCACTGGTTGAGAGGTCCGGCTGCCCGTGGGTGGAAGCCCCACTCCAGTCTGCCAATTTGCAAATGTAAATCAACCATTTACGAGTGCTTCTAGGTAAGTAAACCTTGTGGGATCCACACAAAACACACTACATATTATTCCCTTCCTGATTAGTTTCCAAAAAGATGTGACGGCAAAGTGTTTGCTATGGAGAGAGTATGCATGGACTGTAAAAAGCAAAGATAAACACCAAAACATTATTGCACACCCACCCACTAGTCCATCTCAGGCATACTGGTTGGATTTGGCATAAGGGTAAGTAAATGGTTAAAAAAACAAAACTTTATTCACCAATGACTTTATGAAATAGAATCCCTAAATATCATTGATAAATAAACTTTTACAAGTGCTTTTAGGTTAAGCAAATCTTGTGGGAGCCACGTAAAACACACCACATATTATTCCCTGCTCTGATGACGTGGATGCGTCGATGTCATCAGATTGCCAAGGAGGGGGGTCAGGGGTAGCGGCGGAAGGTATTCCGTTGCCATCCCCGGTGGGAGCCTGCGGGTGGGTGGCCCACGGGGAGCACCAGAGCTTTCCGCGTGGGTCAGTCCCAGGACGTAATGGTTGCGACCTTGGCACAGCAGCGCTGCAGCTGAGGACATAACCATTACGCCCTGGGCACCGTAGGGGTTAATAAAATGCAATGCTCATTCCCTCAGCATATGTCCTAGTTAGAGCCCAAAGACAGACACTTTTTTTTTCTTTCTTTTATTCGATTTCGGGTGCATGTTTTGATTCTCGACTATTTTATTAGCTTGAATCAACACTTATTCTCTTTGCTTTCAGGAAATTATTTATATTTCCTTTACAGAGCGAATTTAACATTCAGTTACTAGGTAAAAACATTTCTTCGTGTTGCCAGTGCTACGGATAACCTTGAATAAAGGAATGGGTATAAAACAGAAAAGCCAACACATTTCTAACTTTTAAAATAGTAAGAGAAGCATTGTTTACTTGTACAGGACTCCTGCTTTGAAAGGGAAATAGAGTCAGAGACGCCAAGAGTACAGTGCCAGCTGCGCAACGGCAGGAACCTAGAAAAGTTAGTTATGTATTTGAACGTTTACTTAACAACTATCTAACCACATGCTTTCCCTGAATTAAGTGTGAGGTATGTGTTAGTTGTATATCATCAAATTAACAGAGTGCATGTTTTTATGCATTTCATTGTGTTAATTTTGGTAGAAATGATTTGCTGTATCACCGCTCTCAATGGACTTCTTTTTTCGGGGCTATTTCTGGCTTTTGAGAGGGGCATCCTATTTCTTACTTTATGTAAGACTACCACTTTCAAGGTATATAAAGGCGAACATTTGTTAAATGGTTTCTCTCGCTGAGAACAGATGGAGATGTGAACTGTGTGTACAAATATCACTGACTCCAGATTCCGCCACAATCACTCCCTTCTATCACTCAATCATAGGTTAAACATACTGTAACTTATACATTGTATAGATCTAGACATGTTCATTTTGTTTGGTGTTACTTGGGGCCAATGACTTCCTCCAGCTTTCATAAAAAAACAGTCTATGGCCACGGCTTGAAAGAAATGTATTTCAGCTGGACGTGCCGACCCTATTGTAATAATCATTTGATCAAAGCCAACATAGCAAAAATGGGTTATATTGTCAGCACTTCTGAGCACTCCGAATGTATTAGAAAGCCTGTATGAATCCAATAGAGGAAGAGAAGAAATTAATGGATGTTACCTCTGAATGCAATATGGAAGTCGTACATTCTATAAGTGCGATTTCTCACAGTTCACTAATTGATTACAGTTATGACTGCAGCAAAAAGGCCATGTCCAAAATCCCAAATATAAAATTCCATATCAAAATCACTAAGAAAACTGAAAAACATCACATTTGAAGTCTTTCGTGTACAATATTTCACGATTTTGCCCTTATTGCGTATCACTATGCAAATAGGCAGCTTAGACACAGGAGAAACACAGTAAATGCAAGCGGCTGTTGCTTGAATAAGTATGCGCTGCATGTTCCTTTGTTTCTTTTGTGAAACATATTCAGAGATTTCAAGGACCTGCTAGAAGAAGCACTGTACTGATTTTTTTTAAACGCAGCGAGAGTACAACCTAGTGGAATGTATTGTTACTTATTAAGTTACTTGTTCAGACCCGGCAGGCCACTTTCACGTTCCACATGGTCCCTCTGCTAGGTCTTATATATTATAATAATCATAGAGGGAATGGGGAAAAGGGCTTTACTAAAGTATATTTTTTATTCTGCCTTAATATTGACATAATACTAACAGATGTACTGCACTTTCTGTGAAACGATCTGCTCTCTTATTGAAACTATTTGTTCTAATTTCCTTGTTTTCTTTAACTAGATGTCATCAGAAGGAATAGATGGTTGTAGAATGATACCACCCTCACAACGGACTCGAAGCAGTAGTGCAGAGATAAAAGTCCCACATACGCGAATGGATGATGAAGCTGCAATCCAGGTGGTCATTCATGTCATTCCATGCATTTCTCAACATAATCATTGTTATTTATTTTGTGTGTCCTTCTTTTCTGTGATATTCATCTTACTTTACTTTGCAGTGTCTTGGATTTATATTTGAATCTTTTAGGGAAATAACAGGCTGCCAATACCCTTTTTATTTTTTTTGACTAGACAAAACCAGACTTCACCAATATTCATTCCCTAAATGGAAATGAAACTGTAAAATCCATTAAAGCAACACGTTTTAGCAGGGCTCAGGAAAACGTATCCTTTCACTAACAATCCTCTAAACTTCCTCCAATTCCTAGGGGTGATAAGAGCACTGGCCAACACCATGCATATTGTTGTTAGTGGCAAGATGTCTTTGCTATAGGGCATCATAGTAGTATTACCCACGCACTTGGGGATTTTGCCATCAGTTGGTATTTCCGTACATTGTGTGAGTAAGTACAATTGTAGTATGAACAGGAGGTCACAGGACTAGTAGTATGGCGATGGACTTTCCACCAACATTGTTGGTGTCATCAAGTTCCTTCTCCTCACTGCTTTGTTTTGTATGTCCTGTGGTTTGGTATTGGAGGGATCATGTACCCACGGGTTTAAGCATCACAGGTAGTTTAAAGATGCAGTGGTACCCAGTGAATGGGTGATAAAAAACCGAATGTACCCTTCTAATCCCCTGTAAATCAGGCTCTACATTGGACTACACTGCCCTTTGCATTTGTTTGGGTACAGCCATTGGGAAATGATGGGGTCTCATATAGAATGATACCAGGTTCCAGGAAAGACAGCTGTTTCTTAGATGTTGTTTCTATGAGGTCATTGCATTTCTTCTTCTTCTAAGTAATACGTCCGAGGCTCCAGAAAAACAGCTGTTTATGACATGGTTTTTGTTGTATTAAGGAATTTTAACCTTATTCATTCTGTTGTATTAAGGAATCTTAATCTCATTCATTCTTCTTCCAGGGCTGGCTGTGAGGCTCGGATAGTTTAATCTATTTTTCACTGGAAAAAGGAGAGCATCTGACTCAAACATTAATAAGTTGCTTAGGGTCTGTTGGGACCACTAGTACATGCTCGACCTCTACCTATTCTATATTATAGATGCAAACGGAACATCGCTACATGAGCACTAACATGAGTGTATGTGTGGGACAGAAACATATCAGGTGGATCACTGTGGACTGTAATGAGCAAGAACTGAGGCCCTCATTACGAGTGTGGCGGTCGGACCACGGCCAAAGTGGTGGTCCGATCTCCACATTACAACCGTGGCAAAAGCGCCATGGTTGGACCGCAGGCCCTTCCCTTTTAGACCGGACGATGGCCTGGCGGTGTTGGTGGTCTTAATCCGCCAGGGCAACACTACTAGCAACGGTGCCCTGGGGATTACGACCTTCGTGACTGCCGGATTTTGCATGGTGGTTCCATGCAAAAGCTGGTGGAGACGGGGTGCCGGGGGCCCTATGGGGGCCCCTGCACTGCCCATGCACTTGGCATGAGCAGTGCAGGGGCCCCTATGGACAGCCCGTCACAGTTTTTAAATGCCTGAATTACAGGCAGTGAAAAAAGCAACTGGTGCTGTCGCACCTGACCCACCGCATCATTGCCACCTGCTCGTCAATGTTGCGGAGAGTTTCCCGCTTGCCTAGCGGGAAACTCATAATAGGTCCAGCGGGCAGAAAACCGGAGTGGCGGTCTTCCAGCCCAAAGAGTTTGGCGGCTCATAATGAGGCCCTGACTGTCAGAAATCACAATCGTCAATCACTACTGAAACTCTGCATTTCCAAATTTCACCTTATTCTGAAAGACATAGGGCCTGGGACCGTTGGGACAGAGTAACCCATCTGTCGAGTTCTAAATCGGGCCCTTAATCTGAGGCATATCAAAATAACAAAACACACACAAGGGTGATGGAATTAGATGTCTTCCATCTTGCTTTACTATTTCTTAAAGGACTATTAGCCAGATGTACGTATCTTTAGGTTTGCAATTTCCTAATAGTGAATTTTGGCAATTCAATTATTTTCTTTAAATGGTTTGAATATGGGGGAAGAATTACACGTTTTTTTATGAGGTTTATTTTTGGGGTTTTTAGGCAAGTATATGAATAAAGAGAGTACAGGTTTATAGATATTTCACAGAGGCATAGTTAATAGGTGTATTTTGGGTTGTTTTCCTTTTCTAGACATTCTGTGTCTTAGTGGGAATATTCAATTAATGGTCAGGATTTTTTTTATATCTAATCAGGAAATTGGTTTATAAATCACAGTGACTTTGATCATATGTATGTTCATATTTATTAGGCATGGGGTTGTGCAATATAGAAATAATTTGATACTCAGAGGTATACAATAGAATAGATATTATGGTGGTTATTATGACCTTGGCGATCCGGTTACATTTTTTGCATTGATTAATTGGTACAAACTTGCACTGCACTGGCATCATCTCATGCAGAGTAACCCATGATTTCTAGCATGTTTGCTTTATTACCTACTTGTAATGGAAGATTGAAGGAGTTGGCGAGCGCTAAAGGTGTCTGCTTCCTTTTTGAGTGGCTTGTCCCTACACTGGATCTCGTCTTCAGCTCTTTTCTCCTTTGTAGGTCTAGGTCTCATCTAAACACAGACTTACCCGTTTGTAGGCAGTCCTACTGTTTTCAATAGATAAGTGGACTTAAATCAGCCCTTTGCTCATGAATGGATAGCTTTGTTGTCTATTTCACTTATCTGATCCTGATTTTAGTGCGTGCCTCTCTATCTTTGTCTTGCCGAGGAGCATTTGAGTCTGGCAACTTTGAATCAAATTAGGTATCCTTCCACCACTACCATTGGACCTAAGTTGCATTTCACAGAAGGGACTATTTTTCCTATCTCTCTTTCTCCCTGTTTTCACCTCCTCAGTCATCCCTTTCTTGCCCCCCTTCACCACCCACCTGGTATTCTCTTGCCCTCTCAGCCTCGTGTTTACTTGATTTACTTTTCTTTTCCATTCACCTCGCTTTTGCCAGGCAGCCATCTTAAAATCTTTTTTTTGTTTTGACCGTTCCAGGGTGGGTGTGTCTGCATGCATGGTAGGCATCTAGGAATGTTTTTGATTTCTTTTAACAAGTTCCATACAAAGATGGCCGCTGCAGATGCACACTTCTATGGTGGCCGTCTTTTAATGCAATGTACTAAAATAAATGAAAACGCATTTAAAGATAGCGCCTGAAAACGCACGTGTCCACAGTGGCCATCTTTGAAATGCATTTGTTAAAACATTATGAAAGTTCATCAAAGAAAGCTGCTGGGGGTGGGCAGGCATTCATGCTATACGTCTCCCATGTATTTTGTTATGTTTTAGAAACCCGTACTAAGATGGCCACCCCTTATTCATAGGCAACTGTGGCAACTATCTACGACAAACATGTATTTGCAACGGCAATACGTCTCTCCTTTGGGACCTCTTGGCTATGCCAGTGGTTCTAGCCATGCTGTACAGTATCTGCAGCATTGTACAGTATGACTACATAAAAAGCCTATGACACAGAGGGGCATGAGAGTTCAAAATCATGGAAGGCTGGGAAAGCCAGATGGGGTGAAGCAATACAGGTGTGGGTGAGGGAAAGAACATAGAGCAGTGGTTCCCAACCTTTTGATTTCTGTGGACCCCACTTTAACATTAATGGAACCCAGGGACCCCCACTGAATCATCATGGGAATCCGGGGACCCCTGCCTGAGTCATTACTGGAAGCTGGGGACCTAATTTGTCAATATTTGGTAATATTTTTTAATTTTCTAGGCTCTCGCGGACCCCCTGAGAAGGCTTCGTGGACCCCCAGGGGTCCCCGGACCACAGGTTGAGAACCACTGACATAGAGGGTGCTGGTGTAGTAAAGAACATGGAAGGCACTGGTGGAGGAAGCAACCAAAGAGAGGAATGTGAGAGGAAGCAAATGGATGAGATGTAGCATAACGTAAAAGGGGAGAAGTAAACGGTTGAAAAAGCAACACATGGGAATAAGTGCATGATGGCATCATGGAGGAGGGCAGGGTAGACGCACATTGGCAGGAAAAGAGTTCCGCTAAGGCGGAAGAGCGTCACCCCACTGGATTGCAGAGAAAATAAAATGGTAATATCGCTATGTTAATATCATTTTATTTTTTTCCTGGGAGAAGGGGCTGGGCTGGAGGGAAGGGGCCAGAGGAGAGGTATGTGCACTATAAAGTGCGCGTGTCTGCCTGGCTGGACGTATTGGGCCGGCCAAACAGACATGCACACTTTGCATGTTCTCTACCCAGCTGTATTGCACAGTCAAGTAGAGAACATGCCCAGGCTCCCATTCCCAGTCTGAGCAATGAAGCAGGCTTCTCAGACCAATCAAGACGCTGCTGTTGCTGGTGACAGCAGCATCATGATTGGCTGGGATCCTGGGAACAGGAAGAGGACGAGGGAGGCGGGGAGATGAACGCCTCTCCCCCACAGGTAAGCTTTTTAATTTTTTTTAATGAATAAGAAACAACATCATGAGAGTGACAATGAAGCCAACCAATGGCAAGCAACAGGCAGCCTCTAAGCCCAATGTCTCACAACAGAAGCATATGTGCGGTCTCTCAGTCGATACCCAAGAAAGCAAAATGCTTTTGAATCTTGTTTCCATCTCTTAGCTGAACTGCTCCTCTCCTGCTACTAACATGTATCCAGCATCCCATTTGCAAAACTTGATTCTAATGGATATTGCTACCTGCAGATCCCTCGCCTTTTTTAATACCCCAGCTATCAGTCCAGATCTGTAAACTTTTTGATAGTTCTCCCACTCCATTAGCGGGCACTGGATCCACCTTGGCACCGTATGCTGTTCCTCGTGACCCTACTGGAGCCATAAAACACCCCCATTGCCATGCTGATGTCTGCTTCCTTTTTTATGCACCATCCATATGAGCTGAAGGTTTTCACATCTCCTAACATTAGCGTTGCTATTCAATGGTTTATCCATCTTATAATAGATAACAACAGCTTTTCTTAGCATTCCTTCACCCCTTCACCTAAATGGTCTGGAAAGAAAACTGTGTGTTGACCTGGCCCTTCCTGCAGGGTCATCGCCAAACATTTTGCCTTTTTACTCTACTTTTTGCTGAATTCATTTTTGTTGGCTTTAGGACTCTGGGCACTGTTCCGCTGCCTACCAGTGCTAAAGTGCATTTGCTCTCTGCTTAAAACATGGTAAGACTGGCTTATCCACAGTTGCCATATTTAATTTACTTATAGGTACCTAGTAAAGTGCACATGGTCTGTAAATTAAATGCTTCCAGTGGACCTGCTGCACTAATTGCGCCACTGACTTCAATAGGTCTTCAAACATGACTCAGGCATGCAAACTGTCAGGTTAACTGTCTTGCCAGACCCAAACCTTCCTTTTTAGTACATATGTCACCCCTAAGGTAGGCCCTAGACAGCCTAAGGGCAGGGGATAGTGTAATAAAAAAGTAAGACATGTACTCTAACGTGCTACATGTCCTAGTAGTGAAATATTTGAGATTAGAATAACATTGCAATTACCTTAATACATTTTATCAATTTAATTTCCAATTGGGAAGCGATGGGGCCCCCTTAGTTTGGTGTCTCTGGAATCACCTTTTAAAATCACAACTTATGGTGAAGTCAGATTTTAAATTGTAATTCTGAAAATGCCACTTTTAGGAAGTTGACATTTTCTAACTTTAACTGTACAGGATTTTTTTTGGTACAGCCTCCCAAGCACCCACCTCCAGAACTGGACCTGCTTGGGGAATCTATTCAGAAGTAGGGTAACCTGCAGGTAGAAATATCTACGTATCTGTCTCTGAATACATGCCTGGGTGGGTGACAGCTGGGCTTTTGTGCATTCCTTCCAGACAGTCGCACACAAAGGGAGCTTAGATGTGAATGATGGACCATCCACAGCTTGATGGGCCATCCTGGGCAGGACGGGAGAGAGGGGCGGACACATCTGAATGGGCTGTGTCCTGTTCCTACACAAAGGCTGCATTCCTCTTTGTAGTGAGTCTAGGGCCAGGGCAGGAAGGGTAGGGACTATGTATACTTCAAAAGATTCTCAGTAAGGGCTCCTCCACTTCAAAGGCACCGCTGGCTATAGGAACTGGACCTCAAACATTACCAGTTTAGTAGTTTCTGGATCTGTGGATAATCTGCCAAAAAGGAGTGCTGTACTGCTTAAAGGACTGCCACTCTGCTGGACTCTTATTCTGCTGCCCTCCTTGCCTGGTAGTGAGAACTGGACCTGAATCTCTCCAGTCCAGAGCCAAAGTGACACATAGGGATTGCTGGCTGTTCTTCTGAACTCAAGGACATCAAAGACTTCTCTTCATCCTTCATCAGCACCTGGACTTCACTTGCTGTAAATCTTACCCTGCCAAGTGGTGCCAGTCCAATCCTGGGCCATTGGAAGGGGGTATATAGTGCTGCAACTGCCAGAACATGCACAATGATGCTGTTGCGCTGATCAGAATTGGTAAATCTCCGTTGATGCATTGCTGCTGCTGTGAGGAACGAGGACACCAAATTGCCATTGACGCCTCTGCATCACCACTACTGTGATGATAAGGAGCACTGCATTGCTGACTGCACAATATATTGGGGGTTATTACAACTTTGGAGGAGGTGTTAATCCGTCCCAAAAGTGACGGTAAAGTGACCGATATACCACCAGCCGTATTACGAGTCCATTATATCCTATGGAACTCGTAATACGGCTGGTGGTATATCCATCCCTTTCTTGTCACTTTTGGGACGGATTAACACCTCCTCCAAAGTTGTAATAACCCCCATTGTCTCCATTCCCAATGCATCCCCGACTTTGCCCGGCTCAGAGCTGATGCATTGCATACATCTGTGGGATCAATGCCTACACATTGCCTCCTCTGCTTCTCCAGTCAGGTTCCTGACGTCGACACAACTCTGAACCAAGGTACTGTTTTCAGCAGGCCAAGGCTGGTCCCTGTATCTGACCCGTGCTCCATCGCGGTTAGCCTCACTTTTCAGATTTTACCCGGTCTAGAGCGGACAGATAACCCCGGTTGGTGCTTTACACTTCTAAGCACTACAACTAAGTTTGTTCTTTGAAAGTTAATATATGCACTTCTCTTTATTGGATGTTTGTCAGTTTGGACTTGTTCTGTTCAATAAATTAAGCTCTAATTTGCTAACTAGATGTGGTATCTTTTTGTGTGGTGTTTTCACTGTTTTACTGTTTGAAGTGTTGCAAAAATACTTACAACATTGCCTCTTAAATTAAGCCTGACTTCTCTGTGCTAAGCTGCTAGGAGGTGAGCCCTTGTTAATTTAGGGTGTGTTTGTGACTTACCCTTACTAGGAATGTGGTTTCTGCTTGGACAGGAAGCATTCCTCTGCCAACAAGAAACCCAATCTCTAACACTGTGCAAAGACTGCAACGATCAAATGTCTAACACAGACTCTCACACGATCTGTCTATGGTGCCTTGGGACCACAACATTGAAACCTGCAGTTCCTGTCAGCATATGTATCCAAGGGCTCTCAAACAACATTCATGGCCAGAATGAGGGCGAACATTGGGATGCCTAGAACCTCATCCAAGATCCAAATCCCCATCCTTACTATCTTCCAAATCATTGAAGAGAAAACACAAAACAAAGAAAATACCCTAATTACATCACACCTCATAGTAAGTAACTGCCACCAAGAACTTAACCGTTTCCTCAAAAATTGGAGCAAGAAAAACCTGCAGAAGATCTCACTCTGGCGACTCCGTCACACCTTATGCTGACCAACCCATCTGGTCCTGCACCTCAGTTCGAACTGGCACCCAGCTCTGTATGAGCTGTGGCGTCGACTCCGAGGTCTTAGTCAAATAAGACATATCCGGCATTCCCAACATCGGTCTCTCTTTTTAAATATGATGTTTAGGTATTTTATTATTAATTAATTATCAGTTTTAATAAATACCTATATGTCCCATCAGCTGAGCCCATGAGACAGATGGCCTACTCCTTGTATAGCTTACTGATGCCTTTTCAATCTGTGCCCTTCACTCCCTTCCTGTGATTACTTCAGGTGTTTTGGTCGAATCCAGCACAGCTGATTCTGAAAATGATGCCGCCGCCACTCTTTGTTCCAATGTCTTCGCCTTCAGTGCAGGACCGCACATCCTCTCCAGCATTGCTCTCCTCCCCACCGGTGCTGCAGGCTATGCCACTGGTGCAGCAAACAACTCCACTGCCACCAAGATTATCTCGGGTGCCACATGTACCGATTCTGCAAGACATTCCATTGGAACGTCTCTAGTCAGACACCTTTACCTTTCCTATGGTACAGAGAGAGATGCACAGACTGATGGAAGAAGGTAGACACTTCTTTGGGGATTTTGATCCTCAGGAGTATCCTAATACACAGCATCAGGAACAAATGGATCCAGATTTTGAAGGGTTAAAAGATGTCACAGGCCTTAAAATCTTCCTTGAAGTGGGAGCAGCTATTTCCAACTGGTCTTCCCCTCCTGACCTCACCTCATATTACTCCAACATACTAAAGGCAGCTGATATGCTAGACCTAGAATTACCAACAACAGAAGTTAACTCAGACACCCTGACAGAAGCCCTTCACAATACCTTCTAATCATCAAACCATTCTCTTTAACGAGGCCATAACAGAACTCATATTGGTGATATGCTAGAAACCAACAACTTCCACCTCGGGTGCCCTGATCCATATCCCATTAGTACAAACCATCTCCTGAAGACCCTATCTTTCTGACTTCACATCCTACTCCTGGGAGCCTGGTAGTACAAGCATTTTGTCCCACTCAGTTAACACCTGGATCATTTCTGTCTGCACCATCAGACCGGGAGTCAAACCAGATGAAGCAATTTGCAAAAAAATGCATTCTCAGCTAGGAGTATGGCTCTTAAATTCATAAACGCCACTTCCTTATTAGGCAGATATATCCATGTCCTGTTAGATTCTGCTCATGCAGTAATCTCTAGCTTACCATCAGACCTACATTTATGTTTTTCAGAGCTGATAGACCATGGCCATGTTGCTGTGATGCAAATTATCAAATCTGGCATCAATAGTGCAGACATTTTAGCAACAGCTATGGGCACTTCTGTCTCCCTGTGTAGACATGTCTTGCTAAGAAACAGCGGGGTTTTGCAAGATGTGCAACCACTCATGGACTTACTCTTTGATAGTTGTAGGCTCTATGATGCTAAATGGATTCAGCTTTAGAAGGATTCCTAGATAGCAAAGCAAGTGCAAGGTCTGTAGATCTGCAAACATAATCCAGAGAGACAATTTAAAACATTTCAAGGATTTAGCAGAGGTTTTTCCTTTCAAGGATGACAGCAATATAGTCACCAACAGCAGCAGCAATCAATCCCCCTCGACAAGAGCTATAGAGGACAGAGCAAATTAAGACAATGTGCCCTGTCCTTACATTCCTCTCCTCTTCCTCCTCTTTCCCAGTCATGGAAAGGGAAACAGCCCTAGTTCAACCTTACCTCAACACTCTGTCCATTGGAGGATGGGTTTCCTCCTTTCTACAAGCTTGGATAACCATTACTTCAGATCTTTGGGTCTTGTGAATTCTGGTAAGGGGTTATACTCTACCCTCCACCCTCTCTCATCCCTCCCCAGCCAGAAGTAGTCCCTTAAGATCACCTTTGTATCTTTTGACTGAAAACACAATCATTGTTCTTAAAGGGCGCAGTGGAGTTGGTTCCAAAGCTGAAAAGGGGATCAATGATGCTACTCCTGATCCTTCTGAACCTCCAAGATGGACAGCAGTCTTCGTCCAGTCTTGGTCCTCAGTTCCTCAAAAAGTAAAAGTCCAAAATGATGTCCGTAGGTTAAGTTCTGCTAGCACTGAAAGCAGAAGACTGGATGGTGTCTGTTGATCTGCAGGATGCATTCATCCAATCCTGCAGGTTCACAGGAAGTTCCTCTGCTTTATTACAGGATCTCAACATTATCAGTTTGTGGTCCTTCCGTTTGGCCTTACTTCCACACCACAAATCTTCCTGAAGGTGTGATGGCTGTGGTGGCTTCTCATTGCAGACGAGCGGGAATCCATTGTTTTCCCCTACTTTGATGACTGGCTGATCAATGCCAGGTCTCCAGGGATGGTGTCTCACCACTTGCAGTTGGTAACGCAATTGTTTTATGACCTTGACCTGTACCTGGACTTTTCAGTCAACAAGGCCAAATATTACCTGATGCCCTCTCAGGGCATCCTGTTTATAGGGGCAATGCCGGACACTAAATTGAGTCTAGCTTTTTTCCACTCCAGAGAGAATTAAAGACATTCAGGCTGTCATTCTGATGTTTCATGATAGAGCGGTCATTAGAGTCTTAAAAGTCTTATGCCTGCTAGGTCTGCCAGCCTCCTACCTTCTGTTACTCACTCATGCATGCTGGCACATGAGAACCCTCCAGTGGGTCCAACACAACAGAGATCTACAAGGTAGTATCACGATCCCCATAATGTGGTGGGCTTTCTTTCCTTCTTTAGTGGTCAGTCTGTCCAGATCTTGACAGACAATACCACTATGATGTAGTATATCAACAAACAAGAGGGAGTAAGGTTGTATCTTCTCTGCAGAGAAGCACGCGGTTCTGGTCTGGGCACAGGATCATCAGATTTGCTTAATGGCAAATCACCTGTCTGGAGTTCACAGTGTAACAGTGGACAGTCTCATCTAGTGGTGATTTGCTGACCACAAGTTGTGCCTTTATCCGTAGATAGTCCAGACCATCTTGATTGCCACTCAAGAGAGCACTTACTGATGAAAATTGTGTACCCTCCAGTATCTAATGCCGGCATATGAGTTGCTTGAAGTGGTACTTTCCACTTCTTTATGCGTTTGCGCCCATACCCTACTCTCACAATCACTGGGGCAGGTTGTACATCTCGGACTCCAGAGCCTCCACCAACATGCCTGGAGACTGAATGGGGCATGCTGCATGTTTTGTCTGGATCCCCAGCTATTTTATGTTCAAGAAGACACCCCGCCAAAACTGCTTTTTCTGCTAGATGGGCCACATTTGTTGAATGGTGTGCAGACAACTCTATTGATCCTCTTTGGGCTCATCTATTGGATATTTTCTATTCTGCCCTCTAGTTATCCCAGCAAGGATGCACAGTTGCCACTGTTAAAGGTAATTTGTCTGCCTTTTCGACTTTTCTATGTCTATCTGATCAACCGTTCCTCTTTAATTCACCTGTTGTTCTAAGTTTCCTCCATGGTCTCACAAACAAGTACTCACCTACTCAATTTATTATGCCACAATAGGATCTTAATTTGGCTCATAGTTAACTAATGTTTTCCTTGTTTGATTTTTACACAGTTGTCGCTTACGTTTACTAACATTTAAGACTGTTTTCTTAATTTAGCAAATACCAGCTTTGAGTGCAAAACCTCCTTTCTCTTCCTTCTTCCCTGATGTTGAAAACCAGGGCTTCCTTCCTGTCACAAATGGTTACCCCTTTCCACTTATGGCAATCCCTTACCCTTTCCACATCCAATCCTTCTCCATAGTCAACTAAAGAGGAGGAAAAACTCCTTCATTTTGATCTCAGTACAGTATCCAGCTTCTACCTGCATAGTTCAGACTGGGTGATCAACCTTTTGTGGCATATTTTGGAAAGATGAAAGTCCAGGCAGTCCACAAACAAACCCTTTCAAGGTGGATAATCCTGTGCATCAAGATCTGCTATGGAAGTGTGAACAAGGATCCTCCACAAACTATTTGATCTCATGCTACCCGACCAAATTCCTCTACATCTGCCATAGTGGCAGATATTTCCAAAGTGGCAACTTGATCATCCCTTCACACTTTTGTAAATCACCAATCTTTAGATTTCAAAGTGAGGAGGGATGGTCACTTTGCTTGGTCAGCTGTACAGGAGTTTTTGGTATAGCCTCCTATGCACCCACTACCAGAACTGGAACTGCTTGGGGAATCTATTCAGAAGGTGGGGAACCTGCAGGTAGAAGTATCCATTACAAGAATAAATTACCTACCATTGATAAACTTTTTCTGGTGGATACTCCACCTGCAGATTTCTCACTGACCCACCCACCTTCCCTTTTCATCGCTGTAAGGACTAAAAGTCCTACTTTTTGTACTTTAACAATGAAAACTGAACCCATCTGGTTAAGATGTTGGTTTCATCTGTTTGCGTTAAAGGATGTGCTAAACAATTTATGAAACAGACGTTAGCAAGCTGACAGGAGCACTTTATGGCTCTAGTGATGTTACAAGGAGCTGCGAGCAGTTCTAAAGTGAAGCTGTGCCTTGCCTCCTACATGTGTGGGGGAGGTATTGAAAATTTCCCGATCCGGACTAATGCCTGGGATATTAAAATGGTGAGGAATCTGCAAGTGTAGATGCAGTATCCACCAGAAAGTGTTATCAAAGGTAAGTAACCTGTTCTTTTCATTGTAACATCACATTTTTTAATTCATCTGCGTCGTTTAGAATGCCTGACTCGACTTTAGACTGGCTTTGATGCCTACTTTGATGATTTTTTTTCTATTTTGAGACCATGAGAATTGTTTTTTATGGCGCATTCTGAGGATATTTTCCTTGTTTTACACAGTTGGAATTGGTAATCCTTTCCTTTGCATATTTCCAGTTTCTATTAAATGCCCTTGTAGATCATTGGTTATAATTTTAAATATGTTACTGTTTTATCATCTTATGTTTATCAGCATTAATGTAATGTTTTGTGTTTACTAAAGTATTTCATTTTCAAGGCGTTCTCAAGGCATCAATTGAGTTCTGAAACTATGCATCTTGTAATAAATTAATTTGTCTTTTTCTTAGCAAATCTATAGTTTTGGAAAGAAACTAGGACAAGGCAGTTTTGGAGTGGTGGTAGAAGCAACACACAAAGAAACTCACCTAAAATGGGCAATTAAAAAAGTAAATAGAGAAAAGGTAAAATATTGTGTTCCGTTCTAGTATGTACTTTAATAATATATTTTATTTTATTTCTAGCTCTTACTACTGTTTTTAGAACAATGTATTGTGTAATTGCAGACTTGCTTTGCTCTAACATGTGTTAAATACAATATACCAGTTTCTTGCAAAACAAATGTTGCGCGAATTAGATTTTACCTTAAAAAACAAGAGACGTTTGGCAAAACAGGAAATGTTTTGTTTAATTAAACATTACGACCGGGACAGCAGTTGCAGCACCGGGGTCTGTGGACTGTCTATCGATAGCACTTTGACATGGTCCATGTTTTATACAATTCTCTGGGAGCAGAAAACACACATCCAGTGAGTTGATGTCCGGCCTAAGGGGCACGTGGTCGCTGAGTGTGCTTTACTGGGGCCAATCTCTGGGGACCATTGTAGTGTTGCTTGCCTATATGTGGTATCTGATCTAAGGTTCTGCGTTTGACTGTCGGCTAAGTGTTACCCCACCTGTGACCCATCAGTCATTAACCTTCAGGCCTGGGTTGCAGAGCCTGCCTGACCACGTACCTAAGTGCTGGGGTTGACAGAGAGTTGATGATGGGTAAATCCAACAGGGGTGATGTGACTTCAGTCATATATGAAAATGCATCGTTCATGTTTAAAAGGGGTCTTGCTGTTGTGTGTATAAACTGACCTGCTGTCAACACAAGGGCATGCTGAACAAGGGGTTAGTCGACTAGAACAATTGTAGTAATTTTGAATGAGGTGTTTGATTAATGGAATGCACAAAATGTACTTGTTGAAGCAATCTATGCAAAAATGGCAACTGAGTATGAGAAGAAATAGGTTGGGGATGCAAATCTATGCAAGTTTCCAAACAGGTTGTGTATTTCTTGAACTCCTTCCTTTTGCAGGTGGTGGCCTTTTTTTATTAGAACAAGTCAAATTCCACTCTAAGATTCAGACTTAGACTTTGGGGTTCTATTCCTTTTATTCCAGATATGTGATCTCTGTATTTGCCTAAATTAATGGTAAATCTCCAAAAATTATGCAGAAACTGTGGTATAACAGAATACTGTGTCGTTACACTTATTACTACATAACAAGTTTTTTAGTAAAGCAAAATGATGTAATGTGAATGGAATTTTGGGTAACCTCTTTGATGTTAAAATGTAAGCTAATAAATCAGTGGTTTAGAGCCTTTTAGATTATGGTGCCTCCCTCGTTGTGTGAGGACTTTTTATGTCATCTGTGTGTAGTAGTTATTTTACATAAGTTCTGATTTCTAACTGGCGTTCTTTCCATTTCTTTAGGCTGGAAGTTCAGCCGTTAAGCTACTAGAAAGGGAAGTTAGCATATTAAAAATTGTGAAACACGAGCACATAATACATCTAGAAGAGGTTTTTGAAACTCCTAAGGTAAGGATCACTTAATGCTTCATAGTAAAATCACCCATTTAGAACCCTTTAAAAACTGATTTTGTTGCCTTAGTCTAATGACTTTTACTCTTTCGCTCAATGCCTCTTCCTTCCCACAGTGCGGGATGGACATCTTTACCTTGATTAACCGAGCATGAACGTGAGACAGATGACCTAGAACTGAAAACTCTTGTTATGATGTACATGCCAGTCTGGTAGCAAAATCTTCATCCACCTAATGTCTTCGATTTGACTTGTTTGGTCACTTTTTGTGTACTTAGTCACTTGGCTGTTTGGGGTCTACTCTCTTTAAAGCATAACCAGGACATTTTATTTTGGTGGGGAGATTTCTTTCTCCCTTCTTTCCTTTGTTTATATTGCAGCTAACTGGTTTCAATGACTATATGGAGTTTTATCTGTACCTGACCCTCTAGGGTTCTGATCAGAGGTAAAGTTATCTTCATCTAAATCCTATTTGGAGACTTTGTGCTTCCTTTTCTTGAAGTACTTTTCATCTCAGTGGAGTTCTGGGAAACTGAGAGTAAATTATCCAGTCATTCTAAAGGATTCTGAAAACAGGCTGCTTAATTTTGCAGTCATTATCCAATACCCTCAATAGTTAGGAATAGGTCCCAGAAAAGCAGATCTGGTTGTTACCTCCATCACACTTTGGACGACCTTGCATGCCTAATTGTGGGGAAAATCTAAGGTATCAGTGCCTAATGCTCCTTGTGAGAACCCACAGAGACAAAAGCCTAATCTTTTCATGTCAGCACAACAATACAGCACTGAATTCACTGCTATAGCAACTGTTACCTGGCAAACGTTCAAGTCCCTGTACAGTCGAACTCTTCAGCTATTGTATTGGTACACAGAACATGAGAAACCAATAATACTTGTTAGATCTGACATGCTTGACATGGTTTCCCCCAAATGTTTTGCCTTGTCACTCCTGTTTTGCTGAGTTAGTTTTTGTTGACATTGAGACCCTGCACACTTTACCACTGCTGGCCACTATTAAAGCGCTTGTGCTCACTCCTCTAAACATGGTAAACTTGTCCAACAGACATTTGGTACATTTCATTTACTTGGAAGTCCCTAGTAAATTGATGATACATGTACCCCTCCTGTAAATTAAATGCTACAAGTGGACCGGTAATACTTATTGTGCCCCCTACTTAAGTAGACCCTTAAAACATATCTCAGGCCTGCCATTGCAGACTGTGTGCAATTTTAAACTGCCAAGTCGACTTGGCAAAATAAACCTTTTATCTGATAGAAACTTCTAGTTGCAGATTCCTTACTTTTGAATTCCCCCCAGGCGTCAGACTGGATCTGGAGAATTTTGTGAGGAGTACCCCTGTGCACTGCCAGGTGGTGTTGATCGGCTCTGTGTCCATCCTTCTTGCCGGATCAGCAGTGGCCAAAAAGCAACACAATGAGGGTTTGTTTGCTCACTCTACACAAGCTACAGCTGCAACCACTGCGTTAGCACTCAGAGATACCGGTCCTTGACATCAGTCGGGCTGCAACGTAGGCAATCCCGCACACATTTACCAAACACTACTGCCTCAACAGTCACGTCTGTAGGGACGGGTACTTTGCTTGTTCTTTCTTGCAAGACTTTCTAATATGAACCTGTTTTGCAGACCCACCTATGGGGATGGTACAGCATGGGTATCAATTTAAAGGTAAGGAATCTGCAACTAGACGTCTCTATCAGATGAACATGTTTACTTACCTTCGGTAACACCTTATCTGATAGAGACAATATCTATTTGCATATTCCTTGCTGACCCATCAATCCTTCCTGCTCTATCAACTGATTTCTAGGGACTCTCCTTTCAATGCCTTAGTTTTGACACACTAGTAGTTAGTCGTTTTATGACTCTGTGCTTCTGGCGTGAAATGTTGTGAAAAGAAAGTGATGTCAGCGCGCCGGGGTGGCGCCTATATAAGAACTGAGATGTCATATGTGGTGCGTATAATGCCAACAACGGACACAGAGCTGTCATACGCCACCTGACGGCGAGCAGGGGTACTGTTAGAGAATTCTCCAGATCGAGTGTGACACCTGGGAGAAATTCAAAGGTAAGGAATCTGCAACTAGATATTATCTCTCCAAGATATGGTGTTACCAAAAGTAAGTAACTTGTTGCTGAGCCTAAAACTCCCTTTTTAATACATATGTCACCCATAGGCTCTATACAGCCCTTTAGGGAGGGTGCATTATATTTAGAAAGATGGACATGTACTTGTTATTTGCTCCTAGTGATAACCTGACATATTCATTTTTAACTATTGTGAGGCCTATATATCCAACAGGATAAACTTGGGCTACTTTATTACATTTTATAAGTAATATTTGTTTGGGAAAAGGTAGAGATATCCTGTTGCAGCTGTATGCTCCAAGGTCCAATACTCTCTTCCTGTTGGGTAATGCCCATAAACCACGAAGGGGAGAGGGAGGGCTAGACCACTATTTGAGGATTGGACCTGCTGTACCATAGCATCAGTATACTTAGAGAAGAAAGATTGAGTGTGTCTAGCCATCAGTAGGACGATGCAAATTCCTTTATTGGTTCTTCGTAATTTTCATTTTATTTACAGTGAATTGTTTCATGATTTTCTAGTGTAACTTGTTCCTAGTAATTCATGTTTAGTAGTCCATGTCTATCATCATCCAACACATGTTTCGCCCCCTGTGTGGCTCGACAGCTTGGGGCTTTCTCAAGGCTTCAAGGAAACAAATGACATGGGTTGCGGTGAATATATCAATAAACAGGTGTGTCCACCACCATGCTTGAAGTGAAGGAAAACCATAACGTCCTGAAGTAGTGCGTTACCACTTGTCACATATAGTTATATGCAAGTGTCTAGGTTTTTTAATTCTCTGTTCCAGAGAGAAATGTGTTATCGAGGTCATAGAAAGTCAAAATGTATGACTGAGTTACTAAGGATATTAGGGTGATGAGTGGCACTGGAATGCGACTATTTGCTTACGTTTGTTGGAAAGTAAAAGATGCTGGCACACAGCCAAATTACAAAAAAGCATAAAGGAAGAAAGTTTATCAGAAAAGGGAAAAGATAACTCTTACACCATTGTGGCATTAATTGCATACACATACAAGAAAAATTAATAAGTTAAAATATCTCAATTCAGGTAAGTCACAGCAATTATTTTCCCCATACATAATTCATGAGGCTCATATTATTGCCTGGTATAGGTCAAATTAAATGCAACATTCGAGTTAATAGCAATGTCATATCCTTGTGAAATTCATTTAGAGCACAAAATATACATAGGATTGTTTTTATAGTACATTGAGTTGGAGAGACATTGCTACATTGGTAAACCTGATTAATGTAAGAGCAATTCAAGGTAGCACATATTATTATCCCAATGTATGCCATCATGTAACTTGCACTGACCAAATGGGATAATCTGTTAAAATATCACTACCTTATTATTCCTTCCATAGCCCGAAAATGCCATTGAGTGATAACTGTTTTTATATATGAAGACCATGTTCAGTTTTATCTGATATAAAACTGCATTGTTTAAAGAGGCATGACACTCTCTCGAAGCTTATTGCCTTAATTTATGTAAATATGCTAACCTCTAGGTAGTGCCAAGATCACAGTGTTGAGATCCTCATAAAGACTTGCAAACTGCATGTTAACACGGTTGGCCCCATGTACACCATACTGCTCTATCGGCCATCCGATGCAAAGGAGCAAAAGAGCACATTCATGATAGAATAAGACAGTGGCCAAGTAAATTCAGCTAAGGCAAAGGGGACAGGGTGACTGATGTTTGTCCCACGGGTCCGTTGACAGATTAGTGAATGTGTTTCAAGATTAGTTAATTACTTTGTGACTGCTCAGTTTGAGCAATGCAAATGCATTTATCAGTATGCAAATGGCTTGCAGGCCTAGGGTGGCTTAGAAGCGAGAAGAGATTATCAGAGAGGTTGCATAGTTATAACTATATTGTATCAAGCAACCTGATGATAGTGGTCTACATAAGTAAATGCAGCAATGACAGTGCGGATAAACACCGAACATAAGTGACAGCTTAGTAATGTATTTCAGTATTATCTCGGACCCAAATTATGAAGTTGCCTAGGCTTGGAAGCCCTCCTATCTAATTCACGGGTAAATTCCGAGCAGCAGTTCCACCGTTGTGCTACCGGCCTGGTACTCGAGCGCCATATTTAAAGGGATTAAGGCCTCTAGATCCCTTTTCTGTTTATACTACTCGGGTATACCCCGATACACATGACGGCTGTGGGTAGCTGCCATCTTAGAATGTACTCAGTTGTATTGCGGCTACGCAGGGCAAAGGTTCTATCTCTCATGAGGAATGAAATATAAATTTGAGAAAGCAGCATTTGTTGTAACCCTATGCCACTGGTTATGTGTACCCTACTTCTCTTTAAGTGAGACTACGGAATCTAGAGCCACAAGATGGATATGAATGAAATGGCCATCATTAATTAAGAACCTGGAGCATAACGAGTAGGACTATAGGGAATAAGTAATGACATCCTGTAAGGAAATGCCTCTTTGGCATGGTTACCCCCTGACTTTTTGCCTTTGCCTTTGCTGATGCTAAGTTATGATTTGAAAGTGTGCTGTGACCCTGCTAACCAGGCCCCAGCACCAGTGTTCTTTACCTAAACTGTACCTTTGTCTCCACAATTGGCACAACCCTGGCACTCAGGTAAGTCCCTTGTAACTGGTACCCCTGGTACCAAGGGCCCTGATGCCAGGAAAGGTCTCTAAGGGCTGCAGCATGTCTTATGCCACCCTGGGGACCCCTCACTCACCATATACACACTGTTTGCCAGCTTGTGTGTGCTGGTGGGGAGAAAATGACTAAGTCGACATGGCACTCCCCTCAGTGCCATGCCAACCTCACACTGCCTACAGGTATAGATAAGTCACCCCTCCAGCAGGCCTTACAGCCCTAAGGCAGGGTGCACTATACCACAAGTGAGGGCATATCTGCATGAGCACTATGCCCCTACAGTGTCTAAGCAAAACCTTAGACATTGTAAGTGCACGGTAGCCATAAGAGTATATGGTCTGGGAGTCTGTCAAACACAAACTCCACAGTACCATAATGGCTACACTGAAAACTGGGAAGTTTGGTATCAAACGTCTCAGCACAATAAATGCACACTGATGCCAGTGTGCACTTTATTGTAAAATACACCCAGAGGGCATCTTAGAGATGACCCCTGAAAACATACCTGACTTCCAGTGTGGGCTGACTAGTCTCTGCCAGCCTGCCACACACCAGACATGTTGCTGGCCACATGGGGAGAGTGCCTTTGTCACTCTGTGGCCAGGAACAAAGCCTGTACTGGGTGGAGGTGCTTCTCACCTCCCCCTGCAGGAACTGTAACACTTGGCGGTGAGCCTCAAAGGCTCACCCCCTTTGTTACAGCGCCACAGGGCATCCCAGCTAGTGGAGATGCCCACCCCTCTGGCCACTGCCCCCACTTTTGGCGGCAAGGCTGGAGGAGATAATGAGAAAAACAAGGAGGAGTCACCCCCCAGTCAGGACAGCCCCTAAGGTGTCCTGAGCTGAGGTGACTCTTACTTTTAGAAATCCACCATCTTGTAGAAGGAGGATTCCCCCAATAGGATTAGGGATGTGCCCCCCTCCCCACAGGGAGGAGGTACAAGGAAGGTGTAGCCACCCTCAAGGACAGTAGCCATTGGCTACTGCCCTCCCAGACCTAAACACACCCCTAAATTCAGTATTTAGGGGCTCCCAGAACCGAGGAAGATAGATTCCTGCAACCTAAAGAAGAAGGACTGCTGACCTGAAGCCCTGCAGTGAAGACGGATACGACAACTGATTTGGTCCCAGCCCCACCGGCCTGTCTCCCTACTTCGAAGACAACTGCAACAGCGACACATCCAACAGAGTCCAGCGACCTCTGAAGCCTCAGAGGACTACCCTGCATCTAAAGGATCAAGAAGCTCCCGAGAACAGCGGCCCTGTTCAACAAACTGCAACTTTCTGCAACAATGAAGCAACTTTTAAAGACCACACGTTTCCCGCCGGAAGCGTGAGACTTTCCACTCTGCTGTTCTGGACACAGTGCAGTATCGGGCCTATCCTCCCGAACAGCGGGTCCAGGATATTCAGGTTATGATACCGATGTTTCGGCCTCTATCCTGGATTTCGGTGAGACAGACTCTGAGGCTTTTGGGACTCATGGCTTTCTGCATCCTATTGGTCAAGCATGCCAGATGGCGCATGAGGGCTCTGCAGTGGGATCTGAAGTTCCAATGGGCCCAGCATCAGGGAAATCTTACCGACGTGGTTCAGATCTCGGAGGGGACTGCAAAGGATCTGCAGTGGTGGTTAGTGAACTGCGATTGGGTCAAAGGCAGACTCCTCTCCCTTCCCCTACCAGATCTCACAGTAGTGACAGATGCCTCACTTCTGGGATGGGGCGGCCATCTGGGAGAGGTGGAGATCAGAGGTCACTGGTCTCCGGCGGAATCTGGGCTCCACATCAACTTGCTGGAGCTTCGGGCGATCCGACTAGCATTGAAATCATTTCTTCCTGTTGTGAAAGGGAAGGTAGTGCAGGTGTTCACGGACAACACTACCGCAATGTGGTACTGCAACAAGCAGGGCAGTGTGGGGTCGTGGACCCTTTGTCAAGAGGCTTTAAGTCGCTGGACATGGCTGGAACAGCAGGGCATGACCCTGGTGGTTCAACACCTGGCAGGTTCTCTGAACGCCAGGGCGGACAAGCTCACCCGAAAATGCTTAGAGGATCACGAATGGTGTCTCCATCCAGAGGTGACTCAAGGACTCTTTCAGCAGTGGGGAGAGCCTTGGTTAGATCTGTTCGCCTCCGCAGAGAACGCGCAATGTCAGCAGTTTTGCGCGTTGGAGTTTCCAAGGGGGCTATTGGTAGGCAACGCTTTTCATCGCGAGTGGAGTTCAGGCCTCCTGTCGCCTTTCCGCCTATACCACTTCTGCCCAGAGTTCTCAAGAAAATCAAGAACGACCGGGCCCAAGTAATCCTAGTGGCTCTGGATTGGGCACGGAGTGTTTGGTATCCAGAGCTTCTCAAAATGAGCATCGGTCCTCCAATCAGGCTGCCTCTTCGGGAGGATCTTCTGTCGCAGCAGCAGGGGAAGGTTCCCCACCTGAACCTGTCAACTCTGCGCCTTCATGCATGGAGATTGAGCGGCGACAGTTGATGGCTTATGACCTCCCTCCTGAGGTCTGTGATGTCATTCTGGCAGCCAGGCGTCCCTCTACTAAGTCTATCTACGCCTGCCGTTGGAAACGTTTTGTTTCATATTGTACATAGAGGTCTATTGATCCTCTTTCTTCTTCTCTGTCTAATATCCTTTTGTTTATATTATCTCTCCCCCAACAGGGTTCCTTCTTAGGGACTCTCAAGGGCTATCTTGCAGCCTTATCAGCCTTTCTTCGGGTGCCCGATCAACCATCTTTGTTTAAATCACCTATAGTACAGACATTTTTGCGACGGCTTGTGCATTTGTTCCCGCCTGTGCCTTTTGTTATGCCCCAGTGGGACCTTAATCTGGTTCTTACTTTCCTTATGTGTGCTCCCTTCGAGCCCTTACATAACTGTCCTCTTCGGCTGCTAACTATTAAGACAGCCTTTTTGGTGGCAATTACATCTGCTAGAAGAGTGAGTGAGCTCAAAACCGCCGTATCTCACAATCTTTCCTGAAAAAGTGGTTCTCAGAACTCGTGCCGCTTTCCTCCCCAAGGTGGTGACCCCTTTCCATCTGGGTCAAAATATCACCCTGCCACTCTTCTTTGCACCACCGCAACCCTCTAAGGAAGAGGAGCGTTTCCATCGGCTGGACCCAAAAAGAGCATTATCGTTCTATCTTGATCGCACTAAAGAGTTCCGGGTGGACGACCAACTCTTTGTGGGGTACGTTGGTGCAAAGAAGGGTCGGGCAGTACAGAAATGATCCATTTCGGGCTGGGTCATTCTCTATAAAGATCTGCTACAATTTGGTAAAGAAGCATTCTCCTGAGGGCTTGAGAGCTCACTCTACTAGGGGGAAAGCTGCTACCACTGCGTTAGCACGTGGTGTACCTGTGGTGGACATCTGTCAGGCTGCAACGTGGGCTACCTTGCACACATTTGCAAAACACTACTGCCTGGATAGCCAGGTGAGAAGAGAGGGGCATTTTGCCCATTCTGTCTTTCAGGACTTCCTGGTATAAAAATCTCCTTCAGACCCACGGCCATGGGTTATAGCTTGGGTATCTATTCTAAGGTAAGGAAGCTGCAGCTAGAAGTCTCTATCAGATGAACAAGTTACTTACCTTCGGTAACGAGGTATCTGGTAGAGACTCTATCTAGCTGCAGATTCCTTACACCCACTCAAGCATCCCCGCTCTGCGGATATTTTTATACACATATATGTATATATATGTGTATATGTGTGTGTGTGTGTGTGTGTGTGTGTGTGTATATATATATATATATATATATATATATATATATATATATATATATATATATGATTTGGGCATTTTTTCCTTTCTTAAAGGCATGTAAGAATTTTAACTTCAAACTGTCAAATAAAGAGATAAAATCCATGACTGTTGGTTCTTCCATGACTCTATCCTTCTGGCGTGGAAAGTTGTGGGAAAAGAACTGACATACGCGCACCGAGACAGCGTCTATATAGACAACCGTGACATCATAGACGGCTCCAACGATGCTGATGACGCACAAGGATCTGGTTGACGCACGTGGATCCGAACAATGCCGCCCGACGGCACGCGCAAGGTACTGCTCAGCAGAAAAATTCCGGATTTGAAGCTGACGCCAGAAAATTCTAAGGTAAGGAATCTGCAGCTAGATAGTCTCTACCAGATACCTCGTTACCGAAGGTAAGTAACTTGTTCTTCTCTGCACTTAAATCCTTTTGTGCCTTACAATCCACATCTGGCTGGGTTAGTTGACAGGTCCTTGTGCATTTCACTCAGACAACCCCAAACACAGGATGCTCAGTCACACCTGCACACATCTGCATACTGAATGGGTCTGACACATTTCAAAGGAGAGTGGCCTGTTCTCACACAATAGACTGTCAAATCCCCTATTTGGACCCTGGGAGACAAGATGGAACTGAAAGGGGACCTTGTGCACTTCTAAGCCACCCTTTGAAGTCTCCCCCACTTCAAAGGCACATTTGGATATTCAAACTGGGCCTCTGACCCTACCAACTCAGACATTTCTTTTCAAGATACCTACTGGGAAAGGAACTCTGAACCTGCAACCTGCCAAGAGAAGCTGCCTGGCTGCCCAAAGGACTCACCTGACTGCTTTGCTGAAAAGGACTGCTGCCTTGCTGTTGCCCTGATGCCTTGCTGCCCTCTGGCTCTGCTGAGAAGTGCTCTCCAAGGGCTTGGATTGAGCTTGCCTCCTGTTTTCTGAAGTCTCAGGGCCAAAAAGACTTCATCTCTGCAAAGAACTCCTTGTGCGGTGAAAATTGACGCACAGCCTGCCCTGAGATGAGAAAATCACCTCAACGCCAAAACGGAACGACACAACCCGGCTCCCCGAGTGGAGATCGACGGAGCGGCAACATTGCGACCGGAACTTTGATGCATGTCCCACTGGATCGACGCATTGCCAAGCCGGAACGGTGCAGCCCAACTTCCAGCGAGAGGAATCGGCGCAGCGCCTACTGTGCAACAGAAATTTCCCTGCAACACCCACCGGATCGATGCAGCCCATGTGACTTTGCCCTGCGCACCCAGGACTTCTCCGCATTGTTCTCGGGGCATCTAAATACCCTGCAACCCGAAGTGGAGCCAAGTCTGCGCGCCGGAAATCGACGCAAAGCCCTTGTTGCATGAAAAAGCATTGAAGCATCATCAGTGTGCGCCCTTGAGAAAACGACGCACACCTCCCCGTTTTCCATGCATTTCTTTCTCTGCGGTCCCGTGCGGATAAATTATACGCAAACCAGGTACTTTGTGCTTGCAAGAGACACTTATTGCTTTTTAAGAGCTAAAGACTCATTACAGAAGTGATATTCTACTCAGAGAAATATGCTATATTTCTCTAAACCTGTGTGGTGTATTTTTGTGGTGGTTATACTATTATTGCATGATTTATTGCACAAATACTTTACACATTGCCTTCTAAGTTAAGCCTGGCTGCTCAGTGCCAAGCTACCAGAAGGTGGGCACAGGATAATTTGGATTGTGTGTGGCTTACCCTGACTAGAGTGAGAGTCCTTGCTTGGACAAGGGGTAACCTGACTGCCAACCACATACCCCATTTCTAACACATATAAAACAATTTCAGCAGGTATAGAAACCTATTGGTTGTTGTAAAAGATTTGTCTTTTCCTTTTTTTTTTGAAGAAAGGAAGGGCATAATTTCTTTTTTAAATTTGGTGCTCATTTGAAACTCAGCTGTGGGAAGGGTTTGATATTGTTCACTATGGTTGGATTACTCAAGAGGAATGACCAGTGTTTTTGTAAAATACTATGAATATATTGATGGCCATGACTAAATCTGGTGATGAAACAAATAGCTGGCTTATTCTCAACATTTTTTGTATTTCGCAGGATAGAGTTCTGGTCTGTGGTTGAAAATTGTTGCTGAATGTTTACAAATTTGGTTGGGCCTGTATTTCCCACTCGAATATTAGTAATGGTGTTGGGTGGGTGACAACTAGTAGCATGGAGGATTGAGTTTGCTGCAGTCATTGTCCTGTGGGTTTTTATTTGTAGACAGTCTTGATCAGCATATAGTGTGAGATCTAGGAATTCTGTGTCCTTCCTGGAGATTGTGTAGGTCACATTAATACCCCCTTTGTTTGGCAAAAAGCTGTTGATAAATTGTTCGAGGTGTGACTCGAGACCTTGCCAGATAAGCAAAATATCATCTGTGTATCATGCCCACATCACTGTTCCTTGTTGCTGTAAGTAAATTATCATCTGAATAAAAAGAAGTTGTTTGTCAGACAGCACTCCAGCATTTCAGTGTTCGAATGATGTCTTTACAAATAGTGCACAGATCTTGTGGCTAGGCACTTCCTGACGGCCTCTAACCCATCCTGGTGCTTGATTGAGGTATACAGGCAATGTACATCTGTGGTGGCAAGTATGTAGTCAGGTTACCAGTCCATGTTATCATGTTTTTTTAAGAATATCCTTCATATCTTTGTTGCAGGTATGTAGATCCTTCATAAATGATTGAAATTCTCCATCAGTGGATTTACCCAAGTTTGAACAGACCGAGTCAGTACCTGCGATGATGGGTCTGCTCTTTGGTTGTGTACCTGTGTTATGGATTTTTGGTAGTAAATATAGTGTTGGGATAACATGTTTTATGTAAGGGTATCGCTTTTCTTCCAGAATGAGAAGGTCCTTGCTGTACCAATTGTCAATAAGATCTCTTAGTTTTCTTTGTGTCCCTTTGGTTGGATTATGCTGTAATTTTGTGTAGCAGATGGAATCGCCAGGTTGCCGGTATACCTCCTGTTCAGAATGACCACGTTGCCACCTTTATTTGCCTCATTAATTGTTATGTTACAATGCTCTACGTTGTTTGTATGTGATGTCTAAAAGAAGATATTTTCTACTAGTCATATATTTCTGATGCTTCTTGTTGAGATCCTTCGTCACTGCTGTGCAGAATGGATCAGTTGTATTACCAGGTGGTAATATTTTTGTGAAGCTTGATTTATTTGGAAGTTTAATGGATTTTGAATGGGCGACATCAACTCATAGTTCAAGTGGTGTTTCTGACATTGAGTTGTCTGATCTGTACTATCATCTTCTGAAAAGTTTGTCAGTAGATGGATTGTTTAGAACTCTTGAATGATAAGGTCACCTATTTTCGGTTGGGCTGTGATTGATGGTCTGGGCACTTCCTTATCCACAAAGAAGGATTGCAGTTTTAGTATCCTGATGAACTAGAAGATGTCGATCTTAGACTGAACTAGGTCCCATTTGGCTGTTGGGCAGATCGTGCCATATTCAAGTCCTTCAAGTCCTTAGTTAATAAATTGACAACTAGTTGGTTGTCTGAGATTAGTTTTTGGCCTTTTCCTTGCTTCTGGCCCTTATCTAGACCCCTGGTGTATTTGGTTCTTGGGTTTTTGTACTTTGTGGTCTTATGGCATTGTCTTGCGCATTCCTTAGGGGGTGTCCCTCCTCGTAAAATTTACCCCATGATGTATGATTCTCCTGATATCAACTTCCTCCTCAGATCTGCACACGAGGATAGAATGATCTCGGAGGAGCTAGCTGGTTCTGTGGGAACATTAGTTGTCTTGATATCATCTTTTAAAAAAATTTTTTTTTTGCAAAGGTGTATATTCTTCCCAGTTAAATACCTTTCCCAGTTGGTAATCAGTCAGATCATGCCATTTGTTTCCTTGCAGCCTTGAGAAAGTCCCAGGCTGTCACAAGGGGCAAAACAGTTATCGGCTGCTAATAGACATGGACTACTAAAATGATAATATTTGGAACAATTTACACTAGAAAATCATGGAGAATATGGAAATATTCACTGTAAATAAAGGAAATTTTCAGAGAAGCAATAAAGGAGTCTGCACTGTCTTATTTATGGGTAGACACTTACACTTCTTCTACAGGTGGAAAATATTCTGTTTGGTGTCCAAAAGAATTGTAGTTTAAAATCCTCTTCAATGATAATGTTACATTATAAGTTACAATTCTGAAAATGTTCCTTATAGAAAGTTGGCATGTTCTTGTGCTAACCATTCAGTGCATGCAGCCTGTATCGTGGGTCACATGACTAGGTGTAGTTAGCAGTTGGCCTTTCCATTTTCCTCCCAGAGAGTAACACAAAGGGGACTCAGTGTTAACAGGATGGGCCATCCTGACAGAATCGGAGCAGCAGAGCAGTGCACATCTCCACTTACTTTTCAAAGGAGCTGCCTCTTAGTTTGACAGTTCAAAACGTTTGTAGTGCAGTTCGTAGTTCTTGGTCCTGTTGGGATTATTGACGTGGTATAGTTTGAGACAAAATTTCAGAGTGCAGTTCGGATTGATGTGGTCGCTGAAAAGGTGATGGTCTGCTGTACAGGTGGTGCATTGTGGTGCTAGATTGCAAACCTGTTGGATAAGAGCTAGGTTTGGTTTGTTTTTTAGAAAACATTGCATCCTTGCATGTGTCATTGCTGATCATTTGTCAGGGGTTCCTGTGCTTTTCTTTGGGAGGTGTGTTTCTCTCATACTTCATTTGCGCAATTTTAGTGAGGCATTGGAAGGTGACCCCACCTGGGGTATCTATTACTGAAAAAGTGGCGTAGGAAGTTGGCTCTGTATATACTATTTCAAAGTAAGAAATAGTGTGCACAGAGTTCAAGGGTTCCCCTTAGAGGTTAGATAGTGGCAAAAGTAGATAATTCTAATGCTCTATTTTGTGGTAGTGTGGTCGAGCAGTAGGCTTATTAGAGGGTAGTGTTAAGCATTTGTTGTACACATACAGGCAATAAATGAGGAACACACACTCAAAGACTTACTCCAGGCCAATAGGTTTTTATATTGAAAAATATATTTTCTTAGTTTATTTTAAGAACCACAGGTTCAAGATTTACATCAAACACTTTAAATCTAAGGTACTTCACTTAGATACTTTAGGAACTTTGAATGAAAACAATATCATGTACAGTCTTTGTAAAAATGGCAATAAGCTATTTTCAATGTGGACACTGCAAAAATCAACAGTTCCTGGGGGAGGTAAGTAAAGGTTAGTTTTGAAGTTAATTAAAACACTTACAAGTCTCAAGTTTGGGGCATAGGCAGCCCACTGGTGGGGGTTCAAGGCAACTCCAAAGTTACCACACCAGCAGCTCAGGGCCTGTCAGATTCAGAGGTCAAAGAGGTACCCAAAACACATAGGCGCCTATGGGGAACAGGATTGCTCCGGTTCCAAACTGCCAGCAGGTAAGTACTTGCGTCTTCGGGGGGCAGACCGGGGGGGGGGGGGAGGGGTTTGTAGACCACCGGGGGGGGGGGACGAGAAGCCCCACAAAGTACACCCTCAGCGGCACAGGGGCGGCCGGGTGCAGTGAGCAAAGCAGGCGTCGGGTTTTAGGTTGAAAACAATGGAGAGACCCGGGGGTCACTCTAGCGTTGCAGGCAGGCACGGAGGGGCTTCTCGGGACAGCCACCACCTGGGCTAGGCAGAGGGTCGCCTGGGGGTCGCTCTTGCACTGACGTTCAGTACCTTCAGGTCCTGGGGGCTGCAGGTGCAGTGTTGGTTCCAGGCCTCGGGTCCCTTGTTACAGGCAGTCGTGTTCAGGGGGATCCTCTGGATTCTCTCTGCAGGCGTCGCTGTGGGGGCTCAGGGGGGGGGTCGTCTCTGGTTACTCACGGGCTCGCAGTCCCTGAGGTGTTGGTTTTCTGCAGGTCGAGCCTGGGGCGTTGGGTGCAGAATGTAGAGTCTCACGCTTCCGGCGATAAACGTGAAGTCTTTGGAAGTTGCTTCTTTGTTGCAAAGAAGTAGCTGGTTTTGAGCAGGGCCGCTGCTCACATGAGTTTCTTGGTCCTTTAGTCCAGGGCAGTCCTCTGAGGCTTCAGAAGTCGCTGGTCCTTGTCAGATGCGTCGCTGGTTGCAGGTTTTCGAAGTTGGAGACAGGCCGGTAGGGCTAGGGGCCAAAGCAATTGTCTTCCTTCTTCTCTGCAGGCTTGTAGGTCAGCAGTCCTTGTTTCTTCAGGTTGCAGGAATCTGATTTCCTGGGATCTGGGGAGCCCCTGAATACTGAATTTAGGGGGTGTGTTTAGGTCTGGGAGGGCAGTAGCCAATGGCTACTGTCCTTGAGGGTGGCTACACCCTCTTTGTGCCTCCTCCCTGTGGGGAGGGGGGCACATCCCTAATCCTATTGGGGGAATCCTCCAAAACCAGGATGGAGGATTTCTAAAGGCCGGGGTCACCTCAGCTCAGGACACCTTAGGGGCTGTCCTGACTGGTGGGTGACTCCTCCTTGTTTTTCTCATTATCTCCCCTGGACTTGCCACCAAAAGTGGGGGCTCTGTCCAGGAGGCGGGCACCTCCACTAGCTGGAGTGCCCTGGGGCATTGTAACACGACGCTTGAGCCTTTGAGGCTCACTGCTAGGTGTTACAGTTCCTGCAGAGGGGGAGGTGTTAAGCTTCTCCACCCAGTGCAGGCTTTGTTTCTGGCCTCAGAGAGCACAAAGGCTCTCACCCCAGGGGGTCAGAAACTTGTCTCGCAGCAGCAGGCTGGCACAGACCAGTCAGTCCTGCACTGAAGGATTGGGTAAAATACAGGGGGCATCTCTAAGATGCCCTCTGTGGGCATTTTTTAATAAATCCAACACTGGCATCAGTGTGGGTTTATTATTCTGAGAAGTTTGATACCAAACTTCCCAGTATTCAGAGTAGCCATTATGGAGCTGTGGAGTTTGTTTTTGACAAACTCCCAGACCATATACTTAATATGGCCACCCTGTACTTACAACGTCTAAGAATAGACTTAGACCCTGTAGGGGCATATTCCTCATGCAGCTATGCCCTCACCTGTGGTATAGTGCACCCTGCCTTAGGGTTGTAAGGCCTGCTAGAGGGGTGACTTACCTTTGCCACAGGCAGTATTTTGTAGGCATGGCATCCTGAGGGGGATGCCATGTCGACTTTGCCTTTTTCTCCCCACCAACACACACAATCTACAATGGCAGGGTGCATGTGTTAGGTGAGGGGTCCCTTAGGGTGGCACAATATATGCTGCAGCCCCTAGGGACCTTCCCTGGTCACAGGGCCCTTGGTACCACTGGTACCTTTTACAAGGGACTTATCTGTGTGCCAGGGGTGTGCCAATTGTGGAAACAATGGTACATTTTTAGTGAAAAAACACTGGTGCTGGGGCCTGGTTAGCAGGGTCCCAGCACACTTCTCAGTCAAGTTAGCATCAGTATCAGGCAAAAAGTGGGGGGTAACTGCAACAGGGAGTCATTTCCTTACAAGTGGGTTACTGTCCATGGACACATTGATTTTTATGGGTTGTTGGGCCTCCCTCTCTCCATGCCTGACTGGGTGTATGGTGGTAAAATATATATTTTTTCTTTTGTGGTGACCTTGTAAGCATGTGGGGGATTTCAGCTTTTTGACTAGTGCTCTGTGGGCGTCGTCAGCCTTCCAGTATCCTATTCCTCCTAGTGTGTGCATGGGTATGCCATTGGTGCAGGTGGTGTCTTTTGATCTACACATGCATGGGATAGTGTATAAAGAGATGGTGTGTCACAACTGAATTTTTTTTGGCGACCGTAACGTGCCCTGAGGTCCGGTGTATACCTGTCTAGTCCCGGCATGTGGAGTGCAATGTGACTCTCCCTAGTGGGGGCAGGTGTCTTGATTACACCCTTTTTCTAGGGGCTTCTTTTGGGCTAGCTTTGGGCTTCTTTTTATTGGTCATTAGGCACTTCCCTAGATCTTCACATGATCTGTTATCTTAATTGTTGTGAGCTGGAAGGGGTTGAAGTGTTTCTCTGCAGCCCCCCATGTGCCTCTGATATTGCGGTTCCGAGACCGGGATTACTGCTTCCTCCAGATGGTGTGTGTAAAATCTTGGTTGTTGGCTGATTGTTATGCCTCATACGAGAGAGAGCACAGGTCTGTGATGGAAACCCTTTTTCCCCGGCACCCCCCTCTACCTTCGACCACATCTTTAAATCTTTGAGGTAAAGGAGGTGGCAATATATTACTGAATGGAGAGTCAGGTGCAAGACCAAGAACTTGTCATAATTTGCCCAAATGATGGTAACGAACTGGAAAGGCTGGTTGTTCTGGTGAACACTCCTCCCACTGACTCAGGGTCATGCGAAGCTTCGCAATCAGACATACTTAATGTGTGTGCTGTAGAGGTTATGGGGTCTTCACTATCCCAAGCAGTGGTTGTGGCCCTGGTCAATCTTGAGCTGGGTTCCCTGTCGGTGGTTGCTCTTGCCACATATTTGTCCAGCTACGTGACCCCTGTTGTGGTGGTGCAGCAGTGGACTGCTTCCCTGCGGCTGAGTGTAAGGTGCATTCGGGTTTCCCTGTTTTTTTTTTTGTGGATAAAGATTTTGCGGACTCATCGAACTCTGTTCTTGATATGCCTATAGCCGGCATCTGTCTGCCATGTGGCCCATTTTGGGCAATAGTAACATTCCCTAAACCACCACAACAGGGGTCACGAAAAAGACCGCCCTTGAAGGGATTGTGTTGGCTTCAAGCATGCAGATGGCACCATTTCAGAAGGGAGATCCACTGAAAAACCCCAAAGGGCTTCAACCTTACTACAAAGGCAGAAACCAGGGAGGTTGGTTTTTAGACCTTCTTTATCCTTCTGAACCTGTGGCACATAGATGGTCCCTGGCATGCCCTTCTGCAGTAGCGGGTGTATATTGGCTTTGGGTAGCTCCACTGTTTTCTCCCTAACCTAGCGTTCCCATCATTTTTGACAATCCTGCATATAGGGGAAGTTCCACTAGGGATCCCCTCCCCCTGTGCCAGATGCAATCTAACGCAACAGCCATGTCCTCTAGTTCGTAGGATCCTACCTCCCGCCATGGTCTATAGTACTGGTCTTTTACTTCGGTCCAGCGGGCTAGCAGGTGACAAAATATTGCACAAAGATCTCACCTTTCTTTTGGGCCACTATCCGTCTTGGAGTCAGTTTGTCCGTTCTGAGCATTCAGGAGGAGCAGCAGACGTCTTCGCCACTGCACTCCATGTGTTAATGCAAAGGTTCCATCTTAGTTCGCCTGCATCTAAGTTGAGATTTTACCACGCTACCTTGCTCTCTAACATCCTGGTCAGCCCCTCTTCTATGTTGGCTATCTGGTGAGGCTCGGATCCCAGCCAAAAGCCTCTCCTCTAGTTCTGCTTCGGTCTGTTCCCCGAACAATGCTCTGCACTTACTCCTGCTCTCCTCAGGTGGAGGGTGTGGTGCTCTACTTTCGAGTTGTGCTTCCGGGGTGTGAGCTCTCTCCCTCTCTCTCCTTAGTTCGTGCCTTCCCCCAAAATCCTACCTAGGTTGCCTCCTTCGTTGTGAGCTATGCGCTGTTATTTTTGCTAGGGACTTGACCTCAAACTTGCTTTCTGTCATTTCTTCGGCTACCTGATCAAACCCTCTGGCTCTACCCTTGTCATCGGATCCCAGAGAACTGGGACCTATTTCCTCACCCCCGCTAGTCGTCTCACTGCCTGGAACCGCTGTGAATCTCCCTGTCACTTGAGTGTGTTCACCAGAACCAGTGGGAGTGCATGTTCTCCATGCCGCTGAAGTTCGATTCATTGAACGCGACGGACAGGTGTTTTGAACTTTGGGCAGCTATTGCGCTGGACTTGGGTGGCACTGGTATTGCCTGGGCTGGCTGTCCTGTTAGTCTGTCATGCCTAGACCGAACAGTTCATTGTTCGGTAGGGGCCCCTCTGGCTCATTCAACCTGCAGGTTGGTGTAACCTAATGCAGGGATAGCAGGCATCGGGGAGAGCATCTCCGTTCCTGCATATGTCAGTGGAGGTGCAGACACCTTGCTTGCTGACTATGGGATAGGATTATCGGTCTGAGCCTCCTTGAAGATGGTCCATAATTCTAATAGTGGTTCTCTCCGGTCCTTCTTTTGCCATAAATATTTGGTACGTATCTGTTTCCCGTATGCTTCTTATCCTGGGTGGGGAACCTGGTTTACATGTTTTGTAGTGGTGATTCCATGATAAGTTTGGCAGTTTTTTAGGGGATGGATATACTTTAAGCTTTTCTGGTTGTGGGAACTGTTTTGCTTTACTGCAAACTAAGAAGAAATACACAAATACCGAAAGGAATTTCTGGTATGCAACCCTCTCAGTCGGAGGAACACAATTATCAAGGTTCTTTGCAAAGATGTACAACACAAATGCACATTAGAAGAAAATCACTGCAGTGAAATAAAAGTGCTTTACTTTAAACCGAGAGGAAACACGAATAAAACATGAATAAAAGGAATTCCAACAATGCAGAGCTCTTAGTCTGAGTAGTAAATTTATTAAAGCACTGTTTCTGATGGATACAACTACTTGTGGATTCCTCACCTTATGAATTCTCCCAATACGCCAGCATTCGATGGAAATTTTCTTCCTGGTTCTCCACGTTGTTGAGGATGTCACAATTGCAAGGCTCCGCACGTGACTCCGTCTGACGTCATCGTGGCAATAAGAAGTCCTCGCCGACGTGCTGACGTCAGTTCCCTTTTTTCCGCGCTTTAGACACTAATGTTTTTTTTCTGGCTTTCGGGAGTTGTTGAGTTACAATGTCTCCATCTAAAAAAATTGGGCTTTAAGCCTTGTCATGAGTGCGGGGGTCGCATGTCGGTTACAGATCCTCATAAGGACTGTTTGTGGTGCCTGAGCTCGGCCCACGACGTTGAGGTGTGCGTGTCCTGCCAGTGGATGAACCCGAAGGCCTGATGGAGAGAGAGGCTAAGCTCTTCTTGGCAAAGGCTAAGAAGGAGCATAGGGTCATCTACGATCTAAGGCGAGGGATTAATCTTTGCATAAGTCCTCGAGGTTGCATAAAAAGTGGCACCGCCACGATTCTCGATGCCGTTCTTCCAGGGATCGGTCTCGGTCCCCTCGGAGACGGCACCATACAGCGTGGGAGGTCAGTCCATTGGTCACTCCTTAGAGTCCACAGGCTTCTCCGGCGCTGATGTTGATAGAGGTCTTCAAGTCCATGCCAAGCACTCCAGTTCACTTTTCTCCTGTGTCAACTCATGGTCAGGAGTCTGGTGTGCAAACTTCAGATTCGGTTCAAGCGCCTCAGAAGGAGCAGAGGTTTCCTCCCCTCCCGACTCCGGGAGCGGATCTATCAGCGTTCCTCAATGCTATGTTTAGCATTTTCAAGAGAGCTATGGCCCCTGCTGGTGCAGCGGCTGGTCCCACGAGTCCATTAGCTTTCACGCTGGGTTCGCTGGCGCCATACAAACAGGCCCCGTTTGTGCCCTTCGATCCAGGTGAGGGTGCTGGTTCTGCACCAATAACGTCACCCCAGATGATATTGCCGACAGATGGAGTTGATGCCGGCGCCGGATGGGTCCCGATCGGGCCACAGTGTCTCTCCACCCTCTCATCCGCCAGAGCGTCCATCTGCTTTGAAACCAGCGGCGTCAACGTCGGCTAATTCTCTGTTCACGCCACGTTTGGAGGCCAGACTGAGGTTTAGAAGGAGGCTCTGGGTGGAGCAGGAGTATTGGCAACATCCGTTGGAGGAAGGTGAGATTCCCGAGCCTATGGGTGAATTTCAGGGCCTGGACTCTGCAAGTGGCCTACATACATCCCCTGAGTGGGATTTTTCATCCCCTGGCGAGCTCACAGCTGATGCAGCATCTTATCACAGCATGATAAGAAAGGCTGCTGAGTTTTTGGACCTTCTTTTACCAGCATCGGAGGCAAACACGAACATTCTGACTGAGGTGTTGCATCCTTCCTCTACGTCTTCTGAGCCCCTCCTTCCTTTAAATGCTGCCCTTACTGAGCCCATTCTAGACATTTGGAGGAAGCCTGTCACGACTCCAGCTGTTTCCAGGACTGTGGCTAGGAGGTACAGAGTTACTCCAGGGGATCCACAATTTCTGTCTCAGCATCCAACACCTGAGAACTTGGTGGTTCAAGCCTCTTGTTCTGCAATGTCTGCACCTGGTTCGTTCCCTGCTACTCCATCAGATAGAGAGTCTAAGCAAATGGAGCAAACAGCTAATAAGGGTTCCTCCTCGTGCAGTATGGCCTTGGAGTCTGTCAATGCTAGCTGTGTGCTGGGAAGGTATATTCATGCCCTGGTAGACACAGCAAGAGCTGTTGTGCCAAGCTTGCCTCAGGATGTGCAAGGGCAGTTTGATGAACTCCTGTTGGACATTCAAGCGGCAGCCAAGCAGGTTATTCAGTCTGGTTTGGATATGGCAGATTAAGTTGCCGGAACAATGGGCACTTCAATGGCGACCAGGAGGCATGCGTAGCACAGGTCTTCTGGCTTCTCCACGGATGTTCAGGCAGCTCTGTTGGACCTTCCATTTGATGGTGAGAAGCGGTTTGGGTCCAAAGTCAACTCAGCTTTGGAGAGTTTTAAATACATCAGGCCTACTGCAAAGTCCTTGGGAATCCAGGCTTCAGCGTCCACACCCTTTAGATCTTTTCGGCGGTTTAGGGGTTTTGGCCGCAGGTCCTCTTTTTGTGGGAGGCCACAGTCCATCATACAGCAGCCTGCTAACCCTCTTTATAGGTCTTATAGAAGGCGGGAGGGTTAGAAAGCGAGGAACCACTCAACAGCCTCCTGTCTTATCTTATTCCTCTGTGGGAACCCATCAAGGAAAGCAGCGCTAGTTTTCTCTCCATCTCGCATTATACTTCTCCCGTAGGGCGAAGGCTATTTCATTTTCTTCACGAGTGGGACTTAATCACATCGGACTCTTGGGTGCTGAATATTGTGGGGAAAGGTTATGCCCTTCCTTTTCGAGAGTTCCCCCCGCCATCACTCCCCGTCATTTGTTTTGCATGGAAGATCATTGCCTGTTGCTTCAGCAGGAGGTGCAAGTCCTTTTGTTAAAGGGTGCAGTGGAGTTGGTTCCAGAGCAGGAAAAGAGTCCTGGATGCTATTCAGGTTATTTCCTTATTCCCAAAGAAGGATGGTCGATTTTGGCCTATCCTGGACCTGAGAATTTTGAATTGGTTCCTCGAACAGGAGAAATTCAAAATGCTGACCCTAACAACTGTGCTTCTTGCATTGAACAAGGAAGACTGTATTGTGTCTGTCGACTCGCAGGATGCTTATTTTCATATCCCTTTTTGAAGTCACACAGGAAGTATCTCCGGATTGTGGTCGGGTCGCAGTACTACCAGTTTGCAGTCCTTCCTTTTGGTCTTACTTCTGCACCGCAAGTCTTCACGAAGGTGATGGCAGTGGTTGCAGCAGACCTCAGAAGGAAGGGAGTATCTGAATTCCCTTACCTGGACTATTGGCTGATCAAAGCTGGGTCCCCAGAGCTCGTCCTGCATCACTTGCAAGTGACAACCCAGTTGTTGTTCAAACTGGGCTTTACGGTAAAGGTGCCCATGTCTCACCTGGAGCCCTCTCAGCGCCTCCTGTTCATATGGGCAGTACTGGACACAACATTAAATCAGGCCTACCTTCCACCTCAAAGGATTCAGAACATTGACGTGTTGATTCCAGTGTTTCAGAATATAGCGGCTGTTCCAGTCCTCAAGTCCTACGTCTGCTTGGTCTGTTTACTTCTTGCATTCTGTTGGTCACTCATGCTCATTTGCACATGAGGGCTCTCTAGTGGTGCCTCTGCAAGCAGTGGTTTCAACACAAAGGGGATCTTGGAGTGGATAGCTATCTCCAGAAACGCTGCTGTGGATCTGCGATGGTGGGCTATGGACCGCAACCTTTCCCAAGAAAGGCCATTTTGCCTACCACCTCCGGTGGCTACAGTCATAACTGATGCTTTACTCTAAGATGGGGAGGGAGCCCATCTGGGGGACCTGGAGATCAAAGGCCATTGGTCTCCAGCAGAACAGATGCTTCACATCAATCTGTTAGAATTATGGGCAATACGCCTGGCTCTCAAGTCCTTCCTCCCGTCCCTTTGCGGTCAATCGGTTCAAGTCTTGACGGACAACACTACTGCGATGTGGTACAACAACAAGCAGGGAGGAGTAGGGTCGTACCATCTCTGCAGAGGGGCTCTGCGGCTGTGGTCCTGGGCACAGGACCACCGGATTTGCATAGTAGCAAACCATCTGGCCGGATTTCTCAGTGTGCGTGCGTAGTGTCTCAGTCAGCATTTCTCAGCCGGTCACGAGTGGCGTCTGGTTCTTCACATCTTCCAGATTTGGGGATTTCCACAGATAGACCTGTTTGCCACTCTGGAGAACGCACATTGCCCGTCGATATGCAGCCTCCACTATCTGTGCAGGGGACATTGGGGGACTCGTTTCAGATGTCTTGGTGCGACCGGTTGCTTTATGCATTCCCCCCCCCCCCTTGATTCCTCTGGTTATAAGGAAGTTTCGTAAAGTTCAGGCTCAAGTCATTTAAATTGGCCGGATTGGCCAAGAAGGGTGTGGTATACAGACCTTCTCCAACTCTCACTGTGCCCTCCGCTCCGTCTCCCTCACAGGGCAGACCTGCTCTCGCAGTCACAGGGGCAAGTTCTACACCCCCACCTCCAGAGCCTGCACCTACATGCCTGGAGATTGAACGGGACAATCTGAGTTACTTTTCTCACCCTCCAGAAGTGACACTCCACCAATACTGTCTATGCCAACAGATGGGCAAAATTTGTTACTTGCTGTGGAGAGAGGCAAATTGATCCCTTAAAGGCCCATTTGTCTGATGTTTTGCTTTTTGCCCTTTCCTTGGCACAGAAAGGATGTGCAGTTGCAACTGTGAAGGGTTATTTGTCAGCGCTGTTGGCCTTTCTTTTTCTTCCTGATCAGCCTTCCTTATTTAAGTCCCCTATAGTTACTAGATTCCTGAAAGGTTTGACTAACAAATTTCCTCCCACTCTGTTTTTCATTTCTCAGTGGGATTTGAATTTGGTTCTGACTTTTTTGATGGGTTCACCGTTCGAGCCTATGCTTTCTTGCTCGTTGAGGCTTTTAATTTTAAAAACAGTTTTCTTAACGGCTATTACGTCAGGTAAGCGTGTGAGTGAGCTTCAGGCTCTTAGTGTGAAACCTCCTCTTACAACCTTTCATGCTGACAAGATGGTGCTAAGAACTAGGGCGGCTTTCCTTCCTAAAGTAGTCACTCACTTTCATATGGGCCAGTCTATAACACTCATCATTTTACCCTCCTCCTCATCCATCAGAGGAGGAGGAAAGACTTCATCGCTTGGATCCAAAAAGAGCTCTGAGGTTCTACATTGAGAGGACAAAAGACTTTCGAGTTGATGATTAACCCTTCATTGGATATGTGGGCAAGATGAGGGGCATGGACGTTCACAAGAGAACCCTTTCCTGGTGGTTCATTCTTTGCATAAAGTTTTGTTATTCACTACTAAATAATTTTTCTCCTGTGGATATTAGGGCCCATTCCACCAGGGCTGCGTCTGCCACTTCAGCCTTGGCTAGAGGTGTCCCAGTTGCTGAAATGTGTGAGGCCGCAACTTGGACTTCCCTCCACACTTTCGGAAAGCATTATTGCTTAGACTCAAAAGTTAGGAGGGATGGCCATTTTGCGTGTAACGTTTTGCAGGATTTCTTGGTTTGAGCGGTCAGGCACCCACCTCCGAGTGCCGGACTGCTTTGGGATTCTGTCCATAAGGTGAGGAATCCACAGGTAGTTGTATCCATTAGAAGAACAAGTTACTTACCTTCGGTAACGCTTTTTCTGGTGGATACAGTAGCTACCTGTCCCGCCCGCCTCCCCGCTGCCTGTCTGGTCATACCAAGACTTCTTTTATTGAAAATGTATATACGTTTTTGGTGTTTTTATATAAACAAATATTATGGTTTATATTTATATTTGGATTGGGTTATATTGTTCTTGTGATGTTTGTATTCACCTGTTCGCCTCGAAGGTATGTAAAAAATGGTGAAACTGACGTCAGCAGGACTCCTTATTGCCACGATGACATCACACGGAGTTGCGTGCGGAGCCATACAATTGCGACGTCCACTTCGACGTGGACAGCTAGGAAGAAAGTTGTCCTCTCACAATGTAGTACCAGTGCTCTGGAGTGTGTCTGGGTCCTGGCCTGGGCAAGGCAGGATTTTGTGAACAACAGAGACTCTCCTTTGAAGTATGCCTATTTCAAGGGCAGAAAGGGGTATAAGTAGTGGACCCAAACCCCCATATTTTAGATTTCCTCAAGATCACTTCTGGATTCAAGAGTAACCTCTGCCAAGGAGAAGAGCTGAGGAAAAGTGCTGCCCCTTCCTGTGACTGTGCTTTGTTGGGCTATCCTGCAGTTGCTGCTTCTGCCTGTGAAAGGAGACACAGACTGGACTTTGTTGTGCATTCCTGCTTGTGAAGAATCTCCAAGGACTTGAACTGAGCTTGCCTCCTGTTTTGAAGTCTCAGGGTCTTCAAAGACGTCCTCTGCTAACATCTGGACTCTCTGATAAGAGTCCTGCTCTGCCAAGTGGTCCCTGGGCCCTTGAAAGGTGAAGTTGGCAGACAAGAGCTGAAAATTCACACTCAGAACGCCGTGCGGGGAAATGTATGATGCACCATCTGCAACGTGGCTGATAAACGGCACGCGCTGGCTTCGCGGCTAAAATCGATGCTCCACCTGCATTGTGGCTGGGAGATCGATACATCGCAGTCGGAGAAACTATGCACAACAGCTGCTTGCGCCTGCTGATAACTACGCAAACCCCATGCAGTTTGGTTTTCTCCCACCGTGCGACTGGATTTTCCATGCATCATCCCTGGGCGTCAAAGTCAACCCGACTCTGAGCGGATCCAAGGTGCCCAGTCTGGAAATCAACGCATCACTCTCTTGCGAGGGAGAAGGAACAATGCATAGCCGAACCGACTGGGTACGAAAAACAGCGCACTCCTTCCTTGCGAGGAAGGAACTGATGCACCGCTGCCTTTTCTGACGCACGCTCACCCATGCAGCTTTATTCTTTTTACACTAATAAGGTACTTTGTGTAAAATCAACATTTTCACTGTTTTCCTTGGATTAAGACTTAGATAAATATTGCCTATGTTTCTAAACTGATGTGGTGTCCATTTTGTAGTATTTCACTGTATTACTGCCTGCTCATGACAAGCTACCCAGGGGGTGAGTGGGGGTTAGCCATGTGTGTTTCTCCTTTGCCTTGACTAGAGTGAGGGTCCTTGCTTGGACAGGGGGTAACCTGACTGCCAACCAAAGACCCCATTTCTAACATACAGTGATTATATATTCATGCACAGTGCAAAGCTAGAAATAATAATCAACCAGAATGCATTACCATGGGGCTTGCTTGCTTCATCTCTTTGCCAGCAACAGGTTGTGAACCCAGTTGACCGTGGAGAAAGAGAGACAGCTACCTTCAAGGGAGTAATAGTAGGCAGAGCGTCCTCTCCCACCTGAGTTCATTTTTTTCCACAGCTATCTAGTTTCAGTCTCTTATATACATCAAACGAGGCAAAGAGGAGAATTCTAGAAATCCCCCTCCCATCCTGTGAGTTTTGGTTCAAACGCTGACTACCTCAGGTCAGTTTAGAAAAAAACATGTAGAGAATGGCTACATCCCAAGGTGCATTCTCAAAACCAAGCTGTTCCTTGCCGTATCATAAACATTCTCCTGGTAAATCTTTCTCTTACTTTCGCTCCCCCGTATTATGTCCTAGCCCTTGGTGAGAAGAGAACACATAGAGTGAAAACATGAGCCAAAAACACATTGCATAACTTGTGCTTGGAAAAATACATGCACCTTCTGCACCTTTAACGTGCCAGTGGCTAAAGTAAAGTTAAGCACAAAATGGAGTCTGTAATCAGAATGGAGCTGGTGGCCGCCAATGTGACAGTGTGTAAAGCTAAGTACAAAATGGACTCAGTGGTTACGATGGAGCAGTGGTTAAATACAGATATCATTACAAGTTCTACTCTGGTCGTGGGGAAAAATATACATGGGGATTGCTAGTTGTAACTACTTTACCATGGACTCAGCATTATTAAAAGATGTATCAACATAACCATTTCAGCAACACAAATAGCAATTCTTGTGAAAGGTTACAACCTAGAAGCAGGTGCAATTGTTAGTTTAAATGTCATGCAATTTGTCATCAAATAGCCAACATTTCTTTAGCATTAGATAATGATTGTGAAAAATAGCATTACCTTCTTATAGCACATTGAAACGCTGATAAAATACAATACTCAGTACAAAACACAGTTCCATTACTTTACCAGCACCACAACATCAAAGATGCATCAAATCTCAATTATAATAAAGACAAAAAAATTGACAGAGAAAAATGATGACTTTGTAAGAAATACCTTAGCTCACTCCTAGCGCATGGTATCCCGTGACCAGGGGAAGTTCTGTGCCGTACATTGGACTAAGTGAACCTAACAATCTGTCAATATCAGCTATGTGACAAAGATAACAACAGTTTATGAGGAGAAAAAGGAATAACGCAACAACCACAGGCCCTCCTTAGCCAAACACAAGCTGCACCTAATCTCCCAGATCCAAATATTTTTCCCTAATATCTGAATCACACCCTATATCACACCCAGGGGTCATGAGTACCATCTGTGTCATGCCCAGCTGTCCAAGCAACCAAACACCTCTTACTTCTTTTAAATACCAACAGTGTTAAAAAACCGGTGGCAATGGGAAAACTCCTTTAGACTAAAAAATAAGATTGAGGTGCTGCTGGCCCTATATCAGACCCATGGCCCATGCATACCATCTGTGTCACACCCACAGTCCAAGGGTTGAGGCTTCAAAACCCTATATTACACCGAGGGGGTCATGCTTACCATCTGTGTCACGCTGAGTGGTCCAAGCGATAAAACACCTCTCATTTCTTTCAGCTATCAACATTGTTAAGAAACTAGTAGCACGGAGTAAACCCTTTTAGACTAAAAAATAACATTGAAGTGCTGACCCTATTTCACACCCAGGGCCCATGTGTGCCATCTGTGTCAGGCCCAGTGGTCCAAGCAATAGGATTTCAATACTGTATCGCATCCAGGGGACAAGTGTGCCATTTGTGTCAAGCCCAACGGTCCAAGCGACAAAACCTCAACCCTGTATCACACCAGGTACACAAGCGTACCATCTGGGTCACGCCCAGCAGTCAAGCGACAAAACAACATTCACCCTTTCCAGCTTGCTGACTATCGAAAAAGGTTGACTTACGTGGGAACGCCTCCGCGGCTGCCTTGCGACTACTCAGTTTGGACACATAAAATGGATAACATGTCCCCTTTGCTTGTGGCACAAATGTGAATCTGTCCAGGTGGGGTTCCCTTTCTTCGGCTGCAGGCAGGTCTGAGGTGCCAATCAGCTCCTGGCTTGCTCGCCCAAATGTTGCTCAAATCTTAATTTATATTGAAAAAAAAACAAAAGACGAGGCATTTGGTAAAACAGGAACAGTTGGTTTAATTAAACACTACGGCTGGGAGAACCTTTACAGAAACAGGGTCTAAGGACTGTCTTAAAGTACAATGGATCTGGGCGGCATTTTGTACATTTCTGAGCGCTAGTAAACCATTTCATTGTTGCTTTTTAAGTAAGGATTTTGGGCCGTTATCTTGCTGTTGTAAATACGGTCCTGATAAATGCAGGTGGGACTCGACCTTGCGTGGACACAATACACTTGGGCCAGCAAGTAACATGTCCAGATGTCTGCCATTTGGGGGGGGGGGGGGCAGGGGGGGGGTTAAAAATTGTTGATATTTTATCATTGTAACAACAAATGCTACAAGTTGTATACATTGTAAAAAAGTCTGGAAAACAATTGTCAAAAAAATAGCAGAAACCAGTGTATCACAACAAGAATCCGAGTATTCTGAGAAAATGATAACAACAAAACCCAATGCCCATCTACTTAGAAAATTGATGGCTACCCCTCGTCCCCCTCCAACAACTGATCATAAAGCAGAGGATCTCTAATGTGTTATCTGTGATTTGGCCAGAACAAGGGCCAAAGGGACTGATGAAAGAACATATTGCAGAGTATGTGAGTCTCAAGGCAAACATGTTTTATCTGCAGCTGGTTTCTTCCGAGATGAAGCTTCCAGCCAAGTAGCTGATCTAAACAGTGAGGTGAATGTATTTGCAGTAGATTTGTATGCCCCTCCAAACTGCATGCGTGCATATATTCGAAGATATGAATGTACAGTGAGCTCCCAGCAGCAACGTAACTGACAGCCTTCAGTTAAGTATGCACTCTTTGAAGAAGCACATGATGTTTTTTAGAGCCACTCTTGAGTGCTGACTACAGCTTCACACTCAGTAAGATCGGAGAAATAATTGTCAACATTGATGAAATTGTATTGATCCATAATAATGAAATTAAGATTTTTCTGGTGAGAATGTACGATGACAGAATTTGTTTTTGTCAGTCTGACAAAAAGAATGAGCCACTTATGGTGTTCTCAGTTGATTCGACTCTTGAAGTTCTTGCTGCCAAAATAAGATCACAGGATGCAGTAAAATCAGCTGAAACCATTTTAAGAAACATCCTGAAAGATCTAGATTTTGGATAATAACAAAGTTTGTAATGCCCCAAAGCTTCGCAAATCGTGGGAGTCAATATGACTACCTGATGTTGTCTTAATTTTTTTTTACATCATTGTTTAATATTAGCAAAGCAAAACTGTTACAAACTAACATTCTTGAGTTAGGAACAGAAGTTGACAACATTGATGATGGCTTTGAAGATATAAGTGGAGAAGTGGAAGACAATCCCATGAACTGACAGGCTGTTCAAATGTACTGTCTTTTCCAAATCATGTTTTATTAATTACATCACAGCAAAAAGAAAACTCCACTACACTTGATGACTGCCCAGGCCATCTATGACAAGTGCAAAAGTAGAGAGCTAATCACTGCAATGAATAGTATTGGTGAATCAACAAGTTATAATGAGATGGTACCAATCAGGAACTTGTCAGCAAATCATGCTGTAAAATCTTGTGAATGCGACAGCACATCACTTCCAAGTCACTTTACCAGGAAAGGATTTACAAATGCTGCTCTGCATACTTTTGATTTTGAAGATGTCTTGTCTTTGCCTGGAACATTTAGCGCACATCATACTGCTATAGTCCTTTTTCAAGACTGTACCAATGAAGTAGCTGCTAAAAACCAAGCTGTGTCACCTGTAGGCATAAACAGATGAAGCTTCAAACTTATAACCCAACTACTTTGCCAATGTGTGCAAAATCACTACAAGCCATTGATCCGTTCCAGTGTACCAGAAAGTTTCAAAGTGGCTGAGGACAGGGATCTTCTTCTACCTGATGCTGCAGTCCGCAAATCTGAGCTAACTGAATTTATCATATTGCTTATTCAGTGAACAATGATGGATTAAGAAAAGCCAGTTCCTTTATGGGCTGCAATAATGCTCAGATCTCCCAGAATTCTGTCACCCTGAAGAGTTTGGGTTTTTACAAGTAATACCATCTCCAGTCACAAACTATGCAACAGTATACGCATCTCTATAAAATGTCCAGAATGTGTGTGCTCAGCTTGATTTGAAGACCAGCCTATCCTGCCAATTTTCGGCAATGAAGGTGTTTTACATATTGTAGCTGACATTTTTATGAGCAATCCAGTAGAATTTGATGATCTTTATCCAATGATGGACATTTTCCACATGACAAAAGTTGTGTTGCAGTGTGCAGGAAATTATTTCAGTGGATGCGGCATAGATGATGCACTTATTGAGGCTGAAATCATTGGAAGCAAAACTGTCCAGTCAGTATTGAGTGGAACCCATTATATTCATTTGTTACAAGGTATGCTCATCATATCTGAGGGTAGAGAAACTTTGTGTTGGAATGATTTCTGGAACAAGAATGACAAATTAGGTTTTTGCATACCTTACATCAGAAGTGAACAAGGCACAGGGTGCACTTCATTCAAAGGACTTAGGGCCAGATGTAGCAAACCATTTGCGACTCGCAAACGGCGAAAATCGCCGTTTGCGAGTCGCAAACGTGGGTTTGCCATGCAGAAATGCATATTGCGAGTCGTTACCGACTCGCAATATGCATTTCCGACTCGCAAATAGGAAGGGGTGTTCCCTTCCTATTTGCGAGTCGCAGTGGGATGCAATACCATTTGCGACCGCGTACGCGGTCGCAAATGGCATCACAGTTACCATCCACTTCAAGTGGATGGTAACCCACTCGCAAATTGGAAGGGGTCCCCATGGGACCCCTTCCAGTTTGTGACTGGACCGAAAAACATTTTTTCAGGGCAGGGAGTGGTCCAAGGGACCACTCCCTGCCCTGAAAAAATACTGAAACAAAAGGTTTCGTTTTTTTTTTAAAGTGCAGCTCCTTTTCCTGTAAGGAAAACGGGCTACACTTAAAAACAAAAAAAACTGCTTTATTTAAAAGCAGGTCACGAACATGGAGGTCTGCTGACGTCAGCAGGCCTCCATGTTAGCGAGTGCCTATACTCGCTATGGGGCCGCAATTTGCGACCCACCTCATGAATATTCATGAGGTGGGTCATTTGTCTGAGACACCGTACTGCATAGCAATTTGCGACTTGCAAATTGCGAGTCGCAGGGACTCGCAATTTGCAAGTCGCAAATTGCCGTTTTGCTACATCTGGCCCTTAGTGCACAGCAGGCAATGTTTAATACACTCAGTTCAAAATCAAAAAACCTTTAAACCAAGTTCGTAGAGTTTGTCAAAAAATATGAAGAAAAATCTGAACTTTGCAGGTACTGAGGACATATTTACACATGGTAGCTCTAGTGAAAAACTTGGTACATGCTGATCAGGAAGGTGATTGGGAGCTGGACATGAAGTCTGTGGAGTCACTGATTACTGTGTTTCGCGAATTTGATTGCATAAACTACCTGAGATATGAATCCTGATATTTGGAAAGAAGCTAGAGGTGGAAAAAACATACCTCTACAGAAAGTTCATCCAAAGACGTTTTGTGGTGAAAGACAGAGAGGGAAGGTTTCATACTCTGGCTCCAGAAATGAAACTGGAACAGACGATCTAGAGATCACAGAAAAGCTCCAAGAGAATTGTTGGTCAGACACGTAAAAGTGAAATTGTAGCTCAATGGGAGCTAGTTTACCATGAAGTCCTTTCTATTTGCAATGTGTTCAGAGAGATGACAAATTCAAAATTAATGGACCATCGCAAAATTGTTCCTCACCACAAACCTGCGGGAAAGAGAGGGGAACGGTTTAATAAATATGTTGGCAACCTTCTTCATTTCATGGAGCAGCAAGGAAACCCCTTTGAAATGACAGCCTGTGCAACTACACAACTTCGTGCCTAAACAATATGTGGATGATGATATAAAGACACATATGCCAGATATCCTGGAACATGGGTCGAAACTAAATGTAAAACTGAAGCAGAAGAGATTTCTATTGAAAGAGAAAAAGCTGTTTGAAATAATCACTAAAGCTAAACTTCCATGCTTTAAATGCCATAATAAGAGTTTTGTCCAACCAACCACAACAGAGCAGGTTACAAAAAACAACTTTCACAAGCACATAAAGAAACTGATGTAGCAAAAAAAAGGGGTGAATTTATCAAGGACATTCTGTTGCATGATCTTCTTACAACAAACGCATTATTTGACGAAGATGCCGCAACCAAACCAGTGAAGCATAAACTTGTAGAAGAGCTCGGAAAAAAACCTTCACCTGAAGAATTTCAATTTGAAAAGGTATCCTCATTGAAAGTTGCTGTTGATATGCACTGTATATCACAATTGCAAATGGTCAAGATTTCATCCATGCAAAACATTTCTGTACAAGAAACTTGAACCCCAAATGCCCAGTGTTCTTATCAAGGCACATATTCTTAGTGCGGATGACACTGAGCAAAATTGAAACAAAGCTTGGACCTTTAACGGCTGAACATGTGAAGTTTCTAAAAGGATTTACTGAGACAGAAAAATAATGTGACTTTAGAGATGCAGAAGAATACCTTGTGCGTGTGTGAAAAGCGAGTTCTGACTGTCACACATTTGACAGTCTTCCGTTCAGTGAGTTCAAGATATCAGTAATGTTAAGTGACCTTCCACCAACTTCATATTTTGTGCATGGACACATTAAAAGAGTGTTCTACTTGATCAGAAGACATGTAAATATTTTGCATCACGCATATGTAGAGAAAAATCTGTGTGAATTTGGTGAGGTATACATTGATGGGGTGCTAAAACCTTCGAAATTTGTAGAACCTCTACCCACACGACTTACACGTACATTTACTTGCAAAACATGTGCTACACGTACATGTTCTTGCAAAACATATGCTACAAAAGATGTCCCTGTCTATATGCCGTTCTCAAATGTTCCGCATTATGCAAAAGTACCACAAGCGATTGCCTAAACAAATAAAGTGAACTATGAAAATGTGTCTAGAACAGGAGTGTTTTTCATATTCAGATCATAAAAATTGTTTGGTGTATAATGAAAAGGATTAAAAACCATTATTATTTGTTTCAATTTTTATATAGGTCTTTTCCTCCTCAATTATAGCTGCCATTTTGAAAAAGGGTGGAAGAGCTGCTCTGAGGAGTTATGTTCTACTACTTGACCCCCAAAACCTATGTTTGACACCAAAATGAAGTAAATAGGTCTCATGGTTCCTGAAATTTTACATCATCACTGCAACTCAGCCATCATTTAAAAAACATGTTATCTAGAAAAATTCGGCCCAGATCAGCAAAGACTACCCAAGCTAAATTACTTCTCTAATGATCCAAAAACACAAATCAAAAATAAAAATCTCTGGCCAACAATCTTTTTTACGGAGGTATATCAGAGGGCCAGGATTAAACTCTGTCTTCTGCTCTGTGTAGAGGATTGTCTGCGCCAAGTAATTTTTCTTCGTACGGAACAGCTACTGTTGGGGAAGTTCCCAATGCAGAGATGCTTCTACAGTGAACTCCTAAGTCACCTGGCTGACCGCTGGAGGGAGGATGCTTGGGGGTGGGGGGAGGGTTGTAACACTTACCAGAGGACAATAAAAGTAGCTGCAGAGAAATGTCTGCCTATCCCTCCTGGGCTCGCCGAGAATCTTGTTAATTGACTGCCATCTGTCAGAGAATTGACAGAGGCAGCATCAGCTTAGAGGATGTGACTGTGCTGGAGCTATGAATAGCATGGTGGGTTAATGCAAAATTGGCTGAGTATGTACTTCACCCACATCAAGTCATCATTCACTCCTTGTAAAAAGTTCCAATTCTTAGGCACTTTCGTAGACACAAACTTAGAAAACCTGCTTTCCTCCAGGAGAGACTGTAGCCATTATACAACCTTGCAAATCGTATTCAGAGCAAAGAAGTGGTATCAGTACATCAATTTGATATCCTCAAAATACCATATTGTCTTTTGCAAACAATGGATGCAAGTAAGTTTCAAAAGTCAATGTGGCAACAAAAATGAAGGAAGCATTCCCATGAAGGACTTGAGGACAAAACACAGCTGTAGGTCTTTAGTTTATTCTGGACCTACAAGGTACATAATGACAACAGATGCCTCAGTGGATGGTTGGGCAGGTCATAATTTAACTATGAGTGGCAAATAGTCCTAACAAAAAAGACAACTACACATAAATGAATCGAACCCTAAAGCAGTACGAGTAAGCTTACATTTATTCCTTTCAAGAATAAATTCCTCATCTGTTCTGGTATGTACGGACTTAAACAATAATTTACATAAAGAAAGAGAGAGATACAAGATTGAGGACTCTGTCAAAGGAAGCATAAACATTATGGTACTGAGCCATTCAAAGCCAAATTTCTATATATACTGAACACTTGCATGGAGTCGACAATGATTGGGTGGACACACTCAGCCAAGATACACAAGAATGTCTGGGAGATAAACTGAAATCAACTTAACAAGAGCTTTGTAACCTGGAAGAAACCTAAGACCAACTTCTTTGTGACAGACACCAAATGCAGATGTCAATACTATGCCAGCAGATTAAGTTTACCGGGATCATAGGAAAAAGCCTTTTCTATAGCGTGGCCAAGGACCTTTGCTTAAGCATGCCCTCCAACTCCCCCAAAAAGCCTCATCCCAAGAGAACTCTACAAACTGAGGAAAGAGCCATGCTGTTTAAGCCTGACAGCTAAATCATGAAAGAGAGAGTTTTGGCTCACATAACTCCTAGTGCTCTCAGGCGCCCCTTCAAATAGGACCATTGCCATTAGTGTACTTCCTGCCCAGATTCATTGACCTGATTTGCCATCCAGTATCACTGAAGCTGTACACCTGGCTCCTGAATACAGTAAATTTGACCACCCCACCTAGACATTTCAAGGACTATAGGGCAATTTTAGCACAAGAAACATCTTTATCAACGAACAATCTCTGCCTAATGTCAGCAATACCACAGTGAATCATGTCATACTTACTAAATCTGGTGCTGTTAGGGCAGGAATATGCATCAATCAAGCTCCATATAGCGCCAGTCTCTCGTTTCAGAAGATAACTGACTAAACTGTTCCTGTGTATTAACCGTGGCTAGTACATAGAATAATAAAATGGTTCATGAAAGAGTTAGTCAAAACCTGTCCTCCTGTAAGAAAGCCTGCAGTTCTGTAGCAATTAAATAGTCTTTAATGCAGCTAAATCAAAGTTTATTCATACCAGTTGATAAAGCAGAAATAAAATATTTGCCATGAACATCTGCTTTACTCCTAGCCTTGATATCAGCAGGATGGGTTAATGAGATTCAAGCTCTTAAAATTAAATAATCTTGCCTAGGGAGATGAATACCCAGATGAGAAGGTCGTTGCATTTGAGAGCACATGCACAGAGCTTTTGGTGGGGCCTTGCCAGTTCCTTCAGTCTGGTGAACTTGCTGATACAGCTCAGGGGATCTGGAAGGGGTTTCATATGGTCCCCAGTGGGTTGTAAACACTGCAGTTGTTATCGGTTGGCTGTGCATGGCGCTTTGTCACTGTTCTATGGAATGCTCAAGAGGGTTCGTGCAAAGCTGAGTTTTCCCGCTAGACTGGCTTGGTGGGTAGACGTGGAGGACAATATGACTGAGAATGAATGTGAGGTGACCTGTGCATTTACATGACGGGTGTCCTGCAATGGCAGGTTCACGTTGATACATTTAAATTATTTGCACCTAACCTTGACACCAATTAAATTGAGCAGAATGTATGCGGGCAGGGTGGTGTACTGCCCTAGGTGTGGGGTGGGAGAGGCCTCCTTTCTCTTCATAGTGTAGATGTGTCCGACAGTACATGCATTTTGGATGACTGTAAGGGAGAGAGTGGAAAGAGTGACTGGCATTGTGGTTGAAGAGACTCCCAAAGGCTGCCTTCTGGGTACAGCTAAGAAGCCACTGGGATGGGTGATGTGCTGGAAGTTCCCACAATTGGCACTGGTAGTTGCCAAGAGATGAGTTGCAATAGGGTGGCCTGGTTAGAGGGTCCCATTGGTGGCCTTATGGAGTATGGAATGGTTGAATGGGCTCTAGCTGAATTAAAACACATCAGGATACCTAAGATGGGTGATAAGGTGAGGGAGAATCTAGGCATCTGGGCAGGATTGCTAAATGTTTTTCAGGGGGCAGTGGGGGAATGGATGCTGGAGTGCAGAGGGGGGAAGAGGATCTAGGGTTGTGCTAGCAAAGGAGGAGGAGAATGTAGAAGTAGGAGCGTTTGGTACTACTGAGCTGGAAGGTTAATGGAGCTGTTGATAAAGGACAGTAACACGTGTGTGGGGAGGCAGTTGGTCATTCCAAGACATGTGGAACAGAGCTGTAGTTGTATGTGCCTTGATTAGGGGCCTTGGTTGGAGAGGTATGCGACAAAGGGGATGACAATAATGATGACTATTGTAGTTGAAATGTTGTTGACAATGTTCTTGATGACCGGTTGTGTATCAGTGCAAACAATAAAAAAAATATATATTAAAAAATCAACACTTACAGGCTTTCAAAAAAAAAAAAAAACCTTTTCCCCAAATTCTGTTGACATAGTTCCTCTGAGGACTAATCCTAAGTGTATACATAAGGGGCTTGATTTAGATCTTGGCGAAGTGAATACTCTGTCACAAATGTGACGGATATCTCATCCGCTGCATTATGATCACCATAGGATATAATGGGATCGTAATACAGCGGACAGGAAATCTGTCAAGTATTCCCCTCTGCCAAGATCTAAATCGGCCCCAAAGTCCCTACAGACTTTCATGTAAGCTACCCGATAATACCAAGGGCATTCTTTCCAAATCCAACTGCTCTGGATGGAAGAGTTCTTCTTTTTTTCAGATCTGAAAGGATGTGTCAAATTCTTTTTGGACAGAACAAACAATTATAGAAGATCAAATTAACTTTTAGCTGCATTTTGAAAGCCACATTGGAAGATATACACAGGTCAGCAACATGAAAGGAAATGCATGTTTACCCAACACTACTCTCTAGGAGCTGCAGTGCAAAGGAATGTAGCAGTTGGGCAAACGGTCTGCTGCTACGTATTCTGTTTCAAAGGTGTGACTTTATGAACATTCATAGACTGGTGAATAAAGTTATATTATTGGCATCTTTCATAGATTCACATGCAACCACCCCTTGTGCCCTCAATGTTTTTTTTACGATTATATTTCTTCACACAGGTGCTGAGGAATCTGAGGTACGGTGATCTCTTCAGAGTATGGTCCTCAATATGTGTGATCCTCAATGGTTAATTGTTAGTTCTTTTTAAATGATGTGGGTATGATACACAAGTCATGATGTTTTCAGCCTTTGTGCTATGCTTAACAGGAGACTGCTATGGCACTGTTACCCTGGGGCTTCTAGTTTGACGACTGGGATCATTCAAGCATATGTATGTGAATCTGTGAAAGATCCCAATATGAAAGAACTTGCAAGTAAGTTTATAGATTTGTGTCCAATGTTGTTATCAGTGATGTAATTTCAGATGTCATTAGTGATGTTATCAATGGTGTCATACTCTGCCGGGTTACAATCAGTTGTAAACATTTGCATCTATCTTCTTATATATAGGACGGGTGTAATAGGTTGAGATGGCGGGGGGGTGAAGTCACCTTGGGAGGGTGGAGGAAGGCAGAAGAAGAATGGGAAAGGATACTCGAAAATAGCATCAAGAGGGCAAGCCGTGCTCCTGGTGCATTCTCTGCAGGCAACAATCATCTCAGGGTCACAGCCTCACGGGGTGAGTCAGAATCCACGAGGGGCCTTTGCATGGACACTGGTGCCATCTAACTATAGCATCACTTTAACCTTTGCTTTCTTCAGTGAATTTCTAGGGTTTTGTTTATCTAAAGTAATATTTTATTACCATATACAACTAAACCAACTCCCTGCTGCACAAGGCCTTTGGCAGTATACTGTGTGGTGCAGGGCCCGGTCAGCACCCAAACTCCCATGAACGGCGGCCCCTGCTGTGCACTGCTGTGTGCGGCTTGAGGTAGCCACAGTGCCAACTGCCTCTATGTGGTCAACCCACCACATACACTTATGTCCCCCCCCCCTTTTTTTTAAATTGTTTTCTGATTCTGCTGGATGTCAGCCTTGCCTCCACTGTGCTCTCAGAAGACAAGCATGAGTAAGTGGGGCATGCTGGTTCCTGCAAAGGACTGCAGCAACTCACCCACAACGTCCAGGGAGTCCGGTTATTCCTGTGCTAGCCTACTGTCACTTATTTATTTAAAAAGTTCCAGAGCCGAGGACCGAGTCTCCGCTTCCTGTAATGTCAGCCACAACATTTCACTTCCTTGTGTGGCCATCCAATTAGAGCTTGAGCCCCTGCAGTTCTTGTCGGACCCTGTCGCTCCGGAGAGCATGAAGCAGCCAACAGGGAAAAAAAAAAATAGAACCTCATTCTGTTACTTGAAGTTGCACGCCTGCAGGACTCCCACAGGACACCTGCGAACCAAACCATCTAGATATCTACACATTTTGAATTTCTCAAAAGTTACTGAATAGATTTACACCAAATCTGGAAGCTTTCTGCCAAATTTGTTGCACTCCTTTCAGCATCTTTTGGTGCTAGCACTGTTCAAACAGGTGTTTTTGAGCCCCCCTCTCTTTTCCTCCGACCCCCCCCCCCCACTTCATGGATTGCCCCAAAACGTTTCAGGAAAGAGCTAGGATGGATGAACTTTTCTTTTGGAAACTTTCAGGAAGATTCCTTAAACGGCACCCAAGTTAATCTCAACCCCAAAAAATCTATTTAGTGTGGTAACAGGTTTCTAACTAGAACTACATAAAGGCAGCTGCTATTTGGTAATCTGTATAGGTATATACAGGGAGTGCAGAATTATTAGGCAAATGAGTATTTTGACCACATCATCCTCTTTATGCATGTTGTCTTACTCCAAGCTGTATAGGCTCGAAAGCCTACTACCAATTAAGCATATTAGGTGATGTGCATCTCTGTAATGAGAAGGGGTGTGGTCTAATGACATCACCACCCTATATCAGGTGTGCATAATTATTAGGCAACTTGCTTTCCTTTGGCAAAATGGGTCAAAAGAAGGACTTGACAGGCTCAGAAAAGTCAAAAATAGTGAGATATCTTGCAGAGGGATGCAGCACTTTTAAAATTGCAAAGCTTCTGAAGCGTGATCATCGAACAATCAAGCGTTTCATTCAAAATAGTCAACAGGGTCGCAAGAAGCGTGTGGAAAAACCAAGGCGCAAAATAACTGCCCATGAACTGAGAAAAGTCAAGCGTGCAGCTGCCACGATGCCACTTGCCACCAGTTTGGCCATATTTCAGAGCTGCAACATCACTGGAGTGCCCAAAAGCACAAGGTGTGCAATACTCAGAGACATGGCCAAGGTAAGAAAGGCTGAAAGACGACCACCACTGAACAAGACACACAAGCTGAAACGTCAAGACTGGGCCAAGAAATATCTCAAGACTGATTTTCTAAGGTTTTATGGACTGATGAAATGAGAGTGAGTCTTGATGGGCCAGATGGATGGGCCCGTGGCTGGATTGGTAAAGGGCAGAGAGCTCCAGTCCGACTCAGACGCCAGCAAGGTGGAGGTGGAGTACTGGTTTGGGCTGGTATCATCAAAGATGAGCTTGTGGGGCCTTTTCGGGTTGAGGATGGAGTCAAGCTCAACTCCCAGTCCTACTGCCAGTTCCTGGTAGACACCTTCTTCAAGCAGTGGTACAGGAAGAAGTCTGCATCCTTCAAGAAAAACATGATTTTCATGCAGGACAATGCTCCATCACACGCGTCCAAGTACTCCACAGCGTGGCTGGCAAGAAAGGGTATAAAAGAAGGAAATCTAATGACATGGCCTCCTTGTTCACCTGATCTGAACCCCATTGAGAACCTGTGGTCCATCATCAAATGTGAGATTTACAAGGAGGGAAAACAGTACACCTCTCTGAACAGTGTCTGGGAGGCTGTGGTTGCTGCTGCACGCAATGTTGATGGTGAACAGATCAAAACACTGACAGAATCCATGGATGGCAGGCTTTTGAGTGTCCTTGCAAAGAAAGGTGGCTATATTGGTCACTGATTTGTTTTTGTTTTGTTTTTGAATGTCAGACATGTATATTTGTGAATGTTGAGATGTTATATTGGTTTCACTGGTAATAATAAATAATTGAAATGGGTATATATTTGTTTTTTGTTAAGTTGCCTAATAATTATGCACAGTAATAGTCACCTGCACACACAGATATCCCCCTAACATAGCTAAAACAAAAAACAAACTAAAAACTACTTCCAAAAATATTCAGCTTTGATATTAATGAGTTTTTTGGGTTCATTGAGAACATGGTTGTTGTTCAATAATAAAATTAATCCTCAAAAATACAACTTGCCTAATAATTCTGCACTCCCTGTGTATATATATATATATATATATATATATATATATATATATATATATATATGTTCAATGGCATGTGTAGCTGCAGATACACATGCTGTGCACATCCCGCTATCTGGTGTTGGGCTCAGAGTGTTACAAGTTGTTTTTCTTCGAAGTCTTTTTTCGAGTCACGAGACCGAGGGACTCCTCCCATTTCGACTCCATTGCGCATGGGCGTCGACTCCATCTTAGATTGTTTTTTTTCCGCCATCGGGTTCGGACGTATTCCTTTTCGCTCTGTGTTTCGGGTCGGAAAGTTAGTTAGAATCTCAGAAAAATCATCGGTATTGTTTGCGTTCGGTATCGGGTTAGTTACAACAGATCGACACCGAATTAAGAAGAGCTCCTGTGGCCCTTCGGGTTTTTTTTCCATCCCCGTCGGGGCCTGGTCGGCCCGGCCACGTGTCTCTTCAAGGCTGATGGAACGGACCCCATTCCGCTTCTGTCCAAAATGCCATAACAAGTATCCATATACAGTTCAACATCTGGTCTGTAACTTGTGTTTGTCACCAGAACACAAGGAGGATACTTGTGAGGCCTGTCGAGCGTTTCGGTCCAGGAAGACACTCAGGGACCGAAGAGCAAGAAGACTGCAAATGGCGTCGGCGCCGACAGGACAAGAGCGTTTTGAGGAGGAGGAAGAAACATTCTCCACCCAGGAGTCGGACTCTGAGGAGATCGATCCCGAGGAAACGCCTAAAACCGTGAGTAAGACGTCGAAACCAAGAACTCACGAGAAAAGCGCTAGAGCCCAGGGGACGCCACCTCCAATAGGCCATGGCTTAACCCGAAAAGTAGGTGACCGTTCATCGGCACCGAAAAAGGGCGAGCTGGTGTCAAAGTCATCCGACTCCGGTCGAGATACCGGCACACAGCAATCTCGGGCCCGAGATAGTGGCTCAGAGAAGATTCGGCACCGAGACAGCGGCACCGAAACGGGTCGGCACCGAGAGAGCACGACGCCGAAAGTAAAAAAGGTTTCGTCAGAGCCGAAAAAAGCAGCCGAAAAGGGTTCGGTACCGAAATATCCGGCCTCGGAACCGAAAACAAGTTCCTACACTGAGGAACAAGGACTGATCAGCACTCTTCCTCCAGTCAAAATGAAACGCAAGCTTGCCTTCCAAGACAAGGACAAACAGCCACACGCAAAGGTGGCTAAACAAGTAACACCGCCACCATCCCCACATCACTCTTCGCAACCATCACCGGTAGCCACTCCACCAATGATGCAATCCCCAACTCATACAGGAATGAGTCAAGATGACCCTGACGCATGGGACTTTTATGACGCACCAGTGTCAGATAATAGTCCAGAATGCTATCCAGCTAAACCATCGCCACCAGAGGATAGTACAGGCTACGCACAGGTGGTGTCAAGAGCAGTGGCATTTCATAATGTCAGCCTTCATTCAGAGCCCATTGAAGACGACTTTCTTTTTAATACACTGTCGTCCACACACAGCCAATATCAGAGTCTTCCTATGCTACCCGGAATGCTAAAACACTCCAAACAAGTGTTGGAGTAATGGCTCTCCCTTTAACAGGCTCCTCAAAGAGTAGATAAAAAATATAAACCGCCACCAACAGACCCAGTGTAAATTACACAACAGCTAACACTAGACTCTGTTGCAGTGGGAGCAGCGCGCAAAAGAGCCAACTCTCATACTTCAGGAGATGCACCACCTCCAGATAAAGAAAGTCGAAAATTCAATGCTGCAGGCAAAAGGGTGGCGGCACAGGCAGCAAACCAGTGGCGTATTGCAAAACTCGCAAGCTTTGCTAGCCAGATATGATAGGGCCCATTGGGATGAGATGCAACACCTTATTGAACATTTACCCAAGGAGTTCCAAAAAAGAGCGCAGCAAGTAGTAGAAGAAGGACAGGGTATCTCCAATAATCAGATACGGTCAGCAATGGATGCTGCAGACACAGCTGCTTGAACTGTCAACACAGCAGTAACAATAAGGAGACATGCATGGCTGCGTACATCAGGATTTAAACCAGAGATAAAGCAAGCTGTGCTGAATATGCCATTCAACGGACAGCAGTTGTTTGGGCCGGAGGTGGACACTGCGATCGAAAAACTTAAGAAAGACACTGACACGGCCAAAGCCATGGGCGCACTCTACTCCCCACAGAGCAGAGGCACATTTCGAAAGACACAATTTCGAGGGGGGTTTTGAGGGCAAACCACAGAAGCCACAACCTCACAAACAAAGCCCACTTACCAGAGCCAGTATCAGCGGGGAGGTTTTCGGGGACAATATAGAGGGGGACAATTTCAAAGGAATAGAGGAAAGTTCCAAAGTCCCAAAACTCCTCCAAACAAGCAGTGACTTCAAGGTCACAAATCCCCAACACATAACACCTGTGGGGGGGAGACTAACCAAGTTTTACAAACATTGGGAGGAAATAACAACAGACACTTGGGTCTTAGCAATTATCCAGCATGGTTATTGCATAGAATTTCTCAAATTCCCTCCAAACATCCCACCGAAAACACACAATATGTCAAAACAACATATAGATCTTCTAGGACTAGAAGTTCAGGCATTGCTACAAAAAGAAGCAATAGAGTTAGTACCAAAACAACAAATAAACACAGGAGTTTACTCCCTGTACTTTCTGATACCCAAAAAAGACAAGAGTCTGAGACCTATACTAGATCTCAGAACATTAAATACCTACATCAAATCAGATCACTTTCACATGGTTACATTACAAGACGTAATCCCACTGCTCATCAACAAGACTACATGACAACACTAGACCTAAAGGATGCATATTTCCATATACCAATACATCCTTCACACAGAAAGTACCTAAGGTTTGTATTCCAAGGGATACATTACCAATTCAAAGTGTTGCCATTCGGAATAACAACTGCACCAAGAGTTTTTACAAAATGCTTAGCAGTAGTAGCTGCACATATCAGAAGGCAGCAAATACATGTGTTCCCTTACCTAGACGATTGGTTAATCAAAACCAACACGCTAAGACGGTGTTCACAACACACAAAATATGTCATAGAAATCCTCCACAAACTAGGTTTCTCAATCAACTACACAAAGTCACACCTTCTGCTGTGTCAAACACAGCAATACTTAAGAGCAACAATCAACACAGCAAAAGGGATTGCCACTCCAAGTCCACAAAGAGTTCACACATTTCACAATGTGATACAGACCATGTATCCAAATCAAAAGATACAAGTCAAACTAGTGATGAAACTACTAGGCATGATGTCTTCATGCATAGCCATTGTCCCAAACGCAAGGTTGCAAATGCGGCCCTTACAACAGTGCCTAGCATCACAATGGTCACAAGCACAGGGTCAGCTTCTAGATCTGGTGTTGATAGACCACCAAACATACATCTCGCTTCAATGGTGGAACAGTATAAATTTAAACCAAGGGCAGCCTTTTCAAGACCCAGTGCCACAATACGTAATAACAACAGATGCTTCCATGATAGGGTGGGGAGCACACCTCAATCAACACAGCATCCAAGGACAATGGGACATACAGCAAAAACAGTTTCACATAAATCACTTAGAACTGTTAGCGGTATTTCTAGCGCTCAAAGCATTTCAACCCATAATAAGCCACAAACACATTCTTGTCAAAACAGACAACATGACAACAATGTATTACCTAAACAAACAGGGAGGTACACACTCGACACAGTTGTGTCTCCTAACACAGAAAATATGGCATTGGGCGATTCACAACCACATTCGCCTAATAGCACAATTTATTCCAGGAATTCAGAACCAGTTAGCAGACAATCTCTCTCGGGATCACCAACAGATCCACGAATGGGAGATTCACCCCCAAATACTAAACACTTACTTTCAAATGTGGGGAACACCACAAATAGATCTATTTGCAACAAAGGAAAACTCAAAATGCCAAAACTTCGCATCCAGGTACCCACAAGATCAGTCTCAGGGCAATGCGTTATGGATGAGCTGGCCAGGGATATTTGCTTACGCTTTTCCCCCTCTCCCACTCCTTCCATATCTAGTAAACAAATTGAGTCAAAACAAACTCAAACTCATACTAATAGCACCGACATGGGCAAGACAACCTTGGTACACAACACTACTAGACCTCTCAGTAGTACCTCATGTCAAACTACCAAACAGACCAGATCTGTTAACACAACACAAACAACAGATCAGACACCCAAATCCAGCATCGCTGAATCTAGCAATTTGGCTCCTGAAATCCTAGAATTCGGACACTTCGACCTCACACAAGAATGTATGGAGGTCATAAGACAAGCTAGGAAACCTACCACTAGACACTGCTATGCAAATAAGTAGAAAAGATTTGTTTATTACTGCCATAATTATCAAATTCAACCCCTACACGCATCTGCCAAAGATATAGTAGGATACTTACTACAATTGCAAAAGTCAAAGCTAGCTTTCTCTTCAATAAAGATACATCTGACCGCAATTTCAGCCTACCTGCAAATTACGCACTCAACTTCATTATTTAGGATACCAGTCATAAAAGCATTTATGGAAGGCCTAAAGAGAATTATACCACCACGAACACCACCAGTTCCTTCATGGAACCTCAACATTGTCTTAACACGACTCATGGGTCCACCTTTTGAGCCCATGCACTCTTGTGAAATGCAATACTTAACATGGAAAGTTGCATTTTTGATTGCCATCACATCTCTAAGAAGAGTGAGTGAAATTCAAGCATTTACCATACAAGAACCATTTATTCAAATACACAAGCATAAAGTAGTTCTATGGACAAATCCAAATTTTTACCAAAAGTGATCTCACCGTTCCACTTGAATCAAACGGTAGAATTACCAGTGTTCTTCCCACAGCCAGATTCTGTAGCTGAAAGAGCACTGCATACATTAGACATCAAAAGAGCACTAATGTACTACATTGACAGAACAAAACTAATTCGAAAAACAAAACAACTATTTATTGCTTTCCAAAAACCTCATACAGGGAATCCAATTTCTAAACAAGGCATTGCTAGATGGATAGTTAAGTGTATTCAAACCTGCTATCTTAAAGCAAAGAGAGAGCTGCCTATTACACCAAAGGCACACTCAACCAGAAAAAAAGGTGCTACCATGGCCTTTCTAGGAAATATTCCAATGAACGAAATATGTAAGGCAGCAACATGGTCTACGCCTCATACATTTACCAAACACTACTGTGTAGATGTGTTAACGGCACAACAAGCCACAGTAGGTCAAGCTGTACTACGAACATTATTTCAAACTACTTCAACTCCTACAGGCTGAACCACCGCTTTTGGGGAGATAACTGCTTACTAGTCTATGCACAGCATGTGTATCTGCAGCTACACATGCCATCGAATGGAAAATGTCACTTACCCAGTGTACATCTGTTCGTGGCATTAGTCGCTGCAGATTCACATGCGCCCACCCGCCTCCCCGGGAGCCTGTAGCCGTTTAGAAGTTGATCTTGAACATTTGTAAATTTGTAAATATATTACTTTAAACTTCATTATGTACATACGTATTCACTCCATTGCATGGGCACTATTACTAGCATACACAACTCCTACCTCACCCTCTGCGGGGAAAACAATCTAAGATGGAGTCGACGCCCATGCGCAATGGAGTCGAAATGGGAGGAGTCCCTCTGTCTCGTGACTCGAAAAAAGACTTCTTCGAAGAAAAACTACTTGTAACACTCCGAGCCCAACACCAGATGGCCGGATGTGCACAGCATGTGAATCTGCAGCGACTAATGCCACGAACAGATGTACACTGGGTAAGTGACATTTTCCATATATAGCAAGACAGAGATATACACACACGTATGTATATATACATATACAAATATATATATATTATAGTCACTAAAAATAACAAAAGATAATGTGACATTATGGTTAGTAATTAAAATGATATCTTACTTTACATTAAAAAAAGTCTTTCAAATTTACTGAAGTTATAGTTAGGTGAAAATGTCAGTTAAAACATCATATTTTAAACTAACAAAACCACTGAAATTCACCAGTTACAGTTATTTCAAGTCACTGCAACTCGTGCCTTAAAGTAGCTATAACTCCCTCCCTCCCCATGCATTGTTGCTATGAATGACATCCTTTCAGATGTTATTAGGGATGTTATCAATGCAGTCATTTGGCATGACATGAGTGATGTAATATATGAGGGTACAAGCAGTGCATGGTGAAGGCACAAGTTATAGTTATTTTAGGGCACAGGTTATAGTTGCTAAATCCACAAGGGCTCACTCGGAAATGTCCTTTTCCCTGTCTTCGGGCCAGCTAGGGATCATATTGTCTGCCCCCAATGTCATGTCCTCTGTCATTTTATCATCTGCTTTGACTGTTTTCATTCTTAACTCCTCTGCTAAAGCCCATTCTAGTACGTCATTTCTCCATGTCTCATCCACAGGGGCCCTAGAGCATTACCAGTGAATTGCAAAGTACATCTGGCCCCCAACAACCCCATCTATGCAAATTTGTAGTGGGGCTGTATACAGTGTGTTATTGTATTCTTTATGGCGATTCTTGTGACCCTTTTCAGTTTTTTATTTATTTTATTTATTTGTTTACTATATTCTCCCACTATTCCTGCAGGGGTCACAGACCCACACCATATTTGGGAATGTAGCATCTTGCTCACCACATATAGGACAAGAGATGGATCTGACAAGGTAAGTTCTTTTGAGGTGCTGGGAAGTCAATCAGTCAATCAATCAGAATTTGTGAGGCGCACTACTCATCCGTAATGGTCTCAAGGCACTGAGGGGGTTCGGTCCTCTGCTTCAGTCAAAGAGCTAGGTCTTAAGGTCCCTCCTGAATTGAGGTGACAATTGTGACTGCCAGAGGTGAAGAGAGAAGGTGTTCCAAGTCTTTTCCACGAGGTAGGCAATGGATATTCCTCTAGCTGAGGTTTTCCATATGCAAAATGTGCAGTGGCTTACGCCTGTTGAGCGGAGAGGTCTGGCGGGGGAGTAGAAAGTGATGCGCTGTTTGCGATAGATAGGTTCTAGATCATGGAGAACCTTGTATGCGTGGGCGAGGAGTTTGAAGTTGATTCTTTTCACAACAGGGAGCCAGTGGAGGTCTCGCAGGTGTTTGGTGTAAAGAGCAATTAAGACTGGATATAGCCCTGTCTGGTCCCTCTCTGAATCTCCCATTTTTTGGACAACACTCGCCTCTATATGGCCCTCGCCAGAAGGTTGGTATAGAGTAATCTCACCCATCCCAAGCCGTATCGGCCAAGTTCTGTCCTCTGTAGTACCCTCAGCATGTAACACCAGTCCAGTGTATTGAAAGCTTTTTTGATGTCAAGTGCCACAAGAGCTCTGCCTCCATAGACTGTAATATGATGAACCCCTTTATAAATCTTGCGCAATCTCCAAAAAGGGTTTGCACACTATTCACCTTAATGCAGTTACCTTCTTAAAGACTTTACTTGGCCCACAATTTTAAGTCAAAATATTGACAGGTGTGCATTAAGCACTGATACGATACCTTCCAGCAGGTCCCATGGACACCCTTCCATAATTTGCTAAAATCCTTTACACATTTTCCTGAGATGATCACAATGCCATAAAACCTTTGAGCCATGTTTACAGCTCCCTTTTGGAGTTAAACCACCTGTAAGTAGCTCTCCCCTAAATTCTACATTATCCAATAATCTGCAGTGCCTTAGAATTTTCAGTTCTGGCAATAAACATCCACACTTTATAAACTTTCCAACTGCATAGATTTTGTCTCCAGCACTGTATTACAATTATGTAACAAAGTATTTGAAAATGCATTTACTGGTGGATGAACTTCTCAAAATAAACTTTGTTTTTTCCCCACAGACATTTGTGCAACAAACTTTTGTTTTAAGCCTTAAGCTACTGTCAAACATATCTCTGCAACCCACTTCAGGTGCCCTCAGTATATATTGTGTTTAACATTAAGTACTATTTGCATCCCAACCTTCACTGATTTGTTAACTGTGGACAATATAACTTTCACCTTGCACAATCAGACTTGCATCCAGCCCTTAAGCTATTTTCATTTTGTGCACTCACAGGTGTACACACATAACTGTATTCTGTGTATGACTATATCAGCGATGTCACCAGTGAGGTAATAAATTACATCATTTTGCGATGCCAGCAGTGATTTCATCATTGATGTCATTTAACATGTAATTATTGAGATGTGATATGTGAGGTCATAAGTAGTGCATGGCGGGGAGCAATTTTATAGTTACCTCAGTAAATGATATCTTGTGAATTTCAGTGTTTTTGTTTGTTTTTCTCTCATTTCACGACTTAACTATCACTTTAAACTTTGGTTTAAAAAAAAAAAAAAAATTCTGTTTTTACTGTAAGCTAAGTCCTTATTGCTGTACCCAACTATATTGTCAATTTAACCTTTGTTTGTTTTCAGCGTTGTTTGTTTCTTTTTTTTCATAGTCAAACCTGAGCATAAGCCCAACCTCCTAGTCCAACCTGTGGCCATCATACCCACTGTACAACTGCCTTAAGCTATTGTCAGTATAGGGTTGTAGGCGAACCCCGCAATCACCCTATAATTACCCAGTCAGGCAACAAACACTCAATCTTCCACTGCAACAGACTTCTGCACTATGCAGCAGTGGGTTGGTCTTCCACCTAACTCAGCAGGCAGCCAACCATTGCTGCACATGGCCTGTGGCCTGCACAATGACAGTTGTCTACATGGTCTGGTCAGTGGCTAGACCCTTATTTATTTATTGGTCCCGCAATACCAGACACTTTATTTTTCATTTGACTTATGTGGGGGACCTTATGAGACTCCCAGACATGGGCCTGGGGAGCGGGAGGGGGGTCATGATGTATCCACCCTCTTTTTTTCAATTTTGTTTTCACAATTGAGTCTCTGACTCAGAGTATTCTGTGTAGAGTTGATGCCACCCAGTCAGATCACACGGTACCATGGTACCGAAATGGCAGACATAGGAAAAAGCTTCCTCTGCCAATCATAAGGCCCTATTTCTTTATGGACAAGGGAGTACAGGACTCTTGCAGACCAACCATTCAGATATGCTTTGTTCTGAGCATTAACTTAGCGCCCAACCCAAGCCCCTTTTTAAACACTAATTTCTCAAAAAAGCTGAACAGGTTTACACCAAACCACAAAAAGCTTACTTTCAGAGTATAGTTCTTACTTTTTGCAAAATTTTGTTTTATTCGGTTTAGCTGTTTTTTTCTATATTGGAGAGTAATATTTCCTCTGGGAATTAATGAGAAATCACACTTTTGGGACTTGCTTGTTTGACGGATCAGCATGAAACTTTCAAAAGAAGGAGCAAAGGTTGATGAACTTTTGTTTTTTTGGAAAGTTTTGTGCAGATTCATCAAACAACACCAAATGTATTGGCTAAATAAAAAACTCTCTTCATATGGAAACTCTGACCCAACTAGAACTACACAGTGGTGCCTGCCAATTTATAATTAAAAAAATTATAATTATGTATGTATTTGTTATACATATGTTGTTGATTTATGTCGGTTTGGTGCAAGGTAAATTGTATTATTTTTATTATTAGAGGATGTACCTTGTAATGGAGCTATGTGAGGGTGGTGAACTGAAGGAAATTCTTCAGCGAAAGAAACATTTATCAGAATCTGAGACTAGACACATTATTCACAGTCTTGCTTCAGCAATAGCATACCTTCACAAAAAGGGTGAGTGTCTCTTTTTAATATGTTTGTGTGCTGTTCGTAAACATGTCAGTGTGAATAATTATTCATATGGTCAACCTGTGTAAAAATAGCAAAACATTTTCAGTTATCAGTTGGATTACTGCAAGTATACTTTTGTGCTTTCTCAATGCTCTGTGTATTTATGTTTTTGTATATAGCATAAATGTAATTTGTGAGAAATAGAGTGCAGTACATGGGTGTTCCTAATTAAATGGTCTGAGATGTATGGGCCAAGGAAGATGTTGGAGTGTCTACCCTGCTGGCCATAGATGATGAGTTATGTACTCCTTGAAGAGTTTTGTCTTCAGTTTGTTTCACAACGTAAGCAATAGTAGAACCCGTTCGCTGTGTGTCTAAGGTGTTAGTACAGTAAAGGCACCCCCAAGATAGGCCCTAGGTAGCCGCATGGTAGGGTGCAGTGTATGTTAAAGGTGGGACATGCACTTATTTGTTTTACATATGCTGACAGTGAAATACTGCTAAATCCAGTCTTCACTGTTGCAAGGCCTAGCTCTCCCATAGGTTAACATGTGGGCTATCTTTACATGTGTTTAAAGTGCAGATTTCCTTAGGGAGCAGATAGAAGTAGGGAGTTTAGGGTCTCTGAACTCACAATTTAACAACACATCCTTCAGTGTAGTTGGTTTTGAGATTGTGTGTTTGAAAATACCACTTTTAGAAAGTTGGCATTTTTTTGCCTAAACCATTCTGTGACTCTGCCTGTTTGTGGATTCCCTGTCTGGGTCAGTTTGACAGTTGGGCTGTTTGCACCTCTCCTCTAGGCAGTGACACAAAGGGAGCTGGGGTGTAGCATGCATACCCTGATGGGCCATCTGGGCTGATGTTGGGGGAGGAGTGATCACTTACACCTGAAAGGGCTGTGCCTGCCCTGACACAATGCAATCTCCAACCCGCTGGTGTGTGTTTGGGGCATGACCTGGGCAAGGCAGGATATTGAAAACAACAGAGACTTCTCTTTGAAGTGGGCCTACTTCAAACACAGAAATGGGTATAAGAAGAGCACTCAAAACCCCTGAAAATCAGATTACTTCTGGAACCAAGAGGAACTTCTGCCCGGGAGAAGAGCTGGAGAAGCTGGAGGAGTACTACCCCTTTGTCTGTGCATTGTTAGGTTGGCCTACAGTAGCTTCTTCTGTCTGAGAGAGGACAAAGACTGACTTTTGTGTGACGTCCCACTGGTGAACAATCTCCAAGGGCTTGGACTGAGCTTGCCTCCTGTTGTTGAAGTCTCAGGGACAACAAAGACTTCTCTCTGCCAGCACCTGGGCTTTCTGCTGAGAGTCCTGCCTGCTAAGTGGTGCCCTAAGCTGTCTCTGGGCCCTTAGAAGGTGCAGCTGGTGGAAAAGGACAGAAATCCATGCAAAGATCGCCGTACGGAGAAACTTTCGATGCACCACCCGCCTCGCGGCTGACAAACGACGTGCCGCCGGCCTCGCGGCTAAAATCAACGATTCACCTGCATCGCGGCTGGGAGATCGACGCAATGCAGCTGGAGAAACGACACGCAACACCCACAGTGGCTGTTGCTAACAACGCAAGCCCCCATGCAGCCCGGTTTCTTGACACTGTGCGACCGGATTTCAACACATTGCTGGGTGCAGAAAATCAAGGCAAAGCCTGCCCGGACCCGATGTGCCCGTCCGGATTGATGCTGTCTTGTGGGAGTGAAGAACCGATGCATGCTGACCCGACCGGAGGAGGAACGATGCACGTTCTTGCTTGCCGGTAAGAAATCAACACGTTGCTGCCCTTTTTCGACCCCCACTCAGCCATGTGGCCTTATTTTGAAACTACCCATGTACTTTCTGTGAAATAACAGAGTTCTCACTGTTTTCTAAGGAATAAGACTCTTATTCTTTTTAAGATTCATAACTTGACTTGTGTATGTTGGAGTTTTATCGTTTTGGTCTTGTTCTGTTTAGATACATATTACCTAACTTTCTAAACCTGTGTTGTGTCAGTTTGTAGTGTTTTCACTGAGTTACTGTGTGTTGGTACAAATACTTTACACATTGCTTCTGAAGTTAAGCCTGCCTGCTCGTACTAAGCTACCAAGGAGGTGAACGGGGGTTAACTCAGGGTGAGTCTTCTTTACCCTGACTAGAGTAGGGGTTCTTGCTTGGGCAGGGGGGTAACCTGACTGCCAACCAAAGACCCAATTTTTAACATTATTATTATGACCAAAGTTCCCCCTCTACGGTCTGATCAGAGTGAGCACAAGGGTGACCTGAAGAACAAGGTTATGCACTGGTTAGTGCAGAACAATCTTTTCTCATTGAATGATGCCCACCAGATAATTCTAACCCGGAGAGAAGGGTGGGTGGGCCTCTTACGGAAAGACCATGGGGGCGGAATTGTATTATTATTAATTTCAGAACCCCCTGGATGGTGAGGAATATCCTGTGCAGGTCCTCTTTTTGCCTCCAAGATAGAAGTTCCCCGGAATTGTTCCCGCTAGGTGAATTTTATAGACATTTGCAACTGGGCCAGCCAGGACATAGATCCGTGCCCTGTATGCCGCCACGGTCTATATTGGCATACCCAGGCCCGATCCCATCAATAATGCACACTCTACCACCATGTTACTACTAAGCAATAAATATCAGACATTAAGTTCACTGTCAGATAATGACTGACTGTTATGCAAGGGGTCTGTAGCCTGCGAGAGGATGAGGTTAAGGGCAGAGGAAACAACCAAACATAAGATGGATACGAGCCCTAACAGGCTATTATTAGTTCAGCAGGGCAAGGATAATATCGGCACTGGGGATACAACACATAATGGGGACAGGGAACCAATTGACGTAGCTCCAAATGCAGTAAGCTATGGTAGGGAAGAATCAAAGGAACCAGGAGCCTATCGATAACAGCATTGGGCGCCACTGTTTGGCTACATGGAATGTGCAGGGCCTACGTAGGAAAACTGACACTGAAGAGTGGGGTTCATTAATCAGTAAACTAGATGTGGTTTGCATCCAAGAATCTTGGTGTACCTCACCTGCCTATGTGCATGGATTTACCTCACACTTACCGTCAGCTACACCATCACAATCTGAGAGGGCCAAGGGGGGGACTCCTGGTGCGTATTTCTAATAATCTCCCTGTAGTGGTTAAAAAGACCTTTATGGAGACCTCACATTTCCAATTGCTGTGGCTTAAGTACAAGAATAAGGTAGATATGGTCATAATTACCTACTATAACAACATCTTTGATGCCCCCCGATGTCGGGTTGCCCATGCCCTGGATCAAAGCCTAAATAAGTTTCTATACCCCATCAGCTCTAATCCATTATTATTTGGGCCGGGGATTTTAATATCTAGCCTTGCACCCGCACCTCCCCTTGGTCCTGTGGACTTACTACCCCCGATGGGACAGGATTTGACCATTTTTGCCATAATGAGTATGGAGAGGCCCTTAATTTGATGCTGTCCACTTTTGACTTAACGCTTATGGAACGGTAAGCATGGAGTTTCTGACAAAATAATTCCAAATCATAGGGGCCCCAACTCATCCTCCGGTATAGACCACATTATTTTGTCATCCTTTGCACTAAATGGCTGCGACACACCCTATACTGAGCTGACCCTACTTAGTGATCATGATCCAATTATCCTCCCTATGTCCTTCTGGGGGCCAAGGGATGTGTTTTATACTACCCCAAATCGGATCGAAGTACATAGAACCACATGGGTGAGACTGAAATGGGAAGACATTGAGCCTGCTGATATTCTGCGGGATGTTATATGTGGCTGCCTGCATGAAATTGGTTACTGCCTACAGGGGGATATTGAGGTACCTATGTTAATAAGAAAACAGAGGGGGTTTCAACCAGGGCTGCACATAAGCCAGGAGGAACCTTAAACTAGCCCTGCAGACATCTCCTAGAGACCCAATAGTAATTAAGCCCCTCTGAATAAAATATAAGAAGACACAGGAACAAAGGAAAAAGGAACTAAGGGAAGAAGCATGGTCCAAACTAGCCCTGGCGACCAAGACTAATAATATCAAACTGTTTTGGTAAACCGTTAATGCCCCCTTCCTTTCAGAATGGATGCCATCAGATCTGGGCTCAAGTGTAGACTGTGTAACATGTGTGGTTCACTACTCAAAGGTTTTTAAGGAAGGGACTGGATCTGTAGATTTTATCGGGGAGATCAAGCTGGGTCAACCCAACTATCCACAGATCACTACAGGTGAGGTTTACTCTGCTATCTTAGCTGGTGCTGAAGGTAAGGCCCCAGGTCCGGATGGTTTCCAGTGGATGTCTTTAAACATAACATCTTTTTTTGGGTACCAATTCTGACTAGAATATTCAATTCGGCCATGTCTGGTGACATCCCACCGACATGGTACACATCCATTATTATACCAATACATAAGAAAGGAGATTAGGCTGACCCTAAAAACTATCGACCAATTTCTCTGCTGGACTCCTCTTTGAAAACATTTAGTAGAATCATATTGGAAAGATTAAATGACTGGGTCGTAGAAAATAACATCTTATCACCGGTATAGTTTGGTTTTAGGAAAGGTCTAGGAACCAAAGAGCAATGTGTTAACCTAGACCTAATTATAGGAAAGTATACCAAGGCTTAAAAAGGTGCCCTATATCTCTGCTTTGCAGACCTCAGTAGTGGATTTGACCTAGTAGAACATGCTCTCCTCTGGCCTACTCTAATTGAGATAGGTGCCCCAAGCTATATCATCAATTTTTTGGCTCTCCTGTAAAGAGATCTGACAAGCAAAGTCTGTTTCGGCCAACTTGGAGAATGCACCACCTCTTTCAAGATTAGTAGAGGTATCCGCCAAGGTTGCGTTCTTGTCCCGTTATTGTTCTCTCTATACATTAGTGAGGTAGATAAACATTTGCAGGGTGTACAGGCCGATTTCCCCCCCCAACCCCCCCGTACGTGGCCGGATGTCCTGTGCCTGCCCTACTTTATGCAGATGATGTTGTCTGATCTCCAGAACACCCATGGGGGTCCAGAAGTTAATGTGTGGATTTGAACAGTTTATGCCATCTAAGGGTATGTAATCAATAAATCCAAAACATTTTCTATGGTCTGTGGCAAGAAGGTAAAGAAATGCAGAAGTCTTTATATTCAGAATATGGAGATTAGTACTGTCAACTGCTTTAACTATCTGGGGGTATTATTTTCTAGCAATGGAAAGTGGTACCAGCTGGTTTGCTCAGGTAGGAACAAACTTAGAAGAAAGTCATGTGCTATATTCAGATTTGCTAGTAAACTAGGGAGTCGCCCCATAGGCACTATGCTGGACATTTACAGGGCTAGAGTTGTTTCCACGGTTTTGTATGGTGCCAGGGTGTGGGGTTACACCAGAAGCGCTCACCTACAATTAGAGGATAATTATTTCCTAAAACGCATGTAATGTCTACCCACATCAGCCTTTAATTGGATCACGCATCAAGAAATGGGCATACAATATTTGGAAGATGTGTTACAGGTGAGACCTCTGCTTTTATGGCATAGCATATCGTCTAAGGAAGCCATTGGTTTTTACTAAAGATCTTATATTAGACTGTATGAAACTGGACAACACCATGTGTATACCCTGGATAGCTTTTATTCAATCCTCATTTAAATCTGTTTTTAACAAATCTATAAACCCTAATCCAGAGGACATGCTGTCATTATCAAAAAAATGTATTAAGGACACTTTTATGATATTTAAGGTGGGCGCTAGGAAGCTAACTGAATCTACCATAACAACTGTTGGTCTTTACTTGTCTTACTCATTGGATGCACGTATGCTTGGTTATCTTTCCATTGTCACCAACATGCAGCACAGGTTTGTGTTATTTAGACTAAGACTGTGAATTGCGCACCACCTAGTAGCCTTTCCTCAAACTAGGCCATGCCCTCTAGAGTCAGATAGATGTTCTTGTGATGCAGTTAGCAAACAAAGCACTTTGCATTTTGTCCTATTCTGTAAATGCTATGAATTTCTTAGAATCACCTACCTTAAACCACTTTTTAATGTACTTAATATAAGAACTTATCAGGAAGCACTGGAACTCTTGTTAGCCTTAGACTCCCCGAATGTATGCTACAGGGTGCTACAGGGTGGCAAGTTATATCCTAAAAGAAATTCATGTTAGGAAAAGTCTTACAGCACTCTAAAATTTGTTTTAAGTACCAATTGTATTTTATCTATTTTATAATGTTAAATTTTAATTTCCAATCTTTTTATGAGCTTATTGAAATGAATATTAAGAGGGTTCAAATGCACATGAACTGAATATGATAATGGTTGAAATGAATAGGAGACAACTAGGAATGAATATTGTACCTTTTGAAATGAATACAGTCTGGGTGAAAAGAAATATGATGTGTGTTAAAGTGAATAAGACCATCCTTGAAGATAATATGAAATTCTGGGACATAAATGTGTTATAAAATATTTAAATAAATATGACCCATTTTTTATTTTTATTTAATGGCATTCGGTCAAATGATAGTGACCTGCTTTGAAATTTATATTACGTGTACTAACATGGACATGTTACATCCTGAAATTATTCTGATGTGCACCGAAAAGAGAATAAATAATTTTAAAATGTAACGTGGACATGCACCATGTGGAGGTTGTGGTACAAAGACATGCAGTATACACAGTTTAGCGAACAAAGGCGAAAACATACTATTGCCCTTGTTTCAAGTTTTGTGGAACAGTGTTGCCATATGTTATTGAGTGGTGATATCACTCAGCTCAATTGCAAGTAATACTGAGCCTGATTTCAAAGTCTCATTAAAAGTTGCTGATGAAGTTGCCTGGCAAGTGGAAATACCACTGAAAAGTTTCACTTGCTCATGGCCGGCGGTATATCATTGCATATGACAACAGTGTGCCCACAAATAACATTCCAAAGCTAAGTGTATACAAATCATTATAAACATTGCTACAATTACTTTAAAAACACCACAGAACATGGTTCCTGGGTGAGAACATCATATACCAAGAGTTCACAGGATATATCCTAGATATAAAATATTGTCCTAGCAAGAAATATGTGGACATTTACAAAAAATCTTCCCCAACCACCTAAGAAAAAAAACCTATAATTACAAAATCTATGACCGTGGTAGAATCAATCTACCTCCCACCCTAGCCCCAACAATCCCTTATCAAGACAGCAACATACTAACACCACAATTTATATCCTTAACTAGCTCATTTCTAACTGACACCCTAACCCCAACTATCTAACAACCCAAGTTGAGAATGAGGATTATTTTCTAAACATCTTGTCCAGGGTCAGACCAACCCAAGAAAGCTCTGCAGGTCCTGAAATCAGAAGGTCCTGTGGATATTCCTCCAAAGTCTTCCTCCTGCTCCTAGCAGGTAGTAGATGGCTGTTTTTCAGGAGTGGAAGATTTTTTTTCCAGCAAAGAATTGAAATGGATTGAGAGTCCGTAAATGACTGCCAAGAGATGTGCTGTTTGAATCTAACTTTCAGGAATGATGGATCCACCCAGTAGGGCGCTCAGGTGACTCTGAGGTGTAGATAAATTGCTTTCTTACACACTGACAGGGAAGCTGACAAGCAAAAATGAAATATTTTCTGTCTTTTGAAATAATTTCTTGGTGATATGATGTCCCTCTGGAAATACAGCCCCATAACTACCCATAATTCAAGGTATGAAACATATCAGCTGTTTTAATACTGCTTAGTGCTATTGATTTTCTGGGACCTGAAGAAACCTAGAATTCGAAGGAGGGCTCATTTACATATTTAATAGGGGATATTGGAAATATCAGGCGCAGTATTACAATTACAATTACAATTCCTGATGTCTGTTCCTCATAATCAGAGCCTGAGAGCGGGGAATGTGGTGATTACAGTAACACTGCATGAAATAATTCAACACAGGTAATTCCTGGTATGATTCCCCTGGTAATTGTTCATTTCTCCTCCAGAATTTTGCTCTGAGATTTTGTCTACTTTTAGCAGCAAAGGTCCCTAATGAAAGGTGCCAGGCCTGCAGATTCATCACTGATATTTTATTCCCGGCCCTATAGGAATTACAGGTCTATGTTAAATCAAGGGACCTAGTGAGTTACGCCTGGGTACTCTCACTGCAAAAAGCAGCAGAAAACTGAGTGAAATTCCAGGAAGAATTACCAGGAGAATCAAACCCAGAAGTACTGATCATATTAGTAATCTCTCATCAAAACTATATAATCGATCCCCAAGAGTCATAAGCGTGAATACTACAGAAAGACTGAAATATGAATCCTTGAGGTGTTTATAAGTAATAGTGAGGTGAAGAAATATGAACATGAGTACAGTTAATGGATACGAATTGCACTGAAGTGAATAGAATAGTATTAGAAGTGAATAAGAATGTTAATAAAATTAATGGCTGTGACCCACATTGAGGAGAACAGCACACTCCTAGAACTGAGTAGGACTATTAAAATGAGTAGATATGAACCTAACTGAGATTAATAAAACACTCCCTGAAATGGAAAAGAAACTGAATGAAATGGCTGCGGATATGCTGAACTATGTGTGTAGCAAGGTGGTAGTATTATGTGGTATGACTGGGGAGTCTTACCATATAATAATAGCACATTACCCAGTAGTGGATCTCTGGTTCACCCTAGTAAACTTTAGCTCAGTCCTCGTAGTGTGGCAAAGAGCAGCCAGGCTACCTAGAGGAACATGTGTAAAGCATTTCACAGTACCAACATGGGCGATAACTAAATGACACAAATCAAAATAAATCTGACACCAATTTAGAAAATAAAGTCAATTTTTATGTAAATTTAGACACCACACATAACCGGAGATATGAATTTTAGAAGCTTTGGAAAAAAGGGTATTTTCACTATTTAAATGGCTCCTATTGAAGTCAATAGAGAAAATCAAAGTGTGCACTTGGACAGGAAGGCTTTGTCCTCCACTGGGGGACAAGTAATGACATTTCAAGGGCTGGTGAAGCCTTTGAGGCTCACCGCCTTGATTACCTTTTCACACTAGCCAGCCTGGGAGAGAGGAGGTGTCTCCGTCCTGTGGAAGTGCTAGCACAACCAGTAGGACGGCAGACTTGTGGTGGCAGAGGCTTGAGAGAGCCCTCCAAAACAGCAGAGAGCTTGGTAACTCAGTGGGCACCCTCAAAGGGTGCCATCTGGGCACATGCTAATTAATCCTGAGCATAGGCATCATGTTCAGGGTTAAAAAGCAAGATGTTTGATGCCAAACACAGGGGTAATCGGCCAGGCCGGCACTGAGCTGGACATCTGGGAAGTGCCCAGATGCCAGTCCATGTTATCCTATGGACCGCCAGTTACTCATGATAGCATTACATTTTAAATGCTATCACTGGGTCATATATGCTCATACGTACAAGTCCTCAATCACAGTACAATGCACCCTGCCTCCTGGGCTGTTGGAGGCCTGCCTTAGGGATGACTGACCTAGGGCAGTAAAGAGACTCTCCCCGCACCTGGTGTGGGCAGAGACTCACTCGAGGAGAAGCCTTCATGTGCAGGCTGGCATGGCAGCTCTGTAGTCTCACTTTTACTTGGGTCACCCAGAGTGGCACAATCAGTGCTGCAGCCCTGGTGACCCCTTACCCACCCTTGCCGTGGGTACCACTGGTACCATTTAATAGGAACTTACAGGGATGGTAAAGTCCTTGCCAGTTGGCCTATGCAATTCGACATACAGGTTAAGGGAAAGAGCACAAGTACTAAGGTCTGGGTAGCAGGCCTCAGTACATTAACAGGTCAAAAACAACAGCAAAAAGTGGGGGAGTGACCATCCATAAAGGGCACTTTACTACAATGTTTATAACACAAACTGAAGAGCACATGACTCTGGCAGCAAGTCAAAGTACAGTTCAATGAAGCTGCAAAGCTCACATTTGAAACTGACTCTTTCTTGAGCTGACCACAGATCAGGAAAGATCTCTAGTGTAAGCAGTATTTTGTGAAAATGTGGTGCAAAAGAAAACATAACTTATCTTAAAGGTAGCTATGTCCAAGACTGGCTGAGGCCAAAGACAAAATCGTTACAGGTGGTGGGGTTAAACCTCTATTCAATTAGCAACCGTAGTCCTCATTGGGGAAAAACCACAAGCAATCCCTGAATTTTCTTGTGCTCAACCCTCAGTTACCTTAGCACATAGCAGTGTAGCTTAACTTGGAGGCAATGTGTAAAGTATTTATGACACTGAACTTCAAATAAAGTGAAACACACCGCAAGAAAAATCCCACATAATTTTTGAAAAATAGAGTCCATTTTCATATATACTTTAAGACAAAAATGACAAAAATCCACTCAGTAGAAACAGAGATATGCAATTTTGAAGAGTTCAACGAAAATAGTGACAAAAACACAAAGCTCCAACTGTGCATATCAGCCTGACTCCAGTGGAGCACGAACCAGCTATAGGGATTCAATTAGGCCCACTGAACAAGAGTACCTTAAATCCTGGTTGCAAAGAGTTTCAGAGCCCTGTGTCAAGTATGTGTTGCACAACAGAGGCGATGTGCTGGTTTCCGAGGAGTTGCAAGGCTGTGCTGCTGTCATATGGACTCTTGTAAGGTAACAGGACTGCTGGATTTGGGGCGGCAGCACCTCTGCGTTATAGGTGACTGAGTCACTCCAACACCAGTTGGCAGCTGTTGGTCCAACCCTCCCGGCTCACTAGCAGTACCTCACCAAAACCCAACCAGTAAAAATTATTTCTGGCAGCCTTGCCTGGAACTTTGAAAACCCCTCAGGACAATCATGGTGAAACAAGCCTTACCCTTTTCTCTCCACATACAAGTCTCTTACACACACAGAGGCATAAAAAGAGATGCAGGACAGTTTTCAATACATTTATTGGAAAGACTGAAATCTATAATAAAATGCATGAACTGCAATGATTAGGATAATGAGGAATAACTAAATCAGCATTGTGAAAATTAGAGATGTAAATAGAAACAACCCCAACATATTGTCATAACATGCATATACAATTCCTACCTAAAAGACTAATCTCTTGCCCCTAAGTGAGAGCATGTTTATGTAAGCCGAATCTGTCATACGGTGTCCATGAGAAGCACACCCCACCCCCATTAGCTTGGTACAAGGTCAGACTGCCAGTCTCCAGATCAGAATCCATGAAGACACAAATGCTTGGGTCTACCTAAAACTGCCATGCAGCATGGATGTGAATTCTGCCTGGAACCCCCTCTGATGCCTTTTGTCCTGCAAGATGTTTTTATAGGGGCCATGTTTATGTTCAGGCACAGAAACCTGATGTGGGTATGTACCTAAGTTCTGAAATGTTTATGTAGTCTTGGTGCCGGCAATACAAAATATTCTGTGCCTTGCATTTTGTTGTTGTAATTCCGAGGAAACAACATGATGCAAAGTATGTCATCCATAGCACTGATAATGATGCTTTCGCAGAATAACAGCTGATAATGGAATTAAAACAATGCCACTAAAGAAGCAATAATACAATGAATAAAACTGAATACAGAAATACAGAGCATGAATACTGGTTAAATGGGCACAGGCCGCAAGCCTAAGCTAAGCTCTCACTGTGCCCAAGTGACTAACTAAAATGTACTCACATCTCTGTGAGGTCCTGCGTCATCTTTGAGGATCCCGTCAATTACGGTTAGTAATGCAAAGCCGGCGTTGAGAATTTGTCAGGCATTCGAGATGATGCATTAGCTCCAAGGAACTGTGAGGCTGCCATGCGAGATCCTGCTTCATTGTCAAAAAATCTGCTGAGGGCTTGTGATGGGATTGAAGGTGCATTCCGCAGCCGAGGAGCATTGGTTCCAAGGAGCTGCGAGGCTGCAATGCAGAGCTCTGGCGCTGGGAAAGACCATGCAGCAGAGGCGATGCAACGCTAATCCTCAGGGTTGTACCGCATAGTAGCACAGATGCATACGTTCTGCTGGATCCAAGAAGTGAGATCAGGCTCACTTCCAGGTTCCCAGAGCTGTGGTGGCACCACTTGGCAGGGAAGGACTAGCAGATGGCAGAGTCCACGTGCTAGGTTCAAGGTTGTTGGAGCTTTGTATCCCTGAGGCGCTAATCATAAGATCAGCCAACTAACCATTGATGTCATTGTTGGTTCTTGAGTTCAGCAGATGCAGATCTAGTCCTTCTCACCCAGGCAAGAGGGCGACAAGGCAGCAGACCAGCTGAGAGGCAGTCCTTCTTCCCGGCAGAGTCAACAGGTTCAGAAATGAACTAAAGAGCTGCCACCTGAGGTCAAATATTTATACCAGGTGCCTCATTTGAAGTGGGAGAAGCTTCTAGATGTTTCTTTTTGGAGTGCACAGGTTTCCTGCCTTGGATCCGCGCTAACTAGTATGCAGCCCTTTGTGTGGAGACATGACACAGCCTAGTGTAATCAGGGCTGTGGCCAGCTGTGACTTCCCATCCTGCCAGTAATGGCCCATCCAGGCACACCTGAGCTCTCTATTGTATGTGACTGTTTAGGAGGAATACACAAAGCCAACTGACAGTAACACTCAGTCATGTGACCCAGGGACAGACTGCAGACAATAAGTGGCAACAGCAGGAAAATGCCAACTTCCTAAAAGTGACATTTTCAAAATTGTAATTTAAAATCCAGCTTTACCATAAAAAAGGAGTTTTCATTACCATTCCAAAGACACCAAACATGAACTGATTACCTGTTCCTGTTTGGAAGTTACAGCTTATTAAATGGAATAAGGAAACTCAAATGTTATCCTGTGGAAGAGGTAGGCCTTACAGTAGTGAAAAGCAAATGTAAGAGTTTTTTAGCACCAGGACATTCAAAACTTAAAAGTACATGTTCAGTGTTTTAAATACACTGCATCCTGCCCTCTGGACTGTCCAGGGACTACACTGGGGGTGACTTACATTTATTAAAAAGGCAATTTTGCACCTGGGTCGAAATGGCAGTTTAGAACTGCACACACAGGCTCCAATGGCAGACCTGATACATGTTTAAAAATCTACCTAAGTGAGTGGAACAATCAGTGTTTCAGGCCCACTAGTAGCATTTAATTTACTGGGCCTGGGCACTGGTGGTAGCACTTTACTAGGGGTCTATAAGTAAAGTAAATATGCCAATTGGGTATAAGTCAAATCTATCATGTTTTAGGGAAAGACTGTGAACACTTTACCACTGGTTAGCAGTGGTAAAGTGTGCAGAGTAGTAAGACCAGCAAAAACAAGATCAACTAAAATAGAGGAGGGATGAAGTCAAAATGTTTAGGGGAAGATCACCCTAAGGCTGGCAGGTCTATTAGTAATGCCTTTTAGTCCTCCCACAAGTTCGCCTTAGAATGAACCATGCCAGTGTTTTGTCAGAAGTAATTTTCGGTGGATAATGTGAGCTCGTCTTCCGCCTCCCTCTGTCTGTGAAACCACACTTACCAAAACTGGCCATAATGAGTAAATAGTCTGATATTCCCTTGGCTAGGAACCCAACATTTGAGAACCTGTGTTTGTGCAGACCCTGTGTGAACAAGTAATCCATACGTGAATAGACGCGATAAGCACCCAGTTAGAGAGAGAAAAGTGACTCCTTAGGATTGTGGCAGCGTCCTACATCTGCTAGCTTATTAGTTGCTGCAAATTTCAGTAGTTGTATGCCATACCACCTGAATATGTCCTATCTACCCTGTCATCCATGGTAGCGTTGAAATCCCTTCCCACAATCAGCAGACCATCAGGAAGTGCAAGGAGATTTTTACTCAAATCCCTGTAGGCGAGGTGGGAGATAGAGCTGATCACAAGGTTTGTGGAACCCCAACTACTGGCCATCAAAGCATTCCTATGCTGTTGGTCTCTCACCATCTGTTCCACCTGAAACAAACAGGACCTTTTAAATTAGTAAGGCACCCTCTAAGAGTCAGTAGTGTAACTGCAATTGGAGTGCTACCCGGTATCCTCCTCTTCTTAGCATTAAACAGTTATCTCTCAAGAGATCGGTCTGCTAAAGAAACACCATGTCTGGGCCATGGCATTTCAAATATTGGAAAATAATGGCCTATTAATTTTACTGCCCAGCCCATTCACATTACAGGCTTTTCTCAGGTTGAGGGCATCTCCCTAGGACAGCCATAATATGGCAATGTTGGTGTCTCCCTGCTGTAGTCAACCCCTTCTACTAACTTTGTGTCTACCATGTAGTGTTGTGCCTCCAAACAAGAACTAAAATGAACATTCCCAACCATCCCTAGTTCGTCCCCCAGAGGTCCCTCCATATCGCCCGGTGCTGCAGGCTCAGAACTCCCCGGTATTCCAATTCGGATGAAGCCTGACGCCCCAGAAGGTTAAAACAGCCTATTAGAACACTAAACAGCAATCCAATGTCAAAGAATAGTACACACATTTTTTTTTTACCCCTTGGCTGTCCAATGTGGTCCATTCAAAGTTATAACATTATCTGCTGTAGTCATAGTATGGTGGTGTAGCCGGGTGCCGGAAATCCTGGCTACATGCGGTGCCGATACACGGAGCGAGAAGTGCCCGGGGGGGGGTCCCATAGACGCTGCGGAAGCCAGGAACCCGGATATCCGGGTTCCCGAAAGCCTAAAAAGAAAAGATGGACAATGCATGCGGCGCGTAGAGAGAAGGAAGGAAGGACGCGGAGGGGGGGGATGCCGAGACCCGAGAGGAGAGTGAAGACGAGGAGGACACGAACAAGAGCAGCACAGACCTCGAGGAAGGAGAACCAGTTAACCGAGGTACATTGACCTACATAGACGACCCCACGGAGGGACAAGAAGGTCCCAGAAGGCAGGAGCTCTGCCACGTCCCTGGAGGGGCATGGCTACAGCAGGTACGGTCCTGCCTAAAGGATAAAATAAGGGCTATAGTGGGAAGGGAGGAGGAGGCGAGTAGAGGGAGGTTGGGAGGGGAGTTTGGGAAGGGATAATAGTATCAGCACGAAGGGGAAGCACTAATCACCTAACACAGAGCAAGAGTGATTCTTTTGTTGGAAAGAAGGTTTTGGACTCCACAGAGGTGAAGGAACGGGACCCTATAACTCATACCCACCCTTTCCTATTTTCCTTTTCCCTTGGATTGGAGTCTTACACCAAATCACCGCCACCCATATATATTTATATTTATATATATATATATATCTGTCTCTCTCTCCACCCTCTCCTCACACTAAATCATACAAACCAGTCACCCAGACTTACCTACATTTCGTTCCTTTTATTTTCGGTCTACCTGACGACACCACCGCCGGGAAACCGCTACCGGGAACCATAAGCAAGAAGAGAACAAAGGAGATCACCAAAACATAGTGAGAAAAGACAGTGACTGTTACAAAGACTTCAGTAATTTACAATAAAACCACTTATATTCAATCACGCACCTGAGTGTCTCATTTTTCCCTATCGCTATACCCACTGCTACAGTGGTGTCAGAAGTGGGACAGGAGTAGCGATAGAGGACAGCCCACTGAGAACATCATGGAAGTGAAGCCCACCATAGAGGATATGATACAACAACTCGCCGAAGGCCAGCGTCATCTTCAAATGGTATGGGAAGCTCAACAGAGGGAAGCCAAGGAGGATAGAGAGGCCCTCCAGAATGCACTAAAAAGCCAGGCCACTATAATGGGAAATAATCAGTTGGTGAACGAGACAGCCCTCCAAAAGTTAACGGATAACATTGCTGCCAGTAAGGTCCACCCCAACGTACCGAGTTCGGTCCTCCAAAAGTTTCAAGAGGGGGAGGACCCCGATGCGTTCTTTACAAACTTTGAAAGGGTGGCTTCTTCCGCCCAATGGCCCGAAGAGCGATGGGGTCAGTATGGAGCTCCCTTATTAACGGGCATCTTCCAAACAGCATATCAGGCAGCCAATCCGGATGGGACAACCCCATACAAGGAAATCAAGAAGAGTATCCTGGAACGTGTAGGACACGACACGGAGTACTACCGCCTAAGATTCCGTAAAATAAAATGGGCCCCTACCGAAGACCCCAGTAGACTGTATTATAGGGTAAAGGACCTAGGACTTAAATGGCTAGGGCCTATAGGACCAGAAAGGGAAGACGTCATAAAAGCAGTCCTGCTGGAACAATATTTGGAATCCCTTCCCCCGCTCACACGTAGTTGGATTCGACAACACCTTAAGGTCGATACCACTATGGCAATTGACCTGGCCTGCGCCTACCACCGGTCGACTTAGTTCAGGAGTGGACCCTCCAAAATGACAAGCCCTTCGACCCGACCTCAACCAGTACCTGCTCGGTCCTTTTTCCGAAAGATGGTCGAAGACACTCCCTTGCCCAGAGCAGGCGAAAAACCTCCTATGCAGCAACCTCAGTGCTACAGTTGTGGCGAATGGGGGCACATAGCACGGGCCTGCCCTCGTAAGGAGGACAAGACAGAGCCTATGGAGATCGGGATAACACGGGGAAGAGTCCTTTGCACAGGGAAGGGCAACCCTAGATACATGCAGGAGATAAGAGTCAATGGCAAAACCATTAAAGCCCTAGTAGACTCGGGATGTAGTCAGTCAGTCCTTAGAACCGGTTTGGTTGAACTACCAGAACATCAGCCACAACAATGGGTTTCCATATGCTGTATCCACGGAGATAAGAGGGAATACCCCCTTACCTCAGTTCTTCTCGAGTGGGAAGGGAAACAGGAGGAGGTCCCAATGGGGATTATAGACCGCCTGGTCGAAGAGTGTATCATAGGGACGGATTATATAAAATTTCCAGAACTATTACAGAGGGTAAAAACAAGAATCCAGTTAGACTCTTGGTGGGCAGAGGCTCCCTTTTCGGACATCCCAATAGAGAGCGAACCCCTCCGTTACAAACCTACTAAACGGGAAAAGAAGCGCGAGAAACAACTATATTGGACAGAGGAGAAGGAAGAGAACTCAAGGAAGGTTTTGGGCACTATCCCGACCCCCTTACCCTCCTTCCGTAGCAGTCAACGGGAAGACCCGTCCCTTCAACATGCTTGGAAAGGAGCCAAAACAGAAAGTACAGGCGAGGTGGGTCCATATTTCCTTATATGCAAAAATCTCCTGTACCGAGTCATCAAACATGACAATCGTGAAAAAAGACAATTAGTGGTACCGAGCCCTACCGAACACAGGTTCTCTACCTTGCTCACAATCAACCGGGGTGGGGGGGGCATTATGGTAGAGAGAAAACGGAGGAATACTTATTACGTCAGTTTTATTGGCCAGGAGTTTATGCTCATATCCAACGGTTTTGTACCCAATGTCCCAAATGCCAATTAGTAGACCCAGGACCTCAGAGAAAAGTTCCCTTACAACCCTTACCGATAATAGACATTCCCTTTTCCAGAGTTGGAATGGACTTGATAGGCCCCCTTCTCCCATCCACCAAAGGGTATACCTACATTTTAGTCCTCGTTGATTACGCCACCAGATATCCAGAGGCCATACCTCTCACAAGTATGAGGAGCAGGAATGTAGCCCAGGCCATGATTGGCTTCTTTTCCAGAGTTTGGTTCCCTAGCAAAATCTTAACTGATCAAGGTACACCATTCATGTCAGCCTTAATGGCACACGTCTGTAAAATATTGGGAGTCAAACAACTTAAAACATCGGTATATCATCCACAAACCGATGGCCTCGTCGATAGGTATAACCGCACCATAAAATCATTGTTGAAGAAAACCGTCTCAGAGTCAGGGCGAGACTGGGATAGGAAGCTCCCACTGGTTCTCTACGCCATAAGGTCCCACGAACAAGCCTCTACGGGACATAGTCCTTTCGAGCTGTTTTTTGGGCGACAAACCCGTAGTTTATTAGTTATGGCGCCGAGACATGGGAAGAAGAAGAAGAAGGCAAAAAACATTATTAGATTATGTCCAAGAACTCAAGTCCCAACTACAAACAGTATGGGAAGACGTTCGCAACCTTATGGAAAGGGCCCAGAGCAAGCAAAAGAGTTATTATGATCAGGGTGCGAAAGTAAGACAACTCCAGCCCAACGACAAAGTCCTCATATTACGTCCCAGTTCCGACAGCAAGCTATTCGCCAAATGGCAAGGCCCCTATACAGTTGTAAAACTGGTCTCCCCTGTAACATACCTCGTAGCATTATCTCAGAACCCAAAAAGAGTACAGATTTATCATGTCAACTTGCTAAAGAAGTGGGAAGAACCCACTATTCTCTTGCCCCCTGTAGCGAGGGGTTTTATGGTAACACCCGAGAAACCCTTAGATATTGAGTTATGTCCCACAAACCCAGATACATCCTCGGGACATCCTCATATCAATCCAGATATATCAAAACCCCAACAAAGACAGCTGAATAGCCTACTGGCTCAGCATACCAGCTTCTTTTCAGGAAAGCCGGTAAGACAACACAAAAGTGTTCGTACATATGGCCCTAAGTTCCTTTTTGGGGTTAATAGAATATTACAGACGGTTCATACCCAATTATTCCACAATAGCAGCACCCCTTACCGACCTGTTACAGAAAAACATCCATCCAAACTATCAATCTTGACTGCAGATCAACTATCTAGTTTCCAACATTTAAAATCCTGCCTCATGACTGAACCGGTCTTGAGATGTTCCGACTGTCCCCTTTCACCTACAAAGCGATGCCTCGGACGTGGGGTTGGGGGCAGTATTGTCTCAAGCAAACGAAAACGGACATAATCACCCTATAGTATTCATTAGTAGAAAGCTGATACCTCGGGAACAACATTATCCAATAATCAAGAGGGAGTGCCTAGCCATTAAGTGGGCCATTGAGAATCTACAGTACTACCTTCTGGGTCATCCCTTTATTCTATATACTGACCATGCTCCTCTCATCTGGTTGGCCTCCCACAAGAATACGAACTTGTGCATCCTCAGGTGGTTTATGGAACTCCAACCCTTTTCATTTCAGGTTTGTCATATCCCAGAGAATCTCCAGTACACTGCAGACTATCTATCCCATTATCCTTGGACCACGGAACTCCATTAGTCCTGTTCTTGGGAAGGGAGATGTAGCCGGGTGCCGGAAATCCCGGCTACATGCGGTGCCGATACACGGGGCGAGAAGTGCCCCGGGGGTCCCATAGACGCCGCGGAAGCCGGGTTGCCGAAAGCCTAAAAAGAAAAGACGGACAATGCGCGCGGCACGTAGAGAGAAGGAAGGACGCGGAGGGGAAGGACGCTGAGACCCGAGAGGAGAGCGAAGACGAGGAGGACACGAACAAGAGCAGCACAGACCTCGAGGAAGGAGAACCAGTTAACCAAGGTACATTGACCTACATAGACGACCCCACGGAGGGACAAGAAGGTCCCAAAAGGCAGGAGCTCCGCCACGTCCCTGGAGGGGCATGGCTACAGCAGGTACAGTCCTGCCTAAAGGATAAAATAAGGGCTATGGTGGGAAGGGAGGAGGGTGGAGGAGGCGAGTAGAAGGAGGTTGGGAGGGGAGTTTGGGAATGGATAATAGTATCAGCACGAGGGGAAGCACTATTCACCTAACACAGAGCAAGAGTGATTCTTTTATTGCAAAGAGGGTTTTGGACTCCACAGAGGTGAAGGAACAGGACCCTATAACCCATACCCATCCTTTCCTATTTTCCTTTTCCCTTGGATTGGAGTCTTACACCAAATCACCGCCACTCACTCCGCCCATCTCTCTCTCTCTCAACCCTCTCCCCTCTCCTCACACCAAATCATACAAACCAGTCACCCAGACATACCACTTATCTACCTTTTCATTCCTTTTATTTTCGGTCTACCTGACGACATCACCACCGGGAAACCACCACCAGCTACCGGGAACCCTGAGAAAGAAGAGAACAAAGGAGATCACCAAAACATAGCGAGAAAAGAAAGTGACTGTTACAAAGACTTCAGTAATTTCCAATAAAACCACTTGTATTCAATCACCCACCTGAGTGTCTCATTTTTCCCTATCGCTATACCCACTGCCACAGGCGGCTTACAGTTCGTATAATCCAATTTCAGCATCCTGATTGGATAGAACCTCTTCTAGAGAGGCCATAGGGATCCCAGTTCTGTTTCTGAAGTGGGAGCAAAGTCTACTCAGTTCCCAGAATTAAGTTTCCATCACACCGGTAATGGTGGCAGTAGTGGTTATATTTCGTGTGGCACCACCCGTGCCCCCCACTCTCGTGGAGTCTGCAAAGCCAACAGCATCTCTGATATGGCAGAGTTGTCGCCCAATAAAGTGTCTATTTGGATCCCTTGGTTTGCCTGGGTGTCGTCCCTCATTAAAGTACTTGACCGGCATTTTGCAGGTATCCAGTAGTCTAGCAAATCCCACACCTCCTCCAGTATAAGGAAATTCCAAGATTTTAACCTCTACTTTTATTGTGTTTTCATCACATCGAAGGAGCACCATTGATTTTGGACATACATTGTAAAGTCTAGGTACACCCTGATAGTGATTATACAGTCTTTTACAAATAGAATTACACTTGGACCCTCAGCCGTGTTTGTCACTTTCACCAGGTGACTATTATTCCAACAGAACTGTCCTTCCACAACAGCCTCAAGTCACACCATCATCATGGTGTTATTGTTTTAAGTAGAGCTACTGTGAATTTCAGCATCTGCACCTTTAGTGCTGTGAGTGTGGTGGTTTCCACCATCTTCACTCTTTGGCTAACGTTATGCAGGTCCGTGCGGAGCAGACCACTCTCTAATGCAACAGTGTCTATTTTCTTTTGAATGTTGCTTTAGTGTCCTTAAGTGCCACCATCATGTCCCTTAAAATGGGTTAATCATTCATAGCAGTACCCTCTTCTGAGTCTGGGTGATGGGCCCGGTGGGCAACTTCTCATACCCCTAACACCACCAGTTGATCCGATTTGTCAACGAGAAAGGCATAGCGGTCCATCTTTGTTGCTATGCACTTTTTTGGTAGCATTCTCGCAGCTCATAGTACAGCCTTCTGGCCAGGCGGTTCACCTCACCAATGCTTATATAGGCATACTGGGGGGTAGTACACTGGGATGTTTTTTGCCCCCAGTGCATCAGGAATAAATGGCTATTCAATGCCTCCAGCATCAGAGACCCATTAGCCTCAGCTTAATGGTGGCCTGTCGACTTTTGCCTTTGCTTAACAATGCCTTTCACCCTTAAGTTTACAGGAATCAAGAATGTCGTGTTGGGACTGGAACATGGGACCCCCAACCAGCCCTACAGTGGTCTGCGTGCACTCACCAAGGACAGAAATCAGGGAGAGAAGGTTCATTCCTCGACCCCTTTATCGAGTAACCACTTGACATCACAGGCCTTATCGCAGTGTCAGGTCTCCATTAGTATTCTGCTGCATGTTATTTTTCTGCAGCCCGGGTACTGCAGCACCTAGACACCGTGTCTCCATGATATATCTGGCAGGAAAAAGGCTTCTGTCAGTTCACCATCAGGCACTGCATTCCTCCATGGCTTTTTTTACATTGGGTACCTTTTTACATGATATTTGGGGATTGGCTATCAGCGGCAGCTGGGTTCTTTAAGGAAGCGGACATCTTGTCCGAGCCCTAGCCATGCCCGTGTCAAAATGTAAGATTGACGTGTGAGTTAAGAGAGGTGATTTCAGTTTGTAGAAATCTTTGTGTGCTGCGGACTGGAGTAAAATCATTTTACTCTGTTCTGTGTTACTCATGGAACATGTTGGTGCAAAATGCCTTTGACCCTAGTTTTCAGAGGTTCAACTTTATATGCTATCTGGGATGGTCAGCACACTTTCTAAGGTGAAAGGTTTATTGCTGACCTTGTATTCCTGGTCCTATGAGACTGACAAAGGCCACAGTGTAAAGCCCACAGTCCCAGTGAGTTTTACCTGTGGGCTTTGGATCCAAAAAGCAGCAGAAAACTCTAGGTAAATTCCCTGAGGTATATACGATGGGAGCATATGCCAACAGTGTACCCTTAGAGAAGATATCACCCATGACAAATAGGTGAGGCAGGCCCTGTAGATGACAGTCCATTGTAATGTTGGGCATTACATTTCAAGGTGGTAACAAATGAAACTTTACTCTTATGTAGCTTATATTCCAACATCATTCATGGGATAAAGCCGCAGTCACTGAATTTCCTGAGTTGCTAGTGTCACGTCATTAAACAATCACTACCACTCAGCATCACCTTCCTCTCCAGATGCAAACCCCTGCAGCTTCCACCCAAAACACAACTAGCTTTCCTGAATTCCTGCTGTAACGCATTGCTCAAATTCATGAGGTTGACAGTAGTAGAAGAGTCCCATGCCCTGGAATTGACCACCACTTTGTTGTGCTAAAATACATCTCTGCTGCGGTTGAAAACTCAGTCACTGTTGTCATCACCTCACCTACACCCATTCTAAAGCTGATATCATTGTGGAGGAAGAGGAGGACTGGCAGGAAGATAATATGCCAACCAAATTGGTAGACGTAGAGGCCTCAGGCCATCATGCCAGGACTAGCCGGAGCATTGAAGTTGTATGGTGTTCGTGCAGTAACATTCTGAATAGATGCAAAATAGAATGTTAATCTGCACATGACTTTAAATGTTGGCATTGTCTGCATATCTTGCACTTAGGTGTTGTCTCGATTTTTGTGGGTACAACAGAATTGCTGTAGTGATTTGCAAATATTATCATTGGCTGTGAGCAGGAGGAAGACTTTGGAGTAATGTCATTGCAGGAGCAGCAAAGCTTTCTTGGGCTGATCTTACCCAGTCAATGACATCCAGAAAGTAATCCTTATTTGCCGCTTGGGATGTTAAATAGTTAGTGTTAGGGTGAATGAAATGAGCTAAGGGTATAGATTGTAAAATATACGTTTCTTTCCTTAATTTGGTTGAGATTTAGGTGATGTTAGTATGATGCTGTGGTGAAACAGGATATTTGGGGCAAGGATGGGAGGTAGATTGAGTCTGCCAGGGGTATAGATCCTGAATTTATTCATTTTGCTTCTTGAGTTGTTGTTGGCGGTGTTGCTTAAATTAGTCTATTGGAGCTATTCAACAAGGTAACTTATATTTGTCAGTAATTTAACACACTTACAATTTTGAATAATTTTACTACATTTGGCTATTCACAAAATCCGTGTGTAATGTTACTCAAAAGTGTAGACTTACACATCTCCACCATCTGAAAAAGTAGAGGCTAGTCAAACTTGCAAGCCTAAGTTACCATTGGCAAATAGAAACAGAAGTAAGTGCAGCTCCACACATGGCCAACCACTGGAACTGCAACACCCTCCCCGTAGAAATAATTGAGGTACTGACTTGAAATAAAACCCCATAGCAAATAATGTTAAATTAAATTATTTAAAATAGTTGACATATAAATATAATATATTATTGAAAAAAATCTAATAAAAAGATACTTATTGTTTAATTATAAAAATATTTTAACAACCCTCTGTGAATTTAGAATTAATTTTGAATAATTATGTATCATGTTTAGTAATTATTAATGAATAATAACTTTTTTTTTACTTTAGACAGGAATTTATTTTTGTAATGTAAACATCAGACACAATCTTAATTTAATGTATTTTAATAAAGATTTAATTAAAAATTAAAATAATACTGTTGTGCCATTTTTTGTTTTATTCTGCATTTAAATTAAACATATGAAAGTAATTTATAATAATATTTAACCTCCCAGTATTTTTTCTAATTTATTATAAAGTCTAATAAACATTTGTTTTAAAAATTCCCTATACTTTACGATAGGGAGATCTACATCCCATCTGTGGGCTCTCTGTATGGTAAAGTCTAGGGAAAAGTTGAAAAGGTTACGTAACTCAACAAAGTTGCTAAAAATATTTCTATGTTAATTATTATAGTAAATTAATTTTATGTCTTTATTTTGAATATCGAAAAAATAAACCAAATTCAATATTTAATGATATGAATTTTTTTCTCTGAAGTTTATGTTAAAAATTTGAGAACCAAAAATACATTATCATGCGTTAATCCTTAAGAGACGTATAGAATTGATTAAAAGTAAAAAAAAAAAAAAAAAAGTTACTGTAATGTATGCATTCACAAAGTTAACATTTAATAATTAAAAAATAAACATTGTATTTTAGATTATATTTTTAAAAATAAAGTATGTTTATGTCTAGTTTTAACTATTTTAAATAATTTAATTTAACACTGTTTCCTATAAGTTTTTATGCTTAGTCCTTCCCTCCGTTATTTTCTATAAAAGGTTTTAAAGTATCAGTGGTTGGCCCATGTGTGGTTGCTGGGCTTAATGTACTGCTGTATTAGGTCACGCTTTGGCTGTAGTAACTTTAGAAATAAAGTTTGTGAATAGCAATAGCCTTACTCTTTTGTGTGCTGGTGCATGCCTCTTTCTAACTCCATACCTAGCACTCAGTATACCCCTCTCATTTAATAGTAAGTATGACTTTTTTCTCCAGCCACTTCCCCTGGTGCCTTCCACATACACTTGAAAGTAGTAAACTTACATGTGTGAGGATATTCCCAATGAAAAGATGGGGGTGGGTGGAGATGGGGATTTACACCTATAGATTTGTACTGCAAAATGCAGTTTTTGACTAGGCCCTAATATGTTGACACATTTCTTAAGACAGTATTTCACATCTAGGCTATAGGAACCATGTTCTGTGGTGTTGTTTTTTCATGTCAGTGTCATTGTGTGTGTAGAGAATTGTGTTTATTTAGCTTGGAAATGTTCTCTGAGCACATTTTGTCATTTGCCACAATATACCACCAGACATGTTAGTGAAACATTTCATGAACGTATAGGCAGCTTTATCAGTGGAGAATATCAAAGTGCTCCCTTCCATGGCAAGGTTGAGCCCACCTGGGAGTGGATACCTCACCAGGTGAGGACCCAATGATGAAGCATGCCGCATGATAGCATGTCAGTGAGGGTTCTGTAAGAACACATGTATGCATGTTGTGTGCCTGGTGAGCACTAAGGAGCATGACATAGTGACTGCTTGTTTTGGGAGAGGCCCTCCACTTTCCATGTATATCATTTCAGGAAAGCGTAATGGCTCCCCTATTATTGGTTTTAGTATGATATCAGTGTACAGCTGCAGGAACACAATATTGATAATACAGTGAGAGATTCCATCACATTAGTAACACATGAAATTTATACCTGTAACAGTTTAGAGTTCATTATGTACATATGCTCATGTGCGTGACATCAGTTTCATAATGGCTGGGAATTTGAGGCCTACTGATGAGGAGAGAGTCTTCTCTTGGCCAGTGCCCCTTTTTGCCTGACCAGTCTAACATTGGTCAGACGTTAGCCACGTCAGAAGTTTGCGGCACCTTGAACATATTGAAGTGAGAGCAAGTTAAGGCCTTTTTACATGGAATCATCCTCACAGAGGATTCACTTAAGAATGTGTCCCCTGTGGGGGGGGGTTTACTTGTCACATTTGCGCTACATATATTCTTGATAGATGCCCCTGTCAGAAAAGAATGGGCTCAAGTGGTATGGAGATGTATGCATGATTGGCTCATGCTAATAATTAAAACTGTGGAACGCCAGTCTGATGCCTTACTCTTTGAAATACAGAGCTGTGAGAACAACTTGAAAGTTAAGGGTCCTAGGTGGTCATTACAACATTGGCGGTAAAAGGCGCTTACCGCCGTGCAGAAGACCGCCAATACACCGCCGCGACCGTGGAATCCCGCCACAGCTATTATGACCCACATCTCGGAATACGCTGAAATTCAGACACCCACACAAGTCCGCCACAACAAAGGTCAGTGTTAAACTGGCGAAAACAAAACCTCCACCTCCACGCCAACAGAAACACGCCCATGCTATTACGACCCACGAATCCACGCGGCGGTCATTCAGCCCTGGTATTCCATTGGCGGTACACACCGCCGCGCTCAAAATACACACACATCTCCAAAACACCGCCACATTGGACAATTCAAAATACACACACCTGATACACATACAACCAACACTCCCACACACCCAACACAATATAAAACACACACCCACATCACCCACAAACCCCTACGACCAAAAAATAGAGACGAAGGCCAGAGAGAGAGAGCACAGAATAGACAACCCCACCACACAGAGGCACACAACACCATCACCCACACAACATCCACGCACAAAACACCACACACCACTACACATCACCACACTCATCAACACATACACCACCCCACACATCACCTACACCACCCCATGTCACGCCAAAGACACCCCTGGTTTTCCGAGGAGGAGCCTAGGGTCATGGTGGAGGAAATCCTACGGGTAGAGCCACAGCTATTTGGCTCACAGGTGCAGCACACATCCATAGCCAGGAAGATGGAGTTGTGGCGCAGAATCGTGGACAGGGTCAACGCTGTGGGACAGCATCCAAGAAATCGGGAGGACATCAGGAAGAGGTGGAACGACCTACGGGGGAAGGTGCATTCAGCGGTCTCCAGGCACAACATCGCGGTTCAGTGGACTGGCGGCAGACGCCCACCTCCTCCCCCACAACTAACAACATGGGAGGAGCAAGTCTTGACCATCATGCATCCAGAGGGCCTCAGAGGAGTCGGTGGAGGAATGGACACTGGTAAGTCAAATCTTAACTATCATATCCCCCACCCTACCTGCATGCTATCACACACCCCCACCCTCACACCCTCCCCTATCACTCCAACTCCTCACTAATGTACTAATAACACAAACCACACATCCCAACACCAAGCCCTGCATGACATAACAAAGCATGGACACCCATCACCAAAGCATGCTCACTGCACATACCCAGAACACCCCCCAACCATCATCACACAAGCCCCCCCACAGGAATGCTTGCACTGGTGTACACGGTGAGCCACCCATTGCACACCATGACACACACATATGCAATAATCATGCACTTATGCACCAGCAGGATCACGAAGGACCGTCACCACACCGGAGGGTCCAGACAACTCCACTCCACCCACAGAAGAGGCCCACAGTGACGAAAGCAGCTCTGCCCTACTGGATCCTGATGACCAGCCCGGACCATCGTGGGCCTCGGGACAGTCGGTTCCCCTTGCACAGGCACAGCCCAACACTGACCTTCCACCCTCTGGTAACACCAGCACAGCACCCACCCAGCGGGCCCATACCTCCCTACCCAGGACACGTCAATCAGCGGTGTGTCCACCACTACAGGGAACCCAGGATAACCCACCACCCCAACAACAACAGGGACCTGGGGGCAGTGGTAGTGGCACACGGTCCGGGGGACGGAGGCACAGGAACACAGTGGAACTGGGAGGGCTGCTGTGCGACAGGGGGCGGACAGGCCAAGGGAACCCACTCTCCACGAGGCCCTATCCTCCATCATGGGAGCATACCACCACTCCCAGGAGACGATGGCGACGGTCCTGCCCAAGTTTCAGGACACCCAGCGCCTGCAGGAGGAACAGTATTTGGGGTTCAGGGAGGAGCTCAGGACCATCAGCTCCGACCTGGGCACCATCGTAGGGGTGCTGAAGGACATACAGCAGACCTTGAGGGACACAGTGGCACTCCAAGGGGCCCCTGACACTAGCATGGACGATGAACTGCCCACCACCTCCGCCAGCGCTAGTGGACAGGATGCCCCGCCAGAGGACCACCACACCAGCACCCCACCCCCTGCAGACGGACAACCACCACGCAAGCGGTCCCTGAGATCCAGGAACAGGACAGAGCAAGATGGCAAGACCCCCGCCAGGAAATGAGACCACCCTGATTGTCCTCCCACTGTCCCACTTTGTTACCCTGTCCATACTTTAACTGCCCCAGCTCCACTTCCTTTGCCCATATGGCCACTGCACCTGTGTGACCAATGGACTGGACTCTGCCATGGACATTCCTCCACCATCCCCCATCACCATAGTACAACCCCCCTCCATTTTTGAGCACTTCAATAAACACCCTTGAACCACAAAAAAATCTGGAGTCAGTCTGTGATTTGGTAAAATGTATTATCAATGACAGTGTCAAAATGTGTGTCTAGTTGTAAAGCCAACATACCTATGTCACACATCACAAGTCCTTGAAGGATGCAAGCAGATAACACACGTTGGTAACCACACCTGTGAAACCGTAATGGAAAGCTACAACTCAGTTACCAAATAATGCTATGAAATTACACACAGGATAGAGGAAGACGTGTGACAGTGAATGTAATGGTAAAAATGAAAATGTTCTCACCTGTTTGTCACTGGAAATATTGCTGTATGACTGACTCCCTGTTGTCGTTGTCTTCTTCCTCAGCTTCCTCCTCATCACTGTCCACTGGCTCCACAGCTGCCACAACACCGTCATCTGGACCATCCTCCTGCAGAAAAGGCATCTGGCGTCGCCAAGCAAGATTGTGAAGCATCGAGCAGGCGATGATGATCTGGCACACCTTCTTCGGTGAGTAGAATAGGGAACCACCTGTCATATGGAGGCACCTGGACCTGGCCTTCAGGAGGCCGAAGGTGCGTTCGATCACCCTCGTAGTCCGCCCATTGGCCTCATTGTAGCGTTCCTCTGCCCTGGTCCTGGGATTCCTCACTGGGGTCAGTAGCCAGGACAGGTTGGAGTAACCAGAGTCCCCTAATAGCCACACACGGTGCCTCTGGAGTTGACCCAATCATATAAGGGACGCTGCTATTCCACAGGATGTAGGTGTCATGCACTGAGCCAGGGAACATAGCATTTACCTGGGAGATGTACTGGTCTGCCAAACATACCATCTGTACATTCATGGAATGATAACTCTTCCGGTTCCTGTACACCTGTTCACTCCAGTGGGGGGGGGGGGGCAGAGCTACATGGGTCCCATCAATAGCACCTATGATGTTGGGGATATGTCCAAGGGCATAGAAGTCACCTTTCACTGTAGCCAAATCCTCCACCTCAGGGAAAATGATGTATCTCCTTATGTGTTTCAGCAAGGCAGCCAACACTCTGGACAACACGTTGGAAAACATAGGGGGTTATTCTAACTTTGGAGGAGGTGTTAATCCCTCCCAAAAATGACGGAAAAGTGACGGATTTACCACCAGCCGTATTACGAGTCCATTATATCCTATGGAACTCGTAATACGGCTGGTGGTATATCCGTCACTTTACCGTCACTTTTGGGACGGATTAACACTCCTCCAAAGTTAGAATAACCCCCATAGTCTGGGACATCCCTGATGCCATGGCCACTGTTGTCTGAAAAGACCCACTTGCAAGGAAATGGAGCACTGACAGCACCTGAACGTCAGGGGGGATTCTAGTGGGATGGCGGATTGGTGACATCAGGTCTGGCTCCAACTGGGTACATAGCTCCTGGATAGAGGCACGGTCAAACCTGTAGGTGATGATTAAATGTCGCTCCTCCATTGTCAACAGGTCCACCAGCGGTCGGTACACCGGAGGATTCCGCCATCTTCTCAATTGTCCCAGCTGACGGTGCCTAGGAAGGACAACAGCGACCACAGAGTCAACAAATTTCCAGGTATGTACCCACAGATACACAGAACACGACACCAAACACAAAACCATTCCTGTATGTGTGTTGAGTGTAGGCCTAGCTATGTGTGACGCAGAAGTAAATGAAGCCATGTGGGCCCCTGAAATGGCGGCTGGCTGACCTCTAAACTGGGACAATGGTATTGTGAGGTAACTGCGCTGGCGTTGCACGGTGGTAGACCGCGGCGCAATGCAGCATTGGTTAACATTGGACCCTATGGGTCCCAGGAGCCAATGAACAAGTGCGCCGGCGTTGATGATACGCACCGCCGCGGACGTCACCGCCGCGGATGTCACTGCCATTTTCTATCTATTCAATCACTCGATACCTGACCTTCGACAGGAGAGGACCTACACTGCAAGTGCTGCTGTGACCTCGGTCTGGAAGCAACGATGGCTGCTGCGTCTGGGGAAAGGGCCCCTGCCTTCACTGCTCAGGAGTTGGAGAAACTAGTAGACGGGGTCCTCCCCCAGTACACGCTACTCTACGGTCCTCCAGACCAACAGGTAAGTACACAGGGAGCACGTTGTATGGGCTAGGCCTGGGTGGAGACGGCTGGTTGTAAGAGGGAAGGGGGCAGAGTTCAGGGAACATGAATGCATGTGAATGCATGTGCCACATGGCAAGGGTAGGGAGGGGGGACACTTACATCGACGGTGCAGTTGGTAATGACTTCTCTTCTTCCCTTGTGCATGTCATGTAGGTCAGCGCCCACCAGAAGAAGGACATTTGGCGTGCCATCGCCAAGGAAGTCCGGACCCTGGGGGCCCACCAGAGACGGGGGACACACTGCCAGGAAAAGATGGGAGGACATTCGCCGCTGTAGCAAGAAGACGGCGGAGGCTCAGCTGGGGATGGCCTCCCAACGTGGGAGGGGTGCCCATCGCACCCTGACCCCCCTGATGTTCCGGATCCTGGGGTGGCCTACCCGGAGTTGGATGGGCGCTTGAGGGCATCACAGCAGACACAAGGGGGTGAGTACACTATCATTCTGGGGACTTTGCGCGCAGTTGAGGGGTCTAGGTGTGGGAGGAGGGCAGTGGGTTTCCCTAGGCCATGGCGACTTCCATAGGCTAGGCCCCTCCGTAATGCAGGCCATGTGGCACTCCACCCCACCGCAGTAGAGTGCCAAGTACAGGTATACATGCCCCTGTGGCATCCATGTGTGCAGATGTCCACCATAGCCATGTAGTCCAGATCCCAGGAATTGCATCTGTAGAGGCCAGGAGCACAGCGTAGTGCAGGGGGCTGCTGTGTCTGTATTGTCCGCCAACAGTAGCGGTATGCCATGCACTCAACCTGTCTTTCTTCAGTCGTCCCCCTCCCTCCCCCCCCCCCCCCTTTTGTGCTCTCCCTGTTCTTTTGTGCATCAGCATCATCAGGCAGAGGTACAGTGGCGCCGGAGCACAAGGGAGCTGCATCCCACATGGCTATGGAGGGCCACACCACAGACTCAGAATGCACCTGTGGGACGGAGGGCGAGGGGAGCTTCACGTCGGCCACCGGATCACCAACCAGCGACAAGGCCTCATCCGACGATGGGAGCTCCCTTGTGGTGGCGGCACCATCTGTGCCCCCCACTTTTACAGGTACAGCCGCCACCTCCCCTACCAGCACCGCCCTCCCAGCAGCCCCTCAGCGTTCGCCCCGTGCCCGCTCACCCAGGAGGGTGGGCATCACCTTCGCCCCAGGCACCTCAGGCCCTGCCCCAGTCACCCCAACTGCCCTCAGCGAGGAGGCCATTGACCTCCTCAGGTCACTCACTGTTGGGCAGTCTACCATTGTGTATGCCATCCAGGGTGTAGAAAGGGAGTTGCAACACGGTAATGCATTCCTGGAAGGCATTCATTCTGGTCAGGCTGCCCTTCAGCGAACCCTGCAATCTCTGGCTCAGCACTGATCGCAGCCATTGTCCCTGTGTCTAGGCTCCCCCTCCAACTTCCTCCACCCAGACCCAATCCCCTGTACCCCAGCCCATCCCAAGCACACCATCAGACCAGCATGCACACACCTCAACAGGCAAACATAGGCACCACACATCCCACAGGCATTCACACAAGCATCACACACATACAGACACAGCAACATCCACTGCCTCCACTGTGTCCCCCTCCTCATCGTCTCCCTCCTCCCTCCCAGTGTTGTCTACACTCTCACCTGCATGCACTACATCTACAGGCACTAGGACTCGCACCAGAACACCCAGCACCACACCCCGCTCACCTGCACTCACCACCCCCACTCCCATTTACACGTCCCCTGTGTCCTCTCCCAGTGTGTCTGTGACGCCCCCTCCCAAAGTACACAAACGCGGGCACCCACACACCCAACATCCATCCACCTCACGACAGCCTCCAGTACCTGCACCTGCACCCAAAACACCTAAAGTGACACCTCCTACAACCACCTCCTCTTCCTCCACTCCCAGACCCCCTCCAGCTACCTATCCCAGTGTTCATCAGAAACTGTCCCTCGGCAAAGTTGACCTTTTTGCCCCCACCCCTCCAATTCATCAGTCCCGTCGTAGCGCCTCAGCCAAAAAGCCTCCAGTACCAGTGGTATGTATTCAAGGTGTGTGGAGTGCACCGGCCACCAGGGCAGGCAGTGTGACACAGAGCCAAGGCACTGCCAGTCCACCCCCTGTAAAGTCTCTGAAGTTGGAAAGTGGCCGACGGGACCGGCTGAAGACTCCTGGAGGCAAAACAACTCACAGGGTTCCCAGGGGGATTGCAGAGTCAGCTGTGACTCCTCCAAAGGTGGGGAAGGGCCAGAAGAAGTCTGCACAGCCTGGTGTGAGCATCACAGCGGGGAAGGGCAGCATCCTTCCCGACGGCCGGGACGCCACCGCCAGCACCGTCATCACTGGTCAGGAGACCACCGCCATAGGCATTGCCCAGGAGGCCCCAAGTATCGTCACTGGTCATGAGACCACCGCCAGAGTCATTGCCCAGGAGGGCACAATTATCGTCACTGGTCAGGAGACCACCGCCAGAGTCATTGCCCAGGAGGGCACAATTATCGTCACTGGTCAGGAGACCACCGCCAGAGTCATTGCCCAGGAGGGCCCAAGTATTGTCACTGGTCAGGAGACCACCGCCATAGGCATTGCCCAGGAGGGCCCAAGTATCGTCACTGGTCATGAGACCACGGCCATAGGCATTGCCCAGGAGGGCCCAAGTATCGTCACTGGTCATGAGACCACCACCGCCAGAGTCATTGCCCAGGAGGGCCCAAGTATCATCACTGGTCATGAGACCACCGCCAGTCATTGCCCAGGAGGGCACAAGTATCGTCACTGGTCAGGAGACCACCGCTATAGGCATTGCCCAGGAGGGCCCAAGTATCGTCACTGGTCATGAGACCACCGCCAGAGTCATTGCCCAGGAGGGCCCAAGTATCGTCACTGGTCATGAGACCACTGCCAGAGACATTGCCCAGGAGGGCACAAGTATTGTCACTGGTCATGAGACCACCGCCATAGGCAATGCCCAGGAGGGCCCCGGCAGACACAGCCCCTCTGGGCAATGAGGGACCGTCATGCCACACACCAATGCCCAGTCCAAAGCCTGCCATGGCAAAGCACCGCTGAACAGTCCACAGACCGCCATGGCGAATCACCGCTGAACAGGGCATGCACCGCTGAACAGGGCAAGCACCGCTGAACAGGGCATGCACTGCAGAAGAAGGAAAAGACCGCCACATCAAGCATCGTTATCCCATGTGCAGCTGGGACTGTGACGGGACAGGAACTGTCACAGGGAGACTAATCAAGTCTGGGCACCATTCCCCCTCCAGAACCAGTGGAGAGATCCATCCACTACCTCTGTTCTTCACAGGATGAAACACTCTGGGCACCAGTCCCCCTCCAGAACCAGTGGAGAGATTCATCCACTACCTCTGTCCTTCACAGGATGAAACACTCTGGGCACCAGTCCCCCTCCAGAACCAGTGGAGAGATTCATCCACTACCTCTGTCCTTCACAGGATGAAGTACTCTGGGCACCAGTTCCCCTCCAGAACCAGTGGAGACATGCATCCACTACCTCAGTCCTTCACAGGATGAAGCACTCTGGGCACCAGTCCCCCTCCAGAACCAGTGGAGGCTGTTATGTACTTGTGAGACTGTGGCTTTGCACTCCCCAGGATGGAACAGTGGGCAAACCACCCACTGAGAGACTTGTGAGACTGGCTTTGCACTCCCCAGGATGGAACGGTGGGCAAACCACCCACTGTAGAGACTTGTGAGACTGGCTTTGCACTCCCCAGGATGGAACAGTGGGCAAACCACCCACTGAGAGACTTGTGAGACTGGCTTTGCACTCCCCAGGATGGAACGGTGGGCAAACCACCCACTGTAGAGACTTGTGAGACTGTGGCTTTGCACTCCCCAGGATGGAACATTGGGCAAACCAGCCACTGTAGAGACTTGTGAGACTGTGGCTTTGCACTCCCCAGGATGGAACAGTGGGCATGGAGCCCCGTCGTGGATGTGGCGTGGTGCTGTAATCCAGCTGAGGTGCCCCCCCTTCCCTTCCTCATGAGGTGCCTGTTGTTTTTCTCTCTGATGCCCCAGCAATGTTCTCTCCGTTTGTGGACAGGTATCTTGTGTGGGCCTCGCCCATGCATTTTTGGCCTAGTGGTGCACGGACATTGAGATGTGCATATCTGCACTACTTCTCGTACTGTATATACCTTTGTATGAGTTTATATATATCTGTATATAATTGACACATGTATATTGATACATTACAATGTTTGAACTGATTTCGTTTTGTCTTTGCATTATTCCGGGGGTGGAGGGGGGTTGGGGGTTGTTACTGTGATGTTTGTAAATGCATTGGTGTGTGTGTGTTGTAATATGTGAGGGTGGGGGTGTGGGTGGGGGTGTTGCGTGTGTGTCCCCCTGACTTTTGCATCCCCCCTCCCCTATGTCGTAGGTGCAGTACTCACCGTTGTCTTTGCCGCCGTCGGCGCTGGTCTTCATAGATGAGTAGGAAGAGAAGGGCAGGTAGGATTTGTAATTCCGGCTCCATGGTGTCCTCCTTCCTCGTGGGATGTGTTAAGGTGAGCGTTTTCCCATTGCAGAAACTGTTTCAGCCGTGTTTTTATCCACGGTGAATCCGCCCCGGAAAAGGTGGCGGATTGGCGGGTTGTGATACTATGGGCGGTACATTGTCTTCCGCCTGTCTGTTGGCGGTGACCGCCGCGCTACTTGTCTGTACCGCCGTGGCGGTCGGAGTGTTAAAGTGGCTGTCTTTGTTGGCGGTTTCCGCCACGGTCATAATTCCCTTTTTTTGTCCGCCGGCCTGTTTGCGGTATTACCGCACCTTTAACACCGTCCACCAGGGTTGTAATGACCCCCTTAGTGACACTTTCAAAATGAAACTGGATGACATAAACAAAGAGTTGAATGGGAGTATTTTACCCTGTAAAAAGCTGAGAAACTAGAAAGTTCTGAAAACATTTCCCTTTGCAAAGGTATAGCCCTACTCAATAGAAGACTACACACCTCTCACTACAAAAATCATCACAGTGGTAATGAGGACACATCCTTGGACAGTTGATTATCGGGATCTGATGGTTTGTACTTCAGGTACAAACTGATCCAGAAAAGAGGGGTAGCTGTAGGGGACAGAGAGGATTAAACCCTTTTATGGGATATCATCCGATACCTCAGTCTTATCTCAGCCCACCAAATCCTGAATATGATTGGCATGGTGCACATTCCCCCACCCTGAATTCTGACCAAACTTTAATACAGCATTATACAGGATGCCTTTTTATGAAGAGACCGTGGATGAGGAAGGAACAGATGAAGCCAGGAATACCACATAAAGTGGGAAGACATCACACTCAAGACCAACACCAGAAAGGAGATTGCCCGAGTATGAGCCTAGAGATTTAGGGCCTCATTATGAGTCTGCCAGTCCAAAATTCAGACTGCCAGACCTGTATAGAGGAGATCACCATGGAGCTGCCGGTCTCCCTGCCCAGCTCTGTTACAAGTTTTCCACTGGGCTGAGCGGCGGAAACCTCTGAAATCAGCATTGGGTTTCTGATAGCCTTTTCATGGCGGAGTCTCCTCCATGAAAAGACTCGTGGAAACTGGACTGGAGATTATGGCTGCGCGGAACTCTGCACCGGCGTGGCTAAGCACGGCTCTGGCCACCGTCAGCCCACTGGGAACCATGTTCCTGGCGGGGATAGCAGTCTGACCGCCAAGGTCGTGATGTGGTAGTCAGACCACCTGGAGTTTGGCGGTCTGACCGCCACCACCAGGCTGGCAGTCTCAAGACTGCTAGCTTCGTAATGAGGTCCTTAGCTCTTAATCTCTGACAGGTTGATTCCTCCGGCTAAAAGTTGTGGTAGTCAAGTGTTTGGGTTTTCTCCCTACCCCTTTCCTTTGATAAAATCACAGTACACCAGGAATTTGCAGAATTCTTCTGAAAAATAAAACTGAAGGCTTTCTTCAAAGAACTGAGAAATAAAGATGATAGGGGGCTTAGGAAAATGTCTGCCTTACCACCACCATCCAACGTAATACCTAACAAAAACAGCAACATTTGAGCCAGCAGTGATAAGGAGATGAAAAAGATTGATGTTTCCATGAAAAGATAGTTCCAGAAGTTAGCCATCGTCGATGTGGAGAGCTAGAAATAAAACATTTCCATTGAATGCCAGTGCATTGGGAGTATTCAAAATGTGAGCAATCCACAGGTAGATAATGTACCCACCAGAAAAGCACTGCCATATGTACAGCTTACGCGTCGTTGATACAGTTTCTGTTGTAACCATATGTAATCAATATCGATGAAGTAACCAGAAGCAGTCTGTACAAACACAGGATCCGGTACAGAGTTTGTGGATGAATCCACTTGTTGGCGAGGTTCATAGTAGACATTGCCATCTGTCTGTGTTGAATTAGAGTAGTATAGTTCCACATCTTGGACTTGTCTTGTCAGTGACGTGATGACTGGAATCAGCAAAAGGTCATTCTCTACCCTCCCTAAGCTTGAGGAGACAATTGTACCATTAGTGTACACATTGGTGGTTGCAGCAACAGTGTTTGCTGCTTGTAGAGGTATGTCCTATTGAATAGTAGGAGGGTAGCGGGTACTACCCAAGGGACCTCTCTGTCCAATGTGCAGGAGAGGCCACATGGTGCAATTTGACTTTGCCAAATCAGACAAATATATACCCTTTGGAACAAGGCAGTGGTTGTAGGATGACAGTTCTGGTACAGTGGATTGGGTACCAGTGCTCTGTAAAATGGGCTAAACTCGTTCTTCACAGGAAACTTTTCATGAACCAGATCCCAAACTTTAGAAATCTAACCTGTAGATGTTGTTGGCAAATCACTTATTCCAGAAGTGGAATTACAGGCAGGTGAATTGTCATCTCAAAATTGTTTTAGTTCCTGCAAAACAGCAACATGTTCATTCATGTTGACGGTGTGTCTGCCACCACCAGTCCAGGACCATCTAGATCTAGGACATAGATAGGTATACCAAATAACACCTTATAAGGGGTGCGAACTCCAAGGGATCTTCTGGGCAGATTATTCAATGCTCTTTGGACCCCATATAGGTGGTGAAGCCAACTACGGCCTGAAACTAATACTCTCACTGTTAAGGATTGCTTCAAGTCTTGATTCCTCCTCTCCACAACCAAATTACTTCGGGATGGTATGGGAAAGAGTAACGGAGTTCAACACCCATTGTCCTCATGGTGTCCCTGAATGTCCTAGAGGCAAAAGCAGATCCTTGGTTCGAGTGGAATGCTGCAACAACACATTTATAGATAAAGACCTGCAAATCTTTAATGACAGTTCGAGCATCAGCAAACTGTTGTGGCCATATCCTCAGACATCTAGAATTTAAATCAGCAGTGACTAAGATGCATTTGAATGGACTGTCAGGTTGTAAGGGACCACAATGGTCACATTGTAGTGGTCTGTTTGACACTAAGTGGGATGTCTTTATTGGGTATTTAATGGTGGATCCTTTTGTTTGTTGTCAAATGTCATAACAAAGGACATATTGCTTGGTTTGTTTGTATGGACCTGGCCACAAAAGCATTTTTGTAAGAGAGAAATTGTGGCTGCCACACCTGCATGAGCAGAAGCGACACCATCATGCGCTGCTTTGATAAGATCTGGTCTCGGATCTTGTTTGGGGATCACACGAGCGACCATCCCAGGAATGGCTGCAAATGCAACATTCTGTGCTCTAACTCTGTATGTGTATTTTGACGGATATCCCTTTGTTAAAGGCTGGCCGTCAGCTGAGGCTTAGGCCAATGTCTCATTATCCAACCTCAAGTGACAATAATTTACTGCAGCAGCAGATGGAATTAGAAGCTTCATTAGCTAAAGTATTTCCTACATCAAGTACTCCTACACGTTGCTACATCAACATATGTACTACATGTGCTTCTGGTAGTCTGTCCTTAAGATGAGGTACCCTCCCCCACTACGTTCTGTGTTTAATGGCGCTCACCTTGGAGTCTCTGAACCCATTCAAAGGCCAGTGTTTGAGGTAATCATTGTAGGACTGGACACAGTAATACGAACCACACACATTAGTGTGAGTTTTCCTGGATCTGCATGTTCCAGAGCCAAAATTAGAGCCTTAAGCTCTGCCAGCTGTGCAGTGCAGTACCCTAAGGTCTGCATGTAGGTACTTTAATAGTAAAATGCATCATCTCTCATCACCCCGCTTACGGCTGTACAAGCTGCTGAATATTTGTGTTTTGTGTCTACAGCTGGTTGTGCTGAACCATCAGTGTAAATGATATTGTAGTATAGATCAAGTGGTTGAATGTTCGTAGGTGTGGGGTACTCCCGCTCATTTGGAAGAAATTCTTGTGTTTGTAATTTTGGATCAAAAGTGACAATTAGGGAGGTTGCGCACTGAACCCAACATGGATGTAATGCCTTAGCTTTAGGAATGCTTGCTTTGGTAAAACCTCTAAGGCTGGCACCGGGGTAACAACAATAATGCGTTTCCCTTGGGCTAGTGGCTTCTCCTTAATGACAACCATCTATACAGCAGTTAGTATGTTCTCTGTGGGTGCAAAGCACTGTTCTGCATTTGAATATAAATGAGATTTATATGCTTTGGGTACCATGTCACCCTCATTGAAAGTGGCATAGGTAAATCCAATGGCACCAGCAATTATTCTGATGACTCGGTTTGTTTTGTTGTTGCGTGTGTGTGAAGGTATTTTTCTTCTTGCATGTCTTGCTGAAATTCTCTGAAGATGCGTTTATGTTCGAGTGTCCAATGTTTGTTCAAAACATTTGCACAAACTAAGTCATAAAGAGGTTTTGTGCATTGCACATAGTCAGGTATGTATGTTCTGCCAAAGTTGAAGAAACCCAGTAATGACAGGTTATTTCTTAATGGTATTTGGTAGCTGAAATTGTGCAATTCTTTCTAGAAAGTGAGAGCCCAGACTCTTGCCTTCGTCTGACAACTCGTATCTAAGGAATAGGACACTGGGAAAAGCTATTTTTATTTTCTTGCAAGTGAATTTATAGCCCTGGGCAGAGAATCCAAGAACGATCCGATCGACCCTGGCAAGATGAATGTTGAAGTCATCCTCTGTGAGATAAATATCATCTACAGAGGACAACGCCTTGGGATCAATATCATGTAATATTGATGTTACACAGGCTGAAAACAACACTGGGCTGTTCTTATACCCCTGACGCAAACAAGTGCTGCTGCGAGCCTAATGCGCTAACGGCACTATAATCCCGACTTTCAGGCGCTAGGTTTTGGCAGAAAAAAAACATTGGAAATATCCAAGGTTGTTTTATATTTTTTACGCACCATATTGTTAATTAGTGCTGTGCTGTGTGCATTTTGTATAGCGTATGTGTGTGTTGGACTATTTAATCTAAGACTACTCTATATGAATAGTCTAGTTTTGCAACACGGAATAACCGGTAATTCGTTGCAGAGACACTGTATCCAGCTACTTTCTGGTACTCAAGTTGTGTGAGAATCTCTCTCACTGGAGCTTTAGCCTCATGTTTAATGGGATTCTGAGATTGAGACATGGGGGTTGACCTAATAAGTATCACATGGTAGGCCTACTTGGGTGCGGTACGGTGCGGTACAGCGCGGAAGCCTTCGCATAAGCCGAATCAGCCGCATAGGCCTCCTTTACCACATCTGGAACTAGGACTGAGAAATAAGGCAAAATGACATCTTCCCCATGTGGGAGCTTTCGGACAAATTCAGATGGCAAATCTTTTTCTGCCAATAGAATTTCACAATTCTAATTTTCCCAAAATATTACTTCAGTAGTGCGCTCTATATCTCCCTCAATCTAAATATTTTATTCATAGACCCTATCGGCTGGGGAGACATGCCTTTCTGCTGTCTCTATGCTGTGAAAGTAATTTGTTGCTGTCACATGATCTGTAAGACTCTTGTGACAAATCGTGACTTCTGTTGTGCTGTCCAGCAGAGTCGCTGCTCACGTCCTGTTCTTCAGCAGTGTTCTCAGCATTGCTGGCATGTTTAATGGAAATTGCTGCCACCTTTTCTTTTTTAACTGGGGCTTTAGTTGGAGAGATTTGTTCTCCTTTTTAAGGTAAGCTTCTGAGAAATGTCTGAGTCCTTCTTTGACTTCATGTAGTCAGTGCGGTGTTCTGACCAGCCCACTCTCTCCCTCTATTTGTCTGACGTGCCCTGAAAGGAACAAGAAGGACTTGTATCAGAATATTTGTATCTATCTGGAGGCTTTAAAGTTTCCATATTTCGGAGACCGAGGTCTCTGGTTGCGGAGATTCTCCTCTCTGACTATTTTTGTCTTTATTTCGTTTTTGTTTATCCGAGCGTTTTTTTAGAACCCACTTGTGCTTGTTTAGTACCTTCCATAGGGGTGGTACTCTGAATTTGTGGTTTTGTTGGTCTGGCCTCCAGACTATCCTGTCCTATATTAATATAGGTTTCAGAGATAATAACTCACACTCATGTTTCTGTTGAGGAATCTTCCAGAGCCTTTGGCGAATGGCCAATGCTGCTTCTTTAATATTGCTTAAGATTATTGAGGAGACTGTGTTGAAATTACGCATCAGTTTCATCCCCAAGTCCAGAGCCGGGGCCACATGTTCATTTTGAATTTGTTTTAACACTTCTGGCACATTGGCAAGTGTTGGGGTACCATGTGTGCTAGTGTAAATTACAGCAAAGACTATACCCCAGGTGGCACAGTTCTCTACTGAGGGAACCATTCGGAATGGCAAGCACATTGGGAGAATTCTACGTTTATACTGGGGTCCCGTATGGGGAAACACTGCTTCCAGCTGATTTGTTTTTTGTGCTATCCAAGATGGAATCTTTTCCCGTTCTGTGGGTGCCTTGCCCGTTACTGAGTGTTTGAGGATTAATTCCTGTAACAGCCAATTGGTGGACAGCTGGAGCAGCCCTCATGGGGGTGGTGTTTAAAGTGTGCATCACAGACTTTATTAGTCGTCTGTATATTGCTAATCGCTAATGGCATAAAGTGTGCGTATATCAGCAAATTGCATAGCTTGCACAATGGGATGTGGTGAATACTTGGCAAATGTGGGCCACGTTGGTCCATAACTGCTTATAGGACCTAATCTCCTGGGTTGTATTACACGTGGAAGGGCACCATGGAACCAGTTTTGGTGTTCTTGATAAGAAAGTGGTATTTCTAAATGTTGGTAAGCTTGGTACTGCAGTGGTACTTTTGCTATCCTGTAAGTGTAAATTGTCATTCACGTCAGGAAAAGTGACCCAATATTAAAATGTTTCTGTTTGATTGGCTTCATGAGCTTCCACAACAAGTGTGTCTTCTCTGCCCTTAGCTGTTAAGCCATTGGCTAGAAGAAACTGCGTAAGTGCTTGTCTGCAGTTCTCCAGAATGTTTACGGCGTTTGCCATGTTAAATACAAGGTATCATGGTTGGGAACGGGGGAGGGGGAGAAAACCCTTTTAATAACCAAGCTTGAAGAACCTACAGTCTAGATAGGTGCTCCCTATCAGCTGAGGAGAATTGTCCTTAAGACCACAGAAGTCCCCATAGAATGGGTCTCTTAGTGCTCAGGAGACTCGTAAATTAGTACCTACACCTACATTGGTGGTGCTATGTTGTAAGGACTCTTGTATCTCTACAAGACTTCTGGATTAGGGGATAGCAGCACCTACAATTGTAGGCGACTGTCACTCCCACAACATTTGACAGCTGTCACCAAAACACAAACAGTAAAGGTGATTTCTGGTAGCATAGTGTATGGACTCGCAGGGAAAATCGTGGTGGAACAAGTCTTACCCTTTTCTCTTGTTACCAATGTTTGTTACACACATACACAGGCAAGAATGGAGATGCAGCTTCATTTTCAATATGATAGCTCTCAATGATGACAATCCAATACGTATTTTACTGATAATGATGCTTTCATGGACTGGCAACTGATAAAATAAAAAACATTTCTCCTAAAATGCAAGAACTGCAAGCAATGCAAAAATAAACAAAACTGAACAATAAGACAGAGCATGTTTATCTAGGTAAAAGGGCGCTTTGGCAGGCGATAAGTTGACCAGCACATTAGACATGAGATCCATGGAGCACACATGTTCAGGTGCCTCAACCATAATTCTGTCCGAAGAAGCAGCGTTCTGTGCAATGTCAGATGTTGGAGCCACTAAATCCACAATGGGCGGCTTATAGGAGGCATCTTGCAACAACCACTATCTCAATGGGCATATCTGGCAATGAACCCTCATCGAGAACATCATCAGATCTGTATCCAAAGAAGGTATGTGCTGAACAGCAAGACTTACCATTAATGCGTATTCAAAGGGGCCCCACAAACAACTGAAGACAGGCTGCATACAATAGAGAAGTGGTGGGAATGACAGCAACAAATTCAAGTCAAGTTCCTCCAACACTGATGCTCTGAAATACTGCAGGTGGGCTGGTGGAAGCTCCATCATTTCTCCTTGTTGAGATGGGGCATCCACTGTGAATCAAAAATAGCAACAGCAGAATACTGCCAATTGATTTCAGGGTTATTGGGAATCCTCCAACAATATTAGGAAAAAAGTGAGTGAATGGCTGAATGCATAACAAACATGGTCTGGAAAGTGCTGACAAAACCAGAGCCAACAGCCTTAAAAAAAGAGTACAATCCCAGCCATGTTAGAAGCATTAAAAATGTGGCGGACCAATTCCTTCGAAATGTTTGGGGGAAGTTAGTGTTTAGTAGGGTCTGTTTCTGTGCGCACGACCTCGCTACTTGGAGGTCATACATTTCATGGGATGATGTGAGATTCATGTGATTTTGAAACAAAAAGGCTTTCAATCTGATCAGCTAGTCAAAAATGTCATTATAAGTAGCAATATGAGGTCAATGTCTGCTACTTTTATCTCATGTGTTAGGGAGAATAGTACTTTACCGCAGCATGTTAATATCTGAGAAACAGATATCACCTGAGCAATGTCGGGCCTCCTACCACAGCAACCTTGATCGCTCAGCATTACATAACTCCCATTCCAAGAGCAGCTGATACACTAAGCTACTCAAAGGAACAGGAATACTCTTTAGATAACAAGCCAAATTCACTACAGCCGCGTAACAACTGCTGTGCAAGGACATCTGTTTATAAAACATAGAATGACTCACAGAAGTCTCGCATTCGCTCCCGCTAAGAAAGACCTCTGTCTCATGTTCAGACATTTGTAATTGAAAGGTAACTCCCAAACCTTGTGGATGTAACTGTCTCCTAGCTGTTCAAATCTGCCTAAAGGAAAATGTGTTACACACAAAGTACATTGAAATGTTACAATGGGCAGATTAATTGCTCCATGTATAGCCAAACTGATAATGGAATTTCAGCTGCAGTAAAAGGCAACTTTTCAATAAAGCATGATGTAACTAGCTTCGTAGCCATTATCTGTTGCTTCTGTGTCAAATTAAATGTCACAACTAACTCTTTAGAGTTAACATGCTTTCATGGCACAAAGCCATTTTTAAGAACTTGCAATGTCCAACTCAACTGCATAATAGACCAAAGTTGACTCTGCCCATGGTGTAAAAGTGATGTCAGTTTGAATGATGTTAATTGCAGAAGACACAGGCCCTCATTACAACCCTGGCGGTTGGTGTTAAAGTGGCAGTAATACCGACAACAGGCTGGCAGTAACTACCACAAAATTATTACCATGGCAGTGTTATCTCCGATAGACAGCCAAAGTACCACACCAACCTCCAGGGCTGAAAGTAGCCATCACAGCGGTAGCCGCCTACAGCCAGGCGAAAGTCAATGTTCTGCCACCATATTAAGACACTGCAAACCGCCACCTTTTCTGGGGCAGTACCAACAACATCAAAAGCCTGGCGGAAACAGAACTTAGAAGTGAAAGGACTCACCATTGGAGACACAGGGAACAACCACGCCGCCATGGAACCAGAACTGCATGTCTTCCCCATGATTTTCCATGTTCTTCTCCAACACGAACACCAATGCCGGTGAAGACTGTAGGAGGCAGGACTGGCTTGTAGTGAGTACCAAGGGGTACTTGCACCTTGCACCAGGCCCAGTTATCCCTTATTAGTGTATAGGGTGTCTAGCAGCTTAGGCTGATAGATAATGGTAGCTTAGCAGAGCAGCTTAGGCTGAACTAGGAGACGTGTGAAGCTACTACAGTACCACTTAGTGTCATATGCACAATATCATAAGAAAACACAATACACAGTTATACTAAAAATAAAGGTACTTTATTTTTATGACAATATGCCAAAGTATCTTAGAGTGTACCCTCAGTGAGAGGATAGGAAATATACACAAGATATATATACACAATAGCAAAAATATGCAGTATAGTCTTAGAAAACAGTTCAAACAATGTATAGTTACAATAGGATGCAATGGGGAAACATAGGGATAGGGGCAACACAAACCATATACTCCAAAAGTGGAATGCGAACCACGAATGGACCCCAAACCTATGTGACCTCGTAGAGGGTCGCTGGGACTATTAGAAAATAGTGAGAGTTAGAAAAATAACCCTCCCCAAGACCCTGAAAAGTGAGTGCAAAGTGCACTAAAGTTCCCCTAAGGACAAAGTAGTCGTGTTAGAGGAATAATGCAGGAAAGACACAAACCAGCAATGCAACAACTGTGGATTTCCAATCTAGGGTACCTGTGGAACAAGGGGACCAAGTCCAAAAGTCACAAGCAAGTCGGAGATGGGCAGATGCCCAGGAAATGCCAGCTGCGGGTACAAAGAAGCTTCGACTGGACAGAAGAAGCTGAGGTTTCTGCAGGAACAAAAAGGGCTAGAGACTTCCCCTTTGGTGGACGGATCCCTCTCGCCTTGGAGAGTCGTGCAGAAGTGTTTTCCCGCCGGAAGGACGCCAACAAGCCTTGCTACACGCAAATCGTGCGTTTGGCGTTTTTGGACGCTGCTGGGGCCCAGGAGGGACCAGGAGGTCGCAAATTGGACCTGCAGAGAGAGGGGACGTCGAGCAAGACAAAGAGCCCTCACTGAAGCAGGTAGCACCCGGAGAAGTGCCAGAAACAGGCACTACGAGGATGCGTGAAACGGTGCTCGCCGAAGTTGCACAAAGGAGTCCCACGTCGCCGGAGACCAACTTAGAAAGTCGTGCAATGCAGGTTAGAGTGCCGTGGACCCAGGCTTGGCTGTGCACGAAGGATTTCCGCCGGAAGTGCACAGGGGCCGGAGTAGCTGCAAAGTCGCGGTTCCCAGCAATGCAGCCCAGCGAGGTGAGGCAAGGACTTACCTCCACCAAACTTGGGCTGAAGAGTCACTGGACTGTGGGGGTCACTTGGACAGCGTCGCTGGATTCGAGGGACCTCGCTCGTCGTGCTGAGAGGAGACCCAAGGGACCGGTAATGCAGCTTTTTGGTGCCTGCGGTTGCAGGGGGAAGATTCCGTCGACCCACAGGAGATTTCTTCGGAGCTTCTGGTGCAGAGAGGAGGCAGACTACCCCCACAGCATGCACAAGCAGGAAAACAGTCGAGAAGGCGGCAGGATCAGCGTTACAGAGTTGCAGTAGTCGTCTTTGCTACTATGTTGCAGTTTTGCAGGCTTCCAGCGCGGTCAGCGGTCGATTCCTTATCAGAAGGTGAAGAGAGAGATGCAGAGGAACTCGGCTGAGCTCATGCATTCGTTATCTAAAGTTTCCCCAGAGGCAGAGACCCTAAATAGCCAGAAAAGAGGGTTTGGCTACCTAGGAGAGAGGATAGGCTAGCAACACCTGAAGGAGCCTATCACAAGGAGTCTCTGACGTCACCTGGTGGCACTGGCCACTCAGAGCAGTCCAGTGTGCCAGCAGCACCTCTGTTTCCAAGATGGCAGAGGTCTGGAGCACACTGGAGGAGCTCTGGACACCTCCCAGGGGAGGTGCAGGTCAGGGGAGTGGTCACTCCCCTTTCCTTTGTCCAGTTTCGCGCCAGAGCAGGGGCTAAGGGGTCCCTGAACCGGTGTAGACTGGCTTATGCAGCATTGGGCACATCTGTGCCCAACAAAGCATTTCCAGAGGCTGGGGGAGGCTACTCCTCCCCTGCCTTCACACCATTTTCCAAAGGGAGAGGGTGTCACACCCTCTCTCAGAGGAAGTTCTTTGTTCTGCCATCCTGGGCCAGGCCTGGCTGGACCCCAGGAGGGCAGCTGCCTGTCTGAGGGGTTGGCAGCAGCAGCAGCTGCAGTGAAACCCCAGGAAGTGCAGTTTGGCAGTACCAGGGTCTGTGCTACAGACCACTGGGATCATGGGATTGTGCCAACTATGCCAGGATGGTATAGAGGGGGCAATTTCATGATCATAGACATGTTACATGGGCATATTCGGAGTTACCATGTTGAAGCTACATATAGGTAGTGACCTATATGTAGTGCACGCGTGTAATGGTGTCCCAGCACTCACAAAGTTCAGGAAATTGGCTCTGAACAATGTGGGGGCACCTTGGCTAGTGCCAGGGTGCCCTCACACTAAGTAACTTTGCACCTAACCTTTACCAGGTAAAGGTTAGACATATAGGTGACTTATAAGTTACTTAAGTGCAGTGTAAAATGGCTGTGAAATAACGTGGACGTTATTTCACTCAGGCTGCAGTGGCAGGCCTGTGTAAGAATTGTCAGAGCTCCCTATGGGTGGCAAAAGAAATGCTGCAGCCCATAGGGATCTTCTGGAACCCCAATACCCTGGGTACCTCAGTACCATATACTAGGGAATTATAAGGGTGTTCCAGTAAGCCAATGTAAATTGGTAAAAATGGTCACTAGCCTGTTAGTGACAATTTAAAAGTAATGAGAGAGCATAACCACTGAGGTTCTGGTTAGCAGAGCCTCAGTGAGACAGTTAGGCACCACACAGGGAACATATACATGCACACCTATGAGCACTGGGGCCCTGTGTGACAGGGTCCCAGTGACACATACATATAGGTCACAAACCTATGAGCACTGGGGTCCTGACCAGCAGGATCCCAGTGACACATAACAAACATACTGAAAACATAGGGCCTGATTCTAACTTTGGAGGACGGTGTTAAACCGTCCCAAAAGTGGCGGATATACCACCTACCGTATTACGAGTTCCATAGGATATAATGGACTCGTAATACGGTAGGTGGTATATCCGCCACTTTTGGGACGGTTTAACACCGTCCTCCAAAGTTAGAATCAGGCCCATAGTGTTTTCACTATGAGCACTGAGGCCTGGCTATCAGGATCCCAGTGAGACAGTGAAAACAGTGACAAACACCCTGACATACACTCACAAACAGGCCAAAAGTGGGGGTAATAAGGCTAGAAAGAGGCTACCTTCTCACACAACCCCCCCCCCAAATGAAGGACAATAAGGCTAACCTTGGCCAGTTGAGACTTTATTGTCTAAGTGGTGATAAGTAGAGAGTAGCTCTGCAATAGACTGGTTACTCCCTTTATCATCCACTATATGGTTACTTCCCTGTGGGGATGTAAACCACCCTGTTTGAAGTTTTTTAGCTAAGCAACAATGTGAAGATGTATTTTCAGAGTTTCTATCAGTAAGTTTTAGTTTAGAGCAGTGGGAATTGTCCACTGAACCTATTTGTAGTGATGGAAATGCCAGACAGGGATGCTGTCTCAGAAAAGCCATAGCTGGGCAAAAACTTTGTCCATCTGGCTGGAAGAGAGAACAGGGATGCTGTTTCTCTTGAGTTGGAGCAGGGCAGGGATGCTGTCCTATCAGCTCCACACTAGGGCAGGGATGCTGTCCTAAGTGTTGTGAGGCAGTGCAGAGTTTCTGCACTAAAGTTTCTCTGGGAGGGTTGGAGGGATGCTCCATGTTAACTAAAATGGTGCTATTTTTCTCACCAATGTTAGTTATCCCACAGAGAGGTACTTCCACCTCAGGGAGTCCAGCTTTGCTAGCTGATGATTCCCTTGGAACAGGTGCCACCCCAGGAGAGGTTTCTCCCACCACAGGAATAGTATCCTGAATGGTAGGGTGGTTAGGGGATACTGTGATACCCTTTTTACCTGTTGATGGAGAGGGATCCTGAGTTTTCAGGCCTTCTCTCCTTTGCTTTTTCATTTCACTTGAAATGAGAGGGAACAATTCCTCAGGGATGCCCAGCATGGCTGCATGGGCATAAAACTCTACATCAGCCCAACCTGAGGCCTCTAGGTCATTACCTAAGAGACAGTCTACAGGTAAGCTAGGTGATACCACCACCTGCTTGGGGCCAGTAACTCCACCCCAACTAAACTGAATTCTAGCTAATAGAAGAAACTTAGTGGAGTTATGGACATCAATAATCTTATACTGTTGTCCAATGATGTGTTGTTCAGGAGGCACTAGGTTTTCAGTCACCAAAGTGAAACTGGCACCTGTGTCCCTGTAGGCCAAGGCCTCAACACCATTTATTGAAACTGTCTGCCTGTACTTATTCATTGTAAGGGGACAAGCAGCCAGTGTGGCAAGGCCAATGCCACTAGGTGTGACAGAAACTGTCTTGGGACTGATTACATCAGTTTCCACTATGGACCCATAAGTGAACCCAACTACACCCTTTGCTTGACTGTTGCCAGCAGTCCCACCACTAGTACCACTACTGCTAGGGGCACTAGAGCTTGATGTATTAGTGGTGGTAGGCTCAGGGGGTTTACCTGGACAGGACTTATCCCCTGGCCTATGGCCTCTGTTTTTACACACAAAGCACCAAGGCTTTTTAATGTGTGCAGGTTGGGAAGAAGAGGAAGAATTTGTTTTATCCCCACCCTCTGAAGAGTGTTTAAGATTTGAAGTGGGATCTTTGGTTTTACCCTTATCCCCATGCTTATCTTGAGATTTTTCACCCTCTTTCTTCTTATTGCCATCTTTGTCACCCCCTGTATGAACTTTTCTGTTCACCCTTGTTCTGACCCATTTGTCTGCCTTCTTTCCCAATTCTTGGGGAGAGGTCAGATCAGAGTCTACCAGGTACTGGTGCAACAAATCAGACACACAATTATTAAGTATATGCTCTCTCAGGATTGTGTTATACAGGCTTTCATAATCAGTAACTTTACTGCCATGTAACCACCCCTCCAAGGCCTTCACTGAATGGTCAATGAAATCAACCCAGTCTTGTGAAGACTTCTTTTTGGTCTCTCTGAACTTTATCCTGTACTGTTCAGTGGTTAAGCCATAACCATCCAGGAGTGCATTCTTAAGAACTGTAAAATTATTGGCATCATTTTCTTTCACAGTAAGGAGCCTATCCCTACCTTTTCCACTAAATGATAGCCATAGGATAGCAGCCCACTGCCTTTGAGGGACATCCTGTACAACACAGGCCCTCTCAAGTGCAGCAAACCACTTGTTAATGTCATCCCCCTCCTTATAAGGGGGAACTATCTTGTGCAGATTCCTGGAATCATGCTCTTTTGCAGGATGACTATGGGGAATACTGCTGCTGCCACCATGGGTATCTAAACCCAACTTCTGTCTTTCCTTCTCTAATTCAAAAGACTGTCTATCCAAATCCAGCTGTTGCTTTTTAAGCTTCAGTCTGGTTTGTTCCACCCTCAACTTATTGAGCTCCCTTTCTAACAATCTGTCATCAGGGTGGGTGGGAATACATTTCTAGATACAGAGGTATGATGGGAATGAACAGAAGGAGACCTGTCCCTTACAGAGGGCACCCTAACAGCTTGGCTACCAGTATAATGTGAGAGCACACCATCAGTATGGTGTGATTCAACCTCTGTACCAACTATGCTAGACTGTCTAGTAATGGGCAGGCTGAGAAGTTTCTTTCCTGAATCTTTTCCTGGGGGAGTCCCTGGATCAGATTGAGAACCATTAGCTACTTTTTCAACTGATTGGGCACTTATGGCCTTATCCTGTACTCTAAGCATGTTAATTAACAGTTCTAAGGAAGGATTCTTCCCTACACTCAAACCTCTCTCTATGCAGAGACTCCTTGCTCCTTTCCAGCTAAGGTGATCATATGCAAGTTTGGACAGTTCAACATTTTTTCCTGTGCCAGACATTTTTTAGAGAGAGTTAAAGTGATAGAAAAAGAGAAAAAACTTTTCAGAACTTTTTGGAAAGACAGAATTTTTTTTTTTTTAAACTTTTAAGAACTTTTTGAAAGTTTTAGAAGTACTTTTCAGCACTTAGAAAAGAGTGCAAAGAGGAAATGCAAAACTTTTTGGCTATGTGTATATACACTGACCTTGTTTTGTATATTTTTCTCTTATGAAAAGTACAATGACAAGAGTGGTAAGTAGTCTCAAGCACTTATCCCACCACTGCACAACCAATGTAGGAGGCTGGACTGGCTTGTAGTGAGTACCAAGGGGTACTTGCACCTTGCACCAGGCCCAGTTATCCCTTATTAGTGTATAGGGTGTCTAGCAGCTTAGGCTGATAGATAATGGTAGCTTAGCAGAGCAGCTTAGGCTGAACTAGGAGACGTGTGAACCTACTACAGTACCACTTAGTGTCATATGCACAATATCATAAGAAAACACAATACACAGTTATACTAAAAATAAAGGTACTTTATTTTTATGACAATATGCCAAAGTATCTTAGAGTGTACCCTCAGTGAGAGGATAGGAAATATACACAAGATATATATACACAATAGCAAAAATATGCAGTATAGTCTTAGAAAACAGTGCAAACAATGTATAGTTACAATAGGATGCAATGGGGAAACATAGGGATAGGGGCAACACAAACCATATACTCCAAAAGTGGAATGCGAACCACGAATGGACCCCAAACCTATGTGACCTCGTAGAGGGTCGCTGGGACTATTAGAAAATAGTGAGAGTTAGAAAAATAACCCTCCCCAAGACCCTGAAAAGTGAGTGCAAAGTGCACTAAAGTTCCCCTAAGGACAAAGTAGTCGTGTTAGAGGAATAATGCAGGAAAGACACAAACCAGCAATGCAACAACTGTGGATTTCCAATCTAGGGTACCTGTGGAACAAGGGGACCAAGTCCAAAAGTCACAAGCAAGTCGGAGATGGGCAGATGCCCAGGAAATGCCAGCTGCGGGTACAAAGAAGCTTCGACTGGACAGAAGAAGCTGAGGTTTCTGCAGGAACAAAAAGGGCTAGAGACTTCCCCTTTGGTGGACGGATCCCTCTCGCCTTGGAGAGTCGTGCAGAAGTGTTTTCCCGCCGGAAGGACGCCAACAAGCCTTGCTACACGCAAAACGTGCGTTTGGCGTTTTTGGACGCTGCTGGGGCCCAGGAGGGACCAGGAGGTCGCAAATTGGACCTGCAGAGAGAGGGGACGTCGGGCAAGACAAAGAGCCCTCACTGAAGCAGGTAGCACCCGGAGAAGTGCCAGAAACAGGCACTACGAGGATGCGTGAAACGGTGCTCGCCGAAGTTACACAAAGGAGTCCCACGTCGCCGGAGACCAACTTAGAAAGTCGTGCAATGCAGGTTAGAGTGCCGTGGACCCAGGCTTGGCTGTGCACAAAGGATTTCCGCCGGAAGTGCACAGGGGCCGGAGTAGCTGCAAAGTCGCGGTTCCCAGCAATGCAGCCCAGCGAGGTGAGGCAAGGACTTACCTCCACCAAACTTGGGCTGAAGAGTCACTGGACTGTGGGGGTCACTTGGACAGCGTCGCTGGATTCGAGGGACCTCGCTCGTCGTGCTGAGAGGAGACCCAAGGGACCGGTAATGCAGCTTTTTGGTGCCTGCGGTTGCAGGGGGAAGATTCCGTCGACCCACGGGAGATTTCTTCGGAGCTTCTGGTGCAGAGAGGAGGCAGACTACCCCCACAGCATGCACAAGCAGGAAAACAGTCGAGAAGGCGGCAGGATCAGCGTTACAGAGTTGCAGTAGTCGTCTTTGCTACTATGTTGCAGTTTTGCAGGCTTCCAGCGCGGTCAGCGGTCGATTCCTTATCAGAAGGTGAAGAGAGAGATGCAGAGGAACTCGGCTGAGCTCATGCATTCGTTATCTAAAGTTTCCCCAGAGGCAGAGACCCTAAATAGCCAGAAAAGAGGGTTTGGCTACCTAGGAGAGAGGATAGGCTAGCAACACCTGAAGGAGCCTATCACAAGGAGTCTCTGACGTCACCTGGTGGCACTGGCCACTCAGAGCAGTCCAGTGTGCCAGCAGCACCTCTGTTTCCAAGATGGCAGAGGTCTGGAGCACACTGGAGGAGCTCTGGACACCTCCCAGGGGAGGTGCAGGTCAGGGGAGTGGTCACTCCCCTTTCCTTTGTCCAGTTTCGCGCCAGAGCAGGGGCTAAGGGGTCCCTGAACCGGTGTAGACTGGCTTATGCAGCATTGGGCACATCTGTGCCCAACAAAGCATTTCCAGAGGCTGGGGGAGGCTACTCCTCCCCTGCCTTCACACCATTTTCCAAAGGGAGAGGGTGTCACACCCTCTCTCAGAGGAAGTTCTTTGTTCTGCCATCCTGGGCCAGGCCTGGCTGGACCCCAGGAGGGCAGCTGCCTGTCTGAGGGGTTGGCAGCAGCTGCAGTGAAACCCCAGGAAGTGCAGTTTGGCAGTACCAGGGTCTGTGCTACAGACCACTGGGATCATGGGATTGTGCCAACTATGCCAGGATGGTATAGAGGGGGCAATTCCATGATCATAGACATGTTACATGGCCATATTCGGAGTTACCATGGTGAAGCTACATATAGGTAGTGACCTATATGTAGTGCACGCGTGTAATGGTGTCCCCGCACTCACAAAGTTCAGGGAATTGGCTCTGAACAATGTGGGGGCACCTTGGCTAGTGCCAGGGTGCCCTCACACTAAGTAACTTTGCACCTAACCTTTACCAGGTAAAGGTTAGACATATAGGTGACTTATAAGTTACTTAAGTGCAGTGTAAAATGGCTGTGAAATAACGTGGACGTTATTTCACTCAGGCTGCAGTGGCAGGCCTGTGTAAGAATTGTCAGAGCTCCCTATGGGTGGCAAAAGAAATGCTGCAGCCCATAGGGATCTCCTGGAACCCCAATACCCTGGGTACCTCAGTACCATATACTAGGGAATTATAAGGGTGTTCCAGTAAGCCAATGTAAATTGGTAAAAATGGTCACTAGCCTGTTAGTGACAATTTAAAAGTAATGAGAGAGCATAACCACTGAGGTTCTGGTTAGCAGAGCCTCAGTGAGACAGTTAGGCACCACACAGGGAACATATACATGCACACCTATGAGCACTGGGGCCCTGTGTGACAGGGTCCCAGTGACACATACATATAGGTCACAAACCTATGAGCACTGGGGTCCTGACCAGCAGGATCCCAGTGACACATAACAAACATACTGAAAACATAGGGCCTGATTCTAACTTTGGAGGACGGTGTTAAACCGTCCCAAAAGTGGCGGATATACCACCTACCGTATTACGAGTTCCATAGGATATAATGGACTCGTAATACGGTAGGTGGTATATCCGCCACTTTTGGGACGGTTTAACAGCGTCCTCCAAAGTTAGAATCAGGCCCATAGTGTTTTCACTATGAGCACTGAGGCCTGGCTATCAGGATCCCAGTGAGACAGTGAAAACAGTGACAAACACCCTGACATACACTCACAAACAGGCCAAAAGTGGGGGTAATAAGGCTAGAAAGAGGCTACCTTCTCACACAACCCCCCCCCCCAAACGAAGGACAATAAGGCTAACCTTGGCCAGTTGAGACTTTATTGTCTAAGTGGTGATAAGTAGAGAGTAGCTCTGCAATAGACTGGTTACTCCCTTTATCATCCACTATATGGTTACTTCCCTGTGGGGATGTAAACCACCCTGTTTGAAGTTTTTTAGCTAAGCAACAATGTGAAGATGTATTTTCAGAGTTTCTATCAGTAAGTTTTAGTTTAGAGCAGTGGGAATTGTCCACTGAACCTATTTGTAGTGATGGAAATGCCAGACAGGGATGCTGTCTCAGAAAAGCCATAGCTGGGCAAAAACTTTGTCCATCTGGCTGGAAGAGAGAACAGGGATGCTGTTTCTCTTGAGTTGGAGCAGGGCAGGGATGCTGTCCTATCAGCTCCACACTAGGGCAGGGATGCTGTCCTACGTGTTGTGAGGCAGTGCAGAGTTTCTGCACTAAAGTTTCTCTGGGAGGGTTGGAGGGATGCTCCATGTTAACTAAAATGGTGCTATTTTTCTCACCAATGTTAGTTATCCCACAGAGAGGTACTTCCACCTCAGGGAGTCCAGCTTTGCTAGCTGATGATTCCCTTGGAACAGGTGCCCCCCCAGGAGAGGTTTCTCCCACCACAGGAATAGTATCCTGAATGGTAGGGTGGTTAGGGGATACTGTGATACCTTTTTTACCTGTTGATGGAGAGGGATCCTGAGTTTTCAGGCCTTCTCTCCTTTGCTTTTTCATTTCACTTGAAATGAGAGGGAACAATTCCTCAGGGATGCCCAGCATGGCTGCATGGGCATAAAACTCTACATCAGCCCAACCTGAGGCCTCTAGGTCATTACCTAAGAGACAGTCTACAGGTAAGCTAGGTGATACCACCACCTGCTTAGGGCCAGTAACTCCACCCCAACTAAACTGAATTATAGCTAATAGAAGAAACTTAGTGGAGTTATGGACATCAATAATCTTATACTGTTGTCCAATGATGTGTTGTTCAGGAGGCACTAGGTTTTCAGTCACCAAAGTGAAACTGGCACCTGTGTCCCTGTAGGCCAAGGCCTCAACACCATTTATTGAAACTGTCTGCCTGTACTTATCCATTGTAAGGGGACAAGCAGCCAGTGTGGCAAGGCCAATGCCACTAGGTGTGACAGAAACTGTCTTGGGACTGATTACATCAGTTTCCACTATGGACCCATAAGTGAACCCAACTACACCCTTTGCTTGACTGTTGCCAGCAGTCCCACCACTAGTACCACTACTGCTAGGGGCACTAGAGCTTGATGTATTAGTGGTGGTAGGCTCAGGGGGTTTACCTGGACAGGACTTATCCCCTGGCCTATGGCCTCTGTTTTTACACACAAAGCACCAAGGCTTTTTAATGTGTGCAGGTTGGGAAGAAGAGGAAGAATTTGTTTTATCCCCACCCTCTGAAGAGTGTTTAAGATTTGAAGTGGGATCTTTGGTTTTACCCTTATCCCCATGCTTATCTTGAGATTTTTCACCCTCTTTCTTCTTATTGCCATCTTTGTCACCCCCTGTATGAACTTTTCTGTTCACCCTTGTTCTGACCCATTTGTCTGCCTTCTTTCCCAATTCTTGGGGAGAGGTCAGATCAGAGTCTACCAGGTACTGGTGCAACAAATCAGACACACAATTATTAAGTATATGCTCTCTCAGGATTGTGTTATACAGGCTTTCATAATCAGTAACTTTACTGCCATGTAACCACCCCTCCAAGGCCTTCACTGAATGGTCAATGAAATCAACCCAGTCTTGTGAAGACTCCTTTTTGGTCTCTCTGAACTTTATCCTGTACTGTTCAGTGGTTAAGCCATAACCATCCAGGAGTGCATTCTTAAGAACTGTAAAATTATTGGCATCATTTTCTTTCACAGTAAGGAGCCTATCCCTACCTTTTCCACTAAATGATAGCCATAGGATAGCAGCCCACTGCCTTTGAGGGACATCCTGTACAACACAGGCCCTCTCAGGTGCAGCAAACCACTTGTTAATGTCATCCCCCTCCTTATAAGGGGGAACTATCTTGTGCAGATTCCTGGAATCATGCTCTTTTGCAGGATGACTATGGGGAATACTGCTGCTGCCACCATGGGTATCTAAACCCAACTTCTGTCTTTCCTTCTCTAATTCAAAAGACTGTCTATCCAAATCCAGCTGTTGCTTTTTAAGCTTCAGTCTGGTTTGTTCCACCCTCAACTTATTGAGCTCCCTTTCTAACAATCTGTCATCAGGGTGGGTGGGAATACATTTCTAGATACAGAGGTATGATGGGAATGAACAGAAGGAGACCTGTCCCTTACAGAGGGCACCCTAACAGCTTGGCTACCAGTATAATGTGAGAGCACACCATCAGTATGGTGTGATTCAACCTCTGTACCAACTATGCTAGACTGTCTAGTAATGGGCAGGCTGAGAAGTTTCTTTCCTGAATCTTTTCCTGGGGGAGTCCCTGGATCAGATTGAGAACCATTAGCTACTTTTTCAACTGATTGGGCACTTATGGCCTTATCCTGTACTCTAAGCATGTTAATTAACAGTTCTAAGGAAGGATTCTTCCCTACACTCAAACCTCTCTCTATGCAGAGACTCCTTGCTCCTTTCCAGCTAAGGTGATCATATGCAAGTTTGGACAGTTCAACATTTTTTCCTGTGCCAGACATTTTTTAGAGAGAGTTAAAGTGATAGAAAAAGAGAAAAAACTTTTCAGAACTTTTTGGAAAGACAGAATTTTTTTTTTTTTAAACTTTTAAGAACTTTTTGAAAGTTTTAGAAGTACTTTTCAGCACTTAGAAAAGAGTGCAAAGAGGAAATGCAAAACTTTTTGGCTATGTGTATATACACTGACCTTGTTTTGTATATTTTTCTCTTATGAAAAGTACAATGACAAGAGTGGTAAGTAGTCTCAAGCACTTATCCCACCACTGCACAACCAATGTAGGAGGCTGGACTGGCTTGTAGTGAGTACCAAGGGGTACTTGCACCTTGCACCAGGCCCAGTTATCCCTTATTAGTGTATAGGGTGTCTAGCAGCTTAGGCTGATAGATAATGGTAGCTTAGCAGAGCAGCTTAGGCTGAACTAGGAGACGTGTGAAGCTACTACAGTACCACTTAGTGTCATATGCACAATATCATAAGAAAACACAATACACAGTTATACTAAAAATAAAGGTACTTTATTTTTATGACAATATGCCAAAGTATCTTAGAGTGTACCCTCAGTGAGAGGATAGGAAATATACACAAGATATATATACACAATAGCAAAAATATGCAGTATAGTCTTAGAAAACAGTGCAAACAATGTATAGTTACAATAGGATGCAATGGGGAAACATAGGGATAGGGGCAACACAAACCATATACTCCAAAAGTGGAATGCGAACCACGAATGGACCCCAAACCTATGTGACCTCGTAGAGGGTCGCTGGGACTATTAGAAAATAGTGAGAGTTAGAAAAATAACCCTCCCCAAGACCCTGAAAAGTGAGTGCAAAGTGCACTAAAGTTCCCCTAAGGACAAAGTAGTCGTGTTAGAGGAATAATGCAGGAAAGACACAAACCAGCAATGCAACAACTGTGGATTTCCAATCTAGGGTACCTGTGGAACAAGGGGACCAAGTCCAAAAGTCACAAGCAAGTCGGAGATGGGCAGATGCCCAGGAAATGCCAGCTGCGGGTACAAAGAAGCTTCGACTGGACAGAAGAAGCTGAGGTTTCTGCAGGAACAAAAAGGGCTAGAGACTTCCCCTTTGGTGGACGGATCCCTCTCGCCTTGGAGAGTCGTGCAGAAGTGTTTTCCCGCCGGAAGGACGCCAACAAGCCTTGCTACACGCAAAACGTGCGTTTGGCGTTTTTGGACGCTGCTGGGGCCCAGGAGGGACCAGGAGGTCGCAAATTGGACCTGCAGAGAGAGAGGACGTCGAGCAAGACAAAGAGCCCTCACTGAAGCAGGTAGCACCCGGAGAAGTGCCAGAAACAGGCACTACGAGGATGCGTGAAACGGTGCTCGCCGAAGTTGCACAAAGGAGTCCCACGTCGCCGGAGACCAACTTAGAAAGTCGTGCAATGCAGGTTAGAGTGCCGTGGACCCAGGCTTGGCTGTGCACAAAGGATTTCCGCCGGAAGTGCACAGGGGCCGGAGTAGCTGCAAAGTCGCGGTTCCCAGCAATGCAGCCCAGCGAGGTGAGGCAAGGACTTACCTCCACCAAACTTGGGCTGAAGAGTCACTGGACTGTGGGGGTCACTTGGACAGCGTCGCTGGATTCGAGGGACCTCGCTCGTCGTGCTGAGAGGAGACCCAAGGGACCGGTAATGCAGCTTTTTGGTGCCTGCGGTTGCAGGGGGAAGATTCCGTCGACCCACGGGAGATTTCTTCGGAGCTTCTGGTGCAGAGAGGAGGCAGACTACCCCCACAGCATGCACAAGCAGGAAAACAGTCGAGAAGGCGGCAGGATCAGCGTTACAGAGTTGCAGTAGTCGTCTTTGCTACTATGTTGCAGTTTTGCAGGCTTCCAGCGCGGTCAGCGGTCGATTCCTTATCAGAAGGTGAAGAGAGAGATGCAGAGGAACTCGGCTGAGCTCATGCATTCGTTATCTAAAGTTTCCCCAGAGGCAGAGACCCTAAATAGCCAGAAAAGAGGGTTTGGCTACCTAGGAGAGAGGATAGGCTAGCAACACCTGAAGGAGCCTATCACAAGGAGTCTCTGACGTCACCTGGTGGCACTGGCCACTCAGAGCAGTCCAGTGTGCCAGCAGCACCTCTGTTTCCAAGATGGCAGAGGTCTGGAGCACACTGGAGGAGCTCTGGACACCTCCCAGGGGAGGTGCAGGTCAGGGGAGTGGTCACTCCCCTTTCCTTTGTCCAGTTTCGCGCCAGAGCAGGGGCTAAGGGGTCCCTGAACCGGTGTAGACTGGCTTATGCAGCATTGGGCACATCTGTGCCCAACAAAGCATTTCCAGAGGCTGGGGGAGGCTACTCCTCCCCTGCCTTCACACCATTTTCCAAAGGGAGAGGGTGTCACACCCTCTCTCAGAGGAAGTTCTTTGTTCTGCCATCCTGGGCCAGGCCTGGCTGGACCCCAGGAGGGCAGCTGCCTGTCTGAGGGGTTGGCAGCAGCAGCAGCTGCAGTGAAACCCCAGGAAGTGCAGTTTGGCAGTACCAGGGTCTGTGCTACAGACCACTGGGATCATGGGATTGTGCCAACTATGCCAGGATGGTATAGAGGGGGCAATTCCATGATCATAGACATGTTACATGGCCATATTCGGAGTTACCATGGTGAAGCTACATATGGGTAGTGACCTATATGTAGTGCACGCGTGTAATGGTGTCCCCGCACTCACAAAGTTCAGGGAATTGGCTCTGAACAATGTGGGGGCACCTTGGCTAGTGCCAGGGTGCCCTCACACTAAGTAACTTTGCACCTAACCTTTACCAGGTAAAGGTTAGACATATAGGTGACTTATAAGTTACTTAAGTGCAGTGTAAAATGGCTGTGAAATAACGTGGACGTTATTTCACTCAGGCTGCAGTGGCAGGCCTGTGTAAGAATTGTCAGAGCTCCCTATGGGTGGCAAAAGAAATGCTGCAGCCCATAGGGATCTCCTGGAACCCCAATACCCTGGGTACCTCAGTACCATATACTAGGGAATTATAAGGGTGTTCCAGTAAGCCAATGTAAATTGGTAAAAATGGTCACTAGCCTGTTAGTGACAATTTAAAAGTAATGAGAGAGCATAACCACTGAGGTTCTGGTTAGCAGAGCCTCAGTGAGACAGTTAGGCACCACACAGGGAACATATACATGCACACCTATGAGCACTGGGGCCCTGTGTGACAGGGTCCCAGTGACACATACATATAGGTCACAAACCTATGAGCACTGGGGTCCTGACCAGCAGGATCCCAGTGACACATAACAAACATACTGAAAACATAGTGTTTTCACTGTGAGCACTGAGGCCTGGCTATCAGGATCCCAGTGAGACAGTGAAAACAGTGACAAACACCCTGACATACACTCACAAACAGGCCAAAAGTGGGGGTAATAAGGCTAGAAAGAGGCTACCTTCTCACAAAGACGACGGTGAGTACAGTCGCCTAGCACACAAGAGGGGGGGAGGAAAACGACACACACACACACACACCACACACACACTCCAAACACATAACCAGATGCATCATAAAAACAATTTCTGATGGATACACCTACCTGTGGATTCCTCACCTAAAGAATTCTCCCCTCGTGCCAGCCTCGACGGAAATTTCTTCTAGCTCTGCACATCGACGATGACGTCACAATCGCCCGACTCCACGCGACGCCGTATGACGTCATCTACGCAATAAGAAACCCTCGTCGACGTGCAGACGTCAGTTCCCTTTTTTCCGTGCCTCCGAGTAATGGTTTTTCTTCGAGGCTCACAGGGAGCTACAGTTGCGTATCGACGGTTACAATGTCGCAACCAAGAAAATCCGGTTTTAACCCTTGTAACCAGTGCGGGGGTCAAATGTCGGTGACCGATCCCCATTAGAATTGCCTCTGGTGCCTTAGCTCCGACCATGAGGTCGAGTCATGCGGCTCCTGCCAGCGCATGAACCCTAAGGCGCTCAAGGAAAGAGAGGCAAAATTGTTCTTGGCCTGTTCTAAGAAAAAGAAGGAGAGGCGTCATCGGAGAGAGTCCTCTTCAAGATCCTCGAGGGCTCATCCTCGCCATGGAGACTCTCGGCGCTGTCACGACTCCCGGCGCCGATCGAGTAAAGGACAGTCCAGGTACAGATCGACATCTCAGTTAGCTCGCCACCGTCCGACATGGGAGATTAACCCAACCGTCACCCCTCCACCTCCTACGACTCTGACTTCACCTGGGTCGGTTTTCGAGGTAGAGCCTCTTCAGAGGCCAGAGGGTTCTCCTAGCCAAGAGTTACCTGGCCCATCTTCGGTGTCTATGCCGGCGCCGGTGCAACAGCAATACCCGGCTTTCCCGGCGCCGGGTACGGATCCTGCGGCTTTTTTGAATGCCATGTTTAACATTTTTTCCACCATGGCGCCGGGTGGAGGACAGGCAGGTCCGTCGGGCCCTTTGGCCTTTAATTTGGGTGTTCGGGCGTCTTATAAGTTGACGCCTTTCACGCCATTTTTGTCTGCTGCAGCTGAATGGATTCGCCTCGGATCCAATCCACAGTCAAGGTTCCTGTGGAGCCGGAGGGTCCGGCGTCGGATGGATCCGAGGTTCGGCGCTGACGAAGATCTTCAGCGTCGGCCGATGCCTTATCGACGCCGGGTCTCGAATCTAGACTTCGATCCAGACATCTGGCCTTGTGCCTTCTGGAGGAGGAAGAATACAGCAGACAACACCTGGAAGAGGGTGAGGTCTTGGAGCCTTCCGGTGAGCAGCTGTCAACAGAGCAGTAGCACGACGTTATCGGGCTGCACCAGGTGACCCTGTTTTCCTCTCCAAGCACCCGACACCGGAGAGCTTAGTAGTTCAGGCCTCCTGTTCTTCCAGGTCCTTTCCTGGCTCATTTCCTGGAACCCCTTCGGACAGGGAATCGAAGAAAATGGACCATTCTGCCAAAAAGGCCTTTTCATCATGTAGTATGGCCTTAAAGTCAACCAACGCAACCTGCATTTTGGGACGTTATATTCATGCCCTTATCGAGGAAGCAAAAGGCCATCCAAACTTGTCCCAGGAAATGTTACAATTGCTGACGGACGCTCGGGCAGCGGCGACCCAGGTGATCCAGTCTGTATTAGACACTTCGGACTCAGTAGCAATCAATCAATCAATCAATCAATCGCATTTATAAAGCGCGCTACTCACCCATAAATGGTCTCAAGGCGCTGGAGGGCGGGGGTGGGGGGGTTTGGGTCAGTGCTCGAAGAGCCAGGTCTTGAGCTGCCTTCTGAAGGAGAGGTGGTCAGGTATGGCGCGAAGGTGGCTGGGCAGAGAGTTCCAGGTTTTCGCTGCTAGGAAAGAGAAGGATCTTCCTCCGGCGGTGGCTTTGGCATGTCCATAGTTTCCAGACGACAATCTTGCCTGCGTTTGTCTGGCTTTTCATCAGATGTGCAGGCGACTCTCCTGGATCTGCCCTTTGATGGCGAAAAACTCTTCGGAACAAAGGCAGATTCTGCTCTTGAACAATTTAAAAAGAGCAGAGCCACAGCGAGGTCGCTAGGACTTCAGTCAGCTGCCTCTTCCTCCTTTAGGTCTTATAGGAGGTTTAGGGGTTTTGGACGTGGCTCCTCCTTGCGTGGCAGATTTCAAGGACCACAGCAAACTGCAAGCTCCCTGCCATACAGATCCTTCAGGGGCAGGGGCAGGGGCAGAGTCCGTACAAGAGGAGCCACCCAGCAGCACTCTGCCTCTTCCTCGGGAGGGGTGCAGCAGGGAAAGCAGCCGTAGTCCTCCACCACTCCCTGGCCACTTGTCTCCGGTAGGGGGGAGACTTGCCCATTTTCTTCCGATGTGGGAGTTTATAACAACGGACTCTTCATCGATATTGTGAAGAAGAGGTATGCTCTTCCCTTTCGGGAGTTCCCTCCTCACTTCCCTCCCCGCCCATCCTTCTGTTCGGAAGACCATCTTCTGTTACTTCAACAGGAAGTGTTATCCCTATTGGCAAAAGGCGCGGTAGAGTTGGTTCCCGAGCAGGAGAGGGGCCAGGGCTGTTATTCAAGATACTTCCTGATCCCCAAAAAGGATGGTCGGTTAAGACCAATTCTGGACTTGAGGACTTTGAATTGGTTCCTCAGGCAGGAAAAGTTCAAAATGCTGACCCTTTCACAGGTTCTTTTGGCGTTGAACGAAGGAGATTGAATGGTGTCTGTCGATTTGCAGGACGCATATTTCCATATTCCGATCCTCAAATCGCACTGGAAGTATCTCCGGTTTGTGGTGGGATCGCAGCATTATCAGTTTGCGGTCCTCCCATTTGGTCTTACTTCAGCACCTCGAGTGTTCACAAAGGTGATGGCGGTAGTAGCGGCAGAACTCAGAAGAAGGAGTTTAGCAGTGTTTCCCTATCTGGACGATTGGTTGATCGAGGCTCGTGCGGCGTCATCTCCAGTTGACAACTCAATTGTTGTATGACCTGGGTTTTTCAATCAATGTGCCCAAATCTCACCTGGAGCCCTCTCAACGCCTCCTGTTCATAGGGGCAGTATTGGACACGACATTGAATCGGGCCTTTCCTCCACCAGTGGGTTCAGGACATCCAGGCGTTGATTCCAATGTTTCGAAATGGAGCGGTAGTTCCAGTCCTCAAGGTCCTTCGTCTGCTCGGTCTGTTTGCTTCTTGCATACTGCTGGTCACTCATGCACGCTGGCACATGAGGGCTCTTCAGTGGTCCGTCCACAGGCAGTGGTTTCAGCACAAAGGAGATCTCGAGGAATCAATAAAGAGCTCCAGAGACACTGCAGTGGATCTTCAGTGGTGGTCAGTGGTCGACAACCTGTCACAAGGAAGGCCGTTCTCGCTACCGCCACCAGTGGCCACAGTGGTAACGGATGCTTCCACTCTAGGGTGGGGAGCTCATCTGGGGGACCTGGAGGTCAAAGGCCTTTGGTCTCCAGTGGAACAGAGATTTCACATCGATCTGTTAGAATTGCGGGCAGTACGTCTGGCCCTCAAGGCCTTCCTCCCTTCCATTCGCGGTCAGCCAGTCCAGATCCTAACGGACAATACTACCGCATTGTGGTATATAAACAAGCAGGGAGGAGTGGGATCATATCTTCTCTGCAGGGAAGCTCTTCGACTCTGGTCCTGGCTTCAGGATCACAAGATCTGCTTGGTAGCACATCATTTGGCCGGGGCTCTGAACGTGCGTGCGTGCGGACGTTCTCAGTCGACGCAACTCGGTCGACCACGAGTGGCATCTTCATCCAGATCTGGTTCTGTACATGTTCCAGATGTGGGGATATCCACAGATAGATCTGTTTGCAACTCAGGAGAATGCGCAGTGCCTGCTATTTTGCAGCCTCCAGTATCCGGTGCAAGGAGCTTTGGGGGACACGTTTCAGATGTCCTGGAAGGGTCAGTTGCTTTACGCGTTTCCTCCCATACCCTTGATTCCTCAAGTTATGAGGAAGATCCGCCAAGACCGAGCCCAGGTCATCTTAATAGCTCCGGATTGGCCAAGAAGGGTGTGGTATTCAGACCTTCTCCAGCTCTCTCAGTGCCCTCCGCTCCGTCTCCCTTACGGGGTGGACCTCCTCTCGCAGTCGCAGGGGCAGATTCTACACCCCCACCTCCAGAGCCTGCACCTTCATGCCTGGAGATTGAACGGGGCAATCTGAGTGCTTTTTCTCTCCCACCAGAAGTGGTGGATGTTATTTTATCGGCCAGGCGACACTCCACCAAATCGATCTATGCAAGTTGTTGGGCTAAATTTGTATGCTGGTGTGGAGAGAACAGAATTGATCCCTTAAAGGCTCGTTTGTCTGACATATTGTCATTTGCTCTTTGCCTGGCACAGAAGGGTTGTGCGGTTGCCACAGTCAAGGGTTATTTATCTGCACTGTCTGCTTTTCTGTGCCTTCCTGATCAGCCTTCCTTGTTTAAATCTCCTATTGTTTTGAGGTGTGTAAACAGGCTTACTAACAAATTTCCACCATCACCATTTGTTATGCCTCAGTGGGACCTTAATTTGGTATTAACATTTTTAATGGGGTCCCCATTTGAACCGATGCATTCTTGCTCCTTGCGGTTGCTAGTTCTCAAGACTGTGTTCCTAGTGGCCATAACATCGGCCAGAAGGGTCAGTGAGCTTCAGGCTCTTAGTGTAGAGCCCCCATACCTTTCTTTCTATAGAGACAAAGTGGTGTTGAGGACCAAGGCGGCTTTCCTCCCGAAGGTTGTTACACCCTTTCACTTGGGGCAGTCTATTACTCTCTCTTCCTTTTACCCTCCACCTCATCCATCCAAGGAGGAAGAGAGGCTCCACCGGCTGGATCCACTAAGAGCGCTGAGCTTATATGTCGACAGGATGAAGGAGTTCAGGCAAGATGATCAGCTCTTCGTTGGATACGTGGGGAAGAGGAAAGGTACAGCTGTCCACAAGAGAACGCTATCCAGGTGGGTCATTCTATGTATTAAAATTTGTTTTTCTTTGGTGAAGAAAGAACCACCTGTGGGGCTTCGTGCCCACTCCACCAGAGCTAAGGCTGCTTCTTCGGCTTTGGCTAGGGCTGTTCCTGTGGCTGACATCTGCAGGGCAGCGACTTGGGCGTCCCTCCATACTTTTGTTAAACATTACTGTTTGGATTCTGAGGTTAGGAGGGATGGCCATTTTGCTCGCTCGGCGCTGCAGTATTTCTTAGTGTGACCATTCGGGCACCCACCTCCGGAGGTAGTACTGCTTTGGGACTCTATTCTTTAGGTGAGCAATCCACAGGTAGGTGTATCCATCAGAAGAATAAGTTACTTACCTTCGGTGACGCTTTTTCTGGTGGATACAGTAATTACCTGTGGATTCCTCACGGTCCCACCTGCCTCCCCGTTGCCTGACTGGTCATACCATGAAATCCATGGGTGAGCATCCTTTGCCTTGTATATATGTATATACCTGAATCATGTATATAGTTGTGGCATCTGTATATACATTTCTTTCTCTAATTTAGATAGATCAAGGAAAACATGTTTGGACTTCACTGACCTATTTTACTTTTGTATAGAGCAGTTATTGCTGTTACCTAATTTTATTTTTATTGTAATAAATGTTGTGCTTTCATTTCATTTGATGTGACTATGTTCTCTTTGAGGTCAATGTTCACCTGTTCGTCTCTATGGCACGTAAAAAATGGTGATAACTGACGTCTGCACGTCGACGAGGGCTTCTTATTGCCTAGATGACATCATACGGCGTCGCGTGGAGTTGGGCGATTGTGACGTCATCGTCGACGTGCAGAGCTAGAAAAAATTTCCGTCGAGGCTATCGCGAGGGGAGAATTCTTTAGGTGAGGAATCCACAGGTAGTTACTGTATCCACCAGAAAAAGCGTCATCGAAGGTAAGTAACTTATTCTTTACCCCGTAACTAGGATGAATACTGCAAGGACAAAACGATTTAGAAAAAGTGAATGTAATGAGATCAACACTGCATGAGAAATAAGTTAGTCAAGATAACAGATATATACATATGTACACAAAAAGGGACACAGCCCAGTCTACAATGTTCATTGGCTACATGGCCACAGGCCAAAATCCAAGGCCACACATGTCACCTGCATCAATATGGAGAGAACACTGCAGGGGCATCAGTTGGTAAATAGGCAGGCACCTCAGGGGACGGGACAGGAGGGCACCTCAGCCGGGAGATGGAACAAGACCACTGATTCTGAAGGGGCCAACATGTCCTGTGCTTGGTCATGGGGAGTGCAAGGCCACAGTCTGTTGAGTGGGTGACTTTCCCACTTTCTCTGGAAGGGGCAACATGCCCTGTGCTTCGTCCTGGGGAGTGCAAGGCCACAGTCTGTCGAGTGGGTGACTTGCCCACTTGCTCTGGAGGAGGCAACATGCCCTGTGCTCTTGATCCTGGGGTGTGTTGGGCATGTGGGTGTCTTACCCACTGGTTCTGGAGGGGGCCTCGTGCCCTGTGCTCTTCATCCTGGAGAGTGCAGGGTCACAGTCTCTCAGGTGGGTGTCATATCCACTGGATTTGCAGGGGGCAGGCCACACAGCAGCCCACGGAGGCAGGATTACATACCGTCCGCTGGCGGTGACAGATGCTCAGTTGAGGTGGTGCTGTTGCTGGGGGGAAGTCTCCTGCCCATCCCCTGCAACCTCAGATGCTCAGTGGAGGTGGTGGTGCTGTTGGGGGGAGGGGTCTCCAGCAACCTCGGACGACTGCAGAACCATGGTTGTTGGTGGGGACTCCGTCACAGTTCCTGCCCCAGGCCCCTTGGTCTTCCTGCCTGCTGGTGCAGGCTCCTTGCTCTTCCTGGCAGCTGGGGCAGGCTCCTTTCCCTTCTTGCCTGCTTGTGCAGGCTCCTTTGTCTTCCCGGCTGCTGGGGCAGGCTCCTTTCCCTTCTTGCTGCTGGGGCAGGCACCTTTGTCTTCCTGGCAGCTGGGGCAGACTCCTTTCCTTTCTTGGCTGCTGGGGAAGGCTCCTTGCTCTTCCTGGCAGCTGGGGCAGGCTCCTTTCCCTTCTTGCCTGCTTGTGCAGGCTCCTTTGTCTTCCTGGCAGCTGGGGCAGGCTCCTTTCCCTTCTTGCTGCTGGGGCAGGCACCTTTGTCTTCCTGGCAGCTGGGGCAGACTCCTTTCCCTTCTTGGCTGCTGGGGCAGGCTCCTTTCCCTTGAGGCTGCCTGGTGCAGGCTCTTTCACCTTCAGGACATGTGGCCTGGATCCTTTTCTACCACAAGTGGGTGTGGTGACGACTGGGCCCGTAGACTGGGTGGCTGAGGTGCCTGGCGTGGTTTGTGATACCCTGCCCATACGTGCAGGAAGATGGGTGAGGGGGGGGGGGGGAAGAGGTCAGTGGTGGATAGGAACAGTTTTTTAGGGACACTCGGGCGGGAAGAGGGAGAAGGAATGGGAGTGGAGGAAGAGGGAGTGGTTGTTGGAGGTGTCTGCTGCTTTTGAGTGCAGGTGCATGGCCTGTATGCCGTTGTGAGGTGGATGGCTGTTGGGTGTCGGAGTGCTTGCGTTTGTGTACCTTAGAAGGGGGGGGACAGACACAGTGGGAGAGGACACAGGGGAGATGTGTGCATGGCTGTTGTGAAGGTGTCTGCCAGTGATGTGTGTGTTCTGCTTAGTGTGGTGATGATGCTGGTAGTGGATGATGTAGTTCATGCAGGTGTGAGTGTAGACAGAACTGGGAGGGAGATGGAGAAGGAGGGGTAGACAGTTGAAATAGTGGATGTTGGTGTGTCTGCATCTGGATGGTGTTTGTGTGGTGCTTGTGTTTGCCTGTACCGCTCTTGTGTGCATGCTCATATGGCTGTGTGCTTGGGATGGGTTGGGGTTGAGGAGAATGGGACTGGGTAGTGAAAGTTGGAGGGGGAGGTTAGAAACAGGGACAATGGTTGCCATCAGTGAGGAGGCCAGAGCCTGGATCAATCTCTGTTGGGCTGCCAAGCTAGTGTGAATTCCCTCCAGGAATGCATTAGGTTGTTGCATCTGGGCTGCCAGCCCCTGGATGGCATTCACAATGGTTGACTGCCCTACAGAGATGGATCTCAGGAGGTCAATAGCCTCCTCACTCAGGCCAGCAGGGCTCACTGGGGCAGGGCCTGAGGTGCCTGAGGCGAAGGAGATGCCCACCCTCCCGGGTGTGCGGGCACGGACAGCTCGATGAGGGGCTGCTGGGAAGGCGGTGCTAGTATGGAGGTGGCAGTGGTAGCTGTGGTGGTCACAGAAGTGTCCACCACCACCAGGGAGCTTCCATCGGAGGAGGTATCTGTATCAGAACTATCCCCTCCAGTCTCCACCATGGTGCTCCCCTCGCCCTCCATCCCACTGGTGCCCTCAGCGCCGGTGGACTCTGCCTCCTGTGGGATGCAGCTCCTTCGGTCTCTGGTGCCTCTGCTCCTCTGCCAGATGATGCTAATGCACATAAGGACAGGATGACAAAACAAAAAGGGGGGGGGAGACAAAGGATACACTTGGTCAGTGGCTGCACCAACACCACAGTTGGCGTACAAACCACCCTCACACACAGGGAACAGCCCTACGCAATATGCCATAGCACTACCAGCGAAATTGTTAGCAGCCAAGTCATGGGGCGGGGCACACACTGCCAATTGCAGCATACCTGGGACCCACACAGCCCTGACCAGTAGTGGATGCCTACGAGCTAGGTTGCAAGATTTTCCCTTCTGCACCCTAGCCACCAGGGGACCTACGATGCAATGTCAGGCCTGGCCTAGGGGCACCCACTGACACACATCCCCCACCCGGATACCACCCTACCATGCATAAGTTGTAATGATGGGCACTGTACTCACCCCCTTGTGGCTGCTGTGATGCCCTCAAGCGCCCATCCAGCTCAGGATAGGCCACCGCCAGTATGCAGGCCATCGGGGGTGGGGGGGTCAGGGTTCGACGGGCACCCCTTCCTCGTTGGGAGGCCATCCCCAGCTGGGCCTCCGCCGTCTTCCGTGCTCAGCGTCTCAGGTCTTCCCACCGTTTGCGACAGTGGGTGCTCCGCCTGCCATAGACCCCCAGCGTCCGCACCTCCTTGGCGATGGCACACCATATACCCTTCTTTTGATGGGCGCTGACCTGCAGAGGCAATATACACAGCAAAATAGAATTAGTCAAACAGTCCTGCCTGTTACACTTATGGCCCACCATACCCCTTCACACTACCATTTACACACACATGGCTCAGCACACAACCTATACGCTGCCCGTAGGACATCCACCCACCCCCTTACACGAGGCCTTCTCACACACACACACACACACACACACACACACACACACACACACACACACACACCCACCCCCCACTCCATGCATTCCTGCCACATGCATTGTGCCCACAGTGTACTCACCTATTGGTCTGGAGGCCCATACAGTAGTCCGTACTGGGGTAGGACCCCATCCACCAGTCTCTCCAACTCCTCCGACGTGAAGGCTGGGGCCCTTTCCCCAGTCACACGATCCATGGTAGGTGTAAGGAAATGCCTCCTTGGCATGGTTACCCCCTCACTTTTTGCCTTTGCTGATGCTAAGTTTTGATTGAAAGTGTGCTGGGACCCTGCTAACCAGGCCCCATCACCAGTGTTCTTTCCCTAAACTGTACCTTTGCTTCTACAATTGGCCCATCCCTGGCACTCATATAAGTCCCTTGTAACTGGTACCAAGGGCCCTCATGCCAGGAAAGGTCTCTAAGGGCTGCAGAATGTCTTATGCCACCCTTATGACCCCTCACTCAGCACATGCACACTGCCTCACAGCTTGTGTGTGCTGGTGGGAAGAAAATGACTAAGTCGACATGGCACTCCCCTCAGAGTGCCATGCCAACCTCACACTGCCTGTGGCATAAATAAGTCACCCCTCTAGCAGGCCTTACAGCCCTAAAGCAGGGTGCACCATAACACAGGTGAGGGCATATCTGCATGAGGACTATGCCCCTACAGTGTCTAAGCAAAACCTTAAACTTGTAAGTGCAGGGTAGCCATAAAAGTATATGGTCTGGGAGTTTGTCATACACAAACTCCACAGTTCCATAATGGCTACACTGAAATCTGGGAAGTTTGGTATCAAACTTCTCAGCACAATAAATGCACACTGATGCCAGTGTGCAATGTATTGTAACATGCACCCAGAGGGCATCTTAGAGACGCCCCCTGAATACCAAGCTGACTACTAGTGTAGGCTGACCAGTTCCTGCCAGCCTGCCACAAACCAGACAAGTTGCTGGCCACCTGGGGAGAGTGCCTTTGTCACTCTGTGGCCAGGAACAAAGCCTGCACTGGGTGGAGGTGCTTCACACCTCCCCCTGCAGGAACTGTAACACCTGGCAGTGAGCCTCAAAGGCTCACCCCCTTTGTTACAGCGCCCCAGTGCATCCCAGCTAGTGGAGATGCCCGCCCCTTCGGCCACTGCCCCCACTTTTGGCAGCAAGGCTGGAGGAGATAATTAGGAAAACAAGGAGGAGTCACTCACCAGTCAGGACAGCCCCTAAGGTGCCATGAGCTGAGGTGACCCCTGCCTTTAGAAATCCTCCATCTTAGTTTTGGAAGATTCCCCCAATAGGATTAGGGATGTGCCCCCCTCCACACAGGGAGGAGGCGCAAAGAGGGTGTAGCCATCCTCCAGGACAGTAGCCATTGGCTACTGCCCTCCCAGACCTAAACACACCCCATAAATCTAGTATTTAGGGGCACCCCAGAACCAGGGAAATCAGATTCCTGCAACCTGAACTCAAGAAGAAGAACTGCTGGCCTACAAGCCTCCAGAGACGACGGACGACGACAACTGCTTTGGCCCCAGCCCTACTGGCCTGTCTCCAGAGTCGAAAACCTGCAACCAGCGACGCATCGAACAGGGACCATAGACCTCTGAAGCCTCAGAGGACTGCCCTGACCCCCAGGACCATGGAAATCCTGTGAGCAGCGGCTCTGCTCAACAACAGTTACATCTTTGCAACAAAAAAGCAACTTTCAAAGAACGTACTCTTCCCGCCGGAAGCGTGAGACTTCACACTCTGCACCGGATGCCCCCGGCTTGAGATCCAGAGAACAAACACCACAGGGAGGACTCCCCGGCGACTGCGACCCCGTGAGAAGCTTGAGACCGACCCCCCGAGTCCCCACAGCGACACCTGCAGAGAGAATCCAGAGGCTCCCCCTGACTGCGACTGCCTGTAACAAGGGACCCGACGCCTGGACCAAGCACTGCACCCGCAGCCCCCCAGGGCCTGAAGGAACCAAACCTCCATGCAAGAATGACCCCCAGGCGACCCTCTGCCTAGCCCAGGTGGTGGCTGTCCCGAGAAGCCCCCCATGCCTGCTGCACCGCTAGAGTGACCCCCGGGTCTCTCCATTGTTTCCTATCTAAAACCCGACGCCTGCTTTGCACACTGCACCCGGCCGTCCCTGTGCCGCTGAGGGAGTGTTTTGTGTGCCTACTTGTGTCCCCCCCAGTGCTCTACAAAACCCCCCTGGTCTGCCCCCGAGGACGCGAGTACTTACCTGCTGGCAGACTGGAACCGGAGCACCCCTGTTCTCCATAGGCGCCTGTGTGTTTTGGGCACCTCTTTGACCTCTGCACCTGACCGGCCCTGAGCTGCTGGTGTGGTAACTTTGGGGTTCGAAAAAAGAGGGGGGTAAGAGAGGAGGATTGGGCGGTCCAGTGTACACCCTCCCAACAACGTACTAATATGATGTGGTACACTGTTCCGAAATTGAAAGAGAAGGAAAGAGAAAGGGTCCTGATAATCAGGAGCAATAGTCCTCACACACCATATTTGGTGTCATGCTTCATCATCGGACAGCTCCTCGTCAGACTGGCGCTGCAATGTCTGACGGGCACCCCCCGAGGGGGGGCTCTTTGCCGGAGATCTTTTTGAATATACTCGATGATGCCGCGGAGCCAAATATGGGTCCGAGAGAGGGAAAAATGTACAGAGAAAGAATAGTAAAATTGGCTCAGATCCCTCACTTAATAGTTTATTATTCGCTGTTGGGAAATGGTCAAGATTAAAAAGAAGTCAAGGGAGTGAAACTGGAGACAATGCCCGGACACTCACACAAGAACAATCAGAATAATTAGGGAGGATGGAAGTGATCCAACGCTCCTTAGTATGCGGTCGACATGTTTCGCGTCGTTGTTGGTCCAACAGGATCCCGTGACGCTTCTTCAGGACCTACTAAATCATGAGTTTTCTCAAAAAGAAAAACAAAATACCTACACTCCTGTTGACTAACACTCACAGTCTGGGTGTCATCAGTCGCTTGCTAGGACTAAACCGGACTGGTTTTTCTTTCCTATCAGTCGCCCATATCCATTAGACAATAGGCTCCATGGGATATCGCTGGCCCATCACCCGGTATACAGAAAATTTTCTTCGTTACCGGTGTTAGATGCAGCACCTACCCGGGGGTCGCGTTCCCGAACCCCCAATGGTGGGCTGCCATGCCCAGGTGCTGAGACTTGTAAATGTCTTACTTACCTCACAAACTAACCTTTACTTACCTCCCCAGGAACTGTTAATTTTTGCACTGTGTCCACTTTTAAAATAGCTTATTGCCATTTTAACAAAGACCTTATAAGATATTGCTCTAATTCCTAACTTACCTGTGTCGAGTGCCTTGCATTTTATGTATTTACTTCAAATCTTGAACTTGTGGTTCTTAAAATAAACTAAGAAAATATATTTTTCTATATAAAAACCTATTGGCCTGGAGTAAGTCTTTGAGTGTGTGTTCCTCATTTATTGCCTGTGTGTGTACAACAAATGCATAACACTACCCTCTGATAAGCCTACTGCTCGACCACACTACAACAAAATAGAGCATTAGAATTATCTAATTTTGCCACTATCTTACCTCTAAGGGGAACCCTTGGACTCTGTGCACACAATTTCTTACTTTGAAATAGTATATACAGAGCCAACTTCCTACAGTAGGTTCCAGATACAGGTCACAGCAGCACATGCAGTGTAGGTCCTCTCCTGTAGAAGATCAAGTAGCAAGTGAGGGATCAGATAGAAAATGGCAGTCACGTCCACGGCGGTGCATACTGTCACCGCCAGCGTAGATCACCATTGGCCACTGTACACCATGGGGCCCAATGTTAACCAATGCGGAATTGCACAGCGGTTTCCGACCGCCTCCCGCAACGTCAGCGGAATTACCTCACTTCCACCTGCCCCACCACACAGGACAGGCGGTGGGGGGCAGGCCCTGAAAAGTTGCTGCGTCACTGGTAAAATTAGGAAATACTGGACAAATCACACTTACCCATTAAAAGTTAACAGCATGCAAAGTACTGTTGTAGCTTCATTGTTCAGTTTGTCACCGGCTCCTCACTCTTTTGCTCCATAGATTCCTACTGCTGCGTATGAATAGGAGGTGGAGACATACCCTCGTGTACAGACCCCTGGTGGACTTGGCAACAATGGAGGACAGGCACATCATCCTCATCTATAGACTAGACAGGGCCACAATCACAGAGCTGTGTGCCTAATTGGAGCCTGACCTGATATCTGCTATCTGTCATCCCACTGGGATCCCCCCTGTTGTACAAGTTCTATCAGTGCTTCATTTCCTTGCAACTGGTTCTTTCCAAGTGATAGTGGGCTTGGCAGCAGGAATGTCACAGCCAATGTTCTCAGTAGTGCTGAGACGAGTGTTGTCTGCCCTGATTAAACACATGTGCAGCTACATTGTATTTCCCCAGGTTGAAGATTTGGCTACAGTGAAGGCCGAGTTCTATGCAGTGGGACATATCCCCAACATAATTGGGGGCGATTAATGGAACACATATTGCATTTGTGTCCCCCCCCCTGAGTTTCCACTGTATGAATGTACAGATGGTGTGCTTGGCGGACCAGTACATCTCCCACGTCAGTGCTAAGTATCCTGGGTCTGTGGATGATGCTTTTGTCCTGAGGAATAGCAGCATCCCAAACGTGATGGCCCAACTATAGAGGCACAGGGTTTGGCAAATAGGTGAGTCCTGGTTCCCACCCAGTAGATGTTGGTGTATGGGTATGGTGTGGGTCATATGGGATAGTGCGTGGCTAAATGTTGTCCCTCAATATTTGCAGGTGATTCTAGTTACCCAAACCTATCATGGCTGCTGACCCCTGTGAGGAATGCCAGGATAATGGAAGAAGAACATTATAATGAGGCACATGGGCGAACCAGAAGGATAATTGAACAAACCTTTGGCCCCCTAAAGGCCAGGTTACGGTGCCTCCATCTAACAGGTGGATCCCTGCCCTACTCACCCAAGAAGGTCTGCCAGATAGTGGTGGCATGCTGCATGTTGCACAACCTGGCCCTCAGACATGTGCCTTTTGTGCAGGAGGAGAAGGCTAAAGATGCCTGTGTGCCAGCAGTGGACCCTGTGGACAGTGAGGATGAGGAGGCAGAGGAGGCAGAGGATGAGAATGAGGACAACAGACCATCAGTGATCAGACAGTACTTCCAATGACACACAGATAGGACAGTGTTACTTCACATTTCAATGAAATTTGTTTGAATTTCTGTGGCACTGGCATGCTGATATTTCCCACTTCTATGCCCACTTACTGTTCCCTCTGGCAATTCATTTTGCAGATGTTGGTGACCTCACATATGTTCCTGGTGTGATCACTGCAGCCCGCTACAGGTCATTCATCTATGCTCATTTTCAGTACAGTTGAGTTGCAATTTGTGTACCTGTTTCAATGAATACATAATTGATATACATGACATACTCCAGACTTCTTTTTTCTTTTTCCAAGGGTGTGTATTGAAGTGCTAAAATATAGAGGGGCAAGTGCAATGGGATGGGGTGATGATGGAGAAAAGTCCAGGGTATTGTTCCAGTCTGTTTGTAGCACAGGTGCATTGTCCAAGGGGACTTAGGAAGGGGAGCAATGGCAGTTCAAGGTGGACAGAGTGACTGAGTGGGACACAAAGGTGACAATCAGGAGAGTCATTTCCTGGCGGGGGTCTTGGCAAGTGTCTCTGGCTTCTGTCTGGATCGCAGGGAACGTTCACAGGGTTCCCTCTGCAGGTGGAGGGGTGCTGGTGGCCTGTGAGTCCTGTGGCGGGGCATCCTGGCCACTAGCGGCAGCAGAGGTTGAAGGCTGTTCAGATGTCTGGTTAGTGGCAGGGGCCCGCTGTTGTGTGACTGCCTCCCTCATAATATTGGCCATGTCTGCCAGCACCCCGCTATGGAGATCAGAGTGTTGTTGATGGCCTGCAAGTCCTCCCTGATCCCCTGATACTGTCCCTCCTGCAGCTGCGTGTTCTCCTGCACATTGTCCAGGATCTGGACCATCGTGTCCTGGGAATGGTGGTAGGCTCCTAGGATCTCTGCAACAGGTTCCCTGGGCCTGTCCTCCCTCTGGTGCACAGCAGTCCTCCCAGTTTCCCTGTTGGCCTGTTCCTCTGTGTCGGAAAGTACCATCTTGCCTGGCATGTTACCCCCATTTTTACTTGTGTGTCAGTTTGTTTTTGCATGTATGTGTTCCCTGTGTGGTGCCTAACTGTGTCACTGAGGCTCTGCTAACCAGAACCTCAATGCTTCTGCTCTCTCTGCTTTTAAAATTGTCACTGCAGGCTAGTGACCGTTTTCACCAATTCTGATTGGCACACTGGAACACCCTTATAATTCCCTAGTACATGGTACCTAGATACCCATGGTATTTGGGTTCCAGGAGATCCCTATGGGCTGCAGCATTTCTTTTGCCACCCATAGGGAGCTCAGACAATTTTTACACAGGACTGCCACTGCAGCCTGAGTGAAATAACGTCCACGTTATTTCACAGCCATTTTACACTGCAGTTGAGTAACCTATAAGTCACCTATATGTCTAACCCTCACTTGGTGAAGGTTAGGTGCAAAGTTACTAAGTGTGAAGGCACCGTGGCACTAGCCAAGGTGCCCCCACATTGTTCAGGGCAATTTCCCTGGACTTCGAGTGCGGGGACACCATTACATGAGTGCACTACATATAGGTCAATACCTATATGTAGCTTCACAGTGGTAACTCTGAACATGGCCATGTAACATGTCTAAGATCATGGAATAGTCCCACCATGCCAAATCTGGTATTGGGGTGCCAATCCCATGCATCCCCGGGGCTCCAGCATGGACCCCGGGTACTGCCAAACTAGCTCTCTGGGGTTTTCACTGCAGCTACCGCTGCTGCCAACCCTCAGACAGGTTTCTGCTCTCCTGGGGTCTGGGCAGCCCAGTCCCAGGAAGGCAAAACAAAGGATTTCCTCTGAGAGAGGGTGTTACACCCTCTCACTTTGGAAATAGGTGTTAAGGGCCAGAGAGGAGTAGCCTCTCCTGGCCTCTGGGAACGCTTTGAAGGGTTCATTGCCTCTGTCTTGTGCTTAAATGCATTAATTCTCTGGTCTTTTAATTTTGTTGCTCTGTTTCTTTTTTTGTACTTCAACCCTATTGGACTCCTCATTTTTGCTTTTTCCCTATGTGATAGAGACTTCTGTTTCAAGATTCCTGATCTTAGAATTTCCCCCCGATGTCAGTCTGGGTCTGCAGATTTTTCTTCGAGCAGTACCCCTGCGTGCCGACAGGTGACGTCATTCGACTGCGCGTCCATCGTTGGCATCATGGTCACCAGATATGACGTTGTAGGTTGTATATAGGCACCTCCCTGGCCTGCTGATGTCAGTTCTTTTCTTTCTGTACCAGCTTACATGCAGATATGAAGAGAGCTCACCATACAATTACTTTTTGACTGACCTTTCGACTTTTTGTCTACGTTTCTTTTTTTACTTTTTTTACTGTTGGTCAGATGACGCAACACGTGAGAAGGAGCATCCTTGCTCTAGGTCTTAGTCTTCAGACCCTACTTCTGGGTCAGCTCTGTGCCTCCCTAAGTTTCCAGGAGCTGGAGCTACCTCGGCCCAAATAAAGGAATTTTCTGAGGCAATGTACCTCATCTTTGGTCAGTCTGGCCCTGCCAGAGAGCCTTTGGGCCCACAGGGACAGCAGGCGTCCCTAAGGTTTCCACTCCAGCTGCATCGGCCTTGGCTCTGAGGGCCACCCAAGGATACGTCTCCGGATCCAAACTGGCAACGGTTGTACCACTGCTATCTTTCCCGACGTAAGTTCTAGCATCAACACTCCTGATGCTGCCATGTCGCGTAGGGTCTCATTCTTCTAATGAGACTAATGGATTTTGAGCAGCAGAATTGTCTGTGGTGTGGGAGACTGAGTCTAACCCACTGTGGGTGACACCTGTCGCTCTAATCCGGGTTTTGCTCTGGCTAACTAGCAGTGCCTCATCTCTACCAAAGGATAGTGATGATTGGGTAGCCGAGCGCATGACATACTAGGCTTCTCAGGGAAGTCGTGGTCACTCAGGTCGCATCCGGTTCTCTCATTTACGATTCGGTCTCATATATAAAAGACAAACAGAGGCAGTATACGTTTCAATAATGAGTTTAATGAAACGACTGCATCTTAGAAAGCAAAGCGTGAGCTGCAATAACCAGGATGACACAACATGACAGTATTAAAATTGTGACGAGCAGAGTGAAGCATAAAAACAACGCTATCATATTGTCACTATGGCCGATGGAGTATTTCCTGTCTAAGTTATAATTTGAGCACAGCATGTTAAGCTTTAGTTCTGCCTTTCAGGTTCCCCTGGGAAGACATCAACCCCCATACCTGAGCAAAGGCCTGTGGTCTGCGTTAGCATTTGTAGCGAAGCATTCAGAAATCAGCATACAGTTGTGGTTCCCTGGCTGGAATCTCCCTCTAACGTGTAAGGGGCAAGGAAGTGTTTATATAATAACACAGCTGATGTTCTGAGAAAATGTCCCCACGTAAGGATGTGTATTTTCTACGAATGTTGGAGACCAAACTTCTACCACGTTCACCGGCAATGTACCGAACTGCAGCCTTGAATGAAGCACAGAGTGATCAAGAATGTCTTGTTTGAGAACAGAGTGCTGGCCTAGCATAAACAGTTAGATAGATAAAAATAAAGCGACCGTAAAAATGGTTATTGTAAAAATAATAATGGGAAGCTGAATAAAATATATCTAGGTTAAAGTGCACAGTGGCCTAGTGTGTTAAAATAACGTGCATCGAGCTATAACTAAAATGGCTACACAACACCCTCCCCTTGTCGGTTGAAAGTGATTCAAAGCCAAAGCTAAAATTCTTTTGCTAAAAAGCTCAAGCAAAGTCAATTCGGACAAGTTAAAAGGACACACAAGCATCCTACGTGACAATTTAAAACATGAGCATGTGGCATAAAACCGAATTTGAAGAGCATGTCAATTTAGAAAAATTCCAATCTAGTTACAAGTCATGGAGAATAGGAGATCTTCAGTCAATGTTAAAATCATAAAGTCCTCGCCAAGAAGGATCAAGGAGCAGGTATGTTCCGTAGCCCCAGTGTCAACCAAGGCGGCATTCTGTGGTGTGCCCATTGATGAGTTGTGAACAACTTCCTCCAGGAAGGGTAACTCATAAGTAGCTTCACGTAGCAAACACACCCTCAATGCGCATGTCCGGTAATGAACCCTCAGCGAGAACATCAACAGATCAGCATCTACTTCAGGCAAGTGCTACTGTGAAAGACAGATTTCCAGTGCATGTTCGAAAGAGCACCAGAGGCACCAAAACACGTGCTGCACACAATGCAAAACCGTTCTCAATGACAAAGACCAGCCACACTCCATTTGCTCCAGGAGTGTTGCTCCAAAATACTGCATCATATGTTCACGTCACAGCTGCGCTGATGGGAGTGCCGTCATTTCTCCTTGTTGTGGCGGGACAGCCATTGCGCATAAACAACAGCAATAGCAGGACGCCAGCTAATAAAGCCAAAGTTATCGGAAATCTCCCGAAAATACTAGAGAAAATTGAGTGGATAGCTGAGGGTATTAAACCGAATACAGAGGAGAAGGTGTGAATGAAACCAGAACCAACTGCTTTGAAAAAATGTGCTATTCCAGTTGTACTGGACGCATTAAATATTCGTCCCACGAGTTCACCAAAGTGTGTCGGAAAGTTTGTATTTAACAGGGACGATCACCTTGCCACTTGAAGTTCGTAGGTCTTGCACGCAGACGTAAGGGCTACATGCTTTTGCAACAGTAAAGCCTTGAGTCTGCTTAACTTGTCCGAATTGACTCATTGCCGACATCGACAAGGAGCCGGAGCGTCATCGCTTGACACCAATTCCTTTGATGGGGACTCTGGTTCCTAGGTTGGACCCTGACCCTTTTTCTTATGGGTACACATTTGGTGAGAGTATGGAGGGGTCATGAACCCTTAAAAATACCAGTTAGAATACCTAGGGAACTGGGTGAGGCCAGCAGTCTGAATACCTCCCCTGATGCTGGTTTGCTTTCTCCCCGTACTGTGACTATGGAGGAGGGGGCTTCTTACTCAATAGTGGTGCAGGGAGCAGCAGAGGTCTTTGACTTTGAGCAGCATTTGGTGGCTGTCAGCAGTAACTTCCTGCCTGGGGCAGCCTGGGGCTTCCATGTCCAAACCACTTCTGCCCTTTAACAAAGCCCTCACTGATGTCCTGCTGCAGACCTGGTCCAAACCCAGCACAGGAGCTCCTATTTATAGGACAATACCCCGCCGCCATAGGCCTCCGTGTAACGACCGGGCTTTCCTGACCCAAAACCCTACCCCCGATAGCTTAGTCATCCAAGCCTCAAAATCCCATGGCACATTCTCTTCCACTCCCCAAGATAGGGAATCCAAGAGGCTGGATCACCTTGGAAAGAAGCTGTTCTGTTCCTACAGCCTGGCATTGCCATCCCTGAACAATACATGTGTTTTGGGCCTCTATACCCATACTTTATGGGACACAGTCATGCAAGTGCTGCCACAGGTGCAGGACAAGGCCTGGGCCTCGGCTATTGTCTCCCATGCTATTGCTGATGGGAGAGATTCAGCTAAGTTCACCATCAGATTTGGGCTGGATACGATTGACTCTCTAGGCAGAACGGTTGCTTCGATGGTTGCCTTGAGGAGCCACGCCTGGTTGAGGTCATATGGCTTTTCAGGGGATTGCCAATCCTCTCCGATGGACATGTCCTTTGATGGCACCTGTCTCTTCGGAGGCAAACCAGACTCAGCGCTCGAGTGCTTTCTTTACTGTTGCCACTCACCCCCCTCAGTCTGCTTTTCACCCCTTTTGTGGCTATGGAAGAGGTTAGCAGCTCGTCAGTTCCCCATCAGCCACTGTGCCGTGCATGTTGCTCAACCTCTGTGTGGTCAGAGACGTTTGATCTAGCGTCTGCATGAATCAGGGAGCCAGCGGTCTAGCCAGTCCAGCACCCACCCCTCCTAGCTGCAGCCTCCAAACCTCCTAGTCTGGCAGTTCCCCACTAGGGCCCAGTCAGCGGCAAGATTCACTATCCCCTGCCCCACTGGAACACCATTACGTCATACAGGTGGGTTTTGAAATAGTCCAAGGGGGCAACTCCCTCACCTTCAAGACTACTCCTCCATCCATGCCACAATCCTATGATCAGATGACTGGGGATCATCTTGCACTTCTCGGCAAGGAGGTTACGGCTCTCTTGGCCAAGGGAGCCATAGAGAGGATCCCTGTGCCAGAAGTATGTTGTGGTTGTTATTCACGCTACTTTCTGGTGCCCAAAAAGGACAAAAGGCCTCTGCCCTATCCTAGACCTCAGGTCCCTCAATCTCTTCCTCAGAAAGGAGAAGTTCAAAATGCTCATTCTGGCTCATGTCTTACCTGCCCTGGACCGAGAAGACTGGATGGTGGTGCTGGACTAGCAGTTCGCATATTTCCATATTCCCGTCCTTCCTGCCTACGGATGTTACTTACGGTTCGTGGTAGGTGTCAAGCATTTTTAGTTTACCATACTCCCCTTTGGTCTTACCAGCGCCCCTCGGGTGTACACCAAAGTAATGTCGGTGGTTGCAGCTCATCTGCGCAAGTTAGGGGTTTCAGTCTTCCACTATCTTGATGACTGGCTGGGGTTCGCCCTAGGCTGTTGTCTCCCACTTAAAGACTATGCCCGACCTCCTGCATTCACTGGGGTTCACTATAAACGAGCCAAAGTCACACTTGACTCCCTCTCAGACGTTTCCTTTCATTGGAGCACTTCTGGACACATTGCAGTTTCAGGCTCATCCTCCCGAACTGAGATCCCAGGATATTCAGGCTGTGATACCAATGTTTCAGCCTCTATCCTGAATTTTGGTGATGTCTCTGAGGCTGCTGGGCCTCATGGCCTCCTGCATCCTGCTGGTGACCCAAGGCAGATGGCATATGCAGGCTCTGCAGTGGGACCTGAAGTTCTACTGGGCACCGCCTTAGGGGATCTCTCCGACATGGAGCAGATGTTGGAAAGGGACTGTGCAAGATCTGCATGGTGGCTTTCGAACCGCGATTGGATCAGAAGCAGATCCCTCTCCCTTCCCAAACCAGATCTGACAGTAGTGACAGATGCGTCACTCCTGGGGTGGGGCGGTCACATGGGAGAGGCGGAGATCAGAAGCGCCTGGTCTCTGACTTAGTCCGAGCTCCATATCAATCTTCTGGAGCTCAGGGTGATCAGATTAGCGTTAAAAGCATTCCTTCCCTCTCAAAGGGAAAGTGGTGCAGGTGTTCACAGACAAGACCACCACAGTGTGGTACTGCAAAAAGCAGGGCAGGGTGGGGTAGTGGACCCTTTGTAAGGAGGCTCTGTGCCTCTGGCTTATTCGCCCAAGGTCGGATTCTGACCATTTTTCTTATGGGTACGAATATGGGGAGGAATTAGAGGGGTCCCCGGGCCCTTATGAATACCAGGATGACCCTGCTATGGACTGGGCTCAGGAATTGGGCGAAGCCAGTAGTCTGGGTACTTCTCCTGATGCTGGCATGCTGTCTCCTCCTACTGTGGCTATGGGGGAGGGAGCAACTTATGGTATGGTGGTCAGTAGGGCAGCTGAGATCCTTGGTCTCGGGCTTCCCACTGTTGAGGTCAGGTCTGAACTCCTGACGGAGATGCTTCATCCTGAGGCTTCTACTTCAGAACCCCTTTTGCCGTTTAATGAGGCCCTCACTGATGTCCTTTTGGGTACATGGTCCAGACCCAACACAGGGGCTCCTGTGAATAGGACTATCGCTTGCAGCTATCGGCCCTCTCCGAATGACCCTAAATTCCAGTCCCAACATCCCACGCCTGAGATTCTTGTTATCCAGGCTTCCTCTTCTTCAGGTGCATTCCCTTCCGCACCCCCGGATAGGGAATCCAAAAGGCTGGAACAGTTTGGCAAGAAGTTGTTTTCTTCCTCTAGTCTTGCGCTGCAGTCTGTGAACACTGCATGTCTTTTGGGCTGCTATACCCATTCTTTGTGGGATACGGTTGCGCAAGTCTTGCCGCAGATACCGGAGGAGGTCCGTGCTATCATCTCCCAAGCTGTGAATGATAGGAGAGATGCGGCAAAGTTCACAATCCGTTGTGGGCTGGACACGACCGACTCTCTAGACAGATCAGTTGCTACGACGGTGGCCTTATGATGGCACGCCTGGTTACGCACTTCTGGTTTTTCGGGGGATGTCCAACAGTCACTCCTGGACATGCCCTTTGATGGCTCCTGTCTCTTTGGAGACAAAGCGGACTCAGCCTTGGAGAGACTCAAGGATTCCTGGGCTACGACTCGGTCTCTTGGTCTTTCCTCTGCCCCTCGGCCACCACAGTCAGCTTTACCCTCCTTTCATGGCCACAGAAGGGGCTCCCTGTTGCGTTCACCACCCAGCCACCGTGCCTCGCGTGCTGTTCAGCCTATGTGTGGCCTTGGGACAGGGAACCAGAGGTCTGTACAGTCAACCTCTGCCCCGGCTGCAGCCTCCAAACCCTCCTAGTCCGTCCCCTCACTCCTGTCCAGTTGGTGGCAGGATTTGCCATCACCTGCCCCACTGGGAATATATCACTACGGACAGGTGGGTTTTGCAGATCGTTTGAAAGGGCTACTCGCTCCCTTTCGAATCTGCTCCACCACCCATGCCACCATCCTTCCATCACCTTCTAGAGGATCATTTGGCACTTCTCTGCCAGGAAGTCGCAGCTCTCTTGGCCAAGGAAGCTATAGAAAAGGTCCCTGTGCCAGAAGTAGGTCGTGGTTGTTATTACCGCTACTTTCTGATACCAAAAAAGGACAAGGCCTTACGTCGTATCCTAGACCTTCGAGACCTAAACTACTTCTCAAGAAGGAGAAATTCAAAATACCCACCCAGGCTCAGGTTCTGTCCGCCTTGGACCCAGGAGAATTGGATGGTAGCATTGGATTGCAGGACGCTTATTTCCACATCCCCATCCTGCCTGCCCATAGACGTTACCTACGATTTATGGTAGGTCACGAGCACTTTCAATTTACCAATTCCATTCTCTATGGGCTCTCCTGGGCCCAGGGTTGATCCAGATCCTTATTCTTGTGGGTATGGATACGGGGAGAGTATGGAGGGATCGCTGGACCCTTTAGAATACCAGCCTGACCCACAAATGGTTGGGGTGCAGGATTTAGGTGATGCCAGTGGACAAGACACCTCCACTGGTATGCTCTCGCCTCCTAGCGTGGCTATGGAGGAGGGGGCTTCTCATTCTATGGTGATGAGAAGGGCGGCTGATGTCTTGGACCTCGAGCTTCCTTCTGTGGAGGTTAGGCCTAACATCCTAACCAACATGCTTCAACCGGGATCTTCCTCTTCCGAGCCCCTTTTACCCTTCAATGAAGCACCAATAGACGTCCTTTTGGGTACTTGGTCAAGACCCAGCACTGGGGCTCCTGTGAATAGGACGATTGCCCACCACCATCGGCCTGTGCCGTCAGACCCCAAATTCCTGACCCAACACCCCACGCCTGAGAGCCTTGTCATCCAGCCTTCTTATTCATCTGGCACATTCCCTGCCGCAACCCCAGATAGGGAATCAAAAAGACTGGATAATTTGAGGAAGAAGTTGTTTTCTTCCAACAGTCTAGTCTGTGAACACTGCATGCCTTTTGGGACACTATTCCCATACTCTCTGGGATATGGTTGTGCAAGTGCTGCCTGCAGTTCCGGAGGAGGCCCGACCTGTCCTGCCCCAAGCCGTAACAGATGGGAGGGATGCAGCTAAGTTCATGATTCGTTGTGGACTGGATACGACCGACTCTCTGGGCAGGTCGGTTGCATTGACGGTGGCATTGCGACACCACGCCTGGCTGAGAACGTCTGGTTTTTCGGGGGATGTCCAGCAATCCTTGATGGACATGCCCTTTGATGGCACTCGTCTTTTCAGAGACAAGGCGGACTCGGCGCTCAAGCGCTTTAAGGATTCCCGAGCCATGGCCCGGTCCTTTGGCCTTGCACCCGCACCTAGACCCCAGCAGTCCGCCTTTTGCCCCTTTCGTGGCTATGGAAGGGGCACCCAACCGTGTCTTTTTCCACCTGGCCACAGACCAGTGCATGCTGTGCAGCCCCTTTGCGGACGTCGGATCCCACATTCCCGGGGATCAGAGAGCCAGCTGATCGCCCAGTCCATCCCTGCCCCCTCCTCAGCCTCCAAGCCTTCCTAGTCTGCAGGTACATCAGGAGCCAGTAGGTGGCAGGATACACCATGACCTGCCCCAATAGCAAGCCATTACCTAGGACAGGTGGGTACACCAAATTGTCCGAATGGGCTACTCCCTCCCCTTCGAGACATCTCCTTCAGCCATGCCACCTTCATAAAGTCAGATATCGGAGGATCATATGGCGCTTTTCCGCGAGGACCTATAGAGGGTGTTCTGTTACCAGAAGTAGGTCGTGGTTGCTATTCCCACCACTTTCTGGTTCTGAAAAAGGACAAAGGTCTTTGACCTTTATTAGATCTTCGGTCCCTCAATCTCTTCCTAAAAAAGGAGAAGTTCAAAATGTTGACATTGGCTCAGGTCCTATCTGCCCTGGATCCCGGAGACTGGATGGTAGCGTTGGACTTGCAAGACGTATACTTCCACATTCCCATCTTGCCGGTCCACCGGCATTACCTATGATTCGTGGTAAGTCATGAGCACTTTCAGTTTACCGTGCTCCCCTTTGGCCTTACCAGCACCCCTCGGGTGTTCACAAAAGTGATGGTGGTGGTTGCAGCTCATCTGCGCAGGTTAGGGGTCTCAGTCTTCCCCTACCTCGACGACTGGCTGTTGAAGGTGGATTTGCTCCTAAAAGTCATCTCCCACCTTCAGACTACGGCGAACCTCCTTCACATTCTGGGGTTCACTATAAAAGTGCCAAAGTCACACCTGACTCCCTCTCAATCGCTCCCTTTCATTGGAGCAGTTCTATACACAGTGCAGTTTCGGGCTTATCCTCCCGAAAAATGAGTCCAAGACATTCAGGCTATGATTCCGATCTTTCTGCCTCGGTCTTGGGCTTCGGTCAGACTGACTCTGAAGCTGCTGGGCCTCATAGCCTCCTGCATCCTGCTAGTGACACATGCCAGATGGCATATGCGGGCTCTGCAGTGGGACCTGAAGTTACAGTGGGCGCAGCATCAGGGGAATCTCTCCGAGCTGGTACAGATCTCGGAGGGGACTGCGAAAGACCTGCAGTGATGGCTTTCGAATCCACATTGGGTCCACGGCAGATCCCTCTCCCTTCCCCAACCAGATCTATCTATAGTGACAGATGTGTCACTTCTGGGTTGGGGCGGCCACATGGGAGAGGCGGAGATCAGAGGACTCTGGTCCCCGGCGGAGTATGGGCTCCATATCAATCTGCTGGAGCTCTGGGCGAACAGGCTTGCGTTGAAAGCATTCCTTCCCTCTCTCAAAGTGTAAGTGGTGCAGGGGTTCACAGATAATACTGCCGTCATGTGGTACTCCAACAAACAGGGAGGAGTAGGGTCCTAGATCCTTTGTCAGGAGGCACTACGCCTCTGGACATGGCTGGAACATCAGGGCATTACCCTGATGGTTCAACATCTGGCAGGCTCCCTCAACGCCAGAACGGACTAACTCAGCCGTCGATGCACAGCTGATCATGAATGGCGTCACCATCTGGAGGTGGCGCAAGGTCTCTTTCAGCAGTGGGGAGAGCCTTGGTTAGATCTGTTCAGCTCTGCAGAGAACGCGCAATGTCAGCTGTTTTGCACGCTGGAGTTTCCAAGGCGGCACTCGCTGGGAGACGCTTTTCGTCTTGAGTGGAACTCCAGCCTCTTTTACGCCTCTCCACCTATACCTCTGCTGCCAAGAGTTCTCTAGAAAATCAGGAACAACCGGGCCCAAGTCATCTTGGTGGCTCCGGGCTGGGAACGGAGAGTATGGTATCCAGAGCTATTGAGCATGTCCATCGATCCTCCACTCAGACTGCCTCTTCGGGCCGATCTTCTGTTGCAGCAACAGGGGACGGTTCTTCACCCGAACCTGTCCAACCTCCGCCTTCATGCGTGGAGATTGAGCAGTGCCAGTTGACGGCTTTTGCCCTTCCACTTGAAGTCCAAAACTATACGCCTGTCGTTGGAATAAATTTGTGGCATGGTGTACCAACAAATCTATTGATCCCCTTTCCGACCCTCTATCCAATGTTCTTCTGTTTATTCTTTCTTTGGCCCAGCAGGGTTCTGCTTTGGGCACCCTTAAAGGGTATGTATCTGCCATTTCAGCCTTTCTTAGGCTACCTGATCAGCCCTCACTCTTTAAAGCTCCTATTGTGAGTAGATTCCTTAAAGGGCTCACCCATTTCTTCCCACTCCATTTATCATGCCTCGGTGGGACCTTAATCTTGTACTTACTTAATTGATGTGTACACCCTATGAGCCAATGCATAACTGTCCCTTGCGGCTCCTCACCTTTAAAACTGTACGTCTGGCCGCTGACACCTTTGCTCGCAGGGTGAGTGAGCTTCAGGCCCATTCCTCAAAACTTACATACTTGTCTGTGCACCCTGACAAAGTTGTGTTGTGCACTAGGGCTTCCTTCCTTACTAAGGTGGTTACACCCTTTCATGTAGGCCAGTCCATCACTCTGCCTAATTTCTACGCACCCCCTCATCCTTCCCATGAGGAGGAGAGACTCCACCGTCTGGACCCAAAAAGAGCGTTGGCATTCTACCTCAATCGTACTAAAGATTTCCGGGTGGACGATCAACTCTTCGTTGGGTATGTGGGTGCAAAAAAAGGGAAGGCGGTGCAAAAGCGTATCGTCTTTCGATGGGTGCTTCTTTGCATCAAAATGTGCTACACTTTGGCCAAAAAGCAACCTCCTGAAGGCTTGCGTGCTCATTCCACCAGAGCAACTGCTGCTTCCACTGCGTTAGCACGCGGAGTTCCTGTCCTGGATATCTGCCAGACAGCTACGTGGGCATCTCTGCACACGTTTGCTAAGCACTACTGCCAGGACAGTCAGGTCCGTCGGGGTGGCTATTTTGGTCGTTCAGTCCTGCAGGACTTCCTAGTATGATCTTGGTTCGCAGCCCACCACAGAGCATAGCATTGCTTGGGTATCTATTCTAAGGTAAGGAATCTGCAACTAGAAGTCTCTATCAGATGTACAAGTTACTTACCTTCAGTAACGAAATATCTGGTAGAGACATATTCCAGTTGCAGATTCCTTACCGCCCACCCATCCTCCCCACTTGCGAACTGATTTCTAGGGACAGGGATTCCCCCTTTCAGGTCCTTAGCTTTGGCGCACCAATCTCAGTGTTCTTAGCGGCTATGCGCTTTGGCGTGGAAAGTCGTTAAAAGAAACTGACGTCACTGCGCGAGGGCAGTCTCTATATACTATTCCCGACGTCATCACGGCGACCACGACGCCACCTACCGACGCTAAGGGTATTGCTTGAAGAAAAATCTCCGGATCCAGTCTGACGCCTGGGGGAAATTCTAAGGTAAGGAATCTGCAACTAGAATATGTCTCTACCAGATATTTCGTTACCAAAGATAAGTAACTTGTACTTCAGCACCCCTTGAAATCCTCTGGCAAGTCCTGCCACTCCTGAGCAATCCTGATCTCTGAATAGTTATTAGTGCTATAAAGTCTTGTGCTGGGATCTTCAGCCCTACAGAAAACAGCTGCAGCTACCAAATGACTGTGATTCCCATAATATAACATGGTATAATCCCGGAAAACTCCCCCAAGGATTCCTAAAAAGACATGCCATCTTTGGCGACATAGGCTGATGAGCTGCACAACGCATGCAACTGATTATGCTTTTTTTAACCCTCTGGCAGTCTAGTGGGAATACCAGCAAACCTGCTCAAACTATCACCTTGTCTGTGTATTCTGCCTCTGACTCCCTGCAAGTCTTGATCCCACTGAGGGAGGCCTCATGATATTGCTAACATCTGGGAGGGCTGTTTAACACAATAAATTGCCTTCATAACTTGGAATATTAAGTTGCCTTGTGGAATGTGATCCGGCCTATATACAGTGGATCATAGTTCCCAGCACCCTACACTTTTTACTATTCATACTTATTATGCCTGCACCACTTATCAACAGTGATAGATCATGGATCTGTGAAGATGACCTAATTCCACACCCATACTCTTGATTACTCCCTTTGTGGTTTGACCATGACTGAAAAAGAAACCAAGACAGTCCTAAAATTTTCAGAAGCGGATCTCCCGCCCCAGGATTCCCAATCAAGGTGAAAGTGGATGTTACCAACACTATGGACATGACCCTAAATAAACTTGCGGAATACATGATCTCACCAAGTCCACAAAGGCCAACACAGATATGTGCCATATGATCGCCATCCACAACAAAGTGGCTGAAGCAGAATCACAGATCAGCACAATGGAAGACATGACTACCAACTTGAATGGAGACATTCAGACACTGCAAGCATCATCCATGTCCCTCCAGAGAGACATGGCAGAATTGGAGGATAGAAATCGTCGAGGAAACCTACACATTTTCAGAATACTGAAGGTGCAGAGGATTCATCGGACTCATGCATTGCCTTTCTTGAAAGATGTATTCCACAAACGACAGGCCTGACCTTCAAAAAAAGCACTTGAACTAAAAAGAGAGCATTGAGTTTCCTCATTCAAACCCACTAACAAAGCCATTACACTTCAGATTTGCTGCTGCCCGCTACTCTATCAGCACCTTGAGCTAATTCTGAACAGGATGCGTAACAATAATCACATTAGATGGAATGGCCAAACATAATTCATATTGCAGGATTAGTCAAAATCAACGGTGGACGTTAGAAAAGGTTTTTTGGCACTCAGACCCAGGCTTAAGAACTTGAACCTCCAGTTCCCCTTCTGCAAAATTCTGCAAAATTTAGAGAACCTTCATTGACTGGTAGCACCACATCTTCATCGATCACAAAGACTTTCAGGCCTTCTTGGATGAAAGAGATGGCATTTCAATGGAAACCCAACATATGCTTACCACCAAGTTCTATGTCGTCCACTTACAGGTGGCACCCGGTGGGTGTTTCTGCTTTCGGCAGGTGTTATTTTTCCTTAAATTGTCAAGGATAGATTATATTATATATACATATCTTATCTAAGGATATATATATATATATATATATATATATATATAAGAGAGAGAGACACACACAAACACCAGCACACACGCTACTACACCTTAATTTGGGGGGGGGGGGGTAAAGAGTTGCTTCCTCTGCAGAGAGTTATTTTTCTAACTTGTGAGATCATTAATTCATACCAGTAGCTTGTAATATTAATAGCTCATTGGGAGTATCAGTATATTGTTTAATCTAATTTCAAAGAAGTTTCTTTATAGGGATCTACTTTCACCTATGATATGGTAGTATCAGATTTTCTACTTTGGTAGATTGGATACATTAAAAGCCAGAAAGTATCATCTTGGGGACTTTAAGACTTTCCTTGTTTTGGCCTTAGAGGTTTTACATCAGATAGTCATCACAGTTTGATGGATATTCTACACTTCTTGTAGACAGTTGTATGGTGGCATGTTCTTTTTTTCCTTGTTTATGTTAGGTTATCATGGGTCTTCATTGAGACATCTCTCTGTAGATTCTGTTCACTCTCTTGTATAGAATAATTCCTATTATTGACTCTTTGGGAGTTGTTCTGTGCCTTTTACGTTTGCATTCAAGTCTTTCCTTCTTTTCAGAAGGGTTTTACCCTCTTCAAGGGTACTTTTTCTTCTCTGTGAAGACATTTATGTCTGTTGTGCATGAGGAGGTTAAATGCCTCATCTAGGTACAACTGTTTTCATCTTTACCTGTCTCTAGTTGTTGTAGGTTGAGTTCACACTTTGAGAAGTGTTGTCGTAAGACTGAATATACAAAATCGGATGGATTCTTTTTATTTCAGAATCTTGTAAATTTTCAAGTTTTGCGTCATTGACACCTTTTCTATTTCATCTGTAAATGAGTCTTATTCATTATAAGAGTCACATACTTATATATATATATATATATATATATATATATATATATATATATATATATATACTGTTCGTTACTACATAGACTATTTTTTATTATACTCCTAGGTCAGTAGGTATTGAGAATATCTTGAAGATGTTTTTATCATCTCTAGCTACTTTTTCTGGGAAAAATATATTTACATACCAAGTGGTTCCTATTGTTGTCTTCAACTTCTTTTTAAAGAGGGCAATTGTATGTTTTCTCTGCAAGAGATAAACATTCTCTGTGTGTTATAGTGTATGTCTGGTTAGGATGTACCTTTACATGATAAGAGGTATTGCTCAATGGCATGTTATGCGGCTCTGTGTTCCAACAGTGTAGAACATGCAGTTTTGGTCTACATATGAGAACAAATAGATTTATCTACATAGCTCATTTGAAAATACTGTCCTAGGGTTATGGGTAGTGTTTCTTACCCATGTTTTCTTTGTCTTTATGATGTCATTGCTGTGGTCCTTTCCACAGTATTGATGGGGTGTTCATGCATGAGTTTGCATCCCATTAAGGGGGCAAGTAGCTTAATATTCTTTTTGATAGTTCGCCTCTAAAACAGATCGGACATATTAACATGGATTTTCTTTATTCCATGTTTTTGAATGTTTATGACTCCTTATTCTTGGTTCCTCCCAAGAGTTTTACATTGTGAAATATGATAGGGTTCATCCATATTTTTTATGATAGACTGGCCTTTTTGAATTGTCCTAGACCGGTTTTGTTCTAGGAACAGATTGTTAATGGTCTCGATCATGGATGACGCTATCTTCATGCTCTGAATGTTGTTATGACTTTTTCTTTCTGTGGTCCTTTACACAGTTCTTTTAGTATTTCCTCATAGGTATTCTTATGAATGCACGGTCTGGTTGTCTTGTATTGGACCCGTTTTCTTCTGGTTAGAGACTGTCAAAATAGTTGAGTCGCTTCTGACACACATTTTACATACTAACATGGATGAGCCTATTCTGATGTTTTTCATGTCTTATGGTTTTATTTATCTGTGGTTCCTACTAGATACTGCTTTACCGTATGTAAGTAAGTAATCTGCAGCTAGATATTGTCTCGAAGGTAAGTAACTTGTTTTTTAATACATTTGTCACCCCTAGGGTAGGACCTAAACAACCCATAGGTCTGGGTGAGACATGTCCTAGTAGTGAAAAACTCTCAAATTTGTTTTCACTATTGGAAGGTCTACCTCTCCTGTAGGATAATACTGAGTTAACTTATAATATTTAATAGGTCATACCTTTCAGTTGGGAGCAGGTAGAAGTGTTGAATTGGGTGTCTAAATTGTATTTTTAAACCATCTTTAACAGTAAGGTTGGATTCTGAGTCACAATTCTGAAAATGCCACGTTTAGGAAGTTGGCATTTTCCTTTCCTAACCATTGACTACATGTAGCTGGCAGTTGATTTTGTGTATTACTACTATACTGTGAGCCAAGGGGGAGGAATAAGTGTTGATAGGATGGGCCATCCCTGACTTGATGGGGAGAACAGAGCTGCCACCTTCCATACATGCCCATCACAAAGGCGCTGCCTGAGCACACTCACAAATGGTTTGACACTAGTCTTCTCTCGTCAGAGAGGCAGGAAATTTAAATTCCAAATGCCTCTGGGGCTGGAAACCTCCAGAACCTTCTCATACTTCAAAGCTGTCACCAAGTATAAATATTGGATCCTCAGACCCAACACGTCAGTAAACCTCTGGCCCTGTGGAAGAGTCCGAAGGACTGCTGTGCTTTTCTGCAAGAAGGACTGCTACTCTGTTGCAGTGCTGCCTGTTTGCCATACTGCCTTAGTAAAGGGCCTGGACCTGCATCTTCAACACAGTACCACTAGATTGACTCCACAGGCTGGCCTCCTGATCAGAGCTTCAGGGACAGAAAAGGCCCCAACCACCTTGAAACCAGCACCTCAACTATGTCTGCTGTGAGTGCCTCCTCAATCCTGGACTCTTGGAAGTTGGGCTGATGATTTTTTGTCATCCCAATTGTGGTCCTGTGAACAGATCCAACACAGAACAACACATCTGCTCGTAGCTTTGCTTCGAAACTGCAGGCTTTCGCGCTGCAAGCCCCTTGTTGACGACATGCTTGACGACTCAGGACTTCGCATTGCAGCTTCTTCGAAACTGCCAGTGCTCGACCCACCTTCAATGCAGGACTTTGCATCGCAAGCCCCTGGGTGACAGCATCCTTGATGACAATGCAGGAGTCCGTATCGTAGCCCCATAGCTTCCTTGGAACCACTGCTGCCCCATACACCCTTGACCCTGATTCTGGCACTGCATCTCAATTCAGGATTTAAGGTACTTTGTACAGTGGGCCTAACTTAGTCCCTGTATCAACCCCCGTGCCATCGCGGTCTGCCTGAATTTCTGACTTTGTCCCAGTCTAGTAGAACCAGATAACCACAGATGTCGCTTTGTGCTTCTAGGCACTGTTTTCACTTAAATCTTTATAATTGCATATATCCGGTTCTGCTGATTAGATTTTTGTTGTGTTGATTCCAAGTACGTTATTACCTTTAACTCTATTTTTCTAAATTGCTATGGGATTTTTCTTGTTTTGTGTTTTCACTTTATTACTGTTTGAAGTGCTGTATAAATACTTTATTAGGCACAGGTTAATTTAGAGTTTGGTTGTGTTTCATCCTGGCCAAACTTGTGGTTGCTGCTTGAGTAGGGTTTTCGCCCTCTCTACCCCAAACCAGTAACCCAATTTCCAACAACAACCAAATACACTTTTTGCTTACATGGCAATTAAACACAAAACTCACACATTTAATTTTTCAACCTTCCACTCATTCCAAACAAAACCCTTGCAGTACCCTCTGTCTACTCCTAGCATAGCCATTGCCTCTCCTCTGAACACATTCTTCACCTACCCATTATTCCTCTTTTCCACACAGTCATCCTCTTCTTTTCACTTCCAACCAATGACAACACTCTTTTAGCACTCTTGTCCACCAATAATGCAATATCATCCTCCTACTCAATTCACCCTTCTCTCAAAATAAATATTTTTCAGCTATCACACTACAGAGACTCTGCTCTCACACACAATCCCATCCCTGCTTCATCAACATACACACCTCACAAGTCCTCCACATACAAGCCTGCACCCCAACACACTACCAACATAGCAGATACTCCTACCCCACAAAACAAAATCAAACACAAAGTAATCTCAAGCTTTCAAAAACTGCCCAACATACCTACATACATATGCAAAAGAAAGTAACATCACAACACTCTTCATAACCTCTCATCCTCTTGTCTATTGCAAAACAAGCCTACCTTTCACACTCAACTCATCAGCCCAAACCCTTTATTACAAACAGCATCCTCACCACCACCCGCACAATCAGACCCAAAACAAGGTCTTCTAAACCTTTAGGAGAAAGATAATGATAAACACAAACAACGCCTTCTCTGTCCTCCAGCAGTTAACAAAACCAAAAATAGCACACCACCCACAACTTCAAAGGACTATACTCGCTCTCCTGCAGCACCATTTCACACCAGCTCCAAAATAGATTTGTTAGACTGCCTACTGATAAATGTGCATTCTATTTAAAAAAGCAAGTACCTCATTTTCGACCTATTAATAGACACAGAAGCAAACTTCACAGTGCAGCCCGCTGGACTAAGTCCTCCAGCCTCACCCTCTCCTAACACCTCCCACATATTAAACATGCAAGGTGCTCTAGTGGCGCGGTAAGCAAATTTCACAGGGCAGCCTGCTGGACTAAGGCCCCCTGCCTCACTCACTCCTGACACAGTCCATATCCTAAGCGCACCTGGAGGCACAGGAACAGGAGCTGCAGCTGCACAGTGCTCCTGTGGCACAGGAAGCAAACTTCACAGGGCGGCCTGCTGGAGTATGGCCCCCAGTCTCACCCGCTCCTGGCACCGCCCATATTCTAAGCATGCCTGCAGGCGCAGGAACAAGAGCTGCATGGTTCTCCGGAAGCACAGGAATCAAACTTCAAGGGGCAGCCTGCTGGACTACAGCCCTCAGCTTCACCCACTTCTGGCAACTCCCCCATCCTGGTGCACCTGGAGATGCAGGAACAAAATCTGCATGGCACTCCCATGGTGCAAGAAGCAAACTTCATGGGGCAGCCTGCTGGACTACGGCCCCCATCGTCAACCGCTTCTGACACCGCCCACATGCTAAGCACACATGGAGGCGCAGGAACAAGAGCTGCATGTTTCTCCGGCAACACAGGAATCACACTTCAAGGGGTAGCCTGCTGGACTACAGCCCCCAGCCTCACCCCTTTCTGGCACCTCCCACATCCTAGGCGCAGGAACAAAAGCTGCACAGCACTCCTGCACCGCAAGAAGCAAACTTCACGGGGCAGCCCCAGCCTCAACTGCTCTTGACACTGCCCACATCCTAAGCACGCCTGAAGGCACAGGAACAAGACCTGCATGGTGTTTCCGGAGCACAGGACTCGCACGGGTGAAGACCGGGCCCTTCTTTGTCTGTCATTGTCTGGAAGAGGCTGGGCCCCCTCACTATGACCTGGTGTCTTTTTGGGTCCTTTGTCGGGTGAGCATTGTTTTATTATTTTTATCTTTCAGTTCCTGTCTTTCCCTTACTGTCATTTTGGTGTGCTACTTACCAACTAGTTAACTTTTTATTAAACCAATTTGGGGTTATTGGGGGCCCAAAATGGGAAAGCTGAAATTTCAGGAGGACAAGGACACTGCCCCTAAGCCAACTAGCTGCACCACCCTAGACTCCTTCTTAGCCCACGTGGTAAGAGTGATTACAAAAGAAATTATGACAGAGCGGCGACTATCCTTGGATGTGGGGGAAGGCACCAATATCTTGCCATCTGCAATAGGAGCCCAATCAGCCCTCCACTCCTATTTAGGCCCTGCTGATTCTTCTGCTGGCTCACCCAATCTCGCCAGCATGCCCCCGGAGGTTCAGAAGTATCGAATTGGAAACACCTCACCTGAAATTTTAAATAACAGTGTTTGTGCACCTTTGGCCAATAGAAAGCGCTAACCCCAATGAGCTGGGAATACTAAATGTCTGCTTAACACCTGAAGCCGCTGGGGTCCTTCAGGGACCCATCAGGGCAATTTGGCAGTTTTCAACCCAGGCTGGGATTGTATTTTGGACAGGCTCAAAGATGTTATTGTCCAGTGCGTTGCCCCATGGTGGAGAGACTACATAATTTAGTGACTGATTTTTTAGTTTTGACTAAGACCTGTACTACCATTAATGCTAACATCAACTGTCTTTCCCCCTTAGGTTCTGCTGACTCTGCACTTACTCTTATTCATGGTACTCAGAGTGGCATAGGTTGGACCCTTGGGCCCCACTCTTCCTTCTCTGCCCCAAGGTTCTCTCATTCTGATGCCATCATACAGCAGCTCAGTCTGCCACCCATGAAAGTGGTTATGGCTCTTCCACCCAGCCAATGGTAGTCCAACAGCTCTTCCATTAGTTACCCTGGTTGTGAGCCTGTTAGGGGTTTCGGGGAAGGTCGCCAGTTTGATAAGGGCCTAGGTAGTCTTAAGAGGCAGTCATGACCATGGTTTCTCAACTTAGATCTAATGCCAGGGAATCTACTCTCCAGCTAAAAAACAGTGTGTGTCACTGGTTGTGCCGAAATGCCAACTTTAATATCAAAGAATACAGTGGCACCTTTTTTGTGAGGAGGGTGGGGTGGGTAGCCGCTGCAGCCAAAAGCCGGAAAGGAGATAATGTGGTTGTTAGCTGCAAGACACCAAGTTTGTCTAGGCGCTTGATCCACAGCTCTGAAATGCAGTGCCCAGGGGACAAGGGCATTAATATCCTTCCACTTGGTTTCTTTTATAGGCATGTGCTTCATACACATGCGGCGGAGCCCCCTCTAGGCCTCCAGACCCTAGAGAATACACTAGTGCCCACAGCAACCAGATTCCTCCCCTGTCAGATCTTGAGCTTAACAACTGACTTGCGGGCACCCAGTCCCCACCACCCATCCCTGAGGTCAGTAGACCATGATTGCTAAGGCATCCCATTGTCATCACGCCCCCCCTCCACCATGAGTCAATCATGAGGCTCCTCTTTTCTTAAAATGACTCTGATAGAGTGCTAAACTGAGAGGCCTAAAGGCCTTTCGGTTTAAACCTACATTAATACTACTTATTTAAATATACCGGGGGCTCCCATCTCGACGACGGGGAACAATTTGAACATGTGAAAATATGAAAGATTCCAATACTGGAGAACTAAAGTTACAGGTAAGTAACTAATTTTCTTACAGAAGACAGACCGCAGGCTTGGGAACATAACCTACAGCCCCAATTCAACAGATTAGTCAAAGACTTTGCTTTCTGGTCAGCAGTCTCCCTCTTCTTTACGGGGTGATCAGCATTTTTTTTTTAATGATAGGGCTTTCACACCTACTGAATATCTCCTATCCCATCCCAAAGATTGTCTTCACTCTCCTATACAAACTTCTATGGGGTTGTCTGTGAAACCATCATCCCCCTAGAATCTAAATAAATGCATCAGATCTATTTTTTAGGCTGGCATTTTAACTCCAGATGTCATTGCTTACTATAGGGCCTCCCACTTAGTAGTCCATAGCGAGTGATGGTTTGGTGGGACTGGTGACCCCGCCTATGCTTTTGAACAATTGGCACTGCGGGGAAGGGGGGTGATTTCTGACTTGCTGTATGCCAGTGTACCACACCAACCACCAGGGTAATCCACCCTCACTCACTCTCCCATTAGCCACGCAGATGGTGTTTGAAATCTGAGGGGGATCAGCTTCTGGGACTGTCTAAGCACCTGACGTGAGAGACCTCCTTATGGCACAGAATTTGGGTTCAACAAGTATCAGTCTACGGGGCTTTAACACCCCCCTCTCCAACCCCACCCCGCCTTGTGATGATAAATGGTGGGATGCTTTGGGATCCCCAAGGAAGACATCTGTTGCAGCACAGTTGCGGCCAAAAAGCTGAAGTACCTACCACCAAGTGTACTTCACTAGGGATAGGTTATGAAGGATGGTAGTGATCGTTTTTTGGCTCTGACTATGGTACTCTGTGAAGAGATTCCTGCACACTATTTTGAGTTGCAACTGGATTGCTCCATTTTGGGATGGTGTACTTAATTGTCTAAGGTAAGTGTTGGGTTGACCTCTCCCTGGAGACTGTAAACTCATGTTTCTACACATCGCAGAAGACATACAATAATCGATATACGAGGACTCTACTATGGTTCAGTCTGGTCGTAGCTAAATGAGACATTTCCAAAGCCTGGAAAAGTACTGAGGATGCATCACTGGAAGAAGGGGCTCGATTGATGCTTAAGCATGAAGATATATATATATATATATATAGATATATATATATATATATATCTCGCTAGAGGGTGCCCCCCAAAACATGCTAATCATTTGGAAACATTGGAGTCACTATGTGGGAATTCAACACTAGACCTTCCATGGTCGGACATGGTCCCTGCACAAAGAAATAAGCAATTTTGAGGCCCCCCTGGTGTAAGGACAAATTGCTGTTGGAGGGCGACAAGACTTGGTGGTCTTATGCCACTGTTGTGGAGGTTGGCAGGAGAAGAGTGCAATAGAGTATTGGATTGTGTGACATAGTATTACTAACTTGGCTGTAAACCATTGTTTTTGTTTCTGTTTGATTTTCTAATTGCTAATAAAATGTTTTATAAAACAAATGTCTAAGATCAAAACATTTGTGAACGGTAAAAACCTAAAAACAATACATTCTGAGCCCCAGATACAGATAACAGCCAAACACAGCGACAAAACTGCGTACTGTGGCCGCAGGAGTGCTAATTTCCAACCTTCTCAGGTATCACAAGTAACTGCTTGATAGATCATTTAAAGGTTTGTTCTATATTTCAATGCTAAGGCCTATTTTTACTGGACATTATCAAAAGACTTGAAGAGAGGCAGAAGTCATCTTTGGTGAAGGGGTAAGGATTTCTGGCAGGAAATCATAAAATGGTTTTCAAAAGACATGTAGCAGGGCAAATAACCACAAACTTTCTTTGCGACATTAATACTCAAACATTTTTTCTTGTAGCAGTTTGTAAATCAGCTGAGCAATTGGTGCTCTGTCAGTTTCGGAATGATCCCTTCTTTTGCATACAACCAAAGAGGTATCTTTTCGTGGCATACTTTAAGGGGCAGGCTGAATAATATGGGAGCTAGAACAAAACTTTGGTGTGCGCCTGAACCAATGGTCAGGGCACTGGTGTAATTTCTCGTTTGGCCATATGTAATATGTGCCTTGTTGTCTGTGTGTAGATCCTCTATTCTAATTAGGCATTACCAAGGCCTTCCAATTGTAATGTAGATCAAAGTTGACCTCTGTTTACCAAGTCATAAGCATATTTCAGATCAATAAATGATAAAAATAATGGAACTTGCTTTGGGTGAGTGTATTTTAATGTGATGGAGTCTCATTGCTTGATCGAGTGTTCCAATGCATTGTTTGAAGCCTGCTTGTAAAGGTGAAAGGATGAAGTTCGTTGTCATTCATTCTTGAATGCGGTTCATTATAATTTGGTCATAACTTTTACCTGCACTGTCCAGCAGGGAATTTAGTCAGTAATTTGAAGGAAGAGTGCAGCCACTATTTTTCATGCTGAAGGACAGAAAAAGGCATTGCGCCAAGAGCTAGGTGTGGCATTTGAGAGTAAAATTGCATTGAAGATCTTGGTTAAACTAGGAGCCCAGAATGATGGACAGTGGGAAAGATCTACATGAATATTGGCTGGACTGGGTGTCTTATTTAGTTTTTTTGATAGTATTGTACGTCCCACCTCCGATAATGGAAGTCTAAACCGGGCCTTAGAGCATATGTTGAGGCTTTAGTAATGCCTGCAAAATTAATATTGTTCAAGGAGTCAAGAGATAATTTCTTAAAAATGTGAGAGACACGTTTGGCCCAATATAATCTTCCATTGTGTTTTGGTGAGATCTGTAGCCCTAGACTACAAGTTTCTAATATGTTATACTATCATTCCAGCCATCAGCTTTTCCCAGTCAACTCAAGACACAAGTGGTCCCCAAGGGGGATGTGTAGCCCTTGACTCCCGTGGCAGTAGTTTTTAAGGATCCTTTCTCTCAAGTAAGTATTATTTGTACATTCAATGTCATTTATTATACTTTAAACAAATCAATTTTAATATTTCCAAAAGGTGCTCCTATAAGGTAATGGTGCAGTGCAAAGTGACACAGTAAGTAAAAAATGTACTGGAACATTCTAATAGTCTTCTCATCTTCCTTGTGAATACTTTGGGATTACTTAAGACTTCAGTCAACACCTCCATCCGAGCAGTCAGGGGAAAACAGACCGTTAGTAAATAAGTTGAGTGCCTGCCCATACTAGAATCACACTGAGTGCGTGCCCGTACCGGAATCACATCTGTTTTTACTCACCTTGCCACTTTACACTGCGCCATCACCTAATAGGAGCACCTTTTGGCAATATTGAGATTGATTTGTCTGAAGTTTAATAAATTACATTGAATGTACAAATAATCCTTATTTGAGAGAAGGGTTCCTTAAAAACTACTACTGCTGGAGTCAAGGGCTACACTTCCCCCTTGGGGACCACTTGTGTTTTGAATTTACTGTATACCCAGGTCCCTTTGTTATGGGTTATGACCCCCTTTTCTATAGATAGCAGCCTTTCCCAGATCATCCTAGATCTTGTTCTACAATATTTGCTTCTTTTTTTACCTCGTACTATTACCTTTATCTTGTGCTTAGGTCTCGCACTTTAGTTCTGGGTCAGCACGGAGATATGCTGCATTTTCTTGTGTTGATTTTGCACACCTCTAATCGTCAGAATATCAATCTTTATATCTGTTAGAAAGAATATATTTTTCCCTCTAGTTGGGGCAGCAGAAAACAGAGCATTTTGGTGATCATTTGTTAAAAATGTTTAACCAACGCTTGGGAATTTCGGAGACCCACTCCCTTTTAATTCCCCCATGATAGAATGATGTATAGTTGGAGTGCACATAACATAATTCACTGCTTTCCACTCCAGTGCTATATATATAATTATTCCCATAAGTAGGTCTATTAACAGGTTGAAATTGTTTTTTTAGGCTAAGTACAAGTCCTTGTGTGTCATGGATCATAGTCTCTTTCAGGGCGTTCAGAAGCTTCCTTGTCCATACTTAACCCCTTCGCTGCCATGCCTTTTCCCCCTCAGGTGCCATGCCTTTTTGTTGGCTATTTGGGGCAGTTCGTGCTTAGGCCCTCATAAATGTTTGTTCACATAAGCTACCCACGCCAAATTTGCGTCCTTTTTTTCCAACATCCTAGGGATTCTAGAGGTACCCAGACTTTGTGGGTTCCCCAGAAGGAGGCCAAGAAATTAGCCAAAATACAGTGAAAATTTCGTTTATTTGCGGTGCTAAAATCACCAGCTTCCTAGCTTTCAGGAACAGGCAGACTTTAATCAAAAAACCCAATTTTTCAACACACTTTTGACATTTTACTGGGACATACCCCATTTTTACGATTTTTTGTGCTTTCAGCCTCCTTACAGTCAGTGACAGAAATGGGCATGAAACCAATGCTGGATCCCAGAAACCGCAACATTTCTGAAAAGTAGACAAAATTCTGAATTCAGCAAGGGGTAATTTGTGTAGATCCTACAAGGGTTTCCTACAGAAAATAACAACTGAAAAAACAAAATATTGAAATTGAGGTGAAAAAATTTGCAATTTATCTCTACGTTTTACTCTGTAACTTTTTCCTGCAATGTCAGATTTTTTAAAGCAATATACTGTTACTTCTGTTGGACTCTTCTGGTTGCGGGGATATATAGGGCTTGTAGGTTCATCAAGAACCATAGGTACCCAGAGCCAATAAATGAGCTGCACCCTGCAATGCGTTTTCATTCTATACCGGTATACAGCAATTAATTTGCTGAAATATAAAGAGTGAAAAATAGCTATCAAGAAAACCTTTGTATTTCCAAAAAGGGCACAAGATAAGGTGTTGAGGAGCAGTGGTTATTTACACATCTCTGAATTCCGGGGTGACCATACTAGCATGTGAATTACAGGGCATTTCTCAAATAGATGATGTCTTTTTTACACACTCTCTTATATTTGGAAGGAAATTTTTTTGAGAAAGACAAGGGGCAATAACAGTTGTTTTGCTCATCTATGTTCCCCCAAGTCTCCCGATAAAAATGATACCTCACTTGTGTGGGTAGGCCTAGCGCCCGCGACAGGAAACGCCCCAAAACGCAATGTGGACACATCACATTTTTTGAAAGAAAACAGAGGTGTTTTTTGCAAAGTGCCTACCTGTAGATTTTGGCCTCTAGCTCAGCCGGCACCTAGGGAAACCTACTAAACCTGTGCATTTTTGAAAACTAGAGACCTAGGAGAATCCAAGATGGGGTGACTTGTGGGTCTCTGACCAGGTTCTATTACCCAGAATCCTTTGCAAACCTCAAAATTTGGCTAAAAAAACACGTTTTCCTCACATTTCGGTGACAGAAAGTTCTGGAATCTGAGAGGAGCCACAAATTTCCTTCCACCCAGCGTTCCCCCAAGTCTCCCAATAAAAATGATACCTCACTTGTGTGGGTAGGCCTAGCGCCCGTGACAGGAAATGCCCCAAAACACAACATGGACACATCACTTTTTTTTAAAGAAAACAGGTGTTTTTTGCAAAGTGCCTACCTGTAGATTTTGGCCTCTAGCTCAGACAGCACTTAGGGAAACTTACCAAACCTGTGCATTTATGAAAACTAGAGACCTAGGGGAATCCAAGATGGGGTGACTTGTGGGGCTCTGACCAGGTTCTGTTACCCAGAATCCTTTGCAAACCTCAAAATGTGGCAAAAAAAACATGTTTTCCTCACATTTCGGTGACAGAAAGTTCTGGAATCTGAGAGGAGCCACAAATTTCCTTCCACCCAGCGTTCCCCCAAGTCTCCAGATAAAAATTATACCTCACTTGTGTGGGTAGGCCTAGTGCCCGCGACAGGAAATGGCCCAAAACACAACGTGGACACATCACATTTTTTTCATAGAAAACAGTGCCTACCTGTGGATTTTGGCCTCTTGCTCAGCCGGCCCCAGGGGGGGCAGAAATGGCCTAAAATAAATTTGACCCCCCAACCCCTCCCCGGGAGCGACCCTTGCCAACGGGGTCGCTCCCCCTGCGTGACATTGGCGCCAAAAAAAAAAAATCCCCGGTGCCAAGTGGTTTCTGCCCCCTTGGGGGCAGAAATGGTCTAAATACAATTTGCCCCCCAGGGGAGCGACCCTTGCCTAATGGCCACACGGGCGCTGCCATGGACGTAACCATTACGTCCATGGCGGGGAAGGGGTTAAAGACTAGGCTTCAAGAATAGGTAAAACATAGTCAATCAAATTTGCTCTGGTGTCTGAATTGGCTGGGTAGTGGATGGTGCACAGCTATTAAGGTGATAGACTACCCAGTTTTGCATAAAAGATGCCAGTAAGTCATCATGTTTTAATGACCTGTAATGGCATAGATCTGCCTCCAGTAGGCCCCAGAACACATCTTCATCAAGAATTAAACTAAAAAACTCTTGCACACTTAAGGATGTGTTGAAGCTGCCACATATCAAAATAGAGCAATGCCAGTACTTCACAATTTTAGTTCTAATTGTTTTAATTTAATTGCCTGGTGCTGAGAGGATGTCGTAAAATTTTGCAGGTTGAGGAGAAGGGATATTTATATTAAATAGATTCATCATTGAGCTCTTAGATGTGAGACCTTCTAACTAGGTGTGCAAAATACATGAAGACTTTGTTCCCACTGGGATAGCTTTTACTTTATACTGCAATGCTGTCAAACTTAAGTTGTCAAGCCTCCAGTGGTCGGCCATAAAAGGGTTTGATGGCTGATTCATGGTAGCAGGAATAACCATCCAGATGAATGTCTTTCACAGCCCGTGTTTCTTGTAAGCAGCAGGTAATGTGCTTTTCATACACTCTGTCTGCATCATGTAGTTTGTGTGATAGGCCAGCTATGTTCCAGCTAAATTACTTTAGAGGACTCCTTATTCTGTACAGATTAGCAAGAGTAGACAGAATGAGTGTATTTAAGGAGCAGATAGTCCTTGTGCTTCCAGGGAAGTCTAAAGCCTATTCTTCAAGAGAAAAGCTGCTGCAACACTAAATATCCAAATCTCAGATGTTTGTACCATGGCAACTTATAAATGCATTCATCAGGCATTACTATCCTAATTCCAACTCTGGTGCAGACGGCGCAGTTGGTTATGCTTGTTTATGGACCTTTTTCTGGTAATTCATCTTATCTTCAGAATGGATACACCTGGTTTTTTTGTTACTGTTCTTACAGCGAGATTGGCGTTCTACTGTAGTCCTCGTTTACAAATATCAAGGAAGATCCCCTGATGGAAAAGGGAAAGTTGTTTTTACCTGTAATTTTTGTTTTCCCATCACACAAATCCTCATTGAATTCCTTAGCAACGCACACTATTTGCGAGTGACAATATACACTCTTAAAGTTAGGATCCTGAGCTTCCTATCAAAACAAGCTGCAATAACTGTAACAGCAGAGAATTATGGTATAGTGGTGCATCTGGCTCCTGTGTGGCAGTGTTAAATACTAGTGTGATGATTATGGTGCCTTTCTGACTCGATTTCCCTGTTCTCGTCCCCTTTTTCACTTGAAGGAATTTTCTAAAAAGAGGGTCCGTGCTGCTTAAGTTTACTCCATTGACATGATTGTTTATAATTGACTTTTTTTTTTTAAACACACATTTTTTTCAATGCTGTATGCACGTGCATGAACCAAAAATATGTTCCTAAGAGAAACCTTTAAAATGTTAGTGACTGTTCCCAAAACGGAGAAGTAGGATTACAAGTAAGTAACTTTTCAATATTCTTTCTGTATTACACTATCCGTATTTAGCAAGTTTGCCAAATTACCACTACTCCGCATGAGTAACCAGTACAGCTTTATGTAACTGCCTCACTGTGAATGCTTTCAAGCATCTCTGGGTTGGTTTGCATGGTACCTCTGATTCTTGTAATTTCGTTTTTGAACATATTTGACCATATCGCATCCTTCAGCTCCATCATCTCCAGTTTGAATGTTCTTTCCCAGTATTCCTTAATGGGAAGAAGTCCACGGAAAGCTAGTATGGTTAACTTTCTCATCAATACTTCTTTCTCTCAGTGAAACCAATTTCTAATAAAAATATCCAACGATCTGCAAGAAAATGCCACAAAATTAGGTTTCGTTGACGTCCTGAAAAGTGTAAACCACATGGTAGCCTATTAGAGTATAGTGGGTAGGTGAGGTATATCTGTAATGGCTTTGGATGTGCAAGACTTAACTTCAGGGAATTTACCTTGGCAATGTAGTTATATGTGGCACACACCTTCCAGAGAAATCTAATAGTAATGTTATTGTTTCCACTAAGAATACGTTTAAAATTAGCCATTGTTTTTTTCTTACAGATATAGTACACAGAGATCTAAAACTGGAAAACATTTTAGTGAAAACCAGAGACAATGAAAATGATAATGAAATGATGCTAAATATAAAGGTAAACACCAACATGACGATGCATCGGCTGTACACTGAAAAGTGACTGTTCTAGGCCTTCAGGGTTAAATATAATCTTAATATTACAGTGTTTGACCTACGTCTCTTTGGTAAACTACATCACTACCTCCTTCTGGCACGACATCCGCCTGTCTTGTAAAAAGGTTAACAATGGGAAGTGTTTGCTCTGAAAAAGGAAACAGTCTTGCTGAGTAAATAGTAGAATTATTGCACTCCTACATCTGAAAAATATTTACCACTTACATTTTCTAGATGTCAGGTGTATTTCAGGTGTGCAATAGATAGTCACCTTAAGAGGTACATGAAAAACAGCTAAATGAAACACTGTGCCTTACTACCTTTGCCACGCATTGGACGAAGTTTAGATATGAGGGCGTATTTCTGGAATATATTTTATCTATATGTTGAGACTGCCCGTGTTTGCAAATCTGTATTACCTTGTTGAAAAAACAATGCAGCATGATAAAGTACAACCAAATCCTTGTCCAGAATGACATCACTTAGAAAACACAATAAAGCACTGTTGTGGTTATGAAATAAAACAGATCACGCCCCCCATTCCGCAATTTGGCATTTGAGATTATCTACACAAACCAGGAATCCTGTCCCAATATTTTAAAAACATAAATCTTGTCCTGTCCATGTTTGTGTACGCCTACACATATATGATATGTGATCAATAGGTTTATTTAAAGCAATTTACGAAACACATATGAGGTTTAAGGTGGCTCTGCTATTGGGGGTAGGGAGTTCATGGCTTTTGGTGGCAGACATGACAGATGTTATGACAGATGCTTTATGACAAAGTACTAGTGCTTTTAGCAGGCAATGTTTCCCAATGGGAGCTATTGCAGCGACACAAAACTATGTAAACCTGTTATGGCCTAGGGTGGAGTGCATGTTGCATACTGAAAGTGTTGAATACAAGGCATGAGGTCCTCTGGTACTCGGAGAGACCAATATACAACGAGTTACCGTAATCCTGCCTTTCCAAAATCAGACTTAGCTACCATTTTTCCAAGACAAGCTGGGATAAGATGTAGAATGTTATGCAGAGTGCATAGCACCAAACAACAAGTACTCTATTATTTGAAATATAATCACTTGTGAAACATGATACCCAGGTTACTTGCAGAACGAGAAGCAATTTGTGCCCCCTGTTTTTAGGGTCGAGCTGCGTTGCATGTGCTTGCGCATGCGTATCGCGTGCGAGATGCTTTAGGAGTTAGAAAAGGGCTTGGAGCCCCGTTCACGTCACGGTCTATCATTGATTTGTGGGCTTATCAGTTAAAATCTGCTTGCTTTCATTAGTGAACGGCACGCATACGTCATGCCTTTTCCGGTGGTTAGCTCTCCTCGAGTGCAGTGACCAAGTACTGAAAACATGCGAGGCTTGCGGTTTTCCATCCGGTTTGTGGACTACATTTTCTCTATTTTTGCACCGCGATCTCGCTTGGCAGAAGTCGAGCGCTTTCCATAATATCGACCCTATTACATAGTTAATTGCACTTTTGCCGGTTACATAGATAATTGCACTTTTGCCTACAGGTTTCATTACGAGTGAACTGTAGCAGTGCGATTGCGCTGTTTTTTTCTTTCAATGTGGCAAGAAAAATCCGGTTGGGAGTTTACAACTGGTAATAGCTGTAACTCGGACAAATACGAGACCCTAGTGCATTGCAAATGCTTGTTGTAGTTACTGGGGTCACCTGAATGAAGACCGTGCGTATTTCTGTGCAAAGATGACCACCTCATTTTTATCTGACTTGCTGAGTCTTGCTATTTAGTCATTTGAACAGGTGAGAAACTTTGTAAATTCCCACTTGCTAGAAATGGGGTCTTTGGTTAGCAGTCAGGTTACCCCCTGTTTCAGTAAGGACCCTCACTCTAGTCAGGGTATAAGAGAATCACCCTCAGCTAACCCCTGCTTTTACTCTCTTGGTAGCTTGGCAGAGCAGTAGGCTTAACTTCAGAGTGCTAGGTGTAAAGTATTTGTACTAACACACACAATAACTTAATGAAAACACTACAAAATGACACAACACCAGTTTAGACAAATAGGACATATGTATCTAAACAAAACAAGACCAAAATAACGAAAATCCGACATACACAAGTCAAGTTATGAATTTTTAAAGATTAAACCCAAAAATAGCGCTTAGAAACACAAAATGCTTCGATGAGGTGTTAACATGGTGTTGTGACGGAGTCGTTCCCAACAAGCCGACACCAGCGGCGCCGGACATGGAGTCGCATAGACCCCCAAGTACAGTACCTTTGATGAAGAGTGAAAACAAGTCAATGCGTGAAGTCGGGGATTGCGGCGTCTGTGCGAATCCACGCACTTCGAGCGGCGTCGGTCACGACGTGGTGCGACGACTTCCACAAAGTCGCGGACTTCAGCTGGGCTGCAACGGCGTCGGGCCTGCGAAGGTCGACGCGTTCCAGCGAAGATAACTGAGTCGGTTGCAGGTGGTGTCACCGGATTCAGCAGCGGTGTCGGTCCGAAGTTGTCTGAAGTCGATTTCCTTGGATTTCCACCAGCTTTCCTTTCAAGGGCCCAAGGACTGGATAGGGCACCACTTGTCAGATCAGGAGTCTCTCCAGAGACTCCAGGTGCTGGCAGAGAGACTTCAAACAACAGGAGGCAAGCTCTAAATCAAGCCCTTGGAGATTTCTTCACAAGTTGGAAGGCACACAAAGTCCAGTTGTTGCCCTCTTATTCTGGCAGAAGCTGCAACTGCAGAATAGCTCCACAAAGCACAGTCACAGGCAGGACAGCACTTCTCCTCAACTCTTCTCCAGGCAGAGGTTCCTCTTGATGTCCAGAAGTGATCTAAAGTCTGTGGTTTTGGGTGCCCTTCTTATATCCAATTTCTACTTTGAAGTATGCCTACTTCAAAGTAAAGTCTCTTTTGAATGTGAAATCCTACCTTGCCCAGGCCAGGCCCCAGACACTCACCAGGAGGTCGGAGACTGCATTGTGTGAGGACAGGCACAGCCTTTTCAGGTGTAAGTGACCACTCCTCCCCTCCCTCCTAGCACAGATGGCTCATCAGGAAAGGCAGACTACTCCCCGGCTCCTTTTGTGTCACTGTCTAGGGTGAAGTGCAACCAGCCCAACTGTCAAACTGACCCAGACAGGGAATCCACAAACCGGCAGAGTCACAGAAATGGTATAAGCAAGAAAATGCCCACTTTCTAAAAGTGGCATTTTCGAACGCACAATCTTAAAATCAACTTTACTAAAAGATGTATTTTTAAATTGTGAGCTCAGAGACCCCAAACTCCACATGTCCATCCGCTCCCAAAGGGAATCTACACTTTAATCAGATTTAAAGGTAGCCCCCATGTTAACCTATGAGAGGGACAGGCCTTGCAACAGTGAAAAACGAATTTAGCAATACTTCACTGTCAGGACATATAAAACGCATTACTATATGTCCTACCTTAACCATACACTGCACCCTGCCCTTGGGGCTACCTAGGGCCTACCTTAGGGGTGCCTTACATGTAAAAAAAAGGGAAGGTTTGGGCCTGGCAAGTAGGTACACTTGCCAAGTCGAATTTACAGTTAAAACTGCACACACAGACACTGCAGTGGCAGGTCTGAGACATGATTACAGAGTTACTCATGTGGGTGGCACAACCAGTGCTGCAGGCCCACTAGTAGCGTTTGATTTACAGGCCCTGGCACCTGTAGTGCACTTTACTAGGGACTTACTAGTAAATCAAATATGCCAATCATGGATAAACCAATCACATACAATTTACACAGAAAGCATATGCACTTTAGCACTGGTTAGCAGTGGTAACGTGCTCAGAGTTCAAACGCCAACAGCAACAGGTCAGAAAAAATTAGGAGGCAAAAAGATTGGGGATGACCCTGCATAAGCAAAAAAGTCCACCACCACTGTTCTGCGCCCCAAAGACTAATTGCAAATTTTGAAACAAACCGCCTTTTGCAAATAAAAAACAATTAAAAACCTGAAAGTATTGTTCGCCAATACACCCAGCCACTTAGCTCTTTCTTCACACATTGTTGTTATTACGAGGTACCAGAGAAGACGAGACTGACTACCTGCCTGCGTATAAGCTGTGACCCACAGCTTTTGGTAACATATATAGAAAACAAGCATTTGCAATGCAATGGGTCTCACATTTGCTCAAGTTAGACCTATTGGCGTTGTCAATTCCTAACTGGACTTTTCTTGCCACATAAATAAAAAATTAAGTGTAAAACATTAATTGCCATTAGTGAGTCGTTTCACAGCGCCATGGCCGCCATGAGAATGAGCGCGAAGGAGCGACACAAAAGGGAAATAAATTTGCTCACAGTCAAACGTATCGGCAATCGTGCAATTATCCATGTAACTGGGTCAGTATGCAAGGCAGTAACAAAACCTCTCCAAGGCGAGACAAACGTAAAGCATTTACCAATGATAACAAGTGATTTTTTAAAGTCAAGCACACAAACGAGTGAAAGTGATGGGCGTGAGGTGGGCATGGTAAAAGGCCACAATTCTTACAACAGGTCAAAGTGCTTGTGCACTCTACCTAAAAAAAAAGTGTGAGGTTACACAACCTATAAAATCCACCTTCAAGCTCAGGGAACAAGGCAAAAGAGAGAAAACTTTATTAATTGCTACCCTCACCTCCATCCTGATAGGCTATGTCTTCCCAAGAATGCACAATAAATAAGGCAAGGAGCATCCGACATACTACCTAGCCATATGCAATACAACCAGAGTTGATATGTGCCCTCTTAAAATTCACCAGACGAAGGGGGTTATTACAACTTTGGAGGAGGTGTTACTCCGTCCCAAATGTGACGGATATACCACCAGCCGTATTACGAGTTCCATAGGATGTAATGGACTCGTAATACGGCTGGTGGTATATCTGTCACTTTACCGTCACTTTTGGGACGGATTAACACCTCCTCCAAAGTTGTAATAACCCCCCAAGTCTCTTAGGTAGCGAAAAATGTTCTGGTACATTCCCAGAAACCTCTGCAAAGCACTGATGACTCTCACACTTGGAAAGTGTAAACATGTGGACAGTGATACTGCTCCATTTTCAGGGCTGTGCAAGGTGTTAGTTCCCATGGGTGAAGGTGTCCACAAGCATGAGCTGTACACACCATCATAAGAGCACCTATCCTTGTAGGATGAATTACACGAATTCCAAAGCTGTCTATTTGGGTGGGGAGGAGGGAGATTGGGATTTTTGCTAAAATGTTCATACATCTCTACTGCTATGTTTTCTCTTTTGTAGATTATCGCCAGTAAAGGGTAAAGGTCTTGCTCTTCTGATTAAAGCTGTCTCAAGTTTTACAAAATGTCAATATGCTACAATTTCACACCTCCTTTGGCCATTTCAGAATTTTCCCTTAACCTACTTTTAGGGCATCTCCTATTAAGCTTTCTTGAAAAAGCAAGCTACTGGCCCAGAAAATGTTAACTCACCGCTCCCTCGCCCAGGCCCCCCAATTAAACATTCTCCTGTCTTTCTTTCAAGACTCCTTCCATCAGCCAACAGGTACTTGTCCTGGCATCCTAATATGACCACTTCACATTGCAACATTGGATGTTTACTTGCGACAATGTTGCCTTGCGTCAAGATCCTATGTTAGCTATGTTGCACACTGTCGGCATATATTGTTTTTTATATCTACTTGCATGGTGCAAACATCAACATAAAAAATAAATACTGTACAGAAAGAAACATATATACACATACAGCTTCAAAAGCATTAAACGGAAAATGGTAGATCACTCTTTTAAAAGTCGTTCCTTAAAAAAATAAAAGTCACTGATACACATATTGTGTGAAATTGAATTAATTTGTAATATCTGTAATTATTTTAGGTAGTGCACAAATTTAGGCCATCAAACAATTGAACTCAAAGCATTGTCCTTGGGTGATGAAAGGTAAACAGTCGAACTATTCATTCAACAGCTTAAGTGCAGGATGTATAACCAGGATATTTGGTTTTAAATCCCTGCTTGTCCGTTTAACTAACCTGCTTGATTCTGAGCAAATCATTTTACTTTACTACGCATCACTAATTGAGTATCAAATTAGATACCACTTTGAATAAATTGTTGTCAGGATGAGTGTTAGCTAAACACCTGAATGATTTAACAGACAATAATGTTGCTCTGACGACAACAGCGATATTTTATATACAGTGGAGATGACAAACTACCACTTCTTACTGTGGGGAAGATTTCATATTTAAATAACTTTTCTCATGCTAGCAATGTAATTATATAATCTATTACACTAAAAGTAAACAAGTATTCAAGAAATAACGTACTATGTGAGTCTCTATTACATTTCATATAATGCTTGCTCTGTCGTTTACATGCTAAATCTTTCGATGACTCTGCTTGTTCTTTGGTTCGTAGAGCCAAAACAGAGCCTTGAGCCGCCTCTGCTCGCCCTATGAATTGCCTGCTAGCCCAACTATAACAGAGTATAAACTTTTTAATCGTCTCTGCCACACCAAAAAGGTTGACTAGGTGCAGTCACAGCCCTGGCCAACAGCAGGTTTCACTGCTTAAACCATCACAGCCCAACGCTTTGGCGGGTCTGAAGGTTTTTCAGGTTACACCACACCATATTATTGATATCTAATGCGTCTATTACACTGAACACCTCTCATTGAAATAGAAATTAAGGACACCACAAACAGCCCTTAGTCTCACACTCACCGCAGTCAGCACTTAGAACTGCTTCCTGGAGGGGTAACGCAGCATCATCACATTTAATTTTCCCATGGCTAACCCCGGATCTTAAGCCACCCGGAATACTGCTATTTTGCCTTTGTATTTACTACATGCGGGACTGGGAGGAGAAGAGAGAAAGCGACATCACGTGAGACGTCAAACCGTCGAAATACGCATGCTGTAAATCACATTGCTTGGGTATTGAGATCCAGAGCATATCATTGGACTGCGGGTCCCAATACGGCATGTCACATGTGCTATTGGCCAATTTACTTTATTTTTTACTCCACCTAACATGGCAGACGCATTTTCACAGAAGGGTTCGGCGGTGTCCGTGGAGGATATCGGGGCATTAACCAGTAACCTAAATATAAACCCTGCTGAAGCCATCTTGAAGTTACTAAAATACGCATTCACTACCACTACTCAGTAGGCTCATAAAACATATGCTATTGAGCAATGACAGTGCGTACATTTAAGAAAGAATACATTTATTTATAAAAGAAAAGTGAGTTTACTGCAGTTTGTTTCTTTTGTTCAAAGTTTTATATAGAGTGAACTCTAAACAGAAGACATTGGAGCGCTTTACATGAGCACCAAAACATTACAAGAGGATACATTCATTTACAGTAGGCACGGGGCCATGAAGTGATTTACCTTGAATCACAGGATGTTGAGATTCACCTTTGGTTCCCACAGTTTCTGTGCATCTAAATACACAGTTTTCTTAAGCACCACGATAGCAATAGAAATAGATGACACTACGACTGTCTGTTCTCTAAAAACGCATTGCTGTACCCAGACGTCTTGCACATGTTGGATGTTGTTGACTATTAATGGAGTGATACTTTTGTTGCAAGCATTCCAAGACCAAACACTGTTTGTGGGTGTTTTCTGAATGCACTGCGGGTTGGGGTGGTATTTTGATCTAGCATGTTTTACTTATGCTCAACAAATTTGCTGTGAAAGTTCTTCTTTGCACGATAGTTGTGTCCTCTTTGTCTATCTTAAAGAGCTGCAACGGCTAGCAATAGGATGTAATATTTTTTCCTTCGCACTGGGTGGCATTAACATCTGGAATGAAGGGTGTGGTTGGCTGGGGTGACAAATGCTATTGGCTATAAAGCTATGCAGCTGGACGTTATGAGTAACACAACACACTACATTGAAAACAAGCCGATTCAAAGTGCAACAGCCACCATGAGTGTGAGCGCAAGAGTTATTGGCTCCCTGCGTGAATGTCTAGAAAGGATCGCAGCTGGGGATGAAAGGCAAACCGAAACCAGAGGGGCCATCACATGCTGTAACAGGAGGAAGCGTGACGTAGTTTCATGGCCAACAGAAGTGTTCACTTAGTTAATACGCCTGGGGAGGGAACTCAGCACACAAAGGAGGGACATTTCACAAAATGCACCAATAAAAATGAAGCATTTCAGACAGGCACAACAAAGAATGAATAGCAAGAGTGGGCGTGGTTAAAAGCCCACAGAGAGATTACAACAGGCTAGAGCGGTTGCATGCTTGACCCTAAAAAACAATGGGCCAGACATGGGGTAAACAGTTGAAATAAGACACAGAAAGGAAGACAGAAAAACTCAGACTGGTCGTCCAGGAACATTCACTTCTGATTAGGATTCACCGCCAGATCACACAAACCTCCTTGGAAAAGAATAGGTGCAGTTTTGCATCAATAACGGCGGGGCTTATTACAGTTGTATTTGTGTTCCAATGTGGAAGTTTTTCTCACAGAGTTACTGATACCAGAGGCATCTATAATTCCGGGATGGCTCATTAAGGTCATTCCAAATTGGATTCTGAGAACTAGCAATAGCCTGGGAAATCTGTACGACTGTACTGATTTCTGTGGGTTATTTCCCATTGTTTCCATTTTTCTCACCCAGAGATTTCAGCAAATTGTTTGCCGCTAAAATTCCCTGAGAGGGATAAACCTTAGGGAAGAGTTGTTTCTGCATCACTTGTAATCTTGATGCAGCCAGTAACTCTGGTTTAACTGCCAGTTCTAGATTAGCAGGCCATTCATTATGAGGGCCAATGTGTCTGCTTGACATACAGGAGTAGACTAAGACGTGTTGCAGCAGTCGAGACACATATCAGGTGATCTCTCTCATCTCCACCTATTGTATTGAAGTGGTGTAAGAACTGATCTACAAACGCCCTTTTCACCTAATGACTAAATGTTAGGGCATCAATAATTATTCTGTATTCTACACTTTCTGAAACCTGTGAGTAAAGTATAAGCCCCTCTGTTCCTTCATATGAAATTTATTGTGTGATTGTTTTTGTAAGTGGATGATTCACAAGGGTTAGAGTTTGGTGCATGATTTCTCACTAATTCTGTGATGCAATTAACATTAATTTTGAAGCTGTAGGTGATTAAGAAAAATAAAAGGCAATGGTCACATTAAAATTCTTATGACACTTCAAAAAATGACTTTCAGAAGTCTGTTACATTTCTGCGTTATAGTTTGATCAGTCTGAACTGCTGGTTTAACTGAACTTTCCTAACTCTGGCATCCTTATGTTAAGGACTAATTGATGATTTTGTACCACTTTCGATCCACTGAGATAGGCCAACTGACTAACGTCAACACCTCCTCTAAACAAAGTCCTTACCATCAGTGCAGCTTCCTCCCAGATCAACCTGTCAACACATGTTATGACACTCCTTTCCCCTAAGTGGAATAGCCATGTCTGGTGGTTGATATTCAGGGAGTCAGGTGGGCTGGTTCTGAGAGGAGTTAGAAGGACGGAACTATGAAAGGCTACCATTTTTAAAAGTTATCACGCCAAAACTGTGGGACTGGTGTGACAGTAAGGCACAAATGTGAAACTGGGCCTGGGTAACAGAGCAGTAAGTGTTACACGAAGGGGGTGCACAAATGTAGACTTGATTCACCTAGAAATGTTTACCAACCACAGCTGAGTTCGGACATTAAAAACGTACGTCTGGCCCACCCTGAAAAGAAGGAGCTGAACAGGTACTTCACCTGCCTTTTAAAAGATTGCAGAGAGGATGCTCCTGCTTTATCATGATTCCCTGACCTATACATCTGTCCTACCCCTGTGCTGTTCCTGTGAGGATTAAGGGTCTCTAGGTCCTGATCAGAGATGCTTGTCTGTTAATTGGAACTTTTAGTCCTCAGACTTGGAAAGCCTGGACATCCTGAGGATAAAGGGAGCTGGATCCATATGGAGGGAACCAGCAAAAGACTGCTGATCCAACATTTGGATCAGGAGGTAATAAGTAGGCTTCTCTTCCCTAGAACACACTGCATAGTGTTCAGTAAAAGCGCATCGAATATTTGCGAAATTTCGGGGACAATGGAAGGACTTGTAGATTATTTGCTAAAAATGGGACAGTCTGTTTCCAACACTGAAAAATCAAGACCAATTGTACCTGAAAAAAGACCCATCTTCAGCAACCTGCTGAAAACGATACTGCTTCAGAAGCTACATTTTCCTGGTATGTTGTGCTCCAGCCGTTGACCTTGTAGTTTGAGGCTGCAGTGGAACTACAGAATGTGCTTTCTGCCTGAAAGAGCCCAACATGACCACAGATTTCAGCATTGCTTCACAGAAGACTTCTAACAGAGGTTTAAAGTCAGAAGGTAAAACTTTTTAAAAAAACGGCAAACCTTTATCTGAGCTTGCCCCTTCGCTGCTCAGTGACAAAGTAAGCCTACGTCACAATCTTCGTAGCACTTGAAAAACAAATTTGTTAGCACTGGATTCATGTTTTAAGATAACTGTTCTAAAATCAGGTCACAGGATGGGGGTCAATGAGGAGAAAGGAATGACATAAATGATATGGACAATGATAGAGCCAAAAGAAATATTAGCACATAGCAAATTGTTTGGTCAAAATGTCAAAGGAGATAGACACTTATCCATATGGCCGCAAGTGTTTTAAGACTTTTTTAATATATACTTGTGACTGTACCACCAGATGTATATGGTGCTGAATGCTATATTGCTTACATTGGCACATGCTTTGTTTAGTCCAAGTCAGAGGAAGCTGATTCTCTGTGCCAGGACAGTAAAAGAGATGCAGTGGTGAGCATCCTCTTTGGGTAAGAAGGTTTAGCCTTTGATACTGATTATGCTGTCCAACTGTCCCAGAGTAAAATACACTAGATGTTCAGTGATCTATTTTCTTTTCTGCACCGTGGGAGTGCTTCTTGTGTTGGGCTAGTGACGGGTGCCAGAGAGTGCACCCTTAGTTCCTGTAGCAGTACCCAATGTTTTCTGTGGACATTTGTGGGGATCTATGGATTGTTTCAGGATAGAGTGAACTTCATTCTGTACTTGGATAAGTCATATTCCATTCCTCCCACACTTGTTCAAAGATTAGATGTTTGGCAATCACAATTTCCTCTACCTTTGAATCATCCTGCTCCCCTGTTCTATAGATATCTGCAATGATATAAACTGTGGCCTCATCAGTGCTTAGTCTGCTGGGGCCAGTCCTGAAGACATTTACAAACTCATTTTAGATAGGGATCTGTACATATTATTTATAGAGATATGGCTGAAGACTGTGAGACACTTTTAATCATGTGGCCTTCCCTGGTTATTAGAGCTGCATGTTTGGTGTGCAAGGGTATCAAATGAGGCATTCTACCAAACTGATCAGTAACCCTTAAAGGGAAAGATGGCAGTTGAAATGTTACCCTTCTCCTTCGGCTTATCATTCAAAGAAACTTTCATTGGCTTTTTGGTTAGTTGCATACCTGGCTTATCCGTTAAGTAGTATCAATTTCTTGATCTTACTACCATAACTATGTTGGTGTAATGGTTATGGTGCTGGGTGATTTCAACATGCCAGTGTACACTAATTATTCTGCTTCTTTGCGAGGCTTGTTACACATTTTTTTAATTGGGTGTTTCACAGCACCTTCATTTTCTGTCAGACCCCACAGCACAGAATAGCTACTTCGCTTCAACCTTGGTGGTTGAGGTCATTTGTCATTGATATGCTGGGGTCCATGCTAGTATGGCGCTGCAAACTGGGCCAAGTACATCCCTTTTTGCCCTTGACCGTCAGGGTAGGAAGGAGAACCAGTCAAAGACGTCTCAGAGACGTAGAGTGGGGAACAAGAGCTCAGAATTAAAAAATCAACCAACATTCATAACAACATATTGTTCAGAACAGTGCTTATCTATTTTGTTATAAATGGAATCTCACATCAAAACAAAATACTGCAGAAATCAACATGAATCACAATTACAGGGTTGTAATCTCAGGATTATCAGTAAGGTGCCACACACCTCTTAATGCTTTATCTAGGGTCCTCAGAGATGGTCTCCCTTTCTGAACAGGAATTCCTGCTCAACAGCATGACTTTTTCAGCACTAAGTAAGTAGCATCTGGGTCAATTCATCAGCAGCAATATATATTTGGCAATTACGGCTTCCATGCCGATTAAGTTCCAGCTTCAGCAGGGACACTGCTCCTCTTCTTCCTCACTGGCCGTGGCATCACTGATTCGTGATCCCATTTTGGGCAGCCAGATGACACTTTCGGACCCATACTTGCAAAGTCTTCGACCAGTTCACACAAGAATCACTTAGAGATTGGGGATTCATGGTTTCCTCTCCTTGCAAAGTCACTCCTACTAAAGCATAACTCCCTCTCCTTCCTGCTCTCAGTAGGAAGGTAGGCAGGCTTCTACGTACCAGGCAGACCCTCTCCTCTTCCAGCAGAAAGTGCAAGCTTTAGGTGATGTCCTCCCACCTGTAGGGAGACTAGCTGTTAGGCAGACATCTGCCTTGGTCACACAGTTAATCCTTGAGGACTCTGTGGAGCAGTCCCTTCTTTGAGCATGACTAACTTGGAACTGGGCCAAAGTGGGGTGTTTAGGATACTACTTTTATACACATTTTCCAGACAGGAGATGTGGGTCCAAGGCTTCGAATCTGGTTTGTGATGGTGGCTCTCTTTCAAATGTATTTTTCTGCCTTTTATTCAGACACAGCCTTTGTGCAAGGTGATGGTTCTCACAGAAAGTAGCAGTGGAGCTGTTTCCAAGCAGGAGTATCAAAAACAAGGATAGAGTGTAAGATCTCTCCACCATGCTGTCATCAGCCTACTTGAACAACAGAAGGTACACACCCTCTCCTCACCACTGCCATCTACCAAATGGCAGCACTAAGAAAGAACTAATCAGCAACCCTTTGCTAACAAGGTCCTCCTTGATTCTCTAAAGGTAGCCCTGTCTCTGTCCTCATCACCTCAGTGTTTGGCTCTCACCTCTCCAGCCACAGGGATGTATATAATACCTTTCCACTGTCAGAGGAGAGATGTCCATTTATCATGCTATACCAAAAGCATTCAAAATGAATACCACTGGTCTTAATATGCAGACTCTCAAAACACACAGAGTCCTGCTACCATACATGTGCTACAGGCACTTGACACACAAATGGAGTGGCAGTGCAAGGTACATGGAGTGGCAGTGCAAGGTTTTTGGTTTCGTATAATAGCAGAACTTTACACAAGAGGAACCAGTAAGCGTGTCTCTCCTTCACACAGGAAAAAAAGTCTGGTCAAACCACTGATTCACAGTACGCGGTATGCTGCTACCTCTGCTTTATGTGATGCTTCCAGGGTATGGGCAATAGTCCACTGCCCACTATGAGGGCACACTTTCTTCATCCCTTTATGCGCAGAAGAGGTTCTGGACCTCACATTACCATGGGCAGGCCTGAGCCCTTGCACACATGTACATTAGCATAACTCCAGGGGTAACCAGAAAGTCAGTACACCAGGTTCACATGCAGTCGGGCACTCCGGGGAGGAGGACATGCCTGTTTACCATGCAGGGGACATTTCTGTTTCAATACTTTCCTTCCCAACAGCTTGAGAATATTTTGGACTTATTGGCTCATTTAAAGTTTGTTGGACCAGTTGCCAAACCACTAGGGTGGCAGATGCCTGCCACAGTCAGTTGTGCGTTAGTGTGCCTGCTTAATCTAAAGTTTCACTATGTCACAGTGTTTTCACTAAAAGTGCATGTGCTAAAAATGTAAATCTGGATGGGCTGTCTTGTTATGCAGCTGGTCCAGTATTGATTGGATGCATCTCCCAAAAGAAAGTCTTGTTTCAGCTAAAACCAAAAATCGATGTTCCTGATGTGCAGGAAGTTTTCTCCCAGTATGTGTGAAGCAGTGGTGACTCTTCTTGCCGAGGACTACCATGCATCACACCTAAATAGAGTGGGCGTGCAAATGTAATAGATCTGCTGGTCTGGCTAACTAAGTGTTTCCCACACTGGAGCCAAATGAAGCTCTGACATCTTGATCCATCAGTTTTACCATCTGTGAATGAAAGATAATAGACAACCTCCATTTTACAGTATATATCCTGGTTCCTTCACATTCTAAATCCTCTTAATAATTGTGAAACATTTGGGTCTTAGAACGATCCTGGTGTAGCCTGTGACCTGGTATTTTTAACAACTTATCACAGATGAGGTGAGATGTGGCGAGGGGCTTAGCAAGAATACCCTAGTGCCGTTCTTTGTTAAAGTGGGACAAAGATCTTGCCTGACAAAACATTTTTTTCACATATCCGCCCAAGACATTAAAGACTTTGCTAACATCTCTTTGTGTGTTCAGTTATGTCAGTTAACTAAGGAATTCATTTAGAGAATGGCTGACTACGAGAAGCCCTGTAAATTGAATTTTAGAGATGGTGGAACTGCTCATTCACCATTGGTGGAACTCATAGCCCCTTCACCACAGTGTCATCACATTTCATTCATAGGTTATCTGATCTATTTAGGAAGGTTTTCAATGCATAATCTCTTTGCTTAGGTCCACCAGGGCCCTAACACACCTGGGGCACATTGTTCTTTTCCCTTGAAAAAGAAAATAGAATGCAGAGCAGACTAGAAAAAGATGGTGTCTGACAACACATTGGCCATTGCACTTTCAACAAAGCAATGCCCTCCTGGCATGCTTGGATCTCTTTGCACGGAGGGGAGGGTGTTGCTAGAGGACAGATGCAAATATTTGTAAAGACTTGATGACTGGCAGGTGACCTTTCAGGGTCTAAATGTCCCCTAAAGTTGTGCATCATGCTTGTTACTATACTAGCCTACAAGTAAAAGACTCAGGCACAGTTTTAGGGATACATTTTCCCCTACATTGAACAATCCTAATTGGGTTCATACAAGCAGTAAAAAGAAATGGAGAAGTCACAGTTGGGATGATAAGGGTGCTATATGTAAACCACAGCTGAAAATATTCCACTATAATAGAATAGGAGTTAAACTTTTGAGGAGGCATGATCCACGTCCTTACGAATATTTATAGGCCTCTTACAGCTGTCAGAGAGGCCCATCGCTACCATTTTTAAATTGCAATATTATGGGCAATTTGTTCTACATAAAATTAGGTTGCCTTAAATCTGAAACATTAGGCAATTCTGCAGGCAACCAATTACCCTCACTTCAAGTTTGAAAGTACTACTAAAATGGGCATCTGTGCTTACTTTGGCAAAATAAATACTCTAAACTACCTTATAGTCCAATATTTGAAAAATTTCTCCATTAACAACGCGTTTGTTAACCCAGTAGGTCTAACAGAAATACTGTAAGTAACAATAGTGACCCAGCTATAGCAATACTTTCATATCAACAATTGCCCTTTCCCTATACAGTTGGATTCCCATTTTTGCTTGATCTCTCTGCAGCAGTCAACACAGTAACTAATGTGAATGATCCTCCTCACTTGTGTAGGCAACCCCAAGTGGTCCAAAAAGAAAAAATACCACAAATTGGTATGAATATTTCCTTTCACTCAGATTTCAGAGAGGATCATTGGGAACCTATCTCTCAAATGGGAGTTCCAGTAGGCTTGCCTTTATCACCACAGATATTTCAAGTATATTTGATACCCTCATTTAATATCTTAGGGAACACCAAAGTAGAGCTCAATCTTGAGCTAATGCTGCACAATTTTACTTTTAATTTTCACAGGACAGGTCCTCAGCACCTGAACTACAACATATCCTACACAAGATGGATTCGTGGATTCAAAATAATTATCTCCAGTCTCCACTAAGGTCAAGAACCTTGGGATACACTATGACTTTAATATGACATTTATTGTGTGGGCTGCAGTGGTAGTTTGACGGTGCTACCACCAGTTCACTAAATAGATATATGATATGCCTCTCCCTTTAGGCTCTCATAAATCCTTAGTGGTGGGAGCCTCAGCCACATTCAAGTTGGACTGTAGCAATAGTATAAATGCTTTTTTGATCTCTTTGCTCTGGAATTGTCAGCCTGCTGAAATCCACCACCTGTCCACATTACCCACCTTTGGAAAATCTTGAAACACCACTTATTTTAGAAAATCTAATAAGGTCCACACCAAGAACCCTGTTCTTGGTGTAGTGTGTACTAAATGTATTCTAATTAGTGTACTAATGAATCTATTTTTTTCAGGCTTTTTTATCTATATAGTACATCACTAGTTATTATTTCACTAATAGAAGTGCTTAAATTGTAGCAACCCTTCTGCCAAAGAATCTATCCTTTGACTCTGATGCCCTTTCTCAGGATTGCCTTACTTCTGAAAATGTGGAAAAGATGCGGATGAAGCAGCTACATGGACAGCCACCTCCGCCTGCAAGGCAGGGAATCTGGATTTTGCTATATGAAATGAAAGGGTAAAGAATTGATCATAGTCAATACATTGATCAAACCTAAACCCACAGGTGGCTTAGTTCCATTATTCATGGAAAAACCAGGCGAGCAAACAAACAATATATATGTATTTAATTATTTGTAACATAAATAAAACATTAGGAAAATAAGATGCATTTATATTAAATAGAACGCCACTCAGTTGAGGCAGATCTGCCAAATTTGACTGGCACCACCTCTCCCCCGTAGAACCTGCAGCCTCGGCAGGTATAAAATAAATGTATAACTCTAAGCAAGCGAGGGGTGAACACAATTTTCAGTAAAGCAATCCATAAATTTGGTTAATCACTCTGAAATGACCAACACGTTTTTCATATGTCTGTTGTTTCCTCAGGGCTTAATACACACTTCCAGAAAGTTACTCAGTTCGCGTTTGCAAGATATTCATGTCTTCAAAGGTTTATGTAACGCGGGTTCAAGAAGTCATAACTATAAAAAAAATATTGTATGTTTGCATGCGTGTACTACAAAAAATCCTGGCATAGCGCCACTCAGGAAAAGTGACCTGACTTTGCTAACCAAGCATACACAAAGAATACCATGCCCTATGAATTTTTATGCCTATGTTTATTTGATGCCGCGTTCTACAGTAATATAAAAAAAATCAAGAAAAAACGTCTCACCTAGCAAATGGTGGCATGTTTAATCACTGTTGTTTTTTCTCAGCCCAGTAGCACAATACGCTAGGGTGGGGATCAACTGCTTCCAGGAGCTCTTATATATTCATAACTTTTGGCCATTTCTCAGAGGTCCAGTTATAGATTAAAAATGGTTATGGATTTACCCAAATAACTTTGTTTGTGGGAACCCTTACCACAATTAAAGCCAAAAAATGTGGATGCTTTCTAGGAATCCAGTGATTCCAGCATCTCTAGTCTGCCATCATTTTTCAGCTGATTCGCATATGCCCAAATGGGTCACTTGGCCTTCTTTAGGGCACCTAGACCTCCCTGTCTACCCTCAACTATGTATAGGCAAATTGTGAATGTAAGGAGGCATAAGGCTTCCTGTATTCTTAGTGATCCAGAATAGCATTCATAATTAAAAAACATTGTTAGGCATAAGTAATTATATACTGCAAGCTTTTGTGGGCACTAAACCTCATTTGTGTTTATTTCAAAACATACACAAACTTTGTGCTCAATAAAGTGAGACCCACCTCTATTTCAAACAGTACATGGCTTGCTAATAAAGACACTCCTATTGCATATATTCACACAGTAGGTAATACCCATGGGGTGAGATATATGGTCACTACGTTGCATCAGTTTTTATTCTTACCTAACTTAGGTTTCTATGGCCCCCATGGGCTCTGAGAGGAGTAGACACTTCTCTGTAGTCAAACTCATGGGAATGATTTATGTGATTGAAAGTTAGTCTCTACCAAATGCCTTTGTGTGTTGTATCTAGTAAGAATATATAAACATTGAGGTACCCTTGTTACGTATCGCTCATGGCTAATTATGTTTTTTTTATCAACAGAGAGGCTATCTCTCTTTGGAGAGGTTCAAATCCATGTATATTAGTGTGTTGTATCTATAACCAGACAATCTTTCACACTCACACTGGTGATCAACAACCCCTGATTGGTTCCATGGGGCTTGTGTTGTGTCATTTTAGCAACATGTAATCACATCTTCTCTGGCATTTGTTCTCCCCAATCTTGGTTTGTGTTCCTTTTCCTTCCTCTCCCTCTCCTCCTTCCTAAAAAGGATGCCTGTGTGAGTACTAATCAAAGTTTGGTGCAGGTGGCATCTGTTCATAACTAGTAAAGGGTTGACAATCCAAAGAACTGGGGGAGATGATACATATGGTTTTTGCCATCTCCTGCGGCCTTCATTGCAGGGTTTATGTTGTGGTTTACCCTCTTGATCCTCACACTAATCTGAATCTGTTGCTGTATTCTCCCTTGAGAATCCATCTCCTGATGAGTCATCAGACTTGAGGTTGGTTATTGGCTGGTAACTACTTGTTGAGTGGGTGGGATACTCCTTCCAGTAGAAATTTCTACGGTTATTTTTGGAATCTGTTTATTTTTGTTTGTGTCAATAATTCTGTATATTCATTAATTGTTTAATGGTTTCAACTAGATTCTTCTTAGAAACTGTGATGGATACCTGGGTCTTCAATTATATTTTCCTCGTTTTCATCTTAACAAGGATAGTGTCCAAATGTTGCTCGTTTAGCAGTTTGTATAATTAAAACCAGCCAATCTCAGGTATATTTCCATGCAGTCACTGACCATTCTTTTCATAAATAAGGATCTTCCTGGAACATGCAAGGTTCATTAGATACAATCAGCCATCTTGGTGTGGCATTTCCTTTTAAATACTCTTTCATGATCGCCTTATGCAGTAGTGTTTTTACTTGGGTCTTCTTAAGGTCATGCAGTGTTTCCCAATTGTTACTATTCGTTGAAGTTTGATTTAGTGTGGCTTCCCCAATCAATGATGGTACTGCCAGAATAGCTTAGATGGTCTCATCGTCAAATGACAGGCCTTCTGCCGTCTTACTTAAATATTCAGACCGAATTTCTGTGTACCAAAGTTACTTAACCGACCCTTCTAGTGCTTTGAGTCACTAACTCTCACAGCAGCAAGCTGCTCAACCCTACACAATCAATGGAGAATGAGAGGTAATGAGGCCTTTGCAAATCCTCCCAATACAATCCAAACGTATGCAAAGAATGCAGTGTCCTATGAATGTTTATGCCTATGTTGATTTAATGCCTTGTCCTACATGAATATAAAAATGTTAAGCAAAAAGCCTCACCCATCAAATGGTGGTATGCTTCATCACTGGTGCTTTTTCTCACCCTAGTTGGACAATACAGATAGAGTGGGCTCAACGCTTCTGGGAACTCTTATATATTCTGGGCATTTCCTGAAGGGAAATTGGCTCCTTGACCATGATGGAATCTTGTCAGGACAACCAAGGTCAATATGTAGTGATCTGAGGGAGATGGGGCTCAACACAGCTGACATTAGTCAATTGCTATGTCTCAAATGTTGATGACCCTGGGTTTTTCTATGCACTATATGGAAAGGTGCTGTACACTAACCCCTGCTCACTGCCTTGGCGAGCAGACTTTAACTGCAGTGTAGACGTCTACGTAGACAGGTTCCACTCTTTCCTCAGGGGAGGCTCTCTGGCTGGCATTGATGACCGTGTGCTGGTGAACGTCTTGAGACCGCACAACCCCCAGCTGCAGGAAAGGCACCTTTTATTTAGTGGTTCATAGCACATGGTCTGCTGGCTCTCCACAGGGTATTTGGACCCATGGGCAGTGAACATATGTCATGTTTCTGATGGATACATTTACCTGTGGATTCCTCACCTTTTGAATACTCCCAACGCGCCAGCATTCAACGGACATCTTTTCTTTCCAGCTCTCCACGTCACCGATGGTGTCACAATGGAATGGCTCCGTACGCTACTCAGTCTGACATCATCGGAGCCAAAAGAAAACCTCACTGGCGTGCTGATGTCAGTTCCCTTTTTCCACACCTTTGACGCCAACAGTTTTTCTACCTCTCCAGGTGTTACACTGTATCGAGGGAGCTTCATAGTGGAGTTTTCTTCGTGCTACAATGTCTCCATCGAAGAAGTCCTACCTCTGGTGCCTGAATTCAGACCACAATGTTGGGGAATGCTCTTCTTGCCAGAGTATGAACCTGAAGGCACTGAAGGAAAGGGAAGCAAAACTGTTCCTGGCAAAGGGTAAAAAAGAGAAGCGGGCTGTTGAAAATCCAGGCCTCAAGAGGTGTCGTCGTCCAACAGGTCATCGAGGTTGCACAAGAAGCGTCCTTGTCACAGCTCTTGATGTTGCTCTTACCAAGATGCTAGACCGAGGTCTTTGTCGCCGGCTTCCAAGTCTCAGCATCCTTAGACCTGGGAGGTGAGTCCTACCTTATCACCTCCACAACTGAAGTTGCCTGAGATGCCACCAGTGCAGTCTTTGGCAGACCAGGAGATTGATGAGCAGGAATCTAGTCAGCACCTGCCTCCACAGGAATATCAGGTTTTTTTTCTGGATATTGAGATGGATCCATCTGTTTTCTTAAATGCAATGTATAGCATTTTCAACAAGGCGAATGACCCCTGCTGGTGTATCTGCGGGTTCCACAGGTCCGTTGGCCTTTAATCTTGGAGGCTCCCTGGTGCCAGGATATTGATGAGCAGGAATCAAGTCAGCCCCAGCCTCAACAGGAATTTCTGTTTTTTCTGGCTCGGATCCATCTGTTTTCTTAAATGCTATGTTTAGCATTTTCAACAAGGCAATGACCCCCACTGGTGCCCCTGCGGACCCCACTGGTCCTTTGGCCTTTAATCTTGGAGGCTTCCTGGTGACATATAAATAGGCTCCTTTCATGCCTTTTCTGCCCATGGCTTCATCACCTTCGGGGATGGCGGCACTGATACCGGCATCGGATAAATCTTGTCTGGCGTAGAGTCATTCTACTTGTCTTCGGAGTAATATCCCAGCACCGGCTTCACCGGCACCATAAAAGACATTCTTGACATCGGCACACTCACTATCAACGCCCTGCCTGGAGTCTAGATTGAGATCTAGAAGGGATGACTTGACACTTTTCGAGGAGCAACAATACTGGGAAGAGTAGCAAGACCTCGAGAAAGGAGAGATTTCTTTACCCTCTTAAGGCTTTGAAGATAGTGAGGTGGCTAGTTGCCTGGGCACTTCTCTGGAGTGAGAGTTATCATCACCTGGGGGAATCCCACCTCAGGAGGTAACTATTTGTCATGGAGCAATCAGGAAGGCAGCTGAACTATTGGATTTGCCATAACCCACATCGGCGTTTCCATCTAACATAGTGACTGAGGTTCTTCACTCCTCATCTGCTACATTAGAACCTCTGCTGCCATTTAATGAGGCATTGACTGAGCCAGTCCTGGACCTGTGGCTGTAACCTGTAACTACATTTTCAAAAGTAATTGCCAGGAGATATAGGGCTGCACCATGTGACCTGCAGTTTCTTAGGTAGTGCCCGACCCCTAAAAGTCAGGTGGTCCAGGCTTCTTGTTCATCAAAGGCTGCTCCTGGTTCCTTCCCTACAATTCCAGCAGATAGGGAATCACGCTGTATGCAACAATCTGCTAAAAAGATATTTTTCTCGGTTAGCATGGCATTAAAATCAGTAAAATGCTACATGTGTGTTGGGCAGATATATCCATGCACTAATGGACTCAGCCTAGGAGGTGGTTCCCAGACTGCTGCAGGATCTGCAGGAACATGTTAAGGAGTTGCTTCAGGATAGTCAAGCGGCAGCTAAGCAGGTCACTCAATCGGGCCTAGATACAGCAGACTCTGTTGCCGGAGCCTTGGGGACATTGGTGACAACCAGAAGGCAGGCATGGCTTGGGGTGGTCGGGGTACTTCCCTGATGTACAGTCCACCTTAATGGACCGCCCTTTTGACGGTTCCAAGTTGTTTGGAGACAAGGCTGACTCAGCATTAGAAAGATTCAAGGAGAGTAGGGCCCTGCTTAGTCATTAGGACTTCAGACACTCTCCTTGTCCTATAGACCTTTCCATAGGTGTAGGGGGTTTGGGTGCAGCTCCTCCTTTCATGGCAGGCAGCAATTCTAGGGTAAATCGCCTGCCAACCCCCTCTATAAATCCTGCAGAGGTTGTGGGAGACAGGCAGCGTGGTGCCGTCTAGCAGCTTTCCTCAAGTTAATCATCCACTAGAAACCTTTCAGGAAACCAGCCACATTTCTCTTCCCTTTCGTCAGCTTGTGTTGCTGGTAGCGGGGAGGTTAATTCATTTTCTCCAAGAGTGGGAGTTAATAACATCATGCTCTTGGGTGTTAAGCATTGTAGGAAAAAGGTATGCTCTTCCCTTTCAGGAGTTTCCCACTCCCTTCCCTCTCCAGGATACTTTTTGTTCGGAAGCTCATTTGCTGTTGCTTCAGCAGGAGGTACAAAATCTACTTTTAAAGGGCGCAGTGGAGTTGGTTCTGGAGCAGGAAAAGGGTCAGGGATGTTATTCAAGATATTTCCTGATCCCCAAGAAAGATGGTTTTTGAGGCCCATCCTGGACCTGAGGATTTTGAATTGGTTCCTCAAACAGGATTAATTCAAAATGCTGACCTTAGCTCAGATGCTTTTTGTGCTGGACAAGGAGGACTGGATGGTTTCTATTGACTTGCAGGATGCGTGTGTTCACATCTCCATTCTGCAGTCACACAGGAAGTATCTCCAGTTCATGGTAGGGACACAGTACTACCAGTTTGCTGTCCTTTATTTTGGTCTTACTTCCGCACCTCGAGTCTTCATAAAGGTATTGGCAGTGGTTGCAGCGTATCCCAGAAGGAGGGGAACATTAGTATTTCCTCACCTGGACATTTGGTTGATCAAAGCCAAGTCTCCAGAGTTGGTGATGCATCATTTGCAGGTTACAACCCAGTTGTTGTTCAACCTGGGCTTTTCGTTAAACGTGCCCAAGTCTCACCTGGAGCCATCTCAGCACTTCCTGTTCATAGGGGCAGTACTGGATACCACACTGAATCATGCATTCTCTCCTCCTGAGAGTATTTGGGACATTCAGGCTATGATTCAAATGATTCAGAATGGAGCAGTTGTACCAGTCCTATGCCTGCTCGGTCTGTTGCCTTCCTGGATTCTGTTGGTCACTCACGCACGTTGGCACATGAGGGCTGTCCAATAGTTCCTTTGCAAGCAGTAGTTTCAACACAATGGAAATCTTAAGGAGTCAATAGCAGTCTCCAGAGACACTGCAGTGGATCTTCGATGGTGGAGTGTTGACGGTAACCTATCACAATGGAGACCGTTTTGTCTACCTACTCCGCTGACCACAGCAATTACGGATTCTTCCACTGTAGGTTTGGGGAGCACATCTGGAGGATCAGGAGATCAAGGGAGTTTGGTCTCTGGAGGAACAGATGTTTTACATCAATCTGTTGGAATTACGAGCGATACGTCTGGCTCTCAAGGCCTTCCTTCCTTCCGTTCGCAGTCAGTCGGTTCAAGTCCTGACAGACAACACTATCGTGATGTGGTACATCAACAAACAGGGAGGAGTCTGGTCATATCTTCTCTGCAGCGAGGTTCTCAACTTACATGCTGACAGTCTTAGCCGGCACTTTTCAGCCGAACACGAGTGGCGGCTCCACCTGGAGGTGGTTTTTCACATCATCTAGTTATGTGAGATGCCTCAGATAGACCTGTTTGCAACTAACTAGGATGTGGACTGCCCATCTTTCTGCAGCCTCCAGTTTCCGATGCAGGAGCTTTGGTGGACGCATTTCAGTTGAGCTGGAGCAACTAGCTGCTTTACGCGTTTCCTCCCATATCCTTGATTCCTCACTTTTTGAGGAAGATTCGCCAAGACAGGGTCCAACTTACATTAATAGTCCCGGATTGGCCAGTTGGGTGTGGTACACACACCTTCACCTGTCTCTGTGCCTTCCGTTCCGTCTTCCTCACGGGGCAGACCTCCTCTCACAGTCACAGGAGGAGGATCTACACCCCCCACCTCTAGAGATGGCATCTACATGTCTGGATATTCGAAGGGGCAATCTGAATTCCTTTTCTTTTCCCCCAGAAGTAGTGAATGTTATTATCAGCCAGGCAACACTCCACCAAAACTGTCTATGCTGGTAGATGGGCCAAGTTTGTTGAATGGTGTGAGGAGAGGCACGTTGATCCTTTTAAGGCCCATTTGTCCAATGTTTTACTATTTGCTCTCTCCTTGGCACAACAAGGTTGCATAGTTGCGACAGTGTTTAAGTCGCCTATAGTTCTAAGGTTTCTTAAGGGTTTGACTAATAGGTTTCCTCTCTCTCCGTTTATAATGCCTCAGTAGGATTAAATTTAGTTTTAACATATTGGATGGGTACACCGCTTGAAACATTGCATAGTTGCCCATTGAAGCTCCTTACATTTAAAACAGTTTTTCCCATACCAATTACGTTGGCTAGGCATGTTAGTGAGCTGCACGTTATGAGTGTAAAACCCCTGTTTACCACTTTCCATGCCAACAAGGTGGTTTTGAGAACCAGGGCTGCTTTCCTGCCAAAGGTGGTGACTCATTTCCATTTGGGGCAGTCCATCACCCTTCCGTCCTTTTACTCTCGTCCCCATCCCTCTAAGGAGGAGAAAAGGCTACACCTTTTGGATCCAAAGAGAGAGTTGAGCTTCTACGTGGATGGGATGAGAGAGTTTAGGACGGATGATCAGCTCTTTGTTGGCTACAAGGGCAAGATGCAGAGCAAGGCCGTCCACAAAAGAATGCTATCAAGGTGGGTCATTCTTTGTGTTAAAATTGGTTATGCACTGGCAAAGAAGAATCCTCGCGAGGGTATGAGACTAGAGCTAAGTCTACTACTTATGCTTCTGCTTCGGCTAGAGGTGTGCCTGTTGATATCTGTAAGGCAGCAACTTGGCCTTCCCTCCACACTTCCACAAAACATTACTGCTCGGACTTGGCAGTGAGGAGGGATGGACATTTTGCCTGTTCAGTGCTGCAGGACTTCTTGGTGTAGCCTGGCAGGTTCCAACCTCCGAATACAGGACTGCTTTGGAATTCTATTCAAAAGATGAGGAATCCACAGGTGGATGTATCCATCAGAAAAACAAGTTACTTACCTTTGGCAATGTGTTTTCTGGTGGAAACAATATCTACCTGTGGATTCCTCACTGACCCACCCGCCCCCCGTTGCCTGTCTGGTTATGCCAAGAACTAAATTGCTTGTTTATTATTATATATATGTATATATCTGACAAGGGGTATATACAGAATGTTTGTTTGTATTAGGATGTGTGTGTATATATGTATGTATGTATGTATATATATATATATATATATATATATATATTCATTCTTATATTGAGTTTGCATATGTTGTGCTTGTGATGTTGGTGTTCACCTGTTCGCCTCGAAGGTACGGTAAAAAGCTGTGAGTGAAACTGATGTCAGCACGCCGGCAAGGACTTCTTATGGCTCCGATGACATCAGACAGAGTCGCGTGCGGAGCAGTTCCATTGTGACGTCCTCGTTGATGTGGAGAACTAGAAAGAAAAAATTCAGTCGAATGCTATTGCATTGGGAGAATTCAAGGGTGAGTAATCCACCAGAAAAAGCGTTACCAAAGGTAAGTAACTTGTTCATTTGTAACCTCCAAATCACTCCCTGATACTGTTGTGCTTGCAGATTCCTGGACACTCGGTGAAGGTGATACGCTGGCATCTAAATGCAGAAGCTCGTTTAGATGACTTCTTTGAGGACAAGCTGTGTAATGCCATTACTGAATATTTCCAGATGAAATTGGGGTAGATGAAGGACATGAGTACCGTCTGGGAGGCCTTCAAAGCCACCATACAGAGATTCTGTATTTCCTAACATAATGGTATCCAGAGATCTCTGAGGGCACACTTGTGCAGACTAGAGCAGGAACTTGAAGGAACTCTGCAGACAGTGGACAAAGCTTAAGTCCGGAAAATTATAAATTGAATACATCCTATGCAATCAAGCCCGATTATAATAAATTTGATTAGGTATTTTGAATTGTGCCAGGCGGAGCCGGGATTTTATTGCAACTTCTTGAGGATGCATTAAGGATGTCACCCAGTCAGTGTCATACATCTACCCACGGTCTATTACCCACTTCTCACGTAGTTTATCTAAGGTATCACTAGGTATCAGGGATGTTGTTATTAATGGTTGTATAAGTAAATGAGATCTAACAGCTAATTTCCAATCTATATCGTACCACGCTAGAGAGTGCACTGGTGGCAGTGCATGCTATGCTTGCTACATAGGAGGAGGAGACAGTGCTGAAAATATCAGAGGCAGTAGTCCTTCTGTTTTGTGCAAATGGACATGATCTCCCCAAATAGCAGGCTTTGAATAATTCACTATAAAATATTGCAGTAAGCATACCATACCCCATAACCCCACATAGATTAGTGCCTCTGTGAAACCTCTGTGCCAGATGTGGCCAACCAGAGCGAACTTTCTGCACTTGACGTGGTCCTGTAATCCAATTCAAGCATACTGGGAGGAGGGATGGTTGCACTCTCTAGAATGATAGTTTGTGAAGTGCCTAGGGACCCAAGGATCTCAGCGCTGCTCTCTGAATGGCAAATCCCGATGGCCTACATACAGTATAGAGGGCTAGCCCTGCTACAGGCCCGAAGGATGATGGAATGCTGCTGGGTCGGGGGGAGATCTCCAAAATATAAGGAACACCTAGGTTCGGCTTGCGGCAAGCAGAAGGGGCGGGTGAATTAAAATAACATTTTAAAGAACTCTGTTGCTGGGCTGGAGAGAGCCTACTACGCACTTGTGTTTGGCCAGCCCGAGACGGCTGGCCAACCACACATGCGCTCTGAGGGGGAGTGTGGAGCTCTCCCCCTCAGTGCTCGTCACCCTTGTGGCCCGCCCCTTGAAAAGAAAACAATAATAAACAAAGTTTATTATCATTTTCTTTTAAAGGTTTTTCAGCTGCTGGCTGGGGTGCAAACCTTCTCCACCTTGATTGAGGAGCCGCCCCTGGGAACTCCACAAAGCATTACTATATTATAATAGTAATTAATGGGGGAATGTAATAAAACCAACAGGGAACGAATAGCTGTTGTTACAGCAAATTTTGAGTTGAGTTGTTGGAGAGTGTCATTGTTGCTTTGTAGATTGCCAAAACCAAGTTCCTGAAACATCTTTGAACCAGTTACAAATATGGGGCAATCAGGGTAATAAGCTACTGAGCTACAAAGCTACTGATGATATATGCTATGATCTCTTCAGCAAGGTCCCTGGTTTAAGCATGAACAAGAAATACTGTCTGAATATAGAATACTCTAGCTCTAACCAGCCTTCATGTGTGCTCAAAATTGAGTGAAGACACACAGAAAAGGGTATAGCACTAGCATTGAGAACGTTTGGTAATATATACACTAATTAAATACAAATACTTATTTTCAAGTGGATTTTCCATGCCATGTTGTGTGTTATTTTAACCCAATAAAGGTTCAGTCTGTTACCCATGAGTGAAGAGAAAGGTAGACTGATGCAGCACTGGCAAAAGCTCCTGTCTGGTGTTTAGTTGTTTGTAGTGAGTAGCCTGAAATATATATTATTGTAGTAGGGGCAACATCTACAGAGTTGTGCATATTATCGCGGGTATAATAGTAACAGTTATTATTAGAAGTATCTTTTACATTGCAATGAATAGAAAATGCAGCAGATACACATATAAACTTAGTAAAAAAAAGTAAATTATATTGAAACTCTGTAAACCCTTGAGAACAAAACATGATACTGTTGTGTAGAAATGTTATTTGAATGTTATTTGAAATAAGAATAAGCCTCTTTGGAAAATGCCTTTGTTAATTTAACTAGTGTGCCAGTGCTGATTTTGAAAGCAATTTCACAAGCAAGAACAATGTACATCAAAGATGTAGCCGGTTCCCTGAGCTCTCGCGCTTCTCTGATACCGGTGTCTCTTTGCCAAGGACATCAAGAACCAGAATGCAACAAATTATTTGCCTGAATTGGCTAGTCCCCAAGTCTCAAAACAGCAGTGTTATCTTGTGAGGAAAGGGTAATCCCTGGGGAAGAAGTAGTTTGGGGCAGAGCAGCTGAGGAACCGGAGGAGTGATCGGGGCTGGACCGGCCCAGCCAGGAGACACCAGGAGACGGTTTACTCACCGCTACAACCGCCTGTGGCATTGCCAGCTAGCCGGTGTTGGTGTCGGAGTCACTGCCAGGGCCCGGCTGGGGCCGGACGAGGGGGCGGAGCGGAGCAGAGTTGAGCCAGCGCGACCTGCAGAGGCTGCAGCAGCTTGAGTAATAAAACTCAGAGAGGTGGCTGGGGCTGCCGAGATTTGACCCAAGGTTTACGGGGTCCACAGAGACACAGCACTCGAGGAGAAGGGGCGATAAGCGGTTATTCCCCCACCGCACATCCATTTCCACCTGGTTGCCTACTTGCCACACATTTTTGCTGTGTCTTCTGCTCCTTTTGGTACCTCCAATCTCTGCGTGCTCCGTTTGCTCAGAGTGCTTCCCTTCTCATCGGCCTGCCTGCCCGATGATTGGTGGATACATGGAAAAGGAGTTTAAAAGAGCCACAAAGATATAAAGACACAAAGACATCAGACACTAAGGCGGTCATTCTGACCGCCATATGGCCGCGGCCATTCTAGCTTTCCCGCTGGGCCGGTGGGAAAGGCCCTGCAACATAGAAGCCGGCTCCGAATGGAGCCGGCGGTGTTGCAGGGGTGCGACGGGTGCAGTTGCACCCGTCACGATTTTCACTGTCTGCTAAGCAGACAGTGAAAATCATGCTGGGGCCCTGTTAGGGGGGCCCTGCACTGCCCATGCCAGTGGCATGGGGGGTGCAGGGGCCCCCAGGGGCCCCACGACACCCGTTCCCGCCATCCTGTTCCTGGCGGTAAAAACCGCCAGAAACAGGGTGGCGGGAAGGGGGTCGGAATCTCCATGGCGGCGCTGCTTGCAGCGCCGCCATGGAGATTCAGCCCAGACAGGGGAAATCTGGCGGAAAACCGCTGGATCCCCTTTTCTGACCGCGGCTTTACCGCCGCGGTCAGAATGGGCAGGGAAGCACCGCCAGCCTGTTGGCGGTGCTTCCGTGGTCATCCACCCTGGCGGTCATCGAATGTCTTATGTCTTTATGTCTTAGGGAATGACCCCCTAAGACATAAAGACATAAGACTTCCAACAGTCTTCGATAAAACGGAGTCACTGAAAGGCGCCTAGGTTCCAACAAGGGGGCTGTAAAAGTGACTGAAACAGTTGAACTATTGACAAGTTGAAGCCTGTCAGTCAGACCGATCTCAGCAGACTCTACCAGCTTAGTGCAATCCACAACAATGAGTCAAGGATCCCCCAGCCCCCTTAGCGCCCCTTGCCAATAACAACAACAACTACAAAAATAACAACTGCATGGAACACAGTCATCAGCCATTAGCGACAGTGGATCTAGAAAATCTATAAACTTTGAGATCCAAGACTGCAGCCCTACAGGAGTGAAGAGTGTAGGGCACAAACCGGGAACAGACAGAACCAGCCACAGAGTATAGGCCATAAGCGTGCTTGTGCCCTCTCCCCCAGGGTAGATGTGGCAGCGCTTAGTCCATCCTAACACAGCTCACAGCCTCACAGCTCGAACAAGTGGTGATTTCCCCCCACCCTCCAGTCCCGGGGCTCCATCAATCCTACTAGGCGCCCAGCGTCCGCAGCGGCGCAAACAGGAATGAAGCACCACAAAGTTGAGGGCAACAAATCAAGTGATACGGCCCGCCAGGCACTAGTAGACGAGAATAAAAGCTCGATGCCCCGCAGGACTACCTTCAAATGGAAAGCCACTAGCTCTAAGAAATTCTACATCCATAATTACTTCACAAGAACAAGACGTGGGGCAGGAGATTGAGAGGAAGAGGGAGATGAACAGGAAGAACCCTTTTCATCCATGGAAAACCCCGCTTCACAGTCACCAGTTAATTCTCTACACCAGCTTCCATGGTCTATCCCAGCACCAGGGCCAACACGAACTGAGCACAAACAAGGACCGGAGCTAGAGCAGGAGCAATCTCGAACATACTATCCTAAATGCATCCTAGCTCATTCGATCTCGGAAGATAAGGAGCAGGACTCTAGCAGTGATACGACAAGCTTCGGCATGGACTCCTCAATAATCAGAGAGCTGGTCACAATACCAGATACAGCCTTGGAAGACGGCCGGGCTAGTCTCAACAGGAAAATCAATGACAAAATTAATGAGGAAAATACCAGCGGAGGGAGAGCAAAAAGAAGCAACATGCACCCAATGAAACTAGACTACGAGTCAGAGATACCAGGACCAGCATCCACAGGAGGTAAAGTCAACCCAGAAATAGGATAAAGGAAGACAGAACCCAAAGGGAAAACAGCCAGGTAATAGTGGTTGAGGTTCACCAGAAGAACCAAACAGAGGCGGTTCAAGTAAATGAAGTCATGGGGCAATGGTCAAGCGTGCTCCACTCCACTACATGGCTTACTGAAAGCTTCAAGGGAATGGCCAACTATAGCACAGCAAGAAGAGAAAGAGGATTGGCAAGACGAATGGCCATCAGGAATTACAAACATGGGAGTACCAAGCACCGGGATAAGGCCCAAAAGCCCTCAGGAGGGAAACTCACCCCAAAATCCCCCAACAAGGAAAGGGGAGAGGGGTGAATCTGGATCACATGATTGAGACCATCAATGCCTCCCTTCTAGCTGCAGTTAAAGCCTTAACTTGGCAATCACACAAAATGGAGATCCATCTAGAATTAACAGACATGCTGGCCCAAAGTGTAATAGCTCTAGACAGCAAATTGAACATGCTCTGTGGAAAACTAGATAATTGGGATCATAGCTGGAGAAGGATGAGGCGGTAGTGGGGACGTGGAATGATGAAATAATAGACAAACTAGCGACCTTGCCAGATTAATTAACCAGTATTATTCAACACTGTAAATATGCCGCTGGAAATTGCAACAAAACACCTGGCAACTGGACAGAGGGTAACCAGCAAGAGACTAGGTCCCTTGAGCTACTCTCCAAAGGCCCAATAATGTACACAAATGGGGAAGACGGATGCAGCGAGATGGAATCAAACCATATTTATCAAATAGCGAAACCTCCAGAAGCCCAGCCTATTATAGTCGCAAAGGTACCTGCAATTAGCATAGAAGAGCAAGTCAATGACGCAAAACAAAAGCCACCATTTGAGAAAGATCTTAGGTTCGAGCATCACCCACAATTAACAAGACGACAGAAAAAGAAGTTGGAAAAAAAATCTTAAAGTCACAAAACAAAAAATAAATAATAGAAAGAGCGGGATAGGGAATCTCCAGCAGACTTCTGGGCAGAATATGACATACCCAATTTTCCAGCAGAGATCGCAAACAAATGTGATACATGAAACCAGCATCCAGGATCACACAAGTACTGTAATTAATCAGATGGGGGAAGGGAAGGAAAAGTCTCCTAAGGACCTAAACATGGAAGACTGCGTAAATCTAGAGACAAAAAAAATACAAAGCGGCCCCTGACGAAATGCGCTCCAATGGCCATATTCACGAAATAGTAAAGGCCAGCTCAACCCCAACAGGAGAACAAGACACTCCATGGATTGAAGAGGCAGAGGCCGATATGGGCCTAGAAATATTGGCCACAATGGAAGGAGGTGAGGAAGGGGAGGCCCTTAAAAAAAGGAGTCGTCAAAAAGAAGCAGCCACCCCTGATCCACCAGCCGGCTCTAGAGGGTAGAAGGAGCACCTCACGGCCCAAGGGAGCTGAGACTCCATTACATGTAAATAAGGAGGCTCCTAAATGGCATGAAATGTATAACAGAAAGGTTGTGACGAGTCCTGCAATTTGGCACCAAATCCAGGAAATGTCCACCCAAGGACCCAGTAACCGAGCAAGTAGAATAGAACAGGAAGGGAGAGAAGAGGATCACCTCCGGGAACCCAGTCCAAGAGAAAAAAGAGTAGACTGGAGGGTCAATGAAGAAACCTTCGTACGCACAGAATCTATGGAGGATGCATGGAGTAGAGAATACAGACAGCACATACCTGTAAACACCACCCAACCACAATTTTCCATGACATATAGGCTAGAGAAAGAGCGGATATATCAGGGAAGCACTAATACAAATAGCATAAACAGGAAGGAAACCTGCGAACTGCCGACAATAATATTCTCTCCCCTCTATGTATCACGGGGCGCTTGGGATATACTTAACAGAACAAACATCTTGAGATTACTGCATCATATACCATCACTATCGACCCTTACATCAGGGGACTTGCTAACAGTAAATTTCAATAAATATCCATGGATCTGTCCAGGAGAGTCTACATTAACATCCTGGGCTAACCAGGACATGGTTGATAAAATCCTTGAATTTGATGGACTTCTGGGAGACTGGAGCATAACAATTAGCATACTAAGAAAAGAGCGCTATCTACAAGTGCTGACAAGGGAATCTGAAGTTACGTGCCTGCCCAAAAAATCATTCAGTGCTTTGAGAAGCACCCTGGCGGTAAAACTTCTGATAATAGACAAAAACAATTCAGTACAACTAATAAAAAAAGAGTGGCATGCCCCAACTGGAGAGCGCTAATATGATCTATAGTACTATGGGTAGGTAGACACAGGATTGGCTCACCACAGCCTTGAACTTCAAAGAGAATAAGTTTCTTTAATAACATCGGATGCCTATGCACTAATTCAGAGAAAGTGATTAAGGTCATTTTTTGGAATGTGGCAGGGTTGGCCTCTCATCATAGGTCCTAATATTGAAGATTTTTTAAATAAGGCAGACATTTTATGCCTGCAGGAAACCTGGATGAAGGATCCACAAACCATACCTGGTTTCACTACTACGTATACTCCAGCAAAAAAGAAAAATCTGTTCGGAAGACATATGGGTGGTCTCGCAACATACATTAAATTAGATTGAGCAGTGAAATTAGCCCCTTGGGGGAAATCAACCAGCGATGTACATGTAATAACCATATATGGTTTTTCCCTGACCAAAAAAGTAATACCAATAGCGATTATAAATGTATACATCAATCCTAACCGAGAAAACAAACAGACAAATTTAAGTCAATGAGGTCCACACTATAGAATATGTATGTAAGTATCCGGAGCATGAACTTCTAGTTGCAGGAGACTTCAACATCCGATATCTCAGACAGGTTCTGAGTCTCCGTGGAGATCCCTTAAGATCCACCCTAGAAACTTTTTTCACAGAACATCAACTGAGATCATCACATGTAAAGACAATAAGGCTGGGCTCAACTATTCCAACATTTAAAACATTTCTACGTTAGACTATGTTTATTTGAGCCAGGCCTTATGGCATAGATGCCTAAGTCATGAGGTGACTTGAAGAGCAGAGAATGACCACAACCCTATTATAATTGAAACAGCCCTTGAAGGAGCGAGACTGCCTTCCTGTATGGCCAGAGGTCAGCAACTGGAAACAAAATTATGCCCACTGACAAAGAGAATTAAATGGAGTGAGAAGGACAATGCAAAATATGAGCTTTGGAAGCAGGACCATGGTCCTTTAATACTAGATGGAGAACCTAGTAATGTGGGCTTATAGTGGGCACATATAATAAAGAACTTACATATTTCTTCAAGCTGCCAAGTGCTCCAAGGGCCCATAAAAAACAAATGTCAAAAGGTATGGCTATCCATCGCAACAAGAGAATATATCATGAGCAAATGAAAGTGTAGGCAGTTAGAAAGAAGATATAGAAGGAATAACTCCTCGGCAGTAGAAACTGTCAGGAGACAGGCAAGGAAATATCTCAAGGGCAAGGCATAGAAACTGAAGCAAAAGGAGTTTGAAAAACACTGGATCCCTTACAAGCGTTGTACCCCCGAACAAAAGCAGAGAGTTTTGGGACTACATCAACTCACTAGAACATGAGCCAGTAAGTAAGGCCAATGCAGTCACCGCCAGCGCTTGGGAATCACAAGTGGATTCCCTTTACGTGGATCCAGGATGCATCAAAGCACAGGGCATTACGGGAAGATAAATCAATTTTGATGGCCTAGAAAATACCACACTAACGGTCACAGTTAAATCGACAAAAATGGTTCTTAATAGCATTAGGCGGGATGGTGCCCCAAGCCCAAATGGACTTTCCGGGAGTATATTCAAAGACAGCCAAGATTTCTGGGCCACCCCCTTGACTAACCTTTTCTACAACTGCCTTTGCCTATTTGGCGTTCCAGCAGATTGGAAAAGACTCAGTATTGCATCCAATCTTCAAAAAAGGAGACTCCACCCTACTGGGAAACTATAGCTTAATAGCTTTATTGGATGTGGATGGCAAGGCCTGCGCAAGAGTCCTGCTTAGAGAACTGGAACACTGGATTACAGGAAACAAAATTATTCCACCGTACCAAACAGGATCCAGGCCGTACTCATCAACTCTTGACAATGTGCTGGCTCTCACATATTTGGGACAAAAAACTTTGAAACCAACTGCTCCATCCCTGTTTGCATGTTTCAATGATTATAGTACTGCCTTTGACGGCGTAGAACACATACTTTGGAAAAAGCTGGCTACCTGGGGGATACCAGGGAATCTATTAGCAGCTATAATGGCTCTTTAGTCAAGGTCTCTCCTGTGCATGTAACTAAAGGAATATACACTCACAAAGGCCTAAAATAAGGATTTGTTATTGCTTCAACTATCTTTAATCTGTATACGCCCGATCTCAGCAAAGTGTTACTTTGAAGAAACACATTTACCCCGAAATTGGGAAAGACTGTGCTCCCGATAATCCAATACACCAACGACATAGTCCTACTTGCTGAGACTCAATTAGGCTTGAAAAGGAGCTTGGCTATCCTGCACAATTATAACAAAATAAATGCATTGAAGGTCAACGCAGCAAAAACCAAGGTCCTGGTCTTTGGAAGGCAGATGCGTAAACACCCAAGAGTGTGGAAGATCTGTGCACTGTGTATAGACACGGAAGAAAAGTATCGGTACCTGGGAGTGTGGCTATCTAACACCGGTAAAATTACCCACCAGGTAACAGCACTGAAAAGCAAGGCAGAGAGAACCATTTATGCTTTAGCTAAACTTCATCTCCGGCTTCAGTCACCTACAACCGAACCATTAAGGAGAGTAATAAAAGCAAAACCTTTGCCCATGATTACCTATGGCCACTTAGCATATCCTGGCAGATTAACGACATTTCTGGAGAAATGCCAAATGAGAGCATATAAAAGAATCTTTCAAGCTCCCAAATTCACCAGATATGCAGGGATCCGCTTGGAATTTAACATAACAAATATGGACATAAACTGCAAAAAGGATATAATCAAGTTATCGTATAATGTCTGCAGGGCCAATATCAACAGTTTGAGGAGCTCACTTAAAGTAATTTTTGATGATGCCTCGAGTAGTTGGGCCAACTACCTGAGGGAAGCCGCGGTTCCTTTTGACCTAGACCCTGCGCTTCTATCGGACCCCCGAATTTCGAAGGCCCATCTGAAAAAGCTATTGAAAGAGTATGGTACGCAAACCTCTAGAGAGAAGGACATTGCCACAATCAGTGAAATTAGGGGGGCTGAGGGCTTGACGGACTCATATAGCTCGGCCAACCTCCAGCCGTGTATGAAAGCAGCCCTGAGAGTTCAGGGCATTCTTCACATGCGGCTTCTAACTCTACCTGCTTGGGAATTTAGATGTAGTTGGAAGCTAAAATGTGGTCTCTCTCAGCAATGCATGCTTTGTAACTCTCATATCGAATCTATTGGTCATTTCATATGTTGCTGCCCGGGATTGGCCTCAGAGAGACGTCAACTTCTAAAACCCCTTTTCCTGAAACACGGCTTAGGGACATGTAAAGAAGCTGTTAAATACATATTCACTGCCAAAATTATTCCCATGGAGTTGGCCCGCCTTGGGAAATTTCTCACCATCACAAGGAGAAAACTACTGCTTGCACATGCCCATAGAGGCTCAGAAATCAAAGAGGGGGCGGCAGCACCTAAAGCCACGTTATTAACAAAGTGGCTGTTGCAACCCCCGTAATACTGACCCCGATCAGTTTTAAGGGGGATAATTGCTCCATGCACTGGTCATTTCGTACCCAGTGCACCCAGGGCCTGTGAGTTAAATGTCACTAGAAAACTGCAGCACCTAATATGCCACCTCCAATGTGACAATTCAAAGCATGTCTTCAGGCCTGTCCCTGCAGCTTGAGTGTTCATTTTTAAAACTTTAAATTCAAGCTGGCAAAAAAGACCTTTTGTGAGACCCAAACCTTCCTTTTTAATAGCTATAAGTCACACCTCAGGTTGGCCCTAAATGCCCACAGAACAGGGTGTACAGCATTTAAAGCATAGGAGATTTGTATTCAAGTTTTACCTGTCCTGCAAGTGAAAAATCTCCAAAGTCCATTTTGTCTGTGGCAAGGCCGGCTCTCTCATGGAAAAGAACTGGGTACATTAATATGTAATTATAATTGTACCTCCGACTAGGCATTGAAATGCTTTACACCGGGCAGTACACTGTTCTGGAACCCCAGGTTAGTTGTTAGCCCAGGGTTAATGAATAATTAAAAGGTCAGTTTTTCATGATAGAATTGAGGTATGTTGAGAGTATTGTTGAGATAACATACAGTTTGACAATGCAAAAACCTAGAAACAGAAAACATTCTGTGCATGTAAAAATTGTGCTATATTAGGTATTTCTGATTTTCGCAAGAATCTTCTGTTCTCTGCTGGGCTATTGCTAGAACACCATTCCAGCCAGGTTAATTGATTAGCTCAAGAGTTGGAAGAGAAAATTAATAGCTGAACGTATATGTTGAGAATTATCAAGAGATTTAAATTGCACAGTGTATGCATTGAAAACAACTTCTAATTAATAACTTCAGTTTGGGAATAGCTAGAACCATCATTCACGGACTCAAATTAATGATAACTTAAAATCCAATCTAATGCTGAAGTCAGATTTTAAATTACTATTTAGAAAAGCCCAATTTTAGAAAATTCACCTTTTCCTGTCTAAACCCCCTGGTCATTTTTCCAGAGTTAAACCCAACTGTCACCTGGCAGCCAACTGGCCCCCTGCTATGATGTGTGAATGTCTACAAGGAAGGGGAACAAAAACGCCTAGTCTGGGGGGAGGTGTGGCCTCCTCCTGACAGGATGGCCTGGGGGGTATGCCCACAAACTACACAAGCTTCTAAGGGGCATCCTCTGTCAATCACATATGTAACTCACCCTTAGGCCTTCCCCTTCTGTTCTCTAAGTAGCTAGAGTGGCTCTAATCCCACTAGAGGAAAACCTGTTTCGGAGCTGGTCTGCAGGGAGGGTACTCTCATTTTCCTAGACACACCTCAGGGGTGTGCCCAGAACTCTGCACAAGGGAAGAAAGGTTTTGCCATATTAGGTTTAGGTAGGGAGGAGCACTGTGGGATAGTTTAGATTAAAAACACACAGGAAGTACTGCAAAAGTGGGAGGGATTACCTCTTGGGACGTTTCGCGCATTTGGTAGGGAATGGCCAGGAGATTGCCTCCTCCATAGGCTGGCACTCCAGTACACTCCCGAGAACACCTCTGGACTGTGGAAGACAGAAGAAGAACTGCATCTGCAGTTAAACCTGTGGAGAGAAACTCAAAGGGATGTATCTGCACCTCACTAGTACCCAGGACACAAGAGTGCACTCCATGGGCTAAATAGCTAGCGTCCTGTTCAGCCCCTGGAACACAAAAGCTGCAGAAAGTCCAAATCTGTGCTGAGCCAGTCTGACATGTTCCTACTGCCTTTTGGGAGATTAGGTCCTAAATCCCAAGTGGTGTCCAAAAGGTCATGGACCTTGACCGGTGTTAAAGTGTTCTCTTATCCCTCTAAATTGCAATACTAGATACTAAGAAGCTTTTTCTGAACTATCTGCAGAAAGAACTAAATGTTACAACTGGACTTCCACCAGTGTTGATCTGCTGGTTGGACTCATCTTTCTGTCTTGCCCCCCTGAAAAAATCTTGACTTCCAGAAAAGTTTCTAAGTCCGAACGCAGACCAACATCGATATGCACCCTGCCAACAGGCACGTCGAGCTTCCATCGAAGCCGAGCCTCTCACCGAGGTCCTGCGCTTCAGGCAGCGGCTGTTGACAAACCCCTTTCTGTATCCAAATGGCACCCCAACCCATTGATGATCTTGTTGACAAGGACTTTGCTCCAGAAAAGTGACTAAGGCATGCAGCCCCGCCTCCCCGAGCCTTGAAAGGCATAGGGGAATCAATTTCCTGCTGACTCACTGTGTCCCATGAAACCCACCCCTGGGACGTAGTAGTTTGCGAGAGCACGGTCAGCGAAACATATGTGTGCTCCCACCTAGTGGGAATTTTAAAAATGCTCCAGCAGGGTGGGAGCAAACATAGTTTTCCCTGTCCACTCTCTCTCTGGGATATATCAAATTGCTCCTTCCTGCTGAGAGCATGAAAAAATTGTCAACTCCTGAAGCATCCGGGATGGGTCCATGCTGGGAGCCAGTGTGACAGTGGGTGCCCAGGGGCTCTCCCTGCTGCCCCCAACATAGTATTTTGTTGGTTTCTCAGGTGGACAGCACTTGGATACCCAAAAAAGGCCATAGGGGACGGGGTCTAAGAGGACCACTAAGGGTTTGGGGATGGGTGCTGCTTGCCCCCACCCTTTAATAAAGAAAGGCTCCAAGGGGTTGAGGTATTCGGGGCACTAAAGGTTTGGAAGACGGGCCATGCACTCCCCTTAAAACCCATGCCATGCACTGACGAAGGGCATGCACAGCTTGGAGTTGGCTGCCTTGGCTGCCCATGGGTTAGACACAGGACCTGGCAAAAGACCAGGACCTGCATCCAAACCCACAACGTTTGTGGTGGGTGTTTTATGCAAAACCCAGGCCCTTTGCAGCCCCAGCTGGCTCCGCAGTCCGCACTATGCTGGGTGCTGGCGGAAACTAGCACTTTCCCTTTTACCATTTTTTTTTTGTTACTGCTTCCTCCGGGCTGGAGCAAAGTCGATTTCCCTGCCCAGGAAGGGGTGGCAGGGTATGGCTGCATTCTGCTGGGCGGGGAGCCACAGTGTCCCACAGAGTGAAATATCCTCCCATGAAGACCGGCACAGGGAGAGGGGGCACACGATCCCCTCCTTCATATTTGTTTTTTAGCCCAAGGGGATGGAGTCCCCTGGACCTAGTAGAGTCTAGAGGAGGGAGGTTGGGCTCCCCTTCTTAAAAACATATGCACCTGTATTTGTTTTTTGGCTCCGAGGATGGGGTCTCCGGGTTGTTGTACAGGCTCAGGGATGGGGCGGGGTCACAAGCCCCCTCCCTTTCTCCCAATCTGTCTAGCCTTGGGATGGTGGTGGTGCAAGGGTGTTAGTACTGTGGTATTGCAGCAAAAATATATATATAGATTTTGGCTCTGGGGTCGGGTCTCTCTGGGATCCCCACAAGGGCATTGGGGACCAGGTATTCCTACCTTGCCCCCCTATATCATTTTTTTTTATACATGTTTTTAAGGACAGGGGACTAAGTACCTGCTGTCCTGTAATTGCTACGGAACATTTTCTTTCATGTTGCAGCCAGTCAACTAGAGTGCTCATCTCTGACAGAGCCTCATTCCTGTGGGAGTGTGATGGCCCAAAGGGAAAAACACCATTAAGGGTAATTGGAACGCTCTACACATCCGTCCAGATATACAAATGTTTTTTTGCCTTAATTTGTCCTAAGTTAGTGAATGAATTTACACCAAATCACAGCAAGCATTGCCAAAGTCAATCGGTCTGGCCTTTCACAGTGCTACAGCAACTCAAGTAATTACTAAATGTCCTCTTCGAGTCAGAAGAAACAGTGAGGAGTCTTTAATAAGAATTTGCTAGATGTCCCTCTCAAGTCAGAAGCAACTGTTTAACAACCCTGTCTCAAAGCTTTAATAACTCGTGTTGTTACTAAAAGTTACTAAATGTGCCTCTTGAGTAAGATGATAGTGCTTCAGATGTCTTTCCCAAAGTTGAAGGTGTATGGCTTCAACATAAAATATACATATCTACTTTAATTCTAATAAATTGTGCTTGATTTTAATAGGATAAGTAAGTATGTGAATGCTGGTGTAGGGAAGTACCCTCTTTTTGGCATGGTTGTCCCCATTTTCTGCCTGATGTCAGTGTATTTCACTTTGTTCATTGGGATCCTGCTAACCAGGACCCCAGTGATTGTGCTCTCTCTCTCCTCTAAATGTTGTCACGGCATACTGGTAACCCATTTTTTCACCCAAACTTAGCATACTGGTGTCCCCTTATATGTCCCTAGTATGTGGTACATAGGTACCCAGGGGATCCCTATGGGCTGCAGCATTTCTTTTGCCACCCCATAGGGAGCCCATGCAAAGGCTTCGGCAGGACTGCCATTGCAGCCTGCGTGAAAAGGTGCATGCACCCTTTCACTGCCACTTACACTGCACCAGATCACTTATAAGTCACCCCTATACCAGGCCCTCCAGCCCTGAGGGCAGGGTGCAGAATACCTATGTGTGAGGGCACCCCTGCACTAGCAGAGGTGCCCCACGACCTACAGGACCATTTTCCTGGACTTTGTGAGTGTGGGGACGCCATTTTATGCGTGTACTGGACATAGGTCACTACCTATGTCCAGCTACATAACAGTAACTCCAAACATAGGCATGTTTGTATCAAACATGTTGGAATCATACCCCAATTCTTTTGCAAGCATTGGTTTTATGATTCCATGCTCTCCTTAGTGGACCCCCAGTACTGCCATTCTAGTCTTCTGAGGTTTTCCAGGCAGCTCCAGCTGCTGCCACCTCTCAGACAAGTTTCTGTCCTCTTGTTCTTTCAGCAGCTGAAGCAAAGGAAGGCAGAACAAAGGATTTCCTTTGGGAGAGGGGTGTTACACTCTCTGCCTTTGGAAATAGGTGTTACAGGCTTGGGAGGGGTAGCCACCCAGAGCCTCTGGAAATGCTTTGAAGGGCACAGCTTGCATAATCGAGTCTACACCGGTCTAGAGACCCCCTGTCCCTGCTCTGGCACAAAAATGGACAAAGGAAAGGGGAGTGACCACTCCCCTGTCCATCACCATGCCAGGGGTGGTGCTCAGAGCTCCTCCAGAGGGTCCCTCGGTTTTGCCATCTTGGATTCCAAGTTGATGGGGAACTCTGGGAGCATCTGAGTGGCCAGTGCCAGCAGGTGACGTCAGAGCCCTCCCCTGATAGGTGTTTACCTGTTAGCTGACCAATCCCCCTTTCAGGGCTATTTAGGGTCTCTCTCTTGGGTGGTTCTTCAGATTCAGATTGTAAGACTCCAGCAAGAATCCTCTGCATCCTTTACTTCACCTTTCACCGAAGAAACTGCATCTGGACCCTCGAGTAACTCTACAACTGCAACAAAGAAGCAAAGATGACTTATGTGACATTGTATCCTCAGCTTCTGATAGCAACTGCTATTGTTGTCCGGTCATGCATCCTCAGAGGACAGCCTGTCTTCAGCCTTCACAAGAAGAATTAGGGAATCTCCTTTGGAGTGAAGGAGTCACTCTGCAACGACGACCGGTTGTGTGGGTCCCCTCTCCTGACAAGCTGCTTGGATCCTGCATCACAGGTGGTGGACTGAAGTGGTCCCGACAGTCCTGACGTCCAACTGTCCAACTTTGGTGGAGGTAAAATCTTTCCTCCCCACTCAAGACAGTACCCCTTACCACTGTGTTTTGCAGTTGCCAAGGCTTGTTGGCATTCTTCCACGAAGTTCTTCATGCACTGTGCAGCTCCGGCCCCCAGCACTGCTTTCTGCGACGCACAGCTTCCTGAGTGGATCTCCGGCGGCGTGGGACCCTTTGTTGTAGTGCTGCGTGGGCCTACTTTTGCATCTTCTTTGTCCCTGTGCTGTGGGACTCCTGTGCGCGTTGCCTGGTCTTCTGAAGGCTCTCTGACTCCCCCTCCTGGTAGAGTCCACCAGGTCCCTCCTGGTCCTGGGCTGTGCCATTTTCCACTAACTGCGAGCTTTGCGTGTGCCAAGGCTTGTTGGTGGAATCTAGTGACGCAAACCAGACTGCAGTCATCCAGCCGGTGTGGGACATCATCTGCACCAACCAGGAACCTGCATCCATTTTCTTGGGTGCAGTACTGACTGTTGTTCTTCACCTGTGGTTCTTCTGTTGCACTTTCATCCGGGTTAGCAGGGGCTCCTGTTCTCCTTGGACTCTTCAGTGCTTCTTGGACTTAGTCCCCTTCTTCCACAGGTCTTCAGGTCCAGGAATCCATTGTTGGTGTCTTGCAGTCTCTTCTAGTTTTTTCTCATGTTCTTGTGTGTTCTAGGAAAGTTACTGTGATTTACTCCTGCTTTCCTGGGCTCTGGGGTGGGTTTTGTTACTTACCTTTAGGGTTTTCTCATGGTCCCAGCGCCCCTCTACACACTACACTTGCATAGGTGTGAAACCGACCTTCGCATTCCACTTTCTTAGAATATGGTTTGTGTTCCCCCTCTGCCCATTTCTAACTATTGTGATTTTCACTATTTGCACTGTTTTTACAGCTATTTCTGCATACTTGTGTATTACTTACCTCCTAAGGGAGTATAGTCTCTATGATATTTTTGGCATTTGTGTCACCAAAATAAAGTACCTTTATTTTTGTAACACTGAATATTTTCTTTCATGTGTGTGAATACTGTATGACTACAGTGGTATTGCATGAACTTTGCATGTCTCCTAGGTAGCCCTTTGCTGCTCATCCACACTACCCCTAGAGAGCGTTGCTTCTAAACACTGTCTGTATTTCACTAATAAGGGATACCTGGACCTGGTAGAAGGTGTAAGTACCTTAGGTACCCACTACAACCAGGCCAGCCTCCTACAGCTGGTATATGCCGATTAATCAGTAGTGCAACTTTTGATAAATGCCTTATCTTTGGGGCACTTTTAAGGCAAACACACACACACCCACACCCACACACACCCACACCCACTCCCAAATGGGGGCTTAAGTCACAAGGGCTCTTAGAGCAAGGGGGCACATTCGGTTCTTCAAGATTTGGGTCGGGTTGCTTGGATGCAGACTGGATAGGGCGGCTGGGTTCTGTGCGCAAAGATGCTCCTCACATTAGGGGCCAACAGCTGGTAAGGGCAAAATGAAGACTACTGGGCCACTCACAAAGTGGGTCTCAATGGTGCTGATGTCCTTCAATGGCTGCTTGGTCCTGGTGCAGTGGGAATCTGGAATGGAATCTTAGTGTTGGTGCTTGGTGCAGGGGGTAAACATCCTTTATTACAACGTTTTATTAACGAAGTTGTGGTTAACGAAAGCGCAACAACGCTTTTTTTAACCACGACTCCGTTATTTTGTGCCTTAACTACGTATGTTCTGAACAACGAACATGCGTGGTTAAGGTACAAAGAAGGGAGTTGGCGGAGGAGGACGACGCAGGTGACAAGGGGTCGACTAAGGTAAGTGGGGGGTTTTAGGTTTTGGGGAGGGGGTGGTGGGTCAGGGGGTTTTAGGTTTTGGGGTGGGGTTGGGGGGTGGGGTGTTTTTGGTTTTGGGGAGGGGGTGGGGGGTCGGGGTTTTAGGTTTTGGGGTGGGGTTGGGGGGGTGGGGCATTTTTGGTTTTGGGGAGGGGGTGGGGGGTCAGGGGGTTTTAGGTTTTGGGGGGTGGGGTTGGGGGGATGGGGCGTTTTTGGTTTTGGGGAGGGGGTGGGGTGTCAGGGGGTTTTAGGTTTTGGGGCGAGGTTGGTGGGTAGGGCGTTTTTGGTTTTGGGGAGAGGGTGGGGGGTTTTAGGTTTTGAGGTGGGGTTGGGGAGGTGGGGCGTTTTTGGTTTTGGGGAGGGGGTGGGGGGTCAGGGGGTTTTAGGTTTTGGGGTGGGGTTGGGGGGGTGGGGCGTTTTTGGTTTTGGGGAGGGGGTGGGGGTTAGGGGGTTTTAGGTTTTGGGTGCGTTTTTGGTTTTGGGGAGGGGGTGGGGGGGTCAGGGGGTTTTAGGTTTTGGGGCGGGGTTGGGCGTTTTTGGTTTTGGGGTGGGGGTGGGGGGTTAGGGGGTTTTAGGTTTTGGGGTGGGGTTGGGGCGTTTTTGGTTTTGGGGAGGGGGTGGGGGGTCAGGGGGTTTTAGGTTTTGGGGTGGGGTTGGGGCGTTTTTGGTTTTGGGGAGGGGGTGGGGGGTCAGGGGGTTTTAGGTTTTGGGGCGGGGTTGGGGGGGTGGGGCGTTTTTGGTTTTGGGGAGGGGATGGGGAGTCAGGGGGTTTTAGGTTTTGGGGTGGGGTTGGGGGGGTGGGGTGAGGGATTTAGGGTCAATGGTGCCTATTAGTAATGCTTTTATCAGGAATGCCTTTACAACGAAAATCGTTGTTAAGGCATTTGTGGTAAAATCATTAGTAGTAACAACGAGGTCGGTGTTCTGACCTAGTTGTTAAGGCACTAGTTGTTTTGGAAGTCGGTGTTCCGTCGTACAACCGGTCCAGGGTGTCCAGTGCCCTGGGGATTGGTGCTGCACAGGTCTAGTTGGTCCTGATGTCACCACACTGTGGAGAGACAGTCCTGGTCCTCTAGAGTATGGGTACCTCCTCCTGGTCATCTGGTGTCGGCCAGGGCTGAGAAGCTGCAAGGCTATGGAATGGACTCTGCTTTTTGGGGCCTGCAGACTGCAGGAAAGTAGCTCCACTACTTCAAGGGAGACTGACTGCGATTTGTGAGATGCTGGCAGACTACCTGAGGCTTTGGTAGTTCTCCAGCATTGCAGGACAAGTCACTCTGTGGCTATTGTTGAGAGGTGCGGGCAGGCAAGGTTTCACGCCAAAAAGTCCACATCTCTTATGCTGTTCTCACCAGGCAATGGCTCTTTTTCATCCTTCTCTTGATCTGTTGAGTCTGAGTTTTTGGGTGACACCTAAATACTCAATTTAGGGATGTGTTACAGGGAGTACCAGATAGCAGCCAATGGGTTGCTTACCTTTAAGTGGGCATAATCCTGACCCTAGAATGCTAATTCGATCCAAAACAAGATGGAGGAATTTGAAAAGTGGTGTCCACGTCAGCTTGTCCACCTAAAGGTGGGACTGGCATGATATGGGCACATCTCCTAATCTTATTAATTTTCCAGCCTGTCTTGCCACCAAGAAGTGGATTCAGGACAGGGGGGTGGTCTTCTTTGCCATTAGGAGAGACCTGGGTCGCATAACAAAGGAGGCTGGTCCTTTGAAGCTTCCCACCCTGGAATGTCCATCCTTTCTGTTAGAGCTAATAACACCTCTGCCCAGAGCAGACTTTGTCCCAGGCCTCCAAGAGCACTGGTGTTCACCTCAGGAATTCAGAAAGTTGTTTAGGGTGGCTGTGCTGGTTTAGACCAGACGGCACCGATAAGGTGCCCTCTGGGTGTATGTATTAATAAATCAATCACTGGATTCAGTGAGAGTTTGTTAATATGAGATGTTTGATACCAAACATCCCTATGTTCAGAGAAGCCAGCATGTAGCTAGGGAACTCATATTGACCAGTGTCCAGCACATGTACTTAAAATGGCTTCCCTGTCCACTTACTATGTCTAAGAATTGACAGACATAGCAGGGGCCTATCTGCTCATGCAGGTATGTCCTCACATGTGATATAATGCACCCTGCCTTATGGCTGTAGGTGTGTAACAGGTCGTGTTTTTGCTTTTGTCTGCACCAAGGCAATCGACCTGCAATGGCAGCACTGTGCTTTTGGTGAGTGGTCCCTGAGGGTGGCACAACTTGTGTTGCAGCCCTTAGGGACCTTTAGTACCCCAGGCCCTTAGTACCGTGGGTACCATTTTGTAGGGACTTCGAGTGAGTTCTAATGTTCGTGCCAATTGGGAGAAATAACTGTACAATTTAGGGAAAGAGTTCAGGCACTATGGACCTGGGTAGCAGGGACCCAGTGCACTTACAGTCCAAACCACATAAGAAACTAGGCAAAACCTGGGGGCTAACCATGCCAAAAAGAGAGTTTTCCTACAGGTAGGAACAAGCTAAATGCAAGCATGGCACTCCAAAAGCAGCTCCAATCCTTTAATGCGCAAAAAGTGCAGAGGTACATGTACACAGCGTCAACACTTTTCAGCAAGGGGGGTGTGTGGCTTTCTGCGAAAGGCATTGGATGGAAGTCTGAGAGCTTTGGTGCACCAGGCCTCATCTGACCCCATCCTGGCCAGGTTATTTTTTAATAAAGCTCATAGCTGAATATCCATACCCAGAGGACACGCAGCAGTCTAGGGAGGCTAAAAATGTGGTGCCATTAGGTTGACTCCATGCGCGGTTGGAAGATTCAGAGGAGGAAGGCACCTAAGATGGCACCTGTGGCACGGCACCCCTTGATTCCGGGGTGAGCCGCCCACACCAATTGTTGTTGGCCGAGAAGTGCTGTGGGCGAGATCGCTGCGGAATAAGACCTGGGGAGATGCATTGGGCCCTGATGAGTAACGACAATTCTTCAGGGAACCCTGGAACTGGGAGCTGAGCGGAGACCCTAGGATTATGCCCTTTAGCCGGGGCTCGACCGGGGGACAGCGGTGGCGTGGCCACCTAGGTGCGAAGGGGGGGGGCCTGCCCCTCTGATGACCTAGGGCCTGCTGTTGGGCGCCCTCACCTGGTTCTGATTGGCCCTTGATTGGAAGGAGTCCTTCTGGGAGCTAATGTTGGAGGACTTCGGGAGTGGACTGGGCCAGACCTTCTGCGTCCTTCTTGGCTAGAAATTCGCGGAGGGCTGTGAGTCCCAAGACCGAGATTTGGGAGAGCAGTGAGGATGGGGTCACTCGCTGGCCTGGCCCCCCTGAACAACTGGGGAACAAAGCTACCAACCATCTCCAACTACAAGGTGGAGAGGAAGCAGCAGGAGGTGGGTGGTGTGCTGCAGGAGGAGGGGCAGCTGCAGGGCCATCTAGTGCAGGGCCCTTGAAATGCAGTCTGTGTTAGGAAGGCTGGAGGCTTTTGCTCCTGATGCCCCCTTTACATTGTCATTAATATATTGAGCCGGGGGGGGGGGCACGATTGGGACAGCTGCAGGGGCCTCGAGCCACCTGTGTGAGATGCCATATAGTCCATTGCTGTGTGGGGATCCAGCCAAAGGACTATGGGCCCACAGGTGGCAGTCAGCAGTGGGGTGGCCACCATTTAGGGATGCTGCGGGGGCTGATGTTCTGGAACCACACAGGGATGGTTGGATCAACAGGTGTGAATTGCCCTCACTTAAGACTGCAGTGGCATTAGGTATCACCTAAAGGGTCCTGGAGGTGGAGGAAACCTATTGAGTTGAACTCCTGGGACAGATTGGAATGCATTGTGGCGTACTCACTTTATGGAGGCCCCGGGTGGGCTGGATTGCCTGTGATGCACTACCCCTGCCTGTGAGCTAGGGTGTCCCTGTTTAGACACTGCCCATGCTTTGACCTGGTGGTGGTCGTTTGGGTATTGCTAGCACTAGACTAATTACTGACCTCAGTGGATGTAATGCCTGATCCCAGTGGGTGCAGTGACTATGCATGCTTACGCCCTGCAGGCAGATCGTCCCTTTTGATCTTTGCATGAGGAAAGCATCCCCTTTGGGTTGACACCAAAGGTGAACTGATGTCCTCCATTTGTGGCTGCAGTGCTTACGCACCACGACTGACTGACCTGGCTGCCTGCGGCGGCTGCTACTGGGGACTAACTACTCCATCTGAACTGTGTACCTGTTTGGTATGGGCAAGAGTGCATGAAAGCATGATACGAAAGCAGGAGTCCACCCACAAGCAGATTTGGGCTTAGACCAGTTCGAGATATGACCTTTGGCGATGCTAGGACCCCGCCTGCAACTCCCATCTTACAAGACATCTTGCAAGCAATTACAACATCTCATAAGGCTCTAGAAATGAAAAATGATAAATTGGGCCCCATTCTAGGTCTCTTACAAGACAATCCAAGACGACTGGCCGAGCAGGTTACCAAGGTTGAGAGAGAAATCTTGGACGCATTCCCCGCTATAGCCTCAGGTGGTGGCTGCCTGACTGCCATACAATCTCCATTGAAAATTCTGGACAACAGAGCAGAGGATTTTGAAAATAGAGTGTGGCCTAATAATATTAGACTTGTGTCCCTACGGGAGGAGGTCGAAGGGTCTAACATAGTGAAGTACTTAGAGAACTAACTTTGTACAGCAGTAGCCCTGAGGGCCTATCCTTCTTTTTCACTTTGGAGCATGTCCACCGGGAACCAACAAAGTAATGATATTCCTGGATTTCTCATAGGAGGTCCAGCGTCAATGCACTGCCTTTGCTGAGGCAAAGAAGAAACTCGGGGATCTTGGCATTACATACTCAATGCAATTCCCCTCGTTCCAGTGAGTAGTAACACCTGAGGGTGTCCAATGGTCAGTGTCATGCCATGCCATTTGTTGGGGACGGTTGAGTTGTTCCTCTTCGAACTATAAACCTATTGTGTCCAATTCTTTCATTCGCCACAAGACGCATGGAGCCCACGAATGACGTCAAGGCTTATAGGCCACTCTCAAAGTTAAATGTCGATTTATAAAATATTAAGCAAAATATTGGCTTCCCAGCTACTCCTATGTATAAAAAGGTTAATACATCCGGACCAGACGGGTTTCATCCTGGGACGTGATACAGCCATCAATGTGAGGCGATTGCTAGCACTCCTGGAGGACACCTCCTACGACAAGTAGAGCAGCCATATTGGCTGTCGATATTGCAAAGGCATTTGACAGCTTGTCTACTTATACATATATGATGTCATGTCATGCATGGGGTTAGGAGCTGACTTTGTGACTTGGGCGTGCTTGCTCTATTCTAATCCCACTGCCAGGATACCATAGGGTATACAAGTTCTGATAGCTATAGTGTTGGAAGGGGCACCCGCCAGGGATTCCCACTCTCACCCTTGCTATCACTGTGGAACCACTTGCAAGGTTGGCCTGCGCAGGATCCCACTATAGTGGACTCCAGGTAGACAGAACAATGAAGTGAATAGCGTTTTATGCTGACGATCTCAATTCTGATCCTTGGGAATACAGGAGAGGATCTCATGGGTGCCAGAGCACTACTGTAGACTTTTGTCACCGTATCGGGGCTGGAGGTCAACTGGTAAAAAACAAGACTTCCCCACTGGAGGTAATTTTGTACTGCCGGATCATCTTGGTGATCTCATTTGGGAGCCTCAATGTCTCCCCTACCTGGGAGTGAGACTCTACCATGCTCACATGCACATTCAGGATGGGAACTTCGGTGTTGCGGTTCGCAGCCTGAAATCCCATATTTAATTCTGGAAAGACACTCCCATTGTCTACTGCAGGCCGAGAGGTCAGCCTTAAGATTGTGGCCTTACCCCACCTTTTATAGTTATTTGGGACGCTTCCACTTTGGCTTTCCCAATGCTTTTTTGCAGACCTTAACACTATCATAATTGCGTTCATATGGGGTGCCGACTGGTAGCCCTGGCCGCACTGCAACGCCCGATCTCACAGGGGGACTGGCTGTCCCGGACTTTGAATCACACTATCTAGCGGCCCAGCTCCAGTGATTCACTTAGTGGGTGGCAAGTAGACAGTCGCTGGAGGGCACTGTCCCTGCTCCAACATAGAGGGAACTGGGTTGGGATACAGGACTGGATGGCGGGAGGGGTTGCCAAGGTCGGGAACATGTATTGCGACTCAACTCTACCCCCGTATGCAGACTTCCGGGAAGAATATGTTTTGCCACAGGATCATTTCTTGTTGCATAGGTCAGTATTAGTCGCCGTCTGCAGGCATTGGAAGGCAGGAAACTCGGAACCTAAAGAACATGTCTACTTCTGTTTTGTGGTGTTGTCTGAGGGCACGTACAGAGCTATTACCTGTCTGTATTACTCACTGATTGCTGATGCCCTTCAACCTCTGGAGGAGCTCCAATCCCGCTGGGAGGTGGATCTGGGGACTCCGATTTCGGAGCAGGCATGGGAGACCATATTGGACCATACCCCTTAAGTATCCAGGAATGCAAGTTTCAAGTTAATTCATTTTTACACATTACACAGATCTTATCACACTCCAAAGAAAATGAACAGATATTTTGGGATGACAGACGCCACCTATCTTAGATGTAGAGCACTGGGCACTAATTTTATTCTCATGATAAGGGATTGCACCCACCTTACATCCTATTGTGCTGACATCAACTGTTTACTCTCAACATTAATATATAAGGAAGCCCCTCTACCACCGGCCAACTGTCTTCTACACTGGTGTTCCCACACCGTTAAAACCAAAGTGACCAGCAAATTTGAGGACCTAGGACTGATACTGGCCAAGTGCAAGATCACACAGCACTGGAAGTTCACCAAAGGTCTGAACACACTGGTGCGGCGCAGAGAGCTGGAGAGATGGGTGGACTGCGAGGGCACCTTACTCCTGAGGGAAGCGTGGAGGGGGATAGGACAGATTGAAGTGGCACAGGAGTAGGCAGTAATAGTTGATATAAGAACATTCTTATGTGATATGGGAGAATGATGCATAGGAGCATATAAATCTTCCATATTTTGCCCCCCTTTTTCTTTGTTGTGAGTAATAGTTGATAGCCTGAAGAACCCTGAACCTCAGTCGCAGGAGGCGTCCCCCTATGGCCTCTCTTAGATGAGCTGTTACCCCAATCAGTCCAAGACACGGACCAACGTATAGCTTCATGAGGTCATTAGAAGTGCTCTGATCTGGTTGCTTACCATGCATATTACTCCATGGATCAGGGGTAATTTTCCCTGGTGCATAGGAACCATGTAGCACCTTTATTGGCACTTGTTGGGGCTGGTTTACCGACTCGTGGGGTGGGGTGGGCAGGAGAGATTTGGGAAATCGATATTGGGAGCATTGTGTTTTCTACAGAAAGTATACTATTGATGCCACTCTTGATACTACGAGACCTATTCCCATATCAAGTAATAATGGAGCATTTTGTTTTTGCTTGTCAATACTCAATAAAATCTGTTCATTAAAAAAAAAAAAAAAAACTTTTCGGCAAGAATAGTCTTACTCACTATGCCAATTGCTATGTTACAATCCAATAAATACAAAGTGCATAGTGAGTAAACAACAATAACAGACTAGCCCTGGGGCAGCATGAATGGCACATTCTTTACAAATGCAAAGTTTTCAAGGATCTGATAAACCATCAATGTAAAAATATTCAGTGTACAGCATCCTTAAGTTTTGCAACAAAATGTAATGTATCAATATTACCTATTGGATCAGTGCATCATATACTATAGTTGTGAATAAGGAAAACAAAATGAACTAAAAATAATAACTTGAAAACATCCAATTCTCCTGACCCTTTGAATACAGTGGATTGAACTATAGCAACTAATTTTGCTCATGTCAAAATTCAAGGCCATAATATCAATAAAAACATACTTTTTACAACATCATTGACTTACAGTGCTAACATTAAGCCTCAGTGGGTCCCCATATGTATCTGATGATCATCCTATTCCTTTATGTGGTCTCATAATAATAACCTATACGAACAATATTATTTTGACAGTGCTCCTCACATGGCACTTTCAAACTGCTTACTCTAACAGCTTAAGTCCTATTGTGAAATGGATTTGTCTTCATATCTGCCCAGGCTGTGGTTCTGAAAAACATATAAAAACAAATAGAACCATGGCACCCTAATTGTTAAAACCAGCTGCAGACAAAGGCAACCTTACAAATGTACATCTCTTCATCGATATTCTACCCTGTGATTTCCACTTAATCCATTTCCAGTATATATCTGGACTCCAACTTCCTCAACTCTTTCTTGGTGTCAGGTCCTCTCGTACCCACTCATGCACAATCAGTCACACTGTATTTCTTTAACCATTTAACATCTCCATCATTAAAGTTCAGAAAATGGCCGAAATGGGAAGACAGTGCTCCCTATGTACGTTTTGGGGCAAGAGCAATAAAGCATGTATACTACATACTCAGTTTTTCAACTCAAGGTAGCTTTTATCCTAGTTTTCTTAATGAAAGGTGTAACAATCTCAGTTCCAGTTAAGCAAGCTTTGCATTTGTTAAACTTCCTAAAGCTTTCCATGAGTTTAAGCCATTGCTCTTTCATGGTAGTTCCCTCACTTTTCATTAACTCATCCCTCATGGAATGGGCACTTCTATAGAAAAATTGATGTCTTCTTTTCATCTCCTTCCATATAATAGGATAATTCATGCTAAAGTACCAGTGCTTGTTAATAATACATCTTATTTCTTCATGGTGGCTGGGACAGGAGATTATGAGTCTGAATTACTGGTCATTACCCTTGCTCCCTTTTTTTGATCAGGAATATAGACGCATAACTTACTTTAATTTTTTTCTTGAAATTGCAGTTCCACAAGTTGTTACTGGGTGTCCTCAAGTCAAAATCAAATACATTGATATTCTTTCTTGAAGGTGCCCCTCAGAATTAAAGTGCAAAAGTATTAAAATTCTCAGATGAAGATGCAGTTCCACAAGTCACTGTCAAATTAAACTTTATTCGGTTTCATAGAAACCATAAAAGCACCATAATAAATATTTTGAAACAATACATTTTATACATTCATTCAAAACAAACTTAACCATTAATAAAAACGTGAGATAAAACTTTAAAACATTATCTTCAATCAATCATCCAGGCTATTCCTAAATCTCATTACAGCTTTTAAAAAACAGGCTATGTTAAAAGTGATATCTTTAGAGAGCAGTTATAAGAAAGGGCAGTTCAAACTTGTGGACATTTTTGATAGTTTAGCAGAGGTATAATGTAAAGTTTCCTAGGTTCAACATAAAATCTACAAAATATTATGAAGTGCATTATGTCCTGCAGAGATACATGGTCGCAACTGAAGGATCCTAATGAATGCACATCTTGCCAGCCAAATGGAGATGCTAGCAACTGGCGCAACAAGTTTAAACCTGAATCTTGTAAGCAGGAAACAGTCATAGTTATTAGTTACAACTGTAAGACAGGGCTCATATGATTGTGTCTTTTTCAGCATAATATGTCAGTGCACTGTGGGCTTCTGTAATACCTCATTTTTTCTGTCCATTAGTCTCCATCTCTAAAAAAATTCTCAAATCCATCGACAATTTCCCTTGGCCATTCCGCCCGCTTTAGTGAATAACTCTGCCCGCCCTATGCTCTACATCACCTTCTTGATATAGTTAAGCCAGGGAATATGTAGAGCATGATCAAGGGAGAGGCAGTTCTTCAAAATCTCAATATTCACCTTAATTTCCTCTCTTGTCCAAATGTCAGCCTCATGTAAAAGTGAGCCGAGTACCACAGTGTCAGTGAGATAGCTCACCCACAATTCTCATGCACTATAGAAGAGGAGATGCTTTGCAGGACGCATAAACATCGCCTTGAAATTTATTTTCAACAATCTGTAATTGGTTGTGTTACCCTCAGATATCACTCCTATATATGACTTTAGAGCTACATTTAGCCAAGTAAAACTGCATTAATGCCCTAATTGGTCTTCTACCCGATTTGCAGGCAAATCCGAATACCGCTGCATTCGACCTTTTGAATTTAGCTTTTCACCCCACGTAACAGGGGGCTCCAACTCAGATACGACTCAAACACGATATCCAGATATGGAAATTACCTTGTCTTGGGTGGAATATAGGTACCCATGTTAAAGTTTTTCATCTTAGTTGAGCAAGATCCTACTAGCATAACAAAAGATTTACTGTTAAGTCAAGCTTGCCCATAAATGCCACAAAGGAAACCAGAACGGTTTGCAAACCCTGTGCCATTAAAACTGCGTCATCTGAATAGAGCAGAACTGGCAGGGATTGTACTCCTACCTCTGGGCAATCAGCTCGAGTATCCACTAAAACATGCTCAAGCTTGTTTATATTCAGGGTGAATAGAAAAGAGGCCAAAATACACCCTTCTTTTACCCCCTTCCAGTTTTAAGGCAACGGGTACAGATTGAATCATTTGTATATCAGACTGATGCCAAAAGTGTTTTCATGGAGGTCTCTCAGGAAGTAGATCAGATCTGGGTCCAACCCCATTGACTTCATGATTCCCCATAATTTATCACAGTTTACCCAGTCAAAAGCCAAGGAAAGATCCATAAAGACTAGATGGATGGAGCCTGTACGGGCCACTATATTTACTCATGACCACATACAGGTTCAGGCACTGATCAACAGTCGATCTACCAGGCCTGAATTCTTACTGCAGGTCAGATAGGATAATATGTTCATCAGACTAGGTCGTTAATCTTTCTATGAGAACCCGTCCCACAACCTTAACCACTGAGACAGTTAGAGATATTCTCAGCTCCGTTTTTAAAAACTGGGAAAATGATGGAAGTGGCCTATGAAGTAGGAGATCCCTCCTTGACCTCAGCGTTTAGGTTGAGAGTTAATACTGTGGCCAAGAACTCTATATCACTAATTTATAGGTTGGGTGGGATCCCGTTGAAGTTGGGTGCTTTTTGGTCAATTCTGCGATGCTGGGGGCGGGTGTGGACACCGTATAATCGTGCCAGAAGTGAGCCTCTGAAACACTGCGATCCAAGCCATCCTGGTGGCAATTATCCTGTGGAATTATCCCCCAGAGACTGAACACTGGCCTCCAGAGTATCCCGTGGACCCACAGAGCTGAGTGGGACTAAACAGGCATGACAACAACTGCCACATTATACCGCTTTGAACTACATGCAAAATACGGCCAGACTGCAAGGTGACAGCGGTGGGCATGAGGGACACTGGCTAGGAACATGCCCTCCTTGACAGGTTTTGATCAAAAGAAGTGGAGAAGCCCACCGAGGTACCTGCTACAGGGGCACCTCCCTTTGTGTTGCTTCCTTAGTTCAAGACCTACCCCCCCTGCCTGATCTAAAAAAAGCTTAGGAGCGTGGAGACACCAATTGTGAAGAGGTGGGCAGCCTCTTTAAAAGTCCAAGAGACTACATTCTAGGGGAGCACTGAGAGGCTGGTAGACCAGGCCTGATAGGAAGAGGCACCTTGTCTGTTGAAACCAGGGGAACTTGCGCCAGGGCCTGAGGTCTGAGGGACTGCTAGACACATGACCACTGGGGAGACTGTGAGCTGCCTGACGACCGGACAGTCCAGTTCAACACGGACATCTGGAGTCCATACCTGGCCCTAATCCCCTCCCCCTGCTTTGCCCTGAGTGCTGGTAGAGATACCCCTGTGGCCAGCAACTGAGCACTGGAGCAATAATAGGTTTATAGTTAGAAGGGGAACAACTCAACCATCTCCAACAAATGGCATGACACTGACCATTGGACAACGGGTGCGACAGAGATCAAAGGTGAGCCTGGGGCGCTAGTGCTGGCTGGGGGCTTGGGCCCTCTGCGGGGTCTCAGGTTGGGATTGTCGCATGGGTAATTTCTTTCTTTTTCCCCCTCCCTGTGGCTAGGAAGCTGGCCTGTTGAGGGGAGTGGAGTCAGAGTGGTGGCTGGCCGGGCACCTGGGAGGCCTGTATCACTCGCCCTCACAAGGGTCAACCTGAGGTGGGATACAACCCAACCTGGTGAAACAATGGTGCGTACCAAGCATACATGCCCAGATCCGCTGTCAGATGATCAAAAAGACTGACTGCACCAAGCATTGCTGGATCGTCTGGACCATACAATGATCTGGAAGCTCACACCGCGGCTATGCTAGCAGCTATAGAAGACACTAAGTTGGCACTGGAATGAAACATAGACACAGTGGCAGTTGACCTCAGCCTCTTGAGAGCGGATCGTCGTAACCTGGCAGATAAGGTGAAGGAAAACGATAAGGAGATACAACGGATGCAACCCTTAGTGACAGACCACAGTCAACAACTGCGGAAATTACAGAAAGAGGTTGAGTTGCTGCAGTACAGGGCCGAAGATGCGGAGGGCTGCTCCAGCCGCAATAACCTGCGGTTAGTGGTTCTTCGAGAACACAGCGTGGGACAAAGCAAGGAACTCTTCATGGAACAATGGCTCCTCAAGAGGTCATGGACGGTAAGGCATCAAAACTCTTCACAATAGAATGAGCCTACAGGGTGCCAGGGGATCCACTGAAACCAGGGGAGCCTCCCCATTCAGCCGTTGTCCGCATCCTGAACTACTGAGATGATATCCTACAATGTGCTTGTGCATGCAGTCCTTGGACGATTGAAGGGAGTCTGGTGAATATACACCCCGAGTACACCCAAGAAGTCCAACGCCAGAGGGAATCTTTTGTGGCCGTGAAACAACAGTTGCAAACCCTAAGCTTAAAATATGCGCTTCTCTTCCCCTCCAGGCTCAGAGTGGTGGACCAGGAAGTGGCTGGAGAGTAAAGGCTGTGCCTGCCTGATGGTCCGGCCTTACCCAGAATTGAGAAAACTGGATGGAGGTCAGATTGAAATGGAAACCCTGCCAACAGCTTAAGGCCACCCCCACAAAAACACAAGCAGAGACGGAATGGCCAAAAGTGATGACAGAACTGCAATGTACATGTGCTATCCCAACCAGCTCCAGATGGACTGAACTGGCACAATCCTCTGAGGACCAAGATGATCCCTCCACAGAAACCTTGCCCAGTGGTGAGCATCACAAAGGACTGGTGGTAACTCCAATGACCGTGGACCTGTTCGGATGAAAATGTGACATGGGAGATAGCACAAGGAGAAACTTGGAAAGACTGGTAGGGCTAGCTTCTTAACACCCAGTGGACCTCGAAGGGTGAAGGATGAAGGCACCAGGAGGCAAAATACAAAAGGGCTCCCCAAATACTACAATCTGAAGTGGGTCAGGGAAGGCAATAAACATCAACAGAAGTGATGGAAGGGGAGAGAAACCCCAATGAGGCGTCCTTTTCTTTTTGGCTTGGATAAGGACGCCATATTGGTGTTTCTCTCCCCTTCCATCACTTCTGTTAAACATTTTTGTCAATCAAGAACATTTCTCCAGTAATCAACAAGAAAACTTTCCTTGAATATAAACATTATGTATAAAAAATTGAGAACTTTTTCAACAGTAATGCAGAATATCTTTTTTGGTCACTTTAATGATGTTCATTAATTTACAACTTAGTTAGATTTACTCTTTGGCACATGCCTGTCCCAGCGGGGGAGTATTATATGCTTATTTTGTATATGTTATGGTAATTCTTTGTTCTATCCAGGTCGTATTTTAGATTGTATGTTTGAGATTGTGTGATTGTGAGTTATTTTATTTGTTTTTCTTGTCCAAGGTTATATAGGACTGTTTTGTATTCTACATTTCTATTTAATACTTTTCATTAATGAATTTATCTATGATCTAATTAAAATATGTTTTTTCAAAATCATGCTTTTGGAGAATAGAGATTTATATTAGTTTCTTATACTTTTGGCTTGTTGTCATTATGTGTTTATAATTTGGGATTCTGTATTTTAGGAACCCAGGTCTGAAGGTGGGTTTGTTCTGGTTTGTTTGAAGGCACCAGGAGGGCCAAATTTACTGTATTCCTGCCTTACACCGACAGTTCTCAACATGAACTACTATTTATTTACCGTAATGGGGCGACAGGTGTCTTGAGCATTGAGGTGGTGGGTAGCTCTAAACCCACAGCACACCATAATTAGGAGGGGGTAGGTGTTTTAGTCATTGAGGGCATGGGCAAAAACAAAAGAAACCAAGGAGTCTTGGGCACAGCGATGCTTCAGGATATTTAAGATCCAATAGGGGGGTTGATATCAATAGAGACCGGCTCTGAACCCTGACTCTGAAAATCCTATCATGGAGCATTAATGGCCTGAGGGACAACTCAAACGAGGAGTGGTGCGGAAATATCTACTCAGGCAGGATCCAGATATTGACTGGTCACATTAACACAACAAGCAAAGTTGGAGTATTTAACTGAACCTTGAAGAGCAAGAAAAGACAGATTCTCTTCTTATTACTAGAAAGTACAGAGGAAGGGTAATTAGGAGATGCTGCAGGTAGTCCAATGAAAAGTATAGTGCTGCTGAATGGCCTATCCACATCTTGAATTTAACGAGCTGAAGACAGAGGGCTTCTTGATGATCCTAAGCAATTTTCTTTTGCAGAAACACCAACATCTGGCAATAACTAGCGCTCGGTGAATCAATAAATGAACTGGTAGAGCCAGAGTGAAGCCAAGGGTCTGGCTCGGCGATTATAGCCATGTAGGAGCCCAGCACTGAAAATGTTTGCTACGTAAATCATACAAACATCACATAAATTATTATAACTCTCTTCAAAATTCAAAACAATATATTTCTTTAACATGTGAAAGCGTTGACATTAATGTCCCTTTATAAAACTGTACTGAGCATAAACAATTATTGAACTTAAAGGCAAGACAGTTGTCATGTAAAGCCTATACGTGGGCCAAATATAGAGCAACATTATACTCTAATAAATCAAGCACAATAGGTTTTTGTACAATTAGTACTCTGAATTCACATATTTGAAAGTGGTTTCATGTGGGGATAATGAAGAACCAAGACCCTTATTCAACACACGATCTCTCACAAGCGAAAGCACATGCGCTCACACAGGCAAGACCTAAAAAGGAGTTTTGGTTAAATAAAATATTGCATAAAATCACAACATTTAAACAGGAAAGCCTTTATTTGTCCTAGTTTTCTGTTTTTACCTTGTCCAAATCAGTCTCTAAATTTGTATCTGTCTTTCCATTTTTGGGTTAACGCTTTGTTTTTAACTCTTTCAGCTTTTTTTCAGCAATTTGCATGTAGCACAAACTTGACCAGATGGTATTGGATCACTCTACAGGAGTACTAATTATAACACAAGATCACATGTATTGTTTATAAGCACAGGGGGATTAAGTGATTTGCCCAGAAACACAGGGTGTTGAGCTGATGCCAAGACACAAACCTGGTTCCACAGTTCCCAGCAGGCAGAAAGGAACAGAATCTCGAGCTGAGCCACACAGAGGCTTCAAGCTCAAGCTTTGAGGGTTTGCCCACCTCTAAATAACATAACTAAGGCCCTCGACTTGCATTGGAAACAGGAACAGTTATGAAGGAGAATGTAAGGCAAGTTGAGAATTATTAAGATGCCACTGAATTACCCCTTAATTAGAGGGGAAAGAGACTCCTTTCCCATTTGCCACGCCCACTGCGTCTGACAGGCAGGCAAAATTCTTGTGAGTATAGGGACCAATGCTTAAAAGCACCCTCTCACTATACACTTAAAGATAAGATTGACCCTCGTTGACAGGTCAAGGACTCAAATGTCTAAACTTGGCGAGTAAAAAACATGTATTTCAGTGAAAATGTCCCCAAATGCACGTCAACAGATTAGTGGGCCACCTCATTGCCCAAATAGTTGGGCCCTTATTTCATGCCAAAATGTAATGACCTGTCTGGCATGCCCACAGTGCAGTCCAACAAACAAGTGAGTTCCATGAGTCACTGAACATTGACAAGAGGAGCCCACCAGTGCACATCATCAGGCATGTGTCACTTCATATGGAGAGACAATAGTGTTGACAAGTAGTTGATTCATGATTCATGATTGATGAGGAAAGAAGAGGTCCTGTGGGGTGTAAACTTCCTCGCAGACTATCAAATGCTGTACATGACAACAGGAGAGTGTGGTAAGAAAGCAATATGAAGCAGCCACCACTGGCAGCATCATAGTACCTTTTAAGACGAAGCAACAGCTTTTTAGGAAGAAGCAACTCCAACAAAGAACCATGACGGTTGTGGTAGGAGGGAACCATGCAATATGGAAAGAAAATAGTACCTCAGTCACAACACTACCTGCGGAAGAACCTTAATCTAATTGAAATATTTTCATGAACCTGCATTTCTACTTGTTGGTTAACCCCTTCGCTGAGAGGCCTTTTCCCCCTCAGGTGCCAGGCCTTTTTTTGGCTATTTGGGGCAATTCGTATTTAGGCCCTCATAACTTTTTGTCACATAAGCTACCCACGCCAAATTTGCGTGCTTTTTTTCCAACAGCCTAGGGAATCTAGAGGTGGGTTCGCCTGTATGAGACCAAGAAATTAGCCAAAGTACAGCAAAAATGTTTTTTCTTTTTTTTTTTTTTAAATGGGAAAAAAGGGCTTCAGAAGAAGGCTTGTGGTTTTTTCCCTGAAAGTAGCATCAACTAAGGGTTTGCAGTGCTTAAATCACCAGCTTCCCAGCTTTCAGAAACGGGCAGACTTGAATCAGAAAACCACATTTTTCAACACAATTTTGGCATTTTTCTGGGACATACCCGATTTTTACTATTTTGTTGTGCTTTTAGCCTTCTTCCAGTTAGTGACAGAAATGGGTGTGAAACCAATGCCGAATCCCGGAAACCTAAACATTTCTGAAAAGTAGACAAAGGGCCTGATTCTAACTTTGGAGGACGGTGTTAAACCGTCCCAAAAGTGGCGGATATACCACCTACCGTATTACGAGTCCATTATATCCTATGGAACTCGTAATACGGTAGGTGGTATATCCGCCACTTTTGGGACGGTTTAACACCGTCCTCCAAAGTTAGAATCAGGCCCAAAATGCTGAATTCAGCAAGGGGTCATTTGTGTAAATCCTACAAAGTTTTCCTACAGAAAATAACAGCTGAAATAAAAAGATATTGAAATTGAGGTGAAAAAACAGCCATTTTTCGTCATGTTTTACTCTGTAACTTTTTACTGCGATGTCAGATTTTTTAATGCAATATACCGTTACGTGTGCTGGACTCTTCTCGTTGTGGGGATATATAGGGATTGTCATCAAGAACCCTAGGTACCCAGAGCCAACAAATAAGCTTCACCTTGCAATGGGTTTTCATTTGATACCGGGTATACAGCAGTTCGTCTGGTGAAATATAAAGAGTGAAAAATAGGTATCAAGAAAACCTTTGTATTTCCAAAATGGGCACAAGATAAGGTGTTGAGAAGCAGTGGTTATTTTCACATCTCTGAATTCTGGGGTGCCAGTACTAGCATGTGAATTACAGGGCATTTCTTAAATAGATGTCTTTTTTACACACTGTTTTACATTTGGAAGGAAAAAATTTAGAGAAACACAAGTAGCAATAACACTTGTTCTGCTATTCTGTGTTCCCCCCCAAGTCTCCCGATAAAAATAGTACATCCCTTGCGTGGGTAGGCCTAATTCCCACGACAAGAAACGCAACATGGACACATAACATTTTCCCAAAGAAAAATTACGTGTTTTTTGGAAAGTGCCTAGCTGTGGATTTTGGCCTCAAGCTCAGCTGGCACCTACGAAAACCTACCAAACCTGTGCATTTTTTAAAATTAGATACCTAGGGGAATCTAAGGTGGGTGACTTGTGGGGCTCTCACCAGGTTCTGTTACCCAGAATCCTTTGCAAACCTCAAAATGTGGCCAAAAAAACACTTTTTCCTCACATTTCGGTGACAGAAAGTTCTGGAATCTGAGAGGAGCCACAAATTGTCTTCCACCTAGCGTTCCCCCAAGTCTCCCGATAACAATGGTACCTCACTTGTGTGGGTAGGCCTAGTGCCCGCAAAAGGAATTGCCCCAAAAAACCATGTGGACACATTAAAATGATAAAATACTAAACTACCTTTTTTTGCGGGGGTGGGAACCTGCGTTTTTGGTCCTGGGCCAAACAGCCATATAGGGAAACCTACCAAACCCAAACATTTCTGAAAACTAGACACCCGAGGGTATCCAGGAAGGTGTAACTTGCGTAGATCCTCCAATGATTTTTTTACCCAGGATCCTAAGCAGACCTCAAATTTAGCTAAAAAAATCAAATTTTTCCCACATTTCTGTGTGGGATCACCGCACCAGGACAACGTTCCTACCACCCAATGTTCCCCTCAGTCTCCCAGTAAAAATGATACCTCACTTGTGTAGGTGGGCCAAGTGCCTGTGGGAGGGAAGAGCCAAAAACATGTGGAAATTGAGGGGGAACCAAAGTGGGTCCAAAAGGGCAGTTTGAAAAAAAAAAAAAAAAATGTTTAGGCTGACAAGTGCAGAAGAATTGTTATCGGTATAGATGAGACAATGCTGGGTGGTAGGAATTTTGTGGATTTCTGCAGATTCCGGAAGTTTCCCTCACAAAAATGTGGGAAAAATCTGTGACTTCCAACAAAGTTGGAGGTTTGCAGGACATTGTGGTTAAGAAAATGATGTGGAGTGCATGTGAAGCACACCACCCTGGAATCACCCAGATGTTTAGTTTTCAGATGTGTCTAGGTCTTGATGATTTTTCTACATGGCAGCGTCCCAAAGTCCAAAAAGTGCAGCCCTCACTATTCCAGGTGGGACGATTTTGAGAGTTCACCAAGCTCTCATGGCCCAAATGTAAATCCAAAACTCAAAATAATGAAATTTCCTCTTGCTTGCCGTGGGATAAGATGTTTTAGTGTGCGGTGGAAGAGCTGATAGACTGTTACCCCCTTTAGTTGGGGTGGGGGCATAAATAGGCCCATAACTGGTTTGTAGCCACCACCCCACTATTTTTTCTTAAATTCCCTAGCATCTACTAGACTTTCTGCCCAGTAGGGTGTGGATTGGGGGTAATTGCCCCATCTGCCCACTGGTGGGCAGAACAACTTTGGCGCCATTTATTTGGGTTGAGGGTATGGCCATACACCCACCCTCCTATTTTGACAAAAAAATCTTCCCTGGTCTTTGGTGGGCTTTCTGCCCCCTTTGGGGTCAGATGGGCCTTCTAAAATTAGGCCAATCTGTCCCCAAAGGGGACAGATATGGCCAACAGTAATGTGCCCCCATGGGGAGTGACCCTTGCCCAAGGGGCTGCCCCCCGCTAACAAAACACACACATACACACACACTAATCCCTGGTGCCTAGGTGGTTTCTGCCCCCCCGGGTGCAGATGGGCCAAATAGAAATAGGCCGATATGCCCCCAAGGGGAGCAGAAATGGCCTAAAATAAATCCCCCCACCCCCAGAGGAGCGACCCTTGCTTAAGGGGTTACTCCCCTTTTGTGAAATTGGGTCCAAAATAAATCCTCGGGCCTATTGGTTTCTGCCCCCCTTTGGGGCAGATCGGCCTAATAAAAATAGGCCGATCTGCCCCAGTGGGGGGCAGAACTGGCCTAAAATAAATTTGCCCCCAAGGGGAACGACCCTTGCCTAAGGGGTCCCTCCCCTTGCGTGAAATTGGCGCAAACAATTAAAATCCCTGGTGTCTAGTGGTTTCTGCCCCCCTTAGAGGCAGTTTGGCTTCATAAAAATAGGCCAATCTTCCCCCAAGGGGGGCAGAAATGGCCTAAAGACAATTTGCCTCCCAGCGGAGCGACCCTTTCCTAAGGGGTCGCTCCCCACATTTAAAAAATAAAAAACAAATCCTTGGTTTCTAGGGTTTTCTCCCCCCCGCCCCCCCGGGGGCAGATCGGCCTAATTACAATAGGCCGATCTGCCCCCAAGAGGGAAATACTCTAGCTACTTTCATGATTTGTGCTAATTTTCCATAGGACAAATAAATATACCCAAACTGGGTTATGGTGAGGAATAAACATTTTAAATTACAATGAGTGTCTTGGGAGTCATGAAAATAGTTGATCTGACCCTACTATACATATGGATTATCAATGATAGGGAAGTGCAAGTGTAACTTGGGGGACTATTTTGTAGATGCAAGCCACAACAGAATATTCCTAAACAGTCAATAAAAAATAGCAACCACGTGTAATCCTTAGACAGGGAAATGGGTTCCAACAAAGTGACAAACCCATGCCTTTATAACAATAAAATATTGCGGTAACTAAACATGAATGGATTGGAAGAACATTTTGGCATTACAGCATTTCCATGCTAATAATTGAGAGCTGCTACCTGTTATATGTTTGAGGACTATTGTTGTAAGTAGATTTTCATTAAAACTGAAAATGTATTTGCATGCTGGCAGTCCTTCCATTAATCATTCATTATACTGTCAAAAAGACATTTCTATTTAAACAACTTTATACACCACATGCTCAGTTTCACAATCCGAATTGTACTTTTTAAGCAGGCTTGCAAAATAGCATTATTGTGAGGAGGCACGTAGAGTAATTTGATCTATTTCTTACTTTTTGTAGGTAACTGATTTTGGTTTAGCCGTGCAGAAAGGTGGTGTTGGCAGTGAAAACATGCTACAGTCTACTTGTGGGACACCTATTTACATGGGTATGAAGAAACATATGTATTATTTTAACAATTTTTTTGTTGGAAGTCATGTATAATCAGCTATCAATATAAACTTTGATGGATGTAGTCGTCCATCGAGAGGGCGGAGGACGTGCCATCCCAACAGAACTCCGTCCATCAAACTTAGAGATGACTGCACGTCTCTGTACATTGAAAGTAATTTCCATAATGGTGGCTCCCTTAAAGGTACAACATGTTTGATTGACGACCTTCATCAGTTTTGACAGCTGTTCACCAAACTTTTAAACTTGTTTGGTTTTTCAAAAACAAGCTCTCAAAGTGGGAAATTGTTTCGGGAAAAAAATTTATTGCACCCACTCCCTGAAACGTTCTGTCGGGATGTGAAGTAAGTATTTGCTGTTTTTGTGTCCCTCATCCCCTGGTTTTACTTGGCAGTGAAACAGAAAAAAAGACATTGCACTCTCCACCCTAAATAAGGTGGGCGGTGTAATGCTCTTCATATGCAACCCCTTATTCCATCGCAGAAAGATGTACATTGATAGAGCCAATGAGGGGTAATTCGTCAGAACTAAGTCTTCCTGTCTCTAAATGAGGTGGGGCAATGTAGGAAGCTGGCCTGGTGTGTAGTGGGTACCTATGGTACTTACACCTTATACCAGGTCCAGATATCACCTCTTAGTGAAGTGTAGGCAGTGTCTAGAAGCCAGGCTCTCTAGAGGTAGCTGTGGATGAACAGCCAAGGCTTATCTAGTAGACATGCAAATCTCATGCAATATCACTGTAGTCATACAGCACTTAAACACATGAAAGAAAACACTCAGTTGTACAAAAATAAAGGTACTTTATTTTTGGAACAAATCACCATAAAATGCTAGAAGGGCAGACCACCAATAGGAGGTTAGTAATACACTAAATATATACACTAGCTGTCAGAAATAGGCATAGAAGAGGTTAGAAAACAGTGCAAATAGCAATAACCAATAGTGACCCTAGGGGGAGCAAAAACCATATACAAAAAAAAAAAAATGAATGCAAATATCGTACCCCAACTTAGGTAAGTAAGATGTGTAAAGGGTAGCTGGGAGTACTAGAAAACCACACAGGTAAGTAACAAGGTACCCCCCAGCAACCAGGAATGCAGAAGTAAAACACTGGATTTTCCCCAAACTACCCAAAAGGATGAAAAGAAGACACTCAGAGAAGTCTGCTAGAAAACCAGCAGTGGATTCCTGAAGAAAGAAGACCTGTGGAGAGAGGGGACCAAGTCCAAGAGTCACAATGGACACCAGGAGGAGTAGGAGCTCCTACCCACCCAGCTGTGGATGCAGGAGTTGGTTGACGATGATGAAGAACAGGTCAGCACTGCAGCCTTGGAGCTGGAGAAGGGTTCTTGATGGATGCAGATGAAGTCCCACACTGGAAGTAAGATCGCAGATGTGTGTAGGTGTGGGAACTCCAGCAACAATCCTTGGCAAAGGCAAACACATGGTTAGTGGAAAAGAGGTGCTGCAGGGGACCAACAAGGCCCAGGAGGACTCAACCCAGGAGCGGGAGTCACAGGGGACCCTGAGTGTCACTGTGAGTCCACAGGAGCAGAGGCAGCACCCACAGGAGTCCCACGGGACGGGGACACAGGAGTTGCAGAGGAAGCCCATGCAGCACTACAAAAGAGGATCCCATGCCGCAGGAGAACCTCGCAGGAGGCTGTGCTTTGCAGGATGGAGTGTTGGGGGCTGGAGCTACACGTTGCCTGAAGATCCATTGGAGGAGATGCATAAAAGCCTTGGCAGCTGCAAGAGATGCGGGGCATGGGGGTACTGTCCTGCGTGGGAAGGCAAAGGCTTACCTCCACCAAAGTTGGACAGCTGGCAAAGAGGACCAAGAGGACTACTCCGGACCACCACCCGTCATGCAGGATCCACACAGCTCAAGATGAGGAGGGATCCATGCAGCCGGTCGTCGCTTGCTGTAGGTGCCCGTGGTTGCAGGGGAGTGACTCCTTCACTCTAAGGGAGATTCCTTCTTCTTCTGCAGGCTGAAGAGTTTTAGTCTTCTGAGGATAAACAGCAATGTAAATGTTGCAAAGCTGGCAGGAGACGTGGAAACACAGTTGCAGAAGAGTCTTCTTCATTGCAGTAACGTTGTTGGTTCCTGGAGGGTCAAGTCACGGTTCCAGTGGCCAGAAGTTGTTGCAGAAGAGTCCTGCTGGAACCTTGCAATCCAAATCTGAGGAACCACCAAAAAGAGAGACCCTAAATAGCCCTGAAAGGGGGATTGGTCACCTAGATGGGTGACAAATTATCAGGAGGGGGCTATGACGTCACCTGCCTGACCTGGACACTCAGATGCTCCCAGAGTTCCCTGCCAACCTTGGATTCAAGATGGTAAAACCTAGGGACCCTCTGGGGGAGCTCTGGGCACCACCCTGGGGTGGTGATGGATAAGGCAGTGGTCACTCCCCTTTCCATTGTCCAGTTTCCGCCAGAGCAGGGACCAAATGTGGCCTTCAAAGCATACCAGTGGCTTGGGGAAGCTACTCATCCCAAGCCTGTAACACCTATTTCCAAATGGAGAGGGTGTAACACCCCTCTCCCACAGGAAATCATTTGTTCTGCCTTCCTGGGCTTGAGCTGCTCAAGCAACAGGAGGGCAGAAACCTGTCTGTGAGGTGGCAGCAGCTGGGGCTGCCTGGAAAACCTCAGGAGGCTGTAGGACCAATGCTAGAGGTCCCCTAAGGAGCCCCAGTGTTCATGGAATCATACAACCAATTCTTGCAAAAGTATTGGGGTATGATTCCAACATGTTTGATACCAAACATGCCTAGGTTCGGAGTTACCATGATGTAGCTGGGCATAGGTAGTGACCAATCTCCAGTAGACGCATCCCCGCACTCAAATAGTCCAGGAAAATTGATCTGGGGTTTGTCGGGCCACCTCTTCTAGTGCAGGGGTGTCCTCACATACAGGTACCTGCACCCTACCCTCTGGGCTGAGAGGGCCTACAATAGGGGTCACTTATAGTGACCTGGTGCAGTGACCTATAGTAAAAACGGGAGCATGTACCGGGTTCACGCAGACTGCAATGGCAGGCCTGCAGAACCCTTTGCATGGGCTCCCTGTGGATGGCAGAATAACTGCTGCAGCCTATAGGGATCCCCTGGAGCCCTAATTACCTGGGTACCATATACTAGGGGCTCACATGGGGGCACCAGTATGCCAATTGTGGGATGAACAAGGTTGCAGCATCCACGTTTAAAGGAGAGAGCATAATCACTGGGGTCCTGGTTAGCAGGATCCCAGTGAACCAAAGTCAAACACACTGAGAAACAGGCAAAAAGTGGGGATAACCAAGCTAGAAAGATGCTACTTTCCTACAGGGAACCAAGAGTTTGGTGGGCAGGGTACTCTGTTGTGTTTGTGAAGGTGGTCAGAGAGTGGGAGGGAACACTCAATGTCTCCAAACATAAGAAATGGTTGCATTTGAAGCAGTGATCTTTTTCCCTCTCCAAGTTGTCCGACTGCTCCTGTTCATGGGGCCTGACCCACACAAAGGCCTACTTTTGCTCAAAGTCTTCAAGCAATCCAAATTCAAAAATGGTCCATAAGTGCAAGAAAGCAGAACTCGACCCCATCCGGCTGCTCAAAATCATTTGAGTATTTGGGTGGATGACACTCCAGCATGTTCTGTTCCCTGAGCAGTCTTTGACCCTGCTCTAAGTTTGGGCCTTCAGGGAGGCCAAGCTGAAATTCTTTCAGATGCGCCAGCTTTCTGTGTTATGCCTTTGGTCGCCATCAAACTGCAGGGCCTTCGAGGTGGACTTCCACCGGCAGGCCCTCCCCAGTGCTGAATGCCCCCTATGGAGCTGCTTTCTGGCCCTAACAACTCCTGTCCCGGCTTCTGTTCTGGCTCCTAGGTGTACGCCAGTCCCTTCTGTGCTGTTGCCTCTGCTGAATACACCATCACTGGATCCAATCCCAACACTGCTCTCCGACCCCGAGCCATCATCCGTTCACACAACACCTAGGTCGTGCTATGAGATTACCAATGTGGAACCAGTGGTCATTTAGCCAGATCCTCAGCTCCTCCTTGACACTCAATGTGCAGAGCGTGTACTGCACTGATGATGACGACGAGATGAACAATGTCTTCCCATCTCATCACACTGATGAAGGGCTTTACTTAGACCTACAGAATGCAAGTGGGCTAGAAACTTCCTAAGAGACCGTCCTGGACTCACCTTCTGGTCCACCAGTGGAAGAAAGCCCCTCCTTTGCAGTGGTATGCTTAATGGCTGATTTACAACTGTCTGTGCTTGAAACCAAAGGCAAAAGCCCATATGCTGACTGAATCAGAGCCTGCAATGCTATTTAACTAGGCACTCACAAACATCCTCATGTCCACGTCGTCAAAAACATGCTCAACTCCTCCAGTCGGTTGACCTGTGGCCAGACATGCCCCTGCAACCCTGATTTCCAAACAAAACATCCTACTCCTGTAAGCCTTCTAGTACAGACATCAATGAATAAGGTGAATCCATATACCTTACTCTTAGACCTGACATCCTTGGCATGATACTCCCCCAAACATTTTGCCTTATCCCCTCCTGTTTTGCTGAATTTGTTTTTGATGGCTTTAGGACTTGGTGCACTTTACCACTGCTAACTAGTGCTAACATGCTGTCTCCTTCAAACATAGTAAAATTGGCATACACCTAATTGGTGCATTTAATTTACTTATACGTCCCGAGTAAATGTAACTACATGTATCCAGGGTCTGTAAATTATATGCTACTAGTGGGCCCATAGCACACATTGTGTTACCTACTTAAGTAGCCCTTTAAAACATGTCTCAGGAATGCCACTGCAGTCTCTAGTACAGTTTTAAACTGCCTTTTCAACCTGGCAAAATAAACCTTTTGCCATGCCTAGAGCTTCCCTTTTGTTACTAATAGGACACTCCTGTTGTAGGTTCTAAAGTCTCATAGGGTACGGTGCATTTTATGTAATAAGTATGAGTGTATTTAAGTTTAACATGTCCTGATAGTAAAAAAAACCTCCTAAAGTCGTTTTTCACTGTTGTAAGACCTTTCTCTACCATTGACTAACACTGGGTTGTCTTATTACATTCAATAAATGATAACATTGGATTAAATTAATAGCAAATTAAGATATACTGTTTACACTCAAATAATTGTAATATGTAATCCCCTTTAATGGTAACATTGAATTTTAAGATACAATTCTAAAAACACAACTTTTATAACGTTTTTTTTTTCTTGTCTCAACCATTTCTGCATTCTGAGTTTGTCCAGGGTCACATGACTGAATGGTTCTGCTGTTCCGTTTTGTGTATTGCTTCTAGGCAGTAACACAAAGGGGTCTTAGGTGTTGACAGTATGGGCCGTCCTGGGGAATCTGACACTAGCCCTGCCTTATCTTTTGTTACCCTCAGAGAGTTTGGAGCCTTGACAGGGAAGGCCGAAGAACTTTCCAGAACCAGATGTGGTGGGTAGGAGACAGAGACCCTTCCCCAAACAAAGGCTGACACCAGGTATAAATATTGGACCTCCAGAGTCGCTCCTGAGAACACTCTTGGATCTGTGGAAGTTACAGAAGAAGGACTGTCCTACTGCCAGGGGACCTCCCTGCTGCGCGAAGACGACATTGCTGTCTGGCAATGAAGATTAGGCATGCTTCCTTTGAGCCCGGGATAATCAAAGTGACACCAAGGTTCAGTTGGCTGTCCTCCTGTGTGAACTACAGGGACACAACAAGCTTTAGAGACCTCCTTGCAACTGCCCAGCTGACCTACTGCAACTGGTCCTCTCTGAGCCCTGCTGGCCTCTGCTTGAATGTGTTGCTGTTCCCCAAGAGGTGCCTTCCCAGGTCCTTGACCCTTGGCTGGCATGAGAGTGTACTCTTCCTGAAGAAAAAGTGCAAGTCTTGACGTCTGGGCTCCTCTCAGCCACAAACAAGTCTGTTTGTTGCCACACCAACTTCCAATGTGAAGTTCTGATGTGGCCTGCTCTTTCTTGTCGACCGCAAGCGACAACCAGCAATGTGAAACAGCACATTTTGCCCTACAGCAACCAACAGCCTGTGACGACAGCCAATACGAAGCTACAGGAATGATTGTCCACGACGACTGACCATCTCTTTGCGTTTTAGGGATGATTGTCTACACCCAGTCTGCTCTTTGCGTTTCAGTGACAACTGTCTGTGACGCTTAGTCTCCTCCTTGTGGTCACCTCCACTGTGAAAGGATCTCTTCGTATTGGACTTTGAAGGTAACTTTTGAAAGGGAAAAGTCTGATCCCTGTTAACAACCCGCACTCCATCGCGGTCAGCCTGAACTTATAACTTTTCCCCAGTTTAGCACGATCAGACGGCTGCAAGTAGTGCTTAGTAATTTTAGGTGTTAGTTTCACTTATATCTTTTAAATTGAACATCTCCAGTTCTACTGATTGGATTTTTGTCATACTAGTATCATTTTATATATTAAAGATTACCTTAGTTTTTTTTTATTGGTTTGGGATTTTTCTTGTGTTATGTTTTCACTTCATTACTGTTTGTGTGATTCTTAAATATTTTACACATTGCCTCTACGTTAAGCCTGACTGCTTTCTGTCAAGCAATCAGAGGGTTAAGCACAGATTAATTCAGTGACTTTTGTAGTTCACCCTGACAGGGATTGTGGTTGTTGCCTGATTGAGGCTTCCAGCCCCCTCATCCATTAACACAATTTTTAACACTTCCCTCTTGAACCTGACCCAGATAGGAAATCAAAGAGTATTGATTCCTTTGGCAAATTTTTTTTTTCATCAGCTAGCCTGACCCTATGCTTCTTGAATGCAGGGTCCCTTCTGAGCAGGTACACCCATGCTTTGTGGGATATTGCCAGCGATATCTAGCCAGCTCTCCCCGAAGACTTCAGTGTGTCTCTTGCCCAAACAATAGAGGATGGACAGGCTGCAACATCATTTGTAACTTTTTCAGAGGGGCCATGGACCAAGCAGGGGCCACTGGGCATCAACCATGGGGCCTGAGGTTGTTTTCCTCTGAAGTCTTGGGGTCTGTCCTACTATGGCTGTACACGCTGGGCCTAATAAACCCCCTTAGCACTTGCTTCTCAATGGTGAGAAATTACATACGTCCCAGGTAGGTAGTGTGAGGTGCTTCAGAACAACATCCAGCAAACACACATTACAATAATAAATGATTGCCCAATCCAGTGGTTGACTTTCAAGAAGAAAAATATTTTAACGCACACCAGAAGTATATGCTACATATATCCAACAGTACACAGTGTTGATTAGTGTCCTGGTGTTGGAGTTTTTATGAACCTCTTCCCACTATTAGCCCCAGCCCTCTCTCTTCCCCTTTATGGTCCAGGTCATTCCCTTCAAGTGCCAGTACGTAGCATGTTTTAGCTCAGGTGTAGATTACACATGTTATAGTGCACCGTCTTTGCAGGATACTAAACTCATGCTGTCGGGCAAGGCACTTAGGGCAGGGAACCATGACTGTTCACCATGTAGAGGATATTCTGGTTCTGTCCAACTCCCTCGTTTGAGGCCTCTGCCTGTACTATGAAGGGTTGACTATAGTCAGGGTACTTCATTAGAGGTGTATTGTATATTTCTGTCTTCGGGACCTCAAACGTTTTTGGACAATTCTTAGTCCATATCACCTTCTTGAGCTGCTTTTTGTATGTCAGCGCTGGCAATAGAACATCTGTAGTCGGATTGTTTGTCACAAAGTTCATGTAGTAACATATGAGACTTAGAAAGGCTCTCATCTGTTTTTGGTGGTGGCACATCCCACTCCAACACAGACCAAATATTACCATCTAATGGGCCTGTTACCTGCTTCCCATTACCAACCAGATGCCCATGGTAGGATAAAGTCAACTGCCCCACCTGGCACTTGGTTGTCTTGATGGTCATTTTTGCCATCTGTGACCTGACAAACACCTGTTCTAGATGCTTCCAGGTGGTCCTCCCATAAATTGTTAAACAAAGCGCTGTCATCCAGGTAGGCCACAAAGAACTGCTATAACTGTGATAGAGCGTAGTCACTAGGCACTGGAAAGTGGAAAAAATATTTTTCACCCCAAATTACATTACTTTAAATTGAAATAATATCTCTGTTGTAGAAAATACGGTTTTCATCTTGGCACAAGACAGTACAGTAGCTACTGGTCAGATCACAGCGGCTCAAGTACCTTGTAGCACCCACCCGGTTCACAAGCTTATCAGCTCAGTGTATCACGTCTGCAGTGCAGCTTTTTTCGTGTCTTTGTCAAATGCCTTGTAGTTCACAGAAAAGCGCAAACCTGTGGTACCTCACTCAACTACCCCATGTTCAACATTTTGTCCTATTCTGCTTTAATGCACTCCTGGACTTGGTCAGACATGCAATAAGTCTTGCCTTTAACTGGCAGACTCCCTCTCGTGTCAATATTATTAACAGAGAACACACAGGTGTTGGCCCCATGATAAATGAAAAAAGATGGGAAAAGTGTCACAGTACGTCCCTACACTCTTTGTCTTGTTCACCCATAAGCTCAGGCGCAAGCTGTACCCCTTTTCCAGACCCATCCTTCATACCACTATGCAGTAGATGAGGAAGAGACTCTTTAAATTCAACATATTTTACCAAAGTCATAATGTTCACTTTGTAATCTCTTTAGAGGTAAAGCGTAAGCCAGTTTACATGGAACACCCTCCTGTGTTCCCTTGTGACAGCTGTCTAAAAAGTAGTTCAAATCAGACCCTCTTCGGTACTATATGTTATGAATTACTCCATTTATTGTCAGTGCCACTTTCTGGTTTTACTATTCCTTCATCAGCTCTTGGCTAGCCTAAAGGTTTTTCTTTGTGTTACCCATGTATTTCATAATCAACTTCTTGAGGCCAATCAACTATTTCACCAGGTCCTTCTGAGGTTATTTGGAATTTCCTTTCCACCCTTCAGGATGAGTGGACCACACACTGGATGCCAAAGCAGAAGAAGAGACTGACACCCACTCTTCTGTGGACTTTACCTGTAAGCAAATAGGAGACATGGCAGATGAAGATCACATGTCCTCCTGAGGTTTCTAGCAGAATTCCCATCAAGCTCTTTAAGGTTTTGCTAAATCTTTCCACCAACTCATTGGTGTGGGTAGTATGCTGTGGAAAAGTAGTCGGTTACACCAGCTTGATCCCACATCTCTGCCATGTATAAGGACATAACGTTGGTTCCCTGGTCAGAAATCACAATCTGTGGAAATCCCTATAAAATATCTTTCGAGATTCCTGCAACTTAATAGTTACAAGTTGATATTTTGTTTTAAATACCCTTATGCCCTAGTGTCCTGCTAAGGGCGGCAGTGTCAACAGGATGTTCCATTGCACTACTGGAACCGCTAGCCTCTTGCTAGCACCTGAATCTGGATTCATAGGCTCGCTGTAAAGCAGTCCATCCTCACACCCAACATATTGCTTTCCAATCATTCTCTTGCTGACCCGTTCCTAGGCTTCCTTTTGAAGTCCCACAAGTGTGTGGCATCCAACATACGTCTTGCAGAGTTTCTCTTGAGTAGGATAGCCGATAGTCAATTACCTGTGGAACTCTGGTAGTTATCTAGATCCAAACACCTGGTCCAGTCTGGATATCCTCCTCTACATGTGTAGCAGGGACAATAGATGCCACAGCTATTGGCTTCTCTGAAACTGTCCTGCTTTGATTAGTAGATTGTTCTGATTTAGATAAATCTGGAATTGTTGCAATCTCTTCCTGAAACTGCAACACAGCTCGTGTTCTGGTCAACACAGCTGATGTAGTCCAAGCCACATAGACTTCTGGTCCTCGTATTAAACTAGGGGCAATCAAATCAATGGCCATGAAACACCTAGCACCTTGAATCTCTCTGACACTTACATGAATCATGGCCAACTTGTCATTGATTTTTATCTCCACTTGGGCAATTGAATATTCTGTGTCTTCCCCACTGACTACCAAAAAAAAACCAGTGCCATTGACAACAGGGAAAATCTCTGTATTGAGATAATCCCTTCCAACCATGGTTCTGTAAGCTATTGCATCCCTCTCTGCAGGAACCTTCCTCCCCTAGAAAATAACTTCCAACACAAACCTCACTGTGTTTGGTTGGATGTGCTTCAGGCATGTGTGCCCCTTTTCCAAATGTCCATAACCACTAGGTTGAGTATTGTAGGACCCTCGTGTGCCCCTACAGTGAAGCCACTCACAATCGTGGGTGCAGCTTGTTCAGGGTCTTTGACCTGACAGTCTCTCTTGTAGTGCCTCTTCTAGTGACATCAATAACAAGTAATCACTTTGGGCTTGGAAGAGCCTTCCTGTCCTCCCTTTTCCTTATGTTGTTCCTGAGTTTGAACCAAAGGCCCTTTCTGCGTGTGTTAACCTTGGAACTGTGGGAATTGTCCTAGCATTTACTCAGTGGTTTGGAAGAAGTTAGTTGAGGTTTCTTCTTTCTTTTTGGCTTAGAGCCTTTCTTCTCAAATCCTTTGTTAGCCAACTGCTTTTATGTTTAAACTGCAGGTTTCTCAGGATTCTCTTGGACAGATCTAATAGGTAGAGCGCATCACAATGAGTTACACTGTCACCATCAACTGATGGTAAAGGTCATGAAACTCCGTGACTTCCATTTCACTTACCCACTGATTCCAGTCAAGTGCCACACCATGAATCCAACTTTCAAATGAAACACCATTCGCTGTCTTGCTTTCTTTAAACCTCAGTAGGTACTGAGCTGGCTTCAACCCAAACCTCCTCCTTAGAGCTTTGTTCATTCACTCAAAATTCAATTGCTCTGCAACAGGCACCCTTCAAATGACTTCTGTACCTTTTATGGGCAAGCCACATAGACTTCTGGTCCTGGTATTAAACCAGGGGCAATCAAATCATTGCACAAGAGACATCCAGCTCTTGCTTCTCTCTGATACTTACATGAACCATGACTAACCTGTCATTGATTTTTATCTCCACTCGTGGAATTGGCTACTATGTCAAGTCAAGCCACTCAAGATTTTGCCTTAGACACATTATTCAAAGCCTGCGATCCACATGTGATTTCGAAGCTCACAAACCATTCCAAATTACCATGTCCCTCCACATACATATGTACAAGCTCTTTTTGAAGCTTGCCAGGTACCCCTCTAGAGTTGGAAGTGTAATAAAAAAAAATCTATATGTAGTTGTCTTCGTTGCCATTTTAAGTTACTCTTTTTCTAAAGCTATTCTCTTTTCCTCAAATTCGGTTTCCTTTTCTGCTCCAGATGCTCCCTTTCCCTCTTCTTATGGGTCCATTCTTTATGTCTCCCCTTCCTCCTTTCTTCTTGTCCCTGGCAAGCTCTCTGACCTTCTTCTCTTCCTCAGCCCTAGATTTCTGGACAGCCAACTGCAAGTTCAGGGTTTCAGCTAGATTTAAACCACACAGAGAATCTGGTGGCAGTAATTACCTTGGGGAAACATTGGAAAGAACATTTGGGGATACACATGGGGTGTGTCTATTAACAACCTATGCTAAGAGAGCCTGACACCACAGCACTACCTCCCTGGCTTCCTGTCATGGCACCCTCTACAGGGTCCATCAAATTTTCTAACCTCGCCTCTAGTTTCTCCATTTGACCTCTTTTGTAACTAACAAAGACCTCCCTCTCTGTGTTTTTGAAAGCCATCCACCCTCTCTGCAAATGCATACCCCTCAGTTAATCTAAGGACAGGGTTTCAAGGTCTACCCCCACTAACATTGAGGCCTACTCACAAACTACATTTTGTATTACTTTAGTAGTACTGCAGTAGTACTACTAACATACAACACAATGCTTTACACCACCCCACAAGTGTAACTCTCCACCTCCCCCTCCCCTCTTTGCTAGGGGTAGATCCTCACTACTTAGTATTAAATGTGAGGGGTGGGCATGGGGCATAGCTAGACTAAATAGGTGGGGTTAATGATGGAGTAAAAGAGGCTAAGGGAGGTTAAGGAGGGACTTGGGGAGGGAGTTGCACCCTCTTAAAAAGAGTAAGCCCATAACCATTTACAGATTGCACTTCTGAAGTTACTACAGTCTAAGAGTTCCCATAGCAGTAGCCAGTGCACTCCAGATCAGGCTGGAGTAAGTCCTGCACCACTCATAGCCACTTATACTGCTGAACCATTCCATAGATAACAATCGAGGTAGAGACTTAAAATAAAAACCCATCGGAATTGATGTTAGATTAAATTATATCATTTGAACTATTTAAAATATATATGTTTGAAAGCCACAAATTTTGGGGTACCGGTATGTATAGCCCAGTGCTTTCATCGCCAAAACTAGTTCCCTAAGGTGTCTTTATAATAATCATTTTGCTACAGGGACTTGTTGCTCTCAGTAGTCATTGTTTTTATGATAGCTAAATAATGTCTAAAAGATGTAGATGTCTTACGTGCCAGAGAATTAGGAAAACTTCTTCATTGATTCTTCTCCACAAAACACCAAAAATAGCCACAAGTGTTTGGAGGTATATTTTTATCAAAATTGTAAATAAAATAATCACAAAAACATGAATACGCAAATATTATAAGATTCTTAAACCAACAAACGGATCAGTTGCTTGATAGGCGGCATACTTCTATCTCTAATCTTATTCTTACCAAGATTTCAATTGTCTAGTCGTACAGTATCCTACTTTGTAAACATTGCAGCAAAATCCCAACTAATCACGGTTATGTTGAACAAAGAAAAACATATTTTCTATTCCAAACTTCTTTTGCAACATTACATAAGGATAGGGAAAAAATATGAAGACGACACAGGCATGATCTCCTTCTCCCCCCTCAGACCGGCCCTACTCAGTGCGTGGATACCCTCCTGGATGATAAGCCACACTCTGCAAATACACATAGTATTACAAGAAAAATGCATGAAGGAAGAAAACCTTTAAAAAAAAAACATAACAAGGAAAACGTAGAAAGAAAATTGAGAGATCTGAACTAATGAAAGAAAATTAAGAAATGTTCATATTGTCTAAAAATATTTTGTATACAGTAGTATTTACATTTATAATAATATATTACTATTTCACATTTTTCAAAATCTTTTATTTTCATGAACTTGCTCATGCAGTATTAATTACTTCGATCAGATAGGCCATAATTGTATGCAAATCTATCAGCAAAATATACCCTGATTAACAGTGAATTTGTAAGAATGACAATTCCATGACCAAAGGAGCTTATACATGTTAGAATATAATGCAGAATGTACTTCATACAGTGATAATTGGGTTGTTTAATATTTTCAAAACAATTTCGATATTTTTTTACTACTCCTAAATAATACTTACATTAATCATGCATCAGATTTTAGATTCTAGATCTGTATATGCTTCCTGTCATTGCAAACACTCAGTATGACATTTACATTTAATATTTATATATACATTCACAATCATAATGGCATATTCGCCTTGCTACAGTATGGCGAATATGTTGTATGTTGTATGCTACAACATAATTATCATCACAATTTTATCCCACAATGGTTGATATAGTGCTAAGAGTTGTAACCAATCTTGCTAATCCTAGATAATTCTTATATTTGTCATAAAACACCTTCTAAATTCCAAATCTATATTTCCATACTGGAAGGCACTGGAAGTGATAGTGCACTTGGTGTGCATCTGTCTGCATGTTATTGCATGATTGTCATCTTAAGTTAATTGTGGCTGTCAATAATAATTCAGTGTTATTATTAGACCTGATACGATTTAGCTGAATATTATGAAAATAAAGTTATTAGAGAGAAAAATGGAGCATCTCTGAAAGTCATCTCTAGAACAATGTAACACTCAAATTGCGAAAATCACTGAGTTTTAGAGAACCCACACTTTTATATAATCCCGTCATACATACTACTTGAAATTGATTGCCCATAATATGTTATGATTTATTCAAAAAGGGTGGGCTAAGAGTTCTTTATAACCTCATCTAAGGACAAATCATGGGAGCTTAAGGATTCACTGATAGTGTAAAGTTTGGTCAAATATAAGTAACCCTGACCCAGTATATTAAGGCAAAATGTACCTTCCCCCAGTGTGAGTAGCTATAAATTGAGTTGTGAAGAGTTGCTATAAGTGCAAGGTGAGTTAGTGAGCTACATGCCTAAAGAATTAAGCCTCCATTCACACCTTTCTTTCCAGCTAAGTTGGTACTGAGTACCAGGACTGCTTTCCTGTCGAATGTGGTTACTATCTTCCATTTGGGACAGTCTATCACGCTTTCCACTTTCTATCCTCCTCCCCATCCAACTAAAGAGGAGGAAAGGCTTCATCGACCTCAAAAGGGTTGTCAGTGTGTGGACAGAACATGTGATTTAAGACTGGATAATCAGCTCTTTGTGGGATATGTTGGCAAATTGAATGGAAAGGTGGTTCACAAAAGGACTGTATCACAATGGGCTATCCTCTCCATTAAGATCTGCTAAGCCATGTCAAACGAAGAACCTCCAGAAGGAGGTTTTTGTGCTCACTCTGGTAGAGCTAACTCTTTTACCTCTGCTTTAACTAGAGTAGTCCCTGTGGCATATACTTGTAAGTGTGCGAGTTGGGCCTCCCTTCACACATTTGTGAAGCATTATTGTTTGGCCTGTGAAGTGAGAAGGTGAGGTTTCTGCGCTCGTTCTGTTTTGCAGGATTTTTTGGCATATACAGAGATGCACCCAGTGTGGGACTGCTTGGGTACTCTATTCAACAGGTGAAGAATCCAGAGGTAGTTGCTTCCATCAAAAGAACAAGTTATTTACCTTTGGTAACACTTTTTCTAGTGGATACAGTATCTACCTGTGGATTCCTCACCGCCCATCCCTTCTCTCCGTTGCTTGTCTGTATTTACCAAAAAGAAGTCTGCTTGTGTCTTTAGTATTTATATTGAGGTTTTCATATGTGAATCTTTGATTTAGACTTTAGAAATTGTAGTTGCATTTGTGATGTTAGTTCAAGTTGCTCGCCTCGAAGATACATAAGAGTGGAAACTCATGTCTGCACTGTGTGGACAGAATATGTGATTTCAGACTGGATGACCAGCTCTTTGTGGGATATGTTGGCAAAATGAAAGGAAAGGTGGTTCACAAAAGGACTGTATCATGATGGACTATCCTTTCTATTAAGATCTGCTAAGCCGTGGCACAAAAAGAACCTCTAGAAGGTATTTGTGCTCACTCTGGTAGAACTAAATCTTCTACCTCAGCTTTAACTAGAGGAGTTCCTGTGGCAAATATTTGTAAGGCAGCGACTTGGGCTTCCCTTCACATATTTGTGAAGCATTATTGTTCGGACTGTGAAGCGAGAAGGGGAGGTTGTTCTGTTTGTTCTGTTTTGCAGGATTTTTTGGTATACACAGACATGCACCCAGTCTAGGACTGCTTGGGTACTCTATTCAGAAGGTAAGAAATCCAGAGGTGTATTTATCATCAGAATATTCAGTTATTTACCTTTGGTAAAACGTTTTTCTGGTGGATACAGTATCTACCTGAGGATTCATGACTGACTGTTCCTTCTCCACTTCTCCCTGTTGCTTGTCTGCATTTACCAAAAAGAAGTTTGTGTATTTAGTACAGATTTGAAGTTTTCATATGTGAATCTTTGATTTAGAATTCAGATATTGTAGTTGCATTTGTGATGCTATTTCCATTCGCTCACCTCGAAGCTACATAATAAATGAGTGGAAACTGATGTCAGCACTCCAACTGGGGTTTCTTGTGGCTCCAGTGACATCACACGGTGCAATGTGCAGAGCCATGCGGATACTGACACCCCTGTCGATGTGGGGGAGCTATCTAGAAAGGTTCAGCGGAATGCTGGCGCATAGGATATTCAAAAGGTGAGGAATCCGCAGGTAGATACCGTATCCACCAAACAAAGCATTACCGAAGGTAAAAAAGCATTACTGAAGGTAAGTAACTTGTTCTTTAAGACTGTGTGAGTCTCACCTTTACAAGACGCTGATTTTGTAAAAATCTCTGCTTGTGCTAGATTCTCAGACTGTGTGAGAAACTATGTATGTATGTTTATGTGAGCCTCTACATTTTTGTGAAACGTCCTGTGTGACTCTTTGTAAACATTACGTCTATGGCAGTGGCTTCCAAGATCGCCTAAGTTTGAATTAGCTTGCACACAATGAACAGTTTATTTATGACACTTGTTGGGATATACAAACATCTACAAATGGCTGGTGCTTTACTTTTGCTCCCAGAGTATCCACATTAAGCCGGCCAGGAAGACAAAGGTGTCCTGGCTTCTTACTGGTGGTGGATGTTGCCTTACAGTTTGCATTTCTGGTGCCTTATGCTTATACTGGGACCTATGGCTAGTATTATTTGATTTACTTTGCCCACTTATCTATTCTGTTTTGGCATGTACTGCCTAATTATCACATTAAAATATTCCAGCACTCCAGGCTGTCATGGGTCAAGGTGTGTTCACCGATTTTCTACTAGATTGTGCCACTATTGAAGTACTACTTACCCCAATGTCCCAACCTTAAATAAACATCCAATTTCTAGTTCATGAAGAAGTAGTATCACTGTAATGATCCTAGTGTTCGCTCATTGTGTCTGCAAGATAAGCACCAATCTAAATGTTCACTCACTATTCTCTGGAACAGCACATTCCCAAGAGTCCCCCTTCTGGCATTGCCGATTCATTCTGATTGTGTGAAGTAAATGCTGCCAGAATGGCCAAATGAGAGGAAATGGAATTAGGAAAGGGCTGCCTGAAAGCAGGCTCCAATCAGAGAGAAGACGGATGTTACTCATAAGTCCACATCACATGCCAATAATTTCATTACCACATATTGCTAAATGTGTTTCGCATTCTAAATAGAAGAATTCAGTTATTTTTTAGGCCAGTATAGCCTTTCAGCTAAGCCAGATGATGCTGGTTTATTTCAGTTATGACTTCACTCCTGTCTATAAAGTTGACAGTACCATTGATGTCTGTTCCTTTGTTTTCAGAAATTTTCACAACGCAAAACTCCGAGATAACCATTGTTTTGGTTACGTGATGTTTTTTCAGTACAAGTTTGCTTTTTGTTGAAATTTGTCTCCTTCACATTGTCAGGCATTAAGAATTTGTGCGTCCGGTAAAAACCAGTTATGATTTCACATTTCCATGGTTTGTGGGGTCTGGGTAAGTCTCATGATCGTCCATCATGCCACTTACTTGCCTTCAGTGAGCTTTAAATGGAATGAAAGCTAAGCTCTTAGTAACTACATTTTCCTCTTCCTCTAATGGCCCTGGCTTTGGCAATGTTAATGTCCATGTCAGTTCTAGGTGGGTTGTCCTCGACGTACTGGCAGATAGAATATATTCTCAGTTCTACTAAAATGAAGACAAAATCCTATAGGAAGAAATCTGAGTTTCCTCACATGTAGTAATCAAGACAAATGGAGGCTTTATTTGGGCAATACTCTAAACCTTTTGGTATTCCCAAGTTGACGTATTTATCAGGATGCTGATTGTTCTGTATTAGTGATGTATTTATGCATGTCAGAATGCTGGTGGAAGAATGTAGAGCGCTGTTCTTGATTCCTATCCTCGTTGCCAAAATATACAGTAATGATCATCATACAAGAGTGTGAAGCTCAAGTTTATTGCAAGAGCTGCTTAACATTCACATCTGCTGCGTCTGATAGGAAACACCAACTGATCCTCGATAGTTTAATAACAACATCTCTACCAGCAACATTTTACCACTTTAAGTGACATGCATAAATACATCACTAATACACTGATGAGCTTAGTGAGGGAGATAATTTACTCCCTACGGAGTACACAAACTCCTCACTGCGTAGGGACTTGCAGAACACAAGTGGACTGGACACATTAGCTATAGCTATTAACTATAGCTTCAGCTGACAAGAAGTTTTCCATTTCATTGTTGAATGAGGCTTTTAATTGTCATTTTGATGGTAATAGGAAAGAAGAAGCATTCAATAAAATATATACAAAACAATCCTGGAGCCAAAGTTATTGCCATGTTAACCACTATTCCTGACAGCTCAATCACTTGGACTCCTGTGTCAATGGTTACAAAGCCATTAGTCAAAAATAAAGGTAAACGTCAAACATGTATATGACACAAAACCTTAGTAAGTTGGCCGTTGAAAATGTACAATGTAAAGGGCCAGTACACAAGCTACCCTGTAATTTTAAAGAATTCTTGAATTCGCCTCCCAGAAATTAGTCAGATCTGCCATCTTGCTAATGCATTACACATATAAACAGTAAGAAACAGCTCACATTAAAGACACACTCCGTGAAATCCAAATAATTTGTAGTCAACTCCAATGATGCTTTAACCTCATGCATTAATTCCTTAGCTTTTCTTATAGTTAAACATAATTTACTCCTTGAGCTTTTTCTGAGAAGATTGGGTTTATCCTGAAGGGCTTGAAAATATTTGAACTTTAGTTACTTGAGTAGTTAAGAATTTTTAAAAATGTCCCCTGAGCAAGCTGTGCCCCAATTAAGCATTAGGTTAATCATTTTTCATTTTATAAGCATTTAGGGCCTCGTTACGAGTGTGGCGGTCTGACCGCCATGTTGATGGTCACACGGGCTGCCATATTACGAGCGAGGACCGCCAAAACACAGGCAAATAAATGACACCACCAGGACTGTGGAGGGCGGAAAATGGGTGGTCCAACCGCCAGCCCGTCAACCAACCACGGAAACTATTATGACTCACAAATCACAATGGTGGCATCCAACGGGACGGGCGAAGGTTCCCACAGTAATAAGCAACAGCACATTGGATGGAATTAAAATCCACACAGCTGGCACACATTCACAGACCTGACACACCTACAAACTGCACTATAAAACACAATCCTCCACACACCACAATCCTTTGCTTCTACAACGCCACACATAGAAGCCAGAGCCCAAAATCATAGACACAGTACCCGAGATTAGGCACCCATCCAACTTGCATATAGCCACTATCCCTCACCCGCACAACACACCCACCACCCAAAGTAGCACCTTCACACATCATTTACTATCTGTCACCCCCTCTCTACACAGCACCTACACCTCATCATCCTTTTTTAGTGTTGCCCACCACCACCACCATGTCACCACAAAGCACCCCTGTTTCAAGGACGAGTTAAGAGTCACGGTGGATGAAATCATCAGAGTAGAGCCACACTTATCTGGAGTTTAAGTCCAGCAGACCACAGTTGCGAGGAAAATGGAAATGTGGCAAAGAATAGTCAAGAGGGTGAATTCCATAGGCAGCTACACACGCACATTGGACGACATCAGGAAGCGGTGGAACAACCTCAGAGGGAAGGTGAGTTCCATGTCAGCCAAGCACGAGCTGGCAGTCCTCAAGACTGGCGGTGGTCCCCCACCTCAACCCTAACGATTCACATCATGGGAGGAGAAGGTCTTGGCCATTTGTCATCCCTAGGGCTTGACAGGAGTTCCTGGGAGAGTGGAGCTGGGTAAGTCACAACACCAATAAAGCCACCAAAATGTATTGTCATTCATGCTCACTGATCACCTTTTGCCACCTTAACACTCAACCCACTCACACCCGTGTCCAACTGTTCAAATACCACTGTCTGTCATCTCACATGTGAAGTTAACTCACATGGGGGCACGGTATCTGTGTATGGCGTAGGTAGTATAGGGGCTGACAGTACTACAACTCCCAGCAGGCACTGTTCTACCAGTATGAAAACCAGAACAGTGTACCATATTGAAAATAGCCTTGCATGTTAACTGGACAATAGAGTATTCTCACCTGAATGCTCCACAGTTGCACAGTCTATGGGAATGACAGCAAAGATATGGACATTTGCTAGTACAAAAACACTAACACACAGCTACAACTGTGTCCTCTACTAAACTGTCCCTTCTACCTCCCATCACCTATAGAACTGTACTCACCTAGGGCAGTAACAATGGTATAGTCTGCTTCCATTGGACAGCCATTGACAGGAATGCCAAGGACTGCTCCCACTGACATACCCCACACACACAGCTACAACTGTGTTGTCTGCTATACTGTCCGTCCTACCTCCCATCATCTATTGGACTCTACTCACCAGGGGGGATCTCACATATATGCAGTGTGCTGTACTCAGTGTAACCTGTCACAAATGGCCAGTTAGAATGGTTACTCCAAATCCGATGGCCAGATGAGTGTCCACATAGCAATGTGCAGCTGTCTGTTCACTCAACAATGAAGTATTGCTAACTGGGAGGTACCATGAAACATATGATGCTACACAGCTGCCAAGATATAAGTGAATGAACAGACATCCAAGTGCCAGGATACTCTGACATTCTGTAGCAAGGTGACTTGAAAAGGAATTGTCTGTACCCCAAATGTCAGGTGTCCATAATTGAAATCAGGTGTCACTGTCATAAAAGGGGATCAAGCAAAGCCAATCTGTACATGGCCCAAAGCATATCTACCTGTCAAATCCGGTGCTGCATGTCACATTACAACCTCTAACTGTTTGTTTCCCATCTTCAACAGGTCTACCTGCCACTGGGACCATGGAAAGCACTGCTGAGACAGCCACTTCCCCCGTGGATGAAGCCCTCCGTGAGGAGAGCACTCCTGGATGTGTGGAAGTTGACGAGGACGGCTCTGGTACATCTGGGCAACCTGGTCCGATGACAACTGTCAGCCTCACCCTGCCCACATTGACTCCTCCCGGCCCTGTTGCATCTACATCCCAGGCAGCCAGTTACCCCCAGACCCGTGTGCCAATGCCATTAACAACCATCATGTTCCCCACAGTCCAGGTACCGGAGTCACAACTCAAAATCCCGAACAATGATGGACCTGGCACCATTGGCAGTGGGCAAACCGTGCTATGGGTGCAGGCATGTGGGGGTAGGGTGTGTGGGAGAGATCGTGCCAGTGGCATGAGGCTGCTTGGGATACTTCTGGCCAGTACACTATCTCCCAAGTCTTGGGAGCCTACCAACTATCCCAAGGCGTGATGAACCAAGTACTTGCCATGATGGGGGATTTCAAGCAGCTGCAGAGGAAAGAAACACCAGGAAGTCATGCAACAGTGGGAGGCCCTCAGTGCCCACATGGTCCCCCTAACAGGGGTGCTGAGAGACATCAACATCACCCTGAGCCGGGAGCTTCCACAATACCAGAACTCTTCAGTTGGCCAGGTTACACCAGCCCCCTTCAACATCTGTGGCAGTCAGTGCAATGGGAGTCCCTGCCAGGAGAAGGGCACGCCTCATACACCCCTGCCTCTGTAGCTGAGGAACCCCCCTACAAGTGTGGACATTTACCAAAACAACCAGGAGGTGCAGATTGCAAGACAACAACCACTGCCAGGAAGTAATCCTCAAATGATATATTCCCTTTTGTGTGCCTCTGATGAACCCTGTTGACTTTTCAGCAACCACTTTCCAATTTCCCAGGATCACTGGACACTGGACTTGGGACTTGAAATGTTCTGGCAGCTACTTGAATGATAACGTCCACTACGACTTAACCCTTCACTATTTGAACATTATTTATTTGCTTACATACATCCTATTCTCCTGTGCACATGACCATAAACATAACTAATACACCATCTATGTTTGAGAGCAATTTTTCATCTATTTGAGTAGTGTGATCAGTAATATGTTTCATGCTCATGGTAAACTCATAGGAAGGAAACATAGGGAGGGACATGTCACAGTGTCATGTTGGGTTTCACTACCAACACAATGACACAAGTGGACAATCACCTATTTCTATTAGTTACCCTGTGCAGCACATAGGCGGACCAAATGTCAGCACTGTCATAGTCAAGTAAGTCTGAACATTTATATCTTCTGCCTAGGTTTCATTAAGTGACATCCCACTGATCACAGAAGTAAGGCACATGTCAGACTGTGTCTCTCCGAATAGCCTAACAGAAATTGGCAGCAGCTTAATACATGTCACAAACCTATATCATGCCTACCAAATCCACATACCCCATAATACATACAGAGGACATTAAAACAGTCCCTAGTCAAAAAAATCCCACTTACAATGGTCAGGCATCTGTAGGCATGTTCATCACCTATGTGAGTGTTGACACACATGTACAGTGGCCTGCAATGAGGGAACACATTGACAGCTACGTACTAGACAAACAGGGTCATTGTCAATACTATGTAAAGGTTGAGTGAATAGATTGCACAGCATGACGGGTCAAAGACACATGATCACACAAATGACACCACTGGACCTACATACCATGGCAAACTGGTCCATTGTGTAGCTCAGATCTGTCATCTCACTGTCCTGACAGCCTGGGCTTGGAACTCATACACCCCATGTTAGAAATGAAGTTTTTGGCTGGCAGTCAGGTTACCCCCTGTCCAAGCAAGGACGCTCACTCTAGTCAGGGTAAAGGAGAATCACACTCAGTTAACCCCGCCTCACCCCATTGGTAGCTTGGCACGAGCAGGCTGGCTTAACTCAGAGACAATCTGTCAAGTATTTGTACAAACACACACAGTAATACAGTGAACCGCTACAAAAAGACACAACACCGGCTATCTAAATAAACAAGGCCAAATATGATACAAATCCATAATGTACAGTTAAAAATAAAAATTCAGCACATAAAAGCAAGAAAACAGTGCCTTGAGGCATAAATACTGCAAGTTGGTATTATGCAGCGTCGTGACAGAGTCGTTTCCTACAATGTGACGCCAATGGCGCCGTTTACGGAGTCGTTCAACCCCCAGGGACAGTACCTTAAGAAACAAGTAGACAACAGGCCGGTGCATTGAGTCTGGGAGAGTGGCTTCGCTGTGTCCGATGCGGTGTTGGTTCTGGTGCCACGGGCAGAAGGGCAGCGGCGTCGGGTCCTCACTACAGGGCAGTGGAGGTGAAGCGGCGTCATATGCGAAGTCAGTCCCATGGTTCTGGCAGATGCGAAGTCCGGTGGAGCCATGATGCTGGGGGCAACCTCATGGGGTTGCAGTGGTGTCATAGGGCGGCAGGCACGGCAATGGCGTCGGATCGCCACGGACGTTGGATTTACGACACTCCGGTGTCAGCGAAGTTGGGCAGGATCAGCAGTTGCAGCGACGCAAGGCCTACAGCGTCGTCTGACTTCTACGAGGTCCACGATCTCAGGGCAGGCAGCATCGTGGTTCCAGGATAGCTGTGTCAGCTCACAGGGCCGGCAGATTCGTCACACTCAGCGAGGTCCACAGTCTCGGAGCAAGCGGCGTTGCGTTTCCGGGCAGTGGTGTCCTTTGCAAAGTTACGTGCTGTCGTCGGCTTCATTAGACTGTTTTTTCACCAGGATTTCACTTCAAGGGGTCCAGGAACTGGAATGGCAACCTCTGGCAAGCTAGAGTCCACAGCCAGTAGATTCAGGTCTGGTTGATGAAGCCTTTGATGTCCCTGAGGCTTCAAAACAGGAGGCAAAGTCTACTCTAGGCCCTTGGAGTCACTTCTCAAGCAGGGATGCAACAGAGTCCAGTCTCTGTCTCCTTGCACAGGCAGAAGCAGTCACTACAGGATAGCCCAAAACAGCACTGTCACAGGCCAGGGCAGCACTTCTCCTCAGCTCTTCTCCAGGCAGAGGTTCCTCTTGAATCCTTGCAGTAATCTAAACTCTGGGGTTTTGGGTCCAAAACTTATATCCCTTTCTTCCTTTGAAGTTGGCAAACTTCAAAGTAAAGTCTCAAGTGTCTCTAAGATCCTTTCTTGTCCAGGCCAGGTCCCAGCCACACACCAGGAGGTTGGAGACTGCATTGTGTGAGGGCAGGCACAACCAATTCAGGTGTGAGTGACCACTCCACCCCTCTCCTCCAGCACAGATGGCTCCTCAGGATATGCGGTCTACACCCCAGCCCACTTTTTGTCACTGTCTAGAGAGAGGTGCAAACAGCTGAACTGTCAAACTGGCCCAGACAGGGAATCCACAAACAGACAGAGTCACAGAACAGTTTAAGCAAGAAAATGTCTACTTTCTAAAAGTGGCATTTTCAAACACACAATCTAAAAAAAAACTTCACTAAAAGATGGATTTTTAATTTGTGAGCTGAGGGATCCTAAACTCCTTATTTCTATCTGCTCCCAAAGGGAATCTGCGCTTCAATAACATTTAAAGGCAGCCCCCATGTTAACCTATGAGAGATATAGGCCTTGCAACAGTGAAAAACACATTTGGCAGTATTTCACTGTCCGGACATGTAAAACACATAAGTATACGTCCCACATTTAACATATACTGCACCCTGCCCACAGGGATATCTAGGGCCTACCTTAGGGGTGTCTTACTTGTATAAAAAGGGAAGGTTTAAGCCTGCAAAGTCGAATTGGCAGTGCAAGACTGCACACACAGACACTGCAATGGCAGGTCTGAGACACGTTTACATGGCTACCTATGTGGGTGGCACAATCAGTGCTGCAGGCCCACTAGTAGCATTTGAGTTACAGGCCCTGGGCACCTCTAGTGCACTGTACTAGGCACTTCTAGTGCCTGATGTCAGTGTGCTTGACTGTGTCTACTGGGATCCTGCTAATCAGGACCCCATTAATTATGCTCTCTCCCTTCAAAATGGTTGTTGGATACTGTTAACACTGTATTTTATCCACAATTGGCATACTGGGGCCCTCTTATAGGTCCCTAGTATATGGTACCTAGGTACCATGGGCACTAGGGTTCCAGGGGATCCCTATGGGCTGCAGCATATATTTTGCCACCCATAGAGAACCCTTGAAAAGGTTTCTGGAGGACTGCCATGGCAGCCTGCGTGAAAAGGTGCATGCACTCTTTCACTGCTGTTTACACTGCACCAGGACACTTATAAGTCCCCCCTATAGCAGGCCCCCCATCCCTGAAGGAAGGATGCAAAGCACCTGTGTGTGAGGGCACCCGTACACTAGCAGAGGTGCCCCCATGACCTCCAGGACCTTTTTCCCAGATTTCGAGAACATCATTTTACATTTGTACTGGACATAGGTCACTACCTATGACCAAGTACAAAATGGTAACTCCGAACATAGGCTTGTTTGGTATCAAACATGTTGGAATCATACCCCAAGGTTTTTGCAAGCACTGGTTGTATGATTCCATGCACTCTGGGGGCTACTTAGAGGACCCCCAGTATTGCCATTTCAGCCGTTTGAGGTTTTCCGGGCAGACCCAGCTGCTGCCACCTATGACAGGTTTCTGCCCTGCCCAGGAAGGCAGAAAAAATTATTTCCTTTGGGATAGTGGTGCTACACCCTCTCCCTTTGGAAATAGGTGTTACATGCTTGGGAGGGGTAGCCTCCCCAAGCCACTGGAAATGCTTTGAAGGGCAGAATTGGTTCCCTCCTTGCATAATCCAGTCTACGTTGGTTCAGGGACCCTCAGTCCCTGCTCTGGCGTGAAACTAGACAAAGGAAAGGGAAGTGACCACTCCCTTGTCAATCACCACCCCATGGGTGGTGCCCAGAGCTCCACCATAGTGTCCCTGGGTTTTGCCATCTTGGATTCAAGGTTGGCAGGGAACTCTGGGAGCATATGAGTGGCCAGTGCCAGTAGGTGATGTCCGAGCCCTCACCTGATAGGCGCTTACCTGGTTAGCTGACCAATCTGCCTCTCAGGGCTATTTAGGGTCTGTCCTTTGGGTGGTTCTTCAGATTTGGATTGCAAGACTCAAGCAGGAATCGTCTGCATCCTCCTCTTCATTTTCACCCCAAGGAAACTGCATCTGGTCCCTCCAGGAACTCTACAAACTGCAACAAAGAAGGAAGACACCATCTGCAACATTGTATCCTCAGCTCCTTCCAACAACTGCAACTGTATCCCAGTCGTGCATCCTCTGAGGACAGCCTGTCTTCAACCTGCACCAGAAGAGAGAAGAAATCTCCCTTGAGGTGAAGGAGTCACTCCCCTTCTTCAGCAGGCATCAACTGCAATGATGACAGGCTGCATGGATCCCCTCTCCTGCTGAGCTGCGTGGATCCTGCATCATGGGTGGTGAACTAATGTGGTCCTGACGTCCCACTGTCCAACTTTGGTGGAGGTAAGAGCTTGCCTCCCCATTCAAGACAGTACCCCCAGTGAACTGCGTGTTTTGCAGTTGCCAAGGCTTGTTGGCATCCTTCCACAAAGTTCTTCATGCAGATTGCAGTTCCAGCCCCCAGCACTCTATCCTGCAATGCACAGCTTCCTAAGTAGTTGTCTGGCAGCGTGGGAGCCTTTTTTTGTGCTGCGTGGGCCTCTTTTGCACCTTCTTTGTCCCTGTGCTGTGGGACTCCTTTGCACGCTGCCTGGTCTTCTGTGGGGTCTCTGAGTTGCTGGGAGCCCCTTCTAACTCCTCCTCCTGGGTAGAGTCCACCTGGTCCTGGGCAGCACCATTTTCTGCTAACCACAAGCTTTGCCTGTGCCAAGGCTTGTTGGCAGACTCCAGCGATGCAAACCTGACTGCAATCCTCCATCCGGTGTAGGACATCATCTGCACCAACCAGGAACCCGACTCCGTCTTCTTGGGTGCAGTACTGACTGTTCTTCTTCACCTGTGGTTCTTCTTTCGCACCTTCATCCAGGTTAGCAAGGGCTCTTGTTCTTCTTGGACTCTTCTGTGCTTCTTGGACTTGGTCCCCTTCTTCCACAGATCCTCAGGTGCAGCAATCCACTGTTGGTGTCTTGCAGTCTCTTCTGGTTCTTGCATAATCCTTCCGTTCGTTTCTGTGTGTGTTCTGGGAAAGTTACTGTGTTTTACTCCTCCTTTCCTGGGCACTGGGGTGGGTTCTAGTACTTGCCTTTGGAGTTTTCTAGCACTCCCAGCTCCCCTCTAAACACTACACTTGCCGAGGTGGGAAACCTATATTCACATTCCACTGTCTTATTATATGGTTTGTGTTCCTTCTAGGCCCATTCCTAACTATTGTGATTTTCACTAATTGCACTGTTTTCTAACAGTTTTTACACCGGTTTCTGCATACTAGTGTATATAATTTGTGTAGCACTTACCTCCTAAGGGAGTATAGTCTCTATGATATTTTTGGTATTGGTGTCACCAAAATAAAGCCCCTTTTTTGTTGTTGTAACACTTAGGCCCTCATTCTGACCCTGGCGGTTTGTAACCGCCAGGGCAGAGGGCAGAGGAAGCACCGCCAACAGGCTGGCGGTGCTTCCGGGGCAATTCTGACCGCGGTGGTAAAGCCGCGGTCAGAAAAGGGGAACCGGCGGTTTCCCGCCGGTTTTCCCCTGCCCCAGGGAATCCTCCATGGCGGCGCGCACTGCAGGGGCCCCCTAACAGGGCCCCATTAAGATTTTCAGTGTCTGCAAAGCAGACATTGAAAATCGCGACGGGTGCCACTGCACCCGTCGCACCCCAGCAAATCCGCCAGCTCCATTCGGAGCCGGCTTCATCTTTGCTGGGGCTTTCCCGCTGGGCCGGCGGGCGATCTGCTTGAGATCGCCCGCCGGCCCAGCGGGAAAGTTGTGATCACCGCCGGTGCGGTGTTTGGGCGGTTTCCGCCGGGGTCGGAATGACCCCCACAGTATTTTCTTTCATGTGTGAGCACTGTGTGACTACATTGATATTGCATGAGCTTTGCATGTCTCCTAGATAATCCGTGACTGATTATCCACAGCTACCTCTAGAGATCCTGTCTTCTAGACACTGCCTACACTACACTAATAAGGGATAACTGGGCCTCCTATAAGGTGTAAGTATTATAGGTACCCACTACAAGCCAGGCCAGCGTCCTACAGGACTTACTAGTAAATCAAGTGTGGCAATCATGGATAAGCCAATTTACACATATAATATATACAGGGAACATTTACACTTTAGCACCGGTCAACAGTTGTAAAGTGTCCAGAGCAAACAAAACAGGTAAAACAGAGACGAGCACACTGAAACTAACTGCGTAGCAGAAGTGAAAAGTTAGGGGACACCACGCTAAGGATGCAAAGTCTAACACATGCTCCCCTCCCCCAGCTGAAAGTGGGAAGCAACTACCCAACCTCATGGGAGTTCTCATCACTAAGGTGGAAGAACCTGGACAGCCCATCAGCATTGGCATGTTCTGTGCCAGGGCAGTGTTCCACCGTGAAGTCCATTCCCTGTAGGGAGATGGACCACCTCAACAATTTGGGATTCTCACCCCTCATCTGCATTAACCATCTGAGGGGCCTGTGGTCTGTTTGAACCTGAACGTAAGTCCCAAACAAGTAGGGTCTTAGCGTCTTCAGTGCTCAGACCACAGCAAAAGCTTCTTGCTCTATTGCAGTCCACCTATGTTCCCTGGGAAGTAACCTCCTGCTAATGAAGGCTACAGGCTGATCTAGGCCCTCTTCATTAAGCTGTGAGATTACTAATTCTATACCATGCTCTGAGGCGTCTGTTTGCACAACAAACTCCTTGGAATAGTCAGGTGCCTTCAGCACAGGTGCTGTGCACATGGCAGGCTTCAGGGCATCAAAGCGGTCTGGCAAGCCTCTGTCCGGATCACCTTCTTGGGTTGCTTCTTGGAACTCATTCAAGGGGGCAACAATGGTGTCATATCCCTTGACAATCCTCCTGTAATAGCCAGTGAGGCCTAAAAAGGCCCTCACCACGGTATGGGTCTTGGCAGGCTCCCAAGCCAGAACGGTGTCAATTTTTGGCTGTAGGGGTGCCACCGGGCCACTCCCTACCTGGTGTCCTAAGTACAGCACTGAACCCTGCCCTATTTGGCACTTACTGGCCTTAATAGTGAGTCCTGCCTTTTGCAGGGCCTCCAACACTCTGCAGAGGTGCTGCAGGTGTTCGTCCCAAGTGGAATGGCACACTGCAGTGTCATCCTGGTATACTGCGCTGAAGTCATCCATCCCAGTCAACACCTGGTTGACCAACCTCTGGAATGTGGTAGGGGAATTTTTCATCCCAAATGGCATCACTTTAAACTGGAAGTGTCCATCTGGGGTGGAAAATGCTGACCTCTCCTTAGCCCCCTCAAGGCAATCTGCCATTACCCAGATGTCAAATCAAATGTGCTGAGGTATTTGGCAGCCCCCAACCGATCGATGAGCTCATCAGCTCGGAAGATGGGCTGCGCATCAGTTTTAGTGACTGCATTGAGACCCTGTTATTCCACACAGAACTGGAGCTCTGGGGTGGAACAAGGAGGAGCAGCCTTTGGGACCAAGACCACAGGGCTGGCCCAAGGACTGCTAGAAAACTCAAGGACCCCTAGGGATAACATCTTAGACACCTCATCTTTGATGCTAGCGCTGACCGTATCAGTCACCCTGTAAACTTTCTGTTTATTGGGTGGACTGTCCTCAATGTCCACATCATGTGTACACAAATGTGTGACCCCTGGGATCAAGGAGAGCAGGGAGGAGAACTGATCCAATACCTGGCAACAGTCCCTCTGTTGTTCTGAGGTCAGGGAGGGGGAGAGGTTCACTCCCACCACAGACCCATTGTTTTCTCCAGCAGACAAGAGGTCAGGAAGAAGCTCACTCTCTTCCTCCACCCCATCATCTGTCGCTGGGAGCATGGACAATTTAGTCTGCTCAAAGTGTGGCTTGAGATGGTTCACATGCCAGACCCTTACAGGGTTCCTGGAAGTCCGCAAGTCCACCAGGTAGGTGACTTCGCTCTTGCGCTTTACCACCTCAAATGGCCCAGTCCACTTTCTTGGAGTGCCCTAGGCTCCACTGGCGCCATTACCCACACCTTTTGCCCAGGCTGAAACTCGACCAGAGTGGCATTCTGGTCATACCATCATTTCATGTCTGCCTGGCTTTGTTCCAGGTTCTCTTGTGTGAGAGCTCTGAAGCCGTCAGTCTGGTTTCTGAAGGCCAGCATGTAGCTAAATACATCCTGGGAGGTTTACTGGGGGCTTTCTCTAAGCCCTCCTTTACCAGACTCATAGGTCCCCTGACAGGGTGGCCATAGAGTAACTTCAAAGTACTAAATCCAAGCCCTTTGTGAGGCACCTCCCTGTAGGTGAGCAGAAGGCATGGCAAGAGGACGTCCCACTTCTGTCTCAAAGGCTCTTACAGTCCCACAATCCTTCCACAGAGACTTCATATAAGTAGATATGAAGTTGGTACCCCTATCCGATACCTCTTCCTTGGGGAACCCCATGCGGGTAAAAAAAAAACATTAGCGCCCAACCCACCACAAGGGAAGTGATTGATCTCAGAGGAATGGTTTCTGGGTACCAGGTGGCATGGTCCACCAAGACCAGGATGAACCCATTGCCCATGGCTGTCTTGGGATCCAGAGGCCCCACAATGTTAATTCTGACCCTTTCAAAGGGGGTACTAACCACTGGAAAAGGTTGGAGGGGAACATTACATTTCTCCCCGCTCTTGCTACTTACTTGACAAGTTGGGCAAAAGCTATAATGAGCATCCGAGTGCCTGTGCATTAGGGAGCAGTAAAACCTGGACCAACAACACCTCAGGCCCAGACATCGCTATCCCCCAGGAGTACAAGATCACTCGGAAATATCGATCCAGCCGCCCTGGGGGGGGGGTGGGGAGGGGGGAATAGCCATCGTCCACAGGTCCAGCCTCCGCCTCAACACACACTCCGAAGACTCCAAAGAAGCGACTAACCTGATGGAATATCTCCACTTCAAGCTACACACCAGCCCGACATCCACCATCAGAGAAGCCATCATCTACCTCCCTACCAGACCCTTCACACTTTTTGCCGATTCCACCACTGACATTTATCTGCGCACAAGCCATTGCAGCCATCAACTACACCCTGCTGGGAGAGGACAACTTCCACCTCGAGAAACCACAAGACTCCAACACCGCCTCCCTCCTAGACAACCTCCACAACATAGGACTTCAACAGATAGTGACAGAGCCAGCACACTCGGCAGGACACACACTCGATCTTCACTATAGGAACCTCTGCTACTTTCAGCCACAAACAGAACTCCAATGGACAGATCACTGATGCATCCACTTCACCTTCAACTCACCCACCATCACCAGACCCCAACTCCAGCCATCGCATAGAAACTGAACAAGAATAACTGTAGATCAGCTCACTGCTGCCCTCGCCATCGCTGCACCCACCATTGCAAGCAACGATGACCCAACCACCGCAGCACTCACCTTCCAAAAGTGGATCACTAACTGCACCAACAACATAGCCCCCCTCTAAAAGAACAACAACACCCACGCAAAGAGAGCCAGCTGGTTCACCCCCGAGCCCTGGGAATCAAGATGCACGTGACGCCGCCTTGACAAAATCTGGAGAAACACTAAATCCCCAGAAGCCTACAGCAACTTCAGAGCCACCACCACCGCACACCACCAACTTATCAGAAACACCAGAAAGAAGGCTATCCAAGACAGGATCTCCTCACAAGCACACAACAGCAAGAAACATTTCAACATCATCAAGGAGTTTGCCCAACCCAACAGCAAGACAGCGGACATCCCACCCTCACAGGACCTATGCGACAGACTCAACACCTACTTCAACCACAAAATCAACCATTCTACGACAGTATCAACAAGGATACGCAGTATCCCCCCCCATCCAACCACCGACATCAGCAAACCTACAATCTATACCTGGACAAACCTCTCCACCGAAGATACATTGAAAACCATGAAGTCCATACACTTCTGGACCCCACAGATCCATGCCCCATCACGTCTTCAACAGAGCTGCAGACACCATTGCACCGAAGCTCCGCTTCACCATCAACTGCTCACTAGCCGCCGCCACCTTCCCCGATGACTGGAAACATGCCCAGCTCAACCCCCTCCTCAAGAAACCCTGGGCTGACCCCACCGACCTCAAAAACTTCAGGCCCATCTCCCTACTTCCATTTCCTGCGAAAGTAATAGAAAAAGCAGTCAACAGCCAACTCACCACGTTTTTAGAACGCCACAACATCCTCGACATCTCCCAATCCAGATTCAGGTCAAACCACAGCACCGAAACGGCCCTCCTGTCCACAACAGACAACATCCGCTCCCTACTGGACAGGGGAGAGATGGCGGCACTCATCCTACTTGACCTCTTGGAAGCGTTCAACACAGTCTCCCATCACACCCTGATAAGAAGTCTCCCCGAAGCCAGCATTAGAGACAAGGCCCTCGACTGGATCCAATCCTTTCTCTCCGGCAGAACATAACGAGTGAGACTCGCCCCCTTCCTCTCAGAACCCACACCCACCACCTGCGGAGTGCCCCAAGGATCCTCCTTCAGCCCTACACTGTTCAACATCTACATGGCCCCGCTAGCCACCATCGTCAGAAGCTACAGAATAAACATCATCATTTAGGCAATTAAAGGCTTCCATGAGCCAGAGAAATCTGTTCCAAATATTGTTGTTTCTCAGATTGTGCATTTTGATTGTCCAAAATGAAGGAAATCCCCACAAGAGTAACAACACAAGTGTAAACTTGCCTGAAAACCTGAGCTGTATACTGCAGAGCATAAAATGACGTGTCTGATGGTCACACAGAGACCCTTCTCAACCAATCCTGACAACCACACTACCCCATGGAGTCAGTGACATTACAGACATCACATACTTACACGCAGGTGAAGTACCGATTGACGAGATCTGCCTGCATGTCTCCACCTTCGTCATCCTCACTTGACAATTTTGCATTCTCATCTGCTGGAACTGCTAGCCTCCCCCCTCATCTGGGATGTATGGGATCTGTCGCCTCAGGACAAGGTTGTGGAGCATGCAGCAGGCCACAATGATCTGACACACTTTAGTGGGTGAGTACAGGAGGGCTCCACCAGACTAATTGATGCTGTGGAATCTTGCCTTCAGGAGCCCAAAAGCCTTGATGAAGCGGACATCCTCTGGCCTGGTTGGGTTCCTCACTGGTGTCAACAACCAGGGACGGTTTGGGTATCGGAGTCCCCTGTAAGGAATCGTGACTTGTGCAAACATGAGTTCAGGGCATCATCCCATTTGGCAGCTGACAGAGCGTACATACACACATAACATATGTAGGTGGCCAAGCAGCCAGGCCCTCTCTGGGTACTGTCGTATCATCAGCTGTGGGATAACGGTGTTCCGCATGATAAAGGGATCATGGGCTGAACCTGTGTACCGTGCACATACTTGGGAAACGTAGCGGTCCGCCAAACAGACTACTTGGACATTTATGGAGTGGAAGTTCTTCCTGTTCCGATAGACTTGTTCATTGCCATGTGGGGGAACCAAGGCTACATGGGTACCATCAATGGGTCCTACTACATGTGGGAGGTGTGCCAAACCATAGAACTCTTCCTTCACATGGGCCAAATCCTCAGGTTGTTGAAATTTGATGTAGCTGTCCAGGTGCTTCAACACTGCAGTACATCCTTCAAGACCTGACTGAACATAGGCATCCAGGGCCACTGTATTTTGCAAGGACCCTATGGCCAGGAAGTGCAGCACTGACATGACTTGTAAAATGGTTGTTATGCTATTTGGTTGACTGATGGCAACTCCAACTGACAACAGAGATCCTCCATTGTCCACCTATCCAGGTGGTAAATTTGTATAACATGTCTATTCTCCATGGTCTGCGAGTCTGTTAGTGGATGGTACACAGGAGGTTGTTTTACCTTTCTCATTACAGGGTAACTATGTGAGAGAAAACAGGAAGGTATGTCAATCACTCATTGTGTTCCTTGTAAGTGACACTACATATGTCACAAATAAAATGTGACAAGCCATTTGATACAATGAAAACATGATACACAGCACATACCAATGGCAAAAGTGGTGCATTAGTTACGTCATCCCCTTGCCTCGAGTAAGATATGTATATATGAACGGATGCATCAGTGTGATTATGTAATACTGACATCAAACAATGCCTGTGGTTAAAAGGCCAAAAAACATTTTTGCCCATGGCCGAGAGAGTGGTAACTGTGCCACCAAAGATGTCTGAAGCTTAGCTGGACAACATGACATGGTCCTTCAATCAGGGCAAAACATATACTTTTGGACACTGCCAGTTTTGAAGATTAAGCTGTAGAAATGTTTTCCAAATTGTGATGCATCAAACTTTTTTGACCATCGAAAGGCTGTAAAATGGCGACTGCCTGACCTACTCCACTGGACAATAGGAAATGACCATGACCGTTGGCAAAAGTCGTCATGGCGGTAGGCAGATGCTACAGCGGCGGGCTTTGCCTGTGGTGTATATTGCTGCCTGTGGTGGTCTTGAGCCAGTGGCAGTATCCACCGGTGGTGAAGGTCATGTACGTGGTGGACGTGACTACCATCTCCTGACTAATCTCTCACTTGACTCCTGACACTGCTGCCAGCAAGCCCTTAACAACCTGAGCTGCTGTGTACTGCCTCTGGGAGCAATCATGCAACGTCCTACAGGTGATAGGGCTCCTGCCTTCTCACCAGAAGAACTGGAGAAGCTTGTGGAGGAGGTCCTATCCCTGCATGAACAGCTCTATGGTGCACCAGAGGAGCAGTTAAGAGCACCATGTGCACATATGTTTCTGTAGCTCCACTAAGCTTTGATTTAGTCAACCTAGGCTTATGGGCAATATGTCAGAATGTGCCCATACAGCCCTGTAGGTGCAATCAGTGTGCTTAAATGGTTGTGTGAAGTGACAGGTTTAGAGTCCTGACACATTGTGGAGTGTGTTCAATGCATGTTCCCTGACCCACCTTGTGGCTGTTGCACATGGTTAGCCGAAGTGTCATGACAGAATCACCAGGTTAATCCCATCATCAGATGTGCTTGAGGTGTGCCCTTTCTGCATCTGCACATACATCTGTGGCCACATATGACATTAGTGTAGTGTTGTACTGAAGCCAGCTAATGACACTCTATGGCCCTAAGACCTGCCCACGGACAGTCATTGGGAATTGGCAATGGGGTACATAAATTATTGTCATGCAGCTAACCTTTTGGGACATGGTATTTTGTGTTGATTTGTGTGGTCTACCTGCAGAGAAAGTTGCCTTTCAATTGCCACTTTCTGTAAACATTTCCATCTGGACTGTTATTGTATAGCTTTTGCACTGCAAGTGTGAGCCTGTAGCCACACCCTGTATCTCTAACAGCATGTGAAGGTTAAACATCATGCCTCACTACTAAAGATCATCAACTTCATCCTACGTCCAGTGTATACCATTGTCATGGTATTGGGGGCATGGAGAAGAGCTGTGAAAGAAGTGCTCATAACAGCTTTGTCTATTTGTGTTACATCCTTGACAGGTCCCATAATCACACTGCCCTGTTGGCTCCTTAATCCAGCTCTGATGCATACTGTGCAGGCTCCTAGTGTATTGGGCATTGCACTTCTGCAACCAGTGCGTTGTGAACTGATGTTCCATATTTGACCCGGTGTTTTGGACATGATGCAGGACATGTCAAATGGAAGGCTAGGTGTATCTTTCTTTGACATAGTTTTTGTGTGCACAAATGTTGTGGAAGTATAGTTAAAAAATGTTGAACTGCTACAAATACCCCTACTTCCTGAAGTTGCATGTGGGTGCATGTGTATGTGCATAGGTGCAAACATGTAAAGGCTTGCATGTTTGTGTGCACAACATGTGACTCCCTTGTATGTTGTTCTGGCAATATGGGCCCGTCTGTAGCCTGGCTGTGACCCGTGGGGACCATATGTAGCTTGTCATCATCAGGGGTTGTGGATGTATGTGTGTAATGTTTGCTATTTGGTGTAGCTGTCAATTGCCATTTTGTGTGAAATGCTATATTGTGTTCCTGATCAATGTCATGTGGATTGCTCATGTCACACAAAACACACTGCTGAACTACCTGGTCAATGCATGGCTGAGCTGGTGGTTGTGAAGGGTACCCTTGTGGGGACTATTAGCAGTAATGTCACCGTAGCCAATGTCTTCTACGTGTCATAGGTGGACAGGATGGTCAAGACAGTTTGTCATTGGCTTGTTGGACTGACTTGTTGTTAACTCTGTGGGACTTGTCTACATGAATTCTTTTATTGTCTATGGCATCCATGCAGGTCAAAGCCCATCAGAAGGAGGGGATTTGGCGTGCCATCGCCAAGAAGGTCTGGATGCTAGAGGTCCACAGTCAACAGAGCACCTACTGTCAGAGGAGGTGGGTGGTCCTGAGATGCTGGGCCTTGAAGATCGGAGAGGCCCAGCAGGGGCTGTCCTCCCAACGAGGATGGGCTGCCCATCAAACCATGACCCCCTAATGGCCCGCATTTTGGTAGTGGCCTACTGTGAGTTGGATGGGCATTTGAAGGCAGCACAGAAGCCACAAGGGGGTAAATACAGACCAACTCATGCTTGTCACTTTACCAAGTGAGGTACAGAATGTAGGCTGTGACAGTGAGGGAAGTGTCATTTGTCACTGATCTTCTGTGCTCACGTTCATGTACACTAGTCATGTATTGTCAACAGGTGTGCACATTCATTTTGTTTTTAGACATGGTACTCAACTATGGGGACCCCTCAGTCCTATAGCACAGAATGGAGCACATATGACTGTGTTTTGTGTTCCAGTAATCTGCTTTTACTCTCCTGGTGCCTGTTAGTTCCCACCAACAGGTCACTCCTCCCTGATGTCACAGTAGAAAGGTGTGTATGTTCTTGCTCTCTGCCTCAGCTATGTTTCCGGGGGTATGTCTATGTGTGATTTTAAGTCCGGTAGGGGAAAGTCATCTCCAGTGTTTGTTGGTTTCTGATGTGTCTCAGCATTATGTGATGCAGTGGTGTCCATCAAACATGTCACATGACATACATAGCTAACATCTGCTCACCTGTTGCAAGGTAATTTCCCTTGGTAAGTGAGGAATGTACATTGACATGTGTGATGTTCCATCAGAGTTGACAATATGCATGTTGGATATCTGTGCGCATATGCTACATTTCCACTGGGACACATATGTTTGTATCAGATGTAGGAATGTGATTGCCATGCTGATGTCCTGGTAGCAGAAACCTGCCATATATTTTGTCCATGGTATACTTTTGTGGGTATGATACATAGGCAATGGTTGTCCACTCACAGCTATGGCCCAGACAGTACTGTGTCAACATCATGTGTATTCTGAAAACAAAAATCATGCCTCATGGTTGGAATTTATCATGTGTATGTGCTGTAGCAAAGAAGTATATGACACATGAGGCCAGGGTGTTTGGGAACTCCATGTTTGCTGATAAACTTTTCTGATGGATACACCTACCTGTGGATTCCTCACCTAAAGAATTCTCCCCTCGCGCCAGCTTCAACGGAAATTTCTTCTAGCTCTGCACGTCGACGATGACATCACAATAGCCCGACTCATCTAGGCAATAAGAAGCCCTTGTCGACGTGCAGATGTCAGTTCCCTTTTTTCCGTGCCTTCTAATAACGTTTTTTCTTCGAGGCTAACAAGGAGCTACAGTTGCGCATCTGTAGTAACTATGTCGCAGCCAAGAAAATCTGGCTTTAAGCCTTGTAACCAGTGTGGGGGTCGGATGTCGGTCACTGACCCCCATGAAAATTGTTTATGGTGCCTTAGTTCCGACCATGAGGTCGAGTCATGCTGTTCTTGCCAGCGCATGAATCCTAAGGCGCTTAAGGAAAGAGAGGCTAAATTGTTCCTAGCCCGTTCCAAGAAGAGGAAGGAAAGGCGGCATCGGAGAGAGTCTTCTTCAAAATCTTCGAGGACTTATCACCGCCATGGAGACTGTCGGCGTCGATCGAGTAGAGGTCGGTCCAGGCCCAGATCTGCATCTCCATCAGCTCGGCGCCGTCCGACATGGGAGATTAGCCCGACCATCACTCCTCCGCCTCCTACGACTCCGGCTTCTCCGGCTTCACCTTTGTCGGTGTTTGAAGTCGAGCCTCTTCAAGAGCCGGCGGCTTCTCCGGAGCAGTAGATGCCTGGTCCATCATCGGCTTCTATGCCTGCGCCGACACCGCAAGCATATCCAGCTTTCCCGGCGCCGGGTACGGATCCTGCGGCATTTTTGAATGCCATGTTCAATATCTTTTCCACCATGGCGCCTGGTGGAGGGCATGCGGGTCCGTCAGGTCCTTTGGCTTTTAATTTGGGTGCTCCGGCTCCTTACAAGCCGATGCCCTTCATGCCATTTTTGCCTTCTGGAGCCGCTGTGGTGCTGATGCCCTTGGCGTTGCCCAGGAGACCTATGACACCTACGACGTCTGCTATTCCGGCACGTGTGGATTCTCCACGGATCCAGTCCATAGTCAAGGTGCCTGTGGCGCCGGAGGGTCCGGCGTCGGATGGATCCGAAGAGCGGCGTCGGCAAAGATCTTCGGCGTCGGCCGACGCCTTATCGACACCGGGACTCGAATCCAGGCTCTGGTCCAGAAGACTAGCTTTGCGCCTCCTGGAGGAGGAGGAATATAGCAGACAACATCTGGAGGAAGGCGAAATCTTGGAGCCTTCAGGTGATTTTCAGGGCCTGGACACTGCAAGTGGTATTGACACTTCCCCTGAATGGGATTTGGCTTCCCCTGGGGAGTATACCGAAGAGGCTGCATCTTTTCATGCAGTAATAAGGAAGGCTGCAAACTTTTTAGATCTTCCTCTTCTGGCTGCTGAGGTGAAAAGGAACCTTTTGACGGAAGTGCTGCATCCGTCTTCAGAGGTGGCAGAGCCTCTCTTGCCCTTCAATGAGGCTCTACTGGACCCCATCAAGGACATTTGGAGGAAACCTGTGACTTCTACAGCTGTCAACAGAGCGGTAGCAAGGCGCTATCGTGCAGCTCCAGGTGACCCAGACTTCCTCTCCAAACATCCAACTCCGGAGAGTTTGGTTGTTCAGGCATCATGCTCCTCCCGGTCATCTCCTGGTTCGTTCCCCGGCACCCTTGCGGACAGGGAGTCAAAGAAAATGGACCACGCAGCAAAGAAGGACTTTTTGTCATGCAGTATGGCCTTGAAATCGACCAATGTAACCTGCATTTTGGGACGTTATATTCATGCCCTTATGGAGGAAGCAAAAGGTCATCCAAACTTGCCACAAGAGGTGTTGCATTTGCTAACTGACGCTCTGGCGACGGCGACCCAGGTGATCCAGTCTGGGTTGGACACCTCAGACTCTGTGGCAAGGGCTATGGGTACATTCATAGTGTTGAGGCCTCAGGCTTGGCTGCGCTCATCAGGCTTTTCTTCGGATGTACAGGTAACTCTTCTGGATCTGCCTTTTGACGGGGACAAACCCTTTGGGACAAAGGCAAATTCTGCTCTTGAACGTTTCAAAGAGAGCAGAGCCACAGCGAGGTCGTTAGGACTTCAGGCAGCCACTTCCTCTACCTTTAGGTCATATAGGAAGTTTAGGGGTTTTGGACGTGGCTCCTCCTTTTGTGGCAGGTTCCAGGCACCACAACAATCTGCAAGCTCCCTGCCTTATAGATCCTTCAGGGGCAGGGACAAAGTATGAAAAGAGGAGCCACCCAGCAGCACTTTGCCTCTTCCTCTTCCTCAGGAGGGGTGCAGCAGGGAAAGAAGCCTTAGTCCTCCACCACTCCCTGTTCACTTGTCTCCGGTAGGGGGGAGACTTGCCCAATTTCTTCCAATGTGGGAGTTTATAACATCAGACTCTTGGGTCATCGACATTATGAAGAGTGGGTACGCTCTTCCCTTTCAGGAGTTCCCTCCTCCCTTCCCTCCCCGCCCATCCTTCTGTTCGGAAGACCATCTTCTGTTACTGCAACAGGAAGTGTTATCCCTATTGGCAAAAGGCGTAGTAGAGTTGGTTCCTGAGCAGGAGAGGGGTCAGGGCTGTTATTCAAGATACTTCCTGATCCCCAAAAAGGATGGTCGGTTGAGACCAATTCTGGACTTGAGGGTTTTGAATTGGTTCCTCAGGCAGGAAAAGTTCAAAATGCTGATCCTTTCACAGGTGCTTTTTGCGTTGAATGAAGGAGATTGGATGGTGTCTGTCGATTTGCAGGATGCGTACTTCCATATTCCGATCCTCAAATCGCACAGGAAGTATCTCCGGTTTGTGGTGGGATCGCAGCATTATCAGTTTGCGGTCCTCCCGTTTGGTCTTACTTCAGCACCTCGAGTCTTCACAAAGGTGATGGCGGTGGTAGCGGCAGAGCTCAGAAGAAGAGGGATAGCGGTGTTTCCCTATCTGGACGATGGGTTGATCAAAGCCAAGACTCCGGAGCTCGTGCGGCGTCACCTGCAGTCGACAACTCAGTTGTTGTTCGACCTGGGTTTTTCAATCAATGTGCCCAAATCTCACCTGGAGCCCTTTCAATGCCTCCTGTTCATAGGGGCAGTACTGGACACGACATTGAATCGGGCCTTTCCTCCGCCCCATCGGGTTCAGGACATTCAGGCGTTGATTCCGATGTTTAGAAATGGAGCGGTAGTTCCAGTCCTCAAGGTCCTTCGTCTTCTCGGTCTGTTTGCTTCTTGCATACTGCTGGTCACTCATGCACGCTGGCACATGAGGGCTCTTCAGTGGTGCGTCCGCAGGCAGTGGTTTCAGCACAAAGGGGATCTCGAAGATTCGATCACGATCACCAGAGACACTGCAGTGGATCTTCAGTGGTGGGCTGCGATCGGCAACCTGTTGCAAGGAAGGCCGTTCTCGCTACCTCCGCCGGTGGCCACAGTTGTAACGGATGCTTCCACTCTAGGGTGGGGAGCTCATCTGGGGGACCTGGTGGTCAAAGGCCTTTGGTCTCCAGTGGAACAGAAGTTTCACATCAATCTGTTGGAATTGCGGGCAGTACGTCTGGCTCTCAAGGCCTTTCTCCCTTCCATTCCCGGTCCGTCAGTCCAGGTCCTGACAGACAACACTACCGCAATGTGGTATATAAACAAGCAGGGAGGAGTGGGGTCGTACCTTCTTTGCAGAGAAGCTCTTCGACTCTGTTCCTGGCTTCAGGACCACAAGATTTGCTTGGTAGCAAATCATTTGGCCTGAGTTCTGAATGTACGTGCGGATGTTCTCAGTCGACGCAGCACGGTCGACCATGAGTGGCATCTTCATCCGGATCTGGTTCTTTACATCTTCCAGCTGAGGGGGTTTCCGCAGATAGATCTGTTTGCTACTCAGGAGAAAGCGCAGTGCCCGTTATTTTGCAGCCTCCAGTATCCGGTGCAAGGAGCTTTGGGGGACGCGTTTCAGATGTCCTGGAAAGGTCAGTTGCTTTACGCGTTTCCTCCCATACCCCTGATTCCTCGAGTTCTGAGGAAGATCCGCCAAGACTGGGCCCAGGTCATCTTGATAGCCCCAGATTGGCCAAGAAGGGTTTGGTACACAGACCTCCTCCAACTCTCTCTGTGCCCTCCGCTCCGTCTCCCTTACAGGGTGGACCTCCTCTCGCAGTCGCAGGGGCAGATTCTACACCCCCACCTCCAGAGTCTGCACCGTCATGCCTGGAGATTGAACAGGGCAATCTGAGTGCTTTTTCTCTCTCACCGGAAGTGGTGGATGTTATTTTATCAGCCAGGCGACACTCCACCAAATCGATCTATGCAAGTCGGTGGGCTAAATTTGTACGCTGGTGTGGAGAGAACCGAATTGATCCCTTAAAGGCTCACTTGTCTGATATAATATTATTTGCCCTTTCCTTGGCACAGAAGGGTTGTGCAGTTGCCACAGTTAAGGGCATTTTATCAGCACTGTTGGCTTTTCTGTGCCTCCCAGATCAACCTTCCTTGTTTAAATCTCCACTTGTTTTGAGGTTCGTTAAGGGCCTCACTAATAAGTTTCCGCCCACACCATTTGTTATGGCACAGTGGGACCTTAACTTGGTATTAGCATTTCTAATGGGATCGCCGATTGAACCAATGCATTCTTGTTCTTTGCGTTTGCTGGTTCTTGAGACTGTATTTCTGGTAGCCATAACATCGGCCAGAAGAGTAAGTGAGCTTCAGGCTCTTAGTGTAGAGTCTCCATACCTTTCCTTCTTTAGAGACAAAGTGGTGTTAAGGACCAAGGCGGCTTTCCTCCCGAAGGCTGTTACACCCTTTCACTTGGGGCAGTCTATTACTCTCTCTTCCTTTTACCCTCCGCCTCATCCATCCAAGGAGGAAGAGAGGCTCCACCGGCTGGATCCACGAAGAGCATTGAGCTTCTTTGTCGACAGGACGAGGGAGTTCAGGCAAGATGATCAGCTCTTCGTTGGATACGTGGGGAAGAGGAAAGGCAGAGCAGTCCACAAGAGAACGCTATCTAGGTGGGTCATTCTCTGTATTAAGCTTTGTTATTCCTTAGCTAAGAAAGAACCACCTGTAGGGCTTCGTGCTCATTACACCAGAGCTAAGGCTGCTTCTTCGACTTGGGCATCCCTCCATACTTTTGTCAAACATTATTGTTTGGATTCTGAGGTTAGGAGGGATGGCCATTTTGCCCGCTCGATGCTGCAGGATTTCTTGGTTCGACCATTCGGGCACCCACCTCCGGAGGTAGTACTGCTTTGGGACTCTATTCTTTAGGTGAGGAATCCACAGGTAGGAGTATCCATCAGAAGAATAAGTTACTTAACTTCGGTAACGCTTTTTCTGGTGGATACATTAACTACCTGTGGATTCCTCACGGTCCCACCCGCCTCCCCGTTGCCTGAATGGTTGTTCCACGAAATCCGTGGGTGAGCGGCAATTGTCCTGTATATTTATGTATGTATATATATATATATATATATATATATATATATATACAGTATATATAAGCCTGCTTTATGTATATAGTTATACCATGCATATATGTATTTCTTTCTCTGGTTATGATAATTCAAGTACACATGATTGAATTTGACTGGCATATTTAGTTTCTCATTATTTTTAGTGTAATAAATGTTGCGTTTTCACTTCTTTTGATGTGATTATGTTCTGTTCAAGGTCAATTTACACCTGTTCGCCTCTAAGGCACGTAAAAAATGGTGATAACTGACGCCTGCACGTCAACGAGGGCTTCTTATTGCCTAGATGACGTCATACGTCGTCGCGTGGAGTCGGGCTATTGTGACGTCATCGTCGATGTGCAGAGCTAGAAGAAATTTCCACCGAAGCTGGCGCGAGGGGAGAATTCTTTAGGTGAGGAATCCACAGGTAGTTAATGTATTCACCAGAAAAAACGTTACCGAATGTAAGTAACTTATTTGTTTTGTGCGTTTGTGGTAGTTAAATACACCTGTGTGTAGGTTAGTAATTGTGACCTGATTGTTAGCTTGCATCATGGTTGGTGTACCAGGTATGTTAGCATCACTTATGCATTGGCTCTGGAAATCCTCCACAGACAGATTACATGCTTGGCATGTCTAATGTGTGGATAGTGATGTTGTTTCTCATTCAGTGACAAATTAGTTTACTCATGTTAGTGTATGCAAGATATGTTTCCCTACTTCCTGTACAGTACAGTAGTCTGTTTCATACATACACAAAATAGTAAACTTCTAAATGTGTGTGGGACATTGGTGTGAGATTTTTTGGTCCTTACCTGACTAATATTGTTTGTCTTCTGGAGACATGCATCCTAGATATTTTGGACCTGAGTCCATTGTTACTTCTTGCTACATCACACATGGTGCATGTGTGTGTGAGACGTGTACTGCTTCCTTGACTAACATTTGGCAGGTATGACATGTTGATATATCACATGATGGTATGTCCATAGCGAAATGTTTGAATCTATGTCTCTTAATGAGTGTATGTCTTGTTTGTACCAGGGTTGACTGCCTTTACTTGGCAACATGTGTTATTGGCAGGTACATGACATCAGGATAAGGTATTTGTGTGGTAATGATTGGGTCTGTGTATTTGGTAAGGTACCTTACAATCGGAATCCATTGCCTGTCGACTGATTGACTATGGTCCGTGTGAATGGTCAACTTCATTCCTGATATTTTAGTTTCTGTTAGCTTTTTTTGCTGGTGTGTTACAGTTGTAAAATTGAGGGACAGTCATTGCACTGTATTGTTATATGATGTTGGCACTTTGCTGGCCCTGCCTGCGGGGTGTCAGTTGACATGATGATATGTGATTTATTTTTGATTTGTGATGGAAGCGTTGTCATGTGTCTGTTTTCAGCATCAGCACCGGCAGGTGAAGGAGATGAGGCACAGCTGAATGGGGAAGCTTCTGGACATGGGCCATCCAGTAACGACACCACAGACACACGAGGGACCCAGTGGCACGGAGGGAGAGGAGAGTGTCACAGGGAAGACCGGATCTGCAACATCATCATCTGAGTCCTCCACCAGTGACCACTCCCTAGTGGTGGTGGACTCATCAGGGAGCACTCCAGTAACATCTCTGTCTGCCACGCCATTCTATCACCGCCCTCCCTGTAGCTCCCCACCCAGTTGGAAGTGCCTGCTCATCTAAGAGGATGAGTGTCTCCTTTGCCACAGGCTCCTCTGTCCCATCTCCTGTTCCCCCCTGCTGCCCTCAGTGAGGAGGCTATTGATCTCCTGAGAAGCATCTCTGTAGGTCAGTCCACCATTGTGAATGCCATCCAGGGACTGGCAACGCAGGTCAAACAAAGCAATTTGTTCCTGGAGGTCATTCACGGTGCAATGGCTGGCCTACAGAGATCTTTTCAGGCTCTGGCCTCAACACTGAGTGCAGCCAGTCACCCCTTGACTGCCGCCCCCCCTTCCACTTCCTCTTCCCAGTCCAAATGCCTCCTTTCCAGACCCAGCCAGAGCACACAAACAGACTGGCTTGCATCCACCTCAACAGACAAGGGAAGTGCACACAAACATAAGCACCACCAGACACACCACCAGCACGCACACAAACAACATCCACCTGCAGACACAGCAACAGTCACGACTTGCCCTGACCCCACCACCACAACCCAGCATCACAGGCACAACACCTGGCACACCTGAAGACACCACACCAACATTCACTGATCCAGCCACTACACCTATCCTACCCGCAGACACCACCCCATCTGACCCTCAGACATCCACCCCAGTCACACACCCACAGACACCACATCCACTGACATGCCTACATGCAGCACATCCACCATACCTGCAGTCACCATCCCAACAGACAGCCACCCACCCACCACGGCATTCCCCAGCACCTCCACCCCCCTCAGCCAAAGACACATAAACACCCTCACTTACCCACCCAACAGACACCCACCACTCACAAGCACACCTCCCACAAACAAGCACTCGACATCCAGACCTAAATGTCAGACGACAACTCCCTCACTCTCCACACCCAAACCCCCTTCTGATGACCGCCCCCATGTGTTTTAAAAATGTTTTCCTTTCTAACCTTGACCTTTTCCCTGCTCACCCCTGTGACACCGCCAAAAGATCTCTTTCCCTGCCCCAGGCCACCCCTTCCTCCTCCAAGGCCTGCCCTACTACATCTTCCAGCACCCAGGCCCCTCCCCCCACCAAGAAGAGGTCCACCCCTCCCAAGAAGGTCCCCCACAAACCTAAGCCAAAACCCACCAGTCCCAAGCCCAAACCCCCCTCTCTCTTCCTCCGTTGGGGCACCATTTTGTGCCTTTGTGCTAAATACAAACTTTTGGACTGGCCCATGGCCTTGGACATTCATATTAATTGCAGTTTAAACTCCTCAAAACTAACCAGTTGTTGTTTTTTTGGTTACATCTTTGTCCTGCATTTTCTTTCCCAAGTTTGAGTTGTTCCTGGCTTACATTTGTTGTGTGTCAGTATTTTTTTGTGTGTGCTGCTTGCTACTTCTCGTATTGTTTTAGCAGTATGTGAGGTTGTGTGCAGTGCTGTTGTCCCCCAGGGGTAGCGTGTGTGTTGTGTGATATGTATGTACATGTAGCTGAAATGTTGGTGTCATGGTATTGTGTTGAGCTTGTAGTGATATGTGTTTGTTGTGGTTATGTGTGATGTGATGCTGTATGATGTATGCCTTGTACCCTGATGTGGCTATTGTGTATGTGCGGTGTGTGTTGGGGAGTTTTGTCAGTGCAGGCATAGTGTATTGAGTTGTGGAAGTGTGCGTAGCTTTTGTGTGCATGTGACTATTTAGGTGTGTGTCCCTCAGAAGCGGCTGGTGTCTTGTATGGTGTTTGGAGTTGTGTATGCTTTGTAGTGTGTGCTTTGTAGTCTTGCCCTTCATCCATGTGTGTGAATGTGCATTACATTTGTTGTTGGCATTACTTGTCCATGATGTCTGAATGGTGCCTGTTCGTGTGGGCATGTTTGTGTGGGACTTGTTCAACATGAGATGTGTCCCAGTACGGCCTCCTTCTATGTATGGTTTTGAAGCTCCCAGCGCTGCTGTGCCGGTCTTGTTGTGATGTGTTGCTTTGTGTGTTTTGACTGTTTGTATCTGCATGTATTGTGCATGCCATATTAGGTTTGATGTCCTGTGTGTATGTGTGTGATGTGTTTGTGTGTCGATTGCTGGGTTGTATGATGGTGTTGTGTGTGTTCCATTACACATGGATGTACATGTGTGTTGTATGTGTGTCCAGTCCCTAGCCAGTGTTGGGTGTGAGTGTGTGACATGTATTTGTGCAGTTGTTGTTACGAGTTTGTATTTTGTGTGGGAATCTGTGGGCCTTGGCCTGTGCTGTGTTGCTGTGCGTAAATGTGTGTTATTGATGTGTGGTGTGTCTGTGTGTGTGATGTGATTGTGTGGGTGTCCTTGATGCAGTATGTGAGTGGGTGTGTCACTATGCAGTTACTTGCGAGTGCAGCCCTTCGCACCACTCTCCCTATGGTATGTAATGTAACTGTACAAATGTATACATTTTACATAAGTAACAGGTGAGTGTGTGTATTTGCAGTTGTTGTCGTTCTCCTCAGGATGATTTTGTTGTCTTTCAGGAGCAGGAGCATCAGGATAATGTCTAGTTCTGGTTCCATGGCGGGTCCGGATGTGTAAGGTTTCCTGGAGGTGTGTCTCCTTTTATACTGTTTGTTTCCGCCTGGTGCTCCATGGTGGTTGAACTGCGGTGGGCTCATTGACGATGTGCAGCCTCCTAATAGGTCCGGCAGAAATATGGTCTGCGCTGGACTATTTGTGCCTCCAGACGACCGCCGTGGTCTGTTCTACCTGGCGGTGCCAGCGGACCTCTAGCGGTCTTCTGTGTGCACCACCACCAAACTCATAATTTGTCGGTCCGCTCCACCAGCCTGTTGGCGGTCAGACCGCTAACATGTCCGTCACGGGACCGCCAAACTCGTAATAAGGCCCCCAGTGTTTAAAAAATCAGTAACATACTTTTTTGCAATTAAATCCCACTTGCATTGTCTGGGTTCCCATATCAGAGATAAAGGCAAACTCAGAGCTTTCTTAAGAATAAGCTGTTCCACAATTGAAAAACAAAGTTTGCCTTCAAAGCCAAGACCTCACAGCTGCAAAGCAATATTGAAATAATTTTCCCATCAATGTCCTTTAAGATGGAGAGATTGAAAGTCCCTCATAGAAACTATTAAAAGCACCAGCCAGGCTATAAGCATCCTTCTCTTTATTTCTACGATAATGCCAGTGTTAGAAGGTTTCCCAGACATTTCAGCCGCAAGCCTCAGACTTGTGTTTACCCTGTGTGGCTCCTGCAGCTGAGATTTCACCTGGGCACCCCGAGTGCCATTTTGGTGTCTGCACTCCTTCCCAGTCCTGAGGGTTAGTACATTGGCATCCGCCATGTGCAGGTGCCATCTTGGTTACTAGATGTGATCCCAATCCAAAATGGAGCCATGTGAGCTCGGAACTAGTTTTCTTCCTTTCCTAAAATGAGGATGGGATCCCACTAATTCCAGGTCAGATTATCCTGTGTAAGTAGAGCCACCAGTGAGGTACTTTGCAAATACTCCGCCTACTGGTTGGAATTTATTTTACTCAACTAATTTTTTCTTGTTTCGCATATTTCTCCAGTGTTGGTCTTTTCTCTGCCCTGCTGTTTCATTGGAAGTTTTTTTTGCCACAGCTTTACCCTCCACCAACAGTGGTTTCTTTTTATAGGCACTATTCAGCTGCTGGAAGTCTTACACCAGTCAGTACAGTAGTTGTGAAAAGTAATCTCCCCTTCCTCGGGGTCAAGACTTCACACATCATTAGAATTTTGTCCCGACCAGCCCGCACCAGTTTGCAGTGCTCACATTCTCTTGGTCCTCCTGAACCATTGATCCAACCCATGACTTCTAAGCCACCATTCAGCAGCAAATTGCTGACTTGATATCCTTGAGGAATGAAACGTACGCTTTGTAGCATTATTTGGCATTTTGTGAACTGCTGGATTTACCAACGGTGTCCACCAGAGCCCTAAAGTTTGATGGCAATTTAAAAAAGCCGAAGGAATTTCTGGATACATTAGCAGTCCACTTTACAGTTTGTCCAACACCATCCTTTTCGGACAAAACAAAGATAGGTTATTTTATTAGCCTTCTCACTAGAAATGTCATACCCTTTGCGATCTCCTTTGGTGCAATCCTAAACAACTGCAACCATTTCCTTGCCACATTTCGTCAACTATTCGGAAGAACAGATGCAGAGTATTTTGTTGAGATGGCACTTTGTGAAGTTTAGTAAGGATGACAAGATATTATCTCCTACATAACCAGGTTTCAACGTTTTGCATCAGAGACTCGCTAGGTCGAACATACTTTGCTAACCTTATTCTTGAACTGGCTCAAAGATGAGATCAAAGATGAATGTATCCATGTACTCGATCCAGTGTGGATCAAAGTAGCCATGCAAGAGCCGCCTTCAACATGAAACATAATGCCCTCTAATCGCATCATCTCCGGTGTTACATTTTTCCTGGAAAGAGTTTCTGCTGTTTAGCAGTGCTTAATTTGTAAATAAAAAGATGCTGGTGCCCAAAGCCCTCCTCTTAAACACGCGGCAGCTGCAATTAAAAGTGTGCTCACGGAATACTGAGGCAGTGTAATCCTTCAATCTATTTAAAGCCACTCCCTGCAGTTCACTCTTGCAGCTTTCTAATTTCTCCCTTTGTGACTCTTTTTCGTATTTTTCTTCCTCCCTCTTTCCCATAGGTGTCTCTTGCTCGTAACAAATGCTTGAGGCAGAATAATAAGCCCCGGCCCTCAACAATAAGTGCCGGTGCTCAGCACCGTAAACAACAAGCACAAATTAAGCACTGCTGTTTAGCAACAATATGATCTTGCCATGAGAAAAGAACACAAGAATGCACAAGCTTGGACTTTTAAAAATGGCCTATGTCTTTCAGAAAGCTCTATTTGTTCCACATTTCTCCTTACAGTAAGAGATAGTACATGTTTGCCATTACTCTTTGCAAGCAGAACACGGAGGAGAAAAGAATACTTTGGAAATAACCCTTTCGAAATAACCCTTTTAGCGGCTATGGTTAATGAACACACCGAATATTATGTTAAATAATGCCCAGTGTGTGCTGAAAGGAAAACTCAACATCAAAAGCCTACAGGGTTATTACAACACAGTCCCTTGTCCCCCAAGACCCTGGCTGACCATTGCCACTGATTTGATGTCTGATCTGCCTTCTTCTAGGGGAAGAACAACTATTATGATAACCATTGATACCTTCTTTTAAATGGCACACTTTTCTAAAATTTCTAAGTTGCCCACCACAAGGGAAATGGCTCAGTCCTTTTTTAAGTATATACTGAGGCTACATGGAGTTTTCAAAACTATAATTTCAGGTCGAGGCTCCACTTTGTTTCCCGATTTTGGAAGTTCTTCTGTTCTGCTTTAGTAATTTTGTAAGCCTTGTCTGCTTGACTGCATCTTCAGACTAATGAAATTACAGAGAAAACTAACCAAACATTGGAGCAATACCTGAGACGTTTCTGCAATGCTACTAGTTATAATTGAGTTTCATTATTACCTTACACAGAATTTCCTTACAATAATAATGTTCAGAGTGACATCAAAGAAACCCCTTTTTTGTATGTATGCATTTCACCCAAGATTCTATCTGAAATTGTCAAGTTCCCTATTTCTGTTTTGGCTGTGTCTGACTTACTCCATCAACAAGCTGAAGTAAGGAAATTAGTTTCTGAGAATTTAAAAACAGCCATCAGTCAGATGAAGCTGTAAGCAGACAAGCACAGACATCAAGAACCTGATAATCAAGTTAGAGATAAGCTTTGGTTATCTTCCTACTATTTACCCTATAAAGCAGGTTCTTTAAAATTCAAACCTGGATTTCTAGGCCCCATTTCCGTTATTCAGAGAATTAATCCAGTAACTGTGAAATTAAGGTTTCCCTTTTCCTGGAAAATGCATCTCAGCTTCCACGTATCTCAAATTGTGCCTTATGTCCCTATTGAATTCATGAGAAATGTTCCCCCTAATCCTCCTGTGATAATTGAAGGACAGCCAGATAATGAATTTTCTGAGACTGTTGACTACAGCTTTGTGAGTGGTAAGGTTCAGTTTCTATTCAGGTGGAAAGTGTATCATATTTCAGCGCAGTTGTGTGAATCACCACTGCTGTTCATGCTCCTATTTTAGTTTGTAGATTTTTTTCTGAGATTTCCTGAAAAGCCAGGAGCCTTGAGGAGGGGGTATACGGTTAGTTGGCATCCCCTGAGCTGACATTTCAGCTGTGAGCCTGGGACGCACATTTATACTGCTGCACACTTGGGGTTGAGATCTCACCTGGTGTCCCCAAGTGCTTCTCTGGTGTCCGTGCTTCTTCCTGTTCCCGAGGGTCAGCACATCGCCATCTACTACGCGCGGGCACCATCTTGCATATTATTTACAATCTCAATCCAAGATAGAGCCAAACAGGTTTGAAACTGGCACTTTCCCTGCGTAAAAGAGAGGATGAATGGTTCCTGTGGTAACCCACTACTTTCAGGTTTGATTTCCCTATTTGAGTAGAGCATGGCACAGCAAGGTGCACCACAAACACTCTGGCAAATCATTAGACTTTCTCTTGCTCCGCTCACATTTCCTGCAAATTTCTCCTCCTTTTCCTGTTCCTTTTTTTCCCTTTTCCTTTTATCGGTTTCGCGTATTGCTCAAGTGTTGGCGTAATCTCCGCCCTGCTGTTTTCCTGGGAGATGTTTTGCCATGGCTTTTTCCTCTATCAGCAGTGGTTTCTTTCTGAAGCAACGTTCCTGTTACTTTTAGTCTTACACCAATAAGTCAAGTAGCTGTGGGAAGGAATCGCCCCTTCCTCGGGGTCAAGACTTCACACATCTGGATACTTTTATCCCATCAAGCTCTCAATAGCCGATGCTTGGACTATGGCATGGAGCTTGTACATGTAATAGCCAGATGCTAGTAGTATTGATAAGGCACTTTTCAGTATCTTTTTGTTTAGCCACAGTGTAAAACAACAAATATTTTTCCTTTCACACATTAGTTTTATCTATGTTAATTTGCCCTTTATGTTTAGTGCAATGTTGATGTAAGATCTCTTTTTCGTTTGTAGCTCAGTTTGTGTAAAATCTAGATCATCTGCAAGCAAGTGGGGCCTACATATCTATTTCTGATTTTTGGTAAGAAAGAATGTGTTTAGGCAACATGGTCCTTTTATTGTGTATGGGTCTCCGTGTCCCCCCTCATTACACCAAACTCTGGTTTACAGTAGAGGAACCCCTCTGAATGTCAGCTTGTTCAGCAGGTGTAATATGATTGTCCTCAGGCCAGATATTCAGTTACTATATAACTAATATTTTGAATATCTTGGCAATCATGTGTGTCAATGATCTCAAACTTTCACTTGCTAGATCTTCTTTGTTCTCCTTTTTAGGAAATTTAAAAACAATGCAACTCAAAGATGAAGGTAGCTTCCCATTTGTAACAATCAATCTCAATAATTGGCCTAGTTATATTGACACACTGAATGAATTATTTCCAAAAATGCACCCTGTAGCCAGGATAAAATTAAAGGGTTACTGTTGTACTTAGCCCGTGAAAAAGAAGTCCAGAATCTTTAGCAGGGGAAGGCAGCAGGCTGTAGCTGAGAAGGAGTCCCCAAGGTCGCATAGTCGTTGGATGAGGTCCTGGTGAAGGTGTTGACTTTTGGCAGGAAGGCTCCAGTGAGACAAATTTTCTGATAGATACAACTACCTGTGGATTCCTCACCTAATGAATACTCCCACTGTGCCAGCACTCGACGGAAATCTTCTTCCTAGCTTCTGCACGTCAACGAGGACGTCACAGTTGCCCACGCGACGCCGTCTGACGTCATACAGCCAATAAGAGGTCCTCGCCCACGTGCCGACGTCAGTTCCCTTTTTTCCGTGCTATTCGAAACGGTTATCTTCGAGGGAGCTACTGTTGCTGTTCAACAGTTACAGTGTGTTTTTTGGCTGTGTTTTTTCTCTGAGATTACAATGTCGCAGAGGAAGTCCGGTTTTAAGCCCTGTCGTGAGTGTGGGGGCAAAATGTCGGTAACGGACCCACATTCTGACTGTTTGTGGTGTCTGAGTTCCGATCATGATGTTGGCAGGTGTGATTCATGTCAGCATATGAATCCGAAGGCCCTGAAAGAGCGCGAGGCCAAGCTTTTTATGGCGAAGTCGAAGAAAAAGGAGAAGAGACACCATCGAAAATCCTCGTCACCGACGTCTCATCTGCGTCATCGGGACTCCCGGCGTCGTCGAGAATCACGGCGCCGGTCGAGCAAAGAGAGGTCTCGGTCGAGGTCGCCATCGACTCGGCGTCAGAAGACTTGGGAGGTCAGTCTCACAGTCACTCCCCATCCATCGACGCCGTTGCCTTCTCCAGCCTCACCGACTTCGCCCGGGTCTTCGGGCCAACCGCCTTCAGTGTTTGAGGTTCCACAGCCTCAACTGTTTTCTCTGACGTTACAGACGTCGAGGCCGGCGTCGGTGTCGCCTTCGATCCAGGCACCCCAGTACTCGGCTTTTCCGGCCCCTGGAGCCGATAATACCGCATTTTTAAATGCGATGTTCTCCCTCTTTCAGCAGATGGCTCCAGGTGGTGCACCGGCTGGGCCTTCGGGCCCTTTGGCTTTTAACATGGGTGCTCCGGCTCCGCTTCGACCAGCACCCTTTATGCCCTTTCTCCCCCTGGGGAACGTGGGCTCGGCGCCGGTGTCGGCTCCGGTGGCACCAGAGACGTCGGCTCCAGCGGCCTCGTGGTTTCGGCCAGTGACGCCGTCTAGGCCTTCTATGACTCCGAAGCAGTCTTCTCTCCATCCGACTCCTGGTTCGGCGCCGAAGGTACCTGTGGCGCCTGTAGACCCGACGTCGGACGGATCCGGAGATCGGCGTCGTTCCTCGACATCTGCTGACGCCATGTCGACGCCGAGGATTGAGGAGAGGCTGCACTCGTGGAGGCTTGCTCTCCGTCTCCTGGAAGAAAAGGAGTACCAGCAGAACCTGGAGGAAGGAGAGATTGAGGACTCTCGTGAGGGTCTCCATGGGCTGGACACGGCGAGTGGCCTGGATACTTCCCCTGAGTGGGACTTGTCATCTCCTGGGGAGTATACAGAAGAGGCAGCCACTTTTCATGCTGTGATCAGGAAGGCAGCTAACTTCTTGGATATGCCTTTGCCGGTGACTGAAGCAAAGCAGAATCTGTTGACAGAGGTGTTGCACCCGGCCTCAACATCAGCGGAACCACTTTTGCCGTTCAACGAGGCGCTGCTGGAACCTGTTTTGGAGGTCTGGAAGAAGCCGGTGTCTTCTTCTGCTGTCAATAGGTCTGTGGCTAGGAGGTTTCGGGCTGCACCGGCTGACCCTGGCTTTCTTACCAGACATCCAACACCTGAAAGCTTGGTGGTCCAGGCTTCCTGCTCGGCAAGGTCTGCGCCTGGGTCTTTTCCATCTGTGCCATCGGATAGAGACTCAAAGAAGATGGACATGGAATCCAAGAAGGTGTTCTCGTCATGTAGCATGGCATTAAAGTCCACCAATGCTACATGTATTTTAGGGAGGTACATTTATGCTCTGATGGACGAAATTACATCTACGCATACGGAGATCCCTCAAGGGCTGTTGAATCTGGTATCGGACGCTCAAGCTGCTGCTACTCAGGTTATCCAATCTGGGTTGGATACAACAGACTCTGTGGCTAGAGCAATGGGCACTGCTGTAGTTACGAGGAGGCAGGCTTGGCTTCGTAACTCAGGGTTTTCAGCGGATGTGCAGTCGACCCTGCTGGACATCCCTTTTGATGGGGACAAGCTCTTTGGTGCCAAGGCAGATTCGGCCTTAGAGAGGTTTAAGGAGAGCAGGGCCACGGCCAAGTCACTAGGCTTGCAGGCCACTTCTTCTGCCTCCTCCAGATTTTTTAGGAGGTTTCGAGGATTTGGTCGTGGCTCCTCTTCCTCCTCCTTTCGGGGGAAATTCCAGCAGCCTACCTCTGCTCTCTCCTATAGATCTTTTAGAGGGAGGGGTAGGGTCCGTACCAGGGGAGCCTCTCAGCAGCACTCTGCCTCTTCCTCTTCCTCTGGAGGGGTGCAGCAGGGGAAGCAGCCTTAGGCTTCCACCAATTCCCACTCACTCTTCTCCTGTAGGGGGGAGGTTACTGTATTTTCTCCACAAGTGGGAGGTTATCACATCAGACTCCTGGGTTACCAGCATTGTGAGAAAAGGCTACACCCTTCCCTTTCGGGAGTTTCTGCCCCCCATCCCGCCCCGTCCATCTTATTGTTCAGAAGAACACCTCCTGTTGGTAGAACTGGAGGTTCAAGTCCTCCTTTCAAAGGGCGCGGTGGAGTTGGTTCCAGAGCAGGAAAGGGGTCAAGGTTGTTACTCGAGGTATTTCCTTGGTTGAGACCAATCCTGGACCTGAGGATTTTGAATTGGCTCCTCAAGCAGGAAAAGTTCAAGATGCTGACCCTAGCTCAGGTGCTTTTGGTGTTGAACAAGGGAGATTGGATGGTGTCTGTCGACTTGCAGGATGCTTACTTTCATATCCCGATACTCAAGTCGCACAGGAAGTATCTCCGGTTTGTGGTGGGGTCGCAGCACTATCAGTTTGCGGTCCTCCCGTTTGGTCTTACTTCAGCACCTCGAGTCTTCACGAAGGTGATGTCGGTGGTTGCGGCAGAGCTCAGAAGGAAGGGGACAGCAGTATTCCCTTACCTGGACGATTGGTTGATCAAAGCCAAGTCCCCGGAGCTTGTGTTGCATCATCTGCAGCCGACAACCCAGTTGTTGTTCGACCTGGGCTTTTCGGTGAACGTGCCCAAATCTCACCTAGAGCCCTCTCAGCGCCTCCTGTTCATAGGGGCAGTACAGGATACAACATTGAACCGAGCCTTTCCTCCGCCTCAGCGGATTCAAGACATTCAGGCGTTGGTTCCAATGTTTCAAAATGGAGCGGTCATTCCAGTCCTCAAGGTCCTATGTCTGCTCGGTTTCTTTGCCTCCTGCATACTGTTGGTCACGCATGCTCGCTGGCACATGAGGGCTCTTCAGTGGTGCCTCCGAAGGTAGTGGTCTCAACACAAAGGAGATCTCGAAGGATCTGTAAAGATCTCCAGAGATGCTGCCTTGGATTTGAAGTGGTGGATTGCGGGCGACAATCTTTCCCGGGGAAGGTCGTTCACGCAGTCTCCACCAGTGACCACGGTTATAACGGATGCTTTCACTCTAGGGTGGGGAGCTCATCTGGGGGACCTGGAGATCAAAGGGATTTGGTCTCCAGTGGAACAGATGTTTCATATCAATCTGTTGGAGTTACGGGCTGTACATCTGGCTCTCAAGGCCTTCCTCCCATCCCATCGCGGTCAGTCGGTTCAGGTCCTGACGGACAATACTACCGCGATGAGGTATATAAACAAACAGGGAGGGGTGGGGTCGTACCTTCTCTGCAGAGAAGCTCTTCGGCTATGGTCCTGGGCAAAGGACCATCAGATTTGCTTGGTAGCAAATCATCTGGCCGGAGTCTTGAATGTCTCAGTCGCCATTTCTCGGCCGACCACGAGTGGCGTCTCCATCCATATCAAGTCCTTCTAATCTTCCAGATGTGGGGGTTTCCTCGGATAGATCTGTTTGCCACCCGGGAGAATTTGCACTGCCCGTTATTCTGCAGCCTCCAGTATCCGGTGCAAGGAGCGTTTGGGGACGTGTTTCAAAGAACCTGGTGCGACCAGTTGCTTTTCCCCCCATACCCTTGATTCCTCTAGTGTTGAGGAAAATACACCAAGACCGGGCCCAAGTAATCTTAATTGCTCCGGATTGGCCAAGGAGGGTGTGGTATTCCGACCTTCTTCAACTCTCAATGTGCCCTCCGCTCCGTCTCCCTCTCAGGGCAGACCTCTCGCAGTCGCAGGGGCAGGTTTTACACCCCAACCTCCAGAGCCTGCACCTTCATGCCTGGAGATTGAACGGGGCAACCTGAGTTCTTTTTCTCTCCCGCCTGATGTAGTGGATGTTATCTTAGCGGCCAGGCGACACTCCACTAAATCTATCTACGCCAATAGGTGGTCTAAATTTGTGGTATGGTGTGGAGAGAGGCAGATTGATCCCTTACGTGCTCATTTGTCGGATGTTCTATCTTTTGCTTTGTCTTTAGCACAGAGGGGTTGTGCAGTGGCTACTGTTAAGGGTTACTTGTCTGCCTTGTCAGCCTTTATTTGTCTTCCAGACCAGCCTTCATTATTTAAATCTCCTATAGTACTTAGATTCTTGAAGGGCCTTATGAATAAATTTCCTCCAAATCCTTTCGTTATGCCTCAATGGGATTTGTCCTTGGTTCTAACTTTCCTTATGGGGTCCCCTTTTGAGCCTATGCATTCTTGCCCCATAAGATTGTTAGTTCTTAAAACAGTTTTCCTGGTTGCTATAACATCTGCAAGGAGAGTGAGTGAGTTGCAGGCTTTATCGGTAAAACCCCCTTATACAGCTTTTTATGGGGATAAGGTGGTGTTGAGGACCAAGGCTGCTTTCCTTCCGAAGGTTGTTTCACCCTTTCATTTGGCCCAGACAATTACTCTTTCCACGTTTTATCCTCCGCCTCATCCTTCAAAGGAAGAAGAAAGACTACACCGCTTGGACCCAAAGAGGGCGAAGGATTTCAGGCTGGAGGATCAGCTTTTCATCGGTTACGTGGGAAAGAGGAGAGGAAAGGCAGTCCACAAGAGAACACTCTCCAGGTGGGTTTTTCTTTGCATTAAAATGTGTTACTCTTTAGCGAAGAAAGAACCCCCTGATGGTATAAGAGCTCATTCCACCAGAGCTAAGTCGGCCTCCTCGGCCTTGGCTAGAGGTGCTCCTGTGGTCGACATCTGCAAGGCCGCAACTTGGTCGTCCCTTCACACTTTTGCGAAGCATTACTGTTTGGACTCTGAGGTCAGAAGGGACGGCCATTTTGCACGGTCAGTGCTGCAGGATTTCTTGGTTTGACCATTCAGGCACCCTCCACCGAGTGCGGTACTGCTTTGGGACTCTATTCATTAGGTGAGGAATCCACAGGTAGTTCTATCCATCAGAAGAACGAGTTACTTACCTTCGTAACGACTTTTCTGGTGGATACATTAGCTACCTGTGGATTCCTCACGGTCCCACCCGCCTCCCCGTTGCCTGTCTGGTCTAGCCAAGTAATTCTTGAGTGTGCTCCTCTTGGTTTTGAGGACATGTATATATTCTGTATATATATTCATATTGATATATATTGTTCATATACTGGTTTATTTGTTTGAAAAAAAAAAAAGAAGGATTGAGTTATTAGAATGATGTAACTATTTGGAATATCATTAAATTTTGCAATTTTTTCTTTCATCTCAATGGCCTATTATTCTCAGGCACGTAAAAAATGTTGGTACTGACGTCGGCACGTCGGCGAGGACCTCTTATTGCCTGTATGACGTCAGACGGCGTCGCGTGGGCAACTGTGATGTCCTCGTCAACGTGCAGAAGCTAGGAAGAAGATTTCCGTTGAGTGCTGGCGCAGTGGGAGTATTCATTAGGTGAGGAATCCACAGGTAGCTAATGTATCCACCAAAAAAGTTGTTACCGAAGGTAAGTAACTCGTTCTTTATTTTGGGCCAGAGGAAAGACCCTCGACAGCTGGATACTTTTTGGCGCCTGACTTAGTCACTTTTTTGGAGCTCGAATTCCTCCAATGGGGTAAGGGTGCAGGCTGTAGCTAAAAAGGCCTCCATGAGGCAGGAAATCTTCTCCACTCCACGATGTCCCTCCTGAATCAGATTTGCTGCTGTGGAAAAGCTCCAAGCCGGGGAAACCTGAATCTTCAGCTCACTGGGCAACACACATACCTTCATCTGAACAGCTTGAAAGGTTTGCCCCTGTCCTGCCAGTGGCCTTTTGGAACCAAAAAGACTCAAAGTGCCAAGTTTTTCAGGATGTTTGGAGGAGTCAGTTGGACACACCTGAGGATTCCAGGACTTCAGGAGAAGCACTTGGGGGTCAAGACTCAATCCAACAGTAGCCACCAGCAGGGTCCAGAGCAGGTCCATTTGGAATTGGTCAGCTGGGCAGTTGCAGGAAAGGCCTCTTGTGTTTTGTTATATCTGTGTAGCATGAACAGGGGATCATACTTATGACCCCTATGACCCTTGGGGTCTACTTGTTTGTCCTGGGTACAAGAGGGAGAGGAGTTCCAGTCTTCTAGGCTCTTCTCAGATCTCAAGCAGCAGGATCAGTCACCTTCTGTTCTTTCACAGGTCCAATCATGCTCTGAAGAGGATAGTACCACATATATGTCTGGTTCCAGTTTGTGGATGTGGGTGACTCCTGCCCCTCTAGCCAACAAGGTAAAAAGTTCCCAGGGGTAATGCTACGTACAGTTGCAGCACTTTCTGTGTGCCCTAAAGCAAACAATCCCACAGTTGACCTCTGCCTAAATCAAAGATGCCAAAACTCTTCTCCCCTTGTGCAGAACCTCTGTGCCCAAAGGGATATCTGTCACGTTTGTGACACAGTAATCACCTCCACCAAGGTCATAATCAGGTCCGTCGTCTAATGATGTAGGGAACAAATTGTGGTTGGCATTGGTCTCAGAAAGCTCTTACTTTCAATTCAGTCTTTTACGTGCTTGCAGTGACTTAGGGCCAGATGTAGGAAATTCTAATTTTGCATTTCCTAAATAGTGACTCCTTAGAAATGGCTATTTAGGAACTGCTAAATGGAACGTACAAAAATAGAAATCTCACAAGTGATTCCTACAGAGTAGGAATCACTATTAGGAAATCACAAATTACGAAATGCTAAACCATTCCTTCCAATGGGCCTAATGGCCCATAGATAAGAATGATTTTGCATTTCATAATTTGCGATTTCCTAAAGGGTGACTATGGCCCTCAGGCCCCCCTTGATGCACTTTATAAACAGGTGGTGCATATGTAACAAGCACATGTGCCATAGGGGCATATGCGTGCTAGATGTAACTTTAAAAATGCATTTTGGTAGCATTTTTTTAACTTGCAGATGGTTACAATCAACTTGTAGTCGATGGTAATTGCATTTCCTAAATGCCCATTCTTATACATTTACTAATTAGATAAGACTGTAAAGAACAATGGTCGATGAAAGCTATTAACTGTAGAGTCTTTTGTTTTTATGAAAGTAAAGTGCCCTAATGGATAACGTAATGGCGTTCTGAGCCAAAGGATCTAGTTTCAAATTCCAGAAAGGGTGAAAATGAATATTTGCTTTTTTATGTAGCAAACACATTCTAGCCATAGTTTAGAATATTATTTTAATTGCATTAAATGTGCTGAACCAATTGAAAAAGGCGAGTCCGAGAAGCTGGGTAGACTACCATCACCCACAGAGGGAAGAAAGACAAGCTGCAGTAAATGCTTTGAGCTAGAGAGAGTTATTGGGGCAGTCAAGTGAGGTTAAAAAATTAGAAAGAAACTGGATAAGTGAATAAATTAAAGGGGGGTAAGAAAATGAAGAAGGGAACTCTTAGGCATATCTGCACAAGGGAAATGCTGTCTCCCTAGGATAGAGAAGTTATGGCTGAAGTGAGCTTGCCCATTGCTGACCGATGTATGCAATAGCCAGGCGAGAGAACTAAAGCTGACACAAAGGCCAGATGTAATAACAAATCGGCCACCTATGATGAATCATTTATGCGTCTTATAAAAAATGTGTGTTATTATTAGTGTGTTGGGCAATTAATCTACACGTAAATTCACATGTGTACTCTGACATTAAACTGTTGTATTCAAAACGAATTTCCTATGACCTGTTAAATTGTGTTTTCTAGGCTTATGCTAAGTAGACCTCAGCTAGGCCTTGATGCCATTTTGTTAAAAATGGATGTCTTATCTTGTTTATTTTGTTTATAATTCTACAGCAAGTAGCTCATCAAGATATGTTTGTCTGTTTCCGAATAACATTGATCTTGAAGGAAGCCCTCTAGTATGTGTTGACTACTGTAATAGGACCTGCTGCTTGCACATGGTGTTGCATTTATTCATAGTGGTTCACTGTTGTTTATGTAACTAGTTGGTTCTGAAACCTTAGAATTACATTAGGTCAGAGGGCCTGAATCAATATTCAGACAATGGGTTAGTGCTAAGGCGATAGAGCTATGAAACACGTTTAAGCCTTTAATTTGAATAGTTGAAAATGTATTTCTTTGCTCACACCACTATGAATTTGCTGTTCAAATGTTTTATGAAGCAAATGGCTATATAAACCCTTGAATTTAGGGGCGAGCCAGAGACCTTTCCTTTTGTCACTATTGTGTATTTTTCTGCTTTGATGCACTTTATGGCAATTGACTTCTGTGTAAATCAGAAGCTTCGCAATTCCATTATTTCATTATTGTACTTTTGAATTTGTAATAAACCTTTATGATTTTTTTTCTAAATGACATTCTAGAGCTCACGTTTTGAGTAAGTTCGTTTTTGTACTGCATTTTGAAATACTGTTTTGTACTTTGTGCTCTCAAGCTGTAAAGTTAGAGGGGAAAGCACGTTCACACCTGTAACACTGAATAGGTCTAAGAGAGGCAATTCTTTATTTTTCTGTGTTGATGGGGTGTTTCCTTTTAAGTAGAGAATGTAAAACACAGCTTAGCAGTACAGCATTTTTCAGTAAGAAATGTATTATTAGGCCTCAAAGTGTTTTAGAAAAAGCTACAATAAATACTTTTTTGGAGAGTTATACATTTTAATTTTGATGTCCCATTACCAAATTTTAAGAATACATTTTTTAGTCAAGAATTAAATATGGTGCCTTCAACAACTAAATGATAAACATAATAGTAATATATTAAATGTTAAAGTATGCACATCATTTAGTAGAACATCTGCTGCTGGCTATTTTATGCATGAGAGAATACATTATACAATATAAGTAATGGGTATGCTCCTCATGTTCGTTGAGTTTAATAGTATCTCTTTGGATATAAAATATTGTTGTTTCTTTTTCTTTGGCAGCCCCCGAAGTTATCAATGCCCACGATTATAGTCAACAGTGTGACATTTGGAGCATAGGTGTCATCATGTATATGTTGTAAGTAGTCTGCTTGGTTTTCGTTTTTTAATATATGCATGTATGTTTGCCGGATAAAAGTAAAGAATTGATGCACCAAGCATGTGGACTGTTGTTGCTTCACATTTTAAGGTTCTGTAGTTTACAATGTTTTTGGTTGCAACTTCCTTTGTGTGCAGTCTTATTTGAGCCTGTACTGATGTTTCTTTGCATTCAGTCTTCTTTGTCAAATAAATTTTTTCTTGAATTTATAAAGTAAACAACAACATAAACACTCTGTGAATCGTTCTTTAAGTGCAATGTTGTTCTCTTTATATATTTTTTTAAATTAGTGATGTATTGAAGCATTGTTGCATTTGTGCATCACTAACATAGAGATATCCAGGGTTTGGAGAGTGCCGTGGAGGGGACTTGGAATCCAGCCAAAATTTAGTTTTTTTGTTTTTTCGTTTTAGGGCGGGGGGTGGTCGAATGGGAAAAACTGCAGCTGAAGAAAGTGTAATTTGTGTAGATCCTTCAAGGTTTTCTCTAAGAAACTAAGGCCCTCATGACGGCGCCTGCCAAGATCTGACCTCCGGGCGGCCTCCAATGCAGCAGCACGTCCGCAGCGGTCATTATGAGATCCCCGCTGGGCTGGCGGGGATCTCAGCCCCAACACAGGAGCCTGCTCCAAATGGAGCCGGCGGTGTTGCGGCTGTGCGACGGGTGCAGTTGCACCCATCGCGCTTTTCACCGTCTGCATAGCAGACAGTGAAAAGCTGCATGGGGCCCTGTCAGGGGGCCCCTGCTCTGCCCAAGCCAGTGGCATGGGCAGTGCAGGGGCCCCCAGGGGCCCCGCGACTCCCCGTACCGCCAGCCTTTTCCTGGCGGTTCAAACCGCCAGGAAAAGGCTGGCGGTCGGGGACTCATAATCCCCTGGGCAGCGCTGCAAGCAGTGCTGCCCAGGTGGATTATCACCGCCGGGGCAAATGTGTTGGGATACCGCCGGTCCCGGCAGTGCGAGTGCAGCGCTTCTGCCACGGTCAAAATACCCAAGATTGCACCACCATCCTGTTGGTGGTGCAATCGCCAAAACAGCGCTGGCGGTCTTTGACTGCCAGGGTTGTAATGACCCTCTAAGTCCCTAATTATGACATTGGTGGTAAGTTCTGAATACCGCCACAGTGACTGCTGCCAACATACCGCAGCGGAGGCGAACATCTGTCCGCTAGATTGACATACACACACAAAACTGACAGAAATGAGCCACAACCACAAATCCGCCAGACCCAATGGATGCGATAAACTAAGGGAACTAGCACCCATACCGTTACGTCACCAAAACAACACACTCCTAATAATGACCCACAAACACCACAGCGGACATTCAACGGTGGTAAAACATTGGCGGTGCACACTGCCAATGTGGAAATGGACACCCAAAAATAAACCTGACACAAATATACACACCCCACACACCCACCAACAGCACTATAAAACACCCCCCACAACACCCACAAACCTTTGCAAACACGAGACGACCACTACACCTCGCCAATCCCCAGAGACAACTGCACACACACACCACAACTTCCCATACATCCATCAGGCACCACACACCCCACCACATCACACATCACTCTCTGCACAACACACACAACACAGCACCCATGTCCCCACAAAGGCCCCCCCGTTTCAAAGATGACGAGTTGCGGGTCATGGTGGAGGAAAAAGTCAGGGTAGAGCCACAGCTGTTTGGAGCACAGGTACCGAAGATCTCCATTGCCAGGAAGTTCGAGCTATGGCGGAGAATCCTGGACAGGGTGAACGCTGTGGGACAACATCCACGCATTCGGAAGAGGTGGAACGACCTACAGGGGAAGATGTGTTCCATTGCAGCAAGGCACCAGCTCACCATCTCCACCTCCTCCCCCACAGCTGACAGCAGGGGAGGAGCAAGTCTTGGCAATACTGCATCCAGAGGGACTCACTTGAGTAGCCGAATGGCTGGATACTGGTGAGTCACCTTTAACAACCTACCACTCCCCATACCTGCATGCCATCTCACCCCCTCACCCTGACTCCCCTCACCCCACTCCATCCCACACAGTGAACTACTCCAATCACCACACCTAAATGTCAACCCCTACGTGCCATACCCACTGCAAGCACATCCCTCCCAGCTCTGCATGCACACCCACCACCAATGTATGGACAGCATGGAGAACTACCAATCCCACAATACATCACCGTGCACTACCAAAGGTGGGTGAACAACACCAATATCATGGGGAAAGGTAGAAATGTGAATATGTCACAGACAATTACCCTAACACATCACTTACATCCCCACAGGTGCCCCAGCCAATGTCAGCGGCGAGGAGGTGCCCCAGCTACCTAGTCCCCCATCAGAAGATGCCCTCAGTGATGACGGCAACTCTGGAGGTCTCAATCTGGATGAACTCCGTGGCCCATCTGGGACCACTGGTCAGTGAGCTACCACATCCCACAGCCAGTCCACCACAGGGCCGTCCCCTCGGACTCGAACACCACAGCAGCCAGCCAACACCCTCAAACCTCTGTCCCCAGGACACATCAATCAGTAGTGTGCCCACCTGTGTCAGTGGGCACACCGTTCAGGGGACACAGGCACAGGGGGTCAGGGACAGTCAGAGGATAGCTGTGCACCAGGGGGAGCACAGGCTCAGGTAACCGACTGCCCATGTGGCATAACAACAATCAGAGGACAGGATGGATCAGGTGCCCTGCCACAGGACTCACAGCCCACCAGCACCCCTCCCCCTGCAGAAGGTGAACCACCCCACAAACATTCCCTGTGACCCAGACAGACACCAGAGACAGTTCCCAAGACCACTGCCAGGAAATGAGGCCCTCCAGAATGTCCCCCTTGTGTTCCACTGTGTCATCTTGTTCACTTTGATCTGCCATTGCTCCTCTTCCTATGGACCCTTAGACACTGGGCCTGTGCTACAAATAGACTGGCCCACTACACTGGACTTTTTCCAACCATCACCCCACTCTATTGCACTTTGCATTGAATATTCTATTTACAACTAAACACCCTTGGACTCAACTTGAGTAATAGTGCTTTATCAGAAAAGATGTACAATATATTGAACTGTATTGAACTTCATGATCCTGTGCAACTGTCGTGTAATTTCTAAATCCATCTAACATATGTGTCTCAGCAGTCTGTATACATCACATCAGTAAAGTGTTGTAACTACATCAACATCTGCAATAAGGGAAGGCATAGGTGACAGTAGATTGGGATGCAAAGGTATTGACTGGCATTATACTACAGTTGCACAGCATATCACTTAAATGGAGAAATGTAAAGATCAACACTCTTCACTGAGTGTCATTGGAAGTATTGCTGAATGATGTGTCCTGTTATCCACATCCTCCTCCTCCTCACTTTCCTGAGTGTCCACTGCTGCCACAGGTGCATTGTCACCCCCTCCTCCTGCAGATAGGGCACATGGCGCCTGAGGGCCCAAATTGTGCAGCATGCAGCAGACCACCACAATCTGGCAGACCTTCTCAGTGGAGTAGCATAGGGATCCACCTGTCAAATGGAGGCACTTGAACCTGGCTTTCAGGAGACCGAAGGTGCGTTCCACAGACCTGGTACGCCCATGAGCATCATTGTACCAATTTTCAGCCCCTATTCTCGGATTCGTATCGGGGGTCAACAGCCAGGACAGGTTTGGGTAGCCAGAGTCACCCGAAAGAAGTGAGGGACACACATTAGCCGTGCAGAATGGCATGGGGTATGACTCCTAAAGGCATACACTGACATACATTGTGTGGGGTCACAAGCTCACCTATAAGCCATACTCTGTGCCTCTGTAGTCGTGCCATCACCTGTGGGACACTGCTGTTCCTCAAGACAAAGGCATCATGCACAGATCCAGGATACTTGGCAGTCACGTGGGAGATGTACTGGTCAGCAAGGCACACCATCTGGACATTGAGAGAGTGGAAACTCTTCCTATTCCTGTACACCTGTTCATTGGCCATGGGAGGGATTAAAGCAATATGGGTCCCGTCAGTGGCCCCAATCACATGTGGAATGTGTCCCATTGCGTAAAATCCAGCCTTCACAGTGGGCAAATCATCAACCTGGGGGAATGCGATATAGCTGCACATAGAGCAAGGCAGCCAAAACTCTTCCAAGCACAATCGAGAACATTGGCTGTGACATTCGTACAGCCAAGCCCACAGTCACCTGGAAAGAACCAGTTGCCAGGAAATAGAGCACTGATAATACCTGCACAAGAGGGGGAATTACTGTGGTGCAATGGATAGCAGGTAGCAGATCAGGCTCCAATTGTGCACACAGCTCTATGATTGTGACCCTGTTCAGACGATAGGTGAGTAAGATGTGCCTGTCCTCCAGTGTAGCCAAATCCACAAGGGGTCTGCACACGGGTGCTTGCCTCATCCTCCTATTCCACCTCAGTGGTTTATACCTAAGTGAGCCAAAAGTAAAATGGGTGTGACAATAGGACCTATGGACACACAACATCAGAGTACACAGAGCATGTATGTATGTATGTTGGACACTAGAATTGTCTAGGTATGTACAGTCAACACCAATGAAGCACATTTGAATTCAATACATGAGTACTAGCAATAGGAAATGCAAACGCCTGTCCTGTATGCAGGGACAGGTGTAAGTGACCTCACTCCACGGCGTTACGCGTCATGCCAGAAGGAGGTCTGCACCGCCGTGCCATTCCTCATTGGCTAACATGGGGTTCTATGGAGTACAGGACCAGATGATGATCGGCGATGACGGTGTTCACCGCCGCGGACGTGAATGCCATTTTCTTTGTACCACTTCAATTGATTCCTGACTTTCCACTGGATGACATCTCCACTGCGTGTGCTGCTGTGACTTGTGTCTGTAACCTGCCATGTCCCGTGCAACAGGGGAAAGGGCCCCAGCCTTCAAGTCGGAGGAGTTGTAGAGGCTTGTGGATGGGGTCCTACCCTGTTTTGCAGTTGAATGGACTTCCAGACCAACAGGTGAGTACATCATGGGTACGTTGCATGCGACATGGCTGCATGTAGATTTATGTGTGAGCTAGCAGTTTGTCATTTGGGGGTTATGGCTGCAGACAGTGTGAATGCAGAGGCACGGGTCATGTGTGTGCTTGATGAGGGGCAAATGCAATATGTAGGCCATATGTGTGACATGCTGGATTGTCTGGTTAATAGTGTCCTTCTGTCTGTGTTTCCTCTGCGGGTCAGTGCCCATCAGAAGACGGGGTTGTAGCGTGCCTTCGCCAAGGACGTGTGGACCCTGGGGGTTTATAGCCAGCGGAGCACCCACTGCAGGAAACGGTGGGAGGACCTGAGATGCTGGGCCTAGAAGACCGCAGAGGCCCAGCTGGGGATGGCCTCCCAATGAGGGAGGGGTGCCTGTCGGAGCCTAACCCCACTAAGGGCCCGCACAGGGGCTGATCAGAGCCTACCCAGAGCTGGATAGGCGCTTGAGGGAAGCACAGCAGCCACAAAGGGGTGAGTACTGTGTGTGTGATATTCATTATTTGTTGCCTGGCATGGGATTTGGGTGCACTGTTCTAGTCAGTGGATGCCCCTTTATGTCATTTTAGGCATTCCTGCATGGTCCTGCTTAGGTATGTAGGATGGTATGCATATTTGTTATTGCTAGGTAGCTATCTTGCCATGGCAGACAGGGCTTAGTTGGTCCCAGTAGGTGTGCAGATGATAGTGCTTGGGTTCCTACCTGCTATAGTACCTAGGCAATGGTATGTCACTGTGGTCCATACTGCCCATTCTTAGTCCCAGTGAGTGAAAGTGATGTGTATGCCTTCTGTGCTGTTGGTGCTGTGATTGACCCTGTGCTCCCTTGCTTTCTCCTCTCCCTCTCCTTTTGTCATCCTGTCCATGTGTGCATTAGCATTATCTGGCAAAGGAACAGGAGCACTGGCGAGTGAGGGAGCTGCACCCACGGGACCCAGGAGGCAAAGTCCACCGATGCTGAGGGGACCAGTGGGTTTGAGGGTGAGTGGGGCACCCTCACCCTTAACTGACTCTGAATCCTCCTCTGATGGAAGCTCCCTGGTGGTGGCAGACCCCTCTGGGATCACCCCAGCTACTTCATCTACCGCCACCCCGTACCCACACCGCCCTCCCAGTAGCCCCCCATCGAGTTGCCCGTGCCCGCTCACCCAGGAGGGTGGGCATCTCCTTTGCCCAGGCACCTCAGGCCCTACCCCAGTCAGCCCTGCCGCCCTCAGTGAGGAGGCTATTGACTTCCTGAGATCCATCTCAATAGGGCAGTCAACCATAATGAGTGCCATCCAGGGGCTGTCACCCCAGATGCAGCAATGCAATGCAGTACGTTACTGGAGGGCATTCACGCTGGCTTGGCGGCTCTACAGAGATCGTTTCAGGCTCTGACCTCCTCTCTGATGGCAGCCAGTGTCCCTGTTTCTTCCGTCCCCCCTCCAACTACCTCTTCCCAGTCCCTGTCTCCTCTCCCCCAACCCATCCCACGCACACATTCTGACAAGCATGCACCCAAAACAACAGACAGGACTCACACAGACCAGCACAGGCACCGCACCACACATCACTCCACAAGTACACAAACAGCCAACACACAGATGCACACACAACAGCCACTGCCTCCACTGTCTCCCCCTCCTCCTCCTCCTCCCTCACAGTCACATCAGCACTCACACCTGCATGCACAGCATCAACAGTCCCAGATCCTGCCACCTGTACAGCCTTGCACAGTCACCACAACAGCAGACCCGTAGATGTGCACCCCATACACCACATGCGCAGTCACCACCACCATCACCACGTCGTGCAGCACACCCACCTCACTTGCAGACACCACCACAACATCCATCCACACGTCCTGTTTGTCCTTCCCCACCCTGCATACTCCCTTCCAAAGACACACAAGCGCTTCCACTCAGACCCCCAACAGCCATCCACCTCACACACGCACACTGTCCATGCACCTGCACCCAAGTACAGCACACCTCCTCCTTCAACAATCGCTCCCTCTACCTCCGCTCCCATTCCTCCTCCCACACCCCACCCCATTGGTCTTAAGAAGGTTTTCCTTTCCCACCTTGACCTGTTCCCTCCCCCAAGTTGGGCCTTTGACATTGCCCTGTGGCTAATGGCTGACTGGACAATGGCCCTTTGTATTCAGTTACCTCAGTTTATGTGGGCGCAGGTCCAGCGAAATACAGAGGTTGGACCTAAGGTATGTGTCCTGGCTTTTCTTTATATCTGGCTGATGTGGCTGTTGTTTACTCTGCAGTTTGTTCTGTGTGTGTGTGTGTGTGTGGTGGGTCTGTGTGTGTCTCACTCTCTTCCCTCCCTCCCTCTCTTGTGTGCTGGGTGGCTGTACACACCGTCGTCATCTTCGTCAGCGTTGGTCATCTTGGACGGCCATCGCGTGGTACAGCATCGGGAAGACAACCAGTTGTGGTTCCATGGCAGCCGCTGACTCCTCTGTGTCGCTGGAGGTGAGTGTCTTCTTTTATATGATGTGTTTCTGCCTGGCGGTTGAGGTGGTATACTAGCTATCTATGGGAGGGATCACCGCCATGGTCATAACTTGGCAGTCATTACTGCCGGCCTGGCGACTGTACTACTGCCGACGCCAGTGTGGCGGTAAAGTGACCGCTGATGTCATAATGAGGGCCTAAGTTGTGAAGTAAAAAAAAAATTGAAAACTAGTAGGGAAAATGTCAGTTTGTGACAATGTTTTCATTTGTAACTTCTTGTCACGATGACCGGTTTACAAAGGCAATATACCATTACATCTGCTAGACCCTTCTGGTTCCGGGGATATATAGGTTTTGGGTGTTTTTCATTGTGTACTGAGTATGGAGCAGTTCATACAGTAAAATATAAAGAGTGAAAAAAGGTATCAAGGAAAACTATGTACTTCTTAAATGTGCAAGAGTTATGGAGTTTAAAACCAGTGTTTTTTTGTACACCTCTAAATTTGTGGGTACGCATACTAGCATCTAAATTAGAGGGCATTTCTCAAAATGTAATCCTTCTTACACACTGGCTAAAATTTGGTAGGCACAAATGTAGAGAAATATAATTGGTAATAACATGTGTTCTACTATTCTGTGCCCCGCCTCAGTCTCCTGATAAAAATGGTACCTCACTTGTGGGGTAGGTAGTACTCACATTTATCCACTTGAAACTGACCTTTTTTTGCAATGTGCCTAGCTGTGGACTTTGGGCCTTAGCTCATCTGGCACATGGGGAAAGCTAACAAACCTGTACATTTTTTAAAAACTAGACCCATAGGTGAATCCATGGTGAGGTGTCTTGTGTAGCTCCCACCAGGTTTTCCTACCCAGAAGCCCTTGTAAATCTCAAACTTTAACTAACAAAAACATTTTTCTCACATTTCTGTGATGGAAAGATTAGGAAATGCAGGGAGCCACCAATTTTCTACCACTTACCATTCCCCCAAGTCTCCTGAAAAAAAGGGGTACCTCACTTGTGTGGGTAGAGTCAGTGGCCACAACATGGACACATCACATTTTTCACTGAAAACGGACCCTTTTAGTGCAATATGGCTAGATGTGAATTTTGGGCCCTAGCTCAGCTGCTACCTAGTGTAACCTAACAAACCTGCACATTTTTGTCAAAACTAGATACCTGTGGAAATCCAGTGTGGGGTGACTTGCACAGCTCTCACCAGGTTTTCCTATCCAGGAGTCCTTGCAAACCTCAAACTTTCACTCATAAAACACATTTTCCTCACATTTCTGTGATGGAAAGTTTTGGAATATGTAGGGAACAACTAATTTTCTACCATTCTCCCAAGTCTCCTGACAAAAATGGTACCTTACTTGTGTGGCTTGGGGTAGTTGCCACGACAGGAAAAAAGCCAAACCAAGGTCAAAAAGTGCCCCTTTAATAGTAGTGTGATCCGTTCCTGTTGCGAGCACTAGGCCCAGCCACACAAGTAGGGCACCATTTTTATTGGAACAAGTGGGAAAACACTGGGGGGTAGGAATTTTGTGGATTCCTTCTGATTCTTTAAGATAACTACTTAGAACTGCAAGGAAAATGTGCAGTTTTAGTCAAATTTTGAGGTTTGCAGGGCATTGTAGGAAACGAAAACATTGTGGGATCTACAAGAGGCACACCACTCTGTACTCCTGTGGGTGTCTGGTTTTCAGAAATGCCTGGGTTTGGTAGGTTTTCCAGTGTGGCAACCCAGATTCAAAACATGCAGTTGTGCCTTTTGTTCATTTTGCCACAATGCGTCTTGGACCCTCCCCTTTTACAGGCACTGGGCCCACTCACAGGTGAGGTACCATTTTTATTAGAATATATGTGGTAACTCTGGATGGCAGGAAGTTTGAGGCTCCCAACATTCTGGTACTTTGAAGAATCCACACAAGCCACCCTGAAGTCCACATGGTGTCTGGTTTTCAAAAATATCTAGAGTTGGTAGATTTTCTCTAGAGACAATGTATACCCTGGCATAGAATGACAGAAAAGACAAATATATTTGCATAATCATCTACTTCTCAAGTAGACACATATAATTGGTTGGATTTGGCACAAGGGTGTGTGGAAAGTTAGAAATGAAAAATCTATTAACGAGAGATTTCACAAATACGAAATTCACTGTTAATAACTGAAAGTTGAGTATTCTGAACCAATGTCTCAGCTTGTGAGATGTAAAGCCATGTCAAGGCACCAACCGCTTTACAGGCAATTTACACACTTTTTGTGCATGGCACACACAAAACCATTCACACCTCCAGTTGTGGGCCCAGCACACTACAACACTCACATCAACAAACAGTTCCATTCAAAGGCCTGTTTCACACACCCACAGGACTGATACAGAAATCACCAAACCTGGCAGCTGATATAGTGTGTGGACTGGCGTTTGTCTGGCAATGTGTAGTGACCAGCAGCAAGTCACTACACATACACCACTAGCCAAATGCCAACTCACACACACCACCAGACGGAGTCTAACCACACACTCATTACGTACACACTACCAGCCAGATACCAGTTCAGACACAACAGTCACACCACGTGGAAGCTGGAGGAATGTCTGGACTGGCACTTCTGTGACTATGTGTGTGTGTAGTGGCATGCTGCTGTTCACAACACACAATGCAGCCAAATGCCAGTCCACACAAACCACCAACCACGCACACTGGCAGCCAAATGCCAGTCTACATGCACCGCCAGCCAAGTGCCAGTCAATGCACACCACAACCAAGTGCTGATCTACACAAACCATCAGCCAAGCGCCAGTCCACACTCACCGCCATCTAAGCACTAGTCCACACACCATCAGCCAAGCACCAGTCCAGGCACACTGCCAGCCAAGAGTCAGGCCACACACACACCGCTACCAAGCTCCCGTCCATGCGCACCCCCAGTGACGCACCAGTCTAAAAACACTGCCATAAATTTTTTTTAAACAAACAACTAAACACATCAATTTGAAGGAGATTAAAATGCAACTATTACTAGAAACACAACAGGTTTAAATAAATCCATCAAACAACCAGCAGCTGTGAAACTGAACAAAAAATATAATACAATACAGATCAGTCAGTTCACCTTTACTCTCATGGTTGCTCCCAGTACTTGAGTTGTGTGTGGTACTATTTAAAACATGAGGGCACATATAGCACAGGACTAGAAGACACTCTGAGCAGTACATACGACTCTCCTTTCGCACACAGACTGTATATTTCCTACAGGGAAATGTTTTGTTGGGTGTGGGAGGAAAGTAATAGGATAGTGGTGATTTTTCATTATAGCCACATCCTCCACCACTCCAACCTCAGGACCACTTACCTGCTTAACTAGAACAAGGCTGCCTATTACAGACTGCTGAAACTGAACAAAAGTGATCTTTGGATCTGGAGAGCAATCCTTGAACACAACAAAAGCATTGACGGTTGCCAAATGAAACAAATGAACAGCCAACTGTTTATACCATATGTATGACTTATGAACAGCACTGTAAGGCTTCATCCTCTAATCTGCTCTGTCTACATCACACATGTTCTTATGGTAGTCTAAAACGTACAAAGGTATGCACACTTGAGCAGCCTGACCCCAAATAGTCCAATGTGAAGTACTTTAACCTTTATCATGAATCATTGTCAGCATGTGGAGGACATTTCTCCTGTCCGAAAATGTCATAGCTAGAGGTTCATCACTATACAAGGCTGTGAACTGTTCCCTCTGAAGTTTGGGCATAAGAGCTCTTTAGGGTAACCTTACCAGTTAGAGTGGATTGCGTCACATGCAACAGGGTCCACTTTGAACAATTCTTTGAACAGTTGTACATCAGTGTAGAAGTTATTTACGTATAAATGGTGACCTTTGTTAAAAAGTCCTCTACCAAGTTCCCACACAACTTTATCACTAACTCCAAAAGTGGACGGACAGCCAGGAGCGCCAATAGAAGAATCCCTACTAGTGTTCACCTTGAAATTATAGGCATATCCCACATTACTCTTAGAACGCAAACACATCTTAATTCTATAACGTGCCCTCTTGCTAGTAATGTGCTGCCTAAAAACCAAACGGTCCTTGAACAGGACTGAATACTCCTCCACAGCTATTTCTTTCCCTGGAATGTAGATCTCTGAAAAGCGATCTACAAAAAGATGAAGGACAGGCCAAATCTCGAAGAGAAAGTCACAATCTGGATGATCCCATGACAATGCTAAAGCATTATCAACAAAATGCAGCTTCCAAAGCAGCAGCAAATACTGATCACAACATGGTTGCAGGAAATATAGCATTTGCCATCAAGGGACTAGTAGACCAATATGAAGACAATCATTGCTTCCTTATCAATTCCATCAAAAAGTTAAACTCCAGAACTTCATCAACTGATCCTGGTTTGTGGGAGTCCACCAGCTAGCTCCATGGTGGGCCTTAAGTGTGGCACTGTTGTTTCTCATATACTGTTCAGCATACAAATTAGTTTGATCAGCAATCTCGTCTAAAATACATCATCCATAAACAACTGAAAGAAATGTATAGGCAAAAAGTTTTCAGTATTTACTCTACACCCTGCAACACCACTAAAGCAGACAACACAGGCTCCACCATTTTTGTGGCAACCCAAGGTTCAGCACTTACAATGGGAAGACTTTCAGCCCCAGGCTGCAATCCAGTTTCCTCTTGCTTCACTCTCAGCATATCAATGTCCTCCAAAAAGAGGCATTTCCATTGCACTGATAGTGGCTGCATGATTAGATGATTCCTCTCAGACAGAATATTCACTGTCAGGATCTTGGTCTTCATCCTCTGTCTCAGGTACCGAGTCAGCCTCAGAACCATGGTCAGAGGAAGATTAGAAAAAGCAAGCCAGTAACCTGCCGAGCAGTCAGCCATAATCCTTGCTAATGAAAGTAACACAACAAATAAGTCCACTATAACCAACACTGTGTAAAATAAGTAATAAACAAACTGTGGCTCTATCAAACAGAAAGTAAAACTACTCGCATATAGTAATCTGGAAGCGTATGTCAATTAATACAAAGCACACAAAGACCTATATACTCTAAAACAATACCACTCACTTACTAGAGACAGCAAGACTGAGGATGAACTACACCTACACTGCACAGGCACAGCAAACACCAAAGATATCCCACTGGAAAGGAAACAAAAAAAAACATCTTATACATATAACAAGGCAGTATGGAATGTGCACAAATCAATATGTTACTTTGTAAGACAATCACACAAAAAGCTAAAGATTCAAACATTAGTACAGCAGTCCAAAGAAAAGGTGAAAAGATTACATAATTAGTTGCTTACCAACTTACACAACTCTACAAACTACTGATCTGCCAAAGCTGCACCAGCAAACAGGGTTCACCACCAAGAGAAAGGAAATGATTGGCTCTACTGCCACTCAAACCCGTGTGTCAGGTTACAGCACTCTTTGGAGCTGGTTCCCACTACTACTACTGTGGGGAGATATTGCCATCAGTGCCGATATTGAGAAGGGAAAAAGCTGCTGCTCTCTGTAGCCGCTGGGGGACTTCAAGTCCCAGAACCCCCTCCTGCTATTGGACCTGCTGCCACTAAGCACTATTTAAATGCGTCACAGGAACTGCCTGGGTCAAGGACAGGCCCATTCATGCCCGTCCACACCCATCTGAGCCCGGAGGAGGTGGAGAAAAGGCCCTCCTCCTGGTTTTGTCTATTTGGTTGGACACCATTGCAAACAACAGTTACTGTGCTTGAGCAATGATATACTGTGACCCCCAAAGTTTTTTGCTTCAGGGTGGGCCAACTCCAGAGACATTTAAACAGAAACAACAGTGATACTGTTTGCCACGTGAGTAGTTTGGGTTTGGGTTCATTACCAGTGCATGGACCTGAGTTGGTCTTGTTAAGAGAGTATTGAGTTCTGGTAGGATCTGCTTAGGATACAGGGTGTATTACAGACAGATTATCTACACTCTAACTATGCCTGTTTTATGCAGGGTGTTGTATAAATCATAGGGTCAATTGTCGCATTGTTTTATAAAGCTGTTGAATTGTTTTTTTCACCACCCATAGAGAGGCAATTAACTAGGAACACATTGCAACGTGTATTGGGGAATCGTAAGGCAACTGAAGCACCTCCTGGGAAGGGGAACATATAGAAAATAAAGAGACATGCGGCAGACAGTTGTTCAGTAGCAGACACAGATAGCCTCATAGAGGAGGTTGAAACTATACTAGGTTGAAGTATGCCAAAAAGTATTACTAGCAAAAATAACCTCTTTATGTGTTAGGAACGAGCTGGGGCACCCAAGAGACAAAATACAATATGACATTCCTGGGGTACATGTATTAGAGGGATATGCAGTTCCACCACAAGTAGTGACCCCAATTGAAATAACTACAACAATTCCTACTCCAGTCATGAGGATGCAGTGCACAAGCAAGCCACAGGGAGAGGGGGAGGGGGAAATGTGGGACTCATCTGTACAAATAGATTTGCACCTCTAGCAGATGAAGAAACGAAAACTGCAACCTTTGACCCAAGCTTATGTGACCTTATGCAGACAAGGCAAGAAACACAAGGGAGAGAGGAGACCCCCCCCCCCCCCCGCCTGCCCCCACCACCCACCCAACAAGTGGGAGCACAGAAACATACATATAATTCAGGCGAATGGCAGGAATTATTATTAGAAAAGATAAATGCTTTGACAAAGGAAGTTGAGGGTTTAAGGGGTTTGGTAAATTCATTGAAACGTAGTCAAAGCACCTCCTCTCATAGACCAGCAAAAGCCAGTAAAGGGCCAGTTAATGCGCCATAACTGCATAATCTGAGTCCCCCACATGGAAAAGGTAGGCTAGATCCTAAAATACCTAAATTGCTTCCATGTCGCAAGAGAATGAGCCTGAGGTGGGCACCCTAGCACCCAGGAGAAATAGGTTTAGGGATCATGCGAGTCCTGGCATCCCTAGAGTGATATGCCACGCCGAATTCAACAGCCTCAATCCTTTAGTAAATATCAAACAGAAGATGAAGGCACACTACATACTAAGTTCCAGAGGAAGGCAGACTACAGATACAAAACATACACACTTAAATAATGAAACCCAGAACACAGTTGGAGAATACAGAGTTTATTTAACCAGTGTCCCAATGCTAAATAAATGAAGCTGGGAAGACGAACAGGCCCTAGTTATTCACTGGATTAGGCACAAGCAGCAATATCTGTTGATCGTGTGCTCAGACATAGGAAAGGTAGAACGTTTTCAGGAAGACACTGGGAATTGTGACACCATTTTACTGACTGCTAGAGATAAAACCATCTTGGATGGTTTAATAGCAGTGGATTTAAGATCGAGCTCTACATCCCATTCAACAATAAGGGTTAATTTATGTATACTATCTCCCAACTTAATTTGCTCAGCAAGGAGTAGTAACTCCCCGATAACCAAACATGATGCACACGATTTAGAAGCTGTAGATTGACTGAGTAAAAGAACACAACGCAACCATAATATAGGATTATCATTAGGGTGGGGCCGGAATTATGTGCAAACACAAATTGTGAGTCAAGAGAGGGTAGTGAATCAGGTACTAGGGAATGAGAGAAGGTAAGAACCAAATGATAACGAGTTGATGCGAGGAATAAGATCCAGATTGGCATAGTTACATAGAACAGTTCCATCTCTGCGTCTTCAGGAGACTTGGTTAATGGATCCACCACATAAACTGGGATACAAAACCTTTTGTATCGTAGTGATCCCTTCTCTGAGAGGTAGGCCACCTGGAGGGCTAGTTCTGTAGGTAAAAATTACTCTAAACAATTAATGTTCACCATATAGACTCTTACAGTATCCTGGTCGTGAGCCTGAGTACTGAGAATAAGATTTGCTTTCATCCATTTAATGTATATAATAGGCCCAACAGAAGCAACTTGGAGTCCCAGGTCATAGCCACACTGAATGGTACCCTTGAACACATTGGGGGTCATTCCGACCCTGGCGGTCCAAGACCGCCAGGGCCGGGGACCACGGAAGCACCGCCAACAGGCTGGCGGTGCTTCCCAGCCCATTCTGACCGCGGCGGTAAAGCCGCGGTCAGAAAAGGGAATCCGGCGGTTTCCCGCCGGATTTCCCCTGCATGGGCTGAATCTCCATGGCGGCGCTGCAAGCAGTGCCGCCATGGAGATTCGGACCCCCTTCCCGCCACCCTGTTTCTGGCGGTTTTTACCGCCAGGAACAGGGTGGCGGGAACGGGTGTCGTGGGGCCCCTGGGGGCCCCTGCACTGCCCATGCCACTGGCATGGGCAGTGCAGGCGCCCCCTAACAGGGCCCCATAAAGATTTTCACTGTCTGCATTGCAGACAGTGAAAATCGTGACGGGTGCAACTGCACCCATCGCACCCCTGCAACTCCGCCGGCTCCATTCGGACCCAGCTTCATTGTTGCAGGGCCTTTCCCGCTGGGCCGGCGGGCGCTCCTTTGGCGGGCGCCCGCCGGCCCAGCGGGAAAGCCAGAATGGCCGCCGCGGTCTTTCGGCGGCCTGATTTTTGCGGGCGGCGGTCAGAATGAGGGCCATAATCCCCAAAGATACAGTAATTGTAGGTGTTGATTTTAACTGTACATATGAGCTGATGGTTTGGAAACAGTATTGGGGGAGGAGGACATGGCAAGGGAAATTCCACAGTTGGAAGTAGGTCCACAGGTCCCATGTACTACAGCAGTGATGCCACTAACACATTTTACACTAGAGCATGACTTAAGAGCATGGGATTAACTCTGCGCCCTTTTAAAAGAGGTAGTGCCCGAATGAGGATAGATTATGTTTTTCACAGCATAAAAAGTTGGCACAGGATTACTGTCTTTAAAATAGACGGAAGAAAGCACAGTGATCATCTTCCACTACGCCTGGAAATAACAGCCAACATTCAGGAATAATCACAGGACAGTTAAGTGGCCCTGCGTCACAGATAATTGAGAGACTATTGGGCTCATTATGAACATGGCGGGACCACCAGTCCCTTTGAGACAATGTTTCCGCCAGCCGGCCCAGCAGAATGCTGAGCCAGGACATTGCCGACAGCTCCACATGGAGCTGTCGTTAATGCCGCAGTGCAGCAGGTGCAGCAGCACCCGTCACGCAAATCACTGCCCATAAATGGGGCTCTAAACGAGGGCCCCTGCACTGCCCATGCCAAGTGCATGGGCAATGCAGGAGCCCCCCTGGGGACCCCGGAGCACCCCTTCCGCCAGCCTTTTTCTGGCAGGGGAAATCACCAGAGAATGGCTGGCGGAACACGGGGTCTTTATCCGGAGGGCAGCGCTGCTTGTAGCGCTGCCTTGTCGGATGAAGAATTCGGCCAACGTCAGGCTGCCGGACGGTGGTGGAGGCCGCCTGTGGCGGTCCTCCCTGTGATCATTATGTGGCGGTCAAGACCGCCATGCCGGTAATTTCCACCGCCGCCGGCATGGCGGTCTCGGCCGCTGTGTTCATAATAACCCCCTATGACTAGCATCTATGATGCTGTTACCAAAGTGGTGGGCAATACGTTTGAGCATTTCGCATCTGTAATCCCAACTGTGTCCATGCACCATTCAAATGTAATGACCTTACGGTCACTATTAACTAAAATGATTGGCAGTAAGTATTGCAGGTGGGTATGAAGCACACCAAAGTGAAACCCCTGGTATACATCAGATTATAAACAGGCAGAGAAGTTATTATTAAAAAGCCTGAAGAATGGGAGTGCACAATTGGTGAGAGAAGCCAGGGCTAATTAAAGAAAGTACTAGCCAGTGTGCAACATAGATGGAAGGAGATGAATTAGTGTGATCTTCTCCAAGTGACAAAATCTAAAGATACTGTTAAATGCTGGAGAATAATGGCCCACGGAAATAAAGATGCAATTGTGCATACAGAACACTGTTTGGACCCTGGCACTTGGATTGGACACTTTTCTAAGTATATTCTGTCCCTGAAAACCCACCATGAGAATTCATGACCCTGCAAATAATATAGATAGTAAATATTTAACCTACTTCAGTCCGGAAGAGACCTCACAGGCATTTGATACCATCAAGCTGAGAAAAGCCCCAGGCCTGAATAAGCTTCCAGGGAATATGTGCAAACACGAAGTGGAAGTTTGAGTTCCCCACATTAACATGGTTGTGAATACGGTTGCATCAGGAGCGCCAACCATTAAATGGAAGGGGGCTGATTTTGTCCCCATCCATAAAAGGCGAGTAAGCAAGAACCAGGAAGAGGTGACAGAGAAGGTGGCAGATGTGATAGATAGAGAAGTCTCTTGCACATTGGACCATTGTTTGCTGGGGTGGTTTCTGCATACACCTAAGACGAAGGTGACCAGCAGATTCCAGGACATGGCTTACTTCCTAGCCAAGAGGGATATTGCCATGAACTGGAAAAATCCAGATGGCCCGAAGGTAACTTGTGGTACAGGGAACTAGAAAGATGGGCAATCTGTGAAGGGGACTCTCTATTCAGGGAGGCCAAAAGGGGGTTGAGACCTCTAGATATGGGAAACCCTTGTGGATAGCATGAGGAAGATGATTCAGAATGCCCTGGACCAGAATAGGGGCTGATTCGACCCTACTGCCTCCCCCTTGATAATTGGAGGATTGGGGACAGTGGGGGTGGTGTAATAGTCATTCACTAAGTATACGACATTTGAGGGCATTACCGGAAAAAATGCAGGCTGACAAATGTATGTTGAAATGTTATTGTACGGTTGCTTAATGCTAATAAAAAGATTGGTTTTTTCATGTTGGTTTTTTTTAAGAGTGTGTGGAGATCACATGTTGGTCCCTAAGTTCAGATCATGATGTCGGGGATGTTCCTATCTGAGCATGAACCCTAAGGCAGTAAAACAAAGGGAGGCAAAGTTGTTCCTGTCGAAGGCTAAGAAAGGGAAACAGGGCTGTTATAGATCCAGGCCTCAAGAGGAACTGTTGTCGCACAGGTCCCTGAAGTTGCACAAGAAGCGCTGTTGCCGTAGCTCACAGCTTTGTTCTTCCCAGGATACCAGCCCTCTGTCTTTGTCTCCCGCTTTGATGTCCCGGTGGCACGTGACTTGGGAAGTGAGCCCCACTTTGTTTCCTCCACAACCGAAGTTACGTGAGGCATCACCAGCGCTGTCCTGTGGCGCAGTTCTCTTCTGCGACTCCACGGATCAGTAGATTGAAGAGCAGGCGACAGGTCAGGTTCAGCCTCCACAGCAGGAGCAAGAATATCTGACCTTTCCAGCCCCAGGGACGGATCCTACCAATTTCTTAAATGCTATGTTTATCATTTTTAATATTGCAATGGCTCCCTCTGGTGCGCCTGCAGGCCCCACGGGTCCATTAGCCTTCTCTCTGTGAGATTTCTCAGCGCTGTACAGGCAGCTTCTTTCCTGCCTTTCATGCCTTTCATGCCTATGGACCCGTACCCGTGATCTGTAACAGCGCAGAGAAAAACCGCATCACCATTGGGTGCGCATTGTTGTCGGTGCCACAGGTGCCGTTTCTGTCGTCAGATAGATCTTGTCCGGCGTGGAGTCATTCTATTCCTGCTCGGAGTAAGCTCCCAGTGCCGATCCCAGCTTCACTGGTGCCGCAACAAGCTTCATCAATACTGGCACATTTTCTGACAACGCGTGGCTGTAATCCATCCTAAGATCCTGGAGGGAAGCCTCAAGGCTCTTGGAGGCGCAACAGTATTTGGAGGACTAGCAGTATCAGGACTTTGAAGAAGCGGAGAGTGCATTGCCTTCTCAGGAATTTTAAGGTATTGAGGTGGCGAGTGGGCTGGACATGTCTCTGAAAGGGAATTATCTCCTGGGGTCATACCTCCTCCAAAGGTTACATCATATCATGGGGTAATTAGGAAGGCAGTAGAACATCTGGTCTTACCACTGCCCACTACAGAATTAAAATCAAACATTTTAAGTGAGGTTCTTCATTCTTCCTCTGCAACAGAACCCCGCATGCCATTTAATGAGGCTTTGTCGGAGCCAGTCCTAGATCTGTGGCAAAACCTGTTTCCACTTCTGAGGTAATAAAATCCATTGCCACGAGGTATAGGGCAGCACCAGGGGATCTTTAGTTTCTAAGCCAGCATCGACCATCTGAAAGCTTGGTGGGTCCAGCTTCATGCTGTTCGAGGCTTGCACATGGTCCCTTTCCTACGACTCCTGAAGACAGGGAGTCGAAGCGGATGGAACAGTCCGCAAAAAAAATATTTTCATCAGGAAGTTTGGCACTAAAGTCACTGAGTGCCACCTGCATGTTGGGCAGGTACATCCTTGCGCTGATGGATTCGGCCAAAGAGGTAATCCCCAAACTGCCGCAGGATGTGCAGAGTCATTTTGCGGAACTCTTGCAGGACAGTCAAGCAGCAGCGAAGCAGGTCATACAATCAGGCCTGGATATGGCGGACTCTGTTGCCAGGGCCATGGGTACTTCAATTGCCACCAGAAGGCATGCATGGCTGAGGGGATCAGGGTTCTCCCAGGATGTGCAGTCCACGTTAATGGATCTTCCATTCGATGGATCCAGGCTGTTTGGAGCCAAGGCGGTTTCAACCTTAGAGAGGTTTACGGTGAGCAAGGCCACCACCAATCCCTAGGTCTTCAGACAATCTCCACGACCTACAGACCTTTACATAGGTTTACGCTGTTTTACTGTAGATCCTCCTTTCAAGGAAGGCAGCACTTCCAACAACAGCAGTCTGCTAACCCCCTCTATAGATCCTACAGAGGTCGTGGGAGAGCTAAGCAACGCGGTGAAGTTCAACAGCCTTCCTCCTCCTCTACTTCCTCCTCCTCTGCTAACCTTTCAGGGAAGCATCCCTAGTTCTCTCATCCTTTGCGAGCATGTTTTACCTCTGGGAGGTTGATTAACTTCCTTCAAGAGTGGGAGTCCATAACAAAGGACAGTTGGGTGTTAGCGATTGTAGGAAATTGGTATGCCCTTCCCTTCTGGGAGTTTCCTTCTCCACTTCCTCCCCAGCAAATTTGTGTTTGAAAGAACATCTACTGCTATTACAGCAGGAAGTGCAAAATCTGCATTTAAAAGACGCAGTAGATTTGGTTCAGGAGCAGGAAAGGGGTCAGGGATGTTATTCAACATATTTCCTTATCTGCAAAAAGGATGGCCGTTTACGGCCTATCCTAGACCTCAAGATTTTGAATTGGTTTCTCAAACAGGAAACATTCAAAATGCTGACCCTAGTAGAAGTGCTTCTTGCACTGGACAAAGAAGACTGCATGGTGTCCATAGGCTTGCAAGACGCTTATTTTCATATTCCCATTCTTCAGTCGCACAGGAAGTATCTCTGGTTCACAGTAGGGTTGCAGCATTACCAGTTTTCAGTGCTTCTATTTGGTTTTACTTGTGCACCTCCAGCCTTCACAAAGGTGATGGTAGTGGTAGCTGCACATCTGAGGCAGTGGGGAATACCAGGATTCCAGTACTTGGCCGATTGGTTGCTCAAAGCCAGATCGCCAGAGTTGGTGTAGCATCACTTGCATTTGACAACTCAGCTGTTGTTCAACCTGGGGATTTCCATCAAATTCCCAAAATCTCACCTGGAGCCTTCTCAGCGCATTCTGTTCATAGGGGCGGTACTGGACATCACAGTGAATCGTGCCTCTTCTCCTCCACAGAGGGTTCAAGACATTCGGGCTACGATTCCAATGTTTCAGAATGGAGTGCTTGTTCCAGTCCTAAAGGTCTTATGTCTGTTCAGTCTGTTTCTTCCTGCATTCTGCTGGTCACTCATGCACACTGGCACATGAGGGCCTTCCAGCGGTGCCTCTGCAAGCAATGGTTTCAACACAATGGAGATCCTAAGGAGTCAATAAGGATCTCCCGGATGTAGGAAAGTAGCCTCTTTCTAGATGTGTCTACTGGGATCCTGCTAACCAGGACCCCAGTAGTTATGCTCTCTCCCTTAAATGTAGTTGTTGGAAACCTTTATCAGTCTTTATTTCACCCACAATTGGCACACTGGTGCCCCTTCGTAAGTCTCTAGTATACGGTACCTAGCTACCCAGGGCATTGGGGTTCCAGGGAAATCCCTATGGGCTGCAAAATATATTTTGCCACCCATAGGGAGCCCAAGCAAAGGCTTCTTCAGGAATGCCATTGCAGCCTGCGTGAAAAGGTGCAAGCACCCTTTCACTGTCATTTTTCAGTACACCAGGTCACTTATATAAGTCACCTCTATGGCAGGCATTCTAGGCCAGAGGGCAGGGTGCTAAGTACCTGTGTGTGAGGGCACCCCTGCACTAGCAAAGGTACTCCCACAAACTCAAGGCCCATTTTTCCGGACTTTGTGGTTGCAGGGACTCCATTTTATGCGTGTATTGGTCATAGGTTTACTACCTATGTCCAGCTACATAATGTTAACTCTTAACATAGTCATGTGTGGTATCAAACATGTTGGAATCATACCTCAAGGCTTTTGCAAGCATGGGTTGTATGATTCCATGCACTCTGGGGGCTCTATAGAGGATCCCCAATATTGCCATTACATCCTTCTGAGGGTTTCCAGGAGGCACAAGCTGCTGCCACCTCCCAGACAGGTTTCTGACCTCCTGTTGCTTAAGAAGCTTTAGCCCAGGAAGGCAGAACAAAGGATTTTTTTCTCTGGGAGAGGGGTGTTACACCCTCTCCCTTTGTGAATAGGTGTTACAGGCTTGGGAAGGGTAGCCTCCCCAAGCCACTGGAAATGCCTTGAAGGGCACATTTTGTGCCCTCCTTGCATAAACCAGTCTACACTGGTTCAGGGACCCCCAGTACCTGCTCTGGTGTGAAACTGGACAAAGGAAATGGGAGTGACCACTCCCCTGTCCATCACCACCCCAGGGGTGGTGCTCAGCGCTCCTCCAGAGGGTCCCTGGGTTTTGCAATCTTGGATTCTGGGTTGGCAGGGAACTCTGGGAGCATATGAGTGGCCAGTGCCAGCTGGTGACGTCCGAGCCCCTCCTGATAGGTGGTCATCCAGCTAGGTGACCAATCCCCCTTTCAGGGCTATTTAGTGTCTCTCTCTTGGGTGGTTCCTCAGATTTGGATTGCAAGACTCCAGCAGGAATCCTCTGCACCCTCTACTTCAACTTCTGACTGAAAAAACTGCATCTGGACTCTTGAGGAGCCTCCAAGCTGCAACAAAGAAGCAAAACACATTCTGCAACATTGTAACTCCTGCTCCTTCCAGCAACTGTAACATTTCCCCGGTTGTGCATCCTCCGAGGACAGTCCGTCTTCAGTCTGCATCAGCAGAAAGAAGAAATCTCCCTTGAAGGGAAGAAGTCACTCCCCTGCACCCACTGCGACAACGACCGGCTGCGTGGATCCCCTCTCCTGCTGAGTTGTGTGGATCCTGCCTCACGGGTGATGGACTTAAGGGGTCCCAACGGTCCTCTTTTCCAACTGTCCAACTTGGTTGAAGGTAAGCCCTTGCCTGCCCACGCAGGACAGGACCCCGGTGCACCACGTCATTTGCAGCTGCAAAGGCTTGTTGGCATCCTCCTCCAAGAGTTTCATGCATCTTGAAGCTCCAGCCCCCAGCACTCCTTCATGCGACGCACAGCTCCCAGAGTGGTTCTCCGGCGGCGTGGGAGACTTTTTCGTAGTGCTGCGTGGGTCTCTTCTGTGACTTTCCTGTGGGCGCTGCTTGGTCTTCTGTGGGCTCTCTGTGTTGCTGAGGGTCCCCTTTGACTCCCCTTCTAGGTAGAGCTCACCTGGTCCTTCCTGGTCCCCGGCAGTGCCACTTTCTAACTGCGAGCTTTGCGTGTGCCAAGGCTTTTTGGTGGACTCCGACGACGCAAACCCGACTACAATCCTCAATCCGGCGTTGGACATCACCTGCATCCGCCAGGAACCTGAATTCATCTTTTTGGGTGCAATGCTGACTCTTCTTCACCGGTGGATCACCTTTTGCACCTTCATCCGAGTTGGTAGGGGCTCCTGCCCTTCCTGGACTCTTCTGTGCTTCTTGGAATTGGTCCTCTTTTTCCACAGGTCCTCTGGTCCAGGAATCCACTGTTGTTGTCTTGCATTCTCTTCTGGGTTTGCAGTATTCTTCTTTACTTGTCTGTGTGTGTTCTGGGAAACCTACTGTGATTTACTCCCATTTTCCTGGTTGCTGGGGTGGGTGGTGGTCCTTACCTTTGGGCTTTCCTAGTACTCCCAGCTCCCCTCTACACACTACACTTGCTTAGGTGGGGGACCAACTTTCACATTCCACTTTCTTAGTATATGGTTTGTCCCCACCCCCCAGGGCCCATTTCTAACTATTGTGATTTTCACAAATTGCACTGTTTTCTAACTGTTTTTATGCCTATTTATGCATACTAGTGTATATAATTTGTGTATTACTTACCTCCTAAGGGAGTACAGACTCTATGATATTTTTGGTATTTGTGTCACCAAAATAAAGTACCCTTATTTTTGTAACACTGAGGGGGTTATTCTAACTTTGGAGGAGGTGTTAATCCGTCCCAAAAGTGACGGAAAAGTGACGGATTTACCACCAGCCGTATTACGAGTCCATTATATCCTATGGAACTCGTAATACGGCTGATGGTATATCCGTCACTTTACCGTCACTTTTGGGACGGATTAACACTCCTCCACAGTTAGAATAACCCCCTGAGTGTTTTCTTTCATGTGTGTAAGTACTAAGTGTGACTACAGTGGTATTGCATGAGGTTTGCATGTCTCCTAGATAAGCCTTGGCTGCTCATCCACAGCTACCTCTAGAGAGCCTGGCTTCCAGACACAGACTACACTACACTAATAAGGGATACCCGGACCTGGTATAAGGTGTATGTACCATAGGTACCCACCACACACCAGGCCAGCCTCCTACACCAGAGCACTGCAGCAGATCTTCAGTGGTGGTCTGTGGACGGAAGCCTAACACAAGGGAGACTTTTACCTACCACCTCCGATGACCATAGTCATACCCGATGTTTCTGCTCTAGGGTGGGAAACACCTCTGGGGGATCTGGAGATCAAGGGTATTTGGAAGAACAGATGTTTCGTATCAATCTGTTGGAGCTGCGTGTGATACGTCTGGCCTTCAAGGCCTGCCTCCTTTCGATTAGCAGTCAGTCGGTATAATTCTTGACAGACAACACTACTGGGTCGTGGTACATCAACAAGCAGGGAGGAGTATGGTCGTATCTTCTCTGCAGACAGGCTGTACAACTCTGGTTCAGGGCTCAAGACCATCAGATTTGCATAGTAGCAAACCAATTGGCCGAAGTCCTCAAAGTACGTGCGGACAGTCTCAATCAGCACTTTTCAGCTGACCACACATGGCATCATCTGGAGGTGGTTCTTCACGTCTTAATAATGGGGGACGCCTCAGATAGATTGATTTGCCACTCGCAATAATGCACACTGCCCTTTGTTTTGCAGACGCTGGTATTCGTTGCAGGGAACTCTGGGGACACGTTTCAATAGAGCTGGAGCACCCCACTACATTGCGCGCTTCCTCCCATACCCTTGATTTCTTGGGTTCTGAGGAAGATTCTTCCAAGACCAGGCCCAAGTCTTATAGATAGCTCCGGATTGGCTGAGAAGGGCGTGGTGCACAAACCTCCTTCAGCTCTCATTGTGCCCTCTGCTGCATCTGCCTCACAGGGCAGACCTCCTTTCGCTGTCGCAGGGGCAGGTTCTACACCCTCACCTGTAGAGCCTGCATCTACATGCCTGGAAATTGTACGGGGAAACCTGAATTCCTTTTCTCTCCTCACTGAAGTGGTGGATGTTATTTTATCAGCCAGCAACACTCTACTAAAACTGTCTATGCTGGCAGACCGGACGAGTTTGTCAAATGGTGTGAGGACAGACATGTTGACCGTTTAAAGGCCCACTTATCCAGTGTTTTGCAATTTGCGACAGTGAAGGGCTATATGTCTGCACTGTCGACATTTATTTGTTTACCTGACCAACCCTCTTTGTTTAAGTCCCTTATAGTTTTAAGGTTTCTTAAAGGTTTGACTAATTTGTTTCCTTCCACTCGGTTTATAATGCCTCAGTGGGATTTAAATTTGGTTTTATTGTACCTGATGGATACACCGTTTGAGCAATACATAGTTGCCCGTTAAGGCTCCTTAGAATAAAGACTGTTTTTCTGGTAGTGATCATGTCAGCTAGACTTGTTGGTGAGCTGCAAGCTCTGTGTAAAATCCCCTTTTACCACTTTCCATGGCAACAAGGTGGTTTTGAGAACCAGGGTGGCTTTCCTGTCAAAGTAGTGACTCCTTTTGATTTGGGGCAATCCATTACCCTTCCGTCCTTTTACCCTCCTCCACATCCCTCTAAGGAGGAGGAAAGGCTGCATTGTCTAGATCCAAAGAGAGCGTTGAGCTTCTACATGGACAGGACAGGATGGACGATTAGCTGTTCATCGGTTACGTACGCAAGATGAAGGGAAAAGCCGTCCACAAAAGAATGTTGTCAAGGTGGATCATCCTTTGCATCAAAATATGTTATACGCTGGCTAAGAAAGATTCTCCTCAGGCTAATAATACTCATTCAACCAAGGCTAAGTCTACTACTTCAGCTTTGGCTAGAGGTGTAGCAGTTGTTGACAGTTGCAAGGCAGCAACCGGGGCTTCCCTCCACACTTTCGCAAAACATTACTGCTTGGACTCAGAAGTGAGGACTGATGGCCAATCTGCCATTCAGTGCTACAGGATTTCTTGGTTTAGGCAGACCAGCACCCACCTCTGAGTGCGGGACTGCTTTGGGACTCTATTCAAAAGGTGCAGAATCCACAGGTAGATGTTTCCATCAGAAGGACAAGTTACTTACCTTTGGTACTGCTTTTTGTGATGGATACAGTACCTACCAGTGGATTCCCCACTGACCCACACATCTCCCCGTTGCCTGTCTGGATATACCAAGAAGGAAGGTGTTTATATATTTAGTATATATGTTGCAAATTGTGTATATAGAATATATGTATAATGTGTATACATAATTGAGTTGAGATCATACAGGCTGTGTTTGCGATGTTGGTGATCACTGGTCCACCTCGAAAGCATGGAAAAAAAGTGGGTGAAACTGATGTCAGCATGCTGGTGAGGACGACTTATGGCTCCTAGGACATCAGACAGTGTCACGTGCAGAGCCGTACTGTTTTGACATCCTGGTCGACGTGGAGAGCTAGAAAGAAAAGAATTCTGTCGAATGCTGGCGCATTGGGAGTATTCAAAAGGCAAGGAATACACAGGTAGGTACTGTATCCACCAGAAAAAGAGTTACCGAAGGTAAGTAACTTGTTCATCTGCCCCAGAATGTTGTAGCATGCCCTATAATGAAGCATGCCACTATCTAGACGATGAGGGAGTTTTTAACAATCCGCTCAGGATCCCAGACGAAAGAACAGTAAGGACTGCTTCTGAAATTGGCTCCTTCCCTGTGTGCATGTGTTGTTTTGCTATGTAAGAAAGTCAGATGTGTTGGCCTTTCCCAGTATTTACACAAAATGAAGTGCATTTATATATCACTTACTGCGACAGATGAGGAGTTGTAATAATTTAACTACCACTATTTTGTTTCTTTTATAATGCTACTCATTCCAATGCAGTGTGTCAGAGCACTTTACATCACACATGCACATTACATATACAATGAATCATATGTTTGTAAATCAATGTTTAGGATATGTTACTTAAGACAGTGGGGGTTACAAGGTGTAGAAGTCGTATATCATCCTTCATAGCTCACTGTGCTGTATTAGAAGTTTTACAATGCAACTGCAAGTAACATAAGAATCTCTATGTTCAAAGCAGTAACCCACTTACCTATCTACATAAAAAAAATCTGGCATCTGCAGGTTGCAAGATGTGCTTTGCAGGAGACATATTAACCCTTTATGCTACTTTGATTCGAAACTGGGGCTAGAAAAAACACAGATCTTTCCAGCAAGTGCATTAACCTCCAGAGTTATCTTACCTTTATGATTCACTCAAATTGACTTGGAACATACAGATCTCTGTAGCAGGAGTCTAAACCCTATAAGATATTTTAAAATTCAAATATTGCAACCAATTAAGCAGAACAGATTTACTGTTGTTTTTTTTCCTTGTTGCCAATTTCTTTGCTGCATCAGGGTTGCATCACTTTTCTGGCACAACCCTGTCGCAAAATATCTTTTGGGATTGACAGTGCCACACATATCCTGTTTTTGTGGCTTTGTAAAAAAAAGAAACAAGCAAAAAAAAAAACACAAGGCTGCACATTGTCCTGCCTTATGTTATCTTACGCCAGATAGGCATTACATGGGTGGTGCTTGGGCATTCCCGTGCATTCACCCATTTATTTTGATGCAAACCCATATTTACAAAGACATGTAATCATAGTATTTGCACCAAACTGGTGGCAAGGAAAAATATTTTTGTTATTCTGCAGCACACATACAAAGAGTAAATAGCCTCATAGAATAGTTTTTGTGTGGCGACGCAAGACAGCACATTGTGCTGCCTTGTGTTACTGTGCATTGAGTAGGCATTACTTGGGTGGTGCATTGGTGTTTCCATACATCCACCAATGTTTTTTGTGTACAAATAATATACACCGTCGTCTAAAGGCAGGCGCACACTAGCTTGCCTTGGATCAGCTCGCGAGTTCCACTTTCTTGTAAAAGGATCGAAATTATTCCCTATTTGTGTGAGGTGACATTCCAGCTAGGCCCTGCTAGTGAATTCTAGGCTTAGAAAATCCATGATAACTTTGAGAAGCGCCTCTGCACAGAAGTTTTGTCAGTCAGAGCAAGCCCAGTATTGGCGGCCCGGTATTTAGTCTTGTCTGCTATCCCTCGAGTGGGGGTTCGGTGTGCTCTGGCACACATCTGTGGCCCGGTGGTGAGCAGAAGACTTGGTGCTACGGCAGAGGCGGCAGGAGTCCATATGCTCCTCCGCCTAAATGGTAAGCCTCCTTGAATCTGGTGGCAGGTCTTGGGATCTCCTGGATTGTTGGGCAGTTGAGTCGTTGCTCTTCCTCAGCTAGTAATGGCTTGCTTCCTTCACATCTGCACGCTGCTCCAGGGTAACATCACTCTCACTTCACCACGCCCCCTCTTCTGGCATCCAGGGTTTGTGACAGCATTCAGGAAAACGGCCCTTTCAGGTCAAAGCATTGCACAGGGCTACGGCCCTCTTCTTGATAGAGCAGTGCGCCAGGGTGACAGCCCTCAGCTCCCATTGCGGCCCCTACCTGGCATACGGAGATCATGGGCAGCACACAGGTATTGGCATTAACTTTGTGTAATTCAGCCACTAAATGAACATCTCTTTATTTCTCCTATTTCACATCACAGGTCAGTGTCCCTCTTTAATTCTTGATGCATGAGGTTAGAGTGTGGCTGGCAGGCAGAAGTCATATGAACATCAATTGTCAAATGTATTCTAAATGTGGCTTAGATTTGTATTACTATATTCTAAGAGGGAAGGCTTTTGGGAACATTTGAATGCACTTCCTAATGTTGCAAGCCTTACGTCTTAGCAAAATTATCTTATTCACTCACCTTCTCAAACACCGTACCATGCAAAAACAACAGGATAGAACTGATACAGTGCTTAGCCTCTCTCAGCCCAAGGGGCAAAAGAAACATTTTACAGATAACCGGGCTTTGTTTTAAGAAGAAGCATGTTATTGCATTGTTAAAAAGGTAACAGTATGTAACTGCAATGCTTAAATAGGTCTAGACATATTTAAACATTGCAATGTTTATAAAATAATTGCGAAGAACTCTGAGGGGGGCCCCAAGGATTTTTATTTTTCAACTAGGGGGGTCGCAGCATTAAAATGTTTGGAGACCACTGGTCTAGAGCGTCCTGAGGGTTAATTTTATTTTGAAAGGGCTCCCTGATGGAATTAAAAGCAGGTGTGTATGCTCTAAGGAAATTAGTATCTTCTGTATCATTGGGTCACTATGTTTCAGCATCACACCAATGCCTCACCGGGCTAGTTGGCTTTCGTCAGGACCTCACAAGGTCCAGTTAGGATCCTATTTGTTTGCATTCAATTGTGAAACTTCGATTCACCATACTCATAAATGCCATACATACAGACCCACTTAGTCCCGTTGTTTGCTTTTTTTTAGTAGTGTCCTATTTTGAGCTCCATGAGGTTAAGGTTGCAACAATACAGCCTATTAAATGAAAAACAAGAGAGAGATTTGCCCAGGATCACAGAATTTGGTAAAGCTGGGAAGCCTGTATTGATCCCAGGTTTTATGCTTTTACATTATTCATTTCACTCATTAGATGGACATCCCTTTATTTCTCCTATTTCTCTTGTTTCATATCAAAGGTTAATGCTTTGTCATTAATTCTCAGTACATGAGGTTGAAGACTGGGTGACAGGCAGATGCCACCACTTTGCACGTTTCACTTCAAATAAGGACTGCCTTGCATAATCATGCTTACTCTTCCATGATCCAAATATTACAGTTTTGTGCAGAAGCACTTAAAACTGTCACATCACAAGAAGAAATTCTGCGTGTTGTTTAACATTTCCAATCACTAAATGTTAAAGAGCTGTTTTCCTTTAAAGGAAGACAAGTTACCTTTTTGTAGCTCTGGAAAGTCAACGCGCTAGATATGGCTGTGTTAAATTTTGACTAGTTGTTAACCTGATGAGATATGGTCTGTCTTGTTTTTTGCTCATCTCACAGCACCCTACTAGAGCGATGTTGCAAAGTATGCAATGTACTACATTATAACACAATAGCACAGGGTAGCTTTGTTGTTATAACACTCTTAGGTCTGGGGGATGTGGCTGGTGGTTTATGGAGGAGGCAGTTTTTGGGAGGATCTCTGACGAGTGAAGCCCCATTAAGTGACATCCTGCCATCCCATTCAGACTTGGCGACACTGGGGCACCCAATAGACACCATGCATGCATAGGGTCTCAGCTAATATATTCCCCAAAACCATAGAAACAAGCATATTATGGATTTACAAGTGATCCGGCCTGCTGCAGTGGAGAATTCAAGATGGGGCGACAGCACAGCTCTAGAAGAGAGGTGGCACAGTTCCAGAGTCACTGGCTGGAGGAGACGGAGATCGACTGGTACTCCCCCTAGTTGTTCACAGGCTTAGTGACTGCTTCCTGGGGCCCTGTGGCTTGCCCCCCCTCACTTGTTGCCTTGGACAGTAGGGCAGCAGGGGGAGTGACGGGGCACAGAGCCAAAGTGAAGGAGGAAGCAGTGGGATGCATAGGCCAGGGCAGGTGTGACAAAAAGAGCCGGTCCTCTTAAATTTGCTATGCCAACGACATACAGCGGGCCGGTGAGTAATATCTACCGGGTACCGATACCGCCTCTGCAGAGAGCACTAAGCGGCAGAAACTCGGGTGCGATCAGCAGTGAAGAGCCCACTGCACAAACAAGTGTTTCTGTGGCACCTTCCTTGATACCGCTGCATAGTAGAAAGCAGCTGGCCCTTAAGGCAGAGACGCTTATCACCAGAGTCTGCTGTTTTTAGCATGGACTATGCAGACTGCTTGGGCCTGCCACTCCTTGCTTATCTGATGTGCAGACTTGAATGGGGACTGCGCTAGCAAGATAGATGCTCACATCACTACTGCCCTGGCAACAGGATCGGTACTTGACAGATTAGCATTGGCCAGGTGTTCCTAGGGTGACAAACTTGAAAAGGTAAAGAACTCGGTAAGAGTGACGCTAGTGCAGCGTGCCCATGAACACTGGAACTCCACGGCCTGAAGTATGTTTGGGAACTGGTGGACCACTAGACTTTGGGGTGGGTGGCCCCAGTTCCAGATGATGGGGCAGCTACCACTACTCAGCATTGAGCTCTTGCCTGCAAGTCTTTGCAGAAAGTTGGTTGAAAGACAGGAGGCCCCATAGTTTTAACTCCCTCCAGCCATGGCAACCAAGCAGAATACCCAGCCTTGATACTCTTGTAGGGAGGCACTCACAGATACTGAGAGGATATAATTGCTTACCAACTACCCTGCCCACCACACACTCCATACTCATGGGACAAAGTACACAGAAAAAGGACCCACACATGGGTAGTGCCACACCAGAGGAGTTTGGGAGTTCTTTACCAGATAAGGGGACATGCTCCGGACCCCTAGAGGGCCCCGCTTCACATGACATTCTATAGCTATTGCAGCCTCTTCTGAAGCGCTGGAAGTAAAGATCGACACGTTGGGGGTGGATTTAGGGCTTTTTAGAGATGATCACTGACACGTAACGGAAAGGGTCACTCCAACAGAAAGAGAACGAGCTGAGCTCCTCCCAGTACTAACTGCAGTAACCACGCAACTTGCTACCATGGAATCAAAGATGAGAACACTGGAAGCCTGTGCAGAAGATACAGAAAATAGGTCTAGACGCAACAATACCTGTGTAGTGGGCCTCCCGGAGAGAGTAGAGGGAACCAACTTGGCATCCTTTCTGGAGAAATTACTTTGTGAAGAGGTGTCCCTGGAGTGTCTGTCACTCTTCTTTGTGTTGGACCATGCACATAGAGTGCCTTTGCGATCTCCTCCCCCGGGAGCGCCCTGGCATGCAGTTGTAACCTGATTACTTTACTACAAAGCTCAAGATCATGCCCTGCCGGTTGGGAGGCGAACTGGTGGTTGAAAACAGTAAGGTTATGATATTCCCTCATTTCTCGAGGGAGGTCCAACGTCCGTGATCCGGATATCTTAAAGTGAAAAAGAAAATTTAAGAAATGGGGCTCTCCTATTCAGTATTATTCCCAGCGCGCCTCCGAGTGATAGCCCCCTATTCCTCAAGGGCACCAGATTTTTCCAAACGACACAGGAACTTTGGAGCTGGATCGACCAACAACCTCAGGCCAGAACCAGTGGGGAGACTCGAGGCAACCAACATAATGAAGGCTGCGATCCCTCAGGATACACACTACACAGCCAGCCAGAGCCCCATCGCAGGCAGAAACACAGCAAGAGCAGCAGAGGTTAGTGGAGGTGGTAGCTTCCCTGAGCAGCAATAGAACCAGCCAATCATTGTCCCATTTTGAGAAAAAACAACATGGTTCAGACTCAGAACACTGATCTAGTGCTTCTGAGGAGTTGAGTATTGACTTAATGGTTGTAACGCCCACAACGTCTGATGAAATTATTTAAATGGACTGCTGTTTTTGTGAACACCCACGTTATTGCGCTGCACATTTACAGATAGAAACTGATAGGGAATCTGAGAAGACATGCTGTTTCTTGAGCCCGAGCACATACATATTGTTTACTGAAAACTGGATGGGTGACCTCGCCACAGTGGAGACTATCCGATGTCACCAATTCCACAGTGTGACTTTTAGCTTATAGTTTGGATGGGGGAGGGAAATCTCTTCACGCACCGGGGAATGGAATTTGGGGATACACTTGGTTGTTTGTTGTTGTTGGTTTGTGGGATTCATTGAGTCTAATGCCAGCACTGAATCAGCATAGGCCTGTCGGGGAGTCATGTTTAATGGTATTGTGACAATGCTAGAAGGAGAGAGTGGACTGATAGCACCAGAAACAGTATGGTGGCTGATTCCTCGAATAACAAACTGATCTCCTGGAATATAAGAGGAATGAATTCAATGACTAAAAGACAAAAGATGTTTTCCTATTTAAACAGCAGGGGAATGCACAAAAGCCCTCTGTCATAGATGGAGGGGGCAGGCGTAATATACCACATATTCTGCTTTTGCCTGGGGAATGCTAATATGGATATGGGCAAGTGTCCCTTTCCAATAAATCAAGGATGTGGTGCATCCCGAGGCTAGGTGTGTGGTGGTGGCAGGCAGACTTAATGGTTGAGACATAACTTTGGTGAATGACTGTGGTCCCAACCTGGAGCAGAGTATCTTCAGTACAAGTTTATCAACCAAGCTAGCCCCCTACCTAACACAATCTGGTCTCATTGGCAGTGACTTTAACTGCATAGCAGCCCCCCTTATGGATCACTTATATCCCCCTCTACAAGATTCTCAAACATTTTGAATGGCTTGTTTCTGATAGCGACTTCTAGTGGCAGATTCCTTACTTTAGAATTCCCTGGCGTCAGCTTCGAATCTGGAATTCTTCTGCTGAGCAGTACCGTGCGCACACCTTCGGGTGGCGTTGTTCGGATCCACATGCGTCGTCCGGCTCCGCGTGCGTCATCAGCATCTTTGGAGCCGTCTATGATGTCACGGTTGTCTATGCCGCCTTGGGGTGCGTACGTTAGTTCTATTCCTTCCGTGCCGGTTAAGTGCAGATCCGGACTAGAGCTACCCTTTCTTCAACGTTCGTCGAGGTCTTTTTGACTGTTTGAAGTCATGTCTTCGAGAACGACTGGGTTCAAGCTGTGTGGTGCGTGTCATCGCACCATGTCGGTGATGGACCCGCATCGTGTTTGCCTTTGGTGCCTCGAGAAGGATCACAATTCCACCTCATGCTCCGACTGTTGGGCTATGGTTCCGAAGGCCTTGAGGGAGAGATCCTTTAAGCTTCTTGCGGCCCGACAGCCATCTACGGTTGGCGTGACTCTGAGGAGGTTACGTTCCCGCAGTAGGAGGAGGTCGCAACACCGCTCCTGGAGCCCCAAGTCCTCTTACTCGCATTCAAGGTCATCTGATCATTCAGGTAAGAGGCACAAGAAGAAGTCGTCCAAGCGGACTTCGACTTCACCATCCCGTCGGCCGAAGAGGCGTCTGGGGAACATAGACGTTCCAATCGCGGTTCCGCAGAGCCATCGCCAGGGCCAACTCTGCGTCTTCCCCCTTTTCCGGTGACCGGAGCAACCCCTGCTCAAATAAAGGAATTTTACGAGGCCATGCGTCTCGTTTTGAGCGGGCTGCACCCTCGGGTGGGCCTTCGGGCCCCGCGGGGTCAATAGGGGCCCCTTCGGGTTCGACGTCAGCGGCTTTGGCGCCATTGGGGACCCCAGGATCCGATACCGGACCGGCGCTGGTCCCTCACAGTCGACCTCCTCCGGCGCCGGGTCCGACATCGACGCTTCCTCCACCGGTGGTAGCCCCATCCTCATTCCGGATGATCCGGAGCCAGAGCGATGTCGTACGAGGCCGAACCCGACAGCGCCGATTTGGCCCAGATCATTGTCTGAGCATTATTTAGAACAGCCAGGCACAGGAGAGGAATGGGAGGGGTCTGAGGACCCTTTGGAATATGACCTGGAACAGGACTGGTATGAGGATCTAGGGGAGGCCAGTGGACTGGACACTTCTCCAGATACTGGCATGCTCTCTCTCCTCCAAATGTGGCTACGGAGGAGGGAGCTTCTTATGCTATGGTGGTGCATAGGGCAGCTGAGGTCTTGGACCTAGACTTGCCTACAGTGCCAGTCAGGATGAATCTCCTGACAGAGGTGCTTCAACCGGGGGTGACAACATCAGAGCTGATGTTGCCCTTCAATGAGGCCCTAACAGATGTCCTTCTGGGTACATGGTCCAAATCCAGCACAGGGGCTCCTGTGAATAGGACAGTCGGCCTCCGCCATAGACCTGCTCTGGGCGACCCTAGTTTCCTGACCCAACATCCCACCCCGGAGAGCTTGGTGGTCCAAGCCTCTACTTCCTGTGGTGCCTTCCCTTCCGCTCCCCAAGGGAATCCAAGAGGCTGGATCAGCTTGGAAAGAAAATGTTTTCTTCCTCCAGCCTGGCATTGAGGTCAGTAATCGCCTATTGGGACGTTTCTCCCATAATTTATGGGATACGGTGGCACAGGTGCTGCCCCAGGTCCCAAAGAGCATACAGGACACACTCACCCAGGCTGTCAAGGATGGGATAGATGCAGCCAAGTTTACAATCGGGTGTGGATTGGACACGACTGACTCACTGGGCAGAGCGATTGCATTGTCAGTGCCCTATGTTGCCATGCCTGGCTATGTCCAGCTGGCTTTTTGTGGGATGTCCAGTCAAGTTTGATGGACATGTCTTTTTGGTGAAAAGGCAGACTCCGTGCTTGAGAGGTTCAATGATTCTCGAGCTACGGCCAGATCCTTGGGCCTTTCAGCGCCAGCATGACAGCAGTCGGTCTTTCGCCCCTTTCGAGGCTTCGGAAGGGGCGTGGTACCACGCCAGCCACAGTTTAGCCACCGTCCTCAGGCTTCACAACATGCCGGAAAAGGACGTGGTCATGGTACCATTAGACCCAGGGGGTCTGGCCAGAGGTCGGTCACCACACAGCCCCCCCTCCCCTGCGCCCAAGCCCTCCTACTGCAAGACCACGTTTGTCCAGTTGGAGGGAGGATTCAATTTCATCTCCCTCACTGCCTTGCCATCACAACGGACAAGTGGGTTCTGCAGATCATACGGAAGGGCTATTCCCTCCCCTTCCAGTCTTTCCCTCCCTCTATCCCTCCATCAAAAAAACGGCTGATGGAGGATCATTTGGTTTTGCTCTGCGAGGAAGTTATGGCTCTCTTGGCTAAGCGAGCCATAGAAAGAGTCCCGATGTCCGAAGTAGGCAGTGGTTGTTATTCCCGCAACTTTCTGATTCCCAAAAAGAACAAGGGCCTTCACCCTATCCTGGATTTAAGGGACCTCAATCTCTTCCTCAAGAAGAAGAAATTCAAGATACTCACTCTTGCTCAGATCTTGTCTGCCCTTGGTCAAGGAGACTGGATGGTAGCGTTGGACTTGCAGGGCGCGTATTTTCATATCCCCATCCTGCCAGCCCACAGGCATTACCTGCGGTTCAAGGTGGGTCACAAGCACTTTCAGTTTACCGTGCTCCCTTTTGGTCTCACCAGTGCCCCTCGGGTGTTCACAAAGGTGATGGCAGTGGTAGCAGCTCATCTGCGCAGGTCAGGGATTTCAGTCTTCCCCTACCTTGACGATTGGCTGTTGAAGGCTCCCACGCCCCAGGCTCTCGTCACTCATCTACAGACGACGGCGGACCTCCTGCACTCGCTGGGGTTCACTATCAATGTGCCAAAGTCACACCTGACTCCCTCTCAGAAGCTCACTTTTATCGGAGCTGTTCTGGACACAGTGCACTATCGAGCCTATCCTCCCGAGCAGCGAGTTCAGGATATTCAGGTTATGATACTGATTTTTCGGCCTCTATCCTGGATTTCAGTGAGACATACTCTGAGGTTCCTGGGACTCATGGCTTCCTGCATCCTGTTGGTCAAGCATGCCAGATGGCATATGAGGGCTCTGCAGTGGGACCTGAAGTTCCAGTGGGTATAGCATCAGGGAAATCTTACTGACGTTGTTCAGGTCTCGGAGAGGACTGCAAAGGATCTGCAGTGGTGGTTAGTGAACTGCGATTGGGTCAAAGGCAGACTCCTCTCCCTTCCCCAACCAGATCTCACAGTAGTGACAGATGCGTTACTTCTGGGATGGGGCGGCCATCTGGGAGAGGTGGAGCTCAGAGGTCACAGGTCTCCTGCGGAATCTGGGCCCCATATCAACTTGCTGGAGCTTCGGGCGATCCGACTAGCATTAAAAGCATTTCTTCCTATTGTGAAAGGGAGGGTAGTGCAGGTGTTCACGGACAACACTACCGCAATGTGGTAGTGCAACAAACATGGCGGTGTGGGGTTGTGGACCTCTTGTCAAGAGGCTCTGCGTCCCTGGACATGGCTGGAACACCAGGGCATAACCCCAGTGGTTCAACACCTGGCAGGTTCTCTGAACGCCATTGTGGACGAGCTCAGCCGAAAATGCTTAGCGGATCATAAATGATATCTCCATCCGGAGGTGGCGCAAGGACTCTTTCAGCAGTGGGGAGAGCCTTGGTTAGATCTGTTTGCCTCTGTAGAGAACGCGCAATGTCAGCAGTTTTGCACGTTGGAGTTTCCAAGACCGCTATCGCTAGGCGATGCTTTTCGGCGCAAGTGGAGTTCAGGCCTCCTGTACGCCTTTCCACCCATACCACGTCTGCCCAGAGTTCTCAAGAAAATAAAGAACGACCAGGCCCAAGTAATCCTAGTGGCTCCGGATTGGGCACGGAGAGTCTGGTATCCAGAACTTCTCAAAATGAGCGTCAGTCCTCCAATAGGTTGCCTCTTTGGGAGGATCTTCTGTCAAAGCAGCAGGGGAAGGTTCTTCACCCGAACCTGTCAACTTTGCGGCTTCATGCGTGGAGGTCGAGCGGCAACAGTTGATGGTTTATGACCTCCGTTCCGAAGTATGTGATGTCATTCTGGCAGCCAGGCGTGCCTCTACTAAGTTGATTTACGCCTGTCGATGGAAACGTTTTGTTTAATATTGTACAGAGAGGTCTATTGATCCTCTTTCTTCTCATTCTAATATCCTTTTGTTTATTCTATCTCTTGCCCAACAGGGTTCCTCATTAGGGACCCTTAAGGGCTATCTTGTTGCCTTATCGGCTTTTCTACGCGTGCCTGATCAACCATCTTTGTTTGAGTCTCGTATAGTACAAAGATTTTTGAAAGGGCTTGTGCATTTGTTTCCACCTGTGCCTTTTGTCATGCCTCAGTGGGATCTTAATCTTGTTCTTACCTTCCTAATGTGTGCTCCATTTGAGCCCTTACATAACTGTCCTCTCCAGCTGCTCACTATCAAAACAGCCTTTTTGGTGGCAATTACATCTGCCAGGAGAGTGAGTGAGCTGCAGGCTTTATCTTCAAGACCACCGTATCTCACAATATATCCTGACAAGGTAGTATTAAGAATCTGTGCATCTTTCCTCCCCAAGCTGGTGACCCCTTTCCATCTAGGTCAAAATATCACCCTGCCCACCTTCTTTGCACCACCGCATCCCTCTAACGAAGAGGAGAATCTCCATCGGCTGGACCCAAAAAGAGCGTTATCGTTCTACCTTGACTGCACAAAAGAGTTCTGGGTGGACGACCAACTCTTTGTGGGTTACTTTGGTGCAAAGAAGGGTCGGGCAGTACAGAAACAGTCCATTTCGCGCTGGGTCGTTCTCTGTATGAAGATCTGCTATGCTTTGGCCAAGAAGGAGCCTCCAGAGGGCTTGAGGGCTCACTCTACCAGAGGGAAAGCTGCTACCACTGCGTTAGCTCATGGTGTGTCGGTGCTTGACCTCTGCCAAGCGGCAACGCGCGCTTCCTCTACACATTTGCGAGACATTTGCGAGACACTACTGCCTGGATAGCCAAGTGAGAAGGGAGGGGCATTTTGCCTGCTCAGTCCTGCAGGACTTCCTGGTATAAAATATATCCTTAAGACCCATGGCCAGGAAATCTAGCATATAGTCCCTTGCCTAATAGATCGGTATTATGTCTAAGTAAGGTTCAAACTGTGGATACCACTTAAAATCAATAAAAAGGTTGGTTAATCGTCCATGGGATTTGCAACTAATATAATCGTTTTTTACATGAGACCAATATACAGACTTCAAAACTTTTGTGTGGGATTTCTCAAGTTTGTGGGGGTTCTCCCAGAAATCTCCTAGGCCCAAAATACAAAAACAACTAGATACATGCTTAACCCATGGAATAGTAGCCGAATTTGAACACTTTAGCAGATCAAGAAGTGAGGTCTTATATACATCCAATTCAGGAACAGTCCAAAGCCTTACCCAATATAATAAGGGTCTTAGGATGATTAAATCAGCTATTCGTTTTAGTCCCAAGTCAAGAAACAATGGAATCAACGGGGTACTGGGAGGGCACGCACACAAGGCCCTCGCAAATCTGTTCTCACCTATGGTTAGCCTATTGCTATCATAAAATCCCCATACCTCTGCACCATAGACAGCAGCTCCCTGCGCCTTGGCTGCGTAGATCTTGATCGCTGGAGATACAGCTTTAGCGGTCGTACTCCTATAAAAGCGCAGTATGGTTACTGCTCTATGCTGCAGAAGTCCCACGCTTTTGCTAACCTGTTCATCCCAGTGTAATTTATTTGAGAGCCTCACGCCCAAATAATCAACAGAGCTAACCTCATTCAAGGGGTCTCCCTTTGTGTTATTTCACTCCTAAAGACCTATGTTTCTTTTGGCAAATCATGTGGATTCCTTCTCAAACCATTTGTTGAAGTATCAGTTCAGAATGCTGGAAACAATCGTAGACAAAAGATAAGGCCTTTATGAACGTTGTGCTTTTTGAGTTATGCAATGGAACGTGAGTAGCTCTGTTTCAAAATCTCATTGGAATGAAATGCCCAATGTCTTTGGTAGCCATATCTTTATGCAAGCATTTATGTAATTCTCACTTCCTTCCGGAAGGTCAGAGATGCAGAGGTTCCCTCTGCAGTATCAGTGTTCTAAGTCTATGGCTTCTATCTGCAGATCTAATTTTTAGTGCTTTAGGTATCTTTGTTTCTGCCTCTGGACCTGTGCATCAGTGACTTCAGTCAACAGGTCCCTGAAGTCTTTCCTGGTAACATCAATTTCAATTTTTGTCCTATTTGTTTTCATACTCTTGATAAGGTCATGCCTGCCTTCAAACTTCTTCATGATTTTTAACATGGTCAGGTTTGGCTACATTTCATCCTTGATGGCCGAGTTTGGGATTAATGTTTCCACCTTTGTTCTTTTGAGACTGGCTGTTTTTTTCACTGTCTCTTGTGTCTTCCATTTTCCTAGGCTTCAGGCTGCACCCTCAATGTTTCTTCTACAATATTACATCACGTGAAGTCAGAAAGTTGTAGTGGAGCTGATGAAAAATCTCCTAATATGCAGGAATATAGTGTGAAGAAAAGGGCAGTACTGTGTTGGAATGTGGCATTACCACTGCAGATAGTGGTATTTTAAATACCAGGAGACAAAGGCCATCATTATGACATTGGCAGTAAATCCCACCTACCACCATCCTGACTGCCGCCAACTTGCCGCGGCGGCGGATATCCGTTCACCATATTATGACACACACACACCAATCCGTCAGTATTCAGCCACATACACAGATCCGCCAGCCCAAAGGTCAGTGGTAAAATGGCGGTATCAAAACCCACACCATTACGCCAACAGAACAATGCCCATCACATTATGATCCACGAGTCACCACAGCGGACATTCAAATGCGGTAAACCATTGGCAATACATACCATCGCGCTCAAAATGGACACACACAAACAAACAACACCACATTAGACAATTCAAACAACACACACCTGACACCCATACTCACACACCACACCCCCACACCACTATAAAACACATACCACATTACCCACAACCCTTTACCATTTCAAACCATTGTCAGCAGAGAGACATCAAGACCACTGACTCAACCAGAGCCACACACGATTCACACCTATACACCACTCACGCACCCCACATCACATACCCCAACACATTACCCAATACACCCTGACCAACACACCTCACACAACATCCATAGCACCACAAAGACACCCCTGTTTCACAGGGGAGCAGCTAAGGGTCATGGTGGAGGAAATTATCAGGGTAGAGCCACAGTTATTTGGAGCACAGGTGCAGCAGATATTGATAGCTAGGAGGATAGAGCTATGGCGGAGAATCGTGGACAGGGTCAACACCGTGGGACAGCACCCAAGAACTAGGGATGACATGAGGAAGAGGTGGGACTCCCTATGGGGGAAGGTACGTTCCATTGCAGCAAGACACCAGCTCGCTATCCAGAGGACTGGCGGTGGACCCCCACCTCCTCCCCCACAACTAAAAGCATGGGAGGAGCAAGTCTTGGCAATACTGCATCATGAGGGCCTGGCCAGAGTAGGAGGAGGACTGGACTCTGGTAAGTCAACTCTCTACTACCACTACCCCCCTACCTGCATGCCAACACATACCCCCACCCACAATCTCACTCCACCACTTCCCGCACACCCCACCATCACATCTCACTCATCCTAATACCAAGCCCTGCATGCTCTACCAATGCATGGAAACCACTGACAGCCCTGCATTGACACTAATCACTAAAGCATGCACACTCTAGAGAATGAACTATCCCACCATAGACCAATGAAAGTGGCCAGGGCAAATCCAACCAAAGAGGGCAAGCCACGGATGCACAATATGTCAGACACAGAAACCATAACACACCATTTACATCCCCACAGGTACTCCAGCCAATGTCAGCGGAGAGGAGGTGCCAGCAATATCCAACCCCCCAACTGAAGAAGCCCATAGTGATGACAGCAACTCTGGTCTTCAGGATCTGGATGACCTACCTGGCCCATCAGGGACCACTGGACAGCCGGTTACCCAGGCCCAGTCACACACCACCAAAGAGCCTCCCCCATCAGGAAACACCACCACTGCACCCACCCATCATACTCACACCTTTGTCCCTAGGACACGTAAATCAGCAGTGTGTCCACCTTTACAGGGACCCCAGGCTACACCTCATACCCAAGACAATCAGGGACCTCGGGTCAGTGGCAGTGCGCACACTGTTCAGGGGACAGAGGTAGAGGTTAACAGGGAAACTGGGAGGAGTGGGGGAGGACATGCCCAGGAAACCGACTTTCCAGAAGGCACTTGCAGAGATCCTGGGAGCCTACCAACATTCCCAGGACATGATGGACCAGATCCTGGACAATGTGCAGGAGAACAGGTGGCTGCAGGAGTGACAGTACCAGGGGATCAGGGAGGACTTGCAGGCCATCGACATGCAACCCTGATCTCCATAGCAGGGGTGCTGGCAGACATGGCCAATATTATGAGGGAGGCAGTCTCACACCAGTGGGCCCCTGCCACTAGCCAGACATCTGAACAGCCTTCCACTTCTGCTGCCACTAGTGGCCAGGAGGCCCCACCACAGGACACACAGGCCACCAGCACCCCTCCCACTGCAGAAGGTGAGCCACCCCGCAAATGTTCCCTGTGATCCAGACATAAGCCAGAGACACTTGCCAAGACCACCACCAGGAAATGAGACTCTCCTGATTGTCCCCCTTGTGTGCCACCCTGTCCACCTTGAACTGCCATTGCTCCTCTTCCTATGTCCCCTTGGACAATGCACCTGTGCTACAAACAGACTGGAACAATACCCCAGACTTTCCTCCATTATCACCCCCAACCCATTGCACTTGCCTCTCCATATTTTAGCACTTCAATAATCACCCTTGGAAAAAAAAGAAGTTTGGAATATGTCATGTATATGAAATATGTATTCATTGAAACAGGTACAAACATTGCAAATCAACTGTACAGAAAATGAGAATAGATTAATGACCTGTAGCTGGCTGCAGTGATCACACCAGGAGTATATGTGAGGTCACCAACATCTGCAAAAGGAACTGCCAGAGGGGCCAGAGGGAACAGTAAGTGGGCATAAGGGGTAACCAGAGTCACCTGCAAATATTGAGGGACAACATTTAGCCACACACTATCCCATATGGCCCACACCATACCAATACACCAACATATACTGGTTGGGAACCAGGGCTCACCTATTAGCCACACCCTGTGCCTCTGTGGTTGGCCCATCACATTTGGGATGCTGCTATTCCTCAGGACAAAGGCATCATGCACCGACCCAGGACTTAGCATTGACGTCGGAGATGTACTGGTCTGCAAGGCACACCACCTGTACATTCATAAAGTGGAAACTCTTGCGATTCCCGAACACCTGTTCATTCTGGCGGGGGTGGGACAAATGTTCCAACAGTCGCCCCAATTATGTTGGGGATATGTCCCATTGCATAGAACTCAGCCTTCACTGTGGCCAAATCTTCAACCTGGGGGAAAACAATGTAGCTGCACATGTGTTTAATCAGGGCAGACAATACTCTTGTCAGCACTATTGAGAACATTGACTGTAACATTCATGCTGCCAAGCCCACTGTCATTTGGAAAGAACCAGTTGCCAGGAAATGGTGTACAGAAAGGACTTGCACAAGAGCGGTGATCCCAGTGGGGTGACGGATAGCAGATATCCGGTCAGGCTTCATTTGGGCAAACAGCTCTGTGATTGTGCCCCTGTCCACCCTATAGGTGAGGTTAATGTTCCTGTCCTCCAGTGTTGCCAAGTCCATTAGGGGTCTGTACACAGGTGTATGCCTCCAATTCCTATTCATCCAACGCGGCAGCAATCTAAGGGACACAAGAGTGAGGATCCGGTCACAAATTGAACAATGGAGCTACAACAGAACTTTGCATCCTGTAAACATGTAATGCGTCATTCTGATTTGTCCAGTATGTCCTAATATCTAGTGTGACGCAGCATTATTCCAGGGCCTGCCCACACCTCCCCCCTCCCAGAAATGATGCCCGCCTGTCCTGTGTAGAGGGACAGGTGGAAGTGAGGTAATTCCTCTGACGTTGTGCGCCATTGTGGAAGGCAGTCGGGAACCGCCATGCCTCTCCTTATTGGTTAACATTGGGTTCTTTGTGGTACAGTGGCCAATGGTGATCTACGCGTGGACGTGACCACCATTTTCTAGCATATTCCTCACTTGCTACCTAACCTTCCATAGGAGAGGACCTTCATTGCATGTGCTGCTGTGACCTGTGTCTGGAACCTACCATGGCCCGTGTGACAGGGGAAAGGGCCCCAGCCTTCACTTCGGAGGAGCTGGAGAGACTGGTGGATGGGGTCCTACCCCAGTACGGACTGCTGTATAGGCCTTCAGACCAACAGGTGAGTACACTGTGAGCACGATGCATGTGGCATCAATGCATGGAGTTGTGTGTGTGAAGGCCTCGTGTAAGGGGGTGAGTGTATGTCCTCTGGGCGGTGTACAAGTTGTGTGCTGGGCCATGTGCGTGTAAATGGTGATGGAAACGGGTATGGTGGGCCATATGTGTAACAGGCTGGACTGTTTGTCTAAATCTATTTTCCTGTGTCTATTGCCTCTGCAGGTCAGCACCCATCAAAAGAAGGGTTTATGGTGTACCATCGCCAAGGTGGTGCGGACCCTGGGGGTCTATGGCAGATGGAGCACCCACTGTCACATACGATGGGAGGACCTGAGACGCTGGGCATGGAAGACGGCAGGGATGGCCTCCTACGAGGAAGGGGTGCCCGTCGAACCCTGACCCCCACTGATGGCCCGCATACTGGCGGGGGCCTATCCTGAGCTGGATAGGCGCTTGAGGGCATCACAGCAGCCAGAAGGGGGTGAGTACAGTGTCCATCATTACAACTTACGCATGGTAGGGTGGTATCCGGGTGGGGGATGTGTGTCAGTGGGTGCCCCTAGGCCAGGCCTGACATTGCAGCATAGGTCCCCTGGTGGCTAGGGTGCAGAAGGGCAAATTTAACTACCTAGCTCATAGGCATCCACTACTGCTCAGGGCTGCATGGGTCCTAGGTGTTCTGCATTTGGCCGTGTGTGCCCCTCCCAATGCCTTGGCTGCTAACTATTTCTCTGGTAGTGCAATGCATATTGCGTAGGGCTGTTCCCTGTGTGTGAGGGTGCTGTGTACGCCAACGGTGGTGTTGGTGCAGCTGTTGACCAAGTGTTCTTTTGTCTCTTCCCCTTGTTTTTGTTTTGCCATCCTGTCCTTATGTGCATTAGCATCATCTGGCGGAGGAGCAGAGGCACTGGCGACGGAGGGAGCTGCATCCCACAGGACCCAGCCAGTGGGACGGAGGGCGAGGGGACCACCACGGCGTAGACTGGAGGGGACAGTTCTGACACAGATACCTCCGCCGATGAAAGCTCCCTGGTGGTGGCGGACACCTCTGTGATCACCCCAGCTACAGCCGCCACCCCCGTTCCAGCACCGCCCTCCCAGCAGCCCCTCAGCGAGTTGCCTGTGCCTGCTTACCCAGGAGGATGGGCATCTCCTTTGCCCCAGGCACCTCAGGCCCTGCCCCAGTGAGCCCTGCTGCCCTGAGTGAGGAGGCTAGTGACCTCCTGAAATCCTTTTCCGTAGGGCAGTCAACCATTGTGAATGCCATCCAGGAGCTGGCAGCCCACATGCAACAATCTAATGCATTCCTGGTGGGCATTCACACAGGATTGCCGGCCCAACGGAAATCGATTCAGGCTCTGGCCTCCTCTCTGATGGCAGCCATTTTGCCTGTTCCTACTGTCCCCCCTCCAACTTCTTCTGCCCAGTCCCATTCCCCTCAACCCCAACCTATCCAAGCACACTTACAGACGAGCATGCACATTAGACAACACCAAAAAGTGTCACAGGTAAACACAAGCACCACACTTCATCCCACAGGAACGCACACAAACACCATCCAATTGCAGACACACCAACATCCACTGTCTCCCTCTCCTCATTCTCCTCCTCCACCACCTCCCATCCAGTTACGTCCACACTCACACCTGCATGCACTACATCATCATCCACTACCAGCATCACCAAACCAAGGAGAACACACACCTCATTGGCAGACACCTCCACAACAGCCATGCACACGTCCCCTGTGTCCTCTCCCACTGTGTCTGTCCCCCCCTAAAGTACACAAACGCAAGCACTCAGACACCCAACAGCCATCCACCTCACAACTGCATACAGGCCATGCATCTGCACCCAAAAGCAGCAGACAGGCACCTTCAACAACCACTCCCTCAATCTCCACTCCTATTCCTTCTCCCTCTTCCCGCCCCAATGTCCCTAAAAAACTGTTCCTATCCACCATTGACCTCTTCCATACTCCTTCCCTCCTCCCCCCGTCCTGCACTTATGGCCAGGATAGGAAGAACCCAGCCAAGCACCTCAGCCACACAGTCCACAGGCCCAGTCGTCACTGCACCCACTTGTGGTGGAAAGGGATCTAGGCCACATGTCCTGAAGGGGAAGGAGCCTGCACCAGCCAGCCTAAAGGAAGGGGGCTGCCACAGCAGCCAAGAATGGAAAGGAGCCTGCACCTGCCACCCTAAAGGCCAAGGAGCCTGCACCAGCAGACAGGAAGACTAAGGAGCTTGCACCAGCAGGCAGGAAGACCAAGGGGCCTGGACCAGGAACTGTGGCTGAGCCCCCACCACCAACCATGGTTGTATAGCCATCCGAGGTTGCAGGGGGTGGGTAGGAGCCTCCCCCCACCAGCAGCACCACCACTGTGCAGCCGTATGAGGTCGCAGGGGATGTGCAGGAGTCTCCCCCCACCAGCAGCACCACCACTGTGCAGCCTTCACCACCAGCGGACGGTATGTAATCCTGCCTCCATGGGCTGCTGTGCGGCCTGCCCCCTCCAAAACCACTGGGTGAGACACCCACCTGGGAGACTGTGGCCTTGCACTCCTCAGGATCAAGCACAGGGCATGGTGCCCCCTCCAGAACCAGTGGGTATGACACCCAGCTGAGAGACTGTGGCTCATCACTCCCCAGGATCAAGCACGGGGCATGTTGCCCCCTCCAGAACCAGTAGTCTTGTTACATCTCCCAGCTGAGGTGCCCCCGTCCCCCAACCCCCTGAGGTGCCTGCCTATTTACCAACTAATGCCCCTGCAGTGTTCTCTCCGTGTAGAAGCAGGTGACATGTGTGGCCTTGGACTTTGGCCTGTGGCCATGTGGCCTACACAAATTGTGGTCTGGGCTCTGTCCCTTTTTCTGTACATATGTATATATCTATTATCTTGCCTAACTTATTTTTCATAATGTGTTGATCTCATTACATTCACTTTGTGAAATAATTTTGTCCTTGCATTATTCAGCCGAGTTCCGAGGTAAAATTGTTTTTGTAATACATCTGGCTGTGTGTATGGTGTGTGCAAGGGGAGTGTGGTGTGCGTGTGTGTGTCACTCTCATTTCCCCCCCTCCCTTGTGTGCTAAGCGTCTGTACTCACCGTCTGCATCTTCGCCGGCGTTCATGTTCGTGGTGGAGCAGAACGTAGACTATCATTGGAAAGACATGCAGTTCAGGTTCCATGGCTGCGTGGTTGTTACCTGTGTCTCCAGTGGTGAGTCCTTTCCTTTCTGAGCTCAGTTTCCACCAGGCTATTGATGTCGTTGGTACCGCCCCGGAAAAGGTGGCGCTTTGCAGGGTCTTAATTAGGTGGGTGGAACATTGACTTCTGCCTGGCTGTAGGCAGCTACCGCCATGGTGGCTGTTGTTTCCGCTCTGGCGGCCGGTGTGGTACATTGGCTGTCTTTCGGAGATCTTTCCGCGATGGTCATAATTTGGCGGTAGTTACTGCCACTTTATCACTGACCGCCAGGGTCCTAAAGAGGGCAAAAGTCTATTAGAAGTTGGAGGTGTTGATGATAAGTCTAAATTGGTATGCAAGTTGAAAAGGCAGATGGGAAAAATGTGCTGAGAAATTCAGAAATACAGAAACGCTCTATCAAATTGCCAAAGCAAGTACAAGAATGCGTTCAACTGCCTTGGTTACCATACAAACCACTGCTAGGGAGAGTTGTGATTGATAATCTTATATCTGCCTACATTAAAAGCTTTTTCATTGTAAAAACAACAATGTTGTGGAACAATGAGCAGAATTTATGTGCTTGGAATTGCTTTGGAAAATATGAATCTTCTTCCCTCCACTGCCCCCCTCTCTTGTATTTGAAAGGGCTGCACTGCCATGTTCAGGTCTCATATGTGGGAGCACTCCTTTGTAGGTGGCAGACTAGCTATGCCTTTCTTCACACCCTGTTATTTTAATATTCAGATAAGAAATATAGGACTGAAACATCTATTTCAGGATGTTCAGGATATGACCTAGATATTTTTGCTCTGCAATCTAGGACTGTTTGGCTGCCTGCAAAGAATAATTTTCTTATGGTTTTAAGCATGTTACATACATGTTTTATTCACTCAGGTGAATACATTGTTTTATAATGTTCATGATCCTCCTTGTGATGATTTTTCGTGCTGTGCTCTTTTTAGGCTTTTTGTGGAAGACCGTGTTATAACTTTAGGCTTCTTTTTAAGGGGGGATGTGCTTGCTTAGTATTTCAAACGTAGAAACACAGCAGCAATTGATAAACAGCAGCAAACTGGGAATGCAGACAGATAGGTGGTATCTGGGCCTCAGAGGGAGGCACACATGCATTGGGCAATTGGTGCTTGATTGCACAGTGTTGTGGGTCACTTTCAGAAGGTAAACTGAGTGATAGACAGTAATGGGGCTTCTGTGGACTGGGGAAGTGAAAGCAGTAGACAGGTAAGTAATGCATCAGAACTCATGTGAGTTCAATCTGTTGTCTGTGAGTAAACAGACTTGTTCATACTATTTACCCAGCAGAGTGGGTTTTAGGCATAAATGCTTATCAATCCCATGTCGGGACCGGCCCCTTCAGCCACACTGACATTTTAGCCATATGCACAATGTATCTTGGGAACAGTGGATTTGATTTTTAACATGCTGAGCAGTGTTTAAGTGGGCAAGGTCCTATCTCCACTGAACCCTCATTTCTTTCCATTTCTGACAGTGTTGTCTCACCAAAAGAATTATTTAAACCAATAAAATAAATAAATGTTGAAAAGCTGGAAATCGGTCATTGAGGGGGGATCCGGGGAAGAAGGAGTAGCACCAGTAGGAGGCTTATCATGGCAAGTAGGAAAGGAGAGTATGGGCCAGAAGGTGGACTACCAGGAGGGCTAGGGCGACCAGAGACATGGGACCAGGACAAGAAAATCCAGGTCCAGGGAGACCTAATGTCAGCCTAAACCAGTAACAAATAGATAATAAGGACAGGACGAGGAAAATACAGGACTAGGGGTACCAAGCTGAGAAGGAGCAGGTGGGCCAAGAGAATGTAGAGCAGGGTAATACAAACTCAGACAAGGGCCGGAAGGAACAGGAGCACTAGAGGCAGAAGGAACAGAAGGTCCTGGACCATAATGACTTGGAAGGCCTGACTGCACTAACTAGGACCAGAGAAACGAAGATGACCAGGTCCAGGAGCAGCAGACCTAGGTAGACCAAAGACACTAGTACCAGAAGAACAATTAAAAGAAAGACAAGACACATGAGGGCCAAGACCACAGAGGTCAGATCAAGGAGGACCAAGGGGCCAGAAGAGCATGAATCAGTCCTTGGAAGACCATTACCAAAAGGGACCTGAGCTAGAATGACCTGAATGCCCTAGATTAGAATAACCAGGGGGAGTATAAAGGACCTGGAAGTTTAGGCCCAGTGGGACCAGAATCAGAAGGTCCATGAGGGTCAGATGCAGGAGTATCCTAAACCAGCCTGCCAGGGTCTGCATGAACCTAGTAGGACCAGTGCCAGTGGGATGAGGAAGACCAGCATAAGAAGGACTATGATACAGGGGCCCAGGAGCACTAGTAGGACTAGGATGGGGCAGGAGGACTGGGGGGACTGGGAGGGCTAGCAAAACCAAAGTCAGTGGGACCAGCACCAGAAGACCGATGCATGATGACCAAACAAAGAAGTACTGGAACTAAGGCTAAACTAAATGGCCAGGAGAACCAGGAGCAGAAGGACTAAGAACAGGCATACCAGGGGAATATATAAACCAGGGGAGCAGGACCAGGAGAATTGAGGATGAGAATTAGGGTGAGGGGTGGAAAAGTTCACAACAGCAAACCTGTGAAACAGGAGACCTATGATACAAAAGACGAGGTGCAGGAGTACATGGGGGTGATGGCCAGACAGACCATGAAGTATAGGGCCAGTAAGTTGTAAGGCTAACATGCAGAATTATGAGGGCAAGGAGCAGGAGGACTAGGGCCAGGAAGATCAGGACTAGATTGAAGAGGACTACGAAGATCAGGACCTGGACGACAGTGGCCACTAGTACCAGGAAAGAAGAAGACGCAGGACAGGGACTTTGAAGACCAGAGGGACCAGTAGCAAGAGCACCTAGAAATCCAGGTTAAGGAGGATTGGGTGAACTAAAAGGATCATGACCATGCCAGGGCTAAGAGGGCCATGACAAATAGGACCTATAGGACCAGGGCGAGGATACTACGTATGGGCAGAGTAAGGGGTTTGGACAGTGGTAGGCAGGAAGACCAGGCCCAAAATGACCAGGCTTGGGAGGACCCAAACAAGGAGAGCCTGGATCAAGAGGGCCAAGATAAATTGATGCAGTACTGGTAGGACTAAAAGGACAAGGTTAACGTCCAGGAGGACCAAGACAATCCAAACCAGGAGGACAAAGACTAAAAGGGTCAGAACACAAAAATCCAGATGGACAAGGACCTGTAGTACCATAGCTAGGAGGTTCAGGGTGAGTAAAACCAGGACACACTAACCAGGGCCAAAAGGACCAGAAAGGAACATAACTGATGGGTTAAGACTAGGGGAACCAAGAAGAGGCAGGATAGCCAAAAGGCGAGGTTTATGATAACAAGCACAAACGGACAAAAAGGACCGGTACAGCCAGGCCCAAGGAGACAGAGGCTAGGATGGTTGGTGAGCTGGGTCTATGAGAACTAAGCCTGGATGAAACCAAGCTATAAAGACCACGGTCATGACCAATGGATATATAATCTTGAGAAGAACAAGGACTATGAAAAACAAGAATAGCCCATCCATGGCCATGAGTGCCAGGGAGGTGAAACCAGAAAAACAGGGAACCTGGAGGAAAAGTGCTAAAAGGACCAGAAAACAAAGGACTAGGGGACCAGGAAGACGAAGGTAAAGAGGATCAGGACCTTGAGTACCGGGACCAGGTGGATAAAGGTGAGGAGGAAAAGGAGATTTGGGACCAGTGAGATCACGACCAGGATGCCCACACAGTGGAGATCCAGGAAGATGAGGAACAGGATGGCCAATACCAATGTATACCAGAGCTAGGAGGACCATGATCACTTAGTGTAGAAGCATGAGAACAAAGAACAGGAGGATCAGTGCTAGATCCTGGAAGTCTTGGAAGATTAGGGCATGTGAATTATGGCCAATAGGACCAGGAGACCAGAATAAGCATGGGAGATGGAGGGCTGTATTAACAATACTAGTAGGACCAGAGCCATGAAGACCAAGACCAAGACCAGAGCAAGGATGAGCACTAAAAAGAACGAACAGGGGTAGGAGTACAAGGTGGACCATAGGACCAGGGCCCAGAGTAACATGTGGAGCAGAAAGACCAGAACCTGGGGGTTGCAGGACCAGGCAAGAAAGACCAGGAGGACCAGAACAGCCAGAGCCAAGAAGCCTAAGGGAACTGGACCTTGATGTCCCCTAGGATCTGGACCAACATGATGAGGCTCAGAAAGACGCAGACAGAGAGAACCAGGACCAAGAGGGCCCAGATCATTGGATGCAGTGGCAGAAGTGCCATGAGGACAAGGCACAGTACCAGGAGGGTTCCAGGAAGACAAGAGCTAAGAGTTAAAGACCTAAAAGGGCCAGGGCACAACAGGCCAGGTAGACCAAGAGGACCAGCAGGACCAGAAACTGATACATTAGGAATCAGATGAGCAGAATGGGAAGGATCAGAAGGACCAGGACAAATGGACGAGGTCAAGAGGATCAGGAAATAAAGGGAAGAGCTAGAAGGGGCTGTGTAAGGACCAGGATGTCCAGGAGGACCAGAACAAAGAGAATTAGGCATATAAAGACACAAACAAGAAGGACCAGAAACAAAAGAATTAAGTCTAGTGAATATAAACAAGAAGAGAACTTAGACCCTCATTACGACTTCAGCGGTCTTTTACACAGACCACTGAAGCCGCGAGCACCAGAAGACCACCATATTACGAGTACTGTAGGATTTCTGCCACAATTTGGGTGGAAATCTGTCAGCTTTTGTGCTGGTGGTTGGTTGCGCAGAAGCGGTTACTCAGCCGTCACTGCCACATCACATGGACTCCGCCCACCATATTACGAGCAGTAATATGGCGTGGCGGTCTGCTGATGGCGGGACGCTGCCGCTTTGGAAGCACTGTGTCCCGTTCCCTGGCAGACGACCTCTTGACCGGACAAGGTAAGTTGATCATCTGACAGGGGAGGGGCATGGGGGCGGGTGTCTGTGTGTGTTTATGCGTGTGTGATTGTTGAAGTGAGTGCGTGTTGGAATGTAAGTGTGAATGCGTGTTTGATTGTTGAAGTGAGTGCGTGTTGGAATGTAAGTGTGAATGCGTGTCTGGTGGTGCGAGTGAACGAGTGTATGTAATGTCTGCGTGTCGGTGAATGAGTGTATGTATGCGAGTTGGCGAATGCGTGTATGCGGGGTGCATGTGGGTGGGTGTGCTTGTATGTGGGGAGGGTGGTGCAGTCACGGAAGGGGTGTGGGGGGAGGGGTGGCTGTCATGGAAGGGGGTGGAAGGGTATTGTAATTGCCAGGGGATTGGGGGAGCCATCTGCCTCTGACAGGAAAGGAATTTCCTGTCACCAGCAGCCTTTTCGCCAGGGTTTTCATGGAGGTGCTACTGCTGTGGAAACCCTGGCGGAAAGCCGACTCATAAAACTGCCAGCGGTTTTCAGTGGACAGCCGGCCCAGAGGTGCTGTCCTCCGGCCTGGCCTGGCTGCCCTACCGGCAGTACCAGCGGAGGTGTGTCGGTTTGGCAGGGGCCAAACCGCCACACTCGGAATGTGGCGGTTTTCACAGCCAGCCCGTCAGCAGTAATCCCGCCACCGCAGTCCTGGCGGTCTTTGGATCACCGGGGTCGTAATGAGGGCCAACACGACCTGAAAATCCATAAGGAAATGTCCAGGCAACCACGACAAGAGCTAAGAGTAGGCGGGCAAGGAGGACCAGTGGGACCTCAGTCAAGGAGAAAAGGACACTCAAGTCACAGAGGCCCAGAAGTATCAGGACTGGCATACCAGGAAAACCAGGACAAGGAAGGCCAGGATGACAGGAGCCATAATGGTCAAGGCTGGAAGCTAAGAACAGTGTGACCTGAGCAAGGAGGATCAGGACAAAGTGGACATGTTAGGCCAGGTTAACAGTGAGCAGGAGGACCAGAGGCAGGAGTATCATGACATGTTGGAGGAGGACCCAGAAAACTAGTCAGGTCAGGAGCAGGTGGGCTGGGACCATTAAGACCAAGGTTCAGATGTTGGAAGATTAGGTGAACTAGAAGGATCAGAATAAGCAGGACCAAGAACAAGCCCAGGAGAATCAGAGAGGTCGGATTAAGGAAACCAGGACCTGAAGTTCCAAGTGGAGCAGGAGGACTTGAAACTTGTATTAGGACCAGGCTGGAGACAATTATGGGAGCCAGGATAGCCAGGGCCACAGAGACCAGTGGGTCTAGACCAAGACCCAAATGACTAGGACGAGCCAAAGAGGACATAATGAGGAGGACGAGGACCAGTGGACTCAGTGTCAGGTGAAACACAAGGACAGAAAAAGGACAGGAAAATGAGAATCAGGATGATCCAAACCTGGATGTCTAGGCATGCCAGCCCTAGGAAACACAGGACTGCAGGGCTAGGTGGATAGGGACCCAGCAGACTAGCAATATGAAAGTGAGGATCAGAAGTACCAGAATCAGGAGACCCAGGAAGGGCTAATACAAGGATGAGCCAGGAGCATGGCCAGGAAGACCAGGGTCGGAAAGGACTACAACCAGGAGCAACATATTCAGGAAACCACAGTGACCAGAACTAGTTACTCCAAAGCCCGGATGAGAATCAAAAGGGGACAAAACAGCAAACAAACAGAAGGACTTGGAACAGAACTATGAGGAGGACCACTGCCTAAAAGGTACCAGAAGGTACTGGGAGAGAAGGAGGAAGATCCGGAGCAGGAGGACACCTATGTGAGTCTAGACCATCTCTTTTGTAAATGGTTCTTATTCATGCTTCTCATGCTGCCAACCCCTAGAAACCCCCACCTGTTTGGCCCACGTATAGTACTGGCAAGCATTTACTAAAAAATAAGAGCATGCAAAGTAAAAAAAAAAAAAAAACTGTTACACTCTGACCTCTGACTGATAGAAGACACTCTGATGCTGGACAGTAGTCTGAGGGCATATGGACTGAAATTTGGCAGAGGAGTTTAGAGTTGGATGGGTGAAAACAAGTGTGGTCTGTGAAGGCTGTAGAAAGGGTTTGAGAAACTCAGATGGCTGAAATCAGGAAAAATGAGTAATGGCTAACAAAGGGGTCAGAAGGCTATGACACCCAATAAAGGGGAGCTAAGGATCATAAAAAGGCTCTGATGATCAGAAGAGGGGATATCGGAAGCTCCAGATAGATCCTTTCAGATGGCCCAAAGAGGGATTCTGTGTGATCTCCAATCTTTGCCCTGACATTCCATGTGCGTGTATGTGTGCTGGTTATATAGCAAATGCATAGTAGTAGGACTTCCTGTATTTTGAAAGTCTAAGTGCATGGAGTAGTGGGATGTGTTTTGCGTGACATGGTGGAGAGTAGATACAACTTCACCACACAGTGGGTGCATTTTGAATGCACCCCTATGGATGGAGGGTGGAGGCCCAGGACTGAAGTGAGGGAGAATGGAGAAAAGGAAACCCAAAGAAATTCTTTGTTCTTTGTTGGTCTTTTTTAGCAAAAAGGCTGCTGGTTAGTTCTTCCTGAGTGACAACATAGGGTAGATGGTAGGATTAAAGGTAGACCATATGTTTCTCTTGTTAAAGGTGTCAACATTTCTAACCAGGGCTACCCGTTTGTGCCTGATGACTTCTCAGGAAGGCTGATGACAGCCACGTTCTGAGATCTCATGCTTCATTGTATCCCTATTTTGGATACTTCTGCTTGGAGCAAGCACTATTGCTACTGCTGTGAGTGCATCACCTAGCACAAAGGATGTCTCTGAGCTACAGGCAGAAAATGATATTTCAAAAATACAGAATTACTCTAAATCAGTTCTGAAACCTCAGTAGTGGATCCACATGCTCTGTCTGGAAAATAAGTATTTAAGTGGAGCTATGAAATTATCGATCCGTAAGTCACAAGAATGGGGGTAACAGAATGCCTCTGTTTATTCAGTGTCTTATTTCTTACAACATTTGAAATGAAGTCACTGAATACAAATCTATGTGAGTTTCTTTTCTTCTGTGTCTTTGATGCCTATATGTCTCTCACTGATTTCATTCATAGTCCAATGACATTCAGTTCAGTTAGTTATAGTCCCATATCTTTGCTTGCGGCTACTTGATGGAAACGCTGACTGAAGGTCCACCAGAGTTGGGGCCGTTAAAGGAAGGACTTTTTACCATCTACCCTATTCAGAGTAAAACTTGGTTGTAAAGGACAGGAAAACAATAATGGGTGAAACCTCTAGGTGTGTGGGACCATTAGTGTTTTGTTTTTTTTGTTTTAAAAAAACAAACTCTAGTTTTGTGAGTCTGTTTTTGAAAAATATGTTTTGTAAATTTTGATAGCTGTCCATCATGCCTGACTGTACTGATTTTCAATGTTTCGTGAATAGACAGGAACCACCACAATAGCAGTTCCTGTTAAGGTAGAGATTTATCCACATGGCCTGCAGATAGTTTTAAATTTGGTTGCCAGATGTCCCTCAAGATGGCAGAGGTTTTGTCCTCTGCCATCCTGACAGAGTTAACTCCATTCTTGAAACTGGTCCGTAGGTTTTTCTTCCTTCTCTCCTGACATTGGAATGAATACCCTCAATTATGTTGAGTTGGTCACTTTATAAAGGGCCCTATGCAATTGTTTCTATTTTGATAAAATCACCCTAAATATTAGATGGCTGTATGCAACTGGGATACATTTGCAGTTCTAATTTGTGCTTTTTCCTAATCATAGTTTTGCAGTGTTTTGGTCTGTTTTGGTTAATTGAAATGAACCAGAATTAATAATTCCAGAACGCATTGATTTTCTGCAGACAAAGAGGTCTCCTTGCATGATGAAAGTCTTAGTGCATCGACTAGTGGGATGCATTTTGCATGACGTGATGGAGAATAGATACAGCTTAACTACACAGTGGGTGTATATTGACTGCATCACAGTGGATGGAGGGTGGAAACCCTGAACTGAAGAGAGGGAGACTGGAGAAAAGGATACCCAAAGACATTCTATGAGGTCCTTTTTAGCAAAGGTCTGCTGATTAGTTCTTCCTGAGTAAGGACATAGGGTAGATGGTCGGAGTAACCTGATAGGTAAGAGGTTTCTCATGATAAAGGTTTCAAAGTTTCAAAGCAGGGCTACCCTTTTTTAAATTCCTGATGACTGCCAGGTGCTGAGATCTCATGCTTAGTTGTGTCCCTATTTTGGTACTTCTGCTTGGAGCCAGGACTATTGCTACTGCTGTGAGTGCCATCACCTAGCACAAGGACTGTGTCTGAGCTACAGTCAGAAAAGGATTTTTGAAAGGGAACCACCCTCAAATCAGTTCTGAAAGCTCAATAGTGGATCCACATCCCCTTTCTAGAAAATGAGTATCAAAGTCAAACTGTGAAGTGATAGATCTGTAGGTCACAAGAATGGAGGTCAACAAATGTCTGTTTATTCAGTGTCTTACTTCATACAACATTTGTAATAAACACACTGAATATAAATGAGTTTTTGTTTCTTCTGTGTCTTTGATACCTATATTTTTTTCTCTGATTTACTGGGGAAAATAATTCGTATTGCAATCACATTCAGTTCAATTCGTTTTAGACCCATTCTTTTGCTTATTGCTGCTCGATGGAGTACTTCCACTAATGCCCCGACAGAGTAGGGACCATTAAAGGAAGGACTCTATACAGTCTACCCTATTCACAGTAAAGCATGGCTTTAAGGGAAGAAAAAAAAACATAATGACCCCGTCACCCTGAAGGGAAAACTCCCAGTGTCTGGGACCATTAGTTATTTTGTTTTTGGGAGTCTGTTTTTGAAAAACAATATTATTTTAAAGTTTGGTGGCTGGCCCTCATGTCCGACTGTGTTGTCCTTCAAACGCTTCCTGCAGAGACAAGACCCACCATGACAGCAGTTCCTGTCAAGGTAGAGAGTTGTCCACACGGACAGAAGGCAACTCTAAATTTGGTGGGTGGAGGTCCCTCATTATGGCAGAGGTATTGTCCTCTGCCATCCTTACAGAGTTAACTCCATCCTCGAAATTGTAAATCAAGTTCATAGTTTTTCTTCCTTCTGTCATGAGATTGAAATGAACCCTCTCAATTATGCGGTGTTGGTCACTTTGTAAAGGGCCTTATGCAATGTTTTCTGTTTTAATAAAATCATACTAAATATTTGATGGCTCTATGCCACTGGCATACATTTCCAGTTCCCATTTTGCATTTACAAATCATTGTTTTCAGCTGTTTTAGTCTGATTTGGTTAATTGAAGTGAAACAGAATTCATAATTCCAGAATGCACTGATTTGCTGCAGACAGAGGTCTTCTGATAACTTGGAGCCTTTAGGTAATTCACAGAGCTTTGTGATTAATAAAGGAATACATGGCTTCAGAGGAGCAAACAGCTTTAGAGAGTCTTGCAAAGGCTCTAATCATCTTTTTCATTAGTCACCTCTGCAGATAAACGTAAAGGAGCACAAAGGAACATTTTTGAGCTGTGGAGCTCAAGACAGCTCCATAAAGGTACTCACAAGTTGCTATGTCTTAGCCCGCAATGTAATGGAGTAGCATTTGTGCCATGTGTGTCAAAATAACTTGAAAACATTCAAACATCTCTGACCTTTAGACCAATAAAGGAGTGCCTGCATCTAAGCCAGTTTTAGCACTAATGGCCTCATGTCGCAAAATCACACATTTTGTGATTAGAACAGTGTTTATCATTATGTACAAAACCCTTTTTATGAGTCGGAAAATTATTTCAACTAGTAAAAAGACTTTTGCAATCGCTACTGAATTGCATATAGGAGTGTTCATGAAAGGGGTTTTCTCCCTTCCCTATCCAATTTGGAAGGGAATTTATTGATAGTTTGACTGCAGTTGCTTTTGCAAACAGTTGACGAGCTAACAACCCCTGATTTGGGGTGGTAACTAATTTGAAAATGGGAAGGTGTCTCCTAGGCCCCCTTTCCCTTTAGGTTCATGTTGGCAGCCTAAGGAGAGAGACATTTTCCAAAATCATAAAAAAAAAAAAAAAAAAAATTAACCTGCACTGGTACCTTTGTGGAACATGGGCTGTTTTGAAAAATAGTCATATAGAACATGGTGTGCTGTCCCTTTGCAAGCTACCCTCCCTGTACAGCTAATCACATAGGGTTATAAAATGGAACCTGCCTATAAAATATTAATTAGGTAGGTCATTCTGCAACTCCCTGAGAGTCAGTATTTTGTGAACCAACCAAACAGTACATATGTCAGTTTGCAAAATATTATTCCATTTGTAAAATGTACATGCAAAATTTGTGACCACTTTTTGGGAATGAAATAATTCAGAAGGACCCTAACTTTCCTATGGAGATGGATAGATGCCAATTGTTTTCACCCTTTGTTTGCAGTACAACCTGGTGTAAGTACCCTTTGAAATTTGCACAAGACATAATAAAATAAAATTTGAGCTGGTAAAGAGTGAAGTTCCTCTGCTACTTTAATGGATACTTGCCAAGTTTTGCACACAATCCACTATTTAGCCAGGTACATATTGAAGTTTCTTTTCAAGTTATTTGCAAAGCTGCCAACGATACTGTAGATCCATTCAGCTACTTAGCCTACAGAGTGATGTTAAAATGTCTTTCCTACTCGCCAAGCTAATTTACAATTTTTGCTGTTTAATCAGCAGCCTCATAAATAATTAAGTTTATTTCCTATTGGTATGGCGGCTGGCCTGATTGTACATGTCTGCTGTTTTGCAAGCAACTGGGTAATTAGTTGAGTTTTGTATGTTTGTGTGACTGCTGACCAAATAGTAAAAACCTCTGCTATTTTGCCATTAGCCATGTAAATGGTGAAGTTTCCCTGTTGTTTGCATGGCTGCCAGACAAGCAGTGCAGAATCTCGACAACTTATCCAGCTGCTTTTCTACTATTGCACAGCCGCCGACCAAACAGTGAAAATCTCTACCATTTAGCCAGCGGCCAGGTAGATAGTGACGTTTTTCTACTATTTGTATAGCCACCAGCCAAACAGTGCCGAATCTCTACAGGGAGTGCAGAATTATTAGGCAAGTTGTATTTTTGAGGATTAATTTTATTATTGAACAACAACCATGTTCTCAATGAACCCAAAAAACTCATTAATATCAAAGCTGAATATTTTTGGAAGTAGTTTGTAGTTTGTTTTTAGTTTTAGCTATGTTAGGGGGATATCTGTGTGTGCAGGTGACTATTACTGTGCATAATTATTAGGCAACTTAACAAAAAACAAATATATACCCATTTCAATTCTTTATTATTACCAGTGAAACCAATATAACATCTCAACATTCACAAATATACATTTCTGACATTCAAAAACAAAACAAAAACAAATCAGTGACCAATATAGCCACCTTTCTTTGCAAGGACACTCAAAAGCCTGCCATCCATGGATTCTGTCAGTGTTTTGATCTGTTCACCATCAACATTGCGTGCAGCAGCAACCACAGCCTCCCAGACACTGTTCAGAGAGGTGTACTGTTTTCCCTCCTTGTAAATCTCACATTTGATGATGGACCACAGGTTCTCAATGGGGTTCAGATCAGGTGAACAAGGAGGCCATGTCATTAGATTTCCTTCTTTTATACCCTTTCTTGCCAGCCACACTGTGGAGTACTTGGACGCGTGTGATGGAGCATTGTCCTGCATGAAAATCATGTTTTTCTTGAAGGATGCAGACTTCTTCCTGTACCACTGCTTGAAGAAGGTGTCTTCCAGGAACTGGCAGTAGGACTGGGAGTTGAGCTTGACTCCATCCTCAACCCGAAAAGGCCCCACAAGCTCATCTTTGATACCAGCCCAAACCAGTACTCCACCTCCACCTTGCTGGCGTCTGAGTCGGACTGGAGCTCTCTGCCCTTTACCAATCCAGCCACGGGCCCATCCATCTGGCCCATCAAGACTCACTCTCATTTCATCAGTCCATAAAACCTTAGAAAAATCAGTCTTGAGATATTTCTTGGCCCAGTCTTGACGTTTCAGCTTGTGTGTCTTGTTCAGTGGTGGTCGTCTTTCAGCCTTTCTTACCTTGGCCATGTCTCTGAGTATTGCACACCTTGTGCTTTTGGGCACTCCAGTGATGTTGCAGCTCTGGAATATGGCCAAACTGGTGGCAAGTGGCATCGTGACAGCTGCACGCTTGACTTTTCTCAGTTCATGGGCAGTTATTTTGCGCCTTGGTTTTTCCACACGCTTCTTGCGACCCTGTTGACTATTTTGAATGAAACGCTTGATTGTTCGATGATCACGCTTCAGAAGCTTTGCAATTTTAAGAGTGCTGCATCCCTCTGCAAGATATCTCACTATTTTTGACTTTTCTGAGCCTGTCAAGTCCTTGTTTTGACCCATTTTGCCAAAGGAAAGGAAGTTGCCTAATAATTATGCACACCTGATATAGGGTGTTGATGTCATTAGACCACACCCCTTCTCATTACAGAGATGCACATCACCTAATATGCTTAATTGGTAGTAGGCTTTCAAGCCTATACAGCTTGGAGTAAGACAACATGCATAAAGAGGATGATGTGGTCAAAATACTCATTTGCCTAATAATTCTGCACTCCCTGTATTCTTTAGCCAGTGAGCAGATAAATTGTGAAGTTATTCTGCTATTTTCAAGTCAGCCGGCCAAGTAATAAATAATTTCTACTGTTTACCCAGTGGCTGGGTATTTTGTTATTTATTACTTTGGCACTTCTGGTATCTGGAAAATCCAGGGTATTACAGAGGGAACATATTTTTAGGAGTGCACACAGTTCCACTCTCTGTATACATTATTTTAGTATTTTTATTTTATATTGAAGAACATGCATCTATTTTATTTTTTAATCATGCAGAATAACATCTAAGGTGAGCCTACGCCCCTGAAAGAACATCTGAAATCAAATGCATGTTATTGTAGTTTGAATACAGTCCTGTAATCAGCCATATGATCTTAAAACATTTAGATGTCATATTTTGAACTGTTAACAGTGAATGTTTAGTTATTTTATGTAGGATGTGACACTACAGCACTTAAAGCAGATGTAAAACTGTACAACTTTTTAATTATAGATTAAGTGGTGACCCTCCTTTTAAAGGAAGCTCAGAAGAAAAACTTTTTGAAAATATAAAAAAGGGAGAATTACATTTTGTTAATGCTGTGTGGAATGCAATCAGCAGTTCTGGTAAGTAAAGCAAAGGCATTCTTTTAAAAATGTAATTGAGCTTAACTTGCTTAATTTCCAGAGGAGTGAGTTACAACAATTGGTTCCTTTTTGTAAATTGTTGCATTTTAAAATTAATGAATACTTCACTGTCATCTGATCTTTTGTTTTACAATCTTTGGTGATAAGTATTGACATTTCAAAACAAATTAATTTTATGTGATTGTATTTCTTCCTAGTCCCTCACATTTACTTATCAACATAGAACCACTATCCCAAACATTTTAAAGTTGTTGAAAAGGGGGTCACTAGTTGGCAGTAGCTTGAACCCTGTCCAAGAGGGGACCTTCCTCTAGTCAGGGTAATGGAGTCACACCTAAGGTAACCCCTGCTTACTTCTTGGTAGTTTGGCTCATGCAGTCAGCCTTTTATCAGAGGCAATGTGTAAAGTATTTGTACCCTCACAAACAGTAACACAGTGAAAACACTACACAAGGACTCCACACCAGTTTCGAAAAATAGCAAATATTTATCTGAGTAAAACAAGACCAAAACAACAAAAATCCAACATAAACAAGTCAAGATTTAACTTTTTAAAAGTTTAAGCAAGTCTTAATCCGTAGGAATCAATGGATGTATCTTTTTCGCACAAAGTAATTGTGCTGCGTCAAAAACAAAGACAATGCAGGCCACAGCAAGAGGTAAGGCGACAGAAAAGCAAAGCCATGCTTCGGTTCTTTACAGACCAGGGGAGGTGGTGGGTTGATTCTTTCCTCCTTGGAACCTTGGAAAGCAGGATGTAGAAAGCCAAGTCCAGTCCTTTCACTCACAGGATAGACGCAGCAAGCAGCAGGCCAGCACAGCAAAGCAACAGGTGGAGTGGCAGTTCCTCCTACAGCATCCAGCTCTTGTTTGTGGCAGAATGTCCTCAGTCTGGAAGTGTTCTAACTAAATGGTTTCAGAGGTCCAGTACGTATAGCCATTTCTGTCTTTGAAGTAGACAAACTTCAAAGAAAAATCTTTGTAGTGCTCAAGATCCCCTGCATTTCCCCGACCTGGCCTCAGACATACTTCAGGGGGTAAAAGACTGCTTAATGTGAGGACAGGCACAGCCCTGTTCAGGTGTAAGGGTCAGCTCCTCCCACCATTCTAGCTCAGGAAGACCCATCAGCCTGCAGATATGCTATTAGGATATACAAGGCACACCTCAGCTCCCTCCCTTTGTGTGACTGTCTAAATTGAATGCACAAACAGCCCAACTGTCATCCTGACCCAGTCGTGTATTCAGCAGACAGGCAGAAACACAGAATGTTTAAGCAAGAAAATGCTCACTTTCTAAAAGTGGCTTTTTCAAACTTACAATTCAAAAACTAACTTCACTATAAGATTTTAAATTGTGAATTCAGAGATCCCAAACTCCACATCTCTATCTGCTCCCAATAGGAAATTGAAAATATTTGAAGGCAATCCCCATGTTACCCTATGGGAGAGATAGGCCTTGCTATAGTGAAAAATGAATTTAGCAGTATTTCACTACCAGACACTACACACACAGACACTGCAGTGGCAGGTCTGAGACATTTACAGGGCTACTCATGTGGGTGGCACATTCAGTGCTGCAGGCCTACTAGTCATATTTGACTTACAGGCCATGGGCACACAGAGTGTACTTTATTAGGGACTTCCTAGTAAATCAAATAGGCCAGTCGTGGATAAACCAATCACCACTACAATTTAGACAGGGAGCACTTGCATATTAGCACTGGTCAGCAGTAAAACCAGCAAAAAGGTAATGCAGCATACAGAAAAGGAGGTCAGAAGCAAAAAAGACAGAGAAAATCACGCCAACCAATGGCATGTCTAACACAAGTATACCCAACAAAGAGACAACATACCAGTTGTTGAGCTGGAAATTAAATTATGTGCATTTGTTTAGCCCAACCTAAAGCAACATGTCTTAGTTCCTTATCTAACTTATGATTAACTGTGGTGTCTGTGTTTTGCTTTAAAACTCTCAGTATGCTCAGAAAATGAAATGGTTGCTCAGAACACATGGAAAACAGTGACTCAAGCACTGAACAGTAGACTGGGCTACAAGAATGCTCTCTATAATGGCACTTTGGCTTGCCTTATCAAGAAACTTCAAGTGGTCCAAAACACAGTTTCCAGGCTTGTTCTCAGTCTGTCTCCTAATACCACAGTCACTGCTCACTTACTTAATTATCATTGACTGCCTATCCATAAGCGTTCCCTCCTCAAGATTCTTACTCATACCTAAATAGTACTTTACAATATTAGCCCTTATCTTGTCAGTTGTATACACTTTTATGTTCCTTGGATACAACTATGCTCTGCATCTTACCTGCTCACTTGCCAGTCTTGCATCTGACATGCTAGAGTAGGCGGTTGTTCTTCTTACTATCCGGCTCCAGTTCCTTGAATTAAGCTTGATTTCTCTCTTGGTTCCACTGTGGATCTCTCAGAATTGAGAAAGAACCTTAACACCTGTCTGTTCTAATTAGCTTAGTTTTGAACCTCCAAGCTGTAACTTTGAATCCTGTCAGGATATTCTTACAAGTGAAATGTGTGTATCTGACAGAGACTTCTAGCCGCAGATTCCATACCTTAGAATTATCCCCAGGCATCAAACTTGTTATGGAAATTTTTCTTGAGCAGTATGTCTGCATGCCAGTAGGTGGCGTTGTTCAGTTCTACGTGGTGTCGTCCGCATCAGAAGTGACGTGCATGATGCTTATACAGACGCAACCCCAGCACGCTGATGTTAGTTCTTTTCTTTCTGCACCAGTCAGCACAGATCCTGAGAGAGCTACCTCTAGTCATTTTTTGGCTGACCTTTTTTGACTTGTCAATGTTGTTTCTGAGATCTTCTTCTGGTGTGGCAGGATGTCAACTAGGAAGATCGGCTTCAAGCTTTGCCGCGCCTGTCACTGACATATGTCTGTGACCGACCCGCACCTTGTTTGCCTGGTACCTTGAGTGCGACTACGATGCAAAACACCTGTGTCATCTGCCACGCTATGCACCCCAAGGCTTAAATGGAGGGATTCTTCAAGCTCCTTGCCACTTGACAGGTGATGCCACAGTGGTCTCAATTCTGGTCAAGAGGAAGGTCCTGGTAACAGTCGTGGAGCCCTAGATCCTCTTACCACTCAACGTCATCCACAGTTAAGTGCCACAAGAAAAGTGTAAGTCGAAGAGGTCTTTGTCTTCACGCTGTCCATCGAAGTCATCCAACAAGACGAGAGAGCATCGTCACTTGAGTCCGGGCTCCGCGGGTGGGCCTGCATCTGAGCTGACTCCACGCCTTCCCGAGTTTATGGCAGCCAAAGTGACCCCGCCTGACTTTGGGTGGACTGTTCCTGTTGGTGTGCCTCTGGGTTCGGGGGGGGGGGGGGGCGCTGCCTCTCTGCTGGCAGTTCCATCCACAGCTCCAGTCAGACCCCTTGGATCCACAGATTGATCCGCACTGGCGCTAGTGGTACCACCTCAATCTTCCCTGGCACTGGTCCCGAAAGCAGGCTCTCCCAGCGCCGGTAGCACTGTCCCCATTCTCATCCCTGAGTGTGACACGGAGCCAGAGAGGCATTGTTCAGCTCCGGCACTAGCATCGACTGGAGCCATGCCTTCCAGGGCAGAGCCCAAGCCCTATTCTTATGGGCTTGGACTTGGGAGGATTGGGAAAGGGTCACTGGACCCTGAAGAGTATCAGCCCTTACACCCTAACATGGACTTCTGTGAGGACTTGGTGGATGCCACTGGACTGGGAACCTCTCCAGATACTGGCGTGGTCTTGCCTACTGTGGCTACGGAGGAGGAATCCTCTTTTACTATGGTGGTGAGAAGGGCTGGCGAGGCCCCGGACCGTTGCCTACCCTTAGTGACAGACAAGACTAGTGTCTTGACAGCAATACTTCAACCGGGAGTGACCCCCTCAGAACCACATCTCCCCTTTTAATGAAGCCCTCACTGATGTCCTGCTGAGGACTTGGTCCAAACACTGCACAGGGTCTCCTCTGAACACAACAATTGCCCACTGCCCCACCCCAAAGAACCCCAGTTTCCTTACGTAACACCCTACCCTGGAGAGCTTAGTTGTCCAACCCTCCTCCCTCCATGTAATTCCTGGTGCATTCCCTACTACTACAGCTGATGGGGAATCCAGAAGGCTGAATACTTTTGAACAGAAAAGCCACCAGTGTGGCAATGCGGTTTGTAAACACTGCATGCATTTTGGACTGTTACTCCCACGCACTGTGTGATTTGGATGCACTGCTGTTGCCCATGGTCCCTGAGGAAGAGGGGGACATACTTTCCAAGGCTATTACAGATGGAAGAGATGCAGCCAAAGTTCTCAATACCTTGTGGGCTGTACACGACTTTTTGTATTTGAACATGTACAGCACTCCACTGTCTTTTGGCTACATATGTGCTATAGAAACAACATATACATACCTACATAAGTACATTAAAGTGTAGTTAGCACTGTAAGTTTGGGAATGCTCACAAACTCACATATTTTTGGGGATTTCCAAACTCCAATCCTAGCTTTTTCCACCCTTGAGATGGTTGGAGATAAGAATGGAAACTGATCAACATAAGGTTAGGGATTGGGGGAAGTAGGAGGTAGAATAAAAAGTGTATATTTGCACTGCACATTATGTAGAATTACCGACAGCAGGAACCGGAGCCCAGGAAAGGTGCCACATGACATTCCCACTACTATGTCTGTAAACCTGTGCCTGGTGCAGATTTTCAGACAAACGTACTAGGAAATCTGCACCTGTACCTACATTGACACTATTACAGTTGCAGATTTACTACTTTCTTTTCTAAATTGTCGCTGTCATCTTTCTATCACTGCTGGTTGAGTGCAAGGCAGTATAATAAACAAAAAAGTTAAATACCTTTGGTAACTCTCTTTCTGGTGGAAATTATATCTAAAGGTAAGTAACTCTTTCTTCTGATGGATACTTCTAAATGCATATTTCTCACATTGTGAATAAATACCCAAACAGGACCATGCTAGGTGGGAGGGTCTATGAATGTCTCATTTACTTGTATTGAATTTGGAAATACATTTCTACTAGGCATTTCACTGTCTACTGTGACACCCATCAATGCTGTGCACCTTTCATCTGATTTCAGGCACAAAGAGTTTTGATCACACTAACTAGTTCCCAAAGATATTCTCTGATTACTTCTGGGAACCAGGTTAAAACCAGAGGGGCCTGTATTTTTTACAAAACCCTACATCTGCATCAACTTGGAAATCTTTTTGATGTGTTCAATTTTTCAGGAACTGCTAAAAATGTAAGAAGTGTAACAAACCTAACGGTGACAACAAAGAGGTTCTAAACTAGAAATGCTGCTGCACAAGATGTGCAAAAAACATCTCTAGCACTTTGAAATTCTCTACCCGCCAAACTCAAATGCACTTTTTCGATTCCAAAAGGAAACTGAAAACACGTTTGTTTAAACCATAGACAAAGTTATAAAAGCTAGACATACTGCTATACCCAATCTTTGTAATTGCTTTTAATTCTCCTCACTCCTCAGATTATCAATAATATCCAAGCTAAGCTGCTGTTTGTACTTCCCAGTTCTGGGGTGAGGCATGCTTTTCATGATATGCATGCTCCTTCCTTCCTACTTCCTCTCTGTTGCCATCTCACCGTTCAAGCTTTGCTCTTCTCCACCTATTGGATTGCTGCAAATCAGCCACTGCCCCATCTGGTGTGGGTTAATTTTCTCTGCAACAATGCAAGGGTGGTGGACTCTGAATCCCATGTGTCCTTTATGTCCTTTTGGGAGCCTGAGGGTCGGTGTCCACACCAGCTGTCATGCCCCGGTATCCGGTGCGAATTGGTAAGCTGACATCAGTGACTGTTGTGGTTGACACAGAGTGGAGGAAGAGGGCTGCAGTCAGGCAATTCAGTCTCCTTAGGAAGGAGAAACAGAAGGCAAAAAGTTAAAAAACTGTGTTTGGCAGCAGTTTAGCAAATCTTATCTTAAAGTTGTGAGTATTCTCCTTTTGAGTAGCTCAGTTATATTGCCTCATTATCAAAGCAGCATTAAATAATGAAAACCGTATCAAAGAAGAACCTACAAAAGCACAAGCCATGTAAGATGACATAAGTTTTGCTAACTTATCCTTCTGAAATACAAGAGGTGCTGAAGGATCCGCCTGAAAGAATTACCTCAAGTAACAATACAGTGGAAACCACAAATGAATTAATTTGTGTGAACATATTTTTAACAACATCACTAAAAGTGGCACCAACGGTGAAGATCACAACTCTCTAACATCAGAAAAAGACAAGCAACAATCACTCTACAATTGGTTTGAGTTATTATGAGCATAAGAGCGATTGAATCTAATACAGTTACTGGATAATCACAATTCTTCTGGAACTGCTCCTTCCGACCCTAGATTTTATTTGGTAGCTGCAACCACTATCAGAGCAGAGACGAATATTACAGCTCATGAACTAAAATCATTTATCTGATAGAGACTTATATTTGCAGATTCCTTACCTTAGAATTTCCCCCAGGCATCAGACTGGATCCAGAGACTTCTCTTCGAGCAGTACCCTTGTGCACCATCAGGTGGCCTCGGTTGTCTTCAAGTCCATCTTTTGCGTCGTGGTCCCCGTGATGACATCATGTCAAATATAGATGCTGCCTCGGCACAGTGGCCTCACTTCTTTTCTTTCTGCGCCACGCGCTGATCTGGAGAAGAGCTACCCTGGTCACTTTTTGACTGGCCTCAACACTTTTGTCGAATTTTGTGGTGACTGTTGGTGCGTCTAAGGGTGTCCCCGAAGACCGGGTTTAAGCTTTGCGAGCATTGTCACTGAATGATGTCTGTGACTGTTTCACATCTGGTCTGTTTGTGGTGTCTCAAGTGCAACCACGACCCGAAGTCATGCTCCAAGTACCGGCCCATGCACCCAAAGGCTTTGAGAGAGCTGTCCCTAAAGCTAATGGCGGCCCAGCGCTCGACTCTGCATCGTTCTCAGTCTTGTTCGAGAGGAAGGTCTTGAGACTGGCCGCAGAGTCACCACCACTCGTCATCCTCAAAGTCACTGGGACATTTGGGTAAAAAAAAAAAAAAAGCAGTCAAAGGAGTCCAGGCATTCTTCAACTTCACCCTGTCGCTTGGACGATGAAATGCGGGAAGTGCTTTGACGTTCTAGGCCTCTGGCCGCAGCGCCTACTACTGGGTCTGCTCCGCGCCTCCCCAAATTTCCTAAAGCCAGAGCGACCCCTGCCCAACTAAAAGAATTTGATGCGGCCATGCTCCTCATTTTTGGGCAGTCCGACACCCCCCTGTGGCACCTTCGGGGCATGAGGGGCCTTTCGAGTTCTGTGCCAGCAGCTCCAGCTCCAACAGCTCCGGCCACCAAGAGCCCCTCTAGATCCGCATCCGGATCTGCCCTGGCCACACCACTGAGACCTTGCCCGGCACTGGCGATGTCATCAACGCTCCTGATGTCGGATGGGCCCACAATTGATGTCGACCCGATCCTGATCCTCAACTGCGCGGAGCCGGAACAGCGTCGGCCGACGCCGCTTCCGACTTCGATGGGACCTAGCCGTCCCATGTTGGATTCAGACCCTTTTTTTCTGCCACAGATCCCAGAGGTGGCCCGTGGGATTGTCTTTCAGGCTGTTGCCGACGGGAGAGACATGGCCAAGTTCAGCATTCGAAATGGCCTAGACACGTCCGACTCGCCAGGTAGATCGGTTGCATCAACAGTGGCATTGCGACGCCACACCTGGTTGAGAACTTCTGGTTTTTCTGGGGATGTCCAGCAGACCCTCATGGACATGCCCTTTGATGGCTCATCTCTTCAGAGATAAGGTGGACTCTGCACTGGAGAGATTTAAGGACTCCCAGGATACGGCTCGATCCCTTGGACTTTCCACTGCCCCTCGTCCACAACAGTCTGCCTTGTGCCCCTTTCGTGGCCACGGGAGGGCCTCCCTGCCACATCCTTTCCCCAGTCACCATGCCACGCATGCTGCCCAGCCTCTGCGTGGCCGGGGACGCAGAATCTCAAGGGCTCGTGGGACAGGGAACCAGATGTTTGCCCAGTCCATCCTGCGCCCACTGCAGCCTCCACACCTTTGTAGTCCATTCCCCCACCTCTGCCCAGTTGACGGCAGAATATGCCATCACCTGCGCCACTGGGAATCCATCATGACGGACATGTGGGTTTTAAAGATCGTCCGAAGGGGCTACTCCCTCTCCTTTGAGACTTACCCTCCTGCCATGCCTCGATCTTTTGACCAAGTACCAGAGGATCACTTGGCACTTCTCCGCGATGAAGTTGCGGCTCGCTTGGCCAAGGGGGCGATAGAGATAGTTTTTGCGCCAGAAGTAGGCTGTTTGTTAGTCCCACTACTTTATGATGCCCAAAAAGGACAACGGCATACGTCCTATCCTTGACCTCATGACACTCAATCACCTCCTCAGGAAGGAGAAGTTCAAAATGCTCACCTTGGCTCAGGTCCTTTCTGCCTTGGACCCGTGAGACTAGATGGCGGTGTTGGATTTGCAAGACGCCTATTTTCATTTCCCTGTCTTGCCTGCCCACAGATGTTACCTACGATGCATGGTAGGTCACGAGCACTTTCAGGTTTCCGTATTCCCCTTCGGCCTTACCAGGCCCCTCGGGTGTCCACAAAAGTGGTGGCGGTGTTTGCAGTTCATCTGTGCAGTTTGGGGATTTCAGTCTTCCACTACCTCGACGACTGACAATTAAAGGCAGCTATGCCCCAGAAAGTTGTCTCCCACCTTCAGACTACGGTGAACTTCCTGCACATGCTTTGGTTCACTTTGAACATGCCGAAGTCACACCTGACCCCCCTCTCAGATTCTCCCTTTCATCAAAGCTGTTCTGGACACAGTGCAGTTTCAGGCCTATCCTCCTGATCAGTGAGTCTGGGATATTCAGGCTTTGATTCTGATGTTTCAGCCTCTATCCTGGGTTTTGGTGAGAATAACTCTGAGACTGCTGGGCCCCATGGCCTCCTGCATCCTGCTAGTGACACATGCCAGATGGCATATGTGGGCTCTGCAATGGGACCTGAAGTTCCAGTGGGTGCAGCATCAGGGGAATCTCTCTGACATGGTTCACATCTCGGAGGGAACTGCAAAAGATCTGCAATGGTGTTTTTTAATCCGGATTGGGTCAAGGCAGATCCCTCTCCCTTCCTCAACCAGAATTTACGATAGTGACAGACGCATTACTTCTGGGATGGGGCGGCCACATGGGAGAGGGGGAGATCAGAAGCCTCTGGTCTCCGGCGGAGTCAAACTTCACATCAATCTGCTAGAGCTCTGGGCAATCAAACTTGCATTGAAAGCATTCCTTCCCTCTATCAAAGGGAAAGTGGTGCAGCTGCTCATGGACAACACCATCGCCATGTGGTACCGCAACAAACAGGGCGGTGTGGGGTCCTGAGCCCTTTGTCAAGAGGCGCTGTATCTCTGGACATGGCTGGCACATCAGGGCATTTCTCTGGTGGTTCAAAATCTGGCAAGCTCTCTGAACGCCAGAGCAGATGAGCTCAGCCGTCGATGCATAGGCCATCCAGAGGTGGCGCATGTCCTCTTTCAACAATTGGGAGAACCTTGGTTAGATCTGTTCCCCTCTGCAGAGAACATGCAATGTTGGCAGTTTTGCACGTTGGAGTTTCGAATGCAGTTATCGCTCGGTGACGCTTTTCGTCTTGAGTGGAGCTCAGTCCTCCTGTACGCCTTTCCGCCAATACCACTTCTTACCAGAGTTCTAAAGAAGATCAAGAACAACTGGGCCTGAGTCATTCTTGTGGCTCCAGACTGGGCATGAAGAGTATGGTATCCAGAGCTATTGAGCATGGCCACAGATCCTCTGACCAGACTGCCCCTTTGGGAGGATCTTCTGTCGCAGCAGCAGGGGACGAATCTTCGCCCGTGGGGTCGACCAACGCCAACTGACGTAGTGCAGAGGTACTGCTCAAAGAAAAATCTCTGAATCCAGACTGACGCCTGAGAGAATTCAAGGGTAAGGAATCTGCAACTAGAATATGTCTCTACCAGATATATTGTTACCGAAGTTAAGTAACTTGTACATTCATTTTGAATGTAGCATTTTGTGTGATGATTTGCTAAAACTAAAATCATCTTCTTTAAGACCAGAACATTTTATTGGTAGTGATCACATAAAGAACAGTAACAATTTTGAAACTACTATATTTGACTTATACCATATGTATAAGTTGGAAGGAAGCCATGATATTTTAAATCAACAGAATATCCTGACATTAATGAACTACTTCCCTGAAGTGAAAAATCTAAACTCTTGTAGTAAAACCAGTGTAAGTCATTTCAGAGCAACAACCCAGATGTGGAAGTCACATAGATAAGTTTGCCAACCTACACTATCCAGGTCAAATCTGTGCAACATGGGCTAATTTGGCAGTGTAGAGTATTGTAGTGTCCATGGTAGCTGAATCAAAATATATGCATATATTGAGAATATTAGAATTCTTCAGGACAGTCCAAAGGCAATTTTGTATCTAGAAGATATTTATTGTGTTGATTGCAACCTATAGAAGCACCAAAATAAGGCTGACAAAATAATTACTACTGTGGCCCAGAATGGTTATAAGATCAACTTTAAAAAGTGCAACATTGCCTTTCTAAATGCCATATTTGTAGTATAGGAAGTATTTAGTGATAGTAAGCAACTGCCACACAACTTTCTAGAGATAATTTTGGAAAAAATATGCAAGTTATACAATACTTATAATGGGTGACTTCAATGAGAATTTACTATTTCCATATTCTGTGGGATTAGCATTAGATGACTCTCCAGACGTGCTTAATAAAATTGACCCTCTCCAGATAATGGTTCCAACTATAAAGATGGCAGTAGATAGCAGTCATATTTTAAAAATTATTCACTAAAAAACCCACTAATATTTTTCACAAATTACAACCTCTTATGGGGATTTTGAATTTTCGAAGAGTGTATCTACTATAGTATGGAGAAGGAGATAAGCCTCAATATGACTCGGCCGTGCCCACCTTTTCAGAAAAAGATTGGAGGGATGCCCACACTACCTTTTTGTGTAGTCTCCAAAATGACATGTTAGAAACCATGTTTTTCCAGACAAGGACCAGTATATTGAGAATGGTAATTAAAGTTGTTTCCAGACTTCAGGCTAAACTTTTATGTTAAATAATGAGGCATAGACTATTTCGATGAATTATAAATAAGATTTGTATTTAATGGTGGAATAGAGATTCACTCCAGTCCAAAACATTCTCACTGCCACCAGAACCGACATTATCAAGCAGATACATACTGCACCAAGGGAAAATGAATTCAGTGGTTTCACCAATATTATCCTTATAACCAGCTTATAAAGTGAGCATTCCCAATGTCCAAGCCTTCCATGTTTTTAGGGTCAAACAAGCAGCGATGCAAGCAAGTTTAAGTTTGTGCCTGCACTCAGGGAGCAGGAGTTTTTTTGCAGTATCAGCAAATGATACAAAATTCTCTACATATCTTAACCTTACACTGTTGTAATATGATACTTTATACCGACGGCTCTGCGCAACCTGGAGTGGGCACAAAGAAGAATCATTTTCCTATATTTGCATCTGTTGAGACAATTTTCGAAGATGAGGAAACTCAGCCTTACAGATTTGCACCCAAAACTAGGTCATTCGGCCATTCAGATTGCAAATATCCAAGCCCTTGCGAGCCCTCCAAAAGGCCGATCCTTTAGAGCCAATAGTGAGTGTATCAAATGCAACTTTTTGGATGAAAGGGTATAATGTGGCCCTTCCACACTAGCGTTTGGACGGATTCAAATATTTATTTAAATTTCAGTTGAGGCTATAGCAGCTTTGAGAAAAGATACTGGCCTACCAGACAAGCAATCATTAGCACATGTGCAGTACACAATGATACTAAAGAGTGAACAGCTCTACTCTAAAGAACACGGCGTAGTAGATGTGGCTATTTGAACAGCAGTGCAGACCTGCAAGGTTGCGGCTGCTGCTCAATCTCAATCTAAGCCCGATGTACAGATCATGATGAAAATAAAAGGGACATTGAAAGAGAAATACAGTTACTGTAGATTTCCTGGCTATGCATTTGTATGAGATGAATTTAGATAAAGTACCAGTGGTAACCATCCATGACATCAGGGTCTGGCAACTACCAACTGACCTATTAAAAGCAGCTTCTCATGCATGACCCTTGTCCCAGGTATAGCAAGGCATCAAACCCATACATTCCAAAAATATTAGAAAATATGTTTGAGATTACAACATCTGTCATCTTATAAAACCTTGTCACAGTTACTAGGCTCACTCCCATGGTCTCCAAAATCTAAAGAGACCATTACAATTTTCCCATTTCCATTACATTTTGACACGCAAATATTACATGATGACATTAATCTAACTGTTTTCCTTCTAACTGTAGCACTTGATATCAAAAGATGTGACTCTATTAATATAATGTTTTGGGCAGAGCCTTACAACATACAATCCTAAAAAGGCTACAAAACATTTTAGAAAACAAGATGCTAAAACTAATATAGAAGTGTTAACAGTTATGAATAATAATTTCATTGATATGTCAAAAATAAATTGTGTGCCTCAAATTACATATTCTGCTTTCCAAATTCTGATGGATGATTTATCATCCCTTAGACAGAAACAGATTCAAACAAGTTCACTTACCCAACGTCAGTGGGAATTACAGGCACTTATAGGTCTATTCACAAACTGAACTTTGTTGCACATGCCACAGATGCTATTCAGAAACATACGTGGATAGTTCTGTGCTTCCGCCTCTCATATCTTTTTTTATGTGGCGATCTCCAAACACATTCTCACATGTCATTGTAGTGATTGTGGGAGGGACAGGGAGGAGTGGCTAGAAAAACGGGAATACTTACTCCTAAATGGGAGGGATTAGGACCAAGGAGGGAGTTAAAGGCGGTGTATAAAGGGGTTTAGGGAGAGATCAAAATCCACCCACGAAAAAGAAAGCCCTTTGCTATTCTTAGAGTCCACTTCTAAAGTTACTACAGCCAAAAGGTCTAAAACAGAAGTAAAGGTACTCCAGCGCAGCCTTGAAGTATCCCCAGCACTGTACATGGCAATTCACAGGTACTGCAATACCCTTGTAGAAAGTAATGAAGGCACCAAATAGCAATATTTTGAAAACTATAGGAACAATGTTATGTGAGATGCAGTATTTTTAAGCAAATATTGTTGTAAGATCCAGTTTTTTTCTTTAAAGCAAATCCTGTTTGATTGCAAAACATGACTTACAACACTTGCAGCACACCTAGTAAGCAAGAAGTGATTGTTCGTGAACCACATGTCAACACTAACCAGTCATTTCCAGGCTAACCACATAAGAAATGAACACACCAAACAGCTTTTTCTGTCTTCACTATCGGTGAATATGTCAGCTGTTTTGCCATTCTTTTTAAGGAATAATTATCTGAGGAGGAGAGAAGGCATTTACAGGCAAATTATCACCATCTTCTTTGGGGTGTCCAGGGAAGCAGTCATTGCTAGATGCCATTTCTCACCTCAAGTGGTCCTTTACATAGTAGCAGACTAGGACCAGAAGTTTAATTCATCTACAGCTTGTTCTTAGGTTATCCTTGGTCATGTCAGAATACTTGCTGCACTTCTTTTCCTGGCCACTCGATCTTTTCAGGGGATCAACTTTAACCACATATGCACCTCAAGGGGAAGCCAGTCTTGATCCTTGCCACAAGTACTGAGATGCATCAACAGAAGTGCTCACCGCTCTTGATCGCCATACTGCAGTCACTGGTGAAAAGGTGAAGGGTGTAAATGGAATTTTATGCCTTTGGCCTCTCCCCTCATGTAGTATGTGCCTCTGACTGCACCCATGTGGTACTTAGTCACCTCACCACACAGCACACTTTTTGTGCACCTGACACCATTTGGCACTCTATCAACATGCAAGCTGCCTGTACTGTCGGTGGCTGCTTCACTGATGTTGCTTGGTTGCTGAGGATTTCGGTGATACGTGGGCCATGGTTAAGTATGAACATCTTACACTAGAGCTACATGAGCACCTGGGGTGGCATCTGAAACATACTCATCAATTACTAGAGCACAATATAAACACATTACCCTTGCACAGACTGCATGCTTGTTGACATGACATATTACTTTTACAACCAAACTTCCTCTTAAGAAATATCATGACTTTTTTGCAGGTGGTGCAGGTCATGCTCTCTTTCTGCATCCTCCTCACATTCTACAATGTCCAACAACACTACTTCAACAGTAGTACAGTAGGGTACACATGCATACATGAGTCATTACTGAAGATACCTCTGGGTGCTTTAGTCGTAATTCAAAAATCTTGAATGTAAAGGGGTGATGCAGCTGTACCCATCAGAAGGTTTGTGCAACATGGTTGTAGCATGTTCTGTGTTGCACATCAATATGCAGTTAGAGTAACATATAGATCTTGACCCTGATCTACTCCGACATACAAGTACCCTGGTAGAGTGCAGAATAAGGGTCAAGGTATACTGCTGGGGGATCAATCAGTAAACTCTTAAGTTTTTTTGAGTTGATAGTTTTGTTGCTGCATTGATGTGGTTGGATAGTCACTTGTCAATGATGGATGAAGGATTAAACACTGTGGAAATATCCCACCCTGAGAAAACCCAGTTTAATTTGCATAATTTGAGCAAAAAACATGCTATGCTGTAGTTAAAAAGAAATTGCCACTTCATTTCCTAAAACATACAAACACTTTTCGTTAACACAAAGTGCACATTTTCCCATAGCACATATTTTAGAACACACACCAAGAACCTTAGTTTTGACACACAAATTACATACACAAACCGTCCCTGTTAACAATTTGCAGATCCTCTCATTTGCTTGGTTTCTTTACATGCGGGGGTCTCCCTCCTGCAGATGGAGGTATTTTTATTTTCACATTTTCTGATGTGTTTTTATTATTTACACACCTCAATTGAAGTTTACAATCACTTTTTTCTTTACTTCTCAGTGTTTTATATATAAACACCTGTACAAGTTTCATACATTGATGTATTTCTTGTTTTAATGAACGTGCTGACTAATGCAGTGTATGTCATGAAAATGAACTGTTTACGTATTTTGAAGATGCTTTCAAAATCATAATGACATTTTTACGAAACACTTGAAGATATACTTTGAAGGTAAGCAAAGAATAGAACATAAATAATGCTTTCCCTTGTAGTAACATCCGCATGAGGCATTGAATACAGATGAAAGGCACATTTAAAAAAAAAAAAAAGGTTTTCTTTTTAGGTCGAGCCTCGATAGCACGCATGCGCTGTCTGGAAAACCTGTTGGTAAGGATATGGGCATTTTGGTCCTGCCTGCCTGCCCGGCACTTCCTATAGGTTGAAGGCAGTGTTGCTCTTGTTGTGCTGCCTTCTAAGTGGTTTGGCAGCTGATGCGCCACTTCCTGTATTCAGCTGAGGAGCACCGGCCAAGTACAGTTTACTTACGCCTCACATGTTTTTATGTTGTTTGGACAGACTATTTTTCTTTGTTTCTTGCCTCTCTTGTTTGTCAGAAAGCACTCATGTTCATGTGCGTGGTTTGTTTTCCACGTTTGCCTATCACTTGTTCCTTACTTTACATGGTCAGTAATAACTAGTAGTTGTTTTGTACCTTTGTTTTGTACTTTTTTTGTCCCTATATAAAATATGAAATCGACAGAGGAATGATACCTCAGGCTCTCCCGGCACAGCAGGAGAGCTGATACTACAATATTCACTGCACTCTAGAAACCTCGACCCGTAATGCTGTGCAAGCATTCATTTTACAACACATTGGTGCCCATAACTCAGCCTGCGGTGGTCCTAGGGCAATGGGACCACACCCAAAACACTTTGAATGATGTGCTCTTGCTGTTCAGGCAATCTTGTAAGTCACACAAGGTGAGAGGGGGCCCAAATATCATAACCTCTTCCACCACTCAATGCATCTTTAAATTCTCTCATAGCTGAAACCTTTGTTTATACAGCTGAGAGGAGTTTGTGTAGTAAGGGCCTTGTTAATATTCTGACAATTCTGCCTGGCCTGTAGATGTGTAATACACTATGCTACGCTACGCACTCCCGATATTGCTCCTGATATTGAAAGAATAACAGTTTCAAGGTTCTACTGACTTAGTTGGTTCAACTGGGATATCTAGCCACCACCAGCGGTACTGCACCTTCTGCTAATGAACGAATACACTTTATTTCTGATATAAGTTAAATGTATTTACGGAAACTCAGCCCATATTGCTTTGCAGGCATTTGTTTTACAACACATTTGTGCCCATAGCTCAGCCTGCGGTGGTCCTAGGGCAATGGGACCACACCCAAAACACTTTGAATGATGTGCTCTTGCTGTTCAGGCAATCTTGTAAGTCACACAAGGTGAGAGGGGGCCCAAATATCATAACCTCTTCCACCACTCAATGCATCTTTAAATTCTCTCATAGCTGAAACTTTTGTTTCTACAGCTGAGAGGAGTTTGTGTAGTAAGGGCCTTGTTAATATTCTGACAATTCTGCCTGGCCTGTAGATGTGTAATACACTATGCTACGCTACGCACTCCCGATATTGCTCCTGATATTGAAAGAATAACAGTTTCAACGTTCTACTGACTTAGTTGGTTCAACTGGGATATCTAGCCACCACCAGCGGTACTGCACCTTCTGCTAATGAACGAATACACTTTATTTCTGGTATAGGTTAAATGTATTTATGGAAACTCAGCCCATATTGCTTTGCAGGCATTTGTTTTACAACACATTTGTGCCCATAGCTCAGCCTATGGTGGTCCTAGGGCAAAGGGACCACCCCCAACACATTTAGAATAATGTGCTCTTTCTGTTCAGGCAATCGTGTGGGTCACACTAGGTGAGGAGGGCCCAAATATCATAACTTCGTCCACCACTCAATGCATCTTTTCTGCAGCTGAGAGGATTTTGTGTTATATGGGCCTTGTTAGTATTCTGACAATTCTGCGTGGCCTGTAGATGTGTAATGCGCATCATTCTGGCAGCATTCCGATATAAACAAAATAATTGCTCCAAGGCACTACTGATTTCATTGGCTCGACAGGGACATCTAGCTATCACCAGTGGTAATGCACCTTCTGCTAATGGGACATCTAGCTACCACCGTGGGACAGCACCTTCTTCTAATGAATGAACTCACTTTATTTCAGATAAAGGTTTCATTAATTCATGGAAACTCAGGCCATAATGCTTTGCAGGCATTCAGTTTACAACACCTTTGTGCCCATAACTCAGCCTGTGGTGGTCCTAGGGCAATGGAACCACCCCCAAAACATTAAAATTATGTGTTCCTTCTGTACAGGCAATCTTTTGGGTCACTCTAGGTGAGAGGGGGCCCAAATATCATAACCTCTTCCGCCACTCAGTGCATCTTTAAATTCTCTCATAGGGTATCACTCTTCATCAGCCAGGCTAGCTTGAATCCAGTGGCACAGTGAGCATGTTTCTTCCAAATGCTATTTTTACTGTGGTGTTCTGAAAGGGCTGTTCAGACCATTACAGTCTAATGCCAATTGTATAAAGGAATGCACAAACACAGTTTATTTCTGATAAAGGCTTAATGTGCTGCATGGATAAATATTTATAAAGTCCCAAATGCGACGTTCTCATTATCATTTACAACACCAACAGCTTTAACTCTTGCTAATGCGTGACCGATTACATTGCAAATGCTTGTTTTATTTTTCAAATGGTTTTCAGTGAGTGGGCTAAGGATAGATTAGTGAATATTTAACAAAACAAACATTATTTTTGGAGTTTGTCTTACTACTCCACCTATGTAGTACTGACAATGAGATTGGGTGAGAGTGTGCTGCCTTGTGAGTGGTTGAGTTGGTGATGGTTGAGGAGTTGGAGTTGGTGCAAGTGGTTGTGATTGTGATGGCAGGTGGTGTATCCCTCTAAGATTGAAGTGCCTTCTTAGAACCTTGTGCATGTGTTGGCCGTGAAGAGTTACATTTTCATGTTTTGCTTATTGCCTCTATCCTCTTTGTGGTCAAGGCATGTTGCTTCTCAAACTTCAAAGATGTTTCTGGTGCCCTGTTCTTGATAACATTTTGCAACATTATCTAAGGCACAGGTGTGCCTGTCCATCAATGAGGAGAATCCTCTGAGAGAGACATCTACCTCATGGAGAATCCTTTAAGGGAGACAGCTATTCCATGGAGAATACCCCCCATTGCATGAAAGCCCTTCCATGCATTAGACTGTTGGGAAAAAAGGATCCTCCCAGAGAATAGGATTAGGCCATGCCAAGTGCACCACACTGGAAGGACAGTCGCCTGACATGGCTCCCACGCTTACTATCATGAAGAGGGGTGCCATGTGGATGGTTGTGGGGTAGAATGATGAATGGGGGCTGTCCATTACTCACCAGGTGAGTGAGAGAATGCCAAAGAAGTCCTTTAATGGGAAGAGTGTGTAGGAGATTGTACAGAGGTACCCATTAGGTTAGGGCTGTGTGGAGCAGAGTCTTGCATAGATGGTTTAGCTAAAGACTGCAGACTAGCAATCCTTAGAGTTGATTTTGGAGGAAGACTGCTGCTCATATCACAGGACCTACGTCAGATCAAGGATTTCAGGAGCGGAAAGTCCCAGGTCTCAGCTGTCTTATGGTTGACCCCTTCTAGTAACCACAACGCCAGGACTCACCTAAGCACAAGGTGACCTCAGAAGGAGCCTCCAATGGAAGAAAACGCCAGAGGGCAAAAACATGGCAAAGTGGCAGCAGGGCTCCAGATAATAGTTGAGAAGGCTGTTCTTAGGAGCACAGGGCTATCCCTTCAGGAATGCAGCGGTAGCTGGAAAATAAGACAACAGGAAGATGCAAACTAACTAAGACTGGGAACTAAAGTAGAGTCAGGAACAATGAACATTACAACTGGATAACGCGGAGTGTTGCAACACAATTAATAGTGGAACTGTCTTCCTTATATACCTTAAAAATATGAAATACCAGACTTGCCATTTTGGGTTGGCAATAATTTCATCAGAATAAACTAGGTAGCGGTTATTTTGGAACAGGTTTCATACCTTTACCGCTGTTCCTTACCAAGGAGCTCTGGGAGAAAGAAGTCACTCCAAAATAGAAGTTCAGAGACTGTCTCCCACTAGAGAACCCCCACAAGGAGAGGAACAAGAAGGAAGACGACTACACAGTTGCAACTGGGGCCGCAAGGTAAGATTATGTATGCAGCACAGTGGCCCACCGGCATCTCCCTCACACCCCCTACGAGAAACAAGCCTCACGCCCTGCTACCCTGAGAAAACCTCAGCGCCGAAATCAGGCAGTAAGCAGGTAGTGGCTCCACAGCCCACCTATGAAGTGAACTTCTTGGAAAAGTTCTGTGTAGGGGCAACAATGTCCTCTTCCTTCTCATCTAACCATCTCCTGCTCCTCCTCATCTTCTTCTTGAGAATTACTGGACACAGAGATAGTTGCTTGGAGAAGGATTGGATTCTCTTCTTCTAAGATTGCCCACTTGCCTCCACTTGTAGATGTTCCTGCATCATCGTCCTGCACAATGTGCTCAATACCAATAAGAAGATGTCAACAATTGAAATACATCAATTACAGGTTTGTGCCTAAAGTTCAACACAATAGGTTAACTGACATTGTTCTAAAAAATATAATAAAGTTAGTACCACATTAACATAAAGGATATGTTAAGAGTTGATGCATGCATGGAATTATTATATCACAACAAAATCAACTCACTAGCAAAAGACATGGCTATTCAGTTTGTAGATGACCTCTGTGATGTCAGCTGCTGTACAAAGATCCCTGTGGTTTGTGTTGCCAAGGTATCGCTTGACCCAGCAGCAATAGAGAGAAAAATTATATTCAGTGATAATTGACAAACCATGAAACTGATCTTGACTACAGATGCTGACATATTAAGAATAAATACATGAAAGAACACAATCAACACTAATAAAAATGCTTTTAACTTTTTATGTAAAATAAACAGCGTAAATATAGGTTAATAAAATGAATAACAATGAGGCGTAGAGGTAAAAATCAAAGTTTCCTTGACTTACCTGACTGACAGATGGTAGAGGGCCTAATTGCTGCTGCCAGGATGTCAACTGATGTATTGGTGCTGATGTTTGTAAGGTAAACATTGAGGGTTGTTGTATGATAGGAGCGGACAAGAGAGAGGCATCTACAAAGTAGTCAAACATTGTAAATCATATATTATGATATTTTGATTTCATTTGGTTTTGAGACCCACAAATATTTTTCAACATATCTTGTAGTGCTTCCCTTACAATGCCAAGTCTACAATGAATTCTATGAGACACAATATAACCTAATCATTAATTGTACTGCATATTAAACAGGGTGCACATAGGGATGTGTGACAATATACTTACATCTACACTTTCAGTTACAAATAAAGAGATTTGCCAGTCTCAAATCCAAAAGAGCAGACATTTAATATACCAGTCTCTACCATTCTTGTTAGCTGTGGAGGCAGACTTTCTTTTGGTGCATTTTTGTAGCAGATGTAGATGCTGTGGCAGGTGGTGAATGGAAAAACAACAAAGAGCCTTAAAAATGCAAAAATAAAGTGCATGTGTATATAATGGTTTAGCAGTATACATGTTGAAGTCAGATTTGACTACAGTTATGTCATTAAACGCATGTTGTAAAATATAGTTTAACAAACCATGTTAAAGAAATCCACTGTAGTGTAGTAGTGGCTTGAGTAGCATAAGAACCTACCTGTGTGTAGTTGGTTTGTGTTGCAAGACCTGATACACTTGGCACACCTGCAGCAGCTGAAGCAAACAATCTACTACTGTTTGAAAAGAGTACAAATAAAAGAAATGTAATCAAAACATTTAGGTGTTTGAGAGGGGTATGCATGTTATGTTAGCCTAACAATGTAGGATAGATATGGATATTGAACTGTATGTTTTCTATTGAGATAGACAGTTTTATAATCTTACCTGGCACCACATTAGTGCCATCAGAAAGTGGCAGCCTATATAGCAGGTTAGGGGGCATTGCGGGAGGACAGCCTTTTCGGGGTGAGGGGGCGGTAGACGGAGGCAGAATACTGGTGCCCCTCTAAGAAGAATTTGTGCCAGGTAAATCCTGAATAACCTCTTAACCCCCCCTCCTCTTACCTTGTAAATTCTTATTAATATCCCCCTTTGTGTGTTCTCGTCCCCCAATGCATTGAGACTGAAACCTGTTCCAATAAGGCTACCTTCTGTGTTCCCCTCGAGAGTGAATAGGAATAAAATAACCCATGGAGTTGGTTTTAGTGTTTTATTTACATTTAACTTCAAGAGGACATTTTTATCAGGAAACCTTCTTTAGTCCTTACAGTTGTACATTGTGTCAAAACATGTGTGCATACAAAGATGTTTTCTTCACATTCTTTTTTTAATCCTAGGCTGAACACCCTCACATTACGTGGTTGGTTCATGGCACAGTTCCAGGGCCCATTACTTTCTTTCCTTTCAAATAGTGTTTAAGAAATAACTCTTTAGCATGATGTGAACAGATCCTTGGCATATATCTATTACATACCGGGGATGTACCCTAAACTTACCATTGCATGCTCAAAGGTGGCTGACTTCTTATTAGCAGACCTTCAAGTTGTAATCCTTTGGTCCATTCATTGATCTGCAGTTCCATTCCCATTCCTAGTCAATATGAACCAGGTCTGGCCTGTCAACTCTTTCTCCATTTAGAGTTTCATTCACTCACAAATAATAGAAGTTATGTTCTAAGACTGAATTTCCACTGCAATGCTGGAGATACCATCCTGGAGTGGTTTATCTTTTAAAAGTACAAATTCCAGTAAATGTTGTGGGATATCACTTTACATTGCTCCTCCCCAAACTTTGTGTTTCCCCATTTTTGCCTAACAGTACCCTTCAAAGAATGCCCTTTGATACATTTGACAAAAGCAGTTTTCACAGGCTAAGATTTTGTTTTAACATGGGCCTTAAGTTTTTGATCTGAAGATGCCCCAATCTGCAGATGAAGTTAATTTGCTGAATGTTTAGTATCCAGTGACATTTGGGCAGTTTCTGTCTGCTGCGAGCCTTGCTTCAAACACTACACGTATGATGTCCACACCTATAGAAATTCCCCCTTATCCCAATGTTCTATTATCACTTGCCTGTGAAGCTATTCTTTCCTTTGTTCAGTGGAGTGAGACGTGAAAGGCAACATATAAATCTATTAGAATATGCATATAAAGTCGTGAGCAGGTGATAAATTATGACAAAATGTAAAGAAGGACAATTAATCTAATGCCCTGTAACTACAATCAATAAATAGATTTGTAGAGCGCTTTTTGTCACCCATGAGGTATCCAGAAGCTGGCAGGGTCCAGTATATTAACTAAATAGCCAGGTCATCAGGGACTTTATGAGCTCAGAAAGAGATCGGGGGTCCGGAGATGAAAGGGTAGCTCATTCCACGACTTCGCTGCTAGGGAGAAGAAGGTTTGACCTCTGCATCTGCTATGTTGGATGAGGGGTGAGGACCGGAGAAAAGGAAGCAGAGCAGAGGTGATGGAAATTCAGGCAGTGGTTTAAGTAGGTGGGTCCACAGTTGTGTAGGGCCTTTTTAGCGTTCCTGAGGAGTTTGAATTAGCATCTTTTCCGTATGGGGAGCCAGAGGAGTTCCTGCGGTAGGAGGTGATGTGGGTTTGTCTAGGGAGAGTCAGGACACGTCTGGCTGTGGCGTTGTGTGGTCTGTAGTCATTGGAGAGGGTGAGCTGCGATCCCTGCAGAGAGAGATTTGCCGTAGTCCAGTTGGCTGGAGATGAGGACCTGGGTGATAGTGCATCTTGAGCTTTGGGGTAGCCATTTGAATGTCTTACAGAGATGAGGAAGCAGGAGGGGGAGGAGAGGGACTTGGCTTGAGTCGTCATGGTTAGCCTGTTGTCCAGAATGATGCCTATGTTCCTATCATGGTCAGTGGTGGTATGAGTAGGTCCGAGTTCTGAGAACCACCAGGATGCACCCCAAGGGGAGCTTTTGTTTCTGAAGATAACTACCTCTGTTTTGCCTGTGTTGAGCTCAGGAGGTTGTCCTCAATCTAGTTGGATATGTCTGTTTTGTAATTGTGGAAGTTGGTCTTGGTGTTGTCTTCGAAGAGGGAGAGAATGAGTTGTGAGTCGTCGGATATGATGTTGAGTCGGTGAGATTTGACGATACAGGCCAGAGATGTCCTAATAGTGTTGAAGAGGGTGGGGCCTAGCGAGGACCCTTGGTGTACTCCACAGATGACTTGCTTGGGTTCGGAGTTGAAGGGGGGAAGGAGGCCTTTTGCGTTCTTCTGGTGAGGAAAGGGGCAGTCCATCTGAGAGCCTCTTCTTGGATGCCTATGTTGTACAGCCATGTGATGAGTGTGTGGTGGGAAACCATATTGAAGGCTGCCAAGAGGTCTAGGAGTATAGGAGCCACAGTCTCTCCTTGGTCGAATAGGGCTCAGAAGTTGTCTACAGCTGTAATGAGGGCAGTCTCAGTGCTGAGGGTGCTGCAGAATCCGGATTGGGGAGTTAAGCAGGAGGTTCTATTCCAGATGTTAGGAGAGTTGTTGGTTCATGGCTTTTTCTAATGCTTTGGCCGGGAACAGGAGCAGTAGTTGTTAAGTTTCGTGGGGTCTGCCGATGGTTTCTTTAGTAGGGCGTTGACGTCTGTGTGTTTCCATTCCTCGAGGAAGGTGGCTATGAGTTGAGGTGTGGGACAAGGTGGTGAGTGAGTGGCTGACTCAGGCATCGTCTAGGTTGAAGATGTAGTGAGGACATGGGTCGGTTGAGTCCCCTGAGTGGACTGAATTCATAATGAAGGTGGTGACGGAGGCAGCTTTTGTCTACTTGCTTTCAACTTGCATCTAACAAGGGCATATCATTTGTTATAGAAAAAGAATCTTTTGTGCAACCCATACTATGGGGGTTATTCTAACTTTGGAGGAGGTGTTAATCCGTCCCAAAAGTGACGGAAAAGTGACGGATTTACCACCAGCCGTATTACGAGTCCATTATATCCTATGGAACTCGTAATACGGCTGGTGGTATATCCGTCACTTTACCGTCACTTTTGGGACGGATTAACACTCCTCCAAAGTTAGAATAACCCCCTATGTCTTTTGTTAGTCCTAATTTCTTGGATTTTGCTGCTGCAAATAGGAAATTGAGCCTGTCTTTGTTATTACTTTTCGCTTCATTGTTTTCTGTAAATAAACAGGTTGGTTCTCTTGAATTTATCTGTGGAACCCCTTAACTGTCACTGCCTTTTATGTTTTTTCGTTTCATGACTGATTGTAATATAATCAATTACTTATCCACAGTAGATGGAAGAGAATCAATTCCAGCACTCAGTAATTAAGAAAGTTGACAAGGATTTTATTGGATTTTGATGCATCTTTCTTAGATGGATAAATAGCTTCTCTCTGGATCCTCTGAATGACTGTTCCTCCGTCTATCTCAGACTATCTAAAATCACTGCATTTCTTCAAGAATCTAATTATATGGTCAGTAAGGTCAATGTTTGTTTTAGGTGCCTCTCTATTCCATTGATCCAGATGTTGTTCCTATGTGCATTGTTCTCAAAGCATTCCAAGTTGCAAGCAGTCTCTTTTTTCTATACATTCTATAAGTTTAAAATTTTGTGAGTTTCTAATGCTCTAAAAAACATTGATCGTTTAAGCCAGATCTATGCCAGCTTTACGTGGTAGCCAGTGAGTATGTAAATCTGTTCCGTTTAGATATTGAATGTTACTGTATATTGTGTGCATATCCTGAAAATCTGCTTCATGGATCCATGTGCCAAACACTCCAGCTCTACTGGCTTGGTAATGGCAGTGATCTTTGAATCAGAACCAGATCTCTGCTTAGTCTTTTTTACAGACCCTTTATCCACGCATTCATCAAAAACTGTGATGTCTGATCATATATTATGGACACTCTAAATATAGGTTTGCCAATTCATGATAATAAATCCTGTGTGTCCCTTCCAGCACTCTCCCAGCCCCCCTTTTTGATTTAGAGGTGCAGTATGCTGATATTTCAAGGTGGATTTGTTGCCTTTCATTTCTTACTGGCCAGAAGATTCAAACTCATACTCACTAGGCATTGCAATAGTCTTTCTAAATGTGTCTGCCTTTTGTGTACTTGTTTTACGGGTAGCATCATTCTTGCAGAGATTTGTCAGACTGACACTTTTACTGGACTGGCCCCTTATGATCTTAAGACTTTTTGCTTTCAAGTTTCTTTATTTATGATACGGAGCTCCTATGGAGGTCCACATAATACAAACATATAAAAGAAGAACATAAAAGAGAAAGCCAAAACCTTCAAATGCAATTTACATTCCCAATTTCTACAAAGTGAGGCAATAATTAAAATTAATACAAACTCAAAAAACATTTTAAAAAGTAAACTTTTTATGGCAGAACATTTCATTTCGGGGAGCAGAAAAAGCCTGCAATACTTCTGATGCAGTACATAGGGAAAGTTGAAGACAGGGCGTAACCACCTACGACTAAATAACAGCAAGGCCCAACAAATGAAAACAACATGATTCAGGACTTGATCACCAATTAGGCAAAAAGTACAAGTAGCCGAAGACCCATAACATTTAGCTCGTAGTGTATTAAGAGGGAGCAGCCCCTGGCGCAATAGGAGCCAGAATCGTCTGACCCCATGAGGCAGGTTCCAGCTAAGAAAGGGCCGCAGTTTCTTCAATAGAATAAATGATTGGAAACCCTGCCTATGGGCACAGGCTTTCCTATACAGACGAATGATTGCGAACCAGGTGGCTTGCCTAGTAATGGATTTTAGCTGTAGCGGAAGAGTGTGAAAATAGACAAAGGATCTAACTGCAAAAGATCTGTGGCATGTATGAAATTCCTGCTACCAGCCAAAATTTCTTTTTTGAACAATGACCTAAGAGAATCATCACCACATTTCATCAAACTGACCACCCATTGTACAACCCAAGCCAATCCTTGCACGAATATGCTTCGCAAGCCCATCGCAAGCCTTAGGGATGCCACTGAGAGGGCAGAGTTTGCAGATATTAGATTCCGCAAGACGCAGCCCTCTAGTTTAACTTAAAAAAAACCTTTAGAAATTCCAACATGCTCTAGGCCATAAAGTAAGGAGGGAGGTATCTTTCTCGGTAGACCTCTAAGAGATGTTTAAAATGTCTCCTGCCGGCTGCCCCGTAAAGGGCGTTCAAGCCATTAGCTTGAGAAAGAGCCTTGCATTAGTTATGTTCTATGTGCGCCCTGTCGCTGAGGTGCCCGCAAACAGTTTTACCCAAGAAAATATACAAGTTTACCCTTTCAAGTTTATGGGCTTGACTGGCAGAAATTAGCATATTTAAACCTTTTTTTCCATCAAAGTATACAATTTTGCTTTTGGAGCAATTTATTTTTTTAAAATAGGCTTCTGTGAATTGTCATAAGGTGCAAAGGCGATTATTTAGCCCTTTAGATGTACAATCCAGAATGATTATTTCTGATTAATACAACTACCTGTGGATTACTCACCTAATGAATTCTCCCCATGCGCAGCATTCAACGGAAACTTCTTTCCAGCTCTGCACGTCGGCGTGGACATCACAATTGCCCGACTCCACGCGGCTCCGCCTGACGTCATTGTGGCAATAAGAAGTCCTCGCCGGCGTGCTGACGTCAGTTCCCTTTTTTCCGTGCCTTCGATAATGGTTACTTTTCCAGCTACCTGTATCATTTGCTGTTCAAAGGGATACTTTGTGTTTTTTTTTAGATGTCGGCCCGAAGAAGTCAGGGTTTAAGCCTTGCAGGGAATGCAGAGGTCGAATGTCTGTTACTTACCCGCATAACGACTGTCTATGGTGCCTGAGCTCGGACTACGATGTCCAGGAGTGTGGTTCATGCCAAAAAATGAACCCTAAAGCTCTGAAGGAACGTGAGGCTAAATTGTTTTTAGCAAAAGCTAAGAAAGACAAAAGGAGGCACCATAGGTCTTCGTCTGGGAAGTCGAGTCATAAGAAGTGGCGCCATCACGACTCCCGGCGTTGTTCCAGAGGAAGCCGGTCGAGGTCTCCATCTGCCCGGCGCCGTAAGTCCTGGGAGGTCAGCCCGACGGTGTCTCCTCAGCCTTTGACTCCGCAATCTTCACCGGAGCCTTAGAGTCCTCATTCATCTCCGGCGCATCCGGATGCTCAGGAGTCGAGTCCGGCTCCAGCTTTGGCTCCTCAAGAGTATCCTGCCTTCCCGGCTCTGGGGATGGATCCGGCGGCATTTCTTAATGCCATGTTTACTATATTTCAGAACATGGCGCCGGGAGGTGGTGCGCCTGCTGGCCCCACTGGCCCCTTGGCATTTAACTTAGGCATTCCGGCTCGGTACAGTCCGACACCGTTCATGCCATTCTGTCCGGCAGGAGACACTAGCCCGGCACCGGTGCAGATCTCGAGAGAAAGGCCTTCGACGCCGGTGTCTATTGAGATGGAAGGGTCCCGAAGCCGGATGGGGTCGATGGGTGGACAAGTATCCACGGCGCCGATGGATCCATCCCCGGCGTCGGAAGGGTCCGGAGATCCTGTGATGATGCCTTTCGGCGCCGCTCTCCGACGTCAGCACACTCTTTGTCGACGCGAGGGCTGGAGGTGAAATTGCGGTCCAGGAGAAAGGTTGTTGGAGGAGAGGGAGTCCAAAGACAGCTCCTTGAGGAAGGGGAGATTGAGGAGCCCCAAAGTGAGTTTCAGGGGTTGGACACGGCCAGTGGGCTGGATACTTCCCCGGAGTGGGATTTAGCCTCACCAGGGGAATACACGGAGGAGGCAGCCTCATTCCATTCTGTCATCAGGAAGGCTGCTGATTTCCTAGAACTCCCACTTCCAATGGCACAGGTTAAGACCAATATCCTGACTGAGGTGCTTCATCCTGCCACGGCTACTGCAGATCCGTTGTTACCACTTAATGAAGCTCCTATGGATCCCATAGGAGAGGTTTGGAAGAAGCCTGTTTCTTCATCAGCAGTGAGCAGGTCGGTGGCCAGGCGGTATAGGTCGGCACCTCGAGACCCTGAATTTCTTTCAAAACATCCATCTCCTGAGAGTCTGGTCATGCAGGCCTCCTGTTCGTCACGGTCTGCTCCTGGCTCCTTCCCTGGTGTACCATCTGACAGGGAGTCCAAACGCATGGAGCAGTCGGCCAAGAAGGTTTTTTTCTCCTGCAGCATGGAACTGAAGTCAGCTAATGCTATGTGTATCCTGGGCAGATACATTCATGCAATAATGGATGCAGCTAAAGCAGCGTTGCCGGACTTGCATGGAGTCCTCTTCGATGCCCAGTCAGCCGCGAAGCAGGTCATACAGTCGGGACTTGACACCACAGACTCTGTTGCTAGAGCCATGGGAACCTCCATCGCCAACAGGCGTCATGCTTGGTTGCGCACATCTGGGTTCTCATCGGATGTTCAAGCCACGCTCTTAGACTTGCCCTTTGATGGTGCTAAATTATTTGGCAGTAAAGCTGACTCTGCGTTGGAGTGCTTTAAGGAGTGTAGGGCAACAGCAAAATCCTTGGGCCTGCAGGCTGTTTCGACCCCTTTTAGGTCCTTTAGACGACTGCAGGTATTTGGACGAGGGGCTTCCTTTCGTGGGAGATCGCAGAAAGCAGGCCAACAGCCTTCAAGCCTCCCTAATAGATCATTTAGGGGGCGGGGTAGAGTCTGCACTAGAGGGGCCACCCAACAGCAGCACCCTTCCTCTTCCTCTTCCACAGGGGGGATGCAACAGGGGAAGCAACCCTAGTCCTCTAACCATTGCGTCCCATGTGTCTCCGGTAGGGGGAAGGTTGTCTCTTTTTCTTCCCAGGTGGGAGTCGATACCATCCGATTCCTGGGTCATCAGTGTGGTAAGGAAAGGCTATGCCCTTCCCTTTCGGGAGATTCCTCCTTCCTTCCCTCCCCGTCCTTCCCTTTGTTCAGAAGATCATCTCCTGTTGTTAGAACAGGAGGTTCATTCCCTATTGTCAAAAGGTGCAGAGAAGTTGGTTCCCGAGCAAGAGAGGGGTCAGGGATGTTATTCAAGGTATTTTCTTATCCCCAAAAAGGATGGTCGCTTGAGGCCTATCCTGGACCTGAGGATTTTGAATTGGTTCCTCAAACAGGAGAAATTCAAAATGCTGACTCTAGCACTGGTGCTTATGGTGTTGAACAAGGAAGATTGGATGGTGTCTGTCGACTTGCAGGATGCTTATTTCCATATGTCCATTCTCAAGTCACACAGGAAGTATCTCCGTTTTGTGGTTGGGTCGCAGCACTACCAGTTTGCGGTCCTTCCTTTTGGTCTTGCTTCCACACCTCGGGTCTTCACGAAGGTGATGGCGGTTGTTGCAGCGGACCTCAGGAGTAAGGGAATAGTAGTATTCCCTTAACTGGACGATTGGTTGATCAAAGCAGAGTCTCCGGAGCTTGTGCTGCATCATCTGCAGATGACAACCCAGTTGTTGTTCAGTCTGGGCTTTTCGATAAATGTGCCCAAGTCTCACCTGGAGCCCTCTCAACGCCTCCTGTTCATAGGGGCAGTACTGGACACTACATCGAATCGGGCCTTTCCTCTGCCACAGCGGATTCAGGACATTCAGGCGTTGATTCCAATGTTCCAAGAAGGAGCAGTTATTCCAGTCCTCAAGGTCCTTCGTTTGCTCGGTTTGTTCGCTTCTTGCATTCTGTTGGTCACTCATGCACGCTGGCACATGAGGGCTCTTCAGTGGTGTCTCCGCAGGCAGTGGTTTCAGCACAGAGGTGATCTTGAGGAGTCGATAAGGATATCCAGAGACACTGCAGTGGATCTTCAGTGGTGGGGTGCGGTCGGCAACCTGTCTCAAGGAAAGCCGTTCTCTTTGCTGCCTCCAGTGACCACAGTAATAACGGATGCCTCCATTTTGGGTTGGGAAGCTCTTCTGGGGGACCTGGAGATCAAAGGTCGTTGGTCTCCAGCGGAGCAGATGTTTCATATCAATCTGCTGGAATTGCAGGCAATACGTTTGGCTCTCAAGGCCTTCCTCCCTTCCCTTCGCGGTCAGTCAGTTCAAGTCCTGACGGACGACACGACCACGATGTGGTACATCAACAAGCAGGGAGGAGTAGGGTCGTATCTTCTTTGCAGAGAGGTTCTGTGGCTCTGGTCCTGGGCGCAGGACCATCGGGTTTGCGTGATAGCAAATCATCTGGCCGGAGTTCAAAACGTGCGTGCGGACAGTCTCAGTCGGCTCCTCTCAGCCGATCACGAGTGGCGTCTTCATCCAGATCTGGTTCTTTACATCTTTCGGATATGGGCTTTCCCTAGGTAGACCTTTTTGCCACTCGGGAGAATGTGCACTGCCCATCGTTCTGCAGCCTTCAGTATCTGATGCAGGAAGCTTTGGGGGGCGCGTTTCAGATGTCCTGGAACGGCCAGTTGCTTTACACGTTTCCCCCCCCCATACCCTTGATTCCTTGAGTTCTGAGGAAGATTTGCCAAGACCGGGCCCAAGTCATACTAATAGCTCTGGATTGGCCAAGAAGCGTGTGGTACACAGACCTACTCCAACTCTCACTGTGCCCACCGCTCCGTCTTCCTTTCAGGGCAGACCTCCTCTCGCAGTTGCAGGGGTGGGTTCTACACCCCCACTTCCAGAGCCTGGACCTTCATGCCTGGAGATTGAACGGGGCAACCAGAGTTCTTTTTCTCTCCTATCGGGTGTGTGGATGTTATTTTATCGGCCTGGCGACACTCCACCAAATCTATCTATGCGAGCAGATGGGCTAAATTCGTTAAATGGTGTGGAGAGAGACAAATTAATCCCTTAAGTGCTGATATGTCGGACATATTGATGTTTGCTTTGTCGTTGGCACAGCCGAGATTGTGCTGTGGCCACGGTCAAAGGCTATCTTTTGGCCCTTTCGGCCTTCTTATGTCTTCCTGATCAGCCCTCTTTGTTCAAATCCCCTTTAGTGTTGAGGTTTTTGAAGGGGCTTACCAATAGGTTTCCTCCCACTCTGTTTTTCATGCCCCAGTGGGATCTAAATCTGGTATTAACCTTTTTGATGGGTTCTCCTTTTGAGCCACTTAATTCTTGCCCTTTAAGGTTTTTGGATATACCACCAGCCGTATTACGAGTCCATTATATCCTATGGAACTCGTAATACGGCTGGTGGTATATCCGTCACTTTACCGTCACTTTTGGGACGGATTAACACCTCCTCCAAAGTTGTAATAACCCCCTGTGTTTCTTACGGCCATCACGTCTGCTAGGCGTGTGAGTGAGCTTCAAGCTCTTTCTGTTCACCCACCTTTTACAACCTTTCATAAGGACAAAGTGGTACTGAGGACCAGGGCGGCTTTCCTCCCCAAGGTAGTGACTCCATTTCATTTGGGACAGTCCATCACTCTCTTGACATTCTACCCTCCTCCACATCCATCTAAGGAGGAGGAGAGGCTCCATCGACTGGACCCAAGAAGAGCTCTCAGCTTTTACATAGACAGAAAGAGAGAGTTCCGCTTGGACGACCAACTCTTTGTCGGATACGTGGGGAAGAGGAAGAGAAAAATTGATGAAGGCTGTGTAGATTACCCCCCCCCCCCCCTTCCCAAAGAGACATATTTCTCATGAATTACCTGAAGGGCCAAGATGTTATTAATTGTTCCATGCTTTTCTCTGAAGCCAGATTGCTCCAGGGGGATGATTTTGTTCAATTCTGCCCAGTCACTAATTTGGGAAAGCAAGAATTTAGCAACTATTTTGCCAATCGCATCCAGCAGAGCGATGTGGTGGTAATTCCCTGGACAATTACGTCCACCTTCTTATGTAGAGGGACAATAATGCTTCCCTTCCAGCTCGGGGGAATTTTTCTGGTTTCATAGCAAAGCAGAAGACCTGGCACAGGATTTTACTCCAGGTAAGAATGTCCTGTTTTATTACGAATACAGGGATTCAGTCGGGACCCATAGCTACCGAACTACGCATGTTTTTAAAAACATCTTCAATTTCATTCATAGAGGGGTGAGTATAAGAGGGGTCATCACCAGCTGGCGGGAGCTCCACAGCAATCCCATTAGATGCATAGAGACCAGATATGAAAGTGGACCAACTTGTTTCGTTGATGGCCAATGGAAGAGATCTAGTTCTTGAACCACACCCATCTGCTACCAATGACCAGAAACACCTTGGATGGCAGTTAAAAGCTGCTTACCTTACATTAATACAAAATTTGTCAATTGCATCTTTTTTTAGATGTGCTCTTAAAAGTCTCCTTCTTTTTAATCAGCTCAGCTGGATATGCCTTTCAAAAGTATATTCTCTGTATTGCTTGTGGGTAAGGGTATTGAATTCTCTGTTCAGGGAAATGAGGGGGCTGGGTTTTCTAAACTGCTTATTCTGGACCTTCTGGCGGGTGATCAAAGGTCACTGTTGCAGAACTTCTCCAAAACATTACCTGCCCAGTTTTCGAGGTTGTCAGCAACAGACTCTAATATACCTTCCAGCCTCTTAATCCCGTCATTGGACCGATGCATTCTACCATTTTTAAGTTTAAACTTTGATTTAAACCCATCTAGGCTCCAGGTATCAGCGAGGGGAATTTTCAGGTTAATAGATGCTTCTAGAGTATTATAATCACTGGGTTCTGCCTCTATCACTTTTATGTCATGTACCAAGATGAATGTCTGATAGCTGGTTGCCACATAATCCAGAATAGCTGTGCCCTGCTGGGATTTGTGCGTATAATGGGCTTGCGAACCGGAGGGGAGTCTACCATTTGCGTTGATACAGTTGCTCGCCTTTAAGTGCTCTAGGAGAAGCTTCCCACGCTTATCAGTTCTTATTTTATGGGGAAAGGTACAAGTGGGAATTCCAAAAGCTTCCTCTTTTACTACATCCCAGAACTGTAAGAGGGTAGGATTAGAGATTTTGCTGTTTAAATCCCCAACCATGACAATTCGAGTTGCAGGCTCCCTGTCGCAAAGATCATTCATAAAGAAATTAATAAAAATAAATATCTTAGCTAGGAGGCTATCATGGGAGGCACCAGGGGAGATTCAGGAGTTTATCAACACCAAGGGAGCTCCATCAGATCCCTCTGCAATGCCATATAAGATCACTGCCAGGAACAGATTGTTGTGATCTCTAAGACTTTTGTTATGCCATGTAAGCCGATTGGACAACAAACAAGCTACCCCACCCTTAGCGCAGCCTCTCTTTGAGGGGGTAGCATTACAGCAAAGTGAATAATATCTTTCGCATATGAGCTCCCCTATAAAACAAGTAGGCAGATTACGTCTGCATTTAAAGAATTCAAGAACTCAATTTTTTCCCCTCTTATTTTTTATGCTAGCAACATTCCAGGATACAAGGGTGAGCTCATTGCTAATGTGATGGTACTGATGGGTGAGACGTTGTGGAACAGCTGCTTAAGGCGACGGGTAACCAATTCCAGGAATAGGTGTTGGCACTTAATTCTTGGGGTAAAAGCTTTGGAGGGTCCCAAAGTGACATTTGACTCCTGTGTTTCCCTAGCAAGATAATTTAACCATGATGGCTAAGAGGGTAGATGTTGAGTTGGGGGAATGGACCCATCATGGGAACACTGTGAACTTACCAGCAAGCTCCCCACCGCCCTCAAAATTGGAACAACATCAATAAGTTTACATTGCAACCGCTCAGATTTTTTTTTTTTTAAATTGACTATCGGTTTTGAGTAAAAAGACACTCTTGTTTTGGGCCCAAAACCAGAGTCCTCCATAGACACCAGGTGTATGTCATTGCTTTCAATTAGACTAAGCGACTCTATCGCCGAAAAAAACTTTAAAGGTAGGGATCTATTTAAATATAGGCCTGTGTCAAACAGAAACATAAAATATAAAACCAAAGTGTCCACAGAATTTAGGGGGTCATTCCGACCCTGGTGGTCATGGACCGCCAGGGCCCGCAGATGCACCGCCAACAGGCTGGCGGTGCATCCAGGCCAATTCTGACCGCGGCGGTAAAGCCGCAGTCAGAAAAGGGAAACCGGCGGTTTCCCGCCGGTTTTCCTCTGGCCTGAGGAATCCTCCATGGTGGCGCTGCCTGATTCCGACCCCCTTACCGCCAGCCTGGTTCTGGCAGTTTTGACCGCCAGAACCTGGCTGGCGGTAACGGGTGTCGTGGGGCCCCTGCAGTGCCCATGCCAATGGCATGGGCACTGCAGGGGCCCCCTAACAGGGCCCCACCAAGATTTTCAGTGTCTGCATAGCAGACACTGAAAATCACGACGGGTGTAACTGCACCGGTCGCACCCTTTCCACTCCGCCGGCTCCATTCGGAGCCGGCATCCTCGTGGAAGGGGGTTTCCCGCTGGGCGGGCGGGCGGCCTTCTGGCGGTCGCCCGCCCGCCCAGCGGGAAACTCAGAATTACCGCGGCGGTCTTTTGACCGCGCAGCGGTATTCTGACGGCGGTACTTTGGTGGGCGGCAGAATGACCCCCCTAGTCTCTCTTTCCTTCTTATGAGTGGCGACCAGTCCAGCCGGGGCTTGAGCTATGCAGGGGCCCCAAATGGTTATGCCAGGGGATTCAAAGGCGTCAAACTTGACTGTATTGGAGGCGAGTTTTGTCTCGAAGTTGGTTCATCCATGCTTGGCCCTTGAGGGGAACAGAGAGGAGTATCCAGTACTTGAGATTCAGATATTACAATATGGTGACATTTAACTGGATCATCCAGAGATAGTGGTTCTTGTGACGAGGGGTGCCTCAATGAAATGCACCTTTTTTTACCTTTTTTAGAAATTCTTTGAGACAGTTTTTTAGCCTTCTTACGATTCTTCTTTTTACACTTTTGCATTGAAGAACAATTTTCTCCAGTCACTGTATTTGCGTTTAGGGCGAGCTTAAAAAATCTGGAATACTTCCTGTACTATGCTTTGGAATTCACCATTGAGTCTTTTTTCTGGAAAAAAGTCACTCAATACAAATCTGATTGAGTCTGACGGGCAATTAATAGCAGGTGAGTTCAAGGGTAGTACCTTAACCTGAGACTTACCGGCCTGAGAGCAGAAGTCAATTCCAAGATGGGCAACCGTGCTCTCTACGCCACAAGGCCGTTCTAGAATTCCTCCTTTGTGCAATGTGAACGGTTCATGGTTACTTCCCTTGTTAGCAATTAGTTCCTGTGGTATAGCTGAGACAGTCAGATCCCCCAACAAATGTTATTAATAGATTTAAAATAAATGGCAGAAGTCTCTGTAAGCTAAGAGAGGAGAAAGTGATTGTGAGGGTTGATTGGAAAACTGCTATTTATACTCAAATCAGGAGTTATTGAGAGATGTGAACATAATGAAGGATGGTTAGAGGGGGTACTGCTAAAGGCGGCATTAGGGGAAAAGATACAAGAGTGTTAACCCATGTTGCGGGCCAAATCGTTTATATAATTCTAAGTCCAAGTCTGGATGAGTGAAATCATCCAAATGATGTTCCAAGTCAACACTTTGGGGTGGGCCTCCTCAGTGGCTGCCACGAGCAAACCCTCCTTATCAAGGGCAAAATAGTCGGAGTTACAGACTGAAGGACGGAGGGTTTTGTCTGAGGTGACGAAGGTGCCTTACATAAACCATGGACCTCAGTGTGGGAGAGGACTACTGGGGAGGTGATGGGATCCTAAACTACCTTTTCAGAGATGTTGATGCGTGCTGAGCCCTTGAAGCCAGGGTGCTGTGGTTCTTCCAGCGGCAAAGTGTAGGGTGGGAACCCTTTGCTGTCTCTATGCTCTGTAGAGTGTAGGGGTTTCAGAATGAAAACTTAAAGTGAGTGTGTGTGTGTACGAAGACTGTGACTGTTGATTCCAACAAAAATATCTAGTAAGATGATAGGCCAAGATAAATATGAGTCTGCTCACAAGAGTAAACTGTAGTCACAGAACTACATAGAACAGGAAGTGGCAGTAAACAGCCTCTAGGAGAGAGACAGGATAACAAGGTTTGACTGAAGTAAGGGATGTACTAATATATGACAAGGGGTCTTTTAGAAGCTGAGGAAAAGCCATTTGGATTGAGACCAGCAGATGTGTGTTCACAAAGTTCATATAACAAAGTCAGAACTTGGACCTGCTATTGTAGAGGTTGTTGTACCCTGTGGAAGGGGAACAGAGACTTACATCAGCATTCTGAGAGGAGATTACTCCATAGGAACTGGGTGCAACAACTGAGGTATTCTCCCCTTTCTGATAGGAACAGAGTCCATGCAGAGGTCAGACCCTAAATACCGGACTGCAATGGAAAACATCCTTTAGTATGACGGATGAACCACAGGATGCAGTTAGAGCACAGCTTTTACAACAAATGTGACTTTACCACGCTTTCCTTTAACACGTATTTCACTACAGTGACGTGCCTTAGGGAAAGCAGCGTTGGACGTTAAAATACAATGCTTCCCCTACTGTAGCACAGACTGGAGTTGGAATAGTAAATTATACTGTTCCAAAGTCTAGCGCTTTCCCTAAGGCATGTCGTTGAAAAGATATGCTTAGTAAAGGAATGCATGTTTAAGATGCAATTGTAAAAAATGCGGAGTTAAAGGCATGCGTTGTTCTGGCATACAACCGACTGGAATAGACAGTGTATCAAATTTGGAATGAATTATCAGTGGAACTGAAGCCCAGAGTGGAAAGAATAACCAGAATACAGGATAGACAAAGATGAAGAGTAGGAAAACTGACATTACGAAAGAACAGGAGACAGAGACTATACTACATTAAAAATGGCTCAGGGATCATGTAGGAAGTTGGCTCTGTATATACTATTTCAAAGTAAGAAATAGTGTGCACAGAGTCCAAGGGTTCCCCTTAGAGGTAAAATAGTGGCAAAAAGAGATAATTCGAATGCTCTATTTTGTGGTAGTGTGATCGAGCAGTAGGCTTATCAGAGGGTAGTGTTAAGCATTTGTTGTACACACACAGGCAATAAATGAGGAACACACACTCAAAGACTTACTCCAGGCCAATGGGTTTTTATATAGAAAAATATATTTTCTTAGTTTGTTAGGAACCACAGGTTCAAGATTTACAAGTAATACTTCAAATGAAAGGTATTTCACTTAGGTACTTTAGGAACTTTGAATCATCACAATAGCATGTAGAGTTTTGGCAAAATTGGCAATAAGCTATTTTAAAAGTGGACACTGCAAAAATCAACATTTCCTGGGGGAAGTAAGTAGAGGTTAAGTTCACAGGTAAGTAAAACACTTAGAGGGTTCAAGGTTGGGTCCAAGGTAGCCCACCGTTGGGGGTTCAAGGCAACCCCAAAGTTACCACACCAGCAGCTCAGGGCCGGTCAGGTGCAGAGGTCTAGAGGGGTTTTGTAGGGCACCGGAGGGGACACAACTAGGCACAGAAAGTACACCCTCAGCGGCACAGGGGTGGCTGGGTGCAGAGTGCAAACAGGCGTCTGGTTTTGTATAGAAAGCAATGGGGAGACCCGGGGGTCTCTTCAACAATGCAGGCAGGCACAGGTGGGTTCCTCAGGGTAGCCACCACCTGGGCTAGGCAGAGGGTCGCCTGGGGGTCGCTCCTGCACTGAAGTTCAGTTCCTTCAGGTCCAGGCGTGGGGTCCCTTGTTACAGGCAGTCGCGGTCAGGGGGAGCCTCTGGATTTCCTCTGCAGGCGTCACTGTGGGGCTCAGGGGGGTCGTCTCTGGCTACTCACGGGCTCGCAGTCGCCGGGGAGTCCTCCCTGTAGTGTTGGTTTCCGCAGGTCGAGCCGGGGGCGTCAGGTGCAGAGTGGAAAGTCTCACGCTTCCGGCGGGAAACGTGAAGTCCTTAGAGTTGTTTCTTTGTTGCAAGAAAGTTGCAGATTGTTGAACAGGGCCGCTGTTCACAGGAGTTTCTTGGTCCTTGATTGCAGGGCAGTCCTCTGAGGCTTCAGAGGTCGCTGGTCCCTGTTGGATGCGTCGCTGTTGCAGTTTTCTCCAAAGTTGGGAGACAGGCGGGTAGGGCTGGGGCCAAAGCAGTTGTCGTCTCCCTCTTCACTGCAGGGCTTCAGGTCAGCAGTCCTTCTTCTTGGTAAGGTTGCAGGAATCTAGTTTCCTAGGTTCTGGGGGGGTGGGGCTAAATACTGAATTTAGGGGTGTGTTTAGGTCTGGGAGGGCAGTAGCCAATGGCTACTGTCCTTGAGGGTGGCTACACCCTCTTTGTGCCTCCTCCCTGAGGGGAGGGGTGCACATCCCTAATCCTTTTGGGGGAATCCTCCATCCACAAGATGGAGGATTTCTAAAAGTAAGAGTCACCTCAGCTCAGGACACCTTAGGGGCTGTCCTGACTGGTGGGTGACTCCTCCTTGTTTTTCTAATTATCTCCTCCAGCCTTGCCGCCAAAAGTGGGGGCAGTGGCCGGAGGGGCGGGCATCTCCACTAGCTGGGATGCCCTGTGGCGCTGTAATAAAGGGGGTGAGCCTTACAGCAACATGTCTGGTGTGTGGCAGGCTGGCAGAACTTAGTCAGCATACACTGGAAGTCGGGTATGTTTTCAGGGGGCATCTCTAAGATGCCCTCTGGGTGTATGTTACAATAAATTGCACACTGGCATAAGTGTGCATTTATTGTGCTGAGAAGTTTGATACCAAACTTCCCAGTTTTCAGTGTAGCCATTATGGTGCTGTGGAGTTCGTGTTTGACAGACTCCCAGACCATATACTCTTATGGCTACCCTGCACTTGCAATGTCTAAGGTTTTGCTTAGACACTGTAGGGGCATAGTGCTCATGCACCTATGCCCTCACCTGTGGTATAGTGCACCCTGCCTTAGGGCTGTAAGGCCTGCTAGAGGGGTGACTTACCTATGCCACAGGCACTGTGAGGTTGGCATGGCACTCTGAGGGGAGTGCCATGTCGACTTAGTCATTTTCTCCCCACCAGCACACACAAGCTGTGAGGCAGTGTGCATGTGCTGAGTGAGGGGTCTCTGGGTGGCATAAGACATGCTGCAGCCCTTATAGACCTTCCCTGGCATCAGGGCCCTTTGTACCAGGGGTACCAGTTACAAGGGACTTACCTGAGTGCCAGGGTTGTGCCAGTTGTGGAGACAAAGGTACAGTTTAGGGAAAGAACACTGGTGCTGGGGCCTGGTTAGCAGGACCCCAGCACACTTTCAAATCATAACTTAGCATCAGCAAAGGCAAAAAGTCAGGGGGTAACCATGCCAAGGAGGCATTTCCTTACAGATCATTAGAGATTTAATGAGTCAGGGAGAAAAATAAAGACAATGAGTTATGAGCAGGGCTTCAGAAATCAAGAACAGGATACTGCATTCGAGATCAGGCTGTATCCAGCAGCCACTGGAATGCATAGTGCTGGAACAGGGGACTCAAGGAATGTACCTAACAGGCACTGGAACAACTGGTTCCCTTTTTGGCACATGGAATTAATACAGGGATTCAGAATACGGTTAACCAGGTAACTGACTCAAGTAAGAAACCCAGAACTACTGCAAGCTCAGTAAATATGTGATCAGAGCCCCTATAGCAAAAACAGAAATTTCGATTATCAGGGAATAAAGGAAAAGCAGAAACAAGGTAAAACTGTGAAGCAAGGCAAGAGACCGATAAAGCATAATGCCGCAGAAAGCAGCCTAAAAAAGCAGGACACTGCAAAAAGCAACAGCTGGAAATAGGATTCTTCTCAGGTATTCAAAGATTCTCCATTGTAGGCAACTAGAGTGGAAAGCATGTGCTCCCAATAATGGTAGTTGAAATAGGAATTCTAGATGTGGAAGTCAGTTTTAAATCCCTCCTTCTAGCTCACACACTTACTACGTTTCATCCATCTATCCTTCAAACTTCTCTTGCTCCAACTTTCCATCCTACGCTCCAGAAATTCTTTTCTACATCCATACTCTCATGCCATCTTCCATCCTCCTCTCCATCCATCTTGGCATTCATCCATCCCTCTGTCCATCCTTCCTGCCACTTCTCTTACATCCTGTCCATCCCCCTTCCTTTGACTGGAAAAGGTCGTATTTATTAGCATCATGCAGGCTGGAGTCTACGATCAGAATGAAAGGAGCCATAAGCAATCACTTTAATGTTTTGCATTGGACTTAACTGTTTAGTGGCACCCACCCTCTGCTCATGCTGCTAAAATGGAGGTTTAATGATACACCTGTATACAATGTACAGGAACATTGGAATGTGTCACAGGTTTCAAATTAGTGTGTATTATGACAGAAAGCCTTCACATTGCGCCGCCTGATAGGAGTATAGGACGATCCTAACAGCTTGTTGGCATGAGATTTATGTTATAAATGACTTCAATTTTTCACTTAGCAGTAAAAGTGGTGCTTTGGGAGCTGTGTGAAGCATTGGTCCGGTTTTGAAGTGGAGTTATTAGAGTATTAGTGTTGTTATAGCCATTGCATCTCCAAAGTTGTGGGAACAGTGACCTTAAATTGGATCTCCTGAGTCCCAACCATAGCTTCTTGAGATGTAAAAAAAATATCAAATTAGATTTTATTGGCTTCCGTAGCTCTGTTCTTCTGTGGCTAGGGGCAGTATTCGAGATTGTCCTAGCGTGAGTGTAATGTTGCCCCTGTGTGTCGACTCTTGAAGTGGTGCTTGAACTGTGGAATACAAATTCACACACTTTACTTGTTATGGGCTCTCTTCCATGGTGGTCTTAACCTTGCCAGTACATCTGGAACTTTCAGACTCATTGGGATCGTGTTGGCCTGTTGCTGCATCTTCTGTCTAGCTCGCATGGCTGTCACAACCTCACAAGCCGTGCATCCCACAAAGTGAAATGCGGCCACCAGTGGTGATCCTAGTGCCAGACTTAAAGTGTTGCAGATTGCATAACGTCTACTCTACAACCCATCTACATCTGGTCGCACATCGCTGATGCTCTAGTCAAATCCACTGCACCAGCTCACGTTGCAGCACCCCTTTGCTTCATGCCCCATGTTTTTCTTCCAAAGTGCTAAGCAAGGGCTCAGCCTTCGCCGACTTTTGCACCTTTTTGTGCTTACCTACATGTTAAATATTTGAGCTTGGTATAAAGCTTGCTCTGTCCTTTAATATGATGACGCTAGCTGGAAGAATGTTGCCACCACATCTGCTGGGGGTATTTGTTTATTACGTAGGTAGTGTGTATATCTATCTATATATATATATATATATATATATATATATATATATATATATATATATATATATATATATATATATGTGTGTGTGTATGCATATAAAGAAAAGTTTGCTAGTGGGGCTAGGTCTGGGTCTTCTTTTGGCAGGCAGAGTTTTAACAACGAGGCGTGGACATGATGTAAATTGCTCTTCACGTCTCCTTCAAGTGAAGTAAAGTTGAAGCAAGACACCTTCGACATATGTACAATGGGAGCATGTTTTGAGACTCTTCTCCAAAACCTTATTTCTCAGAGTTAATCTAATTCCTATTTTACTGGTACATTAGTTTTAAACTTTGCCCTTGATCATTTTTCGTTGTTTGTTTGAGGCAACGTTATAAATCAGTTACCGTTTTCAGTAATTCCTGTCACCTTGTATTCGACAGTTATAGACGTTCAGTTATTACTGCTTATCTGGGTTTGTTTGGAGTATTACCTATACGCATGTTTGATTGTAGATTTGCTCCCCTTCAAGTTTTAGCTCGAGCTATGTTCTGTCTTTCTATAACATATTTGTTTTTAGCTCCGAGCAGGTACAGGGTAAATCTTTATTTTGCAATGGCTGGAAGGTTAATACATCATCCTTATTTAGAATTAGAAATTTGGATTTTTGGGAGCTCCATTGAAGACAATTGAGTGTTCTGAGTTCTAATGGCCAGTATAACTGGCTACAGCGGGCTAGAAGGCTATAGTGATGACAGATTGAATGATTTTGACACAAATCTGTACAAGGACAATGAAAACATTAGTTTGTGGGTGATTCATACCTCAGAATCGAGACTTTTGTTAGACGATAGTGGTATTTTACAGAATAAAAAATCTAAATGTGCGCTGGATTTAAAGTTATGATTTGATGAATTTATTTTTATGTATTGTACTTCTTACATAGTGCTCATACCACCATCTCACTAAAAGTAATGATGATAAGCTGCATTATATGATAAATGTATATCTTTGTAGCACATAGTTACCATAAGGTTCATATTTTTTAACTTGCAAAGGGCACCAAATGTAACAGAATATTGCCTCCTCCACAGTAGCATTTATTGAATGCTTTTTTACCTATTCTTTGTATAGCTAAGGATACTTTGAAGCTTCTGATGAAAGTGGATCCGGCCTATCGTATCACAGCTAATGAGCTACTTGACAATCCCTGGATAACGGTAGAGTATTTTAATTGCTTATGTACTATATCTTAATCTATTAAATAATGTCTAAACTAGTAACTGCAGTGCATTGCTTCCCTGAAAACACAGGATAAGTATAACACTTGTTCATTTGAATGTTTAAGCCCAGATATAAAAAGTTATAATTTTGTATTGCTTCTGTGGGGCACCCACCGATCTTGACTGTTTTCATTATTTTCTAAACAGGTTGAAAGCTTTGTTTCTTCTTATCTATTAGTTTATGGCAATTAACATGTTCATACGAATAGCATATCACTGGTGGCACGCTTCCATATGCCTGCAGTCCAAGATGATTTGTGTTAGACCTGGCATCCTTGGCGTGGTTTTTCCCTGTCTGCCTCTGCTTAGTGTATTTTTGACTGTGTGCTGGATTTCGTTTTTGCTGGTTTTGGTACTGTAGGTACTTTACCTCTACTGACCAGTGGTAAAGGCAAGTGTTCTCTATGTAAATTGTGATTATGATTGGTTATCCCTGATTGGCATATTTGATTTACTAGTGAGTACCTAGTAAAGTGCACTAGAGGTGCCCAAAGCCTGTAAATCAAATGCAAATGTGATAAAACAACCCATCCATTTATTCTTATGGTTTAAAAATCTTGTTACTTTCAAATTTGAGATCTTGACTTGTGTATGTTGTTTTTTTTTCGTTTGGTCTTGTTTGATTCGAATAAATATTGGCTATTTTTCTAAATTGGTGTGAAGTCCTTTTGAGGTGTTTTCAGTGTGTTTTTGTATGTGTTTGTGCAAATACTTTACACATTGCGTCAAGCTACCAAGGGGGTGAGCAGGGGTTTTCTGAGCTGTGTATATCCCTTACCCTGACTAGAGTGAGGGTTTCCACTTGGACAGGGTGTAAACTGACTGCCAACTAGAGACCCCATTTCTGACAGAGTATGTTATCTTGGCAACATTTATCATAAAGTGTGGCCCATGCAACAAAAGGACGATCCTTGGTGAGTAGCCCTCGGGTATGGGTCTGCAAATCTGTGTTGTAGGGTTTTGGAGCAGCCTACCACCCTACACCCACATCCTGTGAGAAATCTATTTACACTAAACAAAAATGAATGGGATATTTATCTATAACGAGTTCCCAACAAAAACCTATGTATCACATTAAAAAAATACAACAGTACACAGAAATGTGATAATCACATATTTTGCAGTTTATTTATTATTTTGTATAGCAGCTTCAGGATGCCAGAGAATCAGACAATTTATTTGGAACAAAGTACAGGTAAAAAATAACACTTGCAGTACAGTCTCAGAGTTAAATAAGCAAATAACAAAAAAATAGCAAAAAACTACAGCACTGTTTGCTATGTTATATTATGTTAATTGTATTGTATTTAAGTACTTTGCAGGTGGATAGACAGCTGTCTTCATGATGAGGTTATTCGAAAAGATAGGTTTTCAGGTTGGGGAAGTTCTGATGTGATGCAGGAGGCCTTTCCACACTTTGGGGGTGATGTATGAGAAGGCGAGGCCTCCAGCTTTTGTTTTGTGACTTCTGGGAATCCGGCTAAGCATAGGTGCCTGGGCGAGGAGTGGAAGTGAGCGTGGCTGTTGAGAGAGGTAGGGCCAGTGTTGTGAAGTGGTTTGTATGAGGCATTTGAACCGGGTGCTTTTGTGTATGGGGGGGGGCAGTGAAGTTTCCTGAGGTGTCAGGAGATGTAGGTGCAATGAGCTAGGTTGAGAATGAGTCTTGCTGCAGTGTATTGAATGGTTTGGAGCCAGTTCAGGAGATTCGTGGTGATTCCTGTGTAGAGTCTGTTGCTGTAGTCAAGTCTGATGGGGCTTAGGGCCTTCATGACTCTTTTCTTTGTTTTCTGGTTTCTTCTTGAAGATCTTTCAAATCATCCTCGGATTGCAGAAGTATGAGGTGGTTACTTTGTTTACTTGGGTTGGCATGTCAAGTTTGTCATTCATGATGGTTCCTAGTTCCTAGATTTCTGGTGAGGTTGGTGGGGCAAAGAACTGCTGGCCACAGGTGGAGTCCCAGGTGGGGGCTTTCCTTCCAAAGATCACCATTTTCAATGTGTTGCGTTTCAAGAAGTTGGACTTCATCCAGGAAGCTACCATGGACATGCAGGAGGTGAAGTTGTTTTTTTGTAGTCGGGGACTTGTCTGACAGGTAATTTGGGTGTCATCAGTGTAGCAAAGTATGTTGATGCCGTATATGTTTATGAGGTCTGCCACCAGGGTCCTATAAATGTTAAAAAGGGTTGGGCAGAGAGAAGAGCTTTGGGGGGGATGCTGCAGATGAGGTTCTTGACTTCTGGCATGCAAGGTACCAGGCTGACTTTTTGTGTTCTTCCTGAGAGGAAGGAGGAGACCCAGTTGAGGGCGGGTCCTTGGATTCCTGTTTCATGTAGTCTTTTGATCAAGGTTTGAGTTGGAAACCAGGTCAAAGGCTGAGAGTTAGAACAGTAGATGAATGACAATGAAGAATGTTTTGGGTTGAAAGCCTGCACTGATCGGCTTGAGTCTGGGCCCTTGGTCATCTGAGCATTGTACATAGAGCACTTTGGAAAAATGTAGACTTGAAAAGAATCACAAGTAGTAAAATGTTAAAAAAGAGCAAATATCAGAAAGACCTCAAGTGAGTACATGATCAACCTAAGAAGACAGTCTGTGTTGTGAGCTAGAACCCATTAATCATTCAGATTCAGATACTAGTTACCATACCATATGAGTGTTACCTTCTGCAGTTTATGAAAGTATGTCCTGAATCCAAAGATGGCCTTTGCTGCATAACTTACGCCTTCGTCTGAAATTCTGAAGTGAATCATCAGTTTTTAGCAAAACCATCTCAGATGAGGCAAAATGTCAACACTCAGTGTTAAACGTGAATCTTCCATAAGCAAATGAGAAAGCAGTTAGTGCTCACATTGTCATGTGTTGCCTGGTACGCACTTCAGTCAGGTGCTCAGTGTACCACCTGTTGAGTGACATTTAGCACAGTAAATCAATGAAGATCAGCTGGAGAAATTACATTTTTCTTAGCAATTCAGGTTTGATTGGAAATCTCTGAGCCATCACATTGCCTGGATCCCCAAGTGTGTTTTTTCAAGCACTTCTAGGTACCAAATCCATTTAAGGGACTGTTTGAACATGTTTAACTAAACCAAATTCTTGAGTATTCGAGGGAGATATGAAAGGCCATTAAAACCACTCAATCTCTCAAAGGATGTGATAGTTTGTCTTTAAATTTGTGCTTCTCTAATAAGCCCCATTACTTGCCACTTCTATTGTTATTTTAGATAAACTGGAAGCTTTCTGTCAATTATTGAATGTAAGCTGTGCTGACAGTTTTGTTTTTAATGAGCATGGTTGGAGGGAAGCGTGAATATCAGATGTGTTCTGGTGCCTCCGGTTATGGTCTGAGAGGTGGATTTGACATCGGTGTCTGGGTCAGACAAGGCTTGTAGTGAGAACTAGCAAATATCCTCCAGGAACTAGACTGTATGTGGAAAGTAAAAAAAAAAAATACGTCTTCATGTGGTGGATAAGATCCAAACACAACCCGTTAGCCTGCAATTTCTCTTCCCAGATGCACCCAAATGCCATCAGAGAGAGTGGGAGTCAGTACTACTCAGTAATATCTCCCAGGGTGGTAGTGACTTATTCATAAGATTAGAAGAATAGGTAAAGAATTATGCATTAAAGGGAAAATCTATTTTCTTTTCATAACGTGTTATCTGCGATAATTTGCCCTGCCAATTGGGTCTCTGAAATCCTCTTTGCAACTCCTGTTTCTCAATGCACCCAAAGACTCTGGGAACAGAAGGCAAAATAATATTTTTGGCCAAGGCCACAGGGGCATGGCACAATGGTCTCTCTCCCCTTCAGGTAAGTCTCCTAGGGAACTGCCTACCAAGTGGCCTTCCCATAAAACTGTTGTAGGAAGGAGAAGCTCTCTTCTTACTTTTAGAGAACGGTCTTGATGTCAAGACTTTTGGAAGCTCAATGTATTTTCCTTATCTTCGTAGTTAATTCCTATTTTAAAGATTATGAATCTGAAACTTCCAACTCCATCAGCGGGCCCGGCTGATTTCAAGGGCTTCGAGCTGGCCATCAGTGTCAGAGTTGCCAGAATTGCCTAACTTTGAGAAGCTCATTCACCTTAGGCCACTCCCCAGAGTGGATCTTCTTCTGTGGGTTTGATGATTCTGGTAGCTGCAATCCTGATGCTGCTGACTCTGTGCCTCCACACCTCCACAGGCTTCAGCCTTGTTACAGCTTCTGCGGAAGCCACTGCCTTTCAAGGTGCTGGCCCTCTGCATTCAGTGATACCATCCTTCCCTCTTACAATACATATGATGGCCTGTACCTGGACTAACAAAACTCAAGTTGTCTTGTTACATTTGCATAAGGGGACATCCCTTATCCCTCTCAGCCTCCTGATGAGTAAGCCTCCTCTTTTACTTTGAAAAGCAGCAGAGGCATTGAAGTTGACCTTGACCTACCTCTGAGGCAAAACCTAATGTTACCAAAGCCTTGCAAACCTCATATGCAGCTTCCGAACCTCTGGTAGCTTCAATGAGGCACTCTTGGAGCCATGTTGACTGCCTTGGAGAAGTCCTTTTTAGATCCAGCAGTCCATGGGCAAATTGCACAGTGACACTGGCAAATACCTTGTGTAGGAGGCTGGCCTGGCTTATAGTGGGTACCTTGTGGTACTTACACCCTGTGCTAGGTCCTGTTATCCCTTATTAGTAGAATAGAGGTGTTTCTAGCAGCTTAGGCTGATAGAAGGTAGCTATGGCAAAGCAGCTAGGCTGAACTAGGAGACATGCAAAGCTCCTACTATACCACTTATATCATATGGCACAATATCATAAGAAAACACAATACTCAGAGTTACTAACAATAAAGGTACTTTATTTTAGTGACAATATGCCAAAAGTATCTCAGAGGATACCCTCACTTAGGAAGTAAGTAATATCCACAAATTATATGTGCACAAACCCAAAACAGGTAAGTAACAGTAAGAAAAGTAGTGCAAACAATGTAGAATCACAATAGGATGCAATAGGTAGACATAGGTCTAGGGGCAACACAAACCATATACTCCAAAAGTGGAATGCGAATCACGAATGGACCCAAGACCTATGAGAGGTTGTAGAGGGTCGTTGGGACTGTGAGAAAACAGTAAGGGTGTCCAAGATACCCCACCCCAAGACCCTGAAAAGTAGGAGTAAAGTTACCCTACTACCCCAGAAAGACACAATAGTCGTGATAGGGGATTCTGCAAGAACCACAAGCACCAGCAAAATACTGAAGACTGATTCCTGGACCTGAGGACCTGTAAAGGAAGGGGACCAAGTCCAAGAGTCACGAAAGTGTCCGGGGGGGGGGCAGGAACCCACTAAACCCCGGATGAAGGTGCAAAAGGGCTGCCTCTGGGTGGAAGAAGCCGAAGATTCTGCAACAACAAAAAGGGCTAGGAACTTTGGATGGAAGATGTCCCACGGCGTGCTGGAGGTTGCAGAAGTGCTTCTATGCAGAAATACCACAAACAAGCCTTGCTAGCTGTGAGAATCGCTGTTGAGGTTTTTGGGTGCTGCTGGGGCCCAGGAATGACCAGGATGTTGCCCCTTGGAGGAGGAGACAGAGGGGGCACTCAGCAACTCAGAGCGCCCCCACAGAAGCAGGCAGCACCCACAGAGGTACCGGAACAGGCATTTAGAAGATCTGAGGACAGCGGTCGACTCAGAGTTACAAAGGAGGGTCCCACGACCTTGGAGTCCAACTCAGCGAGCTGGGCAATGCAGGACGGAGTGCTGGGAACCCAGGCTAGGCTGTGCACAAAGGAAGTCCTGGAAAAGTGCACAGAAGCCAGAGCAGCTGCAAATCACGCAGTACACAGGTTTGCTGTCTGGCGTGGGGAGGCAAGGACTTACCTCCACCAAATTTGGACAGGAGGGCCACTGGACTGTGGGAGACACTTGGACCCAGCTCCTGTGTTCCAGGGACCACGCTCGTCAGGATGAGAGGGGACCCAGAGGACCGGTGATGCAGTAATTTGGTGCCTGCGTTGGCAGGGGGAAGATTCCGTCGACCCACAGGAGATTTCTTCTTGGCATCCAGTGCAGGGTGAAGGCAGACAGCCCTCAGAGCATGCACCACCAGAAAACAGTTGAGAAAGCCGGCAGGATGAAGTTCTACAATGTAGCTGGTAGTCGTCTTGCTACTTTGTTGCAGTTTTGCAGGCGTCCTGGAGCAGTCAGCGGTTGATCCTTGGCAGAAGTCGAAGAGAGAAGTGCAGAGGAACTCTGGTGAGCTCTTGCATTCGTTATCTGAGGAATAGCCCAGAGGAGAGACCCTAAATAGCCAGAAAAGGAGGTTTGGCTACTAAGAAAGGAGGCTTGGCTACTGAAAGAGGTAAGCACCTATCAGGAGGGGTCTCTGACGTCACCCGCTGGCACTGGCCACTCAGAGCTGTCCATTGTGCCCCAACACCTCTGAATCCAAGATGGCAGAGGTCTGGGACACACTGGAGGAGCTCTGGGCACCTCCCCTGGGAGGTGCAGGTCAGGGGAGTGGTCACTCCCCTTTCCTTTGTCCAGTTTCACGCCAGAGCAGGGCTGGGGGATCCCTGAACCGGTGTAGACTGGCTTATGCAGAGATGGGCACCATCTCTGGCCATCAAAGCATTTCCAGAGGCTGGGGGAGGCTGCGCCTCCCCAGCCCTTCACACCTATTTCCAAAGGGAGAGGGTGTAACACCCTCTCCCTGAGGAAATCCTCTGTTCTGCCTTCCTGGGACTAGGCTGTCCAGACCCCAGGGGGGCAGAAACCTGTCTGAGGGGTTGGCAGCAGCAGCAGCTGCAGTGGAAACCCTGGAAAGGCAGTTTGGCAGTACCCGGGTTCTGTGCTAGAGGCAGAATGGTATTGGGGTGACAATTCCATGATTCTAGACATGTTACATGGCCATGTTCGGAGTTACCATTGTGACACTACACATAGTATTGACCTATATGTAATGCACGCATGTAATGGTGTCCCCGCATTCACAAAGTCCGGGGAATTTGCCCTGAACAATGTGGGGGCACCTTGGCTAGTACCAGGGTGCCCACACACTAAGTAACTTTGCACCTAACCTTCACTAAGTGAGGGTTAGACATATAGGTGACTTATAAGTTACTTATGTGCAGTGACAAATGGCTGTGAAATAACATGGACGTTATCTCACTCAGGCTGCAGTGGCAGTCCTGTGTAAGAATTGTCTGAGCTCCCTAAGGGTGGCAAAAGAAATGCTGCAGCCCATAGGGATCTCCTGGAACCCCAATACCCGGGGTATCTAGGTATGATATACAAGGGAATTATAAGGGTGTTCCAGTGTGCCAATGAGAATTGGTGAAGATAGTCACTAGCCTGCAGTGACAATTGTGAAAAGCAGAGAGAGCATAAACACTGAGGTTCTGGTTAGCAGAGCCTCAGTGATACAGCTAGGCACCACACAGGGAACACATATAGGCCACAAACTTATGAGCACCGGGGTCCTGGCTAGCAGGATCCCAGTGATACATATCAAACACACTGACAACATAGGGTTTTCACTATGAGCACTGGACCCTGGGTAGCAGGATCCCAGTGAGACAGTAAAAACACCCTGACATACACTCACAAACAGGCCAAAAGTCGGGGGTAACAAGGCTAGAAAGAGGCTACCTTCCTACACCTTGCAAACCAAATCTCTTGTAATTACATGCTTTACCAGAGAGCCTGGTGATTGAAGCCATATCCACTAAATTTCATCCAAGCACTTTTCTTGCTGCATCCCCAGACTGAGAGACTAAGAGGACGGGCTGGAAATATTTGATCTCTGCCAGCCTTGCCCTTCCACCAACAAATGCCATGTGGCTTATGGTTAACTAAATCCATGCTCTACGGAGCTGGCAAAAATTTCCATTTATCACTCTATCCTTACCACACGAAGAAGCCCTATTCTGATCTGGTCAATGACAGGCTTGTTGCCTCCAAAACAAATTTGGCCTGGGTTACGACAAGGTGGCTTGATCATGTTCTTGGCATTTATCATAACATGACATGCTTAGATGCATCAAACTGGCTTTTTCGGGAGATGTCCAACCACCCCTCTGAATATGTCTTTCAATGGTGAGTGACTAGTTTGAGAGAAGGCCAACTATTCCTTGGAATGCTTCCGAAATATCTGAGCAATGGGCTGCCTGTTGGGCCAGCCCTCTCAAGCAAACATTTTTAATCACTTGTCCAAACAAATGCAGCCCTATTCTAGGGTACATCAGTCCTTTGACCCATAGCTCTTGCAGCCTTTCCAAACCATCTAGGACCTGTATCATTCCTTTTGGGACAAGGGTAGATCTAAGGGTTGTCACCACCAGCAGCTGCAAAATCAATTCCTCACCATCTCCATCTGGTTCTCGAGACTCAAAACTCTCTTTAATTTTCCCTTGCTGCTCATCCTGCTTCTGGAGGTTGGGCGGAGGGTTTCCCACTTCTTCACTAATTGGGAAATGATCACAATGGACCTACTGGGTGATCCAACTCATCTGCAAGGGCTAGAACCTCTCCTTTCTCTCTCCCCTCTGGTCCATCCTCCTTCAGCAAGGATGTGCTCTACTGCTCATTCCCCGATCTTCGAGAGGGGAAGTATTTGCCCTCCTGAACAGATTGGTGCCAGTGGAGGAAAAGTTAATGGGATTTAGTCCCTTTCAGGCATCCTGGATCTTCACCACTTGAATTTGTTCATTCTGCAGGTGAAGTTAAAAATATTGTTCTTGAGGCAGGTTCCGTTATCCCTTAATGTGGAGAATTTGCTGATGTCCCTGGATCTCAAGGGCACCTACTTTCCTCTGCCAGTTCTTGCTTCATGTTCGAAGTACTCCTGCAAGTCTAAACACAAATACAAAAAAGTGAAGGCAAACTCGGCATGATCCCACCACCCTGAATCTAAAGAAAAGGTGTGAGGGTGTCAGTGTTGTTCTCCTTCTAGGTCCACGGTCAAAGAGCCGATTCCCTAATTGATTCAATGTGGTCTCAGTTTTCCAGGCCATCAGCATTGGTGCGGCTGATTGAAGCCTTGAAGGAGGCCACGCTGCATATTTTTAGTGCACTTCTGGCATGCATTGGGGCTCCATGAATGCGCAGGGGCCTCCAGTTGAGTTACTGTTGACGGATACCACCTCTGTGCTGTCTAACCCTTTAGGCGCTCCTCTAGGCCCACTATTGATTACAATACAGACATCCACTCTTATCCTAAGACCTACACCAGCCACCACCAGAGCTTGAAGAGGATTTGCTACTGATTCCAATGTATGACACCAAACTGAATTAAGCCAAGTGTCGACCAATATCAGGCTGCAAGATCACAAAAGTGCAACCAGTCATCATACTGGCCAGCAGAGGCTCTATTATCATTTTGGCTCTGAGTGACCAAGATCCCCTCCAAAAGGGAAATGATGAGGTGGAGAGTGAGATGGTTTAACTCCACTCACTATATAGATGACAACTTTTACATGGACTTACAAGAGGCTAATGGGCTTGAAACCTCCCCTGAAATGGTGTTTGAATTGCCACCTTGACCACCAACAGAAGAGAGTGCATCATTTGCTTCAGGAGTCTGGCGGGCATTTGAGGTCCTGGATTTGCAGCTGCCTTCAGTTGAGACCAAGACAAACAACCTCCTGTAACTTTTGCAGGCTGAGCCAGCCACATCTGAACCCTTTGCTACCCTTTAACGAGGCCCTCACTGATCCCTTAATGGGCATTTTGTCAAAGCTATGTCCCTGCCCACTGGTACATCGATAGGTGGCATAGTGTCACAGACAGGCAGTTGTCAATCCTGATTTTCCTATTCTGGAAAGCCTGATGGTTCAGGCTCCAACCAGTAAAATAGTAATTGTGATAGTTAATTGTATTTTTAGATCACTTACTACTCCAGACGAGGCGCCGAACCACGTTGAGGTGAGTAGCACGTTACTCTGGAAACAGAAGTTAGTAGATTAGTAAAAAAAGATTTTAGTTTCCTTCTGGATTAGTATAGTAAGTGTGTTAAGTGAGTTCTCATTTAGATCTCATACATTAAATGCATTATTTTAAAGGGGGTGGATTAATTGAAGTGGGTTAGTAAAAGGAAGCTGTGAGATTATAATGAGAGTGGTACACGTGTGGCTATTAGTCAGATGAATTGGATAAAGGAGGCAAAAGTTTGGAAAGGATGTTTGGCAGTCGATAGTAGTTGGAAAGGTTTGGAATGAGTAAGAGAATGTATGTATGGACATAGGTTTAAGAGAAAATATTTTTCCCTTCCTTAAGCAAATAAAACTAAATATGTACTTATAGAGACATATCCACACATCAAATGTATAGCAGTATGTACTCATACATGCACACACAAGCACATTGTAATTAAATAATTGTATTCACAATTTCCACCATATAAACACCCACACAAGTAGTAATAGTTATATGCTCAGTCATTCTTTTATATTGTGTATTTCTCTAAATAAATTATTGAACACTCATACGTGCCTCCCCATAATCATAGAAAAATAAATCCCAAACAAATGAGCACACAGTCATCTACATATATGTTATCTGTATAACATGACATACATATATATGGTAAGTAGAAACATATAATTATTAAAATTACGTTTTTTGACTAACTTGATGAAAAAGGAGTGAGAGCAGCCCTAAACTTCACAGATTGCCAAAGCTCAGTTGGTAGCAGCCCCCTTTTTAGGGTAGAGCGTGCAAGCTTTCTGGCCTCTGTTGTAATCTCTCTCTGGGCGTTTAACCATGCCTGTGTCATGCCTGTCACTTTCATTGGTTCATGGGCTTGCCTTTTTTTAAAATTTGCTTGATTTCATTTGTGAAAGGCATGCATACTTCATGCCTTTTCCATGTGTTTAGCCCTCTTCGAACGCACCAGCCAACTACTGAAAACATACGAGGCTCCATGTTTTCAGCATGGTTTCTGGACTGCTTTTTCTTTTTATTTCCTACACAGTGCGATCTCGCCGGGTTACCCGTTTTTTTTTTTAATATATATTTTTTTAATTTCCCCTCTCCCCATCCACACCCCTGTCCCTTGAGATTTGCGGCGGCCGTCGCTGCACATATGCATTGCCACGCGTCCTCTAGTTCACAACTCTAATAGCTCTAACTTGAGAAAGCACGATACCCATTGCATTGCAAATGCTTGTTTTTATAGTGTTAACCGGTTGCACTACTACAGGTATAATAACGCAGGCATTGTGTACCCAGTGTGACTGTCAGCACGCAATGGACAAACTAGTTACAAATGCCTGGGAAATCAGTTATGCCAAATTGCTACAAATATAAAGGCATTTATAAGAAACACCCTAGGCTAATTCATAATTATATGAATAATAACAATAACAAGATAATGCACAAAAAAATGGTGAAGTTATGTTTCGGTACTCCAACGGTACTAACATGTACATATTTTTACGGAGATACGCCAATGCGAATTTCTAATTTTTGATGTTTTTTTTAAAGCGAGATACCGACTGAAAAAACACTTTAGCATATAAGAAATTCAGCAAAATGAGCAAAAAGAAATATGGCAATCAAGTTTTCAAAAATTATGGGCTTCAACCCAAAAGCAGTAAAAGTCGGGGATGACCAGTACCTGCGAACTGGCGCCACTGAGTTTTTCTTCATAGTAGCCCTGTGCCAATACACGGTTGCCAGGCTACACTATCTACAGCAGTATTAGTTTTTTTAGAAAATATTTTTCAGCAGAGACCCTCTGGCCGATCTGGCGAACCTTGAGGCATGGTCACTGTACAAGGCCTACGTGCCAGAGCGATGTGAGCGGTTGTCTCACACTAGTTACTGTGGATTTTCAACCAAAATGGAGCATGAAAAAGAGTGCTCCGTTACAAACACATTGGGTATTGAATTGTACTATATTGCTTCTATAGCGCTTCACACACCTGACGGGGCAGAAAGCGCTCTGACTCTAATCTTCTCCCGAGTGCCCTTTGAAAGGTTTGTTGCTAGAAGGGTGAGGATGAGAGATGCGCCAGTGCACACCTACTTAAGAGTTGGTAAGGGCCACAGTCAGTCTTTGTAGTGCAGAGAAGAGCAGAGTATTTACCCCCTTCCGTTGGTGGGGAGGTGGGGGGTTGCTGTCAATACTCCGTGTTGGAGCAGGGACTGAACTGAAAGGCTGTGGTCAGGCAGAAGTCAGGTAGTCACGGAAGTGATATCAGGGACGTTCCTCACAGCAAACAAATTAACAAGGCTCATGGAGTAGGGCTACAGGGTACCTCGAGGTGGAGTTTATGCAATCCTAAAGAAAGCACATTACTCAAAGCAGCGTAAGCTGCGTTCTCATAGTAACATGGTGAGGGTGTGGTGTCATGCATAAATCACTTGGGGTCGTCCATAAATCACTTTGCCACCACTCATTTACATGACTCCATGACATATATGTGTACCGGACCATATTGCATAGTGATGCGTGATATTTTCATCATACACAGCACAGTTACAACCAGACAGTGTTGCGCAAAAAAGGTGAAGATGGGGTGACAGTGACGGTTGAGGATTTGATCTACTTACTATGAGAGTAAGAGGACAGTGATGCAGATCTCTGAAAATCATCTGGAGACAATGGTAAATCCGGGGAATAAACAGTGGGAATTACTTCCACCATGCAATCCCAATGAGAAAGAAAAATCCGCAGGTGCATCTTTCTCTGAGTTAGCATGTCCTTGAGAAGTCGGAGGGTTTGAGTAAGAGTCAGATCCTAGTTGCGTGAAGGCTGTGTCCTAAAAGAGAATCGTGGTTCATATGGTGGCTTGGTGGACAGTGTGCTAGCGCAGAGCCTGGGCATGGTGGCTAGTGTGGTATAAGCAGTGGCACTGGAACATCAAAGTATTCAACAGAGTTGACTAAAATGTGTGTCAAGAAAAGGCAAATTATGAAGTATTATGCAGAACATTCTCAGGCAGTATTATTTCACTATGTTGACACTTTAGCACATTATTACTGTCTGGGCAAAAATTGCTCTTCGTTAGCATCGTTTTAATTTCTAAACAAGCAGAAACTAAAAGGCGGCCACTTACCCTTTGCAAAGCGCCTGTCACTCCACATCTCTACGTGTCATCTTTTCTGTTTTTTACTTATATTAACTTTTTATCCATTTGAGCGAGAAACATTTGTTGTTGTTGAAAAATTTGAATTATGTGGCACATTGTGATTTAAGTGGCAGGTGTGTTACATTCATAACTATATGGAAAATGCCATGGACACAGAATCGCATAATTCCAGTGGCCTTGGATATATAAGTAACCATCAGTCTTGTGAGGGTGCAGACGAGACAGGTTGCATGCAGGAGACAGTTTGTGTTTTAATGCGGGCTTTTCTCATTGCCTAGTGACACTTTCATCCGCAGCTAAGGTAGCCATTTCGAATATATAAAAAGAGAAAAGAAAAAATTGAGATTTTCATACTCCCATTACTCTATCACCCTTCACTGTTTTTGTACTACTCTTGTTTTTCGGTATTTAAATTCTCAACATTTTTTAAGTGCCTTCAACCATTAGCATGGCACCAAAGTGCTTTCTTAATCTGCTTACCCTTGTCGCACTCTTCTGTGATTCCATCATAAGGTTAACTGGCTGTGTTTTGTTGCTCATGGTTAGTAGAGGTTTGTTACATGCCTAGTTTACCAATGATTCATGGTAGTAAAAGCAGATAGATAAATTGACACTGAAATTTAGAGAGTGTCAGGTGAGCTTTAGAGAGGGGTCAGGGAACTAAGCAGTTTAAGCATCACGCGCTCTGGTGGGAATTCCACCTCACTATGAGCAATATGTGTGGTCTTGGGCCCACGCCACCACTCTTTCCCACATAAAAATTAATTTCAGAAGATTCGTGCTTAGGCGGTAGGAACTGCCTAGTCTGGCATGACGCAGAGTAAGAATATTTCGCCTAACTGAAATCTAAATGTGCCCCAAAAATAAAATGACATGAAAAGTCCAAACATCAGGTACCCTCTCCAAGGTGGTCCCAACTGAGAGGTTGCTTATATGCAGTAGAGTGTATTTTTGTTTCCCGTTCTGAAAAGCAGGAAATATCGATAATTATATAAATAATGATTTCTAAAAAAAGATGTTCTTTTCCTGGTATTTGGTGCCCCACAATGCGTGCTATATAAAGATGTGCATAACAACTTTGTGCAACGGTGGAATTGTCATTGTGCCATATGAAGTAATTTTTCATTGCCTTTCTCAAGCCATCCGCTTCTATCAACTATGAAATGGTTCTGAATCTGATCCAAGCGAGCTGCTAACAAGCATGTTAAAGGAAAATGTACAATGTAAATGTAGTAATTATGGTGTGCTTTCATGTACCGATATAGTTGCATACTATTTACTCTCATTTCAAACCCTAGGTATGCTGAAACTCCCTTAACAGATCCATACTATTATCCAAATTGACCACTTAATGCACACATCTTGCTTTAAGACTAGCACTTAAAAGAGCAGCCTCACTGGTATGAATTAAGTTATTTGAACAAATGCGATTTATAACTTTCACTAGTGCCAATCGAACTATTGAAGTATCCTAATTAAATCATTCCATGTGCCCAACAACAGTTTCGGACTGGCCTGTAGGGCAACCAGGCATTATCTGATGGGCTGGTCTAAGAGGTCAGTGTGTGGGCATTTTTTTGGGATGTTTGTAGGGTTGTTTTATTGTCCAGTAGGCCGGTCTTTACTGTTGATTTCCCTGGTATTAAAACAAACATTGCATGCAGCAAGCACAAATCCATGCAGTCTTCCATATCTGGCAAAACACTTATGCAGCATGTCTTTACATGCTCAAAATATCCATGATTTGCAAATGTGGGCCACTTTTTTTTTAGCTATCTTATTCACTAATGCCCGGGCCTATTTTCTGTCTCAGTCTGACCCTGCCCAGCAAATCTTTTCCACTAGAACCAAGTGGAACCAACTGAGCGCAAACTTAGCTACCTACTTCTCTATCTGAACTACCTTGGCAATCCCAAAATATATTCCACGTTCAACAACATAAGCACCAAAGAAACTCTCCAAGAGGCATCAACCGAGATGCTGCTCTGACACCAAATTAATTATCCTGGAGGCACCAAGCAAGCTGTTGCTTTGACACCAACTATTGGATGGGCCCAGCACCCACTCAGCTATCTCCTGGGCCAACTCTGAGCACCAAGGGAGGTAATCCACATGCATCAGATGACCCATCTCAGAGGTGTCAGCTGAGCTATGACATTGGTACCTACTAAGCTGTCTCTCCAACAGATGTCTCTCTCCACCAGCAACTGGAGTAGCTCAATGGCACCAACAGAACTATTCTGAAGGTACCAACTTCACTATCTCACTGGCCACCTGAGCTTTATCGCTACCTTCATATGAGCAGTCCTGCAGGACGTCAGAGAACGAATTAACTTGTTCACTGTCCATTCCCAATCTGGAGCATCACAGTGAAACCAACTAAATTGCCTAAGGCACCAAGTGAACTATAGTCTAGGTAACTAATCTATTTTAATGACACCTACAGGGGCATACCACCAGCACCAACTGAACAATGCAACAAATACCAACTCAGCTATGATACTAATATCTACTAAACTATCCTACAGGCACTACTGGCATATCCCACTGGCACCACCCGAGCTACCCTGATAGCATCCCTGAGATGACTCACACCTCATTGCCTGGATTGAGGTATTACACTGGCACCAACTGAACTGTTGCACACTTAACAACTGAGATAGCCTATGGGTAACACCTAGCCTATTGTATTAGCATCCGTTGATATTGGCACCAACTGAGCTATCTTAAAGGCACTGAATAAGAAACAATGTACATCAATTGAGCAATCCCACCACCATGCATGTCGGCCTCTTCCCAATAGCATGATATACATGACGCAATGTCTGAGTGAAAACAATAGGAATGCAAGGATCGAGGTTTGGCAAATAGGGATGAGAGAATGAATAATACAGCGTGCAAGTGAAAGTTAGGAATTGCAGAGAGAACTAAAGGGCACAGTACAGAATAGTGTTACTACACAGAAAATCTTTGTAAGTTCACCCTAAGTGCCAGAGTACTGTTGATTATTTTTGGAAGAAAATTACAAGGATTCATTTAGAAAGAGATGTAGCCCCTTTTATCTTTAGGTCTGATGTTAACTAAGACCTTTTAATTTTTGTTAAATTGTGTTTTGTTATGTTATGTTGTATTGGTTTCAGGAAGCCCTGTCTATCACTTGGTCTGTTAAGGTGTCATTCACATTTTACTTCCGCCCAATACAGCATATAGCATGGGGCACAGAGTCAGCCTACTTCAGCCAGTGGCTAACTTCAATGTGAGTGAAGACATTCTGCTCCTTTAAAAAGAGCTCAGCCACACTCAAAGTATCTCCGATCAGTGAAAATGTGTCCATTTTAAGACTAAAAACAGACTTTTGCTTTCAAGCAACTTTTTCAATAGATTTGGGAGGGTCATGTAGCTCCTCCAAAAATATAGTTTTACAAAACAAAACACCCTTCGTATTCATATGGCTGGTAACAGACATCAGGCCTATAGGCTTTGGAAGTTCAGTTCAGCTGTTTGCCAATATGCCATCTTAAAAAAAATCATTTGTATTCTACTACTAGTGAAGTTATGTTTTTAGTTTGAGTGCTCTGGCCTGTTGAAATCTATCTGTGGGCTTTTAACCACACCCACCGCATGCCCATCACTATCACTCATTCATGGGCTTGCCTTTCAAAAATCCTTTTTTATCATTGGTGAATGCTTTAAGTTTGTGCCTCCTTGTGGCTGTTTACCTTGGCCATTGACCCTGTTACATGGATAATTTTACGTTTGTGGATACATTTGATTGTTAGCAAACTTCTTTTTCCTTTGTGTCTCTCCTTCTCGCTCCTGGCCGCTATGGCGATTTGAATCGGCTCGCTGATGTCAACTGTTTTACTTTTCATTTTCAATTTATGTGGCAAGAAAAGTCCAGTTAGGAACTGACAACACTAATAGCTCTAACTTGAGCAAACGTGAGACCCATTGCATTGCAAATGCTTGTTTTCCATGTTTTTCCCAGGTGGGCTCTCTCTCATGTTTCTTCACAGTATAATAGGCGTTTCCAACACAGAACAGCATGCCAAGAGTCCATTTTTACAGTGTACACGCACAAACAAAATGCCACAGAACTAAATTAATACAATACTTGCAGTACAAATTGTTATGAAACATCATTTAACTTTTAAGTTTGTTTGGCTGCAAATGCTGAGTCGGGCGCAAACTTCTATTTGCACCAGATTGAGGATTCCAATTTGGAAGCTTATTGCACTATTTATGCGTGTTTACCAGCATAATTGTTGCCAGGAAAGTTATAGATGCAAAGTGTTTGCACGACAAGGAGGATAACCATGTTTGTGCATCTTAGAAAGCGGAAAATACACTATCAGTTTGTTCTCACTCATTTTGAGGTCTGAAACTCGCTATTGTTTACAGCCCTGTAAATTCCATACCCAGTGATATCCATGTTTAAATAGTATGCAACCTTAATCCGGAATAGCGCTGAAGTGGGAGTTAGGGCCCAAAGTGCATGGCTTGGTCGCTGCTTCAGTTTCTGTGGGGTTATAAAGGTTAAATTAAACTGCTTGTACTTCTGATGTATTAATTTTTATCAGTTAATTCAGAGTCCAATGTAATCACCCAAGCCTCTTCATACTTGAGGTTACAACCTGATAGCGCGTCCAGTCTTTATAAATTACTTGTAATTGGACACGCTGGAAGTCGGTGAACCTTTTAACCGAGTTGGGTTCTCCTCATCCAAGAATAGTCGGATCACTCAAATCAATAATCAATAACCATTATAATCAATACCCAATACTCAATTAATTGTTCAAACAACAAATTAGGAATCAATAACAATCAGTATTTTGACGCAACATGACCTTTCAGTCATGAATAACCACACCAGTTTATTAAAGTTAATGAGTTTATTTCCCTATATTAACAAAGCTAACACAATATATGTAAGTCTCAAAATCAAATGATATACGTATACGAACATTACTAGCTGTCCATAGCAACGGAAGAAACGCAATCTACGCAAAATCTGGATTATAATGCACTCGGTTATAGCAATGCAAATCACTAATATAAGTAACTGAATTTGACTAATTGCATACATCGGTCAGCATAACAAGATTTCAATTTAGCATGATGCATCAAATGAATACTTCAACTAACCTCTAATAACATTGGCATGTGGGGCTTCATGCAAAATGAATTTAGTCAACACAAATTTAGAAAACTTCTAGCTTGGGCTCTGTCAAAATAAGCAGTTGGTACCTAAGAAGGAAAACACAATGCATAATACAATTATCCTTTCATAATTACCAAATACAATCAGCATTCAAGGTAAGTCTTCGTCCTTCAGGTACCGGTTCGATCAGAATGGGGCAGATTTCAAAGGGCAAAGTTAAAGTAAGTTTCCTTGCGGCAGCAAGGAAAATGGGGCAAAAGTTACTGCATGGACAAGACGGGGCAAAATTAAAGTTAAAGTCTCTAGGGTGAGAATTCTTAAAAGTCTCTTTCTCTGCGACAGAGAAAAGGCATCAAAGTGTCATTTAAAATGGCGTCTTGAATCTGGCTTCAAAATGGCATCAAAGAAAATGGCTGACTTCTCTTTGTCCGGTGGGTTTAAGTAAGAAACGTTCCAAATTCTTCAGGGTCTTCCATTGGAGGGTTCATAGGGTGGCTTCCTTTTGACCAATGAATAGTGTCTTTCTCTTAGTACTCATTTATGCATAAGGTGTCCTTGGAGCCTTGGAACACAAGTTGCAACAAAGTTTGCCAATTATTTCTATATCAGTGTCATTATTGTCTGCACCTGCAGAAACTGAACTTGCTTCAAAGGGGATGAAACTAGCCTAGCACGAAACCTTGAGATAAGTGTATAGTCATTTCTACTGGAAAAATGCAACCTTAAAGTAAAAAAATACGTTTTTGTTAATACAGGTGAAAACCACGCAGTTAAATTTGAGACCAGGCAACTAGGCCAAAGCCTCTGCTAAATTTAAGCTAAGCATAAAACAGTTTCAACAAGAAAATCATAAAATACATTTGCAATTATGACGGATTACTACATTTGTCAATTCTTCATGATTAATTAAGCTTGTTTATAATAATGGCGAACTACCTCGTGGGCACATTTTCCCACGTACATTATTTTTCTTTTCTAAATTCACACTATCTTATACGATTTTGTTACATGATATATGAATATTTGTTAGTCTTTCTTTTTCTGCTTCATCAATCCCTCCTCTGATGACTAATTATGTCATCACATTAAATCTTCCATCACAAATTTTATTTCATTAAAATTCAGTTTTAGTAATTTGGCACGTCAGTCAATTCCCTCTTCCTTTTTGTTCCCTTTGATTTTTCCCTGTATATTTCTACTATTTTAATTTGTTCTTTCTTTTCTCTTCTCCTTTTGCTTCTTGATTTCAATATTTTAATAGCTTTCCATATTCCCCAAATACCTAATAAGCAAATTAATATTATTAATATCCCTTTTACTATTTTCAGTAATATTCCGTTCCAAATGTTGCTGAGCCAATTTCCCACGGAAGCAAATCCTTTTCCAACCTTTTCCCATACTCCTGGTTCCTTCAATTCTTTCAAATCTGCACTTTCGTTAGTTAAATTTGTAAGCATTTTCCTAATTTGCCCACTGTTGTCCGGAATATAAGAACAACAGTGACGTGCACTAAGCATTTTGCAAACGCCGCCATTCTTCGCTAAAAGAATGTCTAAAGCAAGCTGGTTTTGAAGAGTCATAGCTCTTTCTGCAGCAAGTTCAGCATCAATCAGGATTATGGCTCCTGAGAATTTTGTCAGCATGTTATCCACAATAGTAGACAACTTTCGTATTTTAATTGAATTCAATATGACTCCTACTGAAGGAATCATCGCTCCAAATATATCTCCTACCACACCAGAAGCTGTCTCCCTTTTCTGAATGCGATGTGATTCAGACATCTTTGGAAACTTCTTTAAGTCATCCAGTTGATAAATCTTTGGAAATACTATTCCCAAATAACACATCCCATACCATCCTTTAGGAAGACGATAATAGGCGTTAAGTCCACAAATATAATATACCCCTGGAATAGCTGGGTCTTGTCCATTTACCATTAACGTCCACTTAGCCTGAAACGAAAACGTATGTTTACATTCACTCGTTCCCACAAAAATTGTGTCATAATATGATTTAGGTCTATATATGCAAAGTTTCCCTATATGTGATGCATCTAAGGCTAATTTCCCTTGTGTCTTTATTGCGGCAAAAGCATAGTTATCTACAGATGACCTTTTGTGTAATTCCCTTTCTAATTTTTCCTTAACCATTTTCCTTCTATCTTCAGTGTGATCTAAAAAACTCTTTTCTACGGGTGAATGTAAGCATGTAAGGTTGTCTATATGAGTGTGAGCTACAGGAAAAGGCAATAGTGGTTCAAAGAAACCTCTAACTAATTTTATATAATAATCTCTTGCTGTTTTACTCAAATATTCAATTATGGGGACAAATGAAAATACGACATCATAATTGGAATAGAAGTATTGAATATACTCCTGGTTATAGAATCTGATTAGTAACAAACTACATGAAATTCCATACGTAAGAGGCATGCTATGATATGCCACTCCTTCTATTACTGAGGTAGGTATTTGTGTGCACACATAACAGTCTTTCGCATCCATTGTCTCAGCATACTCATTCAGCAAGCGATAGAAGACGTTCGAGGAGAGCTCTTTCTTGTCGTGTAAATATTTCTCGTTTTGTACGAGTTTCTGCAAAGGAGTTAATTCAGTAGTAGTTTTAGAAGTAGAAGCATCATTCGCGTCTCTTTCATTCTCTCCATGCATTCCAAGAACTATTGCTATAATTATTAGTACACATGCAGTTATTAGACCTATACATATGTATTTACAACATTTCATTTTATGTCCTTTTGTAGTACTGCCTGGCATGATCTATATAGAATCAGAAAGTTGAAGACACTTTATCAAATCAGATTTGCAGATATATATAAAGCTGAATGAGTTCAATGTTCACACGGTTTTCTTAGGCAGCTTAGTCTCTTATTGGATTAGCAGCTTTGTCTCAAAATCGGTTTCAAAGTCAATCAAGTTCTCAATGTCTTATCCGGTTCAAAAAGTCAATCAGGTTGTCAATGTCTTATTCGGTAATGTTCATGAATTTCACTTTTCAGGTACCAAAGTGACGTTCTGCTTCTTCGTTTTCAAGACTAAGAGATAGAAATTCGTCTGACCAATCGTTAGTGGCTGTGTATGCCCACTCTGGACCAGAATATCTTCTGCTCAGTATTCTTTTCCTTTTCAATTTTGCATCTCCTTTTGATTCTCTCTCGCTGATGTCTTGTTCTTTGGCTGTGTCTTTTTCTTCACTCGGTGTTGTTATTACGATAGAAACTTCTTTTCTTTTCTCCTTCAACTTTGGCCCTTCACTTTCTTTTCATATTTCTTATGTCTTTGATTTCACTGGCGAAATGCTTTGTCTTCGTTTGGCGCTGCTTTCACCTGATGGACCTGCACCCGGTTCTGGAAGAACTTGAACTATTTCACTCTGTTCTGTCTTGTCTCCTTCCCTTAGGAGGTCAATCAGGTTTTCTCTTTCTTTTCCTGTATTGTCTGCTTTGGGAAACCCTCCTCTTATTAGGCTCTCCTGCTTCTTCACCTGTGACAGGATCTTTGTCACCTCCAGGATCTTTGTCACTTCCTGAGGCTTCTTCTCTGTTGTCCTCAAAAGGATCGACTTTGTCTTCCTCAGAAAATATTTCTTCTGTCTCGATTTTTGCTTGTTCGCTTTCAGGCTCTCTTTGTTCTGTCTCAGTGCCTGGTACTTTCTTGTCAGTTGCTGGTAATTTCAGCTCTTCAATTTCCTCTTCTGTGGGACACGTCACCCTTTTCGTATGACTGGCGTGAATCCAGTTGGGAACTCCCGCACACTTCACAGTGGTGGTAGTTGTCAGAATCACTTGAAAAGGTCCTTTCCAACGGGGTTCCAGACACAACTTCCTCACGTGCTTCTTTATCACGACCCAGTCACCTGCTTTCACAGCGTGTCCTGGACCTTGGATCGGTGGCAAGGTGGTTGCCTCCACCTGGTGAGAAAAAGAGCGTACCACATCAGCCAGACCTTTGCAGTAGTCCAATACCATATCATCGGTAATATTTACAAGAGCATTTGCAGGAACTGCTGTAAGTTTCATGGCTCTGCCCATGAGGATTTCGTGCGGTGATAGTCCAGTTTTTCTATCAGGTGTGTTTCTCATTGACATTAACACCAAGGGCAATGCGTCAGGCCTTTCAAGTTTGTGGATGCGCATATTTTCGCCATCCTCGATTTCAATGTGCCATTCATTTGCTCCACTAGTCCTGATGCTTCAGGCGGTAGTTACAATGCAATTTTTGTTCAATGTTCAGTGCTGCACACAGTAATTTGATTACTTCGTTATTGAAGTGACTTCCCCTATCTGATTCTAAAGAGATCAAGAACCCGAAACGTGGTATTAGTTCTCTCAAGAGTAATTTTGCAACTGTAAGGCTGTCATTTCTGCGTGTAGGGTATGCTTCAATCCAGTGACTAAAAATACACACAATCACCAACACATATTTCAAGCCTCCAGGCATAGGCATCTCAATGACATCCATTTGCATTCTGCTGAATGGCCCACATGCTCTTCCAATGTGGCTCAAATTTACTACTGTTCCCTTCCCTGCGTTCATTTGTTGGCAAATGACGCAACAATGGCAAACTGCTTCAGCAACTTGACGGAATTTGGGATTAAACCAATACAATTTTGAATAGTCTAATCATGGCATCCCTTCCAAGGTGGGCGTGTCCATGATACAACCTGGCTAATTGCGTCAAAAGACTGTCTGGCAGAACCAATCTCCCTTCACTTGAAACCCACAAATCATCTGGTTTCTTTACGCATTGTAATTTGCTCCATGAGAGTTTCTCATCCTTACTAACATTATTTTGTAGGAATTTCAATTCTTCGATTGTATCTACAACTTTTAGAGCAAAGGCTTCACTTGGTTCAAGTTCTGGTTCATTTATTAAGTTCCATTCGTCTCTGAGCAATATACAGTTCAATGCGCAAAACCTTGCGACTTGATCTGCATATCCGTTTCCCAAAGAAACAAAGTCTTGTGATTTTGAGTGTGCACTGCATTTTACCACTGCTACTTCTCCTGGCAACTGGATGGCATGTAACAATTCTCTTATTCTTTCACCAGTTTTCACCGGTGATCCTGAAGAGGTCATGAAACCTCTCTGTGACCACAATTGTCCAAAATCATGAACTATTCCAAATCCCGTACTGACTGTCAGTGTAAATGGTGACTTTCATTAATGCGGAAAGCTGGCAAGCTCTAGTAAGGGCTACTAGTTCCGCCACTTGTGCAGAGTAAACTCCCTGAAGCCAAGATGCTTCCAGAATACCAGGTATTGTGCATACAGCATATCCTGCTTTCAATATTCCTAGTGCATCTCTTAAACATGAACCATCAACAAAAATAATTTGATCATTTTCTTCCAATCGGGTGTCTTTGATATCAGGTCTTGGTTTTGTACAAAATTCAGTCACCTGAAGACAGTCGTGCTCGATGTCTTTGGCATTCTCAATTTCGACATTTTCACTGGGAAACAAGGTTGCTGGATTCAACGTAGTGCACCTTTTCAGCTGCACATTGGGTGATCCCAAAATTACTGTCTCGTACCTTGTAAGCCTAGCAGCGGTCATGTGCTGTGTTCGGGAACGTGTCAAAAGTATTTCGTCTGAGAGAGGGACCATAATTGTTAAAGGATGTCCCATCACTATTCCTTCACTCTGATTTAGGCTTATACCAACTGCTGCCACAGAGCGCAAGCATCCTGGTAAGGCTGCTGCAAATGGATCCAAAGTAGTTGAAAAATATGCTACTGGTCTGTGTACGCCACCATGGGCTTGGGTCAAGACAGATAAGGAACATGCATCACGTTCATGACAAAACAATGTGAAAGGCTTTGTGTAATCAGGCATACCTAAAGCTGGAGCTCTGCACATGTATTCCTTTAATTCAATAAAAGCATCCATTTCATCGCTTTTCAACACCATTTCATCCAGCGCATCTTTCTGGGTCAGTTTCAGTAAAGGTTTGGCTAGAGTTGAGAAATTGGGGATCCATTGGCGACAATAGCTCACCATTCCCAAAACACTTTATCACCTCTTTTCTCATCTTGGGTGGACTCATTTGAAGTACACTTGTTATTCTTTCTTTCATGATTCTTCTTGACCCTTTCTCTATTTGGTGACCCAAATATTTCACTTTCTTCTGGCAAAATTGTAATTTTGAAGGAGACACTTTGTGTCCATTCCTTCCCAAATGGTTCAATAAGGCAATTATGTCAACCGTGCAGTCATTTTCTGTCTTGGATGCGATCAGTAAATCGTCAATATACTGTACTAAGGTTGATTCAAAAGGTAATTCCAATGATTCCAAATCTTTCTTTAGAATCTGATTGAAAATTGATGGTGACTCCGAAAACCCTTGAGGAATTCGACACCAACTGTAGACTTTGTCCAGGAATTTGAAGCAAAAGAGAAATTGTCTGTTCTCATGAAGAGGCACAGAAAAGAATGCTTGTGACAAGTCGATGACTGAGAACAACTCTGCATCACAGGGAATTTGAAACATTATCACAGCTGGATTTGGTACTATGGGACAACATTTGACTATTATGCGCCTCATCCCTGGTGTCTAGTGGGCTCTAGTAAGCCGCCGTCCTGTAAGTGTTTTCTATATTTTCTGCGCCTTGCCTCCTTGCGCTTCTGCCCCCGTCGTGCCCCTTCTGATTGTGCCACTTTTCGCCATCCTGTAAGTGCTTTTCTATTGTTTTCAAGCGCCTTGCCTCCTGCGCGTCTGCCCCCGTTGTGCCCCTCTGATTGCTGTGCCCCGATTGTATTTTAAGCCTTTAGTGTATTTTTGTGACTGTTTTTCTAATTTGTGCCCGACTTTTTTGTGCCTTGTTTTTGTTGGTTTCACCCCTTGGGCGGTCCCCCTTGCAGTTCTCTCCCTGCCGCTGCCTCCCTGCAGCCCGCCCCCCTCGTGCCCCCATTCGCCGCTCCCTCCCGCCTCCCGCCTCCCAGCTGCTCCTCCCTCCCCCCTCCCTTCTTAATGGCTGGCGCTGCGCGTCGCGAGTGAGCGACCTCTGACCTGCCTTAGGTCTAGAGCTCGCCCCCCACGTCCGCAGCACCAACCTGCTGTCTCCTGCCTCTGACCCCCGCCCACGCTGCTGCTAGCGTGTTCGAGGCCCTCCTCCACCCGCAGGCATCCTCCTGCGCCTCATCCCTGGTGTCTAGTGGGCTCTAGTAAGCTTCACTTGACCCGTGTGCCGCTTTCCGCCGTCTTGTAAGTGTTTTCTATATTTTCTGCGCCTTGCCTCCTTGCGCTTCTGCCCCCGTCGTGCCCCTTCTGATTGTGCCACTTTTCGCCGTCCTGTAAGTGCTTTTCTATTGTTTTCAAGCGCCTTGCCTTCTGCGCGTCTGCCCCCGTTGTGCCCCTCTGATTGCTGTGCCCCGATTGTATTTTGTGCCTTTAGTGTATTTTTGTGACTGTTTTTCTAATTTGTGCCGACTTTTTTGTGCCTTGTTTTGTTGTTTTCGCCCCTTGGGCGCTCCCCCTTGCAGTTCTCTCCCTGCCGCTGCCTCCCTGCAGCCCGCCCCCCTCGCGCCCCCATTCGCCGCTCCCTCCCGCCTCCCAGCTGCTCCTCCCTCCCCCTCCCTTCTTAATGGCTGGCGCTGCGCGTCGCGAGTGAGCGACCTCTGACCTGCCTTAGGTCTAGAGCTCGCCCCCCACGTCCGCAGCACCAACCTGCCTCCTTGCGCTTCTGCTCCCGTCGTGCCCCTTCTGATTGTGCCACTTTTCGCCGTCCTGTAAGTGCTTTTCTATTGTTTTCAAGCGCCTTGCCTCCTGCGCGTCTGCCCCCGTTGTGCCCCTCTGATTGCTGTGCCCCGATTGTATTTTGCCTTTAGTGTATTTTTGTGACTGTTTTTCTAATTTGTGCCCGACTTTTTTGTGCCTTGTTTTTGTTGTTTTCGCCCCTTGGGCGCTCCCCCTTGCAGTTCTCTCCCTGCCGCTGCCTCCCTGCGGCCCCGCCCCCCTCGCGCCCCCATTCGCCGCTCCCTCCCGCCTCCCAGCTGCTCCTCCCTCCCCCCTCCTTTCTTAATGGCTGGCGCCGCGCGTCCGCGCAGCAGGCGCGCCGCTGACGCGCCAGAGATGCGCCAGAGGCAAGCCCGTCTGCGCCCGTCCGTGCCTGGACCGCGCCCAGCGCCACCCCCCCTGGCCCTTGCGTCCCATGCCTTCGTTACTCGGCCAGCGAACTCCTCGCCCTCAAGCCTGGCCCCTCCACAGAGTGCTTCCAGGCCAGCCCGAAGCACACCAAAGGACCTTTTTCCTGCCGTACCTGCAACTTCACCTGCAACAGAACAACGAAGCCAGCAACAACCAACACTAACCATCTGCACTGCATCCTCCTCAACACACGCTCCGCACGAAAGCACGCCATAGAACTCTGGGACCTGCTCGACAGCAACACCCCAGACGTAGCCTTCCTGACCGAAACCTGGTGGAACGACTCCTCGGCCCCTGACATCGCCATCGCCATCCCTGACGTCTACAAGATCACCAGAAGAGATCGCACCAACGGAATCGGCGGAGGAATAGCCATCGCCCACAAAGCTACCCTCAAGATCAATACCCACACGGACGACACCCTCAAAACAGCCGAACACCTCCACTTCCAGATTCACACGGACCCCAACACTACCCTCAGAGGAACCCTCATATACCGTTCTCCAGGACCAAGAGCCCTCTTCAGCGACACCGTCTCCGACCTCGCAAGCACCCACGCCCTCGCCTCTTCAGACTACATCCTCCTAGGAGACCTAAACTTCCACCTGGAGAACAACAATGACGTCAACACCGCATCACTGACCACCAACCTCGGACTCCGTCAACTGGTCAACACTCCCACCCACATCGCCGGCCACACCCTTGACCCACTCTTCACTTCAAGCAACCACATCTCTTTCAGCCACACCTCCGAACTCCACTGGACCGAACATCACTGCGTCCATTTCTCCTTCAAGAAAAACGCCGAACACCACCGCACCCCTCTTCCGCCTCACCGCCGCTGGGGAAAAGTCACCAAAGACCAACTCACCAACAACCTCGCCAAAAACCCTCCACCCGACCCCACCGACCCGGACTCCGCCGCCATCAACCTCCAACAATGGATCCTCAACTGCGCCAACATCCTAGCCCCACTCAAGAGACCCACTGCCAACCAAGAAAAGAAAAAAACAGCCTGGTTCACAGACGAACTAACCACCTCCAAACGCACCTGCCAGAAACTCAAGAAAAAATGGATCCTCGAGCGTACACCCGAGAACCTTGCTACCCTCAAGGAAGCCAACCGGAAACACCACCAACTGATCCGACTCGCCAAGCGCTGCCACTTCACAGAACGCCTTAACAACAACGCTCACGACTGCAAGGAACTCTTCAGCATCGTGAAGGAACTCTCCAACCCCAACGCCAACGTCAACGACATCCCTCCATCCCAGAAACTCTGCGACGATCTCTCCACCTTCTTCTACCAGAAAATCGCAGCCATCCACGACAGCTTCAACACCTCACCTCCGCCAGACCCCACCCCCAAACAACTCCTCCCACGCCGACCACATCACCACCTGGACCCAAGTAGACGACGCCGAAACCCTTAAAACCATGAACTCCATCCACTCAGGATCTCCATCTGACCCCTGCTCACATCACGTTTTCAACAAAGCCGACGTCGCCATCGCCCCCATACTCCGCAAGATCATCAACCTTTCCTTCAACACAGCTACCTTCCCGGACAGCTGGAAGCACGCAGAAATCCAACCTCTCCTCAAGAAACCTAAGGCTGACCTCAACGATCTCAAAAACTTCCGTCCAATCTCCCTCCTCCCTTTTCCAGCAAAAGTCATCGAGAAGATCGTCAACACACAGCTCGCCCACTACCTAGAAGACAACTCCATCCTAGACCCCTCCCAATCCGGGTTCAGACGAAACCACAGCACAGAGACTGCACTCCTCGCCGCCACAGATGACATCAGACTACAAATGGACAACGGCGAAACCTCAGCCCTGATCCTCTTAGACCTATTAGCCGCCTTCGATACAGTCTGCCACCGCACCCTACTAACCCGTCTACACGAAGCCGGCATCCAAGACAAAGCCCTCAACTGGATCTCCTCCTTTCTCTCCGACAGAACCCAGAGGGTCCGACTCTCACCTTTCCACTCCAAAGCCACCAACCTCATCTGCGGCGTCCCCCAAGGCTCCTCACTAAGCCCAACGCTATTCAACGTCTACATGGCCCCCCTCGCACAACTGGCCCGCCAGCACAACCTCAGCATCATCTCCTACGCCGACGACACCCAGCTCTTCCTCTCACCGCCAAAGCCAACCTTCACGAGGGACTGAAATCCATCGCCGAATGGATGAGCAACAGCCGCCTAAAACTTAACTCCGACAAGACGGAAGTCCTCATCCTCGGACGCACCCCCTCGGCCTGGAACGACTCGTGGTGGCCCTCCGCCCTAGGCCCTCCTCCCACCCCAGCCAACCACGCACGAAATCTCAGCTTCATCCTCGACTCCGCCCTCACCATGTCCAAACAGGTCAACGCAGTCTCATCCTCCTGTTTTAACACCCTCCGCAGGATCTTCAAGTGGATTCCAACAGGAACCAGAAAGACGGTAACCCAAGCCCTAGTCAGTAGCAGACTCGACTACGGCAACACACTCTACACAGGCATCCCAACAAAAGACATCAAACGACTTCAACGCATCCAAAACGCATCCGCCCGCCTGATCCTCGACATACCCCGCCGATGTCACATCTCCCCTCACCTGAGGGACCTCCACTGGCTCCCCGTGGACAAAAGGATCACCTTTAAACTCCTCACCCACGCACACAAGGCTCTACACGACACCGGACCCACCTACCTGAACACCCGACTCAACTTCTACGTTCCCTCACGTCAACTACGCTCTGCCAACCTTGCCCTCGCCATCGTCCCCCGAATCCAGCGCAAGACCTCTGGCGGCAGATCCTTCTCCCACCTCGCCGCCAAGACCTGGAACGCACTCCCTACCTCACTACGCCAGACCCAGGATCTCCTCACCTTCAGGAGACTCCTCAAGACATGGCTCTTCGAACGATAGCAGCACCCCCCCTCCCCCCCAACCAAGCACCTCGAAACACTAACGGGTACATAGCGCGCTTTATAAATTATTGATTGATTGATATTATGTCATTTATTTTTCTCAAATCTTGAACAATCCGGACCTTTCCACTTGGTTTTATTAGCCCCATGATTGGTGAATTACATGGACTACTTAGTACTTCTTTCAGTACTCCCTGTTTTACAAACTCGTCAATGAGTTGAGCGACTTTCATGAGAGTGTCTTGTGACATATGGTATTGTGGAGTCTGAGGAAAATGTACATTGGGTTTTAAAGTCACTTTCACTGGTTCCGCTCCTTTGACCAATCCTACTTCTTTCCCTGTCATATCCCACACTTCCTTTTCAACTGTTTACTGTAATTCAGCAGGAATATCTGCTTCAGTGAGCATTGGATAAAGAGTAATCAGGGGATACTCTTCATCGACAGTTTCCACTTCGTCCCCTCCTAAACTGTCCTCTTCTTCCTCATCACTGTTTGTCTGAATTTTAATTCCATCGTTTGAGCACATAATCAAGCATCCCAATTTGCACAATAAATCTCTCCCTAATAGGGATATCGGACTCGAGTCACACACCACAAATTTATGTGACCCTTGAAAGTTACCAATTCTGACTTGTGCTGGATCTGTGATTGGGTTTGTCAGATACCTATTTGCTACTCCCACTACTTGAACTGTTCTCCCTGAAAGTGGCAAATTTGGTACTTCGATACTTCTGACTATAGAGCGTGTAGCTGCTGTGTCAACCAAGAATGAAACGCTGTGACCCATAACTCTTCCTTCCACATACGGTCCCTTTTGATCAACTTCCAAAGATGCTGCAAGCATACAATTTCCCTCCTCATCTGAACTTTCACTCTCCCATTCATTGTTTATTCCATTCTCACTGTGTAACGGGAATTGGTGTACTGTGTCATTTTGATTCATTCCTTGACCCGTGACCTGTTGAGGAAGCATTACTTGTTGCTGATTCATTGGTGCTAAGGGTATTTGCATTTGCTGATTAGGTACCATAGGAAACTGCTGTAGCATTGGCTGCAACTGTGCCATTTGTACACGGGGCATTTGCACCTGCTGTTATTGTATGGGTTGTAGACCCTGCAACTGATTCACATTATTTTGGAAATTTGGATTTGGACCTCTCAATTTCGATCCTCTCATATTCTGAAATGTATTGACATCATTGTTTTGCTGACCTACACCTTCCTGCACCAACATTGGGCACTCCCGTTTCCAATGCCCGACGATTCCGCACGTGTGACATGGCATCACCTTCTTCATTGCCTGTATACCATTTGGAATCACAACAGTATTTAAACCAGGACCATTATTCACAAAACCTCGGCCTCTGCCTCTCATCTGTGGCTGAAACATAGCATTTCCCTGCTGTTGCTGCTGCGGCAACTGCTGTTGGAAACCCTGCAAACCTTGCTAACCCGTCTGAGCTGCTCTAATCTGCATCACCATCACTTTTTCTTTCAACCTTTTCTGTTTTGTCTCAATCTCATCACTGCAGTATTTTGCATAGTTCAACACCTCATCGATCGATTGTGACTGCCAACAAATCAAATGCATTTTAATCATCTGGCTGATTTCGGGTCTCAATCCTTCCACAAATCTGAACACAAAATGGAGCATGTCCTTTGCCTCAATTGTTTCCGTGCCACTGTAATTTTTTAATGCTTTCAACAATCTCTCATAGTATGCATGTATCGACTCTTTAACTTCTTGTGTTGTTCTGTCAATTCTCTGCCAATCCAGGTTTTTTGACGCAACTTTTGTTTTTAAATGCTCAATCACCTTGTGGTATAAACTCATTACCGTAGGCAATGGTGCACCTGTGTCCTAATCTCTTTCGGGTTCACTTGTTGGCCAACCTACAGAGCTTTTACAATCTTCCCACAAATCTGCCGGAACTACAATTTCGAATAAAGTATTCAGGTCTTCCCAAAGACATTTTGCGAGTTTCACAAATCTATCTGTTTGTTGATACCATTCGATCGGTTTCTCTCTTAATTTAGGGAAGTCATCCGTAAAGGATTGAATATCACACCTGTGCCATGGTACATGGACAAGCTTTCCCCCTGCTGTTTTTCTCATTGGTAACATCGTTATAAGATCATCATTCTGTTGCGCTTTCTCATTCCGATCTGGGGTACTTTCTTTCTTCTTATCCTTTTTCTTAACCCACCTGCTCTCCCACTTGTCCAGACATCTCCAAACCTGCGCGCTTTGCAGTATCTCTTTAAGGTGTGTTTTCATTCCTGCAGACCTCATGTGTTCAAAATCTTTTGTCTCAAAGTCTAACCTGTAACTTCTGCTCAAGTGGTTGGTTTTATTTATGTCTATTTTGTGTCTATCTGCAGTTTCTTGTAACCTCCTATGTATACTGCTTACTTCTCTCGTGATTCTAGGGGAAATGTATCTCAGCTCTTCTTCTGTGTATGATTCTAACCTGTTCAGACCCATCGTTCCCTCTACTAGTTCATCTGCTTCCATGCCCAATCTTATTTTATTCAAATATTCTTCTCCCTTCCCGCTGGGTGTACTCTGTGGGGAGTTCAGGCTGTTCAACCATTGTGTCAACTGTTGCGCGTTCAGTTCCATCAATGTAGCACTTACATCGACTGCTACTGATGGTTTCTGTAACATTTCTGTTTTTGAAGTTAGCTGTACTATTAGTGGTGGACCTGACCTTACCACAGTTGATGGAGCACAAGCTGGAATTGGACTAAATTCCAACAAAGACCCAGATCTATTTGGTGGCGTTCCTACCGGAGTCGTTTCTTGAGTATTTTCTATGCATCTCCTTCCTGTCTCATTTTGTGTCATTACCCCTTGGTCGCATACATTCGGCTTTGCCTGTATATACAATGGCACTGGCCGACCTACAGTAATAGGCAAAGATATTGCATCCGGATTCTGTCTGTTCCCCGAATTCTGCGGCATGTTAATTCCCATATTATGGTTCATCATTGTTGGCATGTCTAACTGGTTTTCTGCTATTTGAATGTATTTCGGCACTTCTTGCATCTGCTTTTGAGACACCAAAATTTGTGTTGATACGGCTTGAATCAAAGTCAGTCTTTGGTAATTCTGTCCTCCCTGCGCCATTAAATTAGAAGTAATTCCCAAATTATGCTCATGATAATAGCGCTTCTGAACCTGTGGGTGATAATCATTGACAGGTTTCAATGTAGGCACGTCGGGATATATCCTCTGAACTTGTGGTATTTCTGGTGTAAAAGGCATATCAGGACTACTTTGCCTCTGCAATATTCTCAAATTCGGTGCTACAGTACCCTGTATTGGTTCTGGAGGGGCAGTACTAGTGCTTGGGCCATTTTCGCTTTCCACATATTGTGGCGGGCGGTCATTTAGCAATTTCAGAATGAACTCCTCATCATCTGATTCGTCTGACCTTTTCGAATTTCTATTGTTTTCTCTATCTTCGGACTGACTCCTGTTTGTTTTATAGGTAGCTTTCCTTCCTTCCGTCTCTGCTTCGTCAGTAATTGCTGGAAACAATTTAATTCCCTGCAATATGTCTGATCTCCAAACCTTCTCAGTACTATCCATCTAGCATCCGCTAGTGCCTTTTCTACTTTTCTCACTCTTGTTTCAAATTTCTTTTGTTGTTGCCTTCTAGCCATTTGCTTCCAAATTGCTAATGCTTCAAACTGTGCTGGTCTTGGAGGTACTTTCATGTCGTATAGCGCAAACCTTAGATTCTCCAAAACTCTTAGATTAAACGACCCGTGGATAGGGAACGCTACACTTCCATGCTTTTCTGTTAATTTACACCATTGCTTTAACCAAAGACATGATGCGACACCCTTTTCTTCAATCACGATGTAAGCTGGTGTACCCTCAGGCGGTGTCTCTTCTCCTACATTTGCTTTAATATATACATCTCCCCTCAAGGCACTCTTAAGTGCTTTGAAAAATTTCATCTTTCTGTCTTTTATTCTCTTAAAAAAATTTAATCAATAAGTGACTTTAATTCCCGGAATACTCTTCGCTTGCCTTTCCCCACCAATTGCGCTTCATGGACTGCATCCAATCCGTGCGCGACCCTTCTCACCAACCAAACTATCTCAGCGCGGCTCCTAGTGACGTCACACCCACACACTGCAGCTGACAAAGTCTTGCGGCTTGTCCTCCTTCATTCAGCTTCACTCAAAATTAATTTCTGCAATATATTGCGAGCACTAACCAAAAAGAAGAAAACAAATCTGTCGGTTTACTAGAGGAAGGGTAATACAATCGCTTCGGAAACCCTAGGGATTTTTCACTAGCCTCGGCAGTTATTCCATCTTTCTCGGTTTCCCACTTCCGCAAGCAAAATCTGACCCGCAAACTTTACTCTCGACTGATCAATGACCTATTCTAGCGCGCCTTAGAATTCGTCAAATCTCAAAGTCGAAAATTGTATTTTATTCCTCAACATTCGTACTGACTCGTTGACCACGCCCGATCAACCTACTAAACCGAACAAATTACAACATCAACCAAATGTCTCATACACTTTTCAACATACTCCGGAGTCTCTTGACCTCGCAGGACCCGTCTCAACATCAACAACCACGTGGACAATCTTTCCTGCACAAAGCGCTACACACATATGAAGTTTGACGACTTCCCTACTCTCACACTTTGGAGTATCACTCCTCTAAAATTTTTATTGGAGTTTGTAGCCCCCTAAAATCCTCACAAACTTCACAGTTCATCTGTGGCATAAGCTATGCAAGCACAAAACCCTAACTTCACTCATACCGTCACTAGAAATGCCGAAAACATTCTCACACCTCCATTTACTCCATTCGCAAGCTCCGAGATTCCGGGAAAGTCATTGGGGATTTAGGGCATCGTCATCTCTCCAACTTGTTTTATCAGAGAAAATTCTAACTTGAATCCATCTATTGTTCGGATGGTGTCCCAAAGGTCGAAACCATCAATCTCTGCTACCATCTACTGATAGCGTGTCCAGTCTTTATAAATTACTTATAATTGGACACGCTGGAGGTCGGTGAACCTTTTAACCGAGTTGGGTCTCCTCATCCAAGAATAGTCGGATCACTCAAATCAATAATCAATAACCATTATAATCAATACCCAATACTCAATTAATAGATCAAGCACAAAACCCTAACTTCACTCATACCGTCACTAGAAATGCCGAAAACATTCTCACACCTCCATTTACTCCATTCGCAAGCTCCGAGATTCCGGGAAAGTCATTGGGGATTTAGGGCATCATCATCTCTCCAACTTGTTTTATCAGAGAAAATTCTAACTTGAATCCATCTATTGTTCGGATGGTGTCCCAAAGGTTGAAACCATCAATCTCTGCTACCATCTACTGATAGCGTGTCCAGTCTTTATAAATTACTTGTAATTGGACACGCTGGAGGTCGGTGAACCTTTTAACCGAGTTGGGTCTCCTCATCCAAGAATAGTCGGATCACTCAAATCAATAATCAATAACCATTATAATCAATACCCAATACTCAATTAATAGATCAAACAACAAATTAGGAATCAATAACAATCAGTATTTTGACGCAACATGACCTTTCAGTCATGAATAACCACACCAGTTTATTAAAGTTAAAGAGTTTATTTCCCTATATTAACAAAGCTAACACAATATATGTAAGTCTCAAAATCAAATGATATACGTATACGAACATTACTAGCTGTCCATAGCGACGGAAGAAACGCAATCTACGCAAAATCTGGATTATAATGCACTCGGTTATAGCAATGCAAATCACTAATATAAGTAACTGAATTTGACTAATTGCAAACATCGGTCAGCATAACAAGATTTCAATTTAGCATGATGCATCAAATGAATACCTCAACTAACCTCTAATTAGCATTGGCATGTGAGGCTTCATGCAAAACGAATTTAGTCAACACAAATTCTAGAAAACTTCTAGCTTGGGCTCTGTCAAAATAAGCAGTTGGTACCTAAGAAGGAAAACACAATGCATAATACAATTATCTTTTCATAATTACCAAATACAATCAGCATTCAAGGTAAGTCTTCGTCCTTCAGGTACCGGTTCGATCAGCATGGGGCAGATTTCAAAGGGCTAAAGTTAAAGTAAGTTTCCTTGCGGCAGCAAGGAAAATGGGGCAAAAGTTACTGCATGGACAAGATGGGGCAAAATTAAAGTTAAAGTCTCTAGGGTGAGAATTCTTAAAAGTCTCTTTCTCTGCGACAGAGAAAAGGCATCAAAGTGTCATTTAAAATGGCGTCTTGAATCTGGCTTCAAAATGTCATAAAAGAAAATGGCTGACTTATCTTTGTCCGGTGGGTTTAAGTAAGAAACGTTCCAAATTCTTCAGGGTCTTCACTTGGAGGGTTCATAGGGTGGCTTCCTTTTGACCAATGAATAGTGTCTTTCTCTTAGTACTCATTTATGCATAAGGTGTCCTTGGAGCCTTGGAACACAAGTTGCAACAAAGTTTGCCAATTATTTCTATATCAGTGTCTTTATTGTCTGCACCTGCAGAAACTGACCTTGCTTCAAAGGGGATGAAACTAGCCTAGCATGAAACCTTGAGATAGGTGTATTAGTCATTTCTACTGGAAAAATACAACCTTAAAGTAAAAAAATACGTTTTTGTTAATACAAGAGAAAACCACGCAGTTAAATTTGAGACCAGGCAACTAGGCCAAAGCCTCTGCTAAATTTAAGCTAAGCATAAAACAGTTTCAACAAGAAAATCATAAAATACATTTGCAATTATGATGGATTACTACATTTGTCAATTCTTCATGATTAATTAAGCTCGTTTATAATAATGGCGAACTACCTCGTGGGCACATTTTCCCACGTACATTATTTTTCTTTGCTAAATTCACACTACCTTATACGATTTTGTTACATGATATATGAATATTTGTTAGTCTTTCTTTTTCTGCTTCATCAAACCCCATAGGTAAATACAGCCTACTCGAGTGTTCAACTTGGGTTGGGAACAGCAGAGCAGTGTAGATTGCAGCTAGCTAACTAGAATTGGGACTGAAGTCACACGTGGTCCTTGCCCACGGAAGCCTACAAGAATGTGATGCTGTGTGTGCTGTAAAGCACTTCGTAGTTAAGCTTCAAGGCAGCTAGGGTATGCCTATCATCCTTGAACAGGTACAAAACATCCCAAAACCATCCTTCTCACTACCATGCCTTAGCTAATAATCTTCTCACAGTCAAGCCAGCTCTTTCCCCAAAGACGAAGCCTAACCTTAAATTCCTTCCATACTGCAGCACTTTGTTTTTGCCTCTGTGCAAATCATGTTAAAACTGATAGTGCATTACAAACAAATGGAATAACATTAGCAAAGTGATTCAGACACACAAGTCTTTGCCACCTCTAAATCATGCTGGTTCTTAACAAAATATTACAAAACAGGGGTAATTGTGTATACTAGTGGAGGTCATCCCTAGTATGGGTCAACAATCTCCAGAATTTATCCCAGGCAATATACCGAATCGTCAAGACAGTCATTGAGAAGCACCTGTTCCACCTTGAAGAATCCTATAGACTACTAAAACAGCCTTTTAGTTTGGGTTGGTTCCACAAATTGAAACTTCACCTGCACTGGGAAAAAATACCATCTGAATACCTAATAGTTTGGGTATCCTTCGCGTTCCAAGGAAGACATACTACATTGAAATAGCAAGGAACTTAGATGTGCAGACACCTGCTCAAAGAAGAGTGCCAAACGTTGACCATTGTTCTACGACATTTATCACCATGTTTAGTTAAGCGGAGACTTTCGTAAAGAGATACATTATAAATGATCATTAAATTACTTTCAATTATACAGTCAGCATCTCTTTCAAATAACAATGTCACAGTGGGAGTAATATTAAATGTTGGTGGAATTTGAAAATTTAAATCGCCGGTTTTCTGAGTTTAATGTGGGTGCAGTGTTACGTTTAATTTTAAGTGTGGGTGGGCTGTCTTATTTTATAGGTGTATGAACCACAGTTCATTCCCCTTGGCTTTTCCAGGAACGAAAGGAAGTCCAAGAGGATTGAGGCACTTGGAAAACATTCTCTTCTGCTAGTCTGGCATTGGGATTGTTCAATGCTGTTTGCTTATTGGATCAAATGCCCTCTGTGATATGGTCGGCAAGATCTTCTGGGACTGCTGACAAGACCTCTCTGGCTTGGACAGTTCACAACGAACAAAACACAACCAAATATGTGATGTGTGCAGCGTAGACTTTGCCTGGGAAGAGTGTTTGGCATTGGTGTTGTTCTCTGCCAACATGTGTTCCACAGGATTTTCTATAGATAAACAGTCCTCTCTTGTGAATATGCTCTTGGGTGTCTTGCACCTTTTTTAGTGAAAAAGCAGATTCTGCAGTTGAGCATTTAAAGAAAGTAGAGACATTGCACGTTCACTGGTTCTGTTGAGTTTTGCCAGTCAGTTCCCACATCAGTTCAGAAAATTCTGAGGTTACTCTAGTTGGCTGGCGTATAGGAAACAACAGTCTCCCTAACCACTGCAGCAGTCACCTTAGTCCGTTCGAGGTCAGGGACACAAGTATGGCAGGCAGCACGAAAACCAGCAAGTGTTACTGTCCTGATTCCCAGCTGCAGCAGCCACCAAGCTGTTTTAGTTTGCCTTTAGTAGCACCTACTCATTTTTTGGGGGGGAAGATGGGTTGGGCAGGATTCAGCACTTCATTCTATGGTTGCAATCATTCGCATATGACAGATGGATCCTACAAATTGTGCAGCATGGCTATTCGCTACCCTTTCTTGTTGCCCACACAAATCTTTCGCTACATCAGTGCAACTTTCTTTTACAAGAAATGCAAGTGTCACTCTCCAGAGGTGCTACCTAGAGGGTTCCAGACTCCGAAAGAGGTGAGGATTGGTACACTTGCTGTTTCCTTGTGCTGGAGGACAGGGGCCACCAAACTATTTTGAAGCTTCGCCCTCTTAATGCCTTCCTGTTGAAGGACAAATGCAGAATACTCATACTGGGCCAGATCCGGAATCCTCTTGACCTGGGGGACTAGATGATGTCCTTGAAACCCCAGTATGTGTATTTTCATATGCATGCCCTGCAGTCCCACAATCTTTACCTATGGTTCCTCATGGGACAAGTGCACTTTAAATTTGCCATGCTTTACTTAGGGCTCACTAGTGCCCCTATGTATTCACAAGTGATGGTGGTGGTCTCTGCCCACCTTTGAAGATCAGGGAAGCCAGTTTTCCCTTACCTCGATGATTGTCTGTTGAAGGTTGGATCGCACAGTCAGCCATAGACTGCTAGACCTGACATCCTTGGTGTGGTTTTCCCCCATACTTTTAGCCTTCCCGCCTCTTGTTTTGCTGAATTTGTTTTTACTGGCCTTAGGACCTTGCACACTTTACCACTGTTAACCAGTGCTAAAGTGCTTCTTCTCTCTCCTCTAACATGGTAACATTAGCTTACACCCAACTGGCACATTGAATTTATTTGTTAGCCCCTAGTTAAGTATTTTACATGAACCTGAGACCTGTAAATTAAATGTTACTAGTTGACGTGCAACATGTATTGTGCCACCCACTTAGGTAGCCTATTTGAACTTGTCTCAGACCTGCCGTTGCAGCCTGTGAGCAGTTATAAACTGCCATTTCAACCTGGCAAAATAACCCTTTTGCCAGGCTTTCCTTTTTCATACAAATAAGTCACTCCTAGGGTGGGCCCTCAACAGCTCTTAGGGTAAGGGAATAGTGTATTTAAAAAGTTGGGCATGTAGGTTTAAATTTTACATGCCCTGGTCATGAAACACTCTTAATATTATTTTTCACTGCTCCAAGTCCTACTGTTCCCATAGGATAACATGTGGTTACTGTTAGAAATGGGGTCTTTGGTTGGCAGTCAGGTTACCCCCTGTCCAAGCAAGGACACTCACTCTAGTCAGGGTAGAAGAGAATCACTCTTAGCTAGCCGCTGCTTACCCCCTTGGTAGCTCAGCACGAGCATTAGGCTTAACTTCAGAGTGCTAGGTGTATTTGTACCAACACACACAGTAACTTAATGAAAACACTACAAAATGACACAACACAGGTTTAGAAAAATACAGGATATTTATCTAGACAGAACAAAACCAAAACGACAAAAATCCACAATACACAAGTCAAGTTATCAATGAAAAAGCAAAAAGAGTCTTCATGTAGTTTTAAACACACACTAACACTGTTAACGTGAAAATGTACCTTGGGTGCGTCAAAAAGAACCCCGCACGGGCGAGTACGCATCAAAAAGGGCATGTGATGTGTCAATTTCACTCACAAGCGAGACCTTGCGTTGTTTCTCGTTTCATCGGGTCGGGCACATCGTTTCTTCTCTCCACAGGAGAGCGATGCATTGATCCAGTCAGCACTCTCTGGTCCGGGCAGGCCTTGCGTTGTTTTTACACGCTCAGTGGTGTTTGCATCAGAAATCCAGCCGCACAATGATCCGAAACCCACGCAGCGCGGGTTGCGATCTGACCAGCCTCCGTCGGCGATGCTGCGCATCGTTTCTCCTGCTCCGTGCGTCGATTCTTCGGTTGCATTGCAGGCGAGCGTCGATTTTCAGCCGCGAAGCCAGCAGGCGTTGATTTTTCAGCCGCAGATCGGAGTTGCGCCGATATTTTCCCCGGACGGCGTTCTGTGCATGGATTTCTTCCTCTTAGGCTGCCAGCTTCTCCTTTCAAGGTCCCAGGAACTGGATGGGCACCACTTGGTGGGGTAGGAGCCTCTCCAGAGACTCCAGGTGCTGGCAGAGAGAAGCCTTTGCTGTCCCTGAGACTTCAAACAACAGGAGGCAAGCTCTAAATCAAGCCCTTGGAGATCTTCACAAGATGGAAGGCACACAAAGTCCAGTCTTTGCCCTCTTACTCTGGCAGAAGCAACAACTGCAGGATAGCTCCACAAAGCACAGTTGCAGGCAGGGCAGCTCTTCTTCCTCAGCTCTTCAGCTCTTCTCCAGGCAGAGGTTCCTCATGGTTTCCAGAAGTGTTCTAAAGTCTGTGGTTTTGGGTGCCCTTCTTATACCTAATTTCTCCTTTGAAGTAAACCTACTTCAAAGCAAAGTCTATCTTGAATGTGAAATCCTGCCTTGCCCAGGCCAGGCCCCAGACACTCACCAGGGGGTTGGAGACTGCATTGTGTGAGGGCAGGCACAGACCTTCCATGTGTGAGTGACCACTCCTCCCCTCCCTCCTATCATAGATGGCTCCTCAGGAAATGCAGACTACACCCAAGCTCCCTTTGTGTCACTGTCTAGTGTGAGGTGCAACCAGCCCAACTGTCAAACTGACCCAGACAGGGAATCCACAAACAGGCAGTGTCACAGAAATTGTATAAGCAAGAAAATGCTCACTTTCTAAAAGTGGCATTTTCAAACACACAATCTCAAAATCAACTTTACTAAAAGATGCATTTTTAAATTGTGAGCTCAGAGACCCCAAACTCCACATGTCCATCCGCTCCCAAAGGGAATCTACACTTTAATCAGATTTAAAGGTAGCCCCCATGTTAACCTATGAGAGGGACAGGCCTTGCAACAGTGAACAACGAATTTAGCAATATTTCACTGTCAGGACATATAAAACACATACACGCCAAGGATGAAAAGTTTAACAGTTACCTTATTACATTTATTATGTGATATGTTTTTCTAGGGAATAGGGAGAAATGTCATGTTTGTTCTGTAATAAATGGGATGTAATTTAAAACCCTCTTTAATGGTAAAGTCAGATTTCGAGTCACAGTTCTGAAAATGTAACTTTTAGAAAGTTTGTATTTTCTTGACATAACTATTTAATGCCTTCATCCTATACCCTGGGTCAAAGGACTAATTATAGAGGCAGTTGCCTTTGTGTATTTCCCCCAGGCAGTGATGCAAAGGGGACTAGTTGTTGTCAGGATCGGCCATCTTGTCAGTATGGAAGGGGTGGAACTGTCTTCTACCACACTTGCACTTCAAAGGGACTACCTCAGCTTGCTCACAAAAGACTTAATACTAGTCTGTTGTCACCACAGACCTCTCGGAGCCAGGGTAGAGGAAGGTAGAAATTTCAAGAACCAGATGTGGGTGGAAGTCTGAAATTTTCTCCCACTTCAAAGCTGGCACCAGATGCCAATATTGGACCCTCATATCAACTCTTCATAACATTCCTGGACTTGTGGATACTACGGAATAAGGACTGCCCTTCTCCTGGAGGCCTGCCCCGCTCTCTAAGAAGGAAGTCTGGACCAGCTCTTTTCATCCCAGGACACCCGAGTGACTTCAAGGGTCGGTATATACATTTATAACAGCAAAGGTGGTCCCTATGGGGTTAGTCTAGCCCTTGACTTCCACAGCAGTAGTCAAACAAAACCCTCCTCATAAGTAAGGCTTTTTATGTAATTCATAAAAAAATTCTCATTCAGACCAACAAAACTCTTCTAGAAAATTGAAGATTCAAAAAATCTCCTCAATTTTATGTATATTATACTGTTATGTGCTCCTAATAGGTGACAGCACAGTGCAAGTGAATAAAGTGCACCAGTGGTATTTACAAATCAAAATAGACATATGTTACTGATGGAGGTCATGTGATCTTATGAACAGCACTCTTAATACAAGTGTCAATCATCTTAAAAACACAGTCCACATTTAATTCTGTTGACGTTTTGACCCATATTGCAAAATTGATTAGAAACAGGTCATCATCAAGCCAAGATGTTTGTAGAAGGGGCAACAAAACAATTCAGGTATGAATCCTAATGCATGGGTATAACATCAAGCTTAAACAAAGTAAAGGCAATTGAATAAAGAAACAGAAGATTACAGGGGTTCTGTCTAAATTTCTAAGGTAAGTCAAATATGTCTCCAAAGTTGCTGCCAAATACTGCAAGCACTATGCAGGTTGCTTTGTCATGCAAGCGTGAACCACTAATGACTCATATCTGCACTCCAGTACTGAAGCTGCCAGTGGTCACCCAGATAACTTAGTGTATCATGTAATGTTAATTTATCCCTGTGCTTGTTATCACCTGTCCAAAGACCGATGTGACCTAGGCTTCTGATCACCCATCAAAAGAACGGTGTGATGTTAGAGAAGCACTCGCCGCCTGGAATGGATCCAAGGCTCATTCTGTCTGAGCTACAGTAACACAAGAAGCTCTAGAGCCCTCCCTACAACCAGGGTTGGACTGGGTGTAGTACGTTGGCTCTGTATGTACTATTTCAAAGTAAGAAATAGCATGCACAGATTCCAAGGGTTCCCCTTAGAGGTAAGATAGTGGCAAAAAGAGATAATTCTAATGCTCTATTTTGTGGTAGTGTGGTCGAGCAGTAGGCTTATCAGAGGGTAGTGTTAAGCATTTGTTGTACACACACAGGCAATAAATGAGGAACACACACTCAGAGACAATTCCAGGCCAATAGGTTTTTGTATAGAAAAATATATTTTCTTAATTCATTTTAAGAACAACAGGTTCCAGATTTACAAGTAATGCTTTAAATGAAAGGTACTTCACTTAGGAACTTTAGGAACTTTGAATTAGCAAAATAGCATATACAGTTTTCACACAAATGACATATAGCTATTTTAAAACTAGACAGTGCAATTTTCAACAGTTCCTGGGGGAGGTAAGTGTTTGTTAGTTTTTGCAGGTAAGTAAACCACCTACGGGATTCAAGTTTGGGTCCAAGGTAGCCCACCGTTGGGGGTTCAGAGCAACCCCAAAGTTACCACACCAGCAGCTCAGGGCCGGTCAGGTGCAGAGGTCAAAGTGGTGCCCAAAACGCATAGGCTTCAATGGAGAAGGGGGTGCCCGGTTCCAGTCTGCCAGCAGGTAAGTACCCGCGTCTTCGGAGGGCAGACCAGGGAGGTATTGCAGGGCACTGGGGGGGACACAAGTCCACACAGAAAGTACACCCTCAGCAGCACGGGGCGGCCGGGTGCAGTGTGCAAACAAGCGCCGGGTTCGCAATAGAAATCAATGGGAGACCAAGGGGTCTCTTCAGCGATGCAGGCAAGGGGGGGCTCCTCGGGGTAGCCACCACCTGGGCAAGGGAGGGGATCCTTCATGTCCTGGGGGCTGCGGGTGCAGTGTCTTTACCAGGCGTCGGGTCTTTGAAGCAGGCAGTCGCGGTCAGGGGGATCCTCGGGATTCCCTCTGCAGGCGTCGCTGTGGGGGCTCAGAGGGGTCAACTCTGGCTACTCACGGTCTCGTAGTCGCCGGGGAGTCCTCCCTGTGGTGTTTGTTCTCCACAAGTCGAGCCGGGGGCGTCGGGTGCAGAGTGCAAAGTCTCACGCTTCCGGCGGGAAACGTGTGTTGTTTCAAAGTTGCTTCTTTGTTGCAAAGTTGCAGTCTTTGTGGAACAGAGCCGCTGTCCTCTGGAGTTCTTGGTCCTTCTAGATGCAGGGTAGTCCTCTGAGGCTTCAGAGGTTGCTGGACCCTGGGAACGCGTCGCTGGAGCAGTGTCTTTAGAAGTGGGGAGACAGGCCGGTAGAGCTGGGGCCAAAGCAGTTGGTCTCTCCGTCTTCTCTGCAGGTTTTTCAGTTCAGCAGTCCTCTTCTTCTTAGGTTGCAGGAATCTGAGTTCCTAGGTTCTGGGGAGCCCCTAAATACTGAATTTAGGGGTGTGTTTAGGTCTGGGGGGTTAGTAGCCAATGGCTACTAGCCCTGAGGGTGGCTACACCCTCTTTGTGCCTCCTCCCTGAGGGGAGGGGGGCACATTCCTATCCCTATTGGGGGAATCCTCCATCTGCAAGATGGAGGATTTCTAAAAGTCAGAGTCACCTCAGCTCAGGACACCTTAGGGGCTGTCCTGACTGGCCAGTGACTCCTCCTTGTTTTTCTCATTATCTCCTCCGGCCTTGCCGCCAAAAGTGGGGCCGTAGCCGGAGGGGGCGGGCAACTCCACTAGCTGGAGTGCCCTGGGGTGCTGTAACAAAGGGGGTGAGCCTTTGAGGCTCACCGCCAGGTGTTACAGTTCCTGCAGGGGGAGGTGAGAAGCACCTCCACCCAGTACAGGCTTTGTTACTAGCCACAGAGTGACAAAGGCACTCTCCCCATGTGGCCAGCAACATGTCTGGTGCGTGGCAGGCTGCTAAAGCCAGTCAGCCAACATGGGTAGTCGTTAAGGTTTCAGGGGGCACCTCTAAGGTGCCCTCTGGGGTGTATGTTACAATAAAATGTACACTGGCATCAGTGTGCATTTATTGTGCTGAGAAGTTTGATACCAAACTTCACAGTTTTCAGTGTAGCCATTATGGTGCTGTGGTGTTCGTGCATGACAGACTCCCAGACCATATACTCTTATGTCTACCCTGCACTTACAATGTCTAAGGTTTTGCTTAGACACTGTAGGGGCAGAGTGCTCATGCACTTATGCCCTCACCTATGGTATAGTGCACCCTGCCTTAGGGCTGTAAGGCCTGCTAGAGGAGTGACTTATCTATACCTGTAGGCAGTGTGAAGTTGGCATGGCACCCTGAGGGGAGTGCCACGTCGACTTAGTCTTTTTATCCCCACTAGCACACACAAGCTGGCAAGCAGTGTGTCTGTGCTGATTGAGGGGTCCCCAGGATGGCATAAGACATGCTGCAGCCCTTAGAGACCTTTCCTGGCATCAGGGCCCTTGGTACCAGGGGTACCAGTTACAAGGGACTTACCTGGATGCCAGGGTGTGCCAATTGTGGAAACAAAAGTACAGGTTTAGGGAAAGAACACTGGTGCTGGGGCCTGGTTAGCAGGCCTCAGCACACTTTCAAATCATAACTTGGCATCAGCAAAGGCAAAAAGTCAGGGGGTAACCATGCCAAGGAGGCATTTCCTTACACAGGGGCTAAACATAGACTAGGGCACCTAAATAAAAGTGGCCCCTATTAGCATTCCTGATATCTAATAAAGTAGCCCACATTTGCAAGTCTGACCAGCTTTGAACTTGTAAAAACAATGCTGTATGGCTATTTTGCAAGGAATGGGAGGCGCCATGCATTTCAGTTTGCTGTAGGCAATGTTTGACCATTGATTTCCCTGATATTATCACAAACTGTCCCATCAGGCCATAAGACAGGCCCAGAAACAGCTAAAAAAAACAGCCCACACATTGATCTGTCAGAGCAGCCCAACGAGCACTGCGTATTTGCCCTGTAGGTCAGTTTGAACCTGCGTGCAATTGCCCAGCTCCTTTTCTGCACCTGCATCTGATCCTTCCTGAGCCCTGCTGGCCCCTGCTAGAGCGAGTTCCTGATTCCCAAGAAGCACCTCCCCAGATCCAGGGCTCTTGGTTGGCATCAGAGTACACTCCTCCTCTGAAGAAGGAGAAATAATGAAGTTTTGTCCCCTTCGCATCCGCGAATGAGCCTGTTTGCGAAGAGATCTTGCTGACCGCAATGACCGCCAGTGCGAAGCTCAGGTGGACCCAACTCTTCGCGCTACAATGACTAAACATAACAACCAGCAGTGCAGGATCTGTACTTTGGGCTACAGCATTAATAGTCGCGGCAATTGCCAATGTGAAGCTCCATCAACGACGTCCCACAACGCACCACTCAACAGGGTCTTTCTGGTTCAGCGACCACTGTCCCTGACGTCCGGTCTGCTCCTCGTGCCACAGTCATGACCATCCGCAATGCTCTCCCTGCTCCTTGCGACTTCATGCACCGCAAACTGGACTTTGAGAAGGTAACTTTTTCGGCTGGACTAACCTAGTTCCTGTACCTGACCCGTGTTCCTTAGTGGTTGGCCTGAACTTGAGTCCCCTAGTTTAACATGTACACATGATTGTGAGTGGCGCTTTATACTTTTAGGCACTATACTTACTTAAAATCTTACAAAATGCATATCTCCGTTCTACTGATTTGATTTTTGTTGTTACGGTGTCAAATAATTTACTAAATATTTCTTTATTTTGCCAAATTGGTGTGGAATATTTTATTGTTGTACTTTCAATCAATTACTGTTTGTGTGCTGCGTAAATTCTTTACACATTGCCTCTAGGTTAAGCCTGACTGCTTTTGTGCCAAGCTATCAGAGTTAACCACAGGTTAAGTTGGTGACTTTCTGTTGTTCACCCTGACAATGATTGTGGTTGTTATTTGAAAAGAGCTCACACCCCCCTAAAGCAACAACCCAATTTCTCAAACTGGCCACCTCCAAAACAGGCAAACCTGACATCATTGGAGGTTAGGATCAATAAGCCAAAGTCGTACCTGACTCTTTTGCAGAGGCTCCTGTTCATTTGAGCAATCTTGGATGCAATGCATGTCAGTTCGTTCCCTCTGCCACAACAAGTCCAGGACATATGTGTCATAATCTTGTTGTTTAAGCCTCTCTACCGGATCTCTGTGAGAACAGTGCTGAATCTTCTTGGCCTCTTAACCACCATCATCTGCCTTGTTGTTTATGCCAGCTGGCACATGTGGGCTCTACAACGCAGTCCGAAGTTCCAGTGGGTCCAGCATCAAAGAAAGCTATCTGATAGAGACATCTAGTTGCAAATTCCTTAGTTTAGTATCTTCCCAGGTGCAAGCGTGGATCTGGAAACTTTTTTCCCATAGCACGTCTGAGCGTCGGAAGAGGGTGTCATGGGACTCCGTATTGACGTCCTCCCGATGTGATATCGGATCCAGTAATGGTTAGTCATTCTGTTTTTGGCCTACTTTAACATTTTTGTGTTTGAAACAGTGTGCTTTTTCCTGTCTGTCTTTAGGATTCATACCCTGTGGGTCCTGTGAACGACAAATGTTGGCTATGTACCCCCACTCAATTTATATGGGGTGCCTGGGCGAGCACCATGACGCAGAAGAATGCAACTCCTGTTGTCATTTTAGGACTAAAGCTCTGCGGGAGCGTCATATGAAGCTTCTGGCAGCCTGGATGTTGGAGCCATCCCGGACTTCTGTCAACCAAGGTCTCCTCCTTGTACTGACGTCTATTCAAAGGCCAGTTCAAGGAGTCATTCTTGAGGACACCATTCCCCATCGACTTCAAGAGGTAAGTGTCGATGCAAGCAGCTGAAGTCACAGAAGTTGCTGACTTACCCTATTCGACCTCCCACTATTCCTCAGTTGAGGAGTCGAGGTCAGAGTCTATCCAGCGTCTCACTCCCTTTCCAGGGGTAAGGGTAACTCTAAACCAGATGCGTGAGCATTACATTTCCCTTCACGCTGTCTATTGTGAATCACTTTCCTCTGGAATGCCTGTGGGTCCCAAGGAGGTGCAAAGTGCCTTGAATGTGTCCACGGTGGTGGGTTCGCCCTCTTCTTCAGTTGACGAAGCCGTTACGGCGCTCGTGCACAGCACTCTGGGGTTCCCACTTTCGGCACCCGTATTGATCAGCCGACTCCGGTGACTCTGCTGGCAGCGCTGATGGAAGTCAAATCCCTCTGTCTGTCTGAATTAGAAATCAACATTGAGGAATTACCTTCTCAACGCTGGTCGACGTCGAGTACGGCGCCTGTCATGCCGTTAGTTATCTCTGATCTTCCTTCACATTCTGGAGAGCCCCCTCATGTTTATCCTTTTGAGGGATATGGTGGAGAGGCAGTAGAGGAGTTGAACATTCATCAGCCTCATAGAAGGGACAGGTGGTAAGCTGATCTAGCTGCAGCCGGTGGCTTGGATTCTTCCCACACCTCAGGTCTACTTTACCCTTCTGGACTTTCTACGGAGACGCGAGCTCCTCTCTTGCTGGCATGCTGAGAAGGGTTGCTGTAGTTTTGGATCTAACACTTCCTTCACTGGAATTAACTTTGGATCCTCTAATTGATGTCCTCCATCAAGGCTAGACAAGGGTTGAACAAGTGTTTCCTCATAGTGAAGCCCTACATGACGTTTTGATGAGGGCTTGGGCTAAGCCTGATACAGGAACCTCTGCTGATCGGGCTATATCTCACAGGCACCGACCTGCAACTGGTGATCCAGCTTCTCTCCGAAGACATCCTACACATCGAAGTTTAGTGGTACAGGCCACTTTGGCCTCCCATGATGGTGAGTCTCTTCCACATGTCCCATTTGATAGAGATGCCAGGAGCCTAAACATCTGTGGCATGCATATTTATTTCTTCCACAAGTGCTGCTCTGCTCTCTGTAAATACATCTTGCATTCCTGTACGTTCTCTAATTCCTTATGGGACTCATTGGCAAACATCTTGCCTAAACTTCCGGAAGATATCAGGAGCACCCTTACCTCTATGATTGAAGATTAACAGTTCAGGAAGCTGGCCTGGTGTGTGGTGGACACCTATGGAGTTTGCACCTTATTCTAGGTCCAGACAACCCCTATCAGTTAGTGAAACAGTGTCTAGGAAGCCAGGGCTCTCTAGTGGTAGCTGTGGTGAGCAGCCAAGACTCATCTAGGACAAATGTAAAGCACTTGCAATACCATAGCAGAAAATAGTTAGAGCCCTGTTTTGGGGGGGGGACCATAAACTGAAATAGTGGAGTGCGAAGTGAGGGCCCTCACCCAAGGATGTGTAATAGTTAGGAGGGAGCTGGGAGAACTAGAACCCCTTCCAAAGGTGAGTACTTAGATACCCCCCAGCGACCAGGAGGGCAGAGGTAAGTTACCTGGTCTTCCCAGAGACTAACAAGGGGACTTGGAGAGGGAAGATTGCAAGACCAGGACAAATCCAGTGGAACCCAGCACTGGATTCCAGATGAAGAGGACATGCAAAAGAAGGGGACAGATTCCAGTCCACACAGGAGTGTCCAGACGGCGCAGGAGCCACTACCCACCCTTCTGTGGATAAAGATCCTGGTCGACGATGGAAGATGAAGATCAGCTGTGAAGTACAGGAGCTGCAGTTAGGTCCTTGGAGTTACGCAGAAAATGTGCCATGCCAAGCGTTGGGTCGCAGTCGGGTCAGTGGTCAGGAGGACCACCAACAAGCTTTGGCAAACACAAATCTGGGCAGAAGAGGATTTGCAGAGAAGAAGAGGATCAGCAAGGTCCAGGGGACACGACCCTTGGAGGGGAGTCCATGCTGACCCTCAGCAGTCGGGAGAGCCAGCAGAAGCAGTCACCTCCACAGACAACCCACTGGTAGCAGGCACAGTAAGTTGCAGTGAGGCCCAGTCAGCACACCTGGAGAGGATTTCCACGTCGCTGGAGCAGCAGAGAGGAGACTGTCCTTGCAAGGATGAAGTACTGGAGGCTGGGGCTACTTGGAGCCTGAAGATCCCTCAGAACAGGAGTCAACACGCCTTGGTTGCTGCAAGCATTGCTGTGCACAGCGGTTCCGTCCTGCAAGGAAAGGCATGGACTTACCATCTCCCGAGTCGGTCAGAAGGCAGAGAGGACCAAAAGGCCCACTCAGAATCATCACCTGTGTTGGAGGATCCACGCAGTTCCTTTGGAAAGCAGATTCCCTTATGTCATTGCCTTAGGTGCCTGCGGATGCAGGGGAGTGACTCCTTCACTTCAAGGGAGATTCCTTCTTGCTTCTTTGCTGCAGCTAAAGTCTTGCCGGCCCCAGAGGATGCACAGTGTGAAAATGTTGCCATTGCTGGAAGGAGCCAGAGAAACAATGTTGCAAGGCGAGGTCGTCTCAGGACTTGCAGACTTGCTTGGTTCCTGTGAAGTCCAGCAGTGGTTCCAGTGGGCAGGAGCAGAAGAGGTCGATGCAGAGGAGTCCTGGTGGAGTCTTGCATGCCGAATCTGGGAACCCACCCTCAAGGGAGTCCCTAAATAGCCCTAACTGGGGGCTTGGTCACTTTGCAGGATGACAACCTATCAGAGGGTAGAAGAAAAACCACGGCACATCGCAGGTTTGAAGTAGTGTCTATTTATTCTTCCGTGATAAGTCTGAAAGATGTACAACCAAATATGCACCCAGCAAAGAGCTGAGAGGTGTCATCAAGCCACAACAATTCTTGTGTTCATATACATCAACAGCCGACACGTGTTTCGTCAATAGTGACTTTATCAAGGCTGTGAACATAATCATATATAGATGGAATATATCAGTCATATGTATCCAACTGTTTCATGGATGATGTTACATCTAATGATAAAAAGGAAATACCATGTCTAATAAGTAAAAATGTAACAGGATATTAAATCACAGATAGAAAGTGTCAAAATGAAAAGAAAAAGGAAAATTAGCAATACAAATAGTAAATATCACAAGATTCAGTGACATCCCTGTGCAGGTGCAAAGTGCATAATGCTGTTAGCATGCAAAAGACAGTGATAGTGTGTCCCAAGTGATGACATGGAAATCAATTTGCAGAATGCCAGGGCACTCAAAATTCAAAAGACCAAGCAAGAAAGTTGAAAGGTTGTTATAAAGTTTGTAAAGTTTAAATGGTGGAACCAGAAATAGTGAAAAATGAGTCAAATGAATAGTAATAAAATATGTCGAATAACAGAGGAGACAGAGGTATACGGCATACCTCTAGTATATTGAATGAGTTGACTTGTAACTTAGGGTTGAGCAGGTCGAAGATTGTTCGCTGTCCTTAATAGATCTGCACTGAAGACCTCCAACAGGCTCTGAAGAATAAATAGACACTACTTCAAACCTGCAATGTGCCATGGTTTTTCTTCTATCATTGAATCAACTGTGGACCTCTCTGGGATGGCAGTTACCACACCCTGTGGCTGGGTGTAAAACCGCTTGGGCACTCTTTTCAACAAATAAGTTGGACTTGATGGACCAGTACTTTGGATATAACTTTTAGCTTATACTTCGGAAGTGCGTACCACTCTTACACAGCCACAACCTGTTTTTTTCTGCTATGTAACCTATCAGAGGGGGTCACTGACGTCAGTCACCTGTCCTGACCAACCAGTGCTCCCAGGGGCCTCTGCACATCTTGTTTCCAAGATGGCAGAATCAAATGGTCACCTAGGGGAGCTCTGTGCACCATACCTGTGATGGTGATGTACAGGGGTGTGGTCACTCCCCTTTCCTTTGTTTTGCACCAGAGCACGGATGGGGGGTGGTAGAGTCCTGGACTTGTGCAAACCGGATTATGCAAGGAGGGCACCAAATGTGCTCTTCAAAGCAAGCCAGTGGCATGGGGAGGCTACCCCTCCCAGCCTTGTAACACCTATTTCTAAAAGAGAGGGTTTTGAGCCCCTCTCCCACAGGAAATCCTTTGTTCTGCCTTCCCCTGCTTGAGCTGGTCAAGCAGCAGGAGGACAGAAACCTGTCTGAGGGGCTGCAGTAGCGTGGACTGGCTGCAAACCCTGGAAGACTGGCAGGAGCAATACTGGGGGGTCCTCTAAGGAACCCTTAGAGTGCATGAAATCATGCACCAATACTGACATTAGTATTGGGGTATGATTCCGACATGTTTGATACCAAACATGCCTAGGTTCGGAGTTATCATTATGTAGCTGGACCACAGGTGTGGCCAGTATACGGGTAAAATGGCTTCCCCGTACCTATGAAGTATAGTGCATTGGAACTGGAGTTGGTAGGGGCACCTCTGCTCATTATTCATCCCTCGCATGCAGGGACCTGCACCCTACCCTCTTGACTGAAAGGGCCTTCCATAGGGGTGACTTACAGTGACCTGCTGTAGTGACCTGCAGTGTGAGGGTGCATGCACCTTTTCACACAGGCTGCAATGGCATGTCTGCCGGCACAATTTGCATGGGCTCCCATGGGTGGCATAACACATGCTGCAACCAGTGGGAAGACCCCCTGGTGTACCAATGTCCTGGGTACCTAAGTACCATATACTCGGGACTTGCAAGGGTAGACCAGTATACCAATAGTGGGTTGTAAGGGGTACCAAAGCAACCACATTTAGAGGAGAGAGCACTATCACTGAGGTCCTGGTTAGCAGCATCCCAGTGAAAACAAATCTAAGCACACCGATAAACAGGCAAATAGTGGGGGTAACCATGCCAAAACGAGAGACTTTCCTACAAACAGCAAGCAGCTAAACTAATCATTAGCTGTGGTATGGATACTACTGACTCTGTGGGTCGCGCTATGGCTTCCTCAGTCGCGATACGTTGCTATGCCTGGTTACATAACTCCGGATTTTCACAGCCAGTTAAAGCCACATTGATTGACATGCAGTTTGATGGTTCCTATTTTTTTGGTGCACAGGCAGAATCAACTTTGAGGCGTTTTCATGACAGTAAGGGTGGAACAGCGAATTAGCTTGGTTCCTCTCTACCCTTTGGTCTTTACTTTTTTCACGGATGAACCATGCTTTGGCAGGACGAGAGACTTTATCAGTTGTATGTCTGTTTCAACTAATGGTGGCACCTGTTGGGTGTTCCTTCTTTCAGCAGGTGTTATTTTTCTTTAAATTGTCAAGAAGATTATTAAGGTATATAGGGCCAGATGTAGGTAGTTTTGAATTTCCGAGTCGCAAATTCATATGCAGAATGGTTTCTCAGACACGTTCTGCGAATCGCAAGGGGGTCGCAAAGACCCACCTCATTAATATTAATGAGGTGGGTCGCAATTTGCGACCCCCTTGCGATTCCCTGCACTCACAGGAATGGTGGCCTGCTGGAGACAGCAGACCTCCATGTCTGTGACTGATTTTTTAATAAAGCAGTTATTTTTTTGTATTGCAGCCCGTTTTCCTTAAAGGAAAACGAGTTGCAATACAAAAGAAAAAATTTAACCATTTGGTTTCCTTTTTTCAGAGTAGGCAGTGATCCATTAGACCACTGCCTGCTCTGAAAAAATATTTTGGGCGACATTCACAAAGGGGAAGGGGTCCCGTGGGGACCCCTTCCCTTTTGCGAATGAGTTAGCACCCACTTGACATGGGTGCTAACTGCGAATTACTTTGCGACCGCGTTCGCGGTCACAAAGCAATTCTGCATCACGGTGCAAATCGCAAATAGGAAGGGAACACCCCTTCCTATTTGCGAGTCGCATTCCCATTTTGCGAGTCGGTACTGACTCGCAAAATGGGAATGTGCATCGCGATGCCCGTTTTGCATGGCGCAAACTGCAAATTTTGCAGTTTGCGCCATGCAAAACGGTTTGTACATCTGGCCCCATAGTGCCTTGGAATCATATGGTACTTTTCTTATATCAGTTTATCATGGGTTTTCATTGAGATGTATCTCTTGTATAGAATAATTAATATTAATGACTTTTTAGGAGTTGTTCTGCGCTTTTGGGTTGCGATCCAGACTTTTTTCTTGATGAAGATATTTATAACTGTTGTGCATGAGGGGTTTAAGTGTTAATGCCTCATTTAGATACAACTGTTTTCATTGTTACCTGACTCTAGTTGTTGTAGGTTGGGTTCACACTTTGAGAAGTGTTGTCATAAGATAGAATATACAAAACTTGACAGATTCTTTTTATTTCAGAATCTTGTAAATGTTCTATTTTTGTGTTATTGCCACCTTTTTCTAGTTCATCTGTAGATGAGTTTTATTCATTATAAGAGTCGCATACTCACCTTGGTTTCTACACACTACCAAGGTCTCCTTTTTCATACTTGCTGTTTTTATTCAGCTTTAAAATAAATATATATATATATATTTTGTTGGTTACTACATAGGCGTTTGTTTATTATACTCCTGGGCCAGTAAATGTATGTATTGAAAATATCGTGAATGTTTTTATCATCTCTAGCTAAGGAAAAGTATATTTATGTGGCAAATGATTGCTATTGTTGTCTTAATCTTCTTTTTAAAGAGGGCATTTGGCAATACTGTTCTGCGGTCATAGGTAATGTTTCTTACCCATGTTTTCTTTTTCTTTATGATGTCATTGCTGTGGTCCTTTCCAAAGTATTGATGGGGTGCTCATGCATGGGTTCAAATCCCATTAAGGGAGCAAGAAGCTTAATATACATTTTATTTGATAGAGACTTCTTGCTGCAGATTCCTTACCTTTAGAATTTCCTGGTGTCAGCTTGGAATCCAGAACATTTGCTGAGCAATACCCTTGTGTGCGCCGTCGAGTGGCATTGTTCGGCACCACGTCTTTTCTTTCTGTGCCGTTTAAAGTACAGATCAGGAACAGAGCTACCCTCTGTCTTTTTTTGACAGGCTTTTTTTCGACCTTTTTGTCTAGACTTTTTTGTCTCTGCAGGATGACTTCGAGGAAGACGGGGCTCAAGCCGCATGGCACCTGCCAACGGGCCATGTTGGTTGCGGACCCCCACGAGGTATGTCTCTGGTGCTTAGACCGAGACCACAACTCGAAGTTGTGTTCAGACTGCCGGGCCATGGGAAAGCTTTGAGGGAGCAGTTACTGAAGCTAATGGCGGCCTGGGAGTCGACGTCGGCGGGCACGACTTCTAAGAGGTCACAGCCCTGGTGTAGGAGAAGGGCACTCGAGATCCTCCGGACACTCGGAAAAGGCACAAAAAGAAGAAGAAGTTCAAGTTGACTTCGACTTTAGCTTGCCTGTCGGCAGACGAGGCCAGTCTGGTACGTCGACGTTCCAGGCACGGTTCCACAGAACCGTTGCCACAGCCGAGAGGCCCCATCAGGTTCCACGCCAGCAGCCTCTGCGCCAATGGGGTCCTTGGATCCAATATCACATCCCGAACTGCACCAAGTCTTCACAGTCGACCTCCTATTACTGATGAGCCGGAACGGCGTTGCATGAGGCCGATTCCAGCACCAACGGTGCCCACAGGTGCCAGTTCATTGTCTGAGCATTTCTAAGAGCAGCCAGGCACTGGTAAGGAATGGGAGGGGTCTCAGGACCCTCTAGAGTCTCAGTTAGAACCTATGGACTGGTATGAGGAGCTACGAGTGGACTGGCATGCTCTCACCTCCTACTGTGGCTACGAAGGAGGGTGCATTGTATGCAATGGTGATACGCAGGGCAGCTGAGATCCTGGACCTTGACCTTCCCTCGGTGCAGGCAACGACTAACATCTTGACGGAGGTGCTTCAGCCGGGTGCTTGGTTATCAAAACCAATGTTTCCCTTTAATAAGGCCCTCACCAATGTCCTTCTTGGGACATGGTCCAAAACCAGCACTGGGGTGTCTGTAAACAGGACGATTGGCCACTGCCTTCCCCTTGCTCCTAGTGACCCTAACTTCTTCACGCAACACCCCACCCCGGAGAGCTTGGTAGTCCAGGGCCTCACTTCCCATGGCGCCTTCTCTTCTCCTCCCCTGGATAGGGAATCCAGGAGGCTGGACCAATAGGGGAAGAAAATGTTTTCTTCTTCCAGCCTGGCATTGAGGTTGGTACACACCTCATGCCTATTGGGCCATTTTTCCCATACGTGGAGGCCATTCTCTCACAGGCAAAGATGGGAGAGATGCAGCCACGTTTGCCATCAGGTGTGGTTTGGATACAACGGACTCGCTGGGTAGGGCGATTTCCTCAAGAGTGGACCTTTTACGCCATGCCTCGGCATGTACCTCTGTTTTTTTTTAGGGATGTCGAGGCAAACCTCATGGACATGCCCTTCGATGGAACCGCCTTTTTGGTGAAAAGGCAGTCTCGGTGCTGAAGCGCTTTAAGAACTCCTGGACTACGGCCAAGTCCTTGGGTCTTTTGGTGACCCCTCCCTAACAGTCTGTCTGTCGCCTCTTTTGAGGCTTTGGAAGGGGTGTAGAACCATGCCAGCCACAGACCAGCCACCATTCTCTGCCAGGCCAACATCTTTTGCGGGGTCGTGGCGCCTTGAGACCAAGAGGGTCTGGCCAGAAGTCATCCACGACCCAGCCCCCCACCTCTACAGCATCTAAGCCCTCATAGTGTGATCCTGCAAGACCTTGTACGTCCAGTTGGAGGGAAGATTCAATTTCATCTCCCTCAATGGTGGTCCATAACATCAGACAAATGGGTCTTGCAGATTGTTCAGAAGGGCTATTCCCACCCCTTCCAGTTTTTCCCTATCCCCAATGCCTCCTTTAAAAGAAGTTGGTTTTACTCTACGAGGAAGTTGCAGCTCTCTTGGCCTAGATAGCTATAGGAATGGTCCCGATATCAGAAGTAGGCAGTGGTTGTAATTCTTGCTACTTTCTGATACCCAAAAAGAACAAGGGCCTTCGCCCTGTTCTGGATTTGTGAGATGTCAATCTCTTCCTCAAAAAGGAGAAATTCAGAATGCTCACTCTGGCTCAGATCCTGTCTGCCCTAAACCACGGAGACTGAATGGTAGCATTGGACTTGCAGGATGGGTATTTCCATATACCCATCTTGCCTGCCCACAGGCATTACCTGCGGTTCAAAGTGGGCCATGGGCACTTTCAGTTTACCGTGCTTCCCTTCGGCCTCACCAGCGTCCCTGGGTGTTCACCAAGGTGAGGGCAATATTTGCAGCTCATCTGCGCAGGCTAGGGGTTTCAGTCTTCCCCTACCTCGATGACTGGCTGTAGAAGGTTCCTTACCCCCAGGCTGTTGTCACCCACCTTCAGACTACTGCAAACCCCCTGCATTTGCTGGGGTTAACTATAAACATGCCAAAGTCATGCCTGACTCCCTCTCAGAAGCTCCCTTCATCAGAGCTGTTCTGGACACAGGGCAGTTTCGGCCCTATCCTCCCAAGCAGAGAGTCCAGGATATTTAGGTTATGATTCTGATATTTTGGCCTCTATCCCGTATTCCGGTGAGACAGACTCTGAGGCTGTTGGGCCTCATAGCCTCCTGCATCCTGTTAGTAAAACATGCCAGATGGCATATCAGGGCTCTGCAGTGGGACCTGAAGTTCCATTGGGCACAGCATCAGGGAAATCTCGCCGACAGTTCAGATCTTGGAGGGAACTGCAAAAGATCTGCAGTGGTGGTTAATGAGTCGCAATTGGGTCAGAGGCATACTCCTCTCCTTTCCCCCAACCAGATTTTACAGTAGTGACAGATGTGTCATTTCTGGGATTGGGGTGGCCATTTGGGAGAGGTGGAGATCAGATGCCTCTGGTCTCCGGCGGAATCCGGACACCATATCAACTTACTGAAGCTCTGGGCGATCGGACTGGCATTGAAGGCATTTCTTCCTGTTGTCAAAGGGAAGATGGAGTAGGTATTCACGGACAGCACCATCACAATGTGATACTGCAACAAGCAGGGCGGTGTGGGGTCGTTGACCTTTTGTCAAGAGGCCTTGCGTCTCTGGACGTGGCTGGGACAGCAGGACATAACCCAGGTAGTTCAACACTTGGCAGGTTCTCTGAACACCATGATAGTTGTCTCTCCTTCCGGCAGTGGCACAAGGACTCTTTCAGCAGTGGGGAGAGCCTTGGTTAGATCTATTTGCCTCCGAAGAGAACGCACAATGTCAGCAGTATAGCGCGTTGGAGTTTCCAAGGTGGCACTCGGTCGATGACGCTTTTTTGTCGCGAGTGGAGCTCAGGCCTCCTGTGTGCCTTTCTGCCAATACCATTTCTGCCCAGAGTTCTCAAGAAGATTAAGGACAGTCAGGCCCAAGTAATCCTGGTTGCTCCAGACTAGGCACAGTGAGTTTGGTAACCCGAGCTTCTAAAAATGAGCATGAACCCTCTAATCAGGCTGCCCCTTTGGGAAGATCTGGGCAGCAGTTGATAGCCTTCGACCTTCCTCCCGAAGTCTGTAAAGTCATTTTGGCAGCCAGGAGTCCCTCCACTAAGACGGTATATGCCTGCTGTTGGAAATGTTTTATATATTATTGCACTGAAAGATCTATTGATTCTCTTTCTGCTTCTCTCTCTGACATTCTTCTCTTTGTCTTATCCCTTGCCCAGCAGGGCTCTGTATTGGGTACTCTCAAAGGGTATCTTTCCACCTTATCAGCATTCCTTCTGCTTCCTGCTCAGCCTTCATTATTCAAATCTCCTTTTGTAAATAGATTTCTTAAAGGGCTTGTACATATGTATCCTCCTATGCCCTTTGTCATGCCTCAGTGGGACCTAAATCTGGTCCTCACTTTTCTCATGTGTGCTCCTTTTGAGTCCTTACACAACTGCCCCCTCCGGTTACTTACCATCTCGTGCCTCTTTCTTCCTCAAGGTGGCTACCCCATTTCACCTGGGTCAGAACATCACCCTGCCCACCTTCTTTGCTCCACCACATCCCTCTAACGAAGAGGAGCGACTCCACTGGCTGGACCCAAAGAGAGCATTGTCGCTTTACCTTGACTGCACAAAAGAATTCCGGATGGATGACCAACTCTTTGTGGGGTATGTGGGAGCAAATAAAGGTCTGGCAGTGCAGAAGAGAACCATTTCATGCTGGGTTGTTCTCTGCATTGAGATTTGCTATGCTCTGGCCAAGAAGCAACCTCCTGAGGGCTTGAGAGCTCATTCCACCAGGGGCAAGGCTGCTTCCACTGCATTAGCACAGGGTGTTCTAGTCCTGGGCATCAGTCAGGCAGCGATCTGGGCATCCTTGCACATGTTCTCTAGACATTACTGCCTGGACAAACAGGTCCATAGAGATGGGCACTTTGCCCTTTCAGTCCTACAGGACTGTTTAGTGTGAGAAAATCTGTCCTCAGCCTACCGCCAGGAGGTTATGGCTTGGGTATCTATTCTAAAGATAAGGAATCTGCAGCTAGAAGTCTCTATCAGATAAACAAGTTACTTACCTTCAGTAGCACATTATCTGGTAGAGAGTCTATCTAGCTGCAGATTCTTTACACCCACCCATGCCTCCCAGCCCTGCAGACACTTCTGCTAGGGATTGTCCCTTTGATGGTCCCAGTTTTTTTTCACAGACCATCTGTTAGTTCTTTTCATGGCTCTGTGCTTCTGGCGTGGACGTTTGTGGAAAAGTAACTGAAGTACGCGTGCCTGAGTGATACCTTTGTAGGTGACTGTGATGTCAGAGACAGCTCCAACTACACTGACGACGCCATGCGGATCCAAACGATGCCACCCTATGGCACATGCAAGGATATTGCTCTGCAGAAGTTCCAGATTCCAAGCTGACGCCAGGAAATTCTGAAGGTAAGGAATCTGCAGCCAGATAGTTTCTACCAGATAATGCATTACCAAAGGTAAATAAGTTGTTCATTAGATCGCCTGTAACACCCATTGGTGATATTAACCTGGATTTTCTTTATTCCTGTCTTTGAATGTTTGACTCCTTATCCGTGGTTCCTCCCAAGAGTTTTATGTTGTGAGATATGTTAGGGCTTACCTACATTATTATGAATGCCCTGTCTTTTTTTAATTGTTCTAGACCTGTTTTGTTCTAGGGATAGATTTTTAGTGGTCTCGATCGGTGGTGATGCTATTTCCATGCTCTTAAAGCTTTTATGACTTTTTATTACTGTGGTCCTTTACACAGTTCTTTTAGTAAAGCATATGTGTTTCCTCATAGATATTCTGATAAATGCATAGTCTATTTCTGTTGTACTAGACCGGTTTTCTTCTGGTTAGAGACTCCCAATATTGTTAGGTTTCTTCTGACACACATTTGAAATACTAACATAAATGAGCTTATTCCCATGTTTTTCATGTCTTATGGTTTTATGTACCTTAGGTTCCTTCCACAGGGTTTCATGTCAGAGTATATTATTACTCACCTTAATTATAATGATTGTCTGGACTTTTTTTCTTGTTCTAGACTGGTTTTGTGATACGTAGAGACTTTTTTGGAAGGTCTCCGTTTCCTCTGGGTTACTATGATTTTGATATCTCATTCTAAAGTAAGAAATCTGTGGCTAGATGTTTCTATCAGATGAATAAGTTACTTACCTTCGCTAACGTGTTATCTGATAAAGACAGGATCTAGTTGCAGATTCCTTAATGACCCTCCCATCCTCCCCGCTCTGCAAGCTGAGTCCTTTTTGGTCTCAGAGATTTTGTTCTGGAAATCTACACCTTCGATTAAGAATTTGGTGATTATTTGACACAAAGGGTGTCTTTCCTGCTAGCACACTGTTTTAATAGTCAGTTTCTATATGTGGCTCCACATTTTGAGCGCAGAAAATAGTCACAGAAGGCACTGACGTCGGCCTGTTAATGAGGGGGTTATATGGACTCTACTGATGTCACATCTGGTGGGTGAAGTCGATACGGAGTCACGTGACACCCTCTTCCGACGCACAGACGCACTAGGGGAAAAAGGTTTCCAAATCCAGGCTCACGTCTGGGGAAGATTCTAAAGTAAGGAATCTGTGACTAGATCCTGTCTCTACCAGATAAGGCTTTAACAAAGGTAAGTAACTTGTTCACCAATGCCATCCAGATTTCAGAGGAGACAAATCACAAATCGTAGTGGTGGCTGCTCAAATGGAATTGGTCCTGTGACAGACTCTTCCTCATTACCTACTAAGTGCTGACAGTGGTGCCAGATACTTTGATGCTGTGTTGAGGTGGTCATTTGGGGAGGATGAGATCTGAGGACTTTGGTCTTTGACAGAAGCATCCATGCTGTCCATCAGTGAGAGGCTGTTTCAGGTTCTCATAGACAACACTGCCGCCATGTGGTATTGCAACAAGCAGGGCGGAATGGGGCCCTGTGCCTGGAAGCTCTGCGCCTCTAGAGTTGGTTAAAGTGCCAAAGCATTTCCCTGATCGCGAACCACCTGGCAGGATCTTTGAATGCCAGAGTAGATAAGTGAAGCAGTCAGCATCAGGCGGATAAAGAATTGCGTGTAAATCCTGAGGTGGTGCACAACATAATCTTGTAGTGAGGAGAACCCTGACTAGATCTTTTTGGTGCCTTTCATAATGTGCAGTGTCAAAATGTTCTTCATGAGCACAAGGAGATACACTCCTGCTGGACTGGAACACAGGACTGTACACCTTCTTGCCTATGCCCTGTGTTCCCAGAGGTCTGAAAAAGATCAGAAACCACTGTGCCTGAGTCATCCTGGTGGCTCTGTATTAGGCCAGGCGAGCACAGTATCCTGAACTTTTGGTGCCTGAGCATCTGTCCTCCGAACAGGCCACACCTAAAGAGGATCTTCTGTCTCAACAACACGCTAGGGTCTTGCACCTGCACAATCTTCTCCTCCATGTGTGAAGACTGAGTGAGCACCTGAAGTGGGGGATGTCATCTCAGCTATTTATTCCGGGCGGATGCCTCGCTGCATTGCCTGACTTTAGCTTATCTTACTCATCGTGATTAATTAAGCTTGTCGCATGAGTGAACATCAGGCACAGTAGGTGTAGCTGCCTTATACCACCTGTTTCCCAGGCAGACTGCTGCTGATGACTTTGGTGGCCTTTGGGCAGAAAGAAGTGACTGTTTTCCATATTGGGCAATCCATCAGCCTGCAAGTGTTCTTTGTCCATCCACACACTTAGAATGAGGCTTCATCGGTTGGACACCAAAAGGGCTTTTGGCTTTTTTAATTGATCATTCCAAAGGCCACTACATGAATAATCAACTTTTTCTTGGGCATTCTGGGGGTGAAAAAAAGGGAAGGCTTTGCAGGAGAGTACAATGTAAAGGTGGATAGTCCTCTGCATTAGGACCTGCTACTCATTGTCCAAAAAGCAGCCACCATAAGGTTTGAGAACCCTTCCACTCAGGCTAAGGGTTTTACCACTATGCTGGCACTTGGAGTGCCTGTCATTGACATCTGCCAGGCCATGGTCTGGCCATTGGTGCATACGTTCTCAAAGCACTACTGCCTTTGAGAACGTGTCCTTTGTCAGCCAGATCCGACAAAGAATATTTTGCATTTGCGTATATTCTAACGCCAGGAATCTGCAATTAGAAGTATTCATCAGAACAAATTACATATCTTCTGTAAAGCTCTTTCTGGTTGATACTGTATGTACCTTCAGGTTCCTCATCACCCACTCACCTCCCCGTTCTGTAGAGTGGCCTTGATTTAACATCTAAAAAGGTCCTAGATTAGGAGGCAGCACACTGGTAGCAACAATGTTCCATGCTTCAGGGCTGAGGACATGGAAACAGAGACATAATAATCTGACGTTTAGTGTATGTCACTTATATGCAGCTCCTCTGTCACTTTGCGGGCAGTATGGAGCAAGTGCACAACCACAGAGCACCATCTAGAGATGCGTAGAAGCATTGCTGGAAAAACGTTTCTGGGTTTGGGGCAGATGTACATAGGTTGAGGTTTGCAATTACATAATAGCAGATTTTTGGGATTTGCTATTTGTTAATTGCAAACATCCATGTACAAAAGTGTTCCTTACACTTTCTGCAATTCCCAGTAGGTCGCAAATAGACCTACCTCATTAATATTCATGAGGTAGATCTCGTATTGGGAATCGTAAAGATCGCAGGGATGGTGGCCTGCTAGGGTCAGCAGACCACCATGTCTATGATTGCTTTTAAATAAAGCAATGTTTTTATTTTATTTTAACTTCAACCTGTTTTCCTCAAAGGAAAATGGGATGCATTTAAAAAAGAAACATGAAAAATTTTCTTTGCATATTTTCAGAGTAGGCAGTGGTCTGTGGGACTACTGTCTGCTCTTAAAAAATATTTTTACAACCATACCCATTTGCAAATGGGTTACCACAAATTCAAACTCTTTTCCTTCCTGGAGGAAGATAAACCCTACGTAGTTTTCATAACAGATTTCTGGCTTAATGCGGAAGTCGGACTAGATATTATCCAGGCTATGCTTTAAGGCTATCACATATGCCGAAGGGACAGATCAGGAAGAAAAGGGGGGATTGTTATTACTACGTTCTGCCTGCAAAGCTCTTGAAAAGTATCTTAAATTTGAAAACAAATAAATAAAAGGGGCTTGGAACCCACCCCTTTCCTACCTGAACATTACCATTGGCTTATTCCAACAGTGTTCTAATGTAGGTGCTTCTGATTGGCCAGCACGTCATCCACTTTCCCTTCTGCTCTTGCTTTGCCATCCTTACCTGGCGTGGAGCTTGGACCAAGTACAACTTCTGGTCACTACCCACTGGCTACTGGCCAGTGTCTTTCCTCTGGCTACTATTTTGAAGGTGCTTTTTTTTTGGTTCATATCCTATCAGGCACTCCATAAAAGCAGGCGTGAAGCCACGCCATTGCGACAGAACGGCGACCTTGCCACATCGCAGAGAGGCACAAAGAGTGCAGACATGGACCGAGAATCTGCCTTTACGTTGCACTCAAACTTTTAAAAAATTGATTTTAAACTTGCCGTATCCCACTGAAAGGCTGCTTCAATGTAACCAGAGTATACATGCGCTTTCCTGTTATGGGCTATGTGCACATCGCAAAATGATCTGTAGCTGCGCAAGAACGAAGCATGGACCGAGCAAGGCTCTACTTGCTACAGAGCTTAAATGCTCACATCAGAATGGAATCACCATGTCTAGAGAAACAACATCACCATTTGCACAAGACAGTGTTATATGAAACGCTCCTGAAAATGTATATAGAAACAAAGCTTAGAGACGTTGAGGTATGACCAATCAGCCGCTTAGGTGCAGGGGCTGAACGGGTTATCCATGGCTCCTGCGGGCTCCATCGGCGGGACACTCCTCCAAAACTCTCCTTTTTTTAGTCCAACAACTCAAAATTGTAGTACATGCAGGATGCAAGCCCTCAGAGAGCTCTCCTGAGCCTGTGACCTAAGCTTTCACACTCCCCCTCAGTCTGACAGGGCTGAGTGCTGTGACCCCTCCTCCTTCAGCCTGCCTCATTAAGCCCAGCCAGGCAATCAATCGTCAGCCTGCTGTTTCCATAAATAAAGCCCAGCACAGAGCTTACACAGCATACCAAGCTAGTGTGCAGAAGAGACAGGGCCAGTTGAGGCGGCCTGTGAATTACAACATGGGGTGGGGGGGGGGGGGAGCATGGCCTGCAAGCCACCACAGCTACTGGGCAGAGGGGAGATTGACAGACAACACGGTGGACGCTGGCACGACCAGCTAGTGCATTTTCACATTGCATTGTGTGAATGTGACGTTCAGTACTGGGGACAGGCATATGGGGGCACCCAAAGCGGAACCTCGCACAAGTGGACCCTGTCACAACCAATCAGCAGAGACCTTAGCACACAATTATCCAATGTGCACAAGCCACTCGGCCTGGACATACCAGCCAGTCCCATGTTTTGGTATTTTGAATGCACATACTTCTACTTGAGTTGAGATAACAGTTTATTCACATTTGTTAAAACACTGCTTGGTCCCAGGTGGGCATCATTATTCAAAACTTAATGTCACCATTGTTTTGTAACTGGGAATATTCAACTGCTCCGCAGGACCTCTACACCCTTAGAATATTCCATTCTTCTGGTGGGGTAACTGCCCACCAGAGGATAGGCTTAATGCTGTACTCTTGCTTTTTCTTGTAAGCCTGTTAACAGACTGGCATGGCTAGCAAGCCCAGTGTCATTTATATAGAACCCCAAGCTAGCTACCCTTGCCATTTGGCATCCCCAGCCCACAACTTTGATACCTCCCCCTACGCCCCCGCTCATCAGTCCTTTCTGACACACAGATGTCTGACACATGGGATGTCATTATCCTGCTACTGACTGTGTGATTACCCCACATTGTCAAAGAGCTAACAACGTTTGGTGGCTGCTCGACCAACTCAGATTCTCAAACACTCTACTATTTCTAAAACTGGAAAGATATTCAATAGAAAAATATAAATGCTTACACCGGATAAATGAACTCCATCCTTTAGTAACCGGGCATATTTAAGCTGATTTAACCGAGTATTAAAAACTGAAGGCCCACTGCTCTTGCAGAATTTACACATGGACACATGTAGTACCCTTCTCTATTTTTAGGTTTTGCCTGCACAATGCTTGCGCTGTGGTTGCGAAATCTCTTCAATTAAAAAAAGATAATTTCTTATCCAGTATAAAGATGCATTCTGGGACTTGCAGTTTTACTTTTCTTTGCTATTACTGACCCCCATGTTTGTTACTGACTTCCCCCACCCAACTGGCCTTTCATATGAAGTCACCTGCTTGTATCCTCTGCCCCCTACCTCTCTAACCCCCTTTAAAGTCCAAACCTCGCACTTTGCCTAGAGGGCAGCAGTCTGCGTGTAAAGTGCCTATGAGCGCTTACACAGCTCGGGTGGGCAGGGGAATGGGGGGGGGAACTATCTCCCCCATCCATTACGTGGAGAGACTCCTGGCATATCGGGAGGGAGAAAGAAAGTGGAATTAAAACAGGTTCAGCTTTATATAGTGTGTGATGAGTAGATGATAAATGGATGATGGGTAGGTGTGTGGAATACTGGTGGGTTGATTGAATCTGTGTTGATTTCATGTTTAATGGATGGATGTTTAAACTGATCAATTCCTTATGAACCCACTTCTGAAACTCCCAAAATCAGGTAAAGTATCTCTAAGTGAGGCACTAAATCACAAACACTTGAGTAACTAATCAATTTACTAACTTGCTGTCCACTGTATACTTACTGACAAAGACAATTAGATTTGACATAGGTGATCTGCATATTTTAGCAAAATAAAATTTGTTTTTAAGCCCAAACGCTTCAAATGTTACTAAACATGCAATGACACTTGTTACAACACAGTAGAAGGCCCTCTGCAAAGCTGGACTGGTCACCTTTCTGTTACTTATTGCTATATGTAGGTATTAATTTAGTACAAATGAAGTGCACCCATTGCCCAGCGAAGTTTACAAATGACAAAATGATTAAATAATACTGTTTCAAAATGTGCTGCATTATACCACATAATTTGTCATTTCTCAAAGCATTTTTTACTCAATCCTGCTGCATAATTTGGCCCTCTCCTGACACAGAATTCCTGTGGCCCTAACAATACCTTAGCTTCTAAGTGAGCATAGGCAGAACCTATTGACTTTATTTGGGGTGATGGGAACAATGTAACATGCAAAGTCTATGGTTTTTTTCATTGTTTTTGAGCACGTTCTACACCAGTGCTGGTTGCTGTGCAACATGTCTTAAAGTAAAGGGGACAAAAGTTATGATGCTGCCAGCATTGGCCTCTTCATACCGCTATTATTTTCTTTACTTTCATCCATTTTCCACAGCAGCCTATGTTGCTGTACAACATATCTGAAAACATTGACAAAGTCATTAGATATTGTGTAGGCGAAACCTATTGGCTTTGCCAATGCTTGTTTTTAAAGATCTGTTTAAATGTTTCTATGAACCTGTACCCTTCTCTGAATGTGAAAGTATGGCATCTGCCATCTCCCTGTTCTCCACCTACACATTCTCGGAGATACTCCTCTTTAAATCCCCCTGGCCCATGTAGTCATTTCATCCAGGTCCCCCCCCCCGCCCGGACATAGCTGTCAGCCAGGCACTCGAGAAGCAAATTTTTATGGTACTGGGCAATTTTAAAATTCATTTAGTGGACTCAGCTGGCCCACAAGTTGCAGGGCTTATGAATGGTCTGTCACCCTTACAAATGCCCCAAGAAGTGCCTGGCCCCACACATGAGAATGGGTATCTACTCAATCCCATTTTTTCCATTGACTCTCACCTAAATGCTCTGAACCTCCAACCAGTAGTATGATCAGATCATTCTATGATCCCCTTCATGGTGAATACCCTGAGTGGCAGCCCACCTCCAAGTCCAATCACTTGGAGAGACCGTAGGTGGTGAAAATACAACTGTCAAAAGTGGAGGCTTGCCCTTAGGGGATCCAGACATGACATAGGCGAGGACCCTAAGATCGCGAATGAAAAGGTTACCAGTAGACTAAAAAACTCACTGAACCATATCATATCGATAAAAATGCTCACACGGCACACCAGGAACAAATCTTATCAGTGGTATACCCCTCAGCTGTTGACACTGAAAAGGGCATGTAAAAAGGTTGAAAGGAAATGGAGAAGAAACTATGGAGAATCTAGCAAATCATAATATAGCAAAGTCATAAGGAGAGACCACTCCGAAATGGAAATGGCCAAGGTGGCATATTACAAGGCACGAATAAACCTTGCCTCCAATACCCTGCGTGAAATGTTAGGCGTTGTAAGATCACTTATGGACCCCACATTGTAGGAAGTTGGCTCTGTATATAATATCTCAAAGTGAGAGATAGTGTGCACAGAGTCCAAGGGTTCCTCTTAGAGATTGATAGTGGCAAAATTAGATAATACTAATGCTCTATTTTGTGGTAGTGTGATCGAGCAATAGGCTTATCAGAGGATAGTGTTAAGCATTTGTTGTACACACACAGGCAATAAATGAGAACACATGACTTAACCCCAGGCTAATAGGTTTTTATATAGAAAAATATTATTTTCTTAATCTATTTTAGAACCACAAGATTCAGAATTCAAGTAAGTACATACATTGTAAGGTACTTGGCATAGGTAAGTAAACCGTAATGTACACAGTTTTGGCAAAAATTGCAATAAGCTTTTTTTAAAGTGGACACTGCAAAAATCAGCAGTTCCTGGGGGAGGTAAGTAGTGGTTAGTTTTTCAGGTAAGTAAAGCACCTACAAGTTCAGTCTCCGGGGCATAGGCTGCCCACTGTTGGGGGTTCAAGTTAACCCCAAACACCTAGCACCAGCAACGCAGGGCCGGTCAGGTGCAGAGGGCCTAAATAGCATAGGCACCTATGGAGACCAGGGGTGCTCCTGTTCCAGTCTGCTAGCAGGTAAGTACCTGAGTCCTCGGGGAGTAGACAGGGGGTTTTGTAGAGCACGGGGGGAGCTCACAAGCATGCACACAAAATACACCCTCAGCGGCACTGGCAATGCAGACAGGGCACAGGGGGGCTTCTTAGGCCAGCCACCAACTGGGCAAGGATGAGGGCCGCCTGCTGGTCACTCCTGCACCGGTAGTTGGTTTCTCTCGGGCCTGGGGGCTGCGGGTGCAGTGCTTCTTCCAGGCGTCGGGGTTCCTTTGTTACCGGGCAGTCACGGGCAGGGGGAGCCTCTGGATTCTCTCTGCAGGCATCACTGTGGGGGTGCAGGGAGGTCGTCGCAGGGTGTCCACGTCATTGGAGTCGCCTGGGGGTCCTCTCTGCCGTGTTGGTGCTTCTGGACACGAGCCAGGGGTGTCGGGTGCAGTGTTGGGGCTCACACTTCTGGAGTGAGGCTGGAGTCCCTTTAAAGATGGTTTCTTTGTTGCTGTTTGGACAGAGCCCCTGTCCACAGGAGTTTCTTGGTCCTTTGGTTGCAGGGTAGTCCTCTGAGTCCTCAGCGGTTGCTGGTCCTGCTGGATGCGTTCCTGTGCAGGTTCTTTGAGTCTGGAGACAGACTGGTAGGACTGGGGCCACGTCAATTGTCGTCTCCGTTGTCTCTGCGGAGCTTTCAGGTCAGCAGTCCTTGTTCTTCTTGTAGGTCATCAGGAATCTGATTTCCTGGGTTCAGGGTCGCCCCTAAATACTCAATTTAGGGGTGTGTTTAGGTCTGGGAGCAGTAGCCAATGGCTACTGTCTTTGAGGGTGGCTACACCCTCTTTGTGCCTCCTCCCTGTGGGGAGGGGGGCACATCCCTAATCCTAAAGGGGGGAATCCTCCAAAACAAGATGGAGGATTTCCTAATGCAGGGGTCACCTCAGCTCAGGACCTTGGGGGGCTGTTCAGGCTGGAGAGTGACTCCTTCTTGTTTTTCTCATTATCTCCTCCGGACTTGCAGCTAAAAGTGGGGGCTGTGTCCGGGGGGCGGGCATCTCCACTAGCTGGAGTACCCTGAGGTGCTGTAACACCAGGCCTGAGCCTTTGAGGCTCATCGCCAGGTGTTACAGTTCCTGCAGGGGGAGGTGTGAAGCACCTCCACCCATTACAGGCTTTGTTCCTGGCCAAAGAGTGCACAAAGGCACTCACCCCATGTGGCCAGAAACCCATCTGGATGTGGCAGGCTGGCAGAAACTGTTAAGCCTAGCACTAGTACTCGGACTGGTATACAGGGGGTATCTCTAAGATGCCCTCTGTGTCCATTTCTCAATAAATCCTACACTGGCATCAGTGTGGATATATTGTGCTGAGAATTTTGATACCAAACTTCCCAGTATTCAGTGTAGTCATTGTGGAACTGTGGAGTTGGTGTTTGACAAACTCCCAGACCATATACTATGGCTACCCTGCACATACAGGGGGTCATTCCGACCTTGGCGGGCGGCTACCGCCGCCCGCCAGGCGGAAGCCGCCAATGCGGCCGCACTCACGCGGCCCCTATTCTGACATTCCCGCTGGGCCGGCGGACGCAAACCAAGTTTGCGCCCGCCGGCCCAGCGGGAATGAGGCCGCAACACAGGAGCCGGCTCCGAATGGAGCCGGCGGTGTTGCGGCCCTTTTCACTGTCTGCTATGCAGATAGTGAAAAGCTAGCCGGGGCCCTGTTAGGGGGCTCCTGCACTGCCCATGCCAATGGCATGGGCAGTGCAGGGGCCCCCAGGACACCCCTTACCGCCAGCCTCTTCCTGGCGGTGAAATCCGCCAGAAACAGGCTGGCGGTAAGGGGGTCATAATCCCCAGGGCAGCGCTGCTTGCAGCGCTGCCCTGGCGGATTATCACTGCCGGGGCAGGAACGGCGGAAAACCGCCGGCCCCGGCGGTGCGACCGCGGCTTTACCGCAGCGGTCAGAATAGGGAAGAAAGCACCGCCAGCCTGTTGGCGGTGCTTTCAGTCATTATAGTCCGAATGACCCCCACAATGTGTAAGAATTGGCTTAGACACTGTAGGGGCATAGTGCTCATGCAGCTATGCCCTCACCTGAGGTATAGTGTACCCTGCCTTAGTTCTGTAAGGCCTGCTAGAGGGGTGACTTACCTATGCCACAGGCAGTGGGTTGTGGGCATGGCGCTCTGAGGGGAGTACCATGTCGACTTAGTCTTTTTCTCCCCACCAACACACACAAGCTCTGAGGAAGTGTGCATGTGCTGAGTGAGGGGTCCCCAGGGTGGCATAATACATGCTGCAGCCCTTAGAGACCTTCCCTGGTCTCAGGGACTTATCTGTGTGCCAGGGCTGTGCCAATTGTGGAGACAAAGGTACAGTTTAGGGAAAGAACACTGGTGCTTGGGCCTGGTTAGCAGGGTCCTAGCGCACTTTGAATCATACCTAGCATCAACAAAAGGCAAAACGTTAGGGGGTAACCATGCCAACAGTGGCATTTTCCTACACACATCCTACAGCGCCAGCCCTGATCCCTCTGCAGCACGTTATAATGATCTTGTAAGTTTTTTTCTAAAATAGATCACTTAGGTTTACCTCACATTTCCCGAACCTAGCAAGGACTCTAGTCCCAGTCCAATCAATAATAATTCGATTGTGGAGAAGTGTCCTAATGGACCACCCCAATTTTACTGATAGTCTCACACTAACATTTAACAAAGTCCAATCAGGGTCTCCACTTGATCCTGCGCTTCTGCATATTCTCTCTAAAGAGGCTGAATTCACCTTCCCAGTGATGCTGAAAATGGCCAACCTATTTTTAGCAACAGGAATAGTGCCCCCTACAGTGAAACATGCTGTGGTCAAGGCACTGTTAAAAAAAAAACAACCTTGACCATCTCTGTCCAGGCAATTACAGGCCCATCTCTTTACTACTTGGTCTTAGCAAAATGGTAGAGAAACATGGAAACAAGTATCTTTTGGATTTTCTTGAAAAAACAATATCCTGCACCCCACACAGACTGGGTTTTGCTTGAAGCACAGCACAGAGACTGCCCTTCTGGTGGTTTTAGAGGAGTCAAAGATAATGCTCAACCAAGGAGTTGTGGTGGCCATCATCCTCCTAGATCGCAGCACAGCATTTGACACAGCGAACCATGACATTGTCATAAATAGAACCTCAGTGCATGTATTATGGGTCCAGCTCTACACTGGCTCACCTCCTTCTTGAAAGATAGGACCTTCCAAGTTTTTGAGAGAGCCTGCTCTTCAGACATCTTTCTTCTGAGGTGCAGAGTCCCACACGGCTCATCCCTGAGCCCTACGCTTTTCAACATATATATGCATCCATTAGCAGACATAATACAGTCATTTGAGATATCTGTGGTTTCATATGCAGATGGCACCCAGCTGGGGTTATCTATAACCCAGGGATGTGACTACTATTCTCCCACACTAAGCCTTATCCGGAGAGAGTAGCTAGCTGGATGGCAGACTCCTGCCTCAAACTAAATGGGGAGAAAGCAGAGCTGATGGTGCTGGGCAATCGCCACGATACCCTTCTTGGGTTGGCCTGATTGCTTAGGAGCTCCTCCTGCCCCCAAAGAGGTTATTTAAAGCCGTGGGGTATGGCTGGACAAATCATTAGGCATGCACGCCCAAGCCAAAAAAACACTCTGCATGCTACTACTGCATTCTCAAAAGCTCGGTAAAATACTACACCCCCCACCCCCCTCCGCTCCAGAAGGCTCACAGCCCAGGCACTTATCCTCTCCCGCTTGGACTGTAGGAATTTACTCTACCTGGAAGCTCCAAAATCAGCCATAAAAAACTTCAAGTGTTGCAAAACGCATCAGCTCGAGTTCTGCTGAACGTTTCTAAACCCAACCCTGCCCAGCCTGCCCTGGCCACCCTGCATGGGCTACCAGTTGAACAAAGAGTACAATTTAAAGCCCTATGCTTAGCTCACAGGGCACTCCAAGCAAATGGCCCTGCTGTCCTCAGACCTCTGGTATCCCGTTATACGCCTAATAGAGCCCTCCGCTCCACCAACACCCTCCTACTCACTGTTCCTTTTAGAAAAAGAGTCAGAAGTGGAGGGTGTTTTTTTGCATAAACAGTGGCCAAATTATGGAACACCCTCCCCTCACATTGAAACTTATTGACAATGAACTCAATGTCCTGAAACTTCTAAAAACATTACTATTTGATAACTAATCTGCCCCATGTACGTTTGTGGACTCTGTGTTATGTTGCAGGGATGCCTACAGGTTTCCATGCGCTCTACAAATGCGATTAGAAAAAAATAGAAATTGGCTGATAAGGGCCCTTCATTTGTACCCGACTAAACTGTGGCTCCAGCATCAGGTGAGTCTCTCTGCTCTAGTGCAGATGTATGATTCTGTCCTCCTTGATCTGCACTGGTGGATATCCATCTCCAATCTATTGGTGACTTGTCCATTCAACCCTCTGCAGTTTTGAGCTGCTGTAGTGACGGATGCCTCCTCATTGGCCTGGGGTGCCCACCGAGGCAACATCATTGTGCTGCGCCTTTGGTCCCTCTTGGAGCAGTGTCTGCATATAACTATTTTGAATCTGTGAGTGGTACATCTAGTCTGGAAGGCCTTCCTCCTTTACATCTCAGGAAGTGTTATTCAAGTTCTGTCAGACAACACCAACATTGTCATTATATCAAGAGAAAGGCTGGTGTGGGATCTTGGACCCTATGTTGGTAGGCGGTACTGGTGTGCAGGTGAGCCCAGTGAAGGGTTATCTTCCCAGTAGGAGCTAATTTGCCAGACACTCTGTTGTCTCTCTGTGGGACTTAGTAGGAACTTTGAGCTGAAAAAAATACATTTTGGACTAGAGTGTCTGTGTAGGGATTCTCCAGCTAGGACAGATGATTTGTGGATCTTTTTGCCACTGCCTCAGTTTTGTGCCCTACACATCCCTCTGAATACTTCTTGGATATGCCTTAAGTTTCAATTTGTCACAATCTCTGCTTTTTGTATTCCCACCAATGCCACTTCTAGAAAATGTCTTGCAGAAGCTCAGAGAAGCTTTAGCACAACAGATTCTGATTGCCCAGAATGGGCCAGGAGGAATTCCTAAACTCATCTATTGGAACTCTGCGTTCTGCTCCCTCTTCGTCTCCCACAGAGAATAGTCCATCTTGCCCCATAAGATGGGCATGTCCTCTACTCCAGCCCTTTAATGCTTCAGATTAAAGCATGGAGATTGGATGGTACCAACTAGGGTCATTTTGCATTCCACCACTGGTTGCAGACATCATCATAGCTGCCAGGAAATCCATTTTTGCAGATCCGTGGAATGGGTTTGTTGAGTTGTGCAAGTTGGAAAGTATGAACCACTTTCAATCCTACCTTTCTGACATTCTTTTTTCATGATCTCTTGCCCAGTAAGACCTGGCAGTGGCTTCTTTAAAGGATTACTTGGCAATGAGGTCTACCTCCATGTACCGCCTGACCAGCCCTCCTTGTTTCATTGGCAATTAGCTCTGTGTTGTCAGAAAGATTTACTTGCACCTTAAGTAAGATTTGAATCTTTTGTTGATGTCTTTTATGGAATCTCTACTTGAACGATGCACATTTGCCCCATTCAGCTTCTAACTCTGAAAGGTATTTTGTTAGTGGCTATAACTTCGGTCTGTAAGGTTGGTAGACCTCTGGCCCTCTCAATATGACCTCCAAGCACTGTAGCTACCCAGTTAAACTTGTTATTTGTACCTGTCCTTCATTCCTATCTATAGTGGTGTCTGTCATTGACATGGCCTAGTCCATTACTCTTCCATCCTTATTCCCACCTACGTTTATTAGGTTCCCAGGCATGTGGTTTCTTATTATATCATCTAACCGTATCAGAACAGAGTAGATAATCCATTCTTTTTGGGTTTTGTTGGAGGAAAAAAAGAGCAAGGCTGTAACCAAGCGTATAGTCATGCCTTGGTTTAATTCTGCATAAAGATCTGCTACACCATGGCCAAGAATGACCATCCAGACCACGCCATGAGGTCTGTGGCTTGGCTGCTTTCACTGCTCTTACCAGAAATCCACTTGATCACTCTTACTTACATTTCATAAACAATATTGTCTTTACATCCCAAGTGTGCAGCGAAAGACAAATTCACCAAGGCTGTCTTGCTTGATTTCTTTGGTTAGTCTGTAAAATGCTATCCCGCCTCTCAGGGGTTATTACTTTGGAACTCATTCATGAGGTGAGGACTTGATAGGAAGAAGTATTCATCAGAGGCAAAAGTTAATTACTGTTGGTAATAATATTTCTGAGGAATACTCTTCCTTCATGCTGATTCCTCACCACCATCCTTCCTTCCTTGGTGAGGTAGAGCTGTTTATAACAAGACTCCATGTAATGCAAATGTAGTCTTTGCTGAAATTGCCACTGTTGTTTCTGCCCTATCGGTTGCTCTCTGCATGCCCCAAGGAGGTTCAGAAAAGGTACTCTGCCCTGACACTAGCTCACAGTTGGTGCCTTATATGTTGCGATGTTGTAACCTCTTAGCTGGGCAAAGTCCCAATTAAAGCCACATGCCTCCAAGTGGTGGTGCTGAGGGCAATTCCTGGGGGAATGTTTCTGGATCCAATCTGGCGTCTGGATGATAGTCAGTGATAAAGTGAGGAACCTGCAGGAAGTTAGAGTATCTCCCAGAAATATTACTATAGACATTGGCTTCTAGATTTCATTGATAAAAAGTTCAGAATGATCTAAGCTTTGCTTAGTGGGCTTTGACTGTCCTGATGTCACATCTTGAATGGATTAGAAAAACGCGATGACTGCGTGGTTGCTCAAGTCACATGCTCAGCTTCAGACTCACCTGTTCGTGTATTACCAGATACACCTTTGTATCACCATTGTATGCAACAAACAGTTTCACAGGCCTAGGCTCAAATATATATCGCCATGTATTGCTATATGTGCCCATGTATCATGATATGCACCGATGTACCACCATTTTAAGCCAAAATAATCTTCTCTGCTTCATCATCTTAAGGGTGCCTCCGTCAGCTTGACTGACCTCTTACCTGCCAGAAATGAACTAGTAGAAATAAAAAATTACCTTGAGTTGAAATCTAAAAGTGGCATAAACTAGGTATCCTGTTTCTACAAAAAGCAGCATGCAGACTCTCACTTTCAATGTCGCCTTTCAAAACACTGTAAGTTTAATTATTTATGAAATAATCTAAAACCTCTTTTATTTTATTTTTTAGGGTGAAAAAAATGCAACTCAGAGACCTTCTAATGTACTTGAGTTGATGAAAGAGTGGATCAGTGCCAAGGACAGTGACAGAGTGTGTTTTGTGGAAGGTGGTCCTAACTGCCCATCTTCATCTAATGCTATGGAGATCACAGAGCAGAAAATAGGTCCAAATAACACTAACGGCCCTGATGTCGGAGTTGATACTGAAACAGACAGTGGCAGCAGCAAACCTTCGACACCAACAAAACAGGTCAGATGAAAATCTTTGCTTCCTAATTTTTGATTTGGCAAATGTTGGTGTGCCACGTGTATTTAAATCATCGTTTTCACATGTGTAAGCATGAACACCGTGATTTGTTATAACATTTTTAATGCAGGTTTTTAGGTTGAACCTTCAAGACAGCATAAGCTTTCTGGTTGCGAAAGACAAATTGTGGGATTGCCAAGAACAAGAAGGGCCTTGCAGCCTGCTCATTGGTTACCATTGGTTAGGTTTATTGTCCCTCTCTTTTGCTTGACTCTCATTCAATGGATTGCCTACAGTTCGTGCCAAGCTGAAGTAACTGTGCCCTTCAAGGGCAGTCTGTGATCCGAGGAAGGAGCTTGCAGGACACTGACCTTCCTCCAGTCCATTTTGGTGCTCCCCTCCACTCCAAAGTTGATGTAAAGGCAGGCGCGTAGGCTGCCAGCTCAGGGAAGAGGCTGTGCTGGTAGCAACAGTGTTGCACCATCTCCCGTGGCTGATTGTCCTTACATCGGCACGTCCTCGCCATGAAGACCGTTATCGCAGCGTATTTGGAAGCCCTGCGAGGTAAAGGTGTTGGCGCATCAGACCTTATTAAGTAAACTTTCAAGGGAGATGCGAATAGGCCGATGGACCTTTGACTGTGCTTCAAGTTTTTCCCACCATGTAACCCTGTACCAATATAAATCAACAGGAAGTAATATTCAATGACATCAATAATCAATAGGAGTCAGTAATTTCCACATACAATGACCCTGCAGTCATGAATAACCACACCTTTATGTAAAAGTTAGAATATTTATTTCCCTGTATTAACAATGCCAATGTCACGTAACTTAGGGGGTGATTTTAACCTTGGCGGACGGCGGAGGCCGTCCGCCAAGGTACCGCCGTGAAATGACCGCACCGCGGTCAAAAGACCGCGGCGGCCATTTAAACATTTCCTCTGGGCCGGCGGCCGCTCTCCGAAAGAGCGCCCGCCGGCCCAGAGGAAATGCCCCTGCAACGAGGACGCCGGCTCAGAATTGAGCCGGCGTAGTTGCAGGGGTGCGACGGGTGCAGTTGCACCCGTCGCGTATTTCAGTGTCTGCAAGGCAGACACTGAAATACTTTGCGGGGCCCTCTTACGGGGGCCCCTGCCGTGCCCATGCCATTGGCATGGGCACGGCAGGGGCCCCCAGGGGCCCCGCGGCACCCCCTACCGCCATGAACAGGATGGCGGTAGGGGCTGTCAGAATCCTCATGGCGGCGGAGCGCGCTCTGCCGTCATGAAGGATTCCCCCGAGCAGCGGTAAGTCGGCGGGAGCCCGCCGACTTGCCGCTTCTGACCGCGGCTGAACCGCCGCGGTCAGAATGCTCGTGGGAGCACCGCCAGCCTGTTGGCGGTGCTCCCGTGGTCGGTGGCCGCCAGGGTCAGAATGACCCCCTTAGTCTTGAGATCAAATGATAAACATACAGGAACAACACTGGCTGACCAAAGCAGCGAAATAATCGAAATCTAATCAAAGCTTGAGCTACTACACATTCTAAGGTTACAGTACAAATTAATAACAGGAATAATAGCGCAAATGAAATAACGTACATTTAGATTCAGCAAAGAAAAGACATCAACTGTTATGACGTATAGCAAACTTCATCAGTGAGAACCCTAACTTACATCACATTAGAATAGCATGTTTGGGTTTCATGCAAAACAATTTAGTCAACACAAATTTAGAAAAACATCTAACTATGGCTCTATCAAAATAGTGGTTGGTACCTAGATACAAAAACAAATAGAAATACCAATCAGTAACGTCATTTTATACCTGTCCTCAATATGGTTCAGCAAGCGGGGACAGTCTTTGTCAATAGGACATCAATTCGGTCAGCAAGACATCAGGATTCAGCATCAAAGTTCAGAATAAGCAAAGTTTCTTCATGCAGTTTGGAAAGGAATACTAACTAAAACGTTCAGAAAGAAGGGGGAGAATGGCATCTCTCCTCTTGGTGCAGTTTGGCTAAATTAGATTTCCTAAAACTACTTCCCACGTCCTAATTGGTCAAAGAATCGCATGTTTACACTTAGTCCAAAGAAACTAGAATCCCTAATCTAAAGTTTTGCTACTACATGGTTCACCTGTTGATGATTGGCTCCTCTTCTCCCATTCTCGTCATTCGGCTTGTCAGGTATCAATGTTGTTGCAACTTGTACTCCAGTAAGTGCATCCATTGTCTTCTCCTGGGAAGGTCAGTCTTACCTACACTACAATATACAATGTTTCCCTAGCTAGTACAACATCTTCTAGCAAGCAGTTTCTCGTGAGAACTAACTTCAGCTACAAGCACATGGTCAGTACAGTGGAAAATCACAATTTAATTCTCTAAGCAAACATTTTATAAAACATCTAAGAAATGCAGCTTGACATGAGGCCTTGCAACTAGGCCAAGACCTCGCTAAGTTAAGGCCTAAGATTAATAAAGCTTATATATAATACATAACTCTTAACATGACATATTACTACTAATAACGCGTCCCTTTATGATATTTTATTACACATCAGGACTCGTTTTAGCCCAATTAATCTTTTGACCCAGTTGAGAGACACCTTAGGACGAGATAGCTAATCAATATATCAATCAATACATCAATAATGTCATCAATATTTATCACAACAATGCATTTCACTTTAGATAAAGTCATTAATCAATTCAAAGACGCTACCATGACCTTTCAGCCATGAATAACCACACCTTGTTTCGTAGAATTTTATAAGTTTTATTCCCTATTAATTACAGTCTAATAGCAAATGCGTTAATCTCAACACCAAGAAACATAATAGCATAGTCACGATATGGCAACTTTGGTAAGCTTTCATTAAGCGAGAATCACAAACATCAGATCATAACACGGCGTGAACATAGTTCAATTTAGCAAAGTGTCAATAACGCGTCAGTTCAACAAAGCATAATCTCGGTCAATTGTCTATTTGCGTCAGTTTGGTGAACACCTGTCCTAACCACTGATTAGCATTCGCATGGTGGGCTTCATGCAAAACAATTTAGAACACCAATTTAGAAAACATCTAGCTAAGGTCTCTGTCAAAAGCAAGCAGTTGGTACCTAGAAAGGAAAAGCAAACAGACAAATCACAATCGCATTGTCATTTTTACGCTCCAAAGTTTAGGTCAGTGCACAGGTTCAGTCTTCGTCCTCAGGACTTCAGTCAAATCGCTATCAGTCAGAACTCCGCTCCGGGGCAAAAGGGCACTTTCCTCATAAGGAGGTAAATTGTAAATGGGCAATTCTAAGGGCGAGGATGGTTTTAAGTAACCCACCAAGTTACCAAACAGAGTGACAGAGTTTCTGGATAAAATCAATGGCATTCCCTAACCCACCTAAATGACTCCCCGTGACATGGGTTTTTATCCCTTTTTCGATGTACATTCCCCAAAAATTTTATTGGACATTTGTTATACCCCACTATCTTTAACCTATCAGAAAGTACATTAGGTAATCCAGTTCTTCACCCCATATTGTTTTACAAGTCTTTGATTGGTCTTCGTAATTGACGTCTTCAGAGGTGGTACGTCCAGTATGATTTCATCCTTCTGTAATTCTTTGCACATCTTTTGGTCAGCAGTTCTATTGTCTTCACCGGTTTCAATGACCTTGTACATTACATTAATCTACACTGTTTCAATTTACTTTTAACATTTATTCTGTAAACGAGAGAAAGTGATGGGAACGGATCTAACATGGTTACATTCATCTTCCAAGTTTGAAGAAGAAGAACAAGCAGGGTCATGTCCCCTTGTGATTCAGCACACTTAAAAATTAGAAAAATGCATTTAATATGAGAGCCAGGGCAGCTAAGCTTCGGCTCATGCTAACTTGAGGCCTATGAGGAGTACAATACAGATTCAATAACGCAAACATTAGTATAAACTTATTTAAGCATAATATAAACATTTTGGTTATTATTATTAGTCTACGTATACATTGGCGGCCACTCCTCGTGGTCACAATTCAAGTGCATGTTTAAGCAAAATTACTATTATTATAGTTTCTATGCGGCGTCATCACACATTGATTCATAAACATTTCATCGTAATATAGATTATATAAGATACGCTCTCTCAGTCCCTCCTCTGATGACGTTCGTCATCACAAACCTTTCACTTTAATCTTTCACTTTAATTTTTCACTTTTTCGCATAATGCGCATTTCAACATCATGTCCCTTGTGTGAGCTCTCCCAAATTTCGTTAAACATTTTCTCCCTTTCACTTTCCTCATTCCTCTTGTTTCTCTCTGTCCAATTTCTTTTCATTTTATCATTAATTTTGCATGCTCCCCATAGTCCTAATAGACAGGCCAGCACAATTAATAGACCCCCTAATATTTTTGCAAGTACCCCATTCCAAATATTGCTAAACCAGCTCCCTACTCTGGCAATTCCCTTTCCAAATTTCTCCCATACTCCAGGTTCCTTCAAATCCTTCAGATCTGCACTATCCTTAGTTAAGTTAGTAATCATACCTCTAATCTTTTTACTATTATCAGGTATATATGAGCAACAATGACGCTCGTTGAGCATCTTGCAGACCCCCCACTCTTTGCTAAAAGAATGTCTAAAGCAAGCCGATTTTGAAGAGTCATAGCTCTTTCCGCAGCAAGTTCGGTATCCATCAGGATTATAGCCCCTGTAAAATTTGTCAGCATGTTATCCACAATAATGGACAACTTTTGAATCTTTATGGAGTTTAAGATAACTCCTACTGAAGGAATTATTGCTCCAAATATGTCTCCAACGACAGCAGCCGCTGTCTCTCGTTTTTGTCTAGTATGTTGTAATTCAGACGTTTTAGGTATTTGCTTTGTCATCAATCTGGTAGATCTTTGGGAAAACTATTCCCAAATAACATGTCCCATACCATCCCTTAGGGAGACAGTAATAAGCATTAAGTCCACAGATATAATAGATCCCAGGGATCGCTGGATCCTGTCCATTTAACATGAATGTCCATTTACTCTGAAACAAAAACACATGTCTGCATTCACTCGTTCCCACAAATAAAGTGTCATGTTCAGATTTTGGCCTACATATACACAAAGCCTTCCTACATGTAATGCATCTATAGCTAGTTTGCCTTGTGTCTTTATTGCAGTGTAAGCATAATCATTTGCATATGTGCGTTTCTCTAGCCCCTTTTCTAATCTCTCCTTTAATGCTTTGCGTCTGTCATCAGTGTGATCTAAGAAGCTTTTCTCTACAGGTGTCAATAAGCAAGTCAGATTGCGGTGTGCATAAGCTGTCCCAAATGTAAGCGTTGGTTCAAAGAAACCTCTCACTAATTTTATACTATGCTCCTTAGCTAGCTTGTTCAGAAACTCAATCACGGGTACAAAAGAAAACACAACATCCAAATTTGAATAAAAATATTGTACATGCTCCTATTATAGAATCTTGTTAATAGCAAGCTACAACTTATCCCGTAGGCTAGTGGAAGGCTATGGTAAGTAACCCCCTCTTGCACTCATTAAGGAATCTTGGTACACACATAGCAGTTTTTCGCATCCATGGTCTTAACGTACTCATTCAGCCAGCGATAGAAGACATTAGTGGAAAGTTCCCCCTTTGAGTTAGTTCCCTCATGCAAGTGTTTTGCATCCTGCCCAAACTTTTCCCACGGTGTTAGTGTTGCAGTCTCAGGTTTTGTAGCATTGTTAGTCACTTTTTTATCCAACCACGGCATTCCCACAATCACTCCCACAATTATTATTGCACACACAATACCTAATAGAAGAATCAACCAACCACACACCTTACCCTTCTTGTTACTCCCTCTATTATAGGCCATGTCTGTAAAGAATCAGATAGCAAACAACAATCAATTTGAGGACGATATAAAACTCTTTTCTTTTCTCCTTTTTTTTTTTCTCCTTGATGCAAAAGTCCCTTTCTCTCTGCATATATTTACAGCGTTTCACTCACTCCAGGATCCCTTTGTCAAATCAGGTTAGCAGCTTGTCACAATCAGGTTCTCAAAGTCAAATCAGGTTATCAGTGTCGCATTCGGTAATTTATAAGTCTCTTTTCTTTAGTTTTTCAGTTTCCGATTTTAACAAAGTCTTTTTCTTTGAGTTACTTCAGGTACCGTAGTATTGGCCCGGTACTTCTCGATCAAAACAGAACGCTAAGAATTCTTGTTGCCATTCAGATGTTGTTGCATATGCCCACTCAAGACCTGCTTACCGTCTATTTGCGATTCTTTTTCTTTTCAGTCTGCGTTCACCTTGCAATTCTCCTTCACTCAGGTCCTCTATTCGGGATGTATCTGTTTCTTCTGTTATTGTTTCACCTGGTACGCTCCTTTCTTTTGCAGTCTGTTTCTCTGGCCAGTTATCTCCTTTATGCGTCTTCTTCCTGCTTATCCTTTCAGGACGCTGAACAGCACCCTCCTCTTGTAGTATGGTGTTTTCTCTTGATGGACCTTCAACTGGCTCAGGGGACGCCGGTGTACTTTGATTTCTTTCTACTATTTCGCCTTGTTCTTCTTCTTCTGGATCTGTAACGGGTTCAAGTTCTAACCCGTATCCGTCTGCTTCTGGGAGAACCTCTCCTTGATTTAGTTCTCCAGCTGCCTCTACTGAGATAGGCACACTTTCGCCTCTCTCAAACTCGTTTACTGTTTGAGGGACAAGGCTGTTCTCAGTGGGCTCTCCTGCAGTCTCAGTTCTCTGTTGGCTATTTTCAGGCCCTGAGACTTTCCTCTCTGGAATTGTTGAGTCGGAAACTTCAAGGTACTCATCAGTTGGACACGTTACCTTCTTTGTGTGGCTGGCATGTATCCAGTTTGGAACGCCTGCACATTTTACAGCAGTGGTTGTTGTCAATATTACTTGATATGGCCCCTTCCAGCGTGGCTCCAAACACGACTTTCTCATGTGCTTCTTGACAACCACCCAGTCACCGGCTTGCAGGGTGTGACCTGGATCACTGATCGGTGGCAATGTGTTAGCTTCCACCTGGTGAGAAAAACAGTGAATCACATCAGCCAAACCCTTGCAGTAGTCCAACACCATATCATCCGTGATATTCACAAGAGCATTTGCAGGTACTGCAGGCAGCCTCATAGCTCTACCCATAAGGATCACGTGTGGTGATAGTCCTATCTTCTTATCAGGGGTGTTCCTCATTGACATCAGCACTAAGGGCAATGCATCTGGCCATTTCATATTGGTAGCTGTGCACATCTTCGCCATTCTCGATGTCAAGGTACCATTCATTTGCTCTACTAGTCCCGATGCTTCGGGACGGTAGCTACAATGCAGCTTCTGTTCAATGTCTAATGCGGCACACAAGAGCTTAATCACCTCATTGTCGAAATGTCTGCCCCTATCTGATTCTATAGAGACCGGAAACCCGAACCTGTTCCCTAAGCAGCAGCTTTGCAACTGTAAGACTGTTGTTTCTACGTGTGGGGTAAGCTTCAATCCAGTGGCTGAAAACACACACAATCACCAACACGTACTTCAATCCTCCACAAACAGGCATTTCAATGAAATCCATTTGCAGCTTGCTAAATGGACCAACAGCTCTCCCTATGTGGCTTAGAGTTACCACAGTCCCTTTTCCGGCATTCATCTGTTGACAGATGATGCACCTGTGACAGGTAACCTCTGCGGCATGTCTGAACTTTGGGTTAAACTAATCGATTTTGAATGACCTGATCTTTGCATCTCTCCCAAGATGAGCCTGTCCATGGTAGAGCCTCGCAAATTATGACAGAAGACAGTTATGCAAAACCAGTTTCCCCTCCTCTGAAACCCATAAGTCGTCGGCTCTTTGTACGCATTGCATTATTTGCCAGGAGCGTTTTTCCTCTTTGCTAGCACGACCCTGTAGTGTTTTCAGCTCATCTAGTGTATCGACCACCCTTAATGCAAGGTTCAGGCATGTGTCATTTTCAGTTTGCGGTAACAATTCCCACTGATCCTTGAACAATATACAGTTCAATGCGCAAAACCTTGCAACTTGATCTGCATAGCCGTTTCCCATGGACACAAAGGCGGTCATTCCGACCCTGGCGGTCATGGACCGCCAGGGCCGGGGACCGCGGGAGCACCGCCAACAGGCTGGCGGTGCTCCTAAGGGCATTCTGACCGCGGCGGTACAGCCGCGGTCAGAAACGGAAAACCGGCGGTGTACCGCCGGTTTTCCGCTGCCCTGGGGAATCCTCCATGGCGGCGCAGCTTGCTGCGCCGCCATGGGGATTCCGACCGCCATCCTGTTCCTGGCGGCTTTGGCCAATGGTATGGGCACTGCAGGGGCCCCCGTAACAGGGCTCCACTGAGAATTTCAGTGTCTGCATAGCAGACACTGAAATTCGCGACGGGTGCCACTGCACCCGTCGCACCCTTTCCACTCCGCCGGCTCCATTCGGAGCCGGCATCCTTGTGGAAAGGGGTTTCCCGCTGGGCGGGCGGCCTTCTGGCGGTCGCCCGCCCGCCCAGCGGGAAACACAGAATAACCGTGGCGGTCTTCTGACCGCGCAGCGGTATTCTGGCGGCTTCCGCCGGCACCGCGGTTACCGCGGCCGGCGGGAGTCAGAATGACCCCCAAAGTCTTGTGACTTAACATGAGCATTGCATTTCACTACGCCAATTTCGAGAGGTAACTGAATCGCATGTAACAAGTCCTTAATTTGTTCACCATTTTTCACAGGGGAACCAGAGGAGGTCATGAAACCTCTCAGCGACCACAATTGGCCAAAATCATGTACAATTCCAAATTCGTATCTGCTGTCAGTATAGATAGTGACCCTCAGATTTTCAGCTGCGTAGCATGCCTTAGTAAGGGCAATTAGCTCTGCCACTTGTGCGGAATACACTCTCTCGAGCCAGGAATCTTTGATGATGCCAGCTATGGTACATACAGCGTAACCGGCTCTCAGCATTCCAACTGAGTCTCTCAAACAGGATCCATCAACAAACATAATGCAGTCATTTTCTTTTAACTGCATATCTTGAATATCAGGTCGGGCTTGGTACATAGTTCTGTTACCTCAAGACAATCATGCTCCACTTCCTCTTCATTATTAATCTCGGTACTCTCAACAGGAAGTAGAGTTGCCGGGCTCAATACAGTACATCGCTTCAGTGAGACATTAGGTGACCCCAATATAATTGTCTCATATCTAGTAAGTCGGGCATTTGTCATGTGCTGGGTTTTGGTTTGAGTCAACAAAATCTCAACTGAATGCGGAACCATTACAATTAGGGGATGTCCCATCACTATGCCTTCACACTGTGTGAGGCTTTGAGCAACTGCTGCAACTGCACGCAAGCACCCCGGTAAGACTGCTGCGACGGGGTCCAAGGTAGCTGAAAAATATGCTACAGGGCGATTTGCACCTCCATGGACCTGTGTTAAGACAGACAAAGAACAAGCATCACGTTTATGACAAAACAGTAGAAACGGCTTCGTATAATCAGGCATACCCAAAGCTGGTGCTCTGCACATGCATTCTCTCAATTCCATGAATGACTCAAGCTCTTCTTAGGATAAGGCTATGGTATATGGTTCATCCTTAATTTCTTTGCTTGTCAGCTTTATCAATGGTTTGGAGATAATCGAGAAGTTGGGTATCTACTGGCGACAGTAGCCCACCATTCCCAAAAACATCCTGACATCTCTCTTGGTTGTCGGAGGGTTCATTTGCAAAATAGCAGTCACCCTTTCCTTCGATATTCTCCTGGACCCTTTCTCAATCAAGTGTCGTAAGTATTTCACCTCTTTCTGACAGTACTGCAGTTTCTTTGGTGACACTTTGTGTCCGTTCTTTCCCAAATGATTCAGTAAGGCAATTGTGTCATATTTACAGTCATCTTTTGTCCTGGACGCAATCAGCAAATCGTCAATGTACTGTACTAGAGTTGAATTGAAAGGCATTACTAGGGACTCTAAGTCTTTTTTCAATATCTGATTGAAGATGGGTGGTGATTCAGAAAACCCTTGAGGAATTCTGCACCAACTGTACACTTTGTCCAGGAATTTGAAACTGAATAAAAACTGGCTGTCCTCATGAAGAGGTATTGGAAAGAAAGCTTGTGACAGGTCTACAACGGAGAACCACTCAGCATCACACGGGACCTGAAACATAATCACTGCTGGATTGGGCACTATGGGGCAACACTTCACCACAATCTCGTTTATTTTTCTCAAGTCCTGTACAATTCGAACCTTCCCACAAGGCTTTTTCAGACCCATTATCGGTGAATTACATGGGCTGCTCAATACTTCCCTCAGGACTCCTTGCTTTACAAAAACCGCCATTATTTGTGCCACCTGGATAAGAACATCTTGTGCCATCTGATATTGTGGCACCTGGGGAAACACTGCATTTGGCTTCACTTATACTTTAACTGGTTCTACACCTTTTATCAGTCCCACTTCTTTTCCTGTCAAATCCCACACTTTCTCTGTCACCATTCCCTGTAACTCGGCAGGCAAGTCAATCACCGTAAGCATTGAGAACAATGTTATCAAAGGGTAATCTTCATTCGTAGTTCCTGTCTCTAACTCTGAGAACTGACCATCATCTCCTTCATCATCACTGTTTGTCTGCACCTCAATTCCATCATTGGAACATGTAATCGCACATTTCGTCTTGCACAGTCAGTCTCTTCCCAGTAGGGATACTGGACTTGAATCGCAGACTACAAACTTATGCAGTCCCTGGAAGTTGCCAATCTCAACTTGTACTGGATCTGTAATCGGATTTGTTAAGTACTGGTTTGCTACTCCGACCACTCTTATGGTACGCCCCGAAAGTGGCAATTTCAGAACCTCTGCACTCCTGACTATGGAGCATGTAGCTCCGGTATCAACCAAGAATGAAACCTTATGACCCATTACCTTTCCCTCTACATAGGGTCCCCTCTGATCTACCTCTAGGGATGCTGCAAGCAAGCACTCTTCACTGTCTGAATTGTCATCCAACCATTCCTCATTCATTCCATCTTCACCACGCAATGGGAATTGCTGTACTGTATTATTTTGGCTCATCACCTGACCTGTGACCCGCTGAGGAAGTATCACCTGTTGCTGTCCCATTGGAGCCATTGGTAGTTGCATTTGCTGTCTAGGTACCATGGGAACCTGCTGTTGTACCTGCTGTATTTGCGCTGGTTGAACATGCAGCATTTGCATTTGCTGCATGGGCTGTAACCCCTGCATCTGTACCATGTTATTTTGAAAACTCGGGTTTTGATTTCTCAATTTTGGACCTTTCATATTTTGTAATGTACCCACATTAGTGCTTTGTTGAACTACACCATCCTGTACCACATTTGGGCATTCCCGCTTCCAAAGCCCCACGCCCCCACATGACATCCTTTTCATCCCTTGCGTGTCATTTTGAACCACAACAGTATTTAAGTCTGGACCGCGATTCACAAAACCTCGACCTCGACCTCTGGGTTGTGCCTGAAACACGCCATTCCCTTGCGGTTGATGCTGTATCATCTGTTGAACTCCATTTCCCTGCATTCCTGCCTGCGCTGCCCTTATCTGCATCACCATCACTTTTTCCTTCAACTTTTTCTGCTTCAGTTCAATCTCATCACTACAGTATTTCGCATACTGCAATACCTCATCAATCGGCTTTGCTTGCCAACAGATCAAATGATTCTTGATGTTCTGGCTAACCTCTGGTCTCAGCCCTTCAACAAATCTGAACACGACCTGGTTCATGTCTTTCGGCTCAATGGTCTCAGTACCACTGTAATGTTTGAATGCCTTTAACAATCTCTCATAGTAAGCATGTATTGATTCCTTAACCTCCTGTGAGGTCCGGTCAATTTTCTGCCAATCAGTCACTTTCGGCAACACTTTCTGCTTCAAAAACTCAATCACTTTATGATAGTACTTTATCACCTCCTCAGAGGGTGCCCCGGTCACCTTATCCCTTGCCGGCTCCTGCGTCGGCCAGTCTACCCCTCTCTTGCACTCAAGCCATAAGTCAGGCGGAACAATAATCTCAAACAAGGTATTCAGGTCTTCCCAGAGACATTTCGCAAGCTTCACAAACCTATCTGTTTGTTGGTACCACTCGATCGGTTTCTCCCTCAACCTGGGATAATCATTTGTAAAAGATAAGATGTCTCCCCTGGACCACGGTACATGAATTAAAACTCCACCAGCTGTTTCTTTCATCGGTAGTATCTTTACTGATTCCGAATCTGGTGTGGTTTTAGCTTTACTCGAACCCGGGCTGTCACCTTTCTCCTTGTCTCTTTTCTTAGCCCATCTGCCTTCCCATTTTTCTAATGCTCCCCAGATTTGCACACTTTGCAATATTTCCTTTAGATGCGCTTTCATATGCTCGAAATCTTTTGAATCGAAGTCTAACCTATAACTTCTTTTCAAATGTTTAGTATTCTCAATATCAATATTGGATTTGTCTGCCAGGTTCGCTAATTTCTGATGTACCTTGCCTACTTCCTTAGTGATCTTAGGGCACAGATATCTCAATTCTGCTTCTGTGTATGACTCAAATCTGTTCACCCCCATTGTTCCGTCCACTAATTCAGCAGCTTCCACGGCCAGTCTCACAAAATTCAGGTAATCATCTCTCTCTGCCGTTATTGCAGCAAGTTGTGAAGGTTTATTATTTCCCAGCCACTCGTTTAGGTGCTGCACAGAAAAACCTTGCAACGAGATATTTCCTGCTTGCATTATTGGAGTCTGTGATGTTTCCACACTCATTGTCTGAGGGGCTAACACACTTGACCCTAATTGTCTTATCGCCTCAATAGGAGCCCCAATCGGACTAAGGCTTAACAGAGACCTGAGGTGTTCAGCTGTTTGTGATCTTGGTGATATTGATCTAGGGGATCCTGTGAATCCCCCTCCTATCATTTCCTGGGTCCCCATTCCATGATCACTTATCTCAGGTTTACCCTGTGCATATAGTGGTACAGGTGGACCAACAGTAATTGGCAACGATATGGCAGCTGGTGTCTGACCAGGTCCCAAACCCCTTGGAGCAGCAACTCCAAAGGTCTGATTTTCTGAAGCCGGGGTAGGTATTAATGGAGGACCTGCTGCTGGATTATATCCCGGTATCAGTTGTGGCTGTGGCAGCAATTGCGGAATGTTGGTTCAATCTGCACTAACCTCGATTTTGTATATATCGGGTCTGGCGGCACTATCAGGTTTGTAGTAGTCTCTAGTACCGGGATGTCTGGGTAGATTCTCTGTATCTGTGGTGGAGGTTGCAACTGTATCTGCATGACTGGCGCAGTGGGTACACTGACACCATTCTGTATCGAACCCGTATCACTAGTCTGTGCTGTATCAGTAACTCCCTTCTCCTGCGTCTGGTTCCCAGGACCTGCGCTAGTGCTTGGAACATTGTCGCTTACCGCATAGGGTGGCGGGCGACAATGTAATATATGATTCAGGAATTCTTCATCGTCTGAATCCTCTTCTTCTTCCCAAGATCTCTTAGTTTCTTTAGGCTTACTAGAGTCTTTGTCTGTTTTACAGGTGGGTTTCTTTCTCTGCGTCTCATCTCCCTGTGTTATAGCTGGGAACAATTTTAATCCATCAACTATTCCTCGTCTCCACATTTTACTCTCATTATCCCACCGAACTTCCGCATAAGTCTTTTCTGCCCTTTTTATTCTTCTTTAGAATTTTTCTTGTCTCTGCTTAAGAGCCATTAAATCCCAAATCGCTAAAGCCTCATACTGAGCTGGCCTCGGAGGTGGCTTTTGTACACTTAACATCCACCTTAAATTTTCTAGAACTCTCGTATTGAACGTCCCGTGTTCTGGGAACGCCAAACATCCCTCCTTTTCTGTCAATTTACGCCACTGTGTTACCCCTAAACAAGGCGCAACACCTTTTTCCTCCATGACTATGTAAGCTGGAGTTCCCTCAGGCAGTGTAGGCTCCCCTTCACTCGCTATAATGTATGCTTCTCCTTTCAGAGCACTCTTAAAGGCTTTGACAAAATTCATCTTTTGCGTCTTTTCTTTTCTTTGTATTTAATCAGAAAGTGACTTTAATTCCCAGGACACTCTTCACCCACCTTTCTCAACCTATTGCCTCTCACAGACGGCAGCCAATCCGTGCGCGACCCCTCTCAACAACTGACCTATCTCAGCGCGGCACCACTGACGTCACACTCACACACACTGCAGCTGACAAAGTCTTGCAGCTTGTCCTCCTCACACTGGATTCACACCAAACTAATGCAAAATTACTGCAAGCACTTTTAACAACAACACAAATTTGCCGGTTTACTACAGGAAGGGTAACACATTCGCTTCAGAACTTTACAGAGATTTCACTTGAAGCCTCGGCCGCTACTCTCTCCTTCTCAATTCCCACATACGAAAGCAGAATTCGAACCGCAAATCCTACTCTCGACTTGTCAATGGTTCGTTCTAGTGCATTTTAGAACTTGCCAAATCTCCATCGAAGGTTTCACACATACAATTTGATTCAAACTCGACTTGTCAACCACACCCGATTGACCTATTAAAACCGCACAAATTACAACATAAACCCAAGTGTCTCCCACACTTGTCAATATATTCCGGAGTCTTAGACCACGACCGGTCCGTACATGAACAACCAACCACGTGGATAATTTTGAGCACAAAGCGCCACACTCATATGAAGTAAGTCGACTTCCCTACTCTCATACTGTGGAGTACGCCCACTCCTACTAAAACAACATTTACCTAGCCTAAATACACACAAACTTCACAAATCACCTGCAAAAATGCATAAGCTGAGCAAGCGCAAATCCTACATCACACATGCTATGACGCTGAGAACATTCCCAACTCACTTAGGCAGGCTCAGAGATCCCGGGAAAGTCATGGTGAATTTAGAAACACATCATACCTCCAATTTGCATTATCTCAGAAAAACAATTTAAACAATAATTCTCCGTCCTAGGGCCCCAGAGGGTCTAACCGCCGCTCTGCTACCAGAACTGATAACGCGTCCCTTTATGATATTTTATTACACATCAGGACTCGTTTTAGGCCAATTAATCTTTTGACCCAGTTGAGAGACACCTTAAGACGAGATAGCTAATCAATATATCAATCAATGCATCAATAATGTCATCAATATTTATCACAACAATGCATTTCACTTTAGACAAAGTCATTAATCAATTCAAAGACGCTACCATGACCTTTCAGCCATGAATAACCACACCTTGTTTAGTAGAATTGTATGAGTTTTATTCCCTATTAATTACAGTCTAATAGCAAATGCATTAATCTCAACACCAAGAAACATAATAGCATAGTCACGATATGGCAACTTTGGTAAACTTTCATTAAGCGAGAATCAGAAACATCAGATCATAACATGGCGTGAACATAGATCAATTTAGCAAAGTGTCAATAACGCGTCAGTTCAACAAAGCATAATCTCGGTCATTTGTCTATTTGCGTCAGTTTGGTGAACACCTGTCCTAACTACTGATTAGCATTCGCATGTTGGGCTTCATGCAAAACAATTTAGAACACCAATTTAGAAAACATCTAGCTAAGGTCTCTGTCAAAAGCAAGCAGTTGGTACCTAGAAAGGAAAAACAAACAGACAAATCACAATCGCATTGTCATATTTACGCTCCTAAGTTTAGGTCAGCGCACAGGTTCAGTCTTCGTCCTCAGGACTTCAGTCAAATCGCCATCAGTCAGAACTCCGCTCTGGGGCAAAAGGGCACTTTCCTCATAAGGAGGTAAAGTGTAAATGGACAATTCTAAGGGCGAGGATGGTTTTAAGTAACCCACCAAGTTACCAAACAGAGTGAAAGAGTTTCTGGATAAAATCAATAGCATTTCCTAACCCACCTAAATGACTCCCCGTGACATGGGTTTTTATCCCTTTTTCGATGTACATTCCCCCAAAATTTTATTGGACATTTGTTATACCCCATTATCTTTAACCTATCAGAAAGTACATTAGGTAATCCAATTCTTCACCCCATATTGTTTTACAAGTCTTTGATTGGTCTTCATAATTGACGTCTTCAGAGGTGGTATGTCCGGTATGATTTCATCCTTCTGTAATTCTTTGCACATCTTTTGGTCAGCAGTTCCATTGTCTTCACCGGTTTCAATGACCTTGTACATTACATTAATCTACACTGTTTCAATTTACTTTTAACATTTATTCTGTAAACGAGAGAAAGTGATGGGAACGGATCTAACATGGTTACATTCATCTTCCAAGTTTGAAGAAAAAGAACAAGCAGGGTCATGTCCCCTTGTGAGTCAGCACACTGAAAAATAGAAAAATGCATTTAATATGAGAGCCAGGGCAGCTAAGCTTCGGCTCATGCTAACTTGAGGCCTATGAGGATTTCAATACAGATTCAATAACGCAAACATTAGTGTAAACTTATTTAAGCATAATATAAACATTTTGGTCATTATTATTAGTCTACGTATATATTGGTGGCCACTCCTCGTGGTCACAATTCAAGTGCATGTTTAAGCAAAATTACTATTATTATAGTTTCTATGCGGCGTCATCACACATTGATTCATAAACATTTCATGTTAATATAGATTATATAAGCTACGCAGTTTTATGAATGTGTGATGGTTGCCTTGTAGGAAAGCTTTTGCTTAGTACAGAAGGCCTCAGTTAGTTATGGTGATAAGCTACTGATAACAGATTCAGGCTTTATTGGTTTATTAGGAAAACATATGTTCGATGGCATGTGTGGCTATAGATGCAAATGGTCTGCATATTCCTGCCAGCTAGTGCGGGTCTGGAGTTATGCAAGTTTTTTTCTTCTAAGAAGTCTTTCGAGTCATGAGGTTGAGTGACTCCTTCTTTCGGTGATATGGGCATCGACTCCATTATTAGATTGCTTTCTCCCTGCATCGGGTTCAGACAGGTGTCTTCGCTCCTTGCTTATACTCCATTCGGAACGTTCCTTCTGTTCTCTACAGTCCTCGACGGTGTTGTTTTGACATTAACCTCCCCTTACTTTCAATAAACCCCTTCTTTGTACTAAGGACTACTGAGGCTAGGAATATCATAAATACACTAATATTGTGGCCAATATCGAGGGACAAAATCTCAAAAGGTAAGTGCAAACGGGGAAGTGTAGATTTACTGTGAACTCCACATTTATGCACCTTTAAGATATAGATATCCTCAAGGTTTATAAATGTGGAGTTAAGTATAAAAAAATCTATACTTACCTTTCGATATTATGTCCTTCAATATTGTTATCTGGTAGCAGTGAGATTCCTACCCCGATATTCTAGGGACATACCTTTTTGTCAGAGGAACCCAAGGCCTCAATCTGTTGCAACTATGAGGGGCCATCTCTTGTCTTTTGTCTCTCGGACTCCTTCAGAATGCTTTGGAGGCAGTTCTAGATTAAGGCTGAGTTTCACAACTAGTCTGTGTTTCTAAATCACAACTTCTAGATATTTTCAAATCAGCCTTTACATCATGAACCATAAACCCAACCCACCCCAATTAGAAATCGACTCATATGAATCTTACATAATAAGACTGCATTTCTCCATGTCTCACGTTCTCAGGATATCAAGTTATTAATCAAAATTAGCCTTTTTTGCAAATATTGCCCATACTACAGATGATCATACAGGCTATAGCAAACAGGCCAAAAACCCATATAGGGTCCCCTGGTCTAGCCACATGATATGGCATAAACTATCTACTCCACTAAGTAGCCGTATTTATAGGAAACTCTATATCCCTTTCATAAACTGCAGATGATCTGTTTGCAGGCTTCTATAATTCCAAGAGATGGAAATATTTGAAAAACATGATTTGGGCTCCATTCATAGATATGTATGCTTAATACAGATAGTGGTTTAACATCCTTTTATTTAAACAAGCAATGGCGATGCTGAGAGGTTTGGCTTATACAAAACTGTCATTTGGTCACTGGTCATTTGAAGCACTTAATAACTCATCCAACATGTACTATGTCACCCATCCTTTCCACCAGGCATCCATGCATCTACCCAGTGACTCATTCTTGCGTTCAACCTCTCACCCATCAATAGTAAAACATACAGAGAAACTCAATAAGTACATTCAAGATCAATCTGTACAAGTAGAAAAAAGCAAAACAAGCTGCATAAATGTGGCAGGCATATGCGTGCAATATAAAATAAGTAAAAGAATTAACCAGAGCAGTGGGCAGCCTTCTCTGAATAGTCATTGCTTTAAAATTCGAAAAATTTATGTTACATTTAGAAGCAATATGTCAGCTTTCTTGCAATAGTAAAACAATTATACAATTGTAGTTAAAATATGACTACTTAGAAGCATTGCACTGCATGGCTAACTTGGACTGGTTTTGTGCATGGTTAATCACTGTTTTACCAATCAAAGATAGCCTATATGTAGCTTCTTGCCAGGGTAGCTATCCGTTTACAGTAACACAGTTATACACCCTGGAAAATACCTTTCCAAGATTGCTGTTTAGTCTAGAAGCAGTGGTCTTGCAAGAAACAGATAACTACAGATACAAAGAGCAGCAGGCTAGTAGCACTGCCAGGGGATCTGTGAGGCATTCTAAAACACAAAATTAAAAACATGCACTGACAATGCAAATAGGTCTGCCTTATAAATTAAAGTACCTTACTCAAATGTCCTCTTTGTACCTATATGGATATATATTTATATATGTGGATGCATGCATTATTTTTTTTTGCACTATAAGTTTCTGGTAGACAACTAAGAAGAGATTCTAACAAGAATTATTGCAGTGCACATCTCCTTCCTCTAGGATTTTTTCAGAAGCGATAACCAACACCAAAATAATTTCCTACAGTGGTAATCAGTGACATCTCATGTAACAAAATACCCATCTGCAAGCTTTAACACAGAGAAATAACAATGTAATCCTAAATGCCTATTGATTTTAACATATGCTTTTCCCAAACAGTATGTCAGGCCTAAGGTGTTTATGATAATGTTTCAGAATAAACAGATCAGACCTGTGGCAACCTGAGGAATATTTTACTTACCTTGTAAGCATCAGTTTGTGGCATGTAGTGCTATAGATTCACATGCTCTGCATACTCCTGCCATCTAGTGTTAGGGCAAGAGTTGTGCAAGTTGTTTTTCTTTGAAGAAGTCTTTTGAGTCACGAGGTGACTCCTCCTCTTGATGATATTGACCAAGGGCATCAACTCCATTATTAGACTGTTTCCCCACAGGAGTGTAAAGTATGTGTAAGAAATGTAATGACCATGCTAAATGTAAATGTACAATGTACCTGCAACGTCCACAGGCGCTTGAGGAGAGCAAATGAAATCTACAGCACTACAAGCCACAAACAGATGCCTACCGGGTAAGTAACATATTCCGTTCGATGGCATGTGTGGCTGTAGATACACATGCTTTGCATATACTGTAAAGCAGTCCCTCCTTAGAAGTGGTGGCTAGCCTGTGGGAGTTGGAGTAGTTTGAAAAAGAGTACATAGCACTGCCTGTCCTATACTGGCTTGTTGGTGTGCTAGAACATCCACACAGTAGTACTTGGTGAAGGTGTGTGGTGTGGACCATGTAGCTGCCTTAGAAATGTTAGCTAAGGGGATGTTTCCAAGAAAAGCCATAGTTGCTCTCTTTGTGCAAGTGGAGTGTGCTCTGAGAGAAACAGGTAAAGGTATTTTTTGCCTCAAAGTAGCAGGTATGAATACAGTTGACTATCCATCTGACTATGCCTGATTTGGATATTGAGTTGCCTCTATGAGGTGGAGAAAAGGCTATAAAGGGTTGTTTAGTATTCCTGAAAGTTTCTGTTCTATCTAAGTAGAATATGAAAGCCCTTGTACATCTAGTGTATGAAAATCTCTTTCCACAACTGAATCTGGTTGAGGGAAAAGAAACTGTCAGCTCTATGGATTGAATGAGGTGAAATTGTGAGACTGTAGGAATTTAGGGCTAGTTCAAAGAACCACTTTGTCTATATGTATTTGGAAGAAGGGTTCTTCTAAGGTTAAAGCCTGAAGCTCACTAACATGCCTGAGTGAGGTAATGGCAACTAAGAATGCCACTTTCCATTAAATAAATTGAAGGGGGCATGAATGTAGGGCTCAAATGGGAGACTCATGAGTCTGGTGAGGACAATTTTAAGGTTCCAAGAAGGTGCTGAAGGAACCCAAAGCGGGATAACTCCTATGAGTCCTTCCATGAATGCTTTAATGTCTGGAAGTTTGAAAAGGGAGAGATGCTGTATATTGTAGAGGAAGGCAGCCATTGCAGCGAGGTGTAATCATATGGACCAGTGGTTCCCAACCTGTGGTCCGGGGACCCCTCGGGGTCGGTGAAGCCTCCTCACTGGGTCCCCGACTGCTTAGAAAATTAAATAATATTAACAGATTAGGTCCCCAGCTTTCAGTAATGACTCAGTGGGGGGGAGGGGTAGGGGGACTGAATTCCAATAAAGATTCAGTGGGGGTCCACAGAAGTCAAAAGGTTGGGAACCATTGGTATGGATGTTTATGTAAAATTTGTTTTTTGTAAGTGAAGCAGGTAGCAGACAATGTCTTGCAACGTGACTTTTAGAGGCTCAATTTGTTTGGATTGACAATAACCAGCAAACTGCTTCCATTTTGCTGCGTAACAGAGTCTAGTGGTGGGCCTGTGTGCTTCCTTGAGAATATCCATACATTCTGGTGGAAAGTCAAGGTAACCAAACTCTATGAACTCAGGAGCCAAATTGCTACGTTGAGAGTTTTTGGGTCTGAGTGCCTGATTTGTCCCTGATTTTGAGTGAGCAGGTCCAGCCTGTTGCAGAGTTTCTCATGTGGTCCCAAAGAGAGGTCCAAGAGTGTTGTGAACCATGGCTGATGTGCCCATGTGGGAGCTACTAGGATCATTGTAAGAGAAGTTTGCCTGAGCTTCTGAACCAGGAAGGAAAGAAGTTGGAGAGGCAGAAAAGCGTAGGCAGATATCCCTGACCAACTCATCCATAGTGCGTTGCCCTTGGATAGTGGGTGTGGGTACCCGGAGGCAAAGCTTGGGCATTTAGCATTTTCTGCTGTGGCGAAAAGGTCCATCTGAGGGAGCCTCCACTTTTGGAAGTATGGTAAGAAGGCTTTGGGTTGAGTTCCCATTTGTGAACTTGTTGCTGTACCCTGCTGAGAAGGTCTGCAAAGTCGCTGTCTGTTTCCGGAAGGTATTCCACCAACAGGTGAATGTGTGGTGAAGAGACCACTTCCTTATGGTCTGAGACAGATATGATAGTTGGACGCCCGTACCCCCCACTCTGTTTTTGTAGGTAATACATGGCTGTCATATTGTCCATCCAGACTAAAACAACCTTGTGAGGCAGGTGAAGAAGGATAGCTTTCAGTACTAGGTAGATGTGTAGAGATGGATGTCTGGTATCCCAAAATCCTTGTACTGTTAGATCTTGTAGCTGAGCACCCCAACCCATCCGTGATGACTCAGTGGTGAAAGTGATGGGTGGGACAGGGTCCAGAAAAGGCTGCCCTTGTTAACAGGTTGTTGGTGTTCTACAATTTCAGAGAACAGTGAGTGTGGCAGTGTATCAACACTAGATCCTCCAGCTGACTCTATGACAGAGACCACTGATGAGCTAGACATTGCTACAGGGGACCCATGTGTAACCTTGCATGAGACACCATACAATTCTGGATTCCATCATTCCTAGCAAACGCATAATTGTTCGCTCAGTGAGAGTCTGGTTTGTTTTCAATTGGGGTAAGGTTGCCTTAAAGTTCTGAAGCCGAGCAGGATTGGGGGTAGGCTAACCCTAACTGCGCGTTTAGTATTGCTCCCAAGTAAGGTTGTACCTGTAGAGGTTGGAGGTGAGACTTTGAGATGTTGATAGTAAACCCCAGGCTGTGAAGGAGATTTATTGGTATTGGAGTGTGCTGTTGATACTGCTGATGTTTACTGACTTTGATAAACCAATTGTTTGAGTAGGTTAATAGGCAGATGTGCTGTGACTACTGCCAAGCATTTTGTGAACACTCAAGGTGCGGTAGTCACCCCAAATGGAAGAAATTTAAACAGATAGTGTTTGCCTGCTATCATGAATCTTAAGTACTTGTGGTGAGCTGGGTGTATTGGTATGTGGAACTAAGCGTCCTTTAGGTCTAATGTTGCCATGAAGTCACCCTGTAGAAGAAGCGGTATGACATTCTGTAAAGTGACCATATGGAAGTATTCTGACACAATGTACTTGTTCAGAGGTCTGAGATCTAAGATTGGCCTTAGAGACCTGTCTTTCTTTGGGATTAGAAAGTATAGGGTGTATACCTCAGAGCACTGGTGTTAAAGTGGAACAGCTTCTTTGGCCCCTTTGAAAAGAAGGGTTTGGACTTCCTGCTTGAGAAGCATCTGATGTTCCTGTGAGTGTCAGTAGCAATGTCAGGCAGTAGGATGAGCTCCAGACAATAGCCATGTTCAATAATGGCTAGTACCCATTTGTCTGTGGTGATGGTATCCCATACTGGATGAAAATACTGAAGTCTGCCCCCAACAGGTGTTGTGTGGTCAGGGAGAGGAAAGGGTAGTTATTGTTTTGCAGTGGGAGTTGCTCCATGAACGGAGGCACCCTTGCCCCACCCTTGTTATTATTTCCTCTGAAGGAGCCTCCATTGTAACTCTTGGTGTAAGAGGTCAGGGGCTGTTTCTGCTGAGAGGTGGATGCTTCTGTGGAGATGGACTTATATTTACTCCTGCAGCTTGGGCAACAAAAGGAGCCTCGGGGAGTGGAAGACTGTAACGCTCCCATTGCTTTGGCCAAGTCTGTGTCTTTCTTAATTTTTTTCTAAGGTAAAACCTACCTGTGAGCCAAAGAGGTGTTCTGTATCAAAGGGCATGTTTAGAACTGCCTGTTGAATTTCCTGTTTAAATCGGGAACACCTCAACCAAGCGAGCCACCTAAGGACAATAGTAATAATTCCTCTAGCTGCAGGATTCGCTGCATCGAGGGGGCAGCGAATGGAATTGTTAGCAATGGCCAGCCCCTCTGTAACAATTTGTTGTTTCTATGTTCTTCCTGGAAGTACTAAAAAAGCTTCTCCATCTTGTCCCTGTGGGCTCTATTGTAATGGGCCAACAGAGCCTAAGAATTGGCAAAGCACCAATGATTGGAAGCCTGCGCAGCAACCCTCTTTCCAGCAGCATCTATGTACTTACTTTCCTTTTGGGGAGAGGGGGTCCTCCAGTAGCCTGACAATTAGCCCTCTTGCGTGCAGTGGTTGTTACAATGGAGTCTGATGATACTTGACTCTGAATGGATAAGGGATCTGATGATGCTGCTTTATATTTCTTGTCCACCCTAGGGGTGATGACCCTGGCTCTGACAGGGTTGTTGAAGATGTCATCAGCATGTCTCATCATGCCTGGTATCATGGGCAGATACCGTGTCCCCCATTTCGTAGAGGCTAATGTGTCAAATAAAAAAAACATGCTGCAGGAATGATTTGTGTAATTCGACGTTATGCAAAGCTTCGTTCTTGCAATGACCTCTTGGTAAGAGTTTGCGTCTTCAAGAGGGAGGGACGAGCTGGATACAAATCTGGGTTATTTGGTGTAGTGGGATCAGTATCATACATGTCCCATGGGTCAGGATCTCCAAATGGCCCCCTTAGCCCACCAGCGACTGACTGTTGTGACCAATGAGATGAGGTATCCAGTGGATCATGTGTTGGTGATAATGGATGAGGAGAATGAGGGGGCGGGATGGTGGAGGCGGAGGTGGTCTAAGAGAAGGATGGTAGGCATGGCCAGTAGCCTTGTCCTTAGTTTTCTTCCTGTGAGGAAAGGGTAGATCCAGTGCCCCCTCTAGAGTCAATTTCCTCTTTGGAGATGGAGGAGAGGAAGGGGTAGCAATAATTCAGCCAGTCGTCACTTGGATCTGTATTTTCTTCTGGCGAATGTACAACTTCTCCAGAATGGGCTCAACAGGTGATGTGAAAGCCGAAGGTGTTCTTGAGTCTTTCGGGTCCAAAGTTTTCAGTACCAAGGGTTTTGGATTAGAAGGCTGAGGCTTTGTTGGCGCTGAGGGAGATGGAGTCAGCTGCCGGGTCAGCACCAAAGGTTGGGTTGGTGCCAAAACATGCTCTTGGCCTGAGTAGGTTGTGGTTGATGCTGAAAGTCTGACCTTGGCAGCAATCTTCGGCGCAGAGCAGTCAAACCAGTTTTTCTGATCAGACCATGGCCTGAAGGCAATGGTGGTCAAGGGACCTCTAATAGTGGAAGTGGGGAAGCCACAGATTTCTTGGTCAGCTTGGGTGGCGGAGCAGGGGCCACAGTACTCACGTGCTGGATGGATGGGATTTCCTGCAGCTCCATGCCTACCTTGACTTCAGAGCCGGAGCTATCCTCAATCGAGAAGGCCTCTTCTTCCACTGTGGTTGGCTCTTCTTAGGTGTGTTCCTCACCGAAGAGGTCGAGAGTGTCGTCAGTTGCCTTCTGCGATGTATCTGGGCCAACGAGCCCTGCAGCCCCAAAGAGTTTTCTTAGATCAAAGCGATTTACAGGTGTCACAGTCCACCTCTTTGCGGTCAGGTGAAAGGAACAAATTGCACATAACGTGAAAGTCAGTGTACTGATATTTTGCGTGACAATGGAGGCAGAATTTGAAAGGTGTGCATTCTATCATCAGAATTGTCATTAGACCACACCCCTTCTCATTACAGAGATGCACATCACCTAATATGCTTAATTGGTAGTAGGCTTTCGAGCCTATACAGCTTGGAGTAAGACAACATGCATAAAGAGGATGATGTGGTCAAAATACTCATTTGCCTAATAATTCTGCACTCCCTGTAGATTGTAATTTTTATTGTTTTTTTAATTTTACATTACATTTCTTTATACTAATTTAGAGTCGTAGCAGGTTGTTTTGTTTATAGTGGGAGAGGGTGGGAAGTTAACTAAGTGCTGATTATTTACCAACTAGTATAAATTTTTTATGGCACATTTCATAATTTTTTTATTATGTAAAATAGGGAATGCTGATTTATTTTAATGATATTTTAATTGTGGGATGCTAATGTGCAGGGCTATAGGGTGGAAAGTTAATACATTTATAATTAACTAATTATTATTCGTAAATTAATTATATAATTGTAGTTTAAATATTTCAATTATGCAATACTTATTTATTGTAATTATATTTTAGTTGTGGGCTGCTAGGTTTATAGTGGTTTATACTGGGAGTTTATTAAATATAAATGAATTAACATTTAATTATTATTAAGTAATTAATTGATTTCAAATAGATAAATAGATTAAGTAATATTTTAGGTGTGGGCTGCTAGGTTTGTAGGGGTATAGGGTGGGAATTATCTACTAATCGATAAGCAATTTTTTTGAAAGTTAATTATGTAAATTGATTTTTTAATTATATATATCTAAATATCTGTATCTGTATATATCTATATATATAGATATATCAAAGGTTACAGGGACGTTATGGTTAGGCTCATATTTTAAACGTACAAAACCATAGAAATTCACCCGTTATAATTAGAGTTATCTCAGGTAACTATAACTCGTGCCCTAAGGTAACTATATGTCGCACCCCCACAATGCACAGTTTTTCATTAGAAATTTTACTACAAATATTACATTAATGTTGGCTGCCAAAAACTTGAGAAACATGTTGCTGAGCCACCATAATCTCCCTAATGGATAGCTGAAACTCGTATTCAAGGTGGGATATGGACAGCTGACCAACCCCAGACCAAAACTCCTGCAACACAGGACAGCTTGAGAAAATATGTACAATATCTGCTGCAGGCAGGCTTCACCTAGGACAATGAGTCTTGTCAGAGCCATGGCTTGTAGCCCATTTACAGATCCTTTCAGTGGTGTAATAAAGCATACAGATGGTCTTTAACTGCTGAAGCTGTAAGCTGACAAAATGTACATAGCAATCAATACTCTCTAAGGTGACAGTGATCTCTTCACAGAGAATATCCAATTTGAGCACCCTACTCCATTTAGAGGCCAGCACTATCATTAGTACTGTAAGCACTAAAGATCTGATATAGTGCTCTAATCAAAGCCTTACCAGGTGCCATGTATAGATAAGACAAGATATCAAAATCGTCCAAAATTATCTGGTCTTTGCACTCACAAAGAAAGAAATTGTGTAGCTGAAAGTACTTAAAAAACTAATGGGGAAGGCCAAAAGAGGTCTGAAAGAAAGAAAATGAACAAAACCCATCACCCTCGATCAGCTGCCCAGCAGTCTTCACCCCTAAAATTGCCCAGGCCTTACCCACTGAATGATGGAAAATAGAGGGAAATTCCAGGTTTCCCCAGAGTGGTGTATGTGTGTGCAAGACAAGTTAGTTGGAGCAGATTTCACTCCAGATATGAATGATGAATTTAATAATTTTAAACCAGACCTGCTTGTAGTGATTGAGATCAGAAGGTCTAAGAAAAAAAAACTAACATCTGACCCGAATGCAAGTTGATAGCCCAACATAGACTGTGGTGGGTTATGACCTGTATGCAGATTCTTGAAAAGGCCTCCAAAAGCTGCCCAGGCGTAGAGCTTAAATCAGGTAGTTGAAAGCCCCTCCCCCCCCCCCCCCCCCCCCCCGATTGTAGGGGAGATTAAAAAACAAATAGTTTGCTTAGCCCTCTAATAACCCCATTTGAAGCTGCCAATAACACCCTCAGGGTACTTAAGAAATGAGTCTGGGACCCGAAATGGTATTGCTTGGAAAAGGTATAAGACTTTTGCTAAAACATTAATTTTTTATTATATTGCAGCAACCTATTATATTGATTCGGAGTTGATTCCATGAGCGCATCTTGGCAATGACTGATTGCAAGAGAGGTTCATAACTCAATTGAAAAATCAACCCACTCTGCTGCCAATCCTAACTCGTATGGGACAGTTTAAACTGCTACATACGAGTATTGGAATCTCGAATTGAAAAGTAAGTCTGATGTGCATTTTTGTTTAGTTTAGTTTATACCCGGAGAGAGTTCCGAACCTAGTGCCCACATTTGAAACTAGGGCCATGGTTACTAGTGGATCTGGAGTACAGATTGCCACGTCATCTGCATAGGCTTTAATTGCTGTAATTTTAGGCTGAAGACCGCTAGATATCACTGGCTGGATTGAGTATGAGGGACCTTAAATAGGTCTCAAGATAAAGTGTGAATAAAAGTGGAGAGAGCGAGCATCCCAATTGGTGTTCCTAAAAATCCGAATGGTGGAGAGCTATTCCCACCATAGACTAGTTTACCCATAGAATTTCTGGACTGTGGGGTTAAGTGGGGAAAAATGAGTCCGAATGATCAGAAAGTTCTATTTGAATGGGTATCTAATCATGCCACCTGTCAGTGTTTGAGATACAAGATAGGCACAATTGACACTAAAAGGGTTTAAAAATGTCTAAGCTGAAGGTAATGTGTTGGAATGTTGCCGCCTTAATCGACCTGTCAAGTGACAATTAGTGAGGGAGGAGATAGCACTATATGAGCCACTGTGTTTAACTGACACTTACCTGGCTTATAATGGCCGTTCTTGGTTGATGCGTCTTGGCTGTAATATTAATATAGACACTAGCCAGTCTGTATCCATTCGAGAGGTCGTTATACTTTGTGGTTGGCATCGTGAGTATAAGGTTCATAAAACTGCTTCTGATCCCAGTGGGAGGTGAGCAATTGCCCAGCTTGTCATTCTCTTTAAGAAATATGTTCTCTGCACAGTATACAGCCCAAACTGAACCAGGGATATTTGATTGGTTGTTCTTAGAATTGCTGGATTTGGGTGGGGGCCTAATACTAATAGCTGATTTTAAAAGTATGATGAATTACAATAGACCACTAATCTCTCTGTTCACCCCGCGCAGTCAAAATAAGGGCATCTATTCAAGTAATTGTCCAACTGTATAGTTTAATTGGTGTATGGAGGGCTGTCTATTATCTTAGGCCAGGGTACACTTTTTCCCCTGCCCTCAGAAGCACTATTTCAGAATAGATATATTCTTTGTCAGGTCACGGCTAATTCAGTGCGCTGAAACGGCAACCCACTCCAAGATCACTTCAGATCATTACCGGGTACTTCTTATGTTTACATTAAATAACAAATGCAGGGAGTGGCGCCACCTTACATTACCTCGGTATATCCTCTCTAACCCTGCCTTTCAAACCTATATATCTGGGCTACTTAGGGTTTTTTTAAGTTTGAGCTCTGGAACAGCTTCTCCTCATGTTGTGTGGGACGCCATGAAAGCAGTCATACAGGATGTCACCCTACAGTTCATTCTTGATAATACCAAGTCGGAGTAGGAGTGGTAATTAAGCTGTGTCAACAAATAAGGGAGTTAGAGCACCGGCACATTCGAGCAGTTTTAGTTAGAAACCCAGGAGAGTCAGCTATCTACCTCAAGCTGGTAATAAGCTGATGTCATAGTCCAAGGATTTGGGGAGAGGGTTGCCGCCAACTACCATAAAAATAAAATACTCTAATATGAGTATGGGGAGAATGTTGGTCGAATGTTAGCCCATCAGATTTCAGAAAGAAAATCTAGGAACATATTACAAGGCATTAAAGACAATGACTGGATCATTCACTCTAGCCCTCAAGCCATCGCTGAGCAGTTCACAGCCTTATATAAGGATATGTACAGCAAGTATCAGCCAAATAGTCAGTCGGTTTCACTGGAATAGCACAGCTTTGCCCAGTCATTTAAACATGGCAATTGCGGTATTCGAGGTTGCAGAAAGATAGGGTAAAAGGGTCAGCATGATCCTGTTAGACCTGCCACTAAGTAAACTATAAAATAAACTAACACACTCAATGGAAGATGTCAGCAGTGATGTAATAACAATATCATTTGAGAGGTCATAAATTATGTCATAGAACATGCAATGAGTTATGTAATATGCGAGGTCATGGTGGAGGTACAAGTTATATTTAGCTCTGCTAATAACTGGTTAATTTCTGTGTTTTTTTAGTTCAAAATTTTGTCACTGACATAATCACCTATTTTAACCTTTGTTCTTTTCAGTAAAATAAAAAAAATATATATATATATATGTATATATATATATATATATATATATATACACACACACACACACGTGTTTCTATGTTTATATAAGCATTTAATAATTAATATGTAGTATTAAATCTTGGAATATATTTAATTTACATTGTAATAAAATTTATATATAAAAATATTTTACATTTACTACTTTAAGCTCTATTTACATTAAAAATTCAGCATTTTTGTCTATTTCTGGACAATATTAGTGTCAGCGATATTTTTTTCCGATATTTTTGTACTTACCATTATAAGTATAGGATCACAATATTGTGGTAAACTCTATTTTGACATATTTTTGTCAACAATATTGTTTACCATGATAATGTGTCCGTGATCCCTTAGAAGCAATGTGTAATGTATTTATGTAGCCATTCGCACAGTAATAAAGTGACATACAACACAAGAAAAATCCCACACCATTTTAGAAAGAGTAAAATCTGAAAATAATTTAAGACCAAATCAGCAAAAGACCAATCAGTAGAACCTGAGGTATGCAGTTTTAAAGATTTATGTCACAATAGCGGCAAAAAGCACAAAGCGCCAATTGTAGTTCTCAGGTCGTGCTGGTCTGGGACAGCCTGACTGTGATGGAGTGCCAGCTGGCTACAGAGACCAATTTAAGTCAGCTGAACAACAGTACTTTAAATCATAGTTGCTGAGTGTTGTGAGATCCAGTGTTAAAAATGTGTCACACAGCCATGGTTATGCGCAATTCTGCTGTAAAAATGCATTGTGCAGCATCGATTCAGGGAAGCTATGGGTCTGGTGCTGTGACGTCCTGCGTCAGAGATGCGTTGTGCACCAGTTGGTTCAGAAGATGTTGTGGGGCTTGTGGTGCAGAGTCCTGTGTCGTCGTCAAGGTTGCTGTCAACACAGGGCTTGCAATGCGAAAACCTGCGTAAAGGAATGCATCGTGCAACTGCGGTTGTGAGGCGGCTGCAATGCAAAGTTCTTCATTGGAGATGCGTCAGGCGGTGGTTCCGATGCAGAGCTCTGTGTAGCGGTGCAATGCACTACGTCAGTTCTGCTGGCACCTCAGCTGGGCTGGCAGAGCACCTTCAGGCCCACTCCCAAATGTCCAGCACTGGGATGGCGCAACTTGAGAGTGCAGGACTCACAGCTGGTAGAGTTCAGGTGCTGGGTTCAAGGTCGGAACAGCCTGTCTCTGAGGCTCTGATCAGGAGGCCTGCAAGCTAGTCCGTGGAGTCACTCTGGTAGTCCTGGTCCTGGGTTCAAGATGCAGGTCTAGTCTCACTCAGGCAGGAGGGCAGCAAGGCAGCAGAGTGGCAGTCCTTCTTGCAGCAAAGCTGCACAGTAGTCCTTCTTCTGAGTATTCCACAGGTCCAGATGTGTACTGAAGAGTTGGGTGTCGGGGTTCCTCCCTGCCTTGGCTCCATCTTGTCTGGGAACACAAAAGACTAGTGACAAACCATTTGTGAAAGTGTTGAGGCAGAGAGAGCCTTTGTGTTGTGCAAGTGTGGTATGTGCCAGTCCCACACCCCTTGTTAAGTCAAAGTAGCTCATCCTGCGGACACCTATCTTCCCTTTGTCTCATTGTCTGGGAGCAGTTCACAATGACCAGCTGCCAGCTACTCCTAGTCGTGTAACCCAGGAACAGACTGAAGGCACCAAATGGTTAGGAGAAGACAACTACAAATTTCTAAAAGTGGCATTTTCAGAATTGTGACTTTAAATCTGACTTTACCATTAAAGAGGGCTTTACATTACAATTCATTAGACACCAAACATAAATATTTTACCTGCTCCAGTTGAAAGTTAGCACTTACTAAATGTAATAAAGCAGCTCAACGATATCCTATGGGAGAGGTCAGCCTTGGGTAGCAAAAAATAAATTTAGGAGTTGTTTACTGCCAGGACACGTAAACCTTAAAAGTGTATGTCCAACTTAAAAAAAAAATGTAAAGTGGCATTTTCAGAATTGTGATTACAAATCTGACTTTACCATTAAAAATAACTTTTAATTACAGTGCTTTAGGCACCAAACTGAACTTTTTTACCTGTTCCCAATTGGAAGTACCAGCTTATTAAATGAAATAAGGTAACTGCAATGTTATTCTATTGGATGGTTAGGCCTTGCAGTTGTGAAAAATTGATTTAGGAGTTTTTCACAACGAGGACTAGTAAAACCTAAAAGCACATGTCCAACTCTTTAAATGCACTGCACCCTGCCCTCTGGGCTGTTTAGGGCCTACCACAGGGTAGACTTATATGTATTAAAAAGGAAGGTTTAGGCCTTGCAAAAGGTGTAAAACTGCATACACACACTGCACTGGCCAGGCCGGAGACTTGTTTTACAGGGCCACTTAAGTGGGTGGCACAATCAGAGCTGCAGGCCCACAAGTAGCATTTAATTTCCAGGCCGTTGGTACATGGGGTACCACTTTATTAGGGCCTTACATGAAAATTAAATCTACCAATAGGGTGTAAGCCAATTCTGCCATGTTTAGGGAAGAGAGCTCAAGAACTTTAGAACTGGTTTGCAGTGGTGAAGTGCACAGAGTCCTAAGGCCAACAAGAACAAGATCAGCAAAAATAGGAAGGGTGAAGACAGAAACTTTTGTGGAAGTCCACCCTGAGGCTGACAGGTCTAACATGTTCCATTTTGAAGAACAGACACAGTTGCGCTACCATCCCATTTCTTTAATTAATTTTGCAGTTAAGGTGACTCCATGGAAAAGGGGTTGGGAACAAACAATAAAACAAAAACTCCAAAGAAACAAATACAAGTTGTGTGTTCCCCTGCAAATAAGATGACAAAACAAAATTATAGTTTGCCCATCAGTCCTGTCTTTCTTATTTAGAGCTTCTTGTGGAGCTACCTACTTGTAACTCTCCCTACCTTCCAGTGACAGATGTCTTCTTGATCCCCTAAGGTTTTTCAAACCCTCGTGGTGAAGACCATTCTATGAGTGAGGTGTGATGTAAAATAAATAATATAGCATCACTCTTTTACTCATCTGCATGGCATAGCTGCTGTATCTACCCCTGTACCATTGCCCACCTCATTTGTTCTTATCTAATAGCGAGGAGACTGGCTCCAACAATGTGAGTGTCAGTTTCAAAGGTTCTTCTTGTCCTGGCCCAGAATGAATCCTGTCTTCACACCTTGAGTGAAAATATGCATAGGTAGACATGCACGCTAGACATATTTACTGTGAGAATTGTACACTATTTGACTATAGAATGTAGTCTTCAGAACTTGCCTGATGCTTACATGGACAAACACAATTACTATAACATAAAGCTTGAGCCATCTGATAATTTATTTGTTTGTTCTTCACCTTTATGCCCATGCACCAAATAATACTTTAGCACGATATCTTGAAAATTCACTTCTCCTTCTTGGGTTCACTGTCCACACTTCAGCGACAGAGATACTCAGGGGTTCAGTGACTCATATCACATGATTTATAATGGTCATTCCTAAAACATAGCCAGACACTCAAACTATTTCATTTTCTCTTTGGCAGTGAGCCTCAAGTACACATTTTTCTGGCCACTTAGTATGCAGTTCCAGGACAACAGTAGGGCTCCTCCTGGCCACTCACTCACAACCACAAGTTCCAAAAGGTCACTAATCTCAGATGCTTATGTTCAGATATCTGCTGGCCCACATCTCCACTGGCTTTAGGTAGAGGAATGACTACATGCTGCTCTGTAAAATGACACAGAAAGATGCTTCATCTCTTGGTGGCTCCAGCACCCGAACCACAGCCCCAACAGCAGTTCTCAGTTTGAGGCATCAATAATTGAAGGGGTACAAAATCTCTCTCAAGATAATCAGCTTGTCTTGAAGGAACTAAAAAACTATCAGGCCACAGACATGTCCAATAAATATTGACGGATCTTCAGAAGGTGTGGCCAGTGCAAGGTGGAAACAATAAGGAAACTAACTTGTGACCATAGACTTTAGCATCTTTCTCTTCTACCTTTGAGTAGAAACATCATTACCCTTCCCCCCCCTTCTTTGTTTATTACAGATGCCATAACGTAAAACACATGGGAAAGCCGTGGCTTATACAACCATGTCCCTTTGACGATGGTTTCTGAATATTTTCACTATCTCATAGAGACTTCTAGCTGCAGATTCCTTACCTTTGAATTCCCTGGCGTCAGCTTTGAATCCGGAATTTTTTGCTTAGCAATACCCTGCGCACGCCGTCGGCTGAGATGTCATGGTCGCCAATAAAGCCACCGCCCTGGCATGCGTATGTCAGTTCTTTTCATTCCGCGCCGTTTATGCGCAGGTCTGGGATCGAGCTACTGTCTTTTTTGGCATGCCTTTTTTCGACCCTTTTGTCAAAGATTTTTCGTGTCTATGCGAGGATGTCTTTGAGGAAGACGGCGTTCAAGCCCTGTGGCACCTGCCTTTGTGCCATGTTGGTGACAGACCCCCATCAGGTATGTCTCTGGTGCCGCGACAGAGGCCACTCGAAGTTGTGCTCCGACTGCCGGTCCATGGCCCGAAAGCTTTGAGAGAGCGGTTTCTGAAGCTCATGGCAGCTCGGCAGTCAATGTCGATTAGCGCAACTCCAATGAGGTCACAATTGCGCTCAAGGAGTAGGTTGCGGGACCACTTCAGGAGCCCTAAGTCCTCTTCTTCGCACTTGAGGTCCTCGGGGCACTCAGGTAAGAGGCACAAGAAGAAGAAGTCCAAGCAGACTTCAACTTTGCTACGCCCATCGGCTGACGTGGCGTCACAGGAACGTTAATGTTCCTAGCACGGTTTTGCGGAGCCGATGCCAGGGCCGACTTCGCGTCTCCCCACTTATCTGGGAGCCAGTGCATCCCCCGCTCACATGAAAGACTTTTACAAAGCTATGCTCCTCATATTTGAGTGGAGTGTCCCCGTGGGTTGGTCTTTGGACCCCGCGGTGTCAGCAGCAGCCCCATCAGGTTCAATGCCAGCGGCTTTGGCCTCAGTGCCATTGGGGACCCTGGGATCTGATATCGGATCCGGGCCTGTGCTGGTTCCACACAATCGATGGTGCTGGTCCAGACATCGACGCTCACCCCCACCCCCGGCACCCACCGGTGGTGTGGGCCCCATCCTCCTTCCAGTTGATCCAGAGCCGGAACGATGTTGAATGATGCCCATTCTGACTTCAACGGTGCCGACATGGCCCAGATCAGTGCCTGCGGCTTATTTTGTACATCCAGGCACAGGTGAGGAATGGGGGGGGGTCTGAGGACCCTTTAGAGTATAGATTAGAGGGACAGGACTGGTATGAGGATCAAGGGAAAGCCAGTGGACTGGATACTTCTCCAGATGCTGGTATGCTGTAACTTCCTTCTGTGGCTATGGAGGAGGGAGCATTGTATGCCATAGAGCAGCTGAGAACTTGGACCAAGAGTTGCCTATGGTGCTGGTCAGGACTAACATCCTGATATAGGTGCTTCAGCTAGGGGTTGCTACATCGTAGCCGATTTTACCCTTCAACAAAGCTCTTACTGATGCCCTGCTGGGGACGTGGTCCAAAACCATCACAGGGGCTCCTGTAAATAGGACAATTGGCCACCGCCATCAACCTGCTCCTACCGACCCTAGTTTGCTCACCCAACACCCCACCCCAGAGAACTTGGTGGTCCAAGCCTCCACTTCCCATGGTGCCTTTCCTTCCGCTCTCCCGGATAGGGAATCCAAGAGGCTGGACCAATTTGGGAATAAGATGTTTTCTTCCTCCAGCCTGGCATTGAGGTCCGTAAACACCTCATGCCTATTGGGCCATTTTCCCATACTTTATGGGGTACAGTCGCATAGGTGCTGTCCCATGTCCCAGAGGGTGTACGGGACACTGTCACTCAGGCTGTCAAGGATGGGAGGGATGCAGTAAAGTTTACAATTCGATGTGGTTTGGACACGACCGACTCGCTGGGCATGGCGATTTCATTGAGAGTGGCCCTTCGTCGCCACGCCTGGCTTCGAACCAGTGGCTTTTCGGGGGATGTCCAGTCAAATTTGATAGACATGCCCTTTGATGGCTCACACCTTTTTGGAGAAAAGGCAGACTCAGCGCTTGAGCATTTCAAGGACTCTCGAGCTACAGGCAGATCCTTGGGCCACTAGGAGCCTGCTCGCTAGCAGTCAGCCTTTACCCTTTTCGAGGCTTAGGAAGGGGCGGGGTACCACGCCACCCAGAGGTCAGCCACCGTCCTCCATCATCACAGCATCCAGTGTGAGGACGAGGTCGCGGTACCTTCATACCCAGAGGGTCTAGCCAGAGGTCGGCCAGCACCCAGCCCCCTTCTTCTGCAACGCCCAAACCCTCCTAGTATGGTTCTGCAAGACCATATTCGTCCATTTGGAGGGAGGATTCGATTTCATCTCCCTCTCGAACGGTCCATAACATTGGACAATTGGGTCTTGCAGATCATACAGAATGGCTATTCCCTCCCCTTCCAGTCTTTTCCTCCCTTTATCCCTCCATTCAAAGAACAGCTGATGGAAGATCATTTAATCTTGCCCCGCAAGGAAGTTACGGCTCTCTTGGCCAAGAGAGCCATAGAAAGTGTCCCGATGTCAGAAGTAGGCAGTGGTTGTTATTCCTACTACTTTCTGATTCCAAAAAAGAACAAGGATCTTCGCCGTATCTTGGATTTAAGGGACGTCAATCTCTTCCTCAAAAAGGAGAAATTCAAGATGCTCACTCCTGCACAGGCCTTGTCTGCCCTAGACCAAGGAGACTCAATGGCAGCGCTGGACTTGCAGGATGCGTATTTTCACATCATTGTCCTGCCCGCCCATAGGTGTTACTTGCAGTTCAAGGTGGGCCACAAGCACTTTCAGTTTACTGTACTCCCCTTCGGTCTCAGCAGTGCCCCCGGGTGTTCACCAAGGTGATGGTAGCAGCTTATCTGCACAGGTTAGGGATTTCAGTCTTCCCTTACCTCGATGACTGGCTTTTGAAGGCTCCTACGCCCCAAGCTCTCGTCACCAATCTTCAGTCTACAGTGGGACCTCCTGCATTCGCTGGGGTTCACTATAAACGTGCCGAAGCCATACCTGACTCCATCTCAAAAGTTCTCTTTCATCAGGGTTTGACTGGACACAGTGCAGTTTTGGATTTATCCTCCCGAGCAGCGAGTCCAGGATATTCAGGTTATGATACCGATGCTTCGTCCTCTCTCCTGGATTTCAGTGAGACAGACTCTGAGGTTGTTGGGGCTCATGGCTTCCTGCATCCTGTTAGTCAAACATGTCAGATGGCATATGAGGGCACTGTAATGGGACCTGAAGTTCCAGTGGGTGCAGCATCAGGGAAATCTTACAGACACAGTTCAGATCTCAGAGGGAACTGCAAAAGACCTGCAGTGCTGGTTAGTGAACTGCGATTGGGTCAGAGGCAGACTCCTCTCCCTCCCCCAACCAGATCTTACAGTAGTGACTGATGTGTCACTTCTGGGATGGGGCGGTCATCTAGGCAAGGTGGAGAGCAGAGGCCTCTGGTCTCCGGCAGAATCCGTACTCCAGATCAACTTGCTGGAGGTTCGGACGATCCAACTGGCATTGAAAGCATTTCTTCCCGTTGTGAAAGGGAAGATAGTGCAGGTGTTCATGGACAACACCTCTGCAATGTGGTACTGCAACAAGCAGGGCGGTCTGGACTGTTTGCCAAGCGGCCCTGCATCTCTGGACATGGCTAGAATAGTAGGGCATAACCCTGGTGGTTCAACACATGGCAGGTTCTCTGAATGCCAGGGCAGACAAACTCAGCCGTCGATGCCTAGTGGATCACAAATGGTATCTCCATCCAGAGGTGGTGCAAGGACTCTTTCAGCAGTGGGGAGAGCCTTGGTTAGATCTGTTCGCCTCCGCAGAGAATGCACAATGTCAGCAGTATTGCGTGTTGAAGTTTCAAAGGTAGCAATCGCTCGACGATGCTTTTTCGAGGCGAGTGGAGTTCAGGCCTCCTGTACTCTTTTCCGCCCATACCATTTCTGCCCAGAGTTCTCAAGAAGATCAAGAACGACTGGGCCCAAGTCATCCTAGTGGCTCCGGATTGGGCCCAGAGAGTCTGGTATCCTGAACTTCTCAAAATTAGTATCAATCCTCCGATCAGGCTGCCCTTTCAAGAGGATCTTCTGTCGCAGCAGCAGAGGAAGGTTCTCCACCTGAACCTGTCAACTCTGCGCCTTCATGTGTGGAGTTTGAGCAGCGGCAGTTGATGGCTTTTGACCTTCCTCCCGAAGTCTGTAAAGTTATGTTCGATGGCATCTGTCGCTGTAGATACGCATGTTTTGCAATAGCTCGCCATCTGGTGTTGGGCCGGAGTGTTACAAGTTGTTTTTCTTCGAAGAAGTCTTTCGAGTCACGGGACCGAGTGACTCCTCCTTTTGTCTCCATTGCGCATGGGCGTCGACTCCATCTTCGATTGTTTTTTTTCCGCCATCGGGTTCGGACGTGTTCCTGTCGCTCCGAGTTTCGGAACGGAAAAACAGCTAAATTTCGGAAGATTTTCGTCGGTATTGTTGCGTTCGAGATCGGCGTAGTTAGATTCAACACCGCATCGAAGATCGAAGAGCTCCGGTGCCCTTCGGGGTAGTTTTTCGATCCCCCGTCGGGGCCTGGTCGGCCCGACCGCGTGCTGAAGAACGCCGATGGAACGGACCCCGTTCCGTTTCTGCCCCAAATGCCACAATAAATACCCCTATACAGACCAACACTTGGTCTGTAACCTGTGCCTGTCACCTGAGCACAGCGAAGACACCTGCGAGGCCTGTCGTGCGTTCCGGTCCCGAAAAACTCTCCGAGACCGTCGAGCCAGAAGACTTCAGATGGCGTCCGCGGCGACAGCCCACCGGGAGTTCAAGGAACAAGAAGAGGAGGGATCCTTTTCGATCCAAGAATCGGACTCCGAAGGATTCGACGATACACAAACCGTGAGTAAGACGTCGAAAACCACACAGAGGAAGATTTACAAGGCCCAGGGAACGCCACTGCCATCAGGCCATGGCTCCACCCATAAATTCGGTGACCGACCGTCGGCACCGAAAAAGGCCCAAACAGTGCCGAGATCGTCCGACTCCGGTCGAGACACCGGCACGCAGCCTTCTCGGGACCGAGAAAGTGCTGCAGACAAGCCTCGACACCGAGATGCCGGTGTGGACACGGCTCGACGCCGAGACAGCGGCACCGAAGAAGATCGACGCCGAGAGGTTTCGGCCCCGAAAAAGAAAAAAGTCACCTCGGAGCCAAAAAAACACGCAGACAGGGTTTCGGTCCTGAAACAAACTGCAAGCGACCCAGCTTCAGGCTCTTATACAGAAGAGCACTCGCTAACCTCCCAAATGCAAAAGCATAGGTTTGAGGAAGAGCTACAATCAACTGATGTGGACCATACGCAAAAGCGTATTTTCATACAGCAGGGAACAGGAAAAATAAGCACCCTTCCCCCCCATTAGAAGAAAGAGAAGGTTGGAGTTCCAAACTGAACAGACACCACAACCAAAAGTGGTGAAAAGAGTTACCACACCACCCTCTCCTCCGCCCGTGATTAACATCTCACCAGCACAAACTCCATCACACTCCCCAGCTCACACCACCATAAGCCAGGGTGACCAAGATCAAGACGCATGGGACCTATACGACGCCCCAGTGTCAGATAACAGTCCGGAGGCATACCCTACGAAGCCATCTCCACCAGAGGACAGCACCGCGTATTCTCAAGTGGTGGCTAGAGCAGCACAATTTCACAACGTAAGCCTCCACTCAGAACAGGTCGAGGATGATTTTTTATTCAACACACTCTCCTCCACCCACAGCTCATACCAAAGCCTGCCTATGCTCCCTGGTATGCTCCGGCACGCAAAAGAAATCTTTAAGGAGCCGGTCAAAAGTAGGGCAATCACACCAAGGGTGGAAAAAAAGTATAAGGCGCCTCCTACAGACCCGGTTTTCATCACTACACAGCTGCCACCAGACTCTGTCGTTGTAGGAGCAGCTAGGAAAAGGGCCAACTCCCACACATCTGGAGATGCACCACCCCCAGATAAAGAAAGCCGCAAGTTCGATGCAGCTGGTTAGAGAGTCGCAGCACAAGCTGCAAACCAGTGGCGCATCGCGAACTCCCAGGCACTACTTGCGCACTATGACAGAGCCCACTGGGACAAGATGCAACATCTCATTGAACATCTGCCCAAGGACTTACAAAATAGGGCAAAACAAGTGGTTGAGGAGGGACAGACCATTTCCAACAACCAGATCCGCTCCTCCATGGACGCTGCAGATACAGCTGCACGGACAATTAATACATCTGTAACTATCAGAAGGCATGCATGGCTCCGAACGTCTGGATTTAAACCAGAGATTCAACAAGCAGTTCTCAATATGCCTTTTAACGAAAAAGAACTGTTCGGTCCAGAAGTGGACACAGCGATTGAGAAACTCAAAAAAGATACGGACACTGCCAAAGCCATGGGCGCACTCTACTCCCCGCAGAGCAGAGGGAATTACAGCACATTCCGTAAAACACCCTTTCGAGGGGGGTTTCGGGGTCAGAGCACACAAGCCAGCACCTCACAAGCAACACCGTCCAGTTACCAGGGACAGTATAGAGGAGGTTTTCGGGGACAATATAGAGGAGGGCAATTCCCTAGGAATAGAGGAAGATTTCAGAGCCCCAAAACCCCTACTACTAAACAGTGACTCACATGTCACTCACCCCCTCCACACAACACCAGTGGGGGGAAGAATAAGTCATTATTACAAAGCATGGGAGGAAATCACTACAGACACTTGGGTTCTAGCAATTATCCAACATGGTTATTGCATAGAATTTCTACAATTCCCTCCAAACGTACCACCAAAAGCACAAAATTTGACAACACACCATTCCAATCTCCTGGAGATAGAAGTGCAGGCACTATTGCAAAAGAATGCAATCGAATTAGTGCCAAACACACAAATAAACACAGGAGTTTACTCACTGTACTTTCTGATACCAAAGAAGGACAAAACGCTGAGACCAGTCCTAGACCTCAGAGTAGTGAACACTTTCATCAAATCAGACCACTTTCACATGGTCACACTACAAGAAGTATTGCCATTGCTAAAACTACACGACTACAGGGCAACTTTAGACCTCAAGGATGCTTATTTCCATATACCAATACACCCATCGCACAGGAAATACCTAAGGTTTGTATTCAAGGGAATACATTACCAATTCAAGGTACTGCCTTTCGGATTAACAACCGCACCAAGAGTCTTTACCAAATGTCTAGCGGTAGTCGCTGCACACTTAAGAAGGCAGCAAATACATGTGTTCCCATATCTAGACGACTGGCTAATCAAGGCCCATTCGTTAATAGAGTGCTCAAATCACACAAATCATATCATACAAACCCTCTTCAAACTAGGGATCACCGTCAATTTCACAAAATCCAAAATTCTGCCACGCAAGGTACAACAATACCTGGGAGCCATAATAGACACATCAAAAGGAGTAGCCACTCCAAGTCCACAAAGAATTCAAAATTTCAACACCATCATACAACGCACGTATCCAACACAAAGGATACAAGCAAAGATGGTACTACAACTCCTAGGCATGATGTCTTCATGCATAGCCATTGTCCCAAACGCAAGACTGCACATGAGGCCCTTACAACAGTGCCTAGCATCACAATGGTCACAAGCACAGGGTCACCTTCTAGATCTGGTGTTAATAGACCGCCAAACTTACCTCTCGCTTCTGTGGTGGAACAACATAAATTTAAACAAAGGGCGGCCTTTCCAAGACCCAGTGCCACAATACGTAATAACAACAGATGCTTCCATGACAGGGTGGGGAGCACACCTCGATCAACACAGCATACAAGGACAATGGAACGTACATCAAACAAAACTGCATATAAATCACCTAGAACTTCTAGCAGTTTTTCAAGCATTAAAAGCTTTCCAACCAATAATAGTTCACAAATACATTCTCGTCAAAACAGACAACATGACAACAATGTATTATCTAAACAAGCAAGGGGGGACGCACTCCACGCAGTTAAGCCTGCTAGCACAAAAGATTTGGCGTTGGGCAATTCACAACCAAATTCGCCTAATAGCACAATTTATACCAGGGATCCAAAATCAACTCGCAGACAATCTCTCTCGAGATCACCAACAGGTCCACGAATGGGAAATTCACCCCCAAATTCTGAACACTTATTTCAAACTCTGGGGAACACCTCAGATAGACTTGTTTGCGACAAAGGAGAACGCAAAATGCCAAAACTTCGCATCCAGATACCCACACAAACAGTCCCAAGGCAATGCCCTATGGATGAACTGGTCAGGGATATTTGCTTACGCTTTTCCTCCTCTCCCTCTCCTTCCTTACCTGGTAAACAAACTCAGTCAAAACAAACTCAAACTCATATTAATAGCACCAACTTGGGCAAGGCAACCCTGGTACACAACGCTGCTAGACCTATCAGTAGTACCCTGCATCAAATTGCCCAACAGGCCAGATCTGTTGACACAACACAACCAAAAGATCAGACACCCAGATCCAGCATCGCTGAATCTAGCAATCTGGCTCCTGAAATCCTAGAATTCGGGCACTTACAACTTACCCAAGAATGTATGGAAGTCATAAAACAAGCCAGAAGGCCATCCACCAGGCACTGCTATGCAAGTAAATGGAAGAGGTTTGTTTGCTACTGCCATATTAATCAAATACAACCATTACACACAACTCCAGAACATGTAGTGGGTTACTTGCTTCACTTACAAAAATCTAACCTGCCTTTCTCTTCCATTAAAATACACCTTGCAGCAATATCTGCATACCTGCAGACTACCTATTCAACCACCTGTTCCTTCATGGAACCTAAATGTTGTCCTAACTAGACTTATGGGTCCACCTTTTGAACCCATGCACTCCTGCGAAATACAGTTCCTAACCTGGAAGGTGGCATTTCTCATCGCCATTACTTCCCTAAGAAGAGTAAGTGAGATTCAGGCGTTTACAATACAGGAACCTTTTATACAACTACACAAGAATAAGGTCGTCCTAAGGACCAATCCTAAATTTTTGCCAAAGGTTATTTCACCGTTCCATCTAAATCAAACAGTGGAACTTCCAGTGTTCTTTCCACAGCCAGATACCGTAGCTGAAAGGGCACTACATACATTAGATGTCAAAAGAGCATTGATGTATTACATTGACAGAACAAAAAACATCAGAAAGACTAAACAACTATTTATTGCATTTCAAAAACCTCATGCAGGAAAGCCAATATCAAAACAAGGTATAGCCAGATGGATAGTTAAATGCATCCAAATCTGCTACCTTAAAGCTAAACGACAGCTGCCCATTACACCAAGGGCACACTCAACCAGAAAGAAAGGTGCTACCATGGCCTTTCTAGGAAACATCCCAATGCAAGAAATATGTAAGGCAGCCACATGGTCTACGCCTCACACATTCACCAAGCACTACTGTGTAGACGTGTTATCCGCACAACAAGCCACAGTAGGTCAAGCCGTATTAAGAACATTATTTCAGACTACTTCCACTCCTACAGGCTGATCCACCGCTTTTGGGGAGATAACTGCTTACTAGTCTATGCAAAACATGCGTATCTACAGCGACAGATGCCATCGAACTGAAAATGTCACTTACCCAGTGTACATCTGTTCGTGGCATCAGTCGCAGTAGATTCGCATGTGCCCACCCGCCTCCCCGGGAGCCTGTAGCAGTTTGGAAGTTACCTTCAACTATTTATATATGTATCATCTCAACCTTAAATAGGTGCATACTTAGTCACTCCATTGCATGGGCACTATTACTACAATTCAACTCCTACCTCACCCTCTGCGGGGAAAAACAATCGAAGATGGAGTCGACGCCCATGCGCAATGGAGACAAAAGGAGGAGTCACTCGGTCCCGTGACTCGAAAGACTTCTTCGAAGAAAAACAACTTGTAACACTCCGGCCCAACACCAGATGGCGAGCTATTGCAAAACATGCGAATCTACTGCGACTGATGCCACGAACAGATGTACACTGGGTAAGTGACATTTTCATTTGGCAACCAGCCGTCCCTCCACTAAAACTGCATATGCCTGCCATTGGAAACGCTTTGTATATTATTGTACAGAAAGGTCTATTGACCCTCTTTCTGCTTCTCTTTCTGATATCCTTCTCTTTATACTTTCCCTTGCCCAGCGGGGTTCTGCCTTGGGTACTCTAAAGGGCTATCTTTCTGCCTGATCTGAATTTCTTCAGCTGCTTGATCAGCATTCTCTGTTCAAATCCCCCATTGTACATAAATTCCTCAAAGGGCTTGTACATATGTTTCCCCCTACACCCTTTGTTATGCCCCAATGGGACTTAAACCTGGTCTTCACATTTCTTATGTGTGCTTCCTTCGAGCCATTACACAAGTGATAGCTCTGGCTGCTCACCATCAAGAAAGCCTTCTTAGTGGCAATAACATCTACCAGGAGGGTGAGAGAAATGCAAGCTCTGTCATCAATGCCACCGAATCTCACTATCTATCCAGACAAGGTGGTACTCAGAACTCATGCCTCTTTCCTCCCCAAGGTGGTGACCCCATTTCATCTAGGTCAGGACATCACCCTGCCCACCTTCTTTGCTCCACTGCATCCCTCTAAGGAAGAGGAGCGACTACACCGATGGTACCCTAAAAGAGCGTTGTTTTTGTACCTTGTCCGCACAAAAGAGTTCCGGGTGGATGACCACTCTTTGTGGGGTACGTTGGAGCAAATAAGGGTCCGGCAGGGCAGAAGCTAACCATTTCGCACTGGGTCATTCTCTGCATCAAGATCTGCTATGCATTGGCCAGGAAGCAGCCTCCAGGGGCTTGAGGGCTCGTGCTACAACTGCGCTAGCTCAGGGCGTTCCAGTCCTGGAGATTTGTCAGGGCGTCTTTGCACACGTTTGCAAAACATTACTGCCTGGACAATCAGGTACGGAGAGATGGACACTTTGCCCATTCAGTCCTACAGGACTTTTTAATGTAGTGGAGGTATCTGCAGCCCCCGCCAAGAGGTTATGGCTTGGGTATCTATTCAAAGGTAAGGAATCTGCAGCTAAAAGTCTGTATCAGATGAACAAGTTACTTACCTTCGGTAACACATTATGGGGGTCATTCTAAGTCTGGCGGGCGGCGGAGGCCGCCCGCCAGACTTCCCCCCTCCAAAATACCGCTCCGCGGTCGCAAGACCGCTGAGGGTATTTTGGCTTTTGCACTGGGCTGGCGGGTGACCGCCAAAAGGCCGCCCGCCAGCCCAGTGCAAAAACCCTTCCCACGAGGACGGCGGCTCAGAATTGAGCCGGCGGAGTGGGAAGGTGCGACGGGTGCAGTTGCACCCGTCGCGAATTTCACTGTCTGCAATGCAGACAGTGAAATTCAAAGTGGGGCCCGCTTACGGGGGCCCCTGCAGTGCCCATGCCATTGGCATGGGCACTGCAGGGGCCCCCAGGGGCCCCACGACACCCCATACCGCCATCCTGTTCCTGGCGGGCGAACCGCCAGGAACAGGATGGCGGTATGGGGTGTCTGAATCCCCATGGCGGCGCAGCGAGCTGCGCCGCCATGGAGGATTCAGAAGGGCAGCGGAAAACCGGCGGGAGACCGCCGGTTTTCCTCTTCTGACCGCGGCTGAACCGCCGCGGTCAGAATGCCCTGCGGGGCACCGCCAGCCTGTTGGCGGTGCTCCCGCCGACCCTGGCCCCGGCGGTCTAGTACCGCCGGGGTCAGAATCACCCCCTATGTGGTAGAGACTCTATCTAGCTGCAGATACCTTACACCCACCCATGCCTCCCCGCTCTGTGGATATGTCTAGTAGGGTTAGGGTTTATCCCTTTCAGGGCCCTAGTTTTGTACAGACAAAATGTTGGTTCTATCCATGACTCTGCGCTTCTGGCGTGGAAGTTTGTGGGTAAAAGAACTGATGTACACTTGCTAGGGTGGTGCATTCATAGGCAACCGTGACATCACAGATGGCCCCAACGACGCTGACAGCGCCACACGGAGCCGAATGACGCACATGGGTCCGAACGACGCCACCTGACGGCACATGCAGGGTTTTGCTCAGCAAAAAATTCCGCATTCTAAGCTGTTGCCAGGGAATTCAAAGGTAAGGAATCTGCAGCTAGATAGAGTCTCTACCAGATAATGCATTACCGAAGGTAAGTAACTTGTTCGTCTTCACTATGGAACATGCATTATGCTAAAATATATTTCTGATGAATAGTTCTAATCACTTATTTCTGACCGATAGAATATTCCCCAGGCACCAAATTAGAGCCTGACGTTTTCATAGTAGTGCTCCTGCACACCAGGTGGCACCTCACTGACCTTGTTCCTCACTGGATGTGATGGAGCGTAGCCGCATATAGGCACCATCTCTGTGTGGTGAATGCAGATGTGGATTCAAAGTTCTGCTCCCTTTCGACGGTTGAAAGAGCATTGCCAAAGGTAAATAACTTGTTGTTTGATGCATTCTTCACCATTTTAGTAACACAAGTCTGTTCACAAACTGTCTTTTCTCTATTTCGATCTTATCTCCAAAGGTCACCTTGCAGAGGTCAATTCACAAGCTGTCTTTTTACTGTGGTGTTGAAACCCATGTCCCACTGGCGGTGGTGATACCTAAAAGTGGTGGGACGTACTACATGCCACAGTTCACTTCTTGTTTTTCAAATTTTGCCTTGGGTGGCCTCCCACACAAATGTACCCACACACTCACACTCACTGTTTCTCACTCACAAACACACTCACACTATCACAGTCACTGACTCTCATTCACATCCACTGGTGTACAGACACTATGATATGCACTCCTAGGGTACATTTGTTCTGCTTTAATAGTGCATAAGGTGCAGTTGCACCAGGAAGATCAGACACTGCTGCTCCTTGTGGCTCCTCATTGGCCTCAGGGATACAGTGATGGGTGCCTGACAGCCCCATTTTAGCAGATACACTGTGCTATCTGAGATATGCGCCCTTTGTCTGCTAAATAAAAAGGATTGTGTCTGTGTTAGGGGATTATAGTTGAACTACGCCCCCATACGCACTATCAGACAATCCATCTAACGAGTGCTGTGTTTCTAAACAACACTTTGTAGCTTGATCTTCGCTCAGCCCTCTCGTCCTCCTGTCATCGGGAGCCTGGTGGAGAGGCCAAGAGGGCTGATCTGCACTCTACACAGTTCATGTAAACACTTAAAGTCGTGTTTGCATGAACACTGCTAAAGTAACTTATTACAACTGTCATAATTTAATTTAGCAATGGCTCTGTGACGGCTCAAAGGTGGCAGGGCTGTGCCCTTAGGCCCTTGAAGAGGAATAGCCCCGGCCATGCCAGATCTTTGCAGTTGGTGAAGTTGACTCTAGAAAACCTTTAAAAAAAAAGGTTCAGTTGCAAACATCTAAGATGCAAAATAAGGCTAAGCGTGGACTGATCTGTGCAATTATACTTTTGCTCTTAAACATGGTGTAGGCTCCAGAGTTTAAATAAATCATACCTGATTTAATGTGCCTCAGCAGTTTACTACTTGATGGTCATGTATGGTGTCTAACGTGAACCAGAAAGCTAATTTGTTATTTATACTGTGCGAGTTGAAGTAGCTAATTACCATGATACAATAGAGGGAGCTCTCAGATTAACTTCTGAATTGAATACTTTAAAAAATGATAAACAGTTTATTTTCACTGAAGCAGCATTTGCAGAGAAGTTAATCATTGTTGGATGAGAATATTGTTAGCAACCTACTATTAGTAACTAAAATGGAGTTAGTAGTTTCCTGTACCAATTCTCATAATTGAATAAGGTAGAATTAAGTGATGTTAGTTTATTTTGTGTACCCCAAAGAGAATTCGTCCTCTCCAGGTGGTTATGTTTATATACCTGGTCTGAGTCTCAATTTGACCGTGATTCAACAGAACGGATTTCTCTGTGGACAAAAATGGCAGGTATGGGGACAGCTAAAATAAATTATTGTTATGAATCATTGGTTTGCAGCAGCGTAAATGATTGGTCTAATACTAAGTATTATATTAGCGTTGGGAATTCTCTAGAGTTGGGAATTAATAAGGATTATTTCTTGAAATACATGTCCCTGAGAATCATCGGGTGTTGCTGCAATTCTTAAGGTTTGTAGTTGGTCTTTCCTCAAGCAAGAAAAGTGGTAAAAGTCCATAAATACTTGAAGGGAATTTCTCCCGATGGACACAACTATGTAGCAATAAATAAGGCTACAGGAATTTATGTATTTACGTATTTGTACAGTGCTTGAATACTGTTTGGTGTTCTTAACTCCTACCGTTCATCCAAAACTAATACCTGTCTAGGGACTAAAGATCTCAAGAAGGTTAAGGATCCTCACCTATGTTGTTTGTGGTGGTTAAGCTCAGAGCATGATACAAGCACATGCTGCCTTTGTCCCCCCAAAAAATTCTGATATTGTTAAATGAAAAAAACAATCATTGTTATACTTTCATCATAGTCAAAGGTTTCACAGATATTGATGTATTTTCCCAGACTCAGACAGTTGCTGCTGTTGCTGTGCAGACAAACTTTGCACCCCTACCGAAGCAATAAAGAAGGCAGATGTACTTCTCGTCTTCGTCCACACCCAATACTTCACAACGTTTTCCTGCTAAAAAGGAGGGACATCTCCTCCTAAAAACAAGAGATCTCGCCTCAGACTAGGTAGTCCTCCAGATTGTTCAACTGGAGTACTGTATTTCATTTTACAGAAAGCTCTCATAATCCCTCCCCATTTAATGAAGGAGCTAACATTAAATCAATTTTACTCCTTTCTCTTCTTTCCAAACGATTGGAGGAAGCTGTGATATTCCACATTCAGGAATTTGCAAATGTCAAGTAGGGAATCTTTAGATAAGACACTCTTTCTGCCACTCTGCTCATTTAATCTCCCACATAATCTGTAAATTACTCCAACATCTGGCAGAACACTGACCGGGTCCGATGTTTGGCTTCCATTCTTGGAACACTTTTGGGGTTCCTTCATATTTCATAATTGGATTGACTGTGCATTATATCTTGTAGGTTCACTGCATTTATCAGCCAGTCTGCCACAGACCGGGGATCATTGCACTACACCATTCCACTAATAAGTAGTGTGGAGGTCTGTTATTTGAGATATTGATGAAGAGTTTTGTCTCCCTCTCCCTCCTTTCTAGATTTTCCTATGTGCAATCTTTTCAGAGCCTGGTACTTGGTACAACTCTTGATTTATTGGGAGGGGAAGGAGCAGGGTAACCAGTTAAAGGCCAAAGACCATGCCAACCTGACAAAAGAGGGTCTTTCTCATTGATAGGATCTATCACATACATATGCTCCTCCTTATTACTCTGAGGTGGTCGGGAAGTGGAAATCCGGTACCCCTCTCCTTCAGGGAGTATTTTGTTAAGAATGTGGAAATTCGGAACATATAACCTAACCTACCACTGCCTCTAATTTAATTGTGGCATCTCCTGAAGATGTTTCCAGCAGTCCCAGTTTATTTGAAGCTTTCTGGTGCTGTGTTAATTTTATTCCTTGGCCTGATCACAACTATTTCAGGCAGATCAATTCGAAGGAACCTTCTTTTGGTCTTATTTGGCCAAAATCCCTTTGGATTGGATGAACCTGCTAATCAGCTCAACACTCCTTGTTCAGTTAATTATCCCCTCTTCATGGAACACCTCTGGTGAATATTCGAAAAACTACAATTAGAATCAGAACAAGAGGCCCGTGGGGGACTCATTGCTCTGAGACAACAAGGGCAGATAGATCTGATTGTCTACATATCGGCTATTTTAATGACTTCGACTCAGAAGCAAGATGTATTGATGAATCATCGTCTGCTGTCTTTTATCAAAGTCTACATGACTAATTCAAACAAGCCATCCTTTTAGTAGTAAATCTGCCAGCTACATCTACAGCTCTCATAGACTTAGCCTTACAAATGGACTCATAGCAAAGGCAACGGTGGGAGGAAAGTGGAGGTCTGGGGGTGACATCTGTCCCTAATACAATCAGGGGAATCTAAGGATTTTAAGGGGTTTGAACATCCCATGTAGACTGGACAATCAGAGAGGGCCTCTACTCATAATGTGGAGGATTTGGGCATTTCCGTAGATCGCCTTACTTTACTTGGAAAGGCCATTGCTTGATCTTTAACTGCAAACCCAGATCGAACAGCTTGGCAATGAAAAGGTTTGCAACTGCTAAGTAACATTATTATGTAATTGTCCTCTCATGGCTTCCCTGCAAAAAGCAGACAGACTGGCATAGAGCTTGTTAAGAAGTCGTCAAGTATATTACTCCTGCCCTTTAATTTCTATTGTCTTTCTTGGAAGAAATGGAGACCTGATCAGTTTTTCCTTAAAAACAGCAGAAGACAGAATTCCAGCGCAATTAAAAGCTGCATGAGAACTGGAAGCCAGCCCCGACTGTGCTAGATGAAGATTCAAGGCTCTTTTAAGGCTGCTGTCATTATACATACTGGTTATCAGACCAAGAGTACTGAAAATGATACCACAGCATGTTTGCAGAGTCTATGAATCTAGTCTACTGGAGATTGGAACAAAGTCATGCAAGCAACTGTTTGCATGGGAGAAGAACTGCCATGCTCGAAGGACACGAACAAACTCCACAGAAGAAGACCATTAAAAGTGAACAGCTGCAGGTTATGGTTTTTACTGTTGCGTTATTAGACAAATGGAGAGAGGACACAGGCTATCTTTCTACAAGTGCTCTGTGTCTGACAAAGGAAAGAAGTCTTCATATTAAGGAACTCAAAGTAGCGGTACCTGCTTTATAAGTGTTCTTACCTTGGTTGAAAGACAAATCAGACCCAGTAGATGCAATACTACCGTAGTGTTGTACATCTTGAAGCAGTAAGTCACATAGCTGATGACACTGTCCAAGTAATCCTAACAATTGTAAAACGGCTTTCAAAAACCAAATCGATTTATTAGCAGATCTCCCAAGAGTGAACAACAAAAAACCAAGTCAACAACGTCTGGAAAGAAAATATTCCCCGGATATGGTTGGCATGAAGGGATTTGTTCGTCTTTTAGCTGTGAATCACAAATCATTGATAGACATTTATCATTTAAACAACTGATGAAAGAGCCACTTTCAATCAAAGGGCAAGCAGGATTTCATTATGCATTTCCACCTCTCCCCCATTCATCACCTTGTGTCACCAGCTGAAGATATCAGAGTGCCAGACAATCTTTGTTGCTCCGTGTTAGGCCTGGCACCCTTGGGAGGCAGTCCCACCAAACATTTTGCCTTCACTACTTCTTTTTTTCTGAGTTCATTTTTGTTGGGATTAAGAACCTGTGGACTTTACTACTGCTAGCCAGTGTTAAAGTCCTTGTGCACTCTTCTTAAAGCATGGTAAAATTGGCCTACTTCTAATTGGCACATTTAATTTACTGGTAAGTCCCATGTCTCAAGCCTGCCACTGCAGCCTGTAGTTCAGATTTACATTGCCTTTTCGACTGGGCAAAATGAGCCTTTTGCCAGGCCTACACCTGCTTTTTTAAAACATATTTCACCCCAACAGTAGTGAATAACAGCTACCTAGGCAGGGTGCACGGTACTTAAAAAGTAGGATATGTGAGTTTACATTTTACATGTCCTAAGTGTGAAAACTTCCTAAAGTCGTTTTTCACTGTTGCCAGGCTATCTGTCCCATTGACTATCATTGGGGTACCTTATTACATTTAATAAAGTGTAACTTCAGATTGGAAGCTGGTAGGAAAAAGCTTTTTGGACTGTCATTTAAAATCCTCTTTAATGGTACATTTGGATTTTAAGTTACAATTCTAGAAGTTTCACTTTTAGAAAGTTGGCATTTCTGTGCCCAAAACTACAGTGCCTTTCACCAAGTAAGCAAGATCACATGACTATGGCTGTCTCTTCTGTAACGGGTTGTGTATTCCTCCCAGACATGGGGTATAATGGGCTTAGGGGTGACAGGACGGGCTATCCTGGCAGAATAGCTGGAGGAGAAGTTCTACCCAGCACTGAATTACACTTCAAGGCCTTTCCTGGAGCACACACAAAGTAACTTGACACTAGCCTTTTGTCACCCCAGACATTTGGGAGCCAAACCCAGAGAAGGCAGAGGAATGGGTCAATTGTTGTCTCCCATACAAAAAGGGGCACTGGGGATAAAAGGTGGCAGTCTCAGACCTCAAATCAGATCACTTCTGGACTTGTGGAAGACTCAGAAGAAAGTCTATCCTGCTCCCTGAAGAAGGAGGACTGAACCTGCTGCTTGAGGCCAGGACCACCAAAGTGACTCCAAGAGCTAGCTGGCTGGCCTCCTGTGTGAGCTCCAGAGACGCTGCAACGTACGTGCCTCATGTTCCTAGTCCTTGCTGGATGAGTTATAGTCCCCAGGTGTTGAATTCTCCCCCCCATCCTACCCTGCCCAGGTGTATGGCCCTAGGTGTGGTGCTACAGCAGCCTCCTACCAAAACCCAGACCTTGGAAAATGATCTTAGAACCAAAATGCTGCCTTATCTGAGACAGTTTTGGTCCAAAGTCCTGCCACACAGCAGTTACAAGGGCTGGGTGCTTTTTTAATCCTAGAGTGATTTTTTGGTATTTTTGGTAGGAATGTTGAGCATGGGCCTCATTTGGGCTCCAGTAGGTTTTGGGCTGAAGAGGAGAATCAGGGACCTCCCCTGCATAAGGTCCAAGGCTCATAGTGTGACCCGCCCATAACGTGAGGTGTCCTGCAATAGGAGGCCGGCATGGACATCATTTAGGGGTTGCCAGGGGTCAAAGCTGCAATCCCTAGCTTGCCCCTTGCGACCCCAGACACTGCCTTTGTGACCCTGGGCCTCAAAGGTGGCACAATCGGTGCCTAGAGCATGGGAGTATATCACATTTCCAGCGTTTGACTCCAAAATCGTTTTCTGCTCATTTTTATTACACTAATAATGAATATTAGCCTATTATTTACTACTAGTGTAGTAAACAGTGGAACAGTAGGATTTTGAACAGACCTCACTGGCATTTAAGGTAAGAGAAATAAAATGGATTTGAATGTATGTTGTGCACGGTGAGAGTGAATTTGTCTGAGAGAAAATGTATATGTGTGAGCATTTATGTTTGTATGTGGGATTGTGTGTGTATGAATGAGTAAATATAAGTGAGCAAGAGTGAGTGAGGGACTGTGAATGAGTGAGTCAGGGTAAGAGTGAGTGCAAGAGAGAGTGAAAATGAAGGAGTGCAAGGGAGCGCTGAGCAAGACTGAGTTTGAGTGAATGAGTGTAAGTGAATGAAAGCAGGCTTAAGTGAGAATGTGTTATGCTTGCAAGTCTGATGTTGGACCTGGCATTGTTGTTGGCTTATAGGAACACGATTGTTAATATGGCGTATTGTAGTCAATACTTGCATATGGGATACCCACTGCAAAATGCTAATGCGGGCCACACTTTAGGTTAATTTTGGTATGGGGCACCCACAGAAAAATGTCAGCTCTGGTGTAAGGAAATGCCTTCCTTGGCATGGTTACCCCCTGACGTCTTGCCTTTTGTTGATGCCAGTTATGATTGAAAGTATGCTGGGACCCTTTTAACCAGGCCCCAGCACCAGTGTTCTTTTCCTAAACTGTACCTTTGCTTTCACAATTGGCACAGCCCTGGCACTCAGATAAGTCCCTTGTAAATGGCACCCCTGGTACCAAGGGCCCTGTTGCCAGGGAAGGTCTCTAAGGGCTGCAGCATGTTTTATGCCACCCTGGGGACCCCTCACTCAGCACATGCACACTGCCTCACAGCTTGTGTGTGCTTATGGGGAGAAAATGACTAAGTCGACATGGCACTCCCCTCAGAGTGCCATGCCCACCTCTCACTGCCTGTGGCATAGGTAAGTCACCCCTCTAGCAGGCCTTACAGACCTAAGGCAGGGTGCACTATACCACAGGTGAGGGCATAAGTGCATGAGCACTATGCCCCTACAGTGTCTAAGCAAAACCTTAGACATTGTAAGTGCAGGGTAGCCATAAATAGTATATGGTCTGGGAGTTTGTCAAATATGAACTCCACAGTTCCATAATGGCAACACTGAAATCTGGGAAGTTTGGTATCAAACTTCTCAGTACAATAAATGCACACTGATGCCAGTGTGGGATTTATTGTAAAATACACCCAGAGGGCAACTTAGAGATTCCCCCTGAATACCAGTCTGACTCCTAGTGCTAGGCTGACCAGTTTCTGCCAGTCTGCCACAACCAGACAAGTTTCTGACCACATAGGGTGAGTGCCTTTGTCACTCTGGCCAGGAACAAAGTCTGTACTGGGTGGAGGTGCTTCTCACCTCCCCCTGCAGGAACTGTAACACCTGGCGGTGAGCCTCAAAGGCTCATGCATTTTGTTACAGCACCCCTGGGCATCCCAGCTAGTGGAGATGCCCACCCCTCCGGCCACTGCCCCCACCTTTGGCGGCAAGGCTGGAGGAGATAAGAGGAAAACAAGGAGGAGCCACCTACCATTCAGGACAGCCCCTAAAGTGGCCTGAGCTGAGGTGACTCCTGCCTTTAGAAATCCTCCATCTTGAGATTGGAGGATTCCCCCAATAGGAATAGAGATGTGCCCCCCTCCCCTCAGAGAGGAAGCACAAAGAGGGTGTAGCCACCCTGCAGGACAGTAGCCATTGGCTACTGCCCCCCAGACCTAAACACACCCCTAAATTTTGTATTTAGGGGCGACCCTGAACCCAGGAAATCAGATTCCTGCAACCTACAACAAGAAGAAGGACTGCTGACCTGAAAGCCCCACAGAGACGACGGAGACAACTGACTTGGCCCCAGCCCTACCGGCCTGTCTCCAGACTCAAAGAACCTGCACAGCAGCGCATCCGACAGGGACCAGCGGCCTCTGAGGACTGCCCTGAACCCGAAGGACCAAGACACTCCCTAGAACAGCGGCATCATTCAAAAACTGCAACAACCTTGCAACTTTAAAGCAACTTTTAAAGAACTCTCTCTTTCCCTCGGAAGCGTGAGACTTCTCACTCTGCACCCGACTCGAGTTCAGGTGAACCAACACCGCAGGGAGGACTCCCAGGCGACTACGACGACGTGAGTACTCTGAGTCGACCCCTCTGCACCCTCACAGCAACACCTGCAGAGAGGATCCAGAGGCTCCCCCTGACTGCGACTGCCTGGTAACAAGGAACCCGACGCCTGGACCAAACACTGCACCGCAGCCCCCAGGACCGAGAGGAACCACCTTCCAGTGCAGGAGTGACCAGCAGGCGGCCCTCTTCCTAGCCCAGTTGGTGGCTGGCCCGAGAAGCCCCCGTGCCCTGCCTGTATCGCCTATGTGATAGCAATAGCAAATCCGACGCCTACTTTGCACACTGCACCCCGCTGCCCCTGTGCCGCGGAGGGTGTGTTTTGTGGGCCTGTTTGTGTCCCCCCCCCCCCCCCATTGCTCTACAAAACCCCCCTGGTCTGCTCCCTAAGGACGCAGTTACTTACCTGCTAGCAGACTGTAACCGGAGCACCCCTGTTCTCCATAGGCGCCTATGTGTTTTGGACCCTCCTTTGACCTCTGCACCTGATCGGCCCTGTGATGCTGGTTGCTGGTTGCTGGTGCGGTGACTTTTGGGTTGCCATGAACCCCCAATGGTGGGCTGCCTATGCCCAGGAGACTGTCTGTGTAAGTGCTTTACTTACCTGAGAAACCTAACCAAACTTACCTCCCCCAGAAACTGTTGATTTTTTTGTCTCCACTTTTAAAATAGCTTATTGCCATTTTAACTAACACTGTGTGTACTACTGCTTTGAATCAGAGTTCTATACTTACCTGTGTGAAGTACCTTGTATTTTATGTACTTACCTCAAATCTTGAATCTTGTGGTTCTAAAATAAATTAAGAAAATATATATTTCTGTATAAAAACTATTGGCCTGGAATTAAGTCTTTGAGTGTGTGTTCCTCAAATATTGCTTGTGTGTGTGTACAACAATGCTTCACACTACCCTCTGATAAGCCTCCTGATCGACCACACTACTACAAAATAGAGCAATAGTATTATCTAATTTTGCCACTATCAACCTCTATGGGGAACACTTGGACTCTGTGCAAATTATCTCTCACTTTGAGATAGTATATACAGAGCCAGCTTCCTACAGCTGGCATACTGGAGAAAATTCTGGGCATAGTTGACACCTGTGACAAATTGCTGATGCGAAAGCACAGAACAACTGTTTTTGTTTTTTCTGCCATTATAAACACTGCATTGTTCAGCCTTCAGCCCCCATTTAGAGGCCTGCAGCCACCATAATTTAAAACACTCACGGTCATTCCGTGAGTATTCTTATGTTCACCAACTATTAAGCACATCTGTGGCTTTGTTAATTTTGTTATTCTTGGGTTACCTCCTGGAACGCCTCTAAACATCTGACAAGAGTTTACTGATACTACATGGTCCTTAGACAACATTTAATTTAGCAACAATCCCCTAGGTTATGATGGTGGTCATTATGACCATGGCGGTAAACACCACTCCGCCGCCGGTGGCGGTAACTACAGCCAACAAGCATGGCGGTCCCCATTGTAAGTATAGGGGGACTGGGAGGCAACACCATAGGTCCCTCCCATTCCCACAATTATCACACCCATGACTCAAACCTCGCCCCCGCCACTAACCACATGCCCCCTATACACACAGCAAATTAAACATATTTCATTTGTACCAACACTGTTCTACAATACCCACCCAGACACCCCATTTGATCACACAGACACCCCAGACACACATAGGGACACCCACTCTTACCCATGGACCCTACTTGCCTTACATTCTTTGGGGTCCACGATGACAGCTGCTGGGGTTCCATGTTGTGTATGGCAGTCCCACACGGCCGACGTTTTTTCGCTGTTGCCAACGCCACCTAGCTGAATTCGGCATCATTATATGGCGGTATGCATACCACCGCCACTGGCGGTCTGTTGTTGGCCGTCAGCACAGAGGTTGGCGTTGTTTATCGCCATGTTCATAATGACCACCTCTATGTCTTGATGGGATCATGGTATATTGTAAAGGGTCAAAACGCAGTCATCATTTGAAAAGACAGACCTTTTTGTTAGTCGTTCTACATTGGGAAATTACCCTGTGTGATTATTTGTATTCAAACACTTGTAGCTGACTGAGTATATTTTACCAATATATCAGTTATTTTCACAATATCTGTCACTCTTTTTCTTATTTTAGTTTTGGTTTGCTTCACTTGAGGTGTACTTAGCACTATCTATTTCTTCACTAATTGTGAATGTTTTGGTTCCTTTTGCATATCTTTGCATTCATGAATAAAAACGTTGTTAATTTTTACTGATTAGATGTACTGGTTGCTTTGTTAACATTATGAGTATCACAGATTTATGTCTGACAGGATGTGCACTCATTGGAAATGTTCTATTACTGATTGATTCTATGCAGGACTTTCTGCTTTATTGATGTTGCAAAATGAGCTTATGTGAAGGGTTGTTCTGTTCTTTAGTTTATACCCATGTTCAGGAAGACATTTGGTCGCTCTTGTTTTCCAGAAAATTTCTGATGCTGGCACACTGGAGGAAATTCTTGACATATGGGAGGACAATGTGGCATATGTCAGGGGACTAAACATGTGGTCCTCGACATACTAGACATAACTTTTTACATAAGGCCCCCTTCCCCGCCGCACATAGTACATGGACAGCAGTATTAGCAAATTCTGGCACGGGCATATTGTATGTAAGGCTGCAGCAAAAGAGACGCCCATAGCAGAATGCTGGCCCTCGCATTTGAGGTAATTTTTGACTTAAGGGGAACACATAAGATATTTTAAAAACATAATTGGTTGAAACTGATTTGGGACTGTCAAATTTCAGTAGCTTGGTATACCACGAAAGGACTTAAATCCGCGCATCTCCTCCTCCCCTATGCCCCCTGGCCCCCCATGCCTCCCTTCCCTCCCGTCCCCACCCTCTCCTCTGTTCCACCCCTCCCCATCCCCCCCGGGAGCTCTCCACACGACACAACAGGCACAATTATAGGAACGTGGTTACAACTTGACAGGCTGCAAATATACATACCTAGTAAGCAAAGCGTGATAGTTTCACGGAGACGGAAAGAAACATTAGCTGCAAGTCACTGCCATCTAGCGGTAACTGCTAAGGATGCAGTTTTAATGAAATTTAGTTTTTTGTGGTTTTCTTTTAGTTTTTAGAAACAGCACGACCAAATTGATAACTGAAGGGACATTGGCAGAGAACGACTTTGGTAGAAGATTTATCAGGGATAGGGACAGACAAATCGTGAATTATCAAACTACAGGAATAATGTATATTTAAAAAGAAATCCAGACTCGGATGCCACCTTAGTACCTTCTACAAACAAAAGTTCTAAGTGAACAAAAATGCATATACATAAATAGATATCTTAATACAACCCCTTTGCTGCAAAGAGAAAGCTCATACCACAGCCTCCTTGGAATTCTCACCCACAAAAGAAGTTAAAAAAAGTGAAAACACACACATCATTATGTACACACAGTCATGTACAGAGATAGTTGATACACCCCAAAGGCACAGGTGACAGTTGTCTAACTATTCAAAGCAACTCAGCACTCACATATATGTCTAATTTCTCACAGGAAACGGAATTAAGTATGCTTGATATGCTACGGAGAACATGTCTCATCTAAAACTGGCAATACTGTTTTCTTTTTTTACATAATGACACACGTCCTACCCAGTGCGTGAGACCATATTCATTAAGGAATGGGAATGCTTTAACAGTAATTTTCTAAAGGATACTTGTTATATTTGTTGCTGCAGATTCCCTGCATGTACCCTTTCCAGAGAATAGATTGGAAGTGGTGGTTTATTTACGATCAGATGTTTTGGGGCACAACGTAAACTGCCTTTCATGTAAAAAAAAAAAACAATTTCACTCAAATAAAGTCAAAATCGCTGTCATGTTATGCCATGTGTCTTAAGATGTCTTATAATGGGCAAATCATATAATTCATTAAAGTGTTGACACAATTAAATATCCTTATGATTTGCTTTACTGCTATAATTAGTATGCTGCATACCTTTCAAATAGCACACATCGGTCTCTTGGCTCTAAAATCCAGTGATCTTGGGCCAGATGTAGCAAGGGTTTTGCGAGTCGCAAACGGCGAAAAACGCCGTTTGCGACTCGCAAAAGCCACTTTGCTATGTTGAAATGCATTTTGCGAGTCGGATGCGACTCGCAAAATGCATTTCCGAATCGCAAATAGGAAGGGGTGTTCCCTTCCTATTTGCGATTCGCAATGGTATGCAATTCCATTTGTGACCGCGTATGCGGTCGCAAATGGAGTCGCAGTTACCATCCACTTGAAGTGGATGGTAACCCATTCGCAAACGGGAAGGGGTCCCCATGGGACCCCTTCCCCTTTGTGAATGGACCCAAAAACATTTTTTCAGGGCAGGGAGTGGTCCAAGGGACCACTCCCTGCCCTGAAAAAACCGAAACAAAAGGTTTCGGATTTTTTGAAATGCAGCTCGTTTTCCCTTAGGGAAAACGGGCTACATTTAAAAAAAAAAAAAAACTGCTTTATTTAAAAGCAGGTCGCTAACATGGAGGCCTGCTGACTACAGCAGGCCTCCATGTTAGCGAGTGCCTATACTCGCAATGGGGTCGCAAACTGCGACCCACCTCATAAATATTTATGAGGTGGGTCTTTGCGACCCCATTGCGAGTTGCAGAAGGTGTCTGAGACACCTTTCTGCATAGCAAATTGCGACTTGCAATTTGCGAGTCGCACGGACTCGCAAATTGCAAGTCGCAATTTGCTTTCTTCCTGCATCTGGCCCCTTATTTCTTATTTGAGTTAATTTCAGCATATAAATATAGAACCTGCCTGGGTAAATACAGCTAGGGAAGCCAATGGGAAGAAAGTTTTTCCCCTGGATTACACGAAAAAACAAAGATGTATTATCCTTTGTGGCCAGTTGACTTATTACCACCAACGCTTTAAGGGATGAGTATACCACAGCAATGCCATAGACATGTAGAAAAGAGGCGTAATCCAAAAAACTTCCCTTGTAGTGTCACCAGGATCAGAGAAAGTACACAAACTAATGAGACTCAGCACATGCAAATCAGGAACATCAGACTTTTTTTTTTATCCATAGAAGAAAAAGTCAAATTACCTCCTATAATGCCATTTCCGGTGAACTAATCGAAAAGAAAGAGTCATGAAATATGATTGTAATAGTTGTAGGGGTAATGGTGGAGTATGATGGAGGTAGTAATAATCTAACGGTGATGATCATAATGATGTTAGTAATGGTAATTGTGGTGGTAATAATAGTGGAGGAGCCAAGTGAGGGGGCAGAGTCAGAGACTTAATAGGAGCACCCACAGAAAAAGAGCCAACTGGCACAAGCCGGAGTCGAGCTGCTGAACTGGGCACTGTGATTAACAATGCAGCAACATTGCAGAAACATGTGTGAGGTGGAGAAGAGCACTGAGGCAGGTATTGTGGTTTGTATACAAGTCACTAGCAGAAGCAATATGGAGCTGCATCATTAGAGCTGTCACGCAAGCTGAAAGTGTATGCAGTGTTGTAGAGTTGAAGAGCCCCACAATAGAACAGGAATGGCTGGTATAGCCCACTACAGCAGGTTATAAGGCTATATGAGAACACTGGAATGGGGATCTTAATTGAAAACATTAGAGTGCTTCGGGAATCTAATGGTCGGTAGAAGCCCGGAGCTCCAGCATTCCAATGTTTACATTCACAGCCGTTGCTGTGAACAAAGGTCTTACGGAGCCCATGGGGATTTCGATCTCCTAGGCTCTGTGAGGCCTTTGTTTTATATATTAGAACATTCTGCCCTCTTGTGGCAGAATGTTCCAATAGCCTTGTAGCCCTCCATAGATGGGCTATACCGGCATTAAGTCCCACTCCCTTGTTAAAGGCCTTCGCCTTTGGCTCAGGCCTTAGACGCTGGAGCACGCCTTTAATGGCCAGTGTAGTCTCCCACAGTGGGCTAGAAAGTTATAGTAACAAAGCTTCTGTCCGACAAACAACTAAAGCTGCCTGTAGCCAGACCTAAAGAAAAAGAGAGAAGATCAGGGTTGCTAGAGGAGCTATACTAAAAAGTATCTTTGGTAAAGAATGGGCAGGGAAACCAGGACCAGAATTCCCTTCCCTCTGCCTCACTCAAAAATAAACAAGGTGAAGTTAAAATAATCTGTGTGTGTTTCCATAGTTCTTACGTGGCTAAACAAGACAAATAATCAGCCTAAGGAAGCCAAGTACTGTCTAAGGTTTAACATTTTTTGACATCTATTGAAAATTGGGGTGCAAATGCAAATTCAGAATATGTTCAAGGTTTAAGGGGTTGCCCAGGAAGGTCCGAACAAAAATTTCAAAAAGCTTCGGATAAGTAGCTTCTTCTGCATCCATTGACAATGTAGTCATTTATGGAATCAACTTCGTTGATTAGATTTACTTTTAACAAGTGCTATGATATCATAACTCTTGGTAAAATATTTGACACTGGACATTGCCAGGATCTTATTTCTATGCCCCTCTCTTTTATAAGGTTCTCTTCTCAAAACCTTCTCCACATTTAAAAACGATTGTGTTTTGTTGATTTAGAACAGAAGTCTGGATATTTTCTATCTTCAGTGGTGGTGATCTTACATTGGTACTACTGTCTCCATAATGGGACCCTGATCCCTAGTCATAAATCTAAATTTGTCCTGCCCACATGTAAAAATTGACTTGTATCAAAGTGTGATGCGCAAGTAAATCTCCTTATATTCTTTTTGAAACATAAAAATTAAATTAACAGCAGTAAAATCAGGTAGGCAGTACATTCTGTTGCTGCAGTCATTACACTGCTGTTTTAGGAGAGGCAAAACTCCCAGGGCCTGATTCACAAAGGGTAAGTTTACACTTTTATGTAAGTTTACAATTGTTTGCTTTCACAAGGGATTTACGTAGTATCTTTGAATGAGGAGACTCCGCACTCGTAAATATACTACTCGTAAATCCCTTTGTGACTAGCAGACGATCATAAGCTTACACAAAGGGTAAGTTTACCTTTGTGAATCAAGCCCCCAGTATTCTGGTTGGTCTATAATTTCACTCCCGTGAGGCAGGGTACGGATCACTGGCCCTGTACTCGGCACCCTCTTCTGACTTAAAAAAACACTTTGTTTTATTTTGTGTGTTTCCCTTGTCACTTAACCAGAGATTTTTACAGGTTTTAAACTTTGTACAACTAGTTGGCTCAGAGGAAAGGAGAGGATTTTGTGTCTTCTGATTTTGGTCTTGACACAATAGATACTATCAGCAAGGGTCACAATCTTCTCCACTTTCCCCCTGGCAACAACGGTAGCAACAGTCAGTAAAAGCTGAATCACCAATGAATACCATAGCGAACCAGAGATGCTCAACAACTATGCAATTATAAGACAAAATAGTACACTGTTCCAACCAAAAAGAATAACAAGAGCGAACCAAATTCTGCAGGAGCGAGAACCCTCATGCATCATACTGGATGACTGGCTTCATCATTGGGAAAGCTCCTCGTCAGGCCGGTGCTGCAATGCCTAACGGGCTCCCCAAAGGGGGTGCTCTTAACCGAGTTGCTCAGATAGTAGCAGATGCGAAACAAATCGTTTCAATCTGGTGCCCAATTGTAAGTACCCAAGCAAAGGTGGAGAGAATAGAACGTTAAAATTGGTTCACCATCAACGAATATAAATCATAATTTAATCAGTCTTAGTGTGATGGGGACCAAGGTTAAAAACAAAAGGAGGAGTAACGGGTGATTAATAATGTTCACCTACTCTCACTAAAAAAAGAGAGGATAAAACCAACTATGGTACCTCACTGTAACAGGTCTACATGTTTCGCGTCTAGGTGGTCCAGTCGGATCCAATGACGCTTCATCAGGACCAATGAAAAATCTTCTCCAAAATCTAAACTCAAGTAATCATCAATGCGTGAAAAAAAAGGCAGTCACTTACTTAGTTCTACTCGTTAAGTCAATAAGGCCGCCTTAAGTAAATGAAAACAAAGTAGCCATGATCAATGAACATGAATAAAAATGCAGTCCCAAAATTGGTGCACGTGTGAAAATGAAGTGATTAAAGTGAAACACTCATGGGGAAAGTATGATGAAGAACGTAAGCTTACCATCCCCAGTGTCAGGATAGAGCTAAAAAAGGATCGCTTGTCAGAACAAGGAACTAAAATTCTGTAAATTAGTAATCATGAAGAATAAAAGATAAAAAGATTATGACATAATGAGTTATGATAATACTCAGCTCACAGTCCATCATATCTAATATTACTAGACATGGAAACAGTTATTAATTCTGACAAAGCGCAGCCACAAACAGGAAAAAACACAGCAAAATGTATATCACTACATGGCATTTGTGGACACCATCTTGCCACTGGCACCTAAAATCAATCAGGTAGAGAAATGTCCCTTATAATGAAATGGTAGGTAGGAACCAATACGGCAAAAAATCCAGAAAGTGTACTTATTAGCAAGGAAAGGGAAAATCAATATAATGAACATTTAAAAGCTAATGCATGTAATTGAAAACTAATATGTACTTGAAAATATCTAGATTAAAGTACAGAGTAAAAAATCTGCAGAGTCAGTAGAGCGTATAAAGGCTCTTAATGTCGGGAGTGTAAGGGAAACTTACTTCAGTGCCCTTAATGTAGGCAATTGCACCTACACCTCCGACACACGTCCCCGAGGAACAGAGGCGCGGCGTACGGCCAGGTTTTTTAACCCGATACGCGCGACCCGGAAGAAGCTGCCGGCTCACGTAATAGTTAACAGTGAAGACAGACTAAATCTGTAGTCTGAGGGCATTCGTCAACATAATCTAAATAAACCTACTCGCGTCAAGAGGCAAAATCAGGAAATTGACGACTAATGCCTAAAAAAAGGGTTAATATCCGATCAAGCCAAGTCTGCAGACTGGGACGTTGTCAAATCTAACTTAAACAAACCTATTCACGTGAAGAGGCAGGATCGAGGAAAAGACTAATACTGCCTCAAAGGAAGAGTTTTTGTCAGTTGATTGAATCAAAAACATGGATATATTACAGAAGTGTCGCCTATATAAACCATTGTTTGGAAACACAAGTCAATTCCAAACTTATTGTTTTTAACCCGAGTCAATACAAACGTTTTCAAATAAGGGCAAAATCGAGGAATGATGTAATTAAATTTCAGGTCAAGGCAAAGCATGGTTACAGACTGGAAAAAGATTTACTTGATATAATGATCAGCAAAAAATGTCTAAGATGAGAGAGTAGTCCAAGGAATATCGTCATTCAGTCCCCGTGATGCCGTCCCTAATTTAAAAATCCATCGTTGTTCAATTCTGAAAAGTGAATTGGAACCATTAGGGAGGGCTCTAGGGACTTCTAGGACCACCCATTGAAGGTCGTCTGGCATATGTGCAGCGTCCAAAAAATAGGCACAAAGTTTCATAGTCACTCTCTGGCATCTAATATTACTCCTGTGCTCATTTATACGTATCTTAACCGGTCGTGTTGTCATCCCCACATAGCGTAACCCACACGGACAGGTAATCATATAGATACAGTTCTTAGAATTACAATTCGTGTGTTTCTTTAAAAACCACCTTCCAATCGGGTCAAGATCTAGTGACGTGATCCTGCTTGTTAAGGGACAAACATTACAATTCCCACAGGGAAAATGGCCTTCAACGGGAGGGAGGTCCCACAATGTTTGTTGTTTGGCGTGTATGGACCACTATATCTTTTATATTGGAAGTGCGCTTAAAGGCAAAAAGGGGTTTTGGCATTGCAAAACCCCCACTCTCCAAAATCGACCAGTGCTTATTGATCACCTTTTTGATGGTATTAGACAATGGGGTGAATGTAGTGACACAGGTTATGCATGTCTGGGGGGTCCTCACATCTTTTGCCAATAGACATTCCCTTTGATTATTTTTTTCTCTCTTACGGGCAGCATTTACAGTCTTAGTTGGATAATGTCGGTCATGAAGTTTTGTTTGAAGGATATCAGCTTGTCTATCGAATTCCCGAGTGGAACTACAGTTACGTCTCAGCCGTAGGAACTGGCCCACTGGCAAATTATCCCTAAGAGCTTTGGGGTGATAACTTTCATATAAAAGAAGGCTATTTCGATCTGTTGGTTTATGATAGGTACTAGTACCCAATGAGCCATTGTCAATAGTGATCATCAAATCCAAGAAAGGCAGTTGGGTGGAAGATACTGAGGCCGTAAATTTCAAATATGGATCAAGGGAATTAATCCAGGTAATAAATTCCTCGGTTAATGATAGAGGTCCCTGCCAAATGATCAAAATGTCGTCTATGTAATGCTTCCATAGATTGATATCTTTTTCAAAGGGGTTAGTCGATGTTAAGATATATTTATTTTCAAAATCATACATATATAAGCAGGCTAGGCTAGGAGCAAAAGTGCTACCCATTGATGTCCCTCTAATCTGGTGAAAAAATTGTTCTTCAAACTCAAAATAGTTCTCTGTCAAGGCCAACGAAGCACATTGCATGATAAAGGTTATAGGTGTGGATAAAATAGAAGAATCATTCTGTAGTGCCGATTCAACTACCCGTAAAGTAGCTTCTTGAGGAATATTGGTATAGAGTGCTTCCACATCTAGGGTAATAATACCCTGTACTTCGCTGATGAAATTGACAGATTCGATTAGGTTGAGGACATCCTTGGTGTGCAAACCATCAGGTGATCCTCCAGACAACAGCTACCTCTCTTTTCCCCAATTTCTGTCATCTACTTCAGCAGGGAAATGCGTGTATTACTAGCTTTGAAAGTGCAAAATTAACATATGGTCGCAGCTGGGCACGAATATCAAGGTAAATGGGAATACCCCAAGTTTTCTATTTCTCCTAAAAAGGCATGCAAAGTATGATCGACAGGAACTGCACAATGAAGTTTCTCATCTACTTCAGAAGCAGGCAGCTACATCTGTTCATTTGTTGCTTCGATATTAAAGGCCCTAAACAAGAAGCCAAAAAAATAAATTCATCAATAAACTGGAATTCAGAAAGTTATCTCTTAACCACATCTTACCACAACGTTCTCAGGATAATGGGATCTGTTTAATTGAAGTTCAAGATACATACTTTCACATTCTGATCATGAAGACACATCATACGTTCCTCAACAAAAGCCACATCAAGATATTGTTTACTACAGCTCACATTACGCAACACCAGGTGCTCCAGATAAGTGCACCTAAATATGTTTTGTTTTCTACTCAAATCAGGTCCTACCCTGTATTGAATTGATTCTGAACACAATTACAGGAACAGTGTATCATATGGGCTGTTATCCACGCAGGAGAAGAATTCAGTTCCTCAATTCACTTATCAACCAACAGCAAGACTATTATTCTCTATGGCATCTTGCTTATTCATTATTCCAAACATGAGCCTGCACATGGCACCTGTTCAAGAGGGCCTGGAAAACCAGTGGTCTCAGTTTAAATGGAACTTGGAAGACAAACCAAATGGGATGCAGCATGCAGTCACCTGTGGTAGGACCTCGAAAGAATTTATTGGTCTGAGTACTATTTTACCAAACTCTTACTTCACGGAAAGTGGCTAGGGTTACTAAAAATGCTGAACACATTCAGGAAGAGGAAATCTAAAATGTTTCTCATTGCACTGGAGTGCTCATATGAGTAGTGGTTCTGAGACCTTCTATAGCTGCTGGAAAAATTCAAAAGAGGTTGACCTGGAGGCTGAAAGACAGATTACGACACACAAACCTTACATCTCAGAGTTAGGCAGCCTATCTCCTGATATTTGAAAATACGTCTGTGAGAAAGTGCCACATTTTCTTGTGGATTGATGCTGCTGGTTTTTGGACCCTGCACACCAGGGCAATGCTGATCAGCCCTCCAGTGTATATACTCCGACCCCAAAAGACATTATATATTTGGCTAACTGCTACTTGTCATATTTAACTTTCCTATAAGGTTTAGTATATGGTGCAGGTAATACACAGATGCCATAGAAGGTTGAATGTCACCTGTGAACTGAGGCACCTGTTATGCCATTCACTAGACAGACAAAGAGCACATGGCTTCAACCAGCAGGTGTAGCCTGACTGTTGCAGCTTCTAAACTTGCAGGCAGATATGCCAAATAACCATTTCCTTTTGACAGGAAAAAATCTACTTTTACATATTAGGTACGTGACCTCTATTGAGACCTTGTAGCCCAGAAAGTAGGGTGCTAGTATTTAAAATCGGAACATGTAAGAATTTAAGTTTGGCATATTCATACAGTGTCTAGCTAGACCCCCCCCCCCCCCCCCCCCCCCAACAAACACTATTTTAGCTGGATATGGATGTACCAGTTTCTGTGAGAAAACGGTTACAAGACTATTTTGTAACCTTGGTTTCAAATTTGTTATAAAGTCCATTTAACCACTATTTAGGTATTCATTTAAAATCCTTCTCAATGCTGAAGTTGGATTTTGGATAAATCTACCCGAAAAGTAACTTTTTCTAAGTTACAAGCTTTCCTCGTCTGAAGCTCCTATAGGCTAATTGGTTTTAGCCTACAGGCAGTTGCTGTTCTTGTCAGTGAGTTTCCCTTTATTTGTGGTGTCAAGACTTTTCTTAGAGCAATGGCATTGGTTTGGGCCACTTGGTAGGAAACTTGCGGGGAGGTGTTCCCCCACACCCTATTACAAGTTTTCTGCTGGCCTTACCTGGCTGACCGTCGGCAACCTTGAAATAGAGCTTTCCCACCAGTCTGACCGGTGGGAACAGTGCTAAGAGATAGCACTCGGCTCCTTAAAGGAGCCAAGTGCTCTCTCGTAGCACAGAGGTGACCAACCAGCACCCTCGGAATGGGCACTGTCTGCAGTGCTGTGCCGGGGCCCCTGCACTGCCCATGTCATGCATGGGCAAGGTCATTGGAGGGGTCCCTCTGTGGCCCTCTGCACTTTTTCTCTGCCAAGAACAACCAAGACTGCTGTCACCCCACCGGGAACTTGTAATGTGGCAGTCGAACCGCCACAGCTGCAGTGGTCCGACTGCCACTGCGAGTCTGCTTTGACTACTTGGCCTTGTGGTGGACACACATTCACTCATTCTTAATCCAGTTTCTTACAAAGGCTAATTATAAATGTCTCCAGACTGCATGAACAGTTTGAAGGTAGTAAAACCTCATATCCAGTGAAGTGGATCCCTATCTGCATCTTGAATTCTTTCCCAGTCCTCTCTTTCTACAGTATCAGAAGTTAAAAATCCTGCAATCAAAAGACCATTTATTCATGGCACCTTAACATACTGCTTTGAAAATTGGTGGCCTTAGTTCTGAAACCATGAACTAAGCAACTTTATATGACTGCTAATGAAAGGCAGCTTTTATCTAGGCCATTATATTGATCCATCGAGGAACCAAAACTTGCGCTCTGGTGGTGTTGAACAGAGTCATTTGTGATTATGATGTACTTACCTGCTCCTCTGGTGAGCCATAGAACGGCCAATACAGGGGAAGGACCTGTGGAAAAGAGGCAGGGTCCCTTTTACCTGGTGGACATGGCATGATTGCTCCCAGAGGCGGCACACAGCAGCTGAAGTGGTGGAGGTGTTGCTGGCAGCAGTGTCAGGAGTCAAGTGACTGATTTTGCAAAATGCAGCTTACATGTTCACGGTCATCACTGCCGACGGACACAGCTATTGGGCTGCCACAACCACAGGCAACAGCATTAGCTTATAGCTGTGTCTGCCGTGGTTGGAATTGCCCACCATGCGGATGACTTCCACCGGCTGACGTGGGCGATTCCTGATGTCCAGTGCAGTAGGTCAGGCCTCAGCCATTTTGGCAGTTTGAAATACTGTATATGGCCCTGTTATGTGTGTTACAAAAATAATATAAGTTTAGGATCATCACAAACATCCTCAGTCTGTCTTGTTGTGTAGGTCCGACTGTACAACCACCAGTGTAGTGTGTTGCAGGGCAAAGATGGTATATCACGGGGGTGCACGGGCCACCACCGCTGACGGTATTTGTAGCAGTCGGTAAAGACCGTCACATTTCGAGGGGCAATTGAGTAGCAGGTAGTTGAGTTTCATCCGAATCCATGTTGCGGATACGTGTTAACAACCATGTTGGAGGTCACATTTTACCCTTGTGTAGTTGCCAGCTGTGATGGATACTGGGTGTAATGTATTTCCAGTCAGTAATGCTTTGTCACGTGATATTCTTGGCATGCATCATGTATGTTGCTGTGGACATAGTGACTAATGTTCAGAATCATGTTTATTCACACATATGTACCCTGGGATAGGGAGGATGCAACAACCTCCTGTCTACTGTCCATTGCAGACCTTCATACCAGGGAGGAATGCCATGTCATCCGTCTCTACCGTCTGAATAGGCAAACAATAGTGTATTCATGCCATCAGTTGGAGTCAGATCTGATGCCAGCTAACAGTAATCCATGCTGCATACCACCCACTGTTCAAGTCATGTCAGTACTACACTTCCTGGCCACAGGGTCCTTGCAACATACAGTGGCCCTGTCAGCTGGTATGTCCCAGCCTATGTTTAGTCTGGTGTTGAGAGATTTCCTCTCAGCAATGTTGAAACACATTGACATCTATATCAGGTTCCCCAGACCTGAGGATTTAGCCAATGTGAAGGCTGACTTCTATGGTTTAGCCTGCATCCCACATATGGTGGGGCACTGAACAAGTCTATCGGAACAGAAAAAACTTCCATTCCATCAACGTGCAAGTTGAATGTTTGGTGGATCTTTAGATCTTAAACGTATGTGCCCGTTTTCCAGGATCAGCCTACGATTCCTTTATAATGCGGAAAAACACCATACCCCAGATGATGTCACAACTGCAACCAGAGAAGGCCTGGCTGGTTGGTAAGTCGCATCTATCCTGATTGTGTGTGAGCAATGTCAGGTGCTACAATCATGAAGTGAGTGATTCATTGTTGCACATATGGCCCCATTCCTTAACAGGAGACTCAGCATATCCAAACCGTTCTTGGGTATTGATGCCACTGAGGAATCCAACTATGTCAGGAGAAGTCCGCTTCAATGAGGCCCATGAAAGAACATGGTGGGCAGTGACGCGGGCTTTTGGGCTCCTGAAGGCCAGATTTCGCTGTCTGGACAGGACTGTGAACCCCTCCTTTACTCACCTGGGAAAGTATGTCAGATTGCTGTGGCATGCTGCATTCTCCACAACATTGCCCTGCAGAGGAATAGCCTGTGCATCCTAGAGGAAGGGGAGCCTGCATGACCGCCGAGTGGGAATCCTGAAGTGCCAACTGAAGATGACAGTGGTGAAGAGGAAGGAGCTGACTTGAGAGAAGATCTCATCCACAGCTACTTCTCATGAGTGCAAGTATGTCATGTGATGTCATGACTGTGACTGTACAATGAACTGTAGTTGTGAGAATGTTTGGAGTTTTGTGTTTTTGAAATGGGGAGCTGATACACTGCAAAAATCAGCCAAAGGCTAATTGATAAGATAGCTTTTGACACATCCCCCCTTCATGATGTTGCTTTGTTTGTGTTAGATTTATTTCAATGTACTTTGTTTTGGAGATGCTTGCTAAGTGACTTGTGTCTTATGTGTGATTTCAAGCTTATACTCTTTGTTTTCTTCTTTGTACAGGTAACTTCACCATGACATCTTCATGTGAGCATTTCTGAGTTGTCACATTGGCAGATATGTGATGCTGTTCGGACATGCAAAGTGGACAGGGATTGCTCCAGGTAGATCACATAGTTTGGGTGTAGGAGACCTGTGTCAATACAGCTTACACAGTGTTTGGATGAGGATCAGAAGTGCCCATTGGTTTTGTTTTGTGTTCTGTGGTGGGCCTGATGTATCATGTGAGTCATCATGTGGTCATAAAATATGTAGTCCTAGGCCATGAACCAGTCAGTTTCCATTCACATTGGCTTAACGCTCTTTTCGTATGACCTGTATATACCTGCAGATATGTTTTATCATTGTAGGTCACAGTGCCTGTGCCAAAACACTGACATGTTTGTGTCAAACCACTAGATGCATGCACTTTGGATTATAATGGCCCTATAATCAGGAACTGTTGAACTGCCATTGATCTGAATTTTGGATTATGTGATGTTGGGTTACTTTGGTGTGGTTTGTGATAAGGCTCAGGTTGGTTGGATCAACCACTTCAATGTTTGCTTATTCTACAGGACAGTGTCTGGCAAATCCCTTCCTTCCATGGTCTGGAGGTCTGTACTTGTAAATATGTTCATTTACTCAGTATGAGTCAATCATTTACGATTTCCAGTAGTTCAGACACATTGACGGCCTATGTGCTGATCACTGTAATAAAATGTTTAGTTTGACCGGACACCGAGTCATTGATGGGTGATTTTGTTGTGAATCTACGACTAACAGAATGTATATGTGACATGAATCAACCAAAACAAAAATGTGAAGGGATCATTCATGGTGAATGAAATCATTTGAGTATATGCCACACCATTGGAAGTCCAAAGTCCAGAGTACTCCTCCCTTTGGAAATGGAAGGTGGCTCAGGATCAGTCCACAGAGTGAATGTGTAACACACAAAGGAGGACCTAAAGGAAGAGGGTAATTGCTGGCAGTGCTGGGTGTCTTGCCAGCTGCACCTCCTGAATTCTTTGCTGGACGTCGTTAGATCACCCCGCTTGGCAGGTAAGAGGTTGACGGGGGTGGGGTGAGGATCAGCTGCTACAGAGGCAGGGGTGTCTGTGGCTGGTTGTTCCGCTGGCAGGGCCTCCCTTCCTGTGGCTGCTGCTGATGTTGATGGGCCTGCTGTTGATGAGCCAAAGGAAGGGGAAGATTGGTTATGAAACGCCCTGCTCAGGGTTGTGGGTATGTCCCTTAGTACCCCTGTTAGGGAGGCCATCTGTTACACATGTCCCTATGCATGTCCCTTTGTAGCTGCTTGATTTCCCGAAGTTCGGTCAACACCTGGCAAATCACACCTTGGGACTCCTTATAGGCCCCCAAAACGTGGCTGATCATGTCCTGGCCGAGAGCAGCCCCAGTGGCCTCACGTCATTGGCCCATATCATCACTTTCACACAACCTATCCACACGGGCCTGTGCCCTTTCCACAGGGTGCCCTCTCCAACTTGGTCCTGGACCTTTAATGTCCAAAGTGTTGAGCTGCAACTCAGGATCCAGGACTGGGGGCACAAGATGTTGGATACTTTGCTAGGTACACAGGCTGGGGGACAAATGGTTTCCTGTGATGTTGAAGGAACAGGGCTGGTAGGTGACGTTGTAGGCACAGTGAGACTCACTGTTGCTGTCTGGCCAGGTTGCCCAGGTGGGCCAGAACCGCCCTCCATATCCACAAGTCCAGGAGTGTTGTTGTCACTGAGTGCTTCATCCAGGGGGGTAGTGGTAGTGTGTTCTGTGGCCTACTTGTGTCCAGCAGCAGATCGACCTGTTGATAAAAAGCTAACATTGTTACTGGTTGAATCGTGTCATCTACTTCCAAAGGTTTGTGTATTAGTAAGCAATGGTAATCCAGTTGTTCCAAGTAACCATGGTGTTTGGTGATTTGACATGACATGTGTAAAGCATGCCATACCGATTTGACTCAAGCAGCTGATGATATGTGCAGATCAGTTGCACTTTGAAAGATGGCCTGAAAATGACATCTTACCACCAGTGCAGCCGACACAGTAGAGAGGCAGCATATGCCTTTGACCATTTGGAGGTCTAGTTGAGTGGGATCTAGGTGAACCTAGGACTTTGTTGTGTATGTGACTGGAGTCATCATGTGCACAGTGCTGTGTCAATGTGTGTGCTGCCAATACCAATCTGGTGATGCATCTTGAGGCCTTAGGAATACATGTTGTACACACCGGGTAAGGTGCCATTCCTGTCCTCAATAGTTTCATCTTGGGTTAACAACTCAAGATGGAGCTTGGTAGAAAGACACGTCTAAGTTGAGCATGATCTGCATCTTGGTAACTCGTTGGTGAGTAAACTTCAATTGAGAGTTCACTAACAGATATTTGGACAAGTAACCACTGGGCTGGGGTTTGGAGTTACTAAAACAGGACCTATTTTGCTTTCCAGTCAGATCACTCCCTCTACTGCACACACTATGTAAATGGAATCCTCCCAGGTGAGTGCACTTCAATTGACAGTTAAGACAAAGGGGTATTTGGACAAGTAACTACTGGGCTGGTGTTTGGAGTTACTAAATCAGAGCCTATAGTGCGTTGCAGTCAGACCACTCCCTCTACTACACACACTATACACATGGTATCTATCCTCTTAGGTGAGTACACTTCAATTGAGAGTTCACAAACTGTGCTGGTGTTTGTAGTTACTGAAACATGGCCTACTGTGCTTTGCAAGCAAATCACTCCCTCTACCACACACACTATACACATGGTATCCTGGCAGGTGAGTACACTTCAGTTGACAGATAAGACACAGGGGCATTATTCTGAAGTAGGGCCTATTGTGCTTTGCAATCAGAGCACACTTTCTACTACACACATTATACAAATAGTATCCTCCCAGGTGAGTGCACTTCAATTGAGAGTTCACAAACCGGGGTATTTGGACAAGCAACCAATGGACTGGTGTTTGGAGTTACTGAAACAGGTCCTATTGTGCTTTGCAGTCAGGCCACGCCCTCTACTACACACTCTATACAAATAGTATACTCCCAGGTGAGTACACTTCAATTTGCATTTAAGACACAGTGGTATTTCAACAAGTGAACACTGGCCTGGTGTTTGGAGCTAGAGAAATAAGGCCTCCTGGGGGGGTTGCAGTCAGGTCATTCTCTCTGTCCCCCAAAACTTGACAAATGTTTGGTATTACATATCTGGGGGCCCTAATAGTGCAGAATGGATACAAAATATCCAATATTGGTGTCGGGATATCGATGACTGTATTATGATCTGGAATGGCTCTGTTGCTAATCTTGAGAACTTCATGTATTATCTTAAAACCAATACTTATAACATGTCATTTGTATATGAATACAGCAAAGAGCGAATAGTTTTTCTTTATTTAGAACTGTACATCAAAGAGGGCAAGATACATAGCAGTACGCATATGTAGGAAAGTACCATCTTGCCTGGCATGTTACCCCCATATTTCACTGTATATATGTTGTTTTAGTTGTATGTGTCACTGGGACCCTGCCAGTCAGGGCCCCAGTGCTCATAAGTGTGCCCTGTTTGTGTTACCTGTGTTATGACTAACTGTCTCACTGAGGCTCTGCTATCCAGAACCTCAGTGGTTATGCTCTCTCATTTCTTTCCAAATTGTCACTAACAGGCTAGTGACCAATTTCACCAATTTACATTGGCATACTGGAACACCCTTATAATTCCCTAGTATATGGTACTGAGGTACCCAGGGTATTGGGGTTCCAGGAGATCCCTATGGGCTGCAGCATTTCTTTTGCCACCCATAGGGAGCTCTGACAATTCTTACACAAGCCTGCCATTGCAGCCTGAGTGAAATAACGTCCACGTTATTTCACAGCCATTTACCACTGCACTTAAGTAACTTATAAGTCACCTATATGTCTAACCTTTACCTGGTAAAGGTTGGGTGCTAAGTTACTTAGTGTGTGGGCAACCTGGCACTAGCCAAGGTGCCCCCACATTGTTCAGGGCAAATTCCCCGGACTTTGTGAGTGCAGGGACACCATTACACGTGTGCACTATACATATGTCACGACATATGTATAGCGTCACAATGGTAACTCCGAACATGGCCATGTAACATGTCTAAGATCATGGAATTGTCACCCCAATGCCATTCTGGCATTGGGGAGACAATTCCATGATCCCCCGAGCCTCTAGCTCAGACCCGGGTACTGCCAAACTCCCTTTTCCGGGGTTTCACTGCAGCTGCTGCTGCTGCCAACCCCTCAGACAGGTTTCTGCCCTCCTGGGGTCCAGCCAGGCTTGGCCCAGGAAGGCAGAACAAAGGACTTCCTCAGAGAGAGGGTGTTACACCCTTTCCCTTTGGAAAAAGGTGTTAGGGCTGGGGAGGAGTAGCCTCCCCCAGCCTCTGGAAATGCTTTGATGGGCACAGATGGTGCCCATTTCTGCATAAGCCAGTCTACACCGGTTCAGGGATCCCCCAGCCCTGCTCTGGCGCGAAACTGGACAAAGGAAAGGGGAGTGACCACTCCCCTGACCTGCACCTCCCCTGGGAGGTGCCCAGAGCTCCTCCAGTGTGCTCCAGACCTCTGCCATCTTGGAAACAGAGGTGCTTCTGGCACACTGGACTGCTCTGAGTGGCCAGTGCCAGCAGGTGATGTCAGAGACTCCTTCTGATAGGCTCCTTCAGGTGTTGCTAGCCTATCCTCTCTCCTAGGTAGCCAAACCTCCTTTTCTGGCTATTTAGGGTCTCTGCTTTGGGGAATTCTTTAGATAACGAATGCAAGAGCTCATCAGAGTTCCTCTGCATCTCTCTCTTCACCTTCTGCCAAGGAATCGACCGCTGACTGCTCTGGAAGCCTGCAAAACTGCAACAAAGTAGCAAAGACGACTACTGCGACCTTGTAACGCTGATCCGGCCACCTTCTCGACTGTTTTCCTGGTGGTGCATGCTGTGGGGGTAGTCTGCCTCCTCTCTGCACTCGAAGCTCTGAAGAAATCTCCCGTGGGTCGACGGAATCTTCCCCCTGCAACCGCAGGCACCAAAAGACTACATCACCGGTCCTCTGGGTCTCCTCTCAGCACGACGAGCGAGGTCCCTGGAACTCAGCAACTCTATCCAAGTGACTCCCACAGTCCAGTGACTCTTCAGCCCAAGTTTGGTGGAGGTAAGTCCTTGCCTCCCCACGCTAGACTGCATTGCTGGGTACTGCGTGATTTGCAGCTGCTCCGGCTCCTGTGCACTCTTCCAGGATTTCCTTTGTGCACAGCCAAGCCTGGGTCCCCGACACTCTAACCTGCAGTGCACGACCTCCTGAGTTGTCCTCCGGCGTCGTGGGACCTTCCTTTGTGACTTCGGGTGAGCTCCGGTTCAATCCACTTCGTAGTGCCTGTTCCGGCACTTCTGCGGGTGCTGCTTGCTTCTGGGTGGGCTCTTTGTCTTGCTGGGCGCCCCCTCTGTCTCCTCACGCGGTTGGCGACATCCTGGTCCCTCCTGGGCCACAGCAGCATCCAAAAACCCTAACCGCGACCCTTGCAGCTAGCAAGGCTTGTTTGCGGTCTTTCTGCACGGAAACACCTCTGCAAGCTTCTTCACGACGTGGGACATCCATCCTCCAAAGGGGAAGTTCCTAGTCCTCTTCGTTCTTGCAGAATCCACAGCTTCTACCATCCGGTGGCAGCTTCTTTGCACCCACAGCTGGCATTTCTTGGGCATCTCCCCACTCACGACTTGAGTGTGACTCTTGGTCTTGGTCCCCTTGTTCCACAGGTTCTCTCGTCTGGAAATCCATTGTTGTTGCATTGCTGGTGTTGGTCTTCCTTGAAGAATTCCCCTATCACGACTTCTGTGCTCTCTGGGGAACTTAGGTGCACTTTGTACCCACTTTTCAGGATCTTGGGGTGGGCTATTTTTCTAACCCTCACTGTTTTCTTACAGTCCCAGCGACCCTCTACAAGGTCACATAGGTTTGGGGTCCATTCGTGGTTCGCATTCCACTTCTAGAGTATATGGTTTGTTTTGCCCCTATCCCTATGTGCCCTCATTGCAATCTATTGTGACTGTACATTGCTTGCTTTGCTTTCTATTGCTATTACTGCATATTTTTGGTATTGTGTACATATATCTTGTGTATATTTGCTATCCTCATACTGAGGGTACTCACTGAGATACTTTGGCATATTGTCATAAAAATAAAGTACCTTTATTTTTAGTATATCTGTGTATTGTGTTTTCTTATGATATTGTGCATATGACACCAGTGGTATAGTAGGAGCTTCACACTTCTTCTAGTTCAGCCTAAGCTGCTCTGCTAAGCTACCTTTTCTATCAGCCTAAACTGCTAGACACCCCTCTACACTAATAAGGGATAACTGGTGCAAGGTGTAAGTACCCCTTGGTACTCACTACAAGCCAGGCCAGCCTCCTACATTGGTTGTGCAGCGGTGGGATAAGTACTTGCAACTACTTACCACTTTGTCATTTTGTACTTTTCATAAGAGAAAAATATACAAAACAAGTTCAGTGTATGTACACCTAACCAAAAAGTTTTGCTTTTCTCCTCTTACTCCTTTGCTAAGTGCTGAAAAGTACCTCTAAAACTTTCAAAAAGTTCTTAAAAGCTGAAAAAGTTTTTTTTCCTGTTCTTTAAAACGTTCTGAAACTTTTTTCTTTCTTTTTCTATCCCTTAAACCTTTTCTATCATGTCTGTTACAGGTCAAACTGTGGATCTGACCAGAGTTGCATATGATCACCTTAGCTGGAAAGGAGCAAGGAGTCTCTGCATTGAAAGAGGTTTAGGGGTAGGGAAGAATCCCTCAAGAGAGTTGTTAGTTAATATGCTCATTGAACAGGATAAGACCTTAGTTGGCACCTCTGGTGAGAGATTAGCTGATGGTTCACACTCTGATTCTGGGGTAGCCCCAGTTAAAGGGTTAGAAGGGAACCTTCCCAACCTGCCCCTTAGCAGGCCATCTAGCATGGCTGGTACTAATGTGAGTTCTCATCATAGTATAGAGGTTAGCCCTTTAGGCCAGGTTGTTAGAGTAGCATCTGTTAGGGACAAGTCTCCCTCTGTTCATTCACACCATTCTTCTGTGTCAAAGCATGCCCAACCCACTCTCCCTGAAGACAGAATGTTAGAAAGGGAACTCAATAGATTGAGAGTGGAAGAATCCAGGCTGAAGCTCAAGAAGCAACAGCTGGATTTAGATAGACAAGCATTTGACTTAGAAAAAGAAAGACAGAGGTTGGGGTTTGGACCCCATGGTGGCAGCAGCAGTATTACAGATAGTAATCCTGTAAAAGAGCATGATTCTAGGAATCTGCACAAGATAGTTCCCCCTTACAAGGAGGGGGATGACATTAACAAGTGGTTTGCTGCACTTGAGAGGGCCTGTAATGTACAGGGGGTCCCTCAAAGGCAGTGGGCTGCTATCCTATGGCTATCTTTCAGTGGATAGGGTAGGGATAAGCTCCTTACTGTTAAGGAAAGTGATGCCAATGATTTTACAGTTCTTAAGAATGCACTCCTAGATGGTTATGGCTTAACCACTGAACAGTACAGGATCAAGTTCAGAGAAACCAAAAAGGAGTCTTCACAAGACTGGGTAGACTTTGTTGACCATTCAGTGAAGGCCTTGGAGGGGTGGTTACATGGCAGTAAAGTTTCTGACTATGAAAGCCTGTATAACTTAATCCTGAGAGAGCATATTCTTAATAATTGTGTGTCTGATTTGTTGCACCAGTACCTAGTAGACTCTGATCTGACCTCTCCCCAAGAATTGGGAAAGAAGGCAGACAAATGGGTCAGAACAAGGGTGAACAGAAAAGTTCATACAGGGGGTGACAAGGATGGCAAGAAGAAGGATGGTAAGTCTTCTGACAACGGTGGGGACAAATCTAAAAATTAGTCTTCATCAGGCCCACAAAAACACTCTGGTGGTGGTGGTGGGCCCAAATCCTCTTCAAATCAAAATCAAGTAAAGAAACCATGGTGCTATTTATGTAAAATAAAAGGCCATTGGACAACTGATCCCAGTTGTCCAAAGAAAAGCACCAAGCCTCCTACCACTACAACCCCTACTGCTACACCTAGTGCCCCTAGTAATAGCAGTGGTGGTGGGAGCAAACCTACTAATAGCCAATCCAAGGGAGTAGCTTGGCTCACTTTTGGTAACTTAGTTGGGGTTGGTATTGTTAGGGAGACCACAGAGGCTGTGTTAGTCTCTGAGGGGGCCATTGATTTGGCCACCTTGGTTGCTTGTCCCCTTAATACGGATAAGTACAAGCAACTTCCCCTAATAAATGGTGTTGAGGTTCAGGCCTACAGGGACACAGGTACCAGTGTTACCATGGTAATAGAGAAACTGGTCCACCCTGAACAACACCTACTTGGTCACCAGTACCAAGTGACTGATGCTCATAACAACACTCTTAGCCACCCCATGGCTGTTGTGAATCTCAACTGGGGGGGGGGGTTACTGGTCCAAAGAAAGTTGTGGTTGCCTCAGATTTACCTGTAGACTGTCTACTAGGGAACGATTTAGAGACATCAGCTTGGGCAGAAGTGGAGTTGGAGGCTCATGCAGCAATGCTGGGCATTCCTGGGCATATTTTTGCTTTGACAAGGGCTCACGCCAAAAAGCAAAAAGGACAGGGTGACTTGGATCCTGGAACAATGGACCAAGTGCTCCCTAAAGCTAGGGTTAGTAAAGGTAAAACACTACCTACTATCCCTCCCTCTACAGTGTATTCAACTTCTGAGGAAGAAGAATTTCCACCCTGTGCAGAACCTTCACCAGAGGAGCTGGAAGCAGACACTGCTGAGCTTTTGGGTGGAGGGGGGCCTGCTAGGGATGAGCTGAGTGTGGCACAGCATACCTGTCCCACACTAGAGGGTCTAAGACAGCAAGCTGTCAAACAGCAAAATGGGGATGTCAGTGACTCTCACAGAGTTTACTGGGAGGACAACCTCTTGTATACTGAAGCAAGGGATCCAAAACCTGGAGCAGCCAGGAGATTGGTGATTCCTCAGCAATACAGAGAGTTCCTCCTAACTCTAGCCCACAACATTCTCTTGGCTGGACCTTTGGGGCAAATGAAAACTTGGGACAGGCTTGTCCCCTTGTTTCATTGGCCTAGAATGTCAGAGGACACAAAGGAATTTTGTAAGTCCTGTGAAACCTGTCAAGCCAGTGGCAAAACAGGTGGCACTCCAAAGGCTCCCCTTATTCCCCTACCTGTGGTTGGGGTCCCCTTTGAAAGGGTAGGGGTTGACATAGTTGGCCCCCTTGACCCTCCTACTGCTTCAGGCAATAGGTTTATTTTGGTGGTAGTGGACCATGCCACCAGATATCCTGAATAAATTCCTCTAAGGACCACTACAGCTCCTGCAGTGACAAAGGCCCTCCTGGGAATCTTTTCCAGGGTGGGCTTCCCAAAAGAGGTGGTATCAGACAGGGGAAGCAATTTCATGTCTGCTTACTTAAAGGCCATGTGGAAGGAATGTGGTGTGACATACAAGTTCACCACACCCTATCATCCACAAACAAATGGACTGGTTGAGAGGTTTAATAAAACTCTCAAAGGAATGATAATGGGACTCCCTGAAAAACTCCGGAGGAGATGGGATGTCCTGTTACCTTGCCTCCTTTTTGCTTACAAGGAGGTACCCCAAAAAGGAGTGGGCTTCAGCCCCTTTGAACTCCTATTTGGACACCCTGTAAGAGGTCCTCTAACACTTGTGAAGGAGGGTTGGGAACAACCTTTAAAAGCTCCTAAGTAAGACATAGTGGACTATGTACTTGGCCTAAGATCTAGGATGGCTGAGTACATGAAAAAGGCCAGTAAAAACCTTCAGGCCAGCCAAGAGCTCCAAAAGCAATGGCATGACCAGAAGGCTGTTCTGATTCAGTACCAACCAGGGCAGAAAGTGTGGGTCTTGGAGCCGGTGGCCCCAAGAGCACTCCAAGACAAATGGAGTGGACCCCACATTATTGTTGATATAAAGGGAGAAGTCACCTACTTGGTTGACTTAGGCACTGCCAGGAGTCCCCTCAGGGTGCTCCATGTCAATCGCCTAAAACCCTACTATGACAGGGCTGACCTCACCCTGCTCATGGCAACAGATGAAGGACAGGAAGAAGAGAGTGACCCTCTCCCTGATCTCTTCTCTTCCACAGAACAAGATGCTCTAGTGGAAGGTGTAGTTCTGACAGATTGTCTTACTGCTGAGCAGAAAGACCACTGCATAAATCTTCTGGGTCAGTTTTCTGAACTCTTTTCTACTGTGCCAGGCACCACTTCTTGGTGTGAGCACACTATAGATACTGGAGACAGCTTGCCTGTCAAAAGTAAGATCTATAGGCAGCCTGACCATGTCAGGGACTGCATAAAACAAGAGGTTCAGAAAATGCTTGAACTGGGAGTGGTTGAGCACTCTGAAAGTCCATGGGCCTCTCCTGTGGTACTTGTACCAAAACCTCATTCCAAAGATGGAAAGAAGGAAACTAGATTTTGTGTTGACTACAGAGGTCTCAACCAGGTAACTAAAACTGATGCTCACCCTATACCCAGGGCAGATGAGCTAATAGATACACTGGCATCTGCCAAGTATCTAAGCACCTTTGATTTGACTGCAGGGTATTGGCAGATCAAGATATCAGAAGATTCAAAAGCACAAACTGCATTTTCCACTATTGGAGGGCACTACCAATTCACAGTAATGCCTTTTGGGTTGAAAAATGCACCTGACACTTTTCAAAGGTTGGTGAATACAGTCCTGCAAGGGTTGGAGGCTTTTAGTGCAGCATATCTAGATGATATAGCTGTCTTTAGCTCCACCTGGGATGATCACCTGGTCCACCTGTGGAAAGTTTTGGAGGCCCTGTAAAAGGCAGGCCTCACTATCAAGGCTTCAAAGTGCCAGATAAGGCAGGGGAAAGTGGTTTATCTGGGACACCTTGTAGGTGGAGAACAGATTGCACCACTTCAGGGGAAAATCCAAACTATTATAGATTGGGTTCCCCCTACAACTCAGACTCAGGTGAGAGCCTTTTTAGGCCTCACTGGTTACTACAGGAGGTTCATGAAGAACTATGGCTCCATTGCAGCCCCTCTTAATGACCTCACATCTAAGAAAATGCCTAAAAAGGTATTATGGACAGCTAGCTGTCAGAATGCTTTTGAGGAGCTGAAGCAGGCCATGTGCTCTGCACCTGTCCTGAAAAGCCCCTGTTACTCCAACAAATTCATTGTCCAAACTGATGCATCTGAATTAGGGGTAGGGGCAGTCTTATCACAACTTAATTCTGAGGGCCAGGATCAACCTGTTGCTTTTATCAGAAGGAGGTTGACCACTAGAGAAAAGCGTTGGCCTGCCATAGAGAGGGAGGCCTTTGCTGTGGTCTTGGCACTGAAGAAGTTGAGGCCATATCTGTTTGGTACTCACTTCATTGTTCAGACAGACCACAAACCTCTACTTTGGCTAAAACAAATGAAAGGTGAAAACCCTAAATTGTTGAGGTGGTCCATATCCTTACAGGGAATGGACTATACAGTGGAACATAGACCTGGGAGTACCCATTCCAATGCAGATGGACTCTCCAGATATTTCCACTTAGACAATGAAGACTCATCAGGTCATGGCTAGTCTTATTGTCCTTCGTTTGGGGGGGGGGTTGTGTAGGAAAGTACCATCTTGCCTGGCATGTTACCCCCATATTTCACTGTATATATGTTGTTTTAGTTGTTTGGGTCACTGGGACCCTGTCAGCCAGGGCCCCAGTGCTCATAAGTGTGCCCTGTATGTGTTACCTGTGTTATGACTAACTGTCTCACTGAGGCTCTGCTATCCAGAACCTCAGTGGTTATGCTCTCTCATTTCTTTCCAAATTGTCACTAACAGGCTAGTGACCAATTTCACCAATTTACATTGGCATACTGGAACACCCTTATAATTCCTTAGTATATGGTACTGAGGTACCCAGGGTATTGGGGTTCCAGGAGATCCCTATGGGCTGCAGCATTTCTTTTGCCACCCATAAGGAGCTCTGACAATTCTTATACAGGCCTGCCATTGCAGCCTGAGTGAAATAACGTCTACGTTATTTCACAGCCATTTACCACTGCACTTAAGTAACTTATAAGTCACCTATATGTCTAACCTTTACCTGGTAAAGGTTGGGTGCTACGTTACTTCTTGTGTGGGCACCCTGGCACTAGCCAAGGTGCCCCCACATTGTTCAGGGCAAATTCCCCGGACTTTGTGAGTGCGGGGACAGCATTACACACGTGCACTATACATATGTCACGACATATGTATAGCGTCACAATGGTAACTCCAAACATGGCCATGTAACATGTCTAAGATCATGGAATTGTCACCCCAATGCCATTCTGGCATTGGGGAGACAATTCCATGATCCCCGAGTCTCTAGCTCAGACCCGGGTACTGCCAAACTACCTTTCCCGGGGTTTCACTGCAGCTGCTGCCAACCCCTCATACAGGTTTCTGCCCTCCTGGGGTCCAGCCAGGCTTGGTCCAGGAAGGCAGAACAAAGGACTTCCTCAGAGACAGGGTGTTACACCCTCTCCCTTTGGAAAAAGGTGTTAGGGCTGGGGAGGAGTAGCCTCCCCCAGCCTCTGGAAATGCTTTCATGGGCACAGATGGTGCCCCTTTCTGCATAATCCAGTCTACACCAGTTCAGGGATCCCCCAGCCCTGCTCTGGCGCGAAACTGGACAAAGGAAAGGAGAGTGACCACTCCCCTGACCTGCACCTCCCCTGGGAGGTGCCCAGAGCTCCTCCAGTGTGCTCCAGACCTCTGCCATCTTGGAAACAGAGGTGGGTGCTGCTGGCACACTGGACTGCTCTGAGTGGCCAGTGCCAGCTGGTGACGTCCGAGACTCCTTCTGATAGGCTCCTGCAGGTGTTGCTAACCTATCCTCTCTCCTAGGTAGCCAAACCTCCTTTTCTGGCTATTTAGGGTCTCTGCTTTGGGGAATTCTTTAGATAACGAATGCAAGAGCTCATCAGAGTTCCTCTGCATCTCTCTCTTCACCTTCTGCCAAGGAATCGACCGCTGACTGCTCTGGAAGCCTGCAAAACTGCAACAAAGTAGCAAAGACGACTACTGCGACCTTGTAACGCTGATCCGGCCGCCTTCTCGACTGTTTTCCTGGTGGTGCATGCTGTGGGGGTAGTCTGCCTCATCTCTGCACTAGAAGCTCCGAAGAAATCTCCCGTGGGTCGATGGAATCTTCCCCCTGCAACCGCAGGCACCAAAAGACTGCATCACCGGTCCTATGGGTCTCCTCTCAGCACGACGAGCGAGGTCCCTGGAACTCAGCAACTCTGTCCAAGTGACTCCCACAGTCCAGTGACTCTTCAGTTCAAGTTTGGTGGAGGTAAGTCCTTTCCTCCCCACGCTAGACTGCATTGCTGGTACTGCGTGATTTGCAGCTTCTCCGGCTCCTGTGCACTCTTCCAGGATTTCCTTTGTGCACAGCCAAGCCTGGGTCCCCGACACTCTAACCTGCAGTGCACGACCTCCTGAGTTGTCCTCCGGCGTCGTGGGACCTTCCTTTGTGACTTCGGGTGAGCTCCGGTTCACTCCACTTCATAGTGCCTGTTCCGGCACTTCTGCGGATGATGCTTGCTTCGGGGTGGGCTCTTTGTCTTGCTGGGCGCCCCCTCTGTCTCCTCACGCAGTTGGCGACATCCTGGTCCCTCCTGGGCCACTATAATTGAAACGAGTACACTGTTCCAGAGAAATCTGTCAGTGAGGACGAAAAAACGGAAGTGAAGGTAATATTGTAGGAGTGCCCTCCAACATCACAGTTGGATGCTAAGCATCATCATCGGGCTAACTCCTCGTCAGACCGGCACTGCAACATCTGACGGGCCACCACACAGATGGTGGTGGCACTAGACCGAAAGTTGTAATGCAGATCCAATGGAGTCTGCAGTACGTGCTGACACGGAAGGAAAGGAGAGTGAAATGTATTTAAAATTGGCTCTAAACACCTAGTGCATCAGTTTAATTGCTCAAAGTAAGGGTCAGGCCAAGATTAAAAATAAATGCAGGAGTACTTAAGGGGAATTATGTCCCCTGTATTCCTAAAAAACGGAAAGGAGAAAATGTGTTCTATCCTAACACTCAAAGGTCGACATGTTTCGCGCCGATGCGGTCAGAAATTGATCCAATGGCGCTTCATCAGGACCGTAAATTGTAACTTCTCCATAAAAAAAAAAAAACAACAAAACGGTAAGTGCTGGAAGGTCACTTACAGTCCGTGGACCAATCGTCACAGTCAGTGGAGTTGTAGGTCGCCCATCCCTTGTGGAGACAGGGAATCATAGGGACGCGTAAACATCAGACCAAAGGAGAGTTCATTGTATTCTCCTGGGGGTCCGCTATCCACCTACTCGAGGGCGCGTCCCTGACACCCTCCTGAGCCACAGCAGCATCCAAAAACCCTAACCGCGACCCTTGCAGCTAGCAGGGCTTGTTTTCGGTCTTTCTGCATGGAAACACCTCTGCAAGCTTCTTCACGACGTGGGACATCCATCCTCCAAAGGGGAAGTTCCTAGTCCTCTTCGTTCTTGCAGAATCCACAGCTTCTACCATCCGGTGGCAGCTTCTTTGCACCCACAGCTGGCATTTCTTAGGCATCTGCCCACTCACGACTTAAGTGTGACTCTTGGACTTGGTCCCCTTGTTCCACAGGTTCTCTCGTCTGGAAATCCATTGTTGTTGCATTGCTGGTGTTGGTCTTCCTTGCAGAATTCCCCTATCACGACTTCTGTGCTCTCTGGGGAACTTAGGTGCACTTTGCACCCACTTTTCAGGGTCTTGGGGTGGGCTATTTTTCTAACCCTCACTGTTTTCTTACAGTCCCAGCGACCCTCTACAAGGTCATATAGGTTTGGGGTCCATTTGTGGTTCGCATTCCACTTCTAGAGTATATGGTTTGTGTTGCCCCTATCCCTATGTGCCCTCATTGCAGTCTATTGTGACTGTACATTGCTTGCATTGCTTTCTATTGCTATTACTGCATATTTTTGGTATTGTGTACATATATCTTGTGTATATTTGCTATCCTCATACTGAGGGTACTCACTGAGATACTTTTGGCATATTGTCATAAAAATAAAGTACCTTTATTTTTAGTATATCTGTGTATTGTGTTTTCTTATGATATTGTGCATATGACACCAGTGGTATAGTAGCAGCTTCACACGTCTCCTAGTTCAGCCTAAGCTGCTCTGCTAAGCTACCTTTCCTATCAGCCTAAGCTGCTAGACATCCCTCTACACTAATAAGGGATACCTGGACCTGGTGCAAGGTGTAAGTACCCCTTGGTACTCACTACAAGCCAGGCCAGCCTCCTACAGCATAGGAAGAAAACATCTTATAATGTCCTACTACACGCATCAAGTGCACATCCGAAGTTCCAAATTAACTCTATTCCATATTGAGAAATGATAAGAGCCAGACGGAATTGTAGTGAGGAAGATACATTTAGATACACTGTCCTTGATATTGAACACAGGTCTCTGAATAGGGGCTATGATAAATAAGTGGTTAGCAGTTCTAGAAAGAAAGCCATTGAGAGAGATCGAACTTCACCTTTGAGAGAAAACACAGAGAATGCCAAGAAGGGTAGATTAATTACAAACTATAATTTGATGTATATCAGAGTATACTATACTTTACATAAACACTGGCACCTGTTGATTAAAGACAACGATTTGCAGCCATTTGTGACACAACACCTTGGTATCACATACTGTAGGGGTAGGTCGTTACGTAACATTTTAAGCCCTAGTTATCCAGTGCATCACATAGAAGGGTCATGGTTAGCAAAACTTGTTGGTTTTCACAAATGTGGACATTGTACAATGTGTATATGGAAAGTTTCTAATGTCACTGCATTTTCTTTTCATGGGACCAAGGAATATGCAATACGTACACATAAAGATTTTGGCATCAAATATGTGGTCTATGTGATTATATGCTGATATGACAGGATGTACATTGGCAGCACGATCAGACCCCTTAGTGATCATATCTCAGAACATTTTAGAGCATTGAAACAATTAGATAAGAGATACTCCATAGCACAACTAGCATCGGAATATACTTTGCAGGGGATACATTTGAACTTTAAATTCCCTGACATTGATGTTATATATGCAGACGTGATGGGGGTAACCAGGAATTATGCCTCAGACAATGTGTAGCACAGTGAATCATGCACACACACTCACTTGAACTGGGACTCAATTTTGACCATGAATTACAATATTTCTTGGGTACATACTATGTAAGAAATGTACACCAATTGTTTGAAATGTATATTATGCTTACTATGTTATATATACTTCTTCGGGGTGTCCTCCCACCTTCTCTACTTCTCAATTAGGCTTCACACAAATATGAGTCACTGTGCTTTTATGGGGCCCTGGGAATATCACACTTGACTCTTAGCCCCTTACTACTCTATTTGGACTGTTTTGCACCCTATCTTATAGATTTACACTCTTACCTTTTCTATAAAGCATTTTGTAAGTAATAGTCAATTTGGCAATCCCCTATTTGGTATAGGTTAGTTTCTACATATGTTTAGCAACCAGATGAGAGTCCGATGGAGCAGCACGCGTAAAGCGGAGCTCCCGGCGGCCACCGATCTTCGCACAATAATCCTGACTCCCGGACCCCAAAAATGCACAGGATAGACCTGTGGTACATAAAAGTACCCCCGGTGTACTAAGAAATGGAACCCGAAAGAGACCTAGCTGTCCCCGGGCGACTCAACGGCTTCGGAGCCGATACACAACGGCAGGGTAAAACGGCGGCCCTGCAGAGTCGCAATACTAAAATCCGAGTGCTAGCGGAAAGCTGAGAGGCCACTCGGCCCGATACAACGAGAATAGATCGGAGTGTGAGGAGCCCGATCGGAGCCTATGCCGGCCTTGGAATAACGAACCAAGTGAGCGGTGGGGGGGGGCAGAGGGAAGCGCCTGCAAGGAGGGCCGGGCCCGAACGGCAACCCAAGAGAGGACCTGCAGAGGCACGGGAGAACTCGTGGGCCTCCGTTTCGATCCCTCCACCAGCGAGAGGAGAAGCAGATGAGACTGGCGGGTCCCGGTCGGGGGACAGAGCAATAGTCCGGAGGCCCTGAAAGTAGCGTGGGAACCCGGTGACACACCCGGGGGACCCGGGCCGCGCTCTCTGTGAGAATACGAACCAGAAAGGCTGGGGCCGCGAGGAGCCTAGTGAAGACCGGGAATGGGCAGCTGGAGGTCATGAACAGGGCCCTCTCCCCTGGCAGGGGACCCATTGCAGCAAGTGCAGCTGGGGGGAAAACGGAGCGAGCCACACGATGAAATGGGGCAAAACATGGTCGCGACCAGATATCCCACACACTAAATCAGGGCAAAATGAACTGCGGAAACGGCAATATGCAATGATAGAGCGAAAGAAAGCACAATGAGCCCCACACCACAAGAAGGAAAACAAGGGACATCGAGGAAACAACCAGCACAGAGAGGGAACTACACCCAGCCCAGCAAAAGCAATGCGCCAACTGAAAATGGGCAAGCCCAAGAAACGTGAAGGTCCAGGAGAGGATAGCAGCTCGCAAAAAGAAGGAGCACATGGAGAGGCCGAAAGGGGCACCACTCTAAACACCCTGCAACAGGCAATTCAGGCATCTAGAGAAGCCCTGGAACTCAAAATAGACACCATGTCTGCAGATCTGACGCTCCTAAGAGACGATCACAGGAAATTAACCGACAGAGTAGTGGCCAATGAAAAGTCACTAGAACAACTTACCCCTGAATGCAAGACACTCGCCAAAACCGTGACCTCTCTGACATCCAGGGTGAAAATACTTGAGTCACGCGCGGAAAATGCCGAAAACAGAGCTCGAAGAAGCAATCTTCACCTGGTGGGCATCCCCGAAAAATCGGAATGTGAAGCGCCCGACATAGAATCCTACCTAGAGCAGTCGATACGCAAAGAAATAGCACCAGAGGGCCTATCACAATACTTTGCAATAGAAAGAGCCCACAGGGTACCTGCGAGACCTCCCCCACCCGGCGCAAGGCCGCGTCTGACTGTAGCAAAACTTCTGCATTTCAAAGATAGAGACTTCATCCTGTCGCAGGCACGAAAAAAGGGTGAGATCAGTATAGAGGGACAACAAATAATGATCTTCCCAGACTTTACTAAAGACAACCAGAAGCAAAGAGCCACCTTTCTGGAGGTCAAACGACATCTTAGAGAACAAGGCATCCAGTATGCCATGCTATTCCCTGCCAAACTAAAGATTATCACGAATAATGACACACTCTTTTTCACGACGCCACAACAAGTGGTTAGACGAGCTAGGCCCGACAGAGAAACAATACAAGGAAGGAATGAACAGAAAAAGAGGAGGGCATTCTCGGTGGAGAGAGAAATGCATTGCGGACATGGCCCCGCCACTCAATCATAAAATCAGGGAAAAACAAGAAGCTGTGAAGGCCTTGGCGTCCCTCGGACTTGGAAGCGCTGCCTCCCCGCACGGGTCTGAATCAATGTCAGAACAGGACTCGGGACCTGATGAAATCTCTTGCTCATCACAGGACACAGCCGATGGCCTCCCACGATTCACTCCTGAGACATCAGATGAGATCATCTGAAACACCAATGAAGATCTACGCGTGCCCACGCGAAGAGCCGGAGAAACATGGACAGATGGCATACAGCGAAAGTAGAACAGCAGAAACAAGGACTGGCAGAGCCGGACAGACCAGGAGTTCAGTAGTGGACAACGATAAAACAGCGCAAGTTCCATAGCCATGGGACTATGCCACAGCCCACCCATCGCAACTATAACTGGGGCACTGGGGTACCAGGGAGAAAAACACATGTAATGAAGCACATATGCGTTGATACGGGGCCCATGGGCTAGGCACACGGTCCTTGCTTAGCCCCACATACACAATGGTTATCAAGTTGGGGAAAGTTTGGACGGGGAAAGTTACGACACCGGTCCGGGGGAAAGGGAGCTCGGTTTATAGAAAAGTTGTTAAGTTAGCAAGTAGAGGGCTTCAAATAAGGGAAATAGATTCATGTAGTAGAACTAACCGGCCAGGCTCTGGGGCATTGTCACGCACAAGAGGGGGGTATGGGCGCAACTACACCAAAGACTCACACACAAGGAAAGCACATGGATAGATCGCTAGATTACAAATTCCTCACATGGAATATTAGGGGATTGAGCAGTCCGGGTAAACGATACAGGGTATATAATCAGCTTAAAAGACTAGGGGTACAAATAGCAATCCTACAGGAGACCCACCTGATAGGGAAGGAGGTATCGGCACTAACAAAGAGATGGAGAGGTCAGATATATGCCACAGAATACTCGGCTTACGCAAGAGGGGTCCTAATATGGATACGCCCGGGGACCCCCTTCCAAAAAACGGAAACACTTATAGATAAGGATGGACGCTTTGTGCTGGTGAAGGGTCGACTGGGGGAAGGGACATCGCATTGGCAGGAATTTACGCCCCCAATCAGGACCAGAGCTCTTATCTACAAGCATTGAGCCCCGTACCTGGGGACCCCACCTAACTCAATCAACGGTAGTGGGAGGTGATTTCAATTGCGTATCAAACACAGCACTAGATAGACCCCACCCACCCCTGGAGTCCTCTCCTGTACACAGGACAGCCAAGAGCTTCACAGACTGGCAGAGGAACTGGGGACTGACCAACTCTTGGAGGCACCTCCACCACTATCCTAACTTCCCCAGATGTAAATTGCACGGTATGTAGTGCAGAATATTTATGCCGCACAGTATCAGAGCACTGCTTATCCCAGACTGGCGGAGAGACCGCCCTCCTATACCATACTGGCGATTGAACGTAGAATCCTTAGAAGATAGCACCTATCGACAAACTATCTGAGAAGCAATTAAAGAGTTTTTCACACACAATGTAGGCTCGACCCCTTCCCGAGCGCAGGAATGGGAGGCATTCAAGGTGACAATCAGGGGCCAATGCATAGCAGGAACGCAGGGGATTAGGAGATCAATAGAAGGGGAACTCAATAAATATGAGAAAACACTGAGAACATTGGAGCGCAATAGACCAGGTAATCCAGATCTGGCACCTGGCATATCCAAGACCAAGTACAAGATAGCAAGCCCCCTTGAAAAACTCAGGCGATTCGATTACAAGAAATATATAAGTAGACATCATATGGAGGGGGACAAGGCGGGGCATTATTGGCCTGGCTGGCTTCCCCACCGTGACAACAGTCACTGGTGATGGAAATAGAGGACGCAGAGGGTAGAAGTTTATTCGGTCAGGGGGAAATCAATGCCAGTTTCGTCAACTATTATGCAGCACTATACGCCCCCACACAGTACCCCTAGAACCAGATCGGCTGGGGTGTTTGGAGAACATCTGGTTTCAAACCTTGGGAGGAGAGGATCAGCAAACACTGGGGGAGGCGATAACCCCACGGGAGGTGTCTACAGCGATGGAGGCAATGGCCAGAGGGAAGGTGCCAGGAGCAGACGGGTTGCCAGCAGAATTCTTTAAGGGGTACGTGGACCTACTAGCACCACAGCTCAGTGATATGTATGGAGAGGCGTTTGAGAATGGTAATCTGCCTAGCTCCACAAATGAAGCCATTGTGGTCCCACTGTCAAAACAGGATCGCCAATCCACAGACGTGCGATCATACCGCCCACTATCCATGTTGAACATGGACTATAAAATATTGAGTTGTATCCTCGCCACCAGGTTGATGCCCCACATGGAAAAACTAATCCACCCCGACCAAGCAGGCTTCATTCCAAACCGTAACACAGCCATAAACATTAGAAGACTGATAGGAATAATGCACTCGGGCTCCCAAAATCTCTCCACTGCTGCAGTGTTAGTGGTGGACATCGAGAAAGCATTTGATAGCCTCAGATGGGACTATCTACAAACAATGATGAGCAAGACGGGTTTGGGTCCAGGGTTCCTTAAGTGGTCTAGGCTGTTATATACCTCCCCCACGGCAAGAGTCCGCACGGGGCGAACAATATCCAACTCATATAATATAGGGAGGGGCACCAGACAAGGATGCTCGTTATCATCATTACTGTTCGCCATCGCAGTAGAACCATTGGCGCTGATGGCCAGAACAGAAGAACACTATGAGGCAATAGTCATGGGGGAAAGAACGCACCAGATCGCATGTTACGCAGACAACATATTATTTTTGAAGGATCCAAACAGGGGTCTTCTCAAAGTCATGGCCCTGTTAGATTGGTTTGGGGGTATATCAGGTCTCCACATCAACTGGCAGAAATCCCTCTGCTTCCCACTGCAGAAGGGGGCCCTCCGGATCACAACCATCCAGAATCTGGGATGGTCCCCGACAGTGTTCCGATATCTGGTTGTTAAGATATACCATGAGCGGGGAGACCTGCTAGAGGGAAATGTGAACTATGCCATACGGAAATTAAAAGCAGCCACCCAATTCTGGAAGATACTGCCACTATCAGTAAACCGATGAGTGGCCCTGATTAAAAATGGTGGGTTTGCCAAGAATGCTATATAGCTTTTCGACCCTGCCGGTGTTGATACCCTGATCATCCTTCAGGGAAATTAACTCCATCCTCACCAGCTTCATCTGGGGGGCGGGGTGCCACAGACTAGCCTTGCACAAACTTAAACGACCCGCAGCAGAAGGTGGACTAGCAGCTCCAGACATGGCAAGCTGATATTGGGGAACACATAGACAACAAGTGATGGGGAAACATTACAGCCCAGGTTTACAGAGTATCTAGAAATACTTGGTTCAAATTGATAAACATATACATATACCATATACCATAGAGCATACCTTAGCCCTGCTAAAATAGCATCAATGTACAACAACACGAGCGGCGCATGTCCTAGAAGTGCAGAACCAGGGGCAGATTTATTACACATGCTATGGACTTGTAGAGAGTTGAAGCAATCCTGGGAAGGGGTAATATGCAACACCAAAATGATCACAGGCAGGACGCTGGCGATCACTCCAGCGGTAGCACTGTTATGAAGCTTTCCCAGACCCCACTCCAAAAAAATGACGAATACATTCATAGATTTAGCATTGATCCTAGCAAGAAAGGAAATTACAATGCATTGGAAAGACAAGAAAGGAAATTACAATGCATTGGAAAGACCCCAGGGGTCCAAGGGCTCTTACGTGGAGGGACACCGTAGCTAAATAGCCCGAAGCAGAGGGGGAGGCGCTATGCCTAGAACTGACAAAAGGAGCAGGGAGCGCAGAGGGGATGTAGCAATGGGACAGTCTACTGGACCGTCTGAAAAACCCAACTACTGACTCTCAGGAGCAAGACACACTGTCGGAGGAATCAGACTCGGCTGAGAGCAATAATACAAACTCGCAAAGAGATTAGCACCATACCAGACAATTAACAATTAACAGTTTAACCCAGAGTGGCAATGCCTAAGAAGACGGAGCATTGAGATCCGGACTGAAAAAAAATATAGGGGTGGGAGGGGATGAGGGAAAGGTAGTTACTTGAATGTATGTTGGGAAACAAAAGCAATAAAAACATATTTAAAAAAAAAAAAGAAATAATGTTTAGCAACCAGATGGTGAATTAATATCCATTAATCTGACGTATGTGGATGGATGACTGATGTAATTAGTGCCTGATGTCTTTGCATATTTGCGTCTGTTTCGCTAGACAGCGTTTGTGTGTATGCTGACTGAAGTAGATAACGCCGGGACTTGGCATAATTTAGGTGCTGATCATTTATGTGACATTTTGGTTTAGGATGTGGATATGCAACTGGACATGACTCACATGAAATAGGAGAGTGGTAGAAATTATGTTGATTTTGAAGACAGGATATACAAATATGGCCGCTGTCGTTATGGTCTAGGTATAAATATGATACAGTTTTAGTCTGCTCTCCATTTTTACGAATTACATTGATGTGCGTCTCAACTGGTGGTATTGACGCAACATGTAAAACTTGAGTTTTAAAAATGGCGTGGTTTACACATGCCACCTTATAACTTTAAGGAAGGAATACTCTCCTTGAACAGGTAAGTCTGAGGTATTTACGTATATAGTGTGATTTTGCATTGCTTTTGATGGACATTTTGGCAGGAAACTTTTGCGACGGGTGCCTTGTGTGCTAATGTTTCGATTTGTGAGTATGGCGCACAGTGGCTAATTGCCTTTTGATCTTTTCAACTTTAAATTGTATTGTATTGATACTTTGGGACATATGGTCCCACACTGGACTAACACGGAAAAGTAACTTTGGATCTGGAACAGTGGTATTTAGGTATGAAACTATTTTAGTGAATTTAGGTAATAGGGTACAGTTGGTGCTGTGGGCATGTTTAAAAGACATGTACTCTTCTTTTAGCGAATTACCTCTGCATCTACTGACTTTGGAGTGAGATGTGTGGCTTATAGAGTACTGTGTTAAACTCTTTGGTAAGAACTTGTGGTTTTGATTTGATTTATGGCACTTGGGGTGAGTCACACTGGTATGCATGGGGCATGAGGACTGTTTGCACTAAGGATCATGGATCTTTCCTTTGAATTGCGTTTCCTCTCCCCTTATCATATATGGCAAGGTGTAATTCTCACCTGCGTGATTCTTTGGATTTTAGACTTTCTATTTCACTACCTCCTTGTTCGTATCTGAATGGGAAAATGGGCACTTTTATTTGAGTTCGATCAAAATATATATAATAAATCCTGTTCCAATGAATTTTGTATTATGAAGTAATACAAAGTTGTCGGCTAACTGCCATTATGACGAAACACGTGTTGGCTAAGTGATCTTTGTGGAATTCAAGAGAGCTGCCTTTATGACTTCTATGAAGTTCAAGAGAATAATATGGATATGAGTTTGGATCTACTTTGAGGACGGCAAATAAACACGTGTATTTATGGATATATTGGACTTTTTCATGGATCTGTTTGCAACTACTTTTTTTCTGAGGTTGCTATCAATTTTACAGTGCAAAATAATAGCACGGGGCATCTGAGTTGATATTGTAGGTTTTTTTTCACCCTGATTGCGTAGTGTCAGGTGGCTGCCATATCCCTCCTTGCGATGGTATTAAAAGGGATACACTTTTAGATACACGTGGTTTGCGCTATCTGGCCAAGGGACCATTCGCCTGTTGTTTAAATCTCAGAGACTCTGGGTATTGAATGTTGGTGCGGTACATGAACAAGACAGTGGCAAAAGCTGAGCTGTGAGCATGCATGACATTTCATTTTTGTGCAGTTTTTGTGTTGTAACTCACCAGAGTCCACTCCCTCAGGTATTCTTGTCAAGCCGTCAGGATGGCCAAGACCACCTTCTCCCAGGGAAAGAGTCCTAATGGGGCACTGGGAGGGCCACTGCCAGTCTTCTTGGCCTCCAGCTGGTGCCTGGAGATCAGGGAATGGACCTTGCTCCTGAGGTCGTTCCAACTCTTCCTAATGTACTCCTTAGTGCGGGGGTGGTGCCTACAGCATTCAACCTATTGACTATCCTGTTCCACATTTCCATTTTCCTACTGAGAGGAGGTTGATGGATGTGGGCTCCAAACAATATTGGCTCTACTCTAATGATTTCATCCACCATGACTCTGAACTCATTCTCTTAAAATAGTGGGTTTTTGGCTGTGACATAACTGTAAGTTAGAGGGGATGGCAATGACTAACTAAACAAGACAAGTGATTATGGGGGGAAAAATAGACAATGTGTGTGAAAGGTGTAAAATGGGATGGCGAAAAAAGGGCTGCCTTATGGAAAAAAAATAGACAAAATGATGTGTGGTCTGTATTGCTGTGCTGCAGTGGAAGTGCAAAAGACTGTGGACTGTGAAGGGGTGTGTTTTATAGTGTCTATGCAGGTATATCCACTTGGCCAATGTGTGTCAGCTGTGTTGTTTGTGAATTAATCCAGTATGGGCTTGTGTGTTACTTTGCTGAATGTGGACCACAGTGGTTGACCGCCATTGGCTGAGCGCTGCAAGGAGTCTGCTACAGTGAGTGGATGTTTGTAATAGACTCTGTGGTTGGCCGCAGCGCAGAGAGCACTGGAGGTCAGATTGCCTAAATCGAAGCCCCCACACCACTGTCGCTCTGCCGTTTTTCCTGCCTGTATGAATCATAATATGAGGGTCTGGGGGCCGCTGGCACAGCAGTCTTTTTGAGACTGCCAACATGACGGTCTGGCGGTCCAACTGCCAAACTCTTAATCAGCCCCAAAGTCTGAATTTTGTGTTACTGATTTGTGAAACTATTGTTTGAGGTTGAAGGATAAAACCAATCCAGATATACTGCATCAGTGCTAGTACTTGTAACATAAGTTCATGGACACAATCTCCGTCTGTACATCCGTTCTCCCTGCAAGTTTGGTACATACCAATCTATGGAGTTTATTTTGAGTTTGGTGGGGTATACTGTATTCTACCAGAGTTTCTGCCACATATAGAGATCTCCACCTTCCTGAAGGAGATCTTTGTGTCGTCAGAGGAGCCACCGCAGTAGCCGCTCCTCTAAAGACACGGAAGCTTGCAATGCAGGCACTATGATTAGGGTAGCTTCACAGCAATTGTTTTGTTGTACAAAAAACAAACTCACAAAGTTGATGTTTTTGTTTTGCAAAACAAAAAGCAAACATCTCTGATATGCTGGAAGTTTTCTCCTAGTGGGGATCATGTCTGAGTCTTCTTGTTTTGGACTGCATAAAATATCTGCTTGTTAATGGAGAGTTATTAATAGCTGTGAACTTTTTTGCAGTGTATATTTATGCCGATACAAGCACATGTGCTCATAAAATGTTGAGAGACTGGAGCTGTCAAATCAGATGACTTACTCAAATAATTTGTGTAGACATAGTAGTGACTTACATCAAAGGGTGAGGGACAACAATAGGATGTTTCACAGAAGCTCTACATTGGTGCACAAAGCAGTGCAAAACCATTCTTTTCCATTTTGCTGCCTCTGTGATACAGATTGTGCATACATATGTTCACCCGGTCAATAGTGAGAAAGGAAATTGTTCCATGGAAAATATGAGAAAATAGATTGTTGAATCTTTACCGAGCATCCATTACAGCATATTTTGCTAATGCATGATTTTATATGTCAATGGTCCATGAACAACAGTAATGTAAAATGGACCAAACTGAATCTGCCTTAAACATGTTCTCAACTTTTCACAATTGAAAAGGGGGGAAATGTATTTACATCTTATTTTATGATGATAACAAAACACATACATTCAGTATGTGCAGTGTTTGACTAGTTGCAGATACTATTTACTCCATTTCCTATTACACAAGCAGCAACAGTTATGAAAAGGCATTCTGGGACAAAGAAACTAAGCAGTATGTTGCTGAGCACAAGAAGTTGCAGGTTTCGCCCAGGTCACACCCTAAGTCAAGAGTGTGAACTCACTCCAGCTCTGAAGTTGCTCCAGTAAGACATAAACCTCATAGTCAAAGCACCGCAGCATGTCAATATCGAAGTCCAAACTTAAGCAAAAGAAAGTGAAATGGAACTCTACCCCATCCCGCCACTCTCTATCCAAAGAGAAGGCTTGTGAGTGTCTTACTGTAAATCAGTCCTCTTCCAGATCTCTGGCTGCGGATCCACTCCCCCACAGTTGGTCCTGGTGTGCCCTGAATTCTCCAGGCGATCTGTGACGCTTCAGCAAATTGACGCTTTCAAGGAAAGGCGTCTGTTATTTGGTGCTCTTCTAACTCCCTCTAATGCGAGTACAGGCTCCAAGGATCCACAGGTGTTTTCAGTAGGATTACGACCATTGATTGGATCTGTCCTTGGTGCCAGCTGACCCCCTTGGACCTGTTATGGACTCAGTACTGACTCCTGTACAGACTTCCACTCAGGCTCCACAACATGTCAGTCCTTCCTTCACCATGATACCAGCTGATGTTGCTGTACAAAATTACTAACTGCAAAAGGACACTGTACATCCTGGTGCTGATCCTCTGCATCCATGAGGGTGGGCGTTCCATCAGAGACTCTATTATGTTTTTGGTTCCGGTTCTGACCATAGTTCTCCACTACCCAGAGATAATGAAGATGGATATGATTTCCTCCTCATGACAATGATGATGTCAGTTTTTATATAGATTTATAAGAAGGCAGTGAGCTTGCCACTTCTACAGGGTTGAACTCTTCATTTTGACCGCCAGTGGAAGAGAGAGCACCATTTGTAGCAGTAATCTGATGAGCATTTAAGGTGTTGGACCTACAACTGCTGTCTGTTGAGTTTAAGACAAATGTTCTTACAGAACCTTGACAAATTGGGCCAGCTAGATCGGAGCCTAATGGACACAACAATGGGCACCTGGTCAAGGCCCTGTTTTTGTTCACTGGTGAATAGGCAGGCAGCCAGACATTACATTAAATATCCTACTCCTGAGACTCTGGTTGTTCAGGCTTCAACGAGTAAGACCCCCCCGATACACCCTGCCCCCCAAGAATAGTGAGTCTATGGCTTGAGGCATTTAGAAAACAAATATTCTCTTCAGCTATATACATGTCCTCAGACACATGGCCAACAAGGTTACTGGCTCAAACCATTCACCATGGTCAAGATGCTGCCAAAAATTAGCAAGGGCAGTTGGCACTCGTGTTGTTCTACACCTTCATGCGTGGATGCGCTCCACAGGATTCTCTGGAGCTGTAAAGGCCTATATCATGGATATGCCTTTTGATGGCTCACACCTGTTCAGAGAAAAAGTTGATTCAGCTTTGGAATGTTTAAGAGAAAGTAGAGCCACAGCACTCTCCTGGGGTTTTGTCACCCCTGCCAAACAGTTTTCTCACCAGTTTGACATTTTGAGGCTATTCTAGGGGGCTGGCATATTGGCAACATCAGTCTTCCCTGCCACTGCTGCAATTACCCTACTCCTTTCTAGGTTGAGGACATGGATTCTGCAGTTAATGTGCAAGCCCATAAGGGCATGGACAGTTATTGTAAAAGCCTACAAGGGAAAGTCTTCCCAGTACCTTTCCCTTTGGGCAACATCCATCAAACCACTTTAATTTTCCATTAGTGGCACATAACCACCCATGGGAGACATAGTACAGCATTTTGTCCCACTGTGGCAGTCCATCATGTCTGACAAATTGTTCACCATAGCCATTCTCTACCCTTTCTTTCTGCTCCACCAATCCTTCCCCCCACATCAGAGTGAATCTTATGAGAACACATCAGTTCTCTTGCAAGAGTGCAAGTATTACTTTGGAAAGGAGCTTTTGAGAATATTCCATACATGGGGGGTCTTACTATTCTAGCATTTTCTTTGTGCCAAACAAGGATGGGGGCCTTCGGAGCAACTGAGACCTTTGCCCCTGGGTGCCTTCTTGTGGATGCACAAATTCAAAATGCTCATCTGGCAGACATATCTGCCTTGGACCTGAACGACTGGTTGTTGCCTTTCGACCTGCAGGACATATATATTTTCCTTTACCTTTCGTGCAGTCCCACAAACATTACCTGTGGTTCAAGATAGACTAGGAACACTTTTGGTTTGGCATTCTCCCCTTTAGCTTCACCAGTACCCTTGTGGGTTTCTGAAAGTAATCGTGGTGGTCATTGCCCATCTTCAAAGATCGGGGACACCAGCTGTTCCTTACTGGGGTGACCTGTTGCTGAAGATGGGATCACCATAGTCAGATGTAGACAACCTCCAGGCAACAGCTGGACTCCCGATCAACAAGCTGAAGCTGCACCTGACTTCTTCACAGAGGCTTCCTTTTCTTGGGGGCTGCCTTTGAAACTTACAGTCCAGGACCTTCCCTTCATTGGAATGAGTCCAGAACATTAGGTCTACGATACCGGTATATCAGCCTTTGTCCTGGGTGTCAGTGAGAGAAGCTCTGTGGCTTCTTGCCTTTTTAGCCTTCCGCATCCACCTTGTCTCTGCCACGTGGCATTTGTGGGCTCTGCAATGGGATCTAAACCTCCAGTGGGCCCAGCCGCAACAAAACCTATCAGAAGCCAGTCACATCTTGCAGGAGACTACTCAACTAAAGTTGGACCTGCAACGGGCCCCTCTCTCTGCCACACTGGGAGCTGATGGTGGTGACGCACGCGTCAATGCTAGTTCAGCAACGTTATTTGGGTTGTTCAAGCTCTCCTTCTGAAGATGGGGAAAAAGACAAACAAAAACCTGACATCAGTGCACAGGGTTTGAGTTTATGTGTGACTATGCTCCATTACTTCTGGGGTGGTATGGAGTCAATAGGAAGTTGCATGGAGCGACCAGAAGGAGCATTGCTGATTAAAGCTTTCTGGGTCCAGTCTGGCACTTGGGGAGTATTCTTAGGTGAAGATTCTGCGGTTAGATGCAGTCTCCACCAGAAAGAGAATTGTCGGAGTTAAGTAACATGTGCATATTGTCATGGTTTCTCTTGGCGGTGATAAATGATGAACTCAAAAAGAAATAAGTATGCCCATAAATCTGCCAGTGTCTTGAAAAATATCCTTAGGGTAGGTGTTGAATCCTTGCACCCCTGAGAGGATTCCTGTTTATCAGCTGCATTTCGCATTCAAATGTGACTGCTGCATTTTCTTACCCACTTGGTCCTAACTAAATGGGTGACATTATGCTTGACATGGCAAATAATAGGATGTGTATCACTGGAAGTGAAGTGTGGGAGGGTTCTGTGGCTGTTTAGCGAGGGTCCTGGGCACAGTTGCTTCGCTTTTGGGGCAAGTGATAGGGACTTTGCGCTGCAACATTTCAAGGAGGCCAAGTCAGATCCTCACGCAGCTCACCAATGCATTTTATTAACATGGTGAGAACTCTATTCTATTACATTTGACTTAGTATTTCTTATCTTTAAATACATCGCTCAGTTAAATTATATTTCGATTCAAGACAACTTGTTGTGGAAACTGGTTCGTCAATTACTGTATCCGTGGAAAAGGGCATAGTTATTTCTTATTTTTAAATATATTGCTCGTATAAATTAGATTTCAAATCAAGACAAATTGTTGTGGAAAGTGGTTAGTCAACTACTGTATCAGTGGAATGGGGCATAAATGTACTTTTCCTAGTTGCTGATATCAGACTTACCTATTGAGCCAGCAGGACAACCAAAGACAATTGTCTATGTATAGCCTCCTTCTGCAAGTAACCACTCGTTCTTGTCCATGACTTGTGGCTGGAAAAGCTATCTGCTTCCAGGGAGTAGTGTGATGACTTCACACATCCATCGGATGTTTTGTGCAGGTAATGACAGACTGAGACAGCTCCTTATCCTTGTATTTCTAGGTTGCAATGCAGCGCTCCAAGCAGGGATGCCAGATGAGGGTATTTGTGTCGAATAAGAGAAGAATTGACGTTCATAACATCATCATATAGAAAAGTAAATAGTAAAAATTAGAATGAAATGTGAAAACCATGTTAGTGTCTTTTATTTTGCCTCAACCCGAACCACCATGTTAATGGAACTACTGAACCGAAGAAGCTCTGTAATAAATGCAGTGCCCGTATATTTTACCGTTAGCACCAGCACAGAAAAATGAAATCAATCATACGTTTTAGAGCATTCTGAATGTAAGTTTAGAAAGTGAAGAAAGTTCACCATGATCGTTCAAAATATTAAATCAAATTATTCTCTTAAGCTGAAGACCTCAGTGTTATGCTCAACACAATCGCTCTTTGTTATTAGACTTATGCAAACATTAAACGTATTAATTAACCGATTAGTAAAGAAGGTATGAACAACTTAAGTACTGTTTATCTATTGGAACAAAGGTTACCACTTCACAATATTTGGATTTGCTACTTCTATCACAGATCAATAAGAAGAAAAGTCCGACAAGGTCAGTGCCAAATGGGACTGCTAAAAAGAAGGGTACAAGTCTGAAGCCATCAACTGCTGTAAGTAGTATGATTTTATTAAAGTATATCACGGTAGAATGGGGTTACAAAACGGAAATCTTTATTTTTCATTTAAATTCACTATACCCTTTGTTACATGCGTTTACATTTTAATCTCATTTTTTTTGCTCAGAAATAAGCAAACTCTTGAGATGGTTATCTTTATGTTGACCTGCTCATACAAGAAAACAAATCTAAAGTGTCAATTTATGGTTATAAGAGGTTCAGAAACGTGCAGCACAGATAGTCATTGAACCTCCTTCTCTTTTTAAACGCTTTTTACAAGTTATTACTTTCAATAAACGACAAAGTACAACTTTTCACAACACTGTCTCAATCTCTTTCATGCTGGGTTTCTTTCATAGGATCCAATTTCTGATGATAATGCAACCACAATCAACACACTGCAATACTTTGGAGAGCACTCCCTGGAGGCATACACATATTCCTCGACCTTTGAAGGATAGTCCATGCCTTTTGGTTGGACCTGTTTCTCTTACACATTCTTTTACCTTCTATTGCCTTGAATGATTTTCTAAGAATTTAAAAGGATGCCAGTCCAAACTAAAATTGAGGCAATATTGGGGGACTTAACGGTCACAGTGGTACAAAAGTGACTTGATAAAGTGCGACTCCACATCTGAATTGTAACCAGTAACCTTGCCAGGTGCTAATTTTCTGCAACCTTGCCAGGTGCTAATTTTCTGCTACTAGAAACAAACGTGTTTTTTGCTCTCCATAGTTTTCCAACAAAATAATTTTCCAGTGAATTTGCATCATTTTCTGATAAAGACGTCTAGTGTAGTGAATCCAATTTAGCTTTTATTGGGACTCGGGGGTTAGTTTATCCTTTTAGCTTGCATGCCTTTGCCCCTGTCACCTAGTGAACTTTAACCTACTTACCATGCTCTGTTTTAGTCCATTTATTTTATTATTTATTTTAAGATGGCTGCTATTGTTTATAGTTGGAGAAATGTTTTTATTTGCATTATCAGTGCCTCTCTGTGAAGATGTCACTATCAGCATCATAATCAAGTGATGTACGCATCACGTCCCTTTCTCACTTACGTGTGACAGCAACATAATGCACAATTGTTGGGGATTGTTTACATAACTGCCGCCACAAGTCTGCCTCCTTATCAGTTGTTTGGGAACACACCTGCGTCAGGAGTACTACATGATCTGTATAAATACATCTCACACAGTCAAGGTTATCAGAGGGATTCCTTCCAGATTCCATCTACGCTGCACATCACCTCACTGCAGAACTCAGCCTTCGTGTCTCCACGGAGTCTGATCTAGAGGCCTCATTCCAAGGTAACGAGGTTTGGGGGAGCGCTTCTCATGGACATTGTACTGGTAGATTAGGGTTATCATGCCTAGTTCTCATTAGGTTAGGGATTAAGTTCTCTATGCTAGGGATTTTACATCTTATGTTTATTGCAAGATGGTGGGGGGTTTTGTATTCAGAACTCTCATCTTCACAATTATGCTTCTTTTATTGTTCTGTATCCTAATCATTGCAGCTCATGCATTTTACCATAGATTGCTGTCTTTTCAATAAATATATTGAAAACTTTCCTAAATCTCCCTCATTGCCTGTGTGCGACTGTGACTTTTTGCTGGCGAGAGAAAAGGGTAACTTCCGTTCCACCACGACTCCCCTGAGATGTCGCAATGTAGAGTCCATGCGTAAGGCTGCCAGAAATGTTCTTTTACTGTTAGGGTTTTTGATGAGGTACTGCTTGTGAGCCAGGAGGTTTGGGCCAACAGTTGCAACATGTTGTAGGAGTGACCTAGTCACCTACAAACAAAAGTGCTGTCATCCCTAAACCAGCAGCCTTGCTTAGAAGTCAGAGTCCAACTGTGCCACAAGTTAATTTGGGGTTTGCTTGTGTCTTAACCCTGACAAGGATTGCGGTCCCCGCTTGAGAAGGGCTTCAGTCCCCACTCCTCAACCACTAGTGCAATTTCTTACACTCCCCTTCTTTGGAGCCATTCTGGACACAATTTAGTTTTGAGCCTTTCCACAGGGAAAGAGAGTACATGGCATTCAGGCTGTGATCCAATCTTTCAGCCTCAGTCCTGCATTTCAGTGAGGTTGATTCTGTGGTTGCTGGGACTGATGGCCTCCTGCAGCCTGCTGGACGAGCTCACCAGGTGGATTATGCATGCTTTGCAGTGGGATCTGAAGTCCCAGTGACCCATCATCGAAGGGACCTCAACGACCAAGTTCATCTTTCGGAGGAGACTGTGAAATATATGGAGTGGTGACTATTGTACTGCGATTGGGTCAGTGGCAAACCCTTCTCCATCCCCCACCTGGAGCAGGTAGTGCTGACTGATGCATCACTTATGGTTTGGGACTGTCACCTGGCTAGGAGAAATGGATTCAGATACCTCTGTTTTCTGGCAGAGTGTCGGCTTCATAGTAACTTACTGGTGTTGAGGGCCTTCCACTTGCTATTGAACACCTTTCTGCTGTTTATCACAGGAAGGCTGGTCCAGGTGCTCATGAACAACAACGACGTATGTGGTACTGCAATGAACAGGGCTGGGTGTGGTCATTGGCTGTGTGCCAGGAGGCTTTGTTCCTCTGGAAATGGTTGAACCATCAGGAAATGTTGCTGGTGGTGAACCACCTGGCACGATCACTGAATGCCAGGGCGGATGAGCTCAGCCATCAATGCCTACCAGATCACAAATGGCAACTGGTCTCGGAAGTGGCATAGGGTCTCTTCTGTCAACGGGGAGAAACTTGGCGCGATCTGTTTGTCAATGCAGAGAAAACACAATGTCAGCAGTTCTGTACATTGGAGTTTTCAAGGCATCTCTTGCTCAGATACGCGTTTACTACCTTGAGTGGAACTCGGGACTTTGGTATATCTTTTCACCAATAACACTCTTGCTCTGAGTTCTCAAGAAGATCAGGACAGACTAGACACAGTCTATCCTAGTAGCTCTGGATTGGACACAGAGATTATGGTATCCAGAACTCCTGGACTTGTGCTTCTGTCCTCCGACCAGGGTGCTCTTTTTGGAGGACCTGCTGTTGCAGCAGCAGGATAGACTTCTGCACCCGGACCTTCGCAATCTCCACCTTCATGCCTGGAGATTGAGCAGTGACTGTTGAACACCTTTGACCTTCCTTTGGAGGAGGTTGATGAGCACTGGCTGTTGAACACCTTTGACCTTCCTTTGGAGGAGGTTGATCTTATCTTGATGGCCGAGCATCCTAGGTGGAAACTGTATACACCTGTTGCTGGGACAAATTTGTGGCTTGGTGTGGCATTCGCTAGATTGACCGCTTCCAGGCCAAGTTATCTGACCTTCTATTATTCTGTAATTTGTTTGTGCTCTTGCCCTGCAAGGTTTTGCTTTAGGCACGGTTAAGGGTTATCTTTCGGCACTTTCAGCCTTCTTCCCCAAGCTCTCCCACCTCTTTCTGGCTGTACATTCCCTTTCCAAGCTCCCTCAGGAAGTGCATGAATTATAGTTTGTATGACTGCTGTGTGTTGTATGGATTGTGGCACTAACGTGTAATTTTCAGTTAGTTTTTGGTTTTAATTTGAAATCATAGCTTTACTTTAATTGTTTTTTCAAGTGAATATATATGTCATTTTTCAAGAGAAACAAATCACATTTAAAGGTTAATTACGGTTCAACAAACACAAAACCTAAAAGTCCCTGAAATTACCAGTTATGGTTATGCTATGCACACTTTAGCTCATGTCCCCTGCCATGTTTTACATTCACTTTTGACAAGGGAATGCTTTGATTATGGCAGGGGCATGCTTACAAGGCCTAGTTATTGCAATTTTAAAAGTTACCCCGTTGTCATCTGATTATGGTTTAATATATTTATACCTACTGCACAAGCAAACACAGCATAAACCATATATGCAGACGTGCAGAGTATAATGGGGATGAGCATCCCCACACACACCATTCTGCACATCTACACACAAAAACACATATTGACTAAAAGCAAAGGTGAACGTGGCAGGATAGTTAGGTGTTGAGACAAGATAAAAACTAATGTTTGGAAACCAAACAGCCACTGAAATTAACCAGTCATAGTTTACTGAGCTAACTATAACTTACGCCGCCACCAAGCACTGCTTATAACCTCACATATTGGATCCCTTATGAGATATTAAATTACATCATTCATGACATCTCAAATGACGTCACTGATAACACCATAACCAAATACAGCATAGAGTTCTGTGCATGGGTGCAACACACGGAGATAGCGTATTCCTTGAAGAAAGTATGGTTGTGCATGTGCACAGTTATATGGTACACAGTTTACAAATAACTATAAAGTTTGTGGCGCAGTTAGTCCTGCATGCTAAGCAAGGTTAACAACGGAATTTGCAGAGTAGTGTTACAAAGTAGAATGTTCCTTACCCTGAGGGCCACTGCAATTATGCAGCAGTTTAGGGCCAAATTATGCAGCAGCGTTGAATAAATTATTCAGCAAGAAAAGGCAAATGATGCTGCGTAATGTGGCACATTTTGTGATAGTTTTAGTGCATTATTTATACTTAACACTGGGCATTGGTTGCACCTCTTTAGTACCAGATTAGCACCCAAACATAGCAATAAGCAGCAGAAAGGTGACCACTCATCCTTTGGAAAGGGCCTTTCACTGTGCTGCACCAGATGTTGCTGCGATTTTAATAACTTTTGAACCATTTTAGCTTCAACCATTTTTTTGGTAAATTCTGCAGTTTATGCGGCAAATCTATAATAATGTGAAAATTGCTTCACTCTTGCATAATTCCAGTGGCCCTGATTAACCGCCAAAGAATATTGCTGAAAATCTGAGAATACGTCCAAGGCTTCTGTTGGCAATAGGTTATGGATCGGTGTATATCTCAGCAAGTGCCTATATTAATTAATTGAAATACATTGCTATAGACAAGTTCTATTTCTATGTTGGTGTTTTTTTCAGAACTTCACATAGAATGTTGATGCATTACAGAATACTCAAAAAAGTATAAATAAGGGTGTCCCACTTAGAGGTGGTTTATCTCACACTGGTGTCATAAATTTGGCTGTAAGGTTGTAGGTCACCGACCTCAAGAATGTGTGTGGTGCATTTTACCAAACTGCGAAGGGTAGTCCAAAGGCCTTGCAGATAGTGTATTTTTAGTGGCAAATGCGTACCTACCAACCTCTTGACTTATGATTGCGTGCCATGTGAAAGCTTTATAGAAATAAGCACACTAAGGTGACTAGAATAAAAATTTGTTTTTTGCAAGGCGTTCAAGAATTAAAAAGAAGATGACCCAACTAAAGTCTATAGATACGATTTTCTGGTTAGTTGGGTGAATACTGCTAAAAAGAAGGTAACATCCACTAATTGTGGACGTCTTGACGGATATGGTATGCGTCCAGCATGTGGTCAAAGGTTATGTCGATTATGACGTTATTGGTGATTGAAAATTGGTCATATGTAAGCAGATTATTTAGGGTGGCGGACAGCCCTCCTCATTGAATAACCACAACTCTTGTCAGAGTGTACCCTTAATATTACTAAATTAGACTGAGCTCAACCTCGTGGTAGCTATGACACAAAAGAGACAGGCATAATTTGTGGTATTGTGTAACGTGTGCCGTACCAAAACAGTAATGAAGTCAAAACCGCAAGCAATAACAATCCCAACCGAATTAAGAAAATAGAGGAAAATATAAATAGCGAAATTACACTAAAATATAAAAAAATTCAATAAAGGGAACCAGAGATATGAATTATTAAATATTTAAATGAAGATGGGGCCAAAAAGCACAGTGTGCCAATGGTAGTCAATGATCGCTGTAAACTGGGACCTAATCACGATTTGAGGCTGACCAAGATCAAGCCCTCTTCGGATACATCAAGTGGATTGGTCCCAGTGAAAGTCTGGCAGTCAGAAAGTTCCAAAAAGCTTCAAAGTTCTAATCCAAAATGGAACTTAGTCATTCCAAATGCTTCACTCTTAAATATTGTGCACCCTACCTTGTGGGCAGCAAGCTACACATAGGGGTGTGACTTATTTAATATTTAAAATCAGATTTTTCTACGTGTTAGAAGGGTGATTGTGACAGGCCTGGGTAGCAGGGTTGAAGCCGCTGCTGTCAGGCAATATAGGTTGGACCTGAAGCCATGATTGCACTGCCAGTGTACTATACAGCACAATAGGTGTTGTGTTCCACAAGTGATATTTAATTTTCAGCCTTCAGCCATGGGTGTATTTCTGCACCATAGGCCCTGGCCTTACAGAAATTTTAAAAGGCCTGAAGCAGTTTCTTAAAATGGGCCAGTTGATGCTTCCAGCTGGAGCTGATGACTGCAATGTTGTCCAAGAAGGTGGCACTGAATGCCTCCAACCCAACCAGGACCTTAGTTGACAAACCTCTGGAAGGTGGCATGGGCATTATTTAATCTGACTGGCATGACTCGGGATTGTCTGCAGTAGAAATTGTTGATCTCTTGTTCGGTTTGAGACTTCAAACTGCAGATTCATTGCCTTGTGAATTTTCCCAGGCACCAGACTGTATCAGGAAACTTTACAGCATTTCCCTCATGCATTGGTAGGTGGCATCATGTGACTCCACATGCACTCCATCCCTTCTCAGATGCACCCCTGAGGTCCCTATACAAGTACTTCTTCTGCATGCTGATGTCAGTTCCTTTCTTTCTGCACCTTCCTGCTGCCTGAACCCCAGTTCCGTTCCTTTCCTTCTATCCCACCGGACAGGGAAGCCAAGAGGATGGAAATTTCATGCTACCTGGGATGGTATTTGCACACCCTGTGGGACAGAGTGGTGGAAATCGTGCCATCTGTTCCAGAGCAAATCAGACAAACCCTGCAACGTGTGATCCTTGATGGTCAAAATGCTCCAAAATACACAATCAGTTCGGGCATGGACACAAACAGACTGCCTTGGTAGGGCAGTCTAGACCGGTGTGGTTCTGAGGCACCATGCTGGATTAACTCCATTGGCTTTTCATCAGATGCGCAGCAGTCCCTTAGCCTTAGCAACAATATACCTTCCATCTCTTTTGACGGTGAGGTCAGGGCTGACAGCGATCAGGCCCACAGGGACAACTCACTATCCCAAACCCATCCCCTCACCCTGCAGCCGTCACAAAACCACTTTAAAAATTCTCCTTGGTGGCACATAGTCACCCAGTAGGAAGCTGTGTCAACTTTCATTTCCCTGGGTGGCAGAAAATCACATCAGACCAGTGGGAGCTCCAGATTCTGGACCTGCCCTTCCTGTTCTATCCCCCAGATATACCACTCACCCCACAACATATCCTGGACGACCTATTATCCATACTTTGTAGAAAAGTTTAGGTTCTCTTGGCCAAGGAAGCAGTGGAGAGGGTGCCAGCATCAAAGATCAGACTGGTTGCTACTCCTGTCTTTTTCTGTTGCCAAAAAAGGCTGGAGGCGTTTGCCCCATTCCAGGTATTCATACCCTGAACATCTTCCTCACAATATTCTCCATGGTTCAAGTCCTGTCTGCCCTAGATGCATGAGACTGGGTGGTATGTCCACATTCCTGCCCTGCAGTCTCACAGGTATTACATGCGGTTTCAGGTAAGCCATGAGCACTTTCAGTTCTCTGTGCTCCCGTTTGGCCTTACAAGTGCACCTCAGGTGTTCACAGAGATGTTGGTGGTGATCGCTACTTATCTGGGAAGGTTGGTAATACCAGTCTTCCCATACCTTGATGACTGGCTGCTAAAGGCAGGCTTGCCTTAAACAGTCACAAGCTACTTCCAGACGATGACTGGTCAGTTAACATTGATAGGTTTCCACATCAACGTGCCTAAGTCACACGACTCCTTCACAAAGGCTTCTTTTCATCAGAGCTATCCTGAATGCAACAAGTCCAGGACAATCGGGCAATGATCCCAATTTGTTATCCTTGAACAGCTCTGAAGCTTCTGGGATTCAGGGCCTCCTACATCCTATATGTGGGCCACACCAGATATCACAAGTGGGCTCTACATTGGGATCTAAAGTCTCAGTGGCCTCAGCACCAAGGCAACCTATCAGATTTGATCCAGGTATCAAAATAGACTGTGAATTGCCTTCTGAGTTGGCTGCAGGACTGCAGTTGGAATGGTGGCAGACCCCTCTCACTCCCCCCACCCAGAGCTAACGGTCATGACAGGTGCATAGTTGCTGAGTCGGGGAAGTCAACTGGGAGAGGTGGCGATCAGAGGACTCCGGTAGATGTTTGACTCCACATTAACCTGCTGGAGTTGCAAGCGATTCGCATGCCACTGAATGTGTTTCTCCCGACCATCAAAGGAAAATGGGTGCAGGTACACATGGACAACACAACCATTGTGTGGTATTGCATGAAGCAGGGTGGCATGCAGTCATAAGTTCAGTGCCAGGAGGCTCTGCACCTCTGGAAGTGACTAAACGCTTAGGGCATCTCACAGATCGCTCAGCACAAACTCCGCTGCTGTTGCCTAGTGGATGACAAATGCAGGCTACACTTGGAGGTGGCTCAGGGCATCGTCCAATAACTGAAAGAACCCTGGGTTTTTGTTCTGTTCGCTACTGCAGAAAACTCAGTGTAAAAATCTTTGCACTCAAGATGGATTGTGCTATGCATCAAAATCTGCTATAGGCTACCTAAGAAGCAGCACCCAGAAGGCTTGCACGCTTTTTCCACGAGAGTGAAGGCTGATACCACTGCACTGGTGCATGGTGTGCCAATCATGAATATTTGCCAGGCTGCTACATGGGCATCCTGCCAAACTTTCACAGAACGTTACTGCCTGGATAGCCTGTTTCTGTGTGACAAGCACTTTGCTTGCTCTGGATTTCCTGGTCTCAGCCTTCCGCAGGCCCATCACCAGAGGAGGTGTACTGCTTTGGTGCCTATTCAGAAGATGAGGAATCTGCTATCAGAAGACAAGTTACTTACCTTAGGTAATGCCTTTTCTGGTAGGTACTCTAACTGCAGATTTCTCCCCGACCCACCCTCCTCCCCATTCTGGAATGGGCTCACCTAGTCCTTTAATAAGATGCTGAATCTAAAAGATATGCATACTGCACTATTTGATTTCCATGGCACCACATCAGATGGTGCAGACAGAGATCAGAAAGAAACAGACGTTAGCTTTCAGAGTTGACATATATATGAGAGCCCTGACATCACATACGAGGTGGGATGTAGCTGATGCTGAGCCATATGATGCTACCTGCCAATGCACAAGGGAATTGCTGTAACTTTTCAGGGTCCAGTCTGGCATCAAGGCAAATTCACAAAATGACAAATCTGCAGTTAGTCACAACCAGAAAATGTGTTACCAAAGATAAGTAACTCGTTTGTAGGGGAATCTGCCAGCACCCTGACATCAAGTCAAAGGTATTGAGGAACATTGCAGCCCCATTCCTGTTGGTGAGCTCCCTGGCAGAGTTGAAGATAGGACTAGTCCATCCACTGAGCCATCTTGCTCTTTGCGTGACAAGAGAGCTGGAAGGATTTGCTCTCCTCCTCTTCTCTATTATCTGTCACCATGGGCATAGTTAACTTGGCCCTCTCAAAGTGAGGCTTGGGTCAAGTTGCATGTAGGACCCTCAAAGGGTTCATCACAGTCTGTAGACCCACTAGGTAGGTGATCTCACTCTTCTTGACTTCGTAGGGCCTAGCCCACTGGTCCTGAAAAGGCCCGGGGCTCCACGGGCTTCATCACCCACACTTTTTGGCCAAGTTACATCTCTACCGGAGAAGCCCTCTCGTTGAACTACTGTTTAATGATTTCCTGACTGGTGTATGAGTGCTGTTTGGCCTTTTCCATGTATTGCTCCATAGTGGACCTTAAAGCTAAAACATAGTCCAAAACATCTTAAGAAGGTTTTATGGGGGCATTCTCTCACCCCTCCTTTACAAGGCTGAGAGGTCCTCTTACTGGGTGGCTGAATAGAAGTTTAAAGGAGCGAAAGCCCACTCCCTTCTGTGGGACTTCTCTCTCTGTAGGCAAATATCAGGGTTGGGGTTAAGAAGTCCAACTCGCATCTTACGGGCTCAGATAGGCCTATAATTATGTCTTTGAGGTCTGGGGATGTTAGGGTGTGGAGAATGTGTGTGTAGATAACCCTACACACATCAACATCAGCTTCATATGTGCTGATATGAAGTTTGTCCACCCGTCAGACATTACCACAGTGAGAAACCCCACTCAGGTAAATATTCCCATCAGTGCCCTGACACCGTCCTCTAGGGTATGGCCTCAAGAGTACTGGGTATGGCCTCAAGAGCACTGGGTGGCAATATTATGATAACTCTGTTCCATAGGGCTGTCTTAGGGTTGAGGGGGCCTGACAAGTCACATAGGACCAACAGAATGCCTCTACCCTGATCCTCATCTGGGGCCAATAGGAGTGGATGACCAACTGGTCAAAAGTTCTGGCCTGCCCCAGATATCCTGCCAATGGGATGTTGTTGGAAATGGCCCTTCCTGCAGAGTCACCCCCAAACTTTTTGCCTTCCTCCTTCCCTTTTTGGTTAATCCGTGCCTTCTTCCAGAACCAGGGCACCAAAGTATCTTCCTGGAAGAAGAACTGCTGTGGTGCCAGGAAAGACACTGCGACTCTGCTCAACTGCATTGCTGTGTTGGCCTGCTACCTCTTGCTAGGGAGTGAGAAGGACTGAACTTTGGTAGCTACATCCTCTGCAGAACCAAGTGACTCCAAGGGCTTGCCTCCTGTTCTGGAATCTCAGGGCTATCAAGGACTTCCCCTCAACTCTGCTACAGCTCCTGGAGCCATCTTCAACCAGCCTCTGACCGCAGAGAGGCTCCCCTCCAGTCCTGGGCCCTTTAAAGTGTTTAATGGCTCCTGAAATCAGGCTTTTGGGGCTCTTTGCGTCCGAAAACGGGCCCGCTCGCACTGGAACTGCGGTGCTCGCACAACGGATCAGTGCAAGCCGCTGCAAGGTCAGCTCTTCGCACAGCAAGCATTGCTGCTCACAAACGTGAGGCTCAAGTCTGCCTGTCCGTGACACCCGGCTGACTCCTTGTGACTGCGGACCACCACCAGTGATGCTTACATTGCACCCGGTGAACTTTGCTGCAAGTGGGACTCATGGCTCACTCAAGAAGGTAAAACTTCAGCGGGACCTGTCTGGGACTGTATCCGACCTGTGCTCCACAGCAGTCAGCCTGAACTTTTGGATTTCACCTGGTCCAGCATGACCAGATACCCTGGCCCTTTATGCTTCTAAGCACTATAGTGAAGTTTAATCTTTATAAATTAATATCTCGACTTCTACTTATTGGATTTTTTTGTTTTGGTCTTGTTTTACTCAGATACCGATTTTTTTATTTTTCTAAACTGATGTGGGTTCTTTTGTGGTGTTTTGCACTGTGTTGCTGTTATTTAAGTGTTGCAAAAATAACTTTACACATTGCCTCTTAAGTTAAGCTTGACTGCTCTGTGCCAAGCTACTAGAGGGTGAGCACAGGTTAATAATTGAGGGTGTGTATATGTCTCACCCTGAATAGGATTACAGTCCCTAATTGGGCAGGGTGCATACCTCAGTCAGCTAGAGACCCAATTTCTAACACGTCATGGGCCATCTCCAGCAGAAAGGCTTAATGGCACTGTGGGACCACAAACACTTTGGTTGACTCTTGCTCAGATACTTTATGCTCACTATCAATGAGACCATCCTCCCAGTAACTCTCTCTGCACCTTTCAAAACTCTGCCTCAGGTTGGTCCTACTGCAGCATGCAACTCGTCCACCTCAGGCAGGTCTCCCAGGGCAGATTTTTTCTCACCTGTAGTTATCAGGTCCCCCTCCTCAGAGATGGACTCCTCCCAGACCGTGGTAATTTTAGGGGCTGATTCCATACGCCCCCTTACCCCTCTCTTCTTGGTGAGTACTTGGGCCACTGTTCCAGGCTCTAGGTCCTTTTGACTGCCTCAACCGGCTGCCATAGACCAGGTGGTCATTAGCACCCACTCAGGCAATCCCAACATTTCAGCATGGGCCGGTAGCTATACTCCCTTTTAGATAATATGCTCCAGGTCATTCCCCAGCAGACAGTCCAAAGGTATGGCTGGGATCACTACTACTCTAAGAGAACCAGAGAATGCCCCCTCCCTGCCCCATTCCCCGTTCCAGGGTAATCATCACCACAGCATGGTAACTGATTTGGTTGTCGCATTCAATACTTGATGGAGTACGTTGAGAATGATCTGCTCTGCGGACACCTGCTGCCACCTAACAGTAGTCATGTTGGCTCCTGTGTTTCGCAGAGCCTCGCAGAGCCTCCACACTCCTACACTACTTGTACTTTTTGGTGTTGTCAGGCTTATGGACCAATGGCACCATCTCTTTTTCACACAGGACTCTAGGTTAACCTCTGTCCACCCCCTATGTCCACTGGACAGTTTCCTCCCCCAGCACTACACCTGAAATCCCCAGGGTTTGCCCACCTGTTGAGGGCTTCTTGGAATATACTGAGTACCCTTTCATATGCCCTATCTGTAGACAGTCCTAACACCAGGCTGTATGCAATGGCATCATTGGCTTCTTCCCACCAACCCCTCCTTCCTTTACTCAGAAGTGGAATGGGAATCCCTCCCCTAAACTCTTTTGGAGCCCTTTAGAGAACTCCTTTGTAATATCTTTGCCTCCCCCTTTCTTCTGTGGGTGGAAACCTGAGCCACCTTTCTTGCCAACCCTGCTATACCTTTTTGAGCACTCTGGTGCTGAGCCGGTGATCTTTTTTTCCAAGCTTTGTGGGCACAGTGATCTTCAAATCTATCACATGCTAGTGTAACCCTGTAAATTAGTTACTCCAGCTGTATTCTTTAATAGTTAAATTATACAGCACATCATAATCCTTTAATTTACTGACCCTAATTCAACCTTCTATTGGCTTCCTTGAAGGGTCCACAAAATCCTCCCAAGACCGATGTGACTGTTTCTGGCTATCCCTGAACTTCAGGCAATACTTATTTAAAGTTTGACCAAATATGTGAGTTAGGTCTACCTACATGGGGGCATACTTAATCTGGTCAGCAGCATACAGGGTCAATTGTGTATCTCTCCAAATAGTGGGCATGTGCTTCTCTTCCTCCTCTTGAACTGTGCGTCTGCAAGGTCAGCTCATAAGCTGCAAACCACTTAGCAATGTCATCCCTACAACATAATTAGGCCCCAAGTTTTCTCCGATGTGGACTTTGTTTACCTCTCCTAGGCATTCCTGAATCATTGTCACCATCATCACTGAACTTGAATGCCCTTGAGGACCTCAAGTCCATCTTGTAATTGCTCCTCTTGCTGTCCAGTAGAGCTAGGCTCTCTTCAAATGCATTTTCTCTTCTTGTGCAAGAGTTGCAGTTGCCTTCTCCTCAGTAGCCAATGCCAACTTTTTCTCATCAAAGGCAAGGATGGCCAACTGCAATTTTAAGGCCCCTCCATCTACCTGTCCTCTAGTTCTGATGGGGACAATCTGCAAGATGACGCATTCCTCCCTGCCCTGGACATTACAGGTGCTGCTGCTCCTGGGCAGGTACCCTTCTCTGAACGTCAAAAAGTTTGAAAAAACTACAAAGTCCTTATCCAAAGAGGGACCTTGTCATTTTTTTTTTAAAGAAGACACTGTGCCCCTATGGGACAAATCAGAAATTGCAGCCGCCATGTGGTACTGCTGGATAGATACTTGTCGCAGGTTGGTCCTGCTGAGGCTCTGGGGCATTTGAGGTTCTTGCTTGAAAATAAATTCTATGTCCTATAGCAGAAAGGAACTTTGACATTTTTTCAGGGATGCTGAAGATTTTCATCTATCTAATCTAATATTCAATCTGACAACATGACAGCTCAGGTCAACACAATGTGAACCTCCTGTGTCCATACCCTATGCATGTTATAAAAGATCTTGAAATTGTTGCACCAGTACACCAAATTGACACCACTTCAAGATTTATACTCAACCTCCCACACAGCATCCACATCACTCCTCACCTCAAGAAGCTTCACTGGTTACCCATTCACATGCTCAGCCAATTCAAACTTCTCATACTCACATACAAAGCACTATACAACACAGGACCAGAATACCTGAATAGTGGCATATATTTTCATCAACCCACCAGACACCTGCGATCTTCCTCATTCTCATTCGCACACAATCCCTGCATCCACAACAGCAAAACTGGAGGTCCCTCATTCTCCTACATTGCAACCAAGCCATGGAACAACCTCCAGAGCCTCCTTCTCGCTTCTTGAGTTCTTCAAGAAGCTGAAGACCTGGCTTATCATATAGGCACCTTGGGGACCACACACCTGCAAGCCCTGGATACCCTCTCGGGTGATTAGTTCACTATACAAAGCGATATAACACAAAATAAGATGGAATTGCTCTTCTGGTACTTTTCCTAGTAGGTTCCCTTGGCTTTGGAGAAAAAGCTTTCAAAAGCTTCCAAACTTCTTCCTGGTGCCAAGGTAACCACAAGAAGACAAGTATAAACTCCTCTGGACTCAAGGTTGGGGAATGGGGGTGGCAAGAGATTCTCAGGGTGCCAGGGAGAGGCCACCAGCAAAAACCAGTCCAAGTTCCAGATGCCATTGGGCAGCTGGGAATTGTACAGAAAAGGTAGTTTTTCTGTCCGTGTAGCCACACAGATCAGCCAACTGTCCTTTGGATTTGCCTTCTTTGTGCTGGGTCCAAGGAGAAAGAAGGTAGCAGGTCCAGTCTTTTAAAGCTCCTCACGGGTCACAAAGAGCAGGTCTAGTCCTCTCCTGTTCTTCAGTATGACCAGAATGTGTTCTGTAGGGGTGTTTTTGGGGTACCACATTTATGCCTGCTAGTGGGTGGTATGACTCCTTAGAACTCCTTGAAACTCCCTATCCCATGGGGTAAAAGTACCTAAGGGCAACCATGCCTACTTTTTCAGAAGTTCCTATTTGTCCTATTGCAAACTATCCCACAGTGTCCCTCACTCTCAAAATCCAAGATGGGGAAACCCTTCTCCAATTGTGCAGAGTATCTGAACCCACCCAGATATGTGGCCAGGGTAATGATCAGTTTGCCTAATTCACACCGTGCACCAGCTGAACTGTTCTGGAGAACTAATGCATATTAGCCCCCAGCAACTGCATGTAGGGTACAGATACATTTCTAAAAGATTGATTGGATTTTTAATAAATATAAACATAAGTCTTTGGATGCAGTCTGTAGCTGGTACAGGTCAAAAGCTATATGTTATAGTGTATTATCTATATTTTGACTTTTCTGTGTGCTAGTTACAGCCTAATCAGTGACAGTGCTGCGATTTTTAATGTCACAGATTTTGCAGTTTACGTTGTTGGTTGCAAGGGACACTTACTAGTCACTTATTTAGTATGTAAAATCAGGTTTTCCTACCTGTCAAAAGAGTGATTTTGACAGGCCTAGTCAGCAGTGTTCAAGCTGCTGCTGTGAGACTACGTAGGATAGGCCGGAAGTCATGTTTTCACTGTCACTGTTGTTTAGGGCACAATAGGTGTACCAGCCCAGAAGAGATATTGAAATTTCAAGGCAATGGGTGTATTTCCGCACCATATACTATGGCCTTACAGGAAAGTTGAATGTACCAATCAAGTTTGAGCTGATGATATGTTGTTTAAAGGGAGAGCACAACACTTTACTCCTTGTTAACAGGAGTAAAGTGCACAGATTTCTGAAGCCAGACAAGGAGATAGGGAAAAAATCTGTGGGTGGTGGAGCTAGTGGGGGTGGACAACTCACAAAAGTTTGTAATTTCGTACACCATAGATGTACTGGTTCCGCTAACCCTATAGGCAGCTGTCAGTATTTCATCAGTAATGTCTACATTGATGCCGTCATTAATGTCATCAGTTATTTCATTTAAAATGTCATGAGTGGTGTATTATATGAGGTCATAAGCAGTGCATTTTGGGGGCACTAGTTATATTTAGCTCAGTAAACTATAACTGGTGAATATCGTTGTTGTTTTTGTTTTTTAGATGTTCGTTTTTATCTCTTTTCAGCACCTAAGTATAATATCATTTTACCCTTTGTTTTTTTCATTAAATTTGTAGTTGTTTTTTTTTTAACATAAACTACCATTTTCTTACTGTACCTAACTATAATGTAATTTTACCTTTGGTTCTTTCTTTTTTTTTTTGTAAGGGGAAATCGTATTACCATATCCAACTATAATGTCTATTTAACCTTGGTGGGGGGGTTTTCGGTGAATTGTTGGGGGAATTTTATCATATTTTGCGAAATCTCCCTTAAGAATGGACTTCGGAAGTGCGCAGCAGGAGGTTGGCTGCACGTCCTTTGGCCTACTCAGTGCATGTGGCCATTCCTCTTCTGTGCACTGCTTTTGGCCATGAACAGCGCAGGGACTGGGTGCAGAGCCTGCCCCCAGCAACCATTCAAACCTCCTGCTGTGGACAGCGTTCGACCATACACAGCAGGGGGTTGGCCACAGGGCCTCGACCCTGCCCAGGCCCTGCAGCCAACCATTCCACAGACTCCCATCCCTCCTCAGGCAGCCAACCAACATTTTGTTTTATTTATTTTTTTACGTTTTTTTTTTTTAGGTGGCTGCTGCACTCCGAGTACTGGCACGTAAGCATCACCCCTATGGTATTGCAGTACTATGCAAAATTTACGTGATGTCACTGTAATGTAGGTGTACCTGTCAGGAGCAGAGCTGGGCTCATGGGGAATACTGTGCTTCCAGCAGCCCTAAACTTTTCTTTTTAGTTTTTTTTTAAAGTTTTTTTTTTTACTTTTGGAACCTGGGGGGTGGTTCCTGTGGGTCTCTCCCCTCTCCATTGTGCCAGGTTCAGGGTATTCCTTACCGTGTCCCCTTGTACTTTTTTTTAAAAACAGTTCCAGAACACAGGGACCGAGTCCTGTAATGGCCGCCGCAATATTTTCTTCCAAGTTGCAGCTGGCCAACAGATCATGCTGTACTGCAGGACCGATATCAGTCCTGCTGTCCCATAAAAAGTGATGGAAGAAAACGCTCTCTGAGCCAATCAACGGCCCTTTCTTATACATTTTCGGTACCATAGGATTTGACCAGAACCAACACTTTAGAAATACCTATTTATCTAAACCCTTCTGGACTACCCTGAGCACCTCTCTAAATGCTAATTTCTCGAAAAAGGCTGAACAGATATACACCAAATAATGAACAGCACTACTTGGTAAAGTTCTAGTTTTTGCCACATTTGGCACAATTCTGTTCAGTCTTTGTTTTCTGTACCTGCGGCAGAATTTTCCTGTGGGAATTAACTTTGAAATTCAACATTTTGGGACACCCTCTTTTTTCTTGCTCTCTGCTTGACAGATCTTGAAAGAAGTAGCAGAGGTGGATGTACTTTTTTTTTTTTTTTTTGGAAAAGTTTATGGAGATTCATCAAAGGGCACTAAAGTTATTAGGGAAACAAGAAACACTATTCCTATGGAAACTCTGACCCCCACTTTGTAATGTATATGTACATTGTTTTATTAACAATGAATTATTTTTGCTACTTACGCCCAGGAGAGACCTGAAGGTCCAGGCTGCCCAACAACAAGAGAGAGACAAAAGAAGGAACTCAATCACACCTGAGGCCAGCACTGTTAAGCACAGACACTTCTCCCTATGTGTGGGATACTCTGCCATTTGCTCCTAGGAGGGACCTCAAGATCCAGGCTGCCCTGCAACAAGAGAGGGGCAGACAAACTTAAACTTGTGGCCAGCACTATTAAGCGCAGGGATTTCTAGCGTTATGTGTGATACTCTGCCTTTTGGACCCAGGAGGGACCTCAAATTCCAGGCTGCCCTGCAAGACAGGGGTGAAGGAACTTGATCACACCTGAGGCCAACGCTATTAAATGCAGACACTTATCCTACTGCATGGGAAACTCTGCTGTTTGCTCCCAGGAGGGACCTAAAGTTCCAGACTGCCCTGCAGCTAGAGAGGGGCCGAGAAACTTGAGCACATACGTGGCCAGCGCTGTTAGGCGCAGACACTTCTACCACTGCAAGGGGCCCCGGGCGAGAGATGGCCAGGCCAAGGGCAGACTCGTCTTCCCCCGTCAATGAGCGGTGAGGCTGAGCCACAAACCCTCCAGCACCCTCCATAGTGGTTTTTCACCTCTCTTTCAGCTATGGTTTTTCTGTTTACCAATAAGGCACTGTGGACTTTTCTGCTTGCAATCTTGTGTGTGTGTGTGTTTAGACCATACAAACGCCCTGCTGCATGACTTGTTTGATATAGATGTGGGATCTTTGGCCCTAATCTGCTGGGTTTTTTTTTCCGGTTAAATTATACACAACATTTAAATTATGAGCAAGTATAAATTGGGATTATCTAATTCCAAAAACAGGAAGCGTTCCCCCTTGGACTACTTCATGAGAAATTTGAGGGAGTTGTTGAAAAAGAGATGCAGTTGGCTAAAAGATGTCTTTCTCTCACAGTTGATGGTCTCGAACAACCTTTAAGCTCTGGCCCAAGTGACCCGCATGTCTCAATGGGAGGGGCTCAAAGTTGCTGCCCTGAACCAGCTCCCGTTATAATTTCAAATTCCCCAAATAGTATTCTGCACCCTGCTAAACTGAAAAAACGAGGAAGGCAGTTGAGATCTTCTGAGGATGATCTGCACTTAACACAATCTCCAGCTAGTCATCCGATGGGCGATGGAAATTACCCATTTTCTCAGGTTTGCAACAGATTTAAATGTATCTTGTCTGACTGCCTCCACCCATTATTTGAGGGTTTAGTGGCTACTGAAAGTAAACTGACAGTGGCTCTAGGTCATGGGCCGGCTGTATGTTGCAAGGACTTCATTACTAGCTTTACTACCGCCGCCTCAACACAGACTTCCTTCCCAGCTGTTAAAGACCTGGATTACGCTTGATAAATCATCCTCCAATGGCTATTCAACAAAAACTACCCACTTCAGTAGTCCCTGTGCAATCAGCCCCGCCGTATCTCTAACCTTACTCTAACAACTGATCACATCAACAAGCTTGGTTGGCCGGGCTCACGAGCGGTAACTGTAAGACATTTACCTCCTGCTGTATGGCCTAATGTTGATATTTTAGCCAACGTTCCCAGACTTACCCCTCAGACTTGCACCAGTTAATGATTAAGGTCACCTATTGGCAGCGCAATGACTGTTTCAAGACATCTTGTTCGTTCATGGAGTGGAATGGGTGGAAACATTACACAAAGGGAGAGTATATGGGAGCGAGAAAAGACACACACCGTACTTGACTCCCAAAACACAATACTAAATCACAAATGAGAGTACGGGGTTCTTGTAGCGTAAGTAGGTCGATAGTGTAACAATTGTGACACTAGACCACTCGTATACCTCGACTAGAGGTGAAATGTAAGTGAGCTGTGGAGTGGTGTAAGGTCTGTAAGGGGGATTTCCTTTACGGACTAGGTGGTCTCACACACTATATAGTGTCATGCTTCATCATATGACCACCTAGCCCCACCCAGGTAGGACTAAACCCCACCTCACTCTGTCAAGCTGGATCCGAGGCTGCCTGATAAAGACATAGCCGTGCAAGGTTAATGTCCCACAGCCAAGCCCCCACTCACATCTCACTGTACTGGCAAATTGATGTCATTGCTGATTTGGAATATTACAGGTCTGGCAGCCAAATTACGCCCAAATAACTGGGTTGATTAATTAGTTTCTATGACATTGTCATGTTGCAGGATACATAGCCCTTAAGCGATTTATTCTGTGATGGTTTTATCTGTTTTTCCTTTCCTGCCACTCCTTCTGTGGCCGGGCGAGTCCATGCAGAGTTATTAGTTTTGTTCAAAACAACACTTGTTTGTACAATATTGCTTATCCTGACAATCAGTGGATTAATCCAAGCATTCCATATGAATAGGTCTTAGATATTTATTATTATTGTTGTCAACGTTTACAGTGACAATTTTTCCACTACGAAAACCCTAATTTTGTATACCTTTTTGTTTTTCTTTGTGAACTGGATTATAAATTTACCAACAAAGGCATGGATCTGAGAATAATACGTGCAGGTGACTTTAAAGCCAACATTGGTAATTTGATTGTAACCTCAGTGGAATGGATATTTGAGTCTAGTTCTTTGGTAGGTCCTACTTGCTCAAGTTTGATCTGTCTAATGCTTTTGACCAGGTTACACCTACCTGCCTTTCAAAAGCCACTTACATTGGGGGGAATTCATATAACAATAAATAATTATAGATTTGCCTCTAGGAACCTCTTGAACTGAATTGTGGATGGGACTGTTTGCCCTAGTATTTATAACGATCATGATCATTTTATAATACATGGGATTCTGTAATCCCTATGTAAGCGTCTTTCATTTCTTTCTGATCGGTGACGTCTGACGCACCCAGTCACAGATTATAAAAAAAAAAAGACGTCAGAACTCGACTATTATAGGTTATACAGTCAAGTTCTGACGTGTCAATGCCTGCTGTCAGAGCCAGCAGCCAAGGTGAAAGGCATGTGAGGTCACTGAGCATAATTTAAGCAGCTGTTTAAAGCAACGAAAACAGATTGTTGCGTTTCTTTCTTCTACTTTTTAGCTTATATAGCCAGCAGGGAGAACATTTTTTGTAGTCATTCTAATAGTTAGAGAAATGCTAGAATCTTTCTGCATGTTTCTATACATTCCAAGCTAGTGCATCTTTTTCTTTTTAAAAAAAAACTGACTTGTATTGAACTGTGTCTAATATGTGTTTGAAACAAATAACTATCAGGTTTTTGATGTGTTTAATTTTCAACTAGAGGTTTATTTTTAGTCTTCATGTTTCCAAAAAAAAACGTGAGAGCTGCACACCAAAGTTTTAAGTGGTTTGTGGGCAAGTTGATAGTGTGACCATGTATCATATGGGATAGCCCCTGGCGTACATGATTAAGATTTTGCAAGTCACCTAAGAGTTCCATAAATTTATCAAGGAACTTGGCTTCGTTCCTCTTGATGGTTATGGAACTCCTCATTGATTTGTAGTATCCTTGTAATGTACTGCAAGGGGTACTTTATCCCTTATATTATTACCCTCAAGTGCCTGGAGTCAAGTCCCTGGAAACTGATGTCAGGAGTACTAATGCTAGTACAAGGGACAAGGTTGCATGATAGTATGGAGGCCTGCTAATCTGAGTGACATCCAACGTAAGCTTTGTGTCTACCATTCAGAACTGGTGACAAACTGTCTTGCTTTGGAGTTATGCCTAGCTAGTGATGCTGAAATCTTTTCTGAGCTGGGGAGTATGATCAGAGCCCTTTTATTGAAGTCCCAAAAACACACTAATGCACCTCACCAATCTTGGTTTGATAATGCGTGTAGGCAAACCAATAAATGCCTACGTAGTGTGCTCATTGTCAAGCCTAGGGACAAGGAGACAGTACCAACATGTAGAAGGGAATATAAGTAGGCTATATGTAAAAGAAAATTGGTATGAGCCTTGGAATCAATAAGTCACTCCTGCAGGACAAACACTGGCCATAATAATTTTGTGTTAAAAAATCAGCCCAGAGGATAGGGTTGCTCATTTTACCAAAATGTATGGTTCACCTGCCCCAGACAATGATGATTTAGAGTTACCAGTGCCAGCGTTCCCCTTTGATATGGAATTTTCTTTGAAGTAGGTGGCTGAGGCTATTCAAGACAGTCCTGAGAATAAAGCTCCAGGGCCGGATGACATGCCCATGGACCTCCATGAACTCAAAGTGGAACTGTGGGCTCCTCCAATTACCAACTATGTTAAGCTAGCTTGTAAAACTGTCCTTCCAGATACCTGACGTTCACCTTTTGTAGTCCCTGTGTTTAAAAAGAAAATGGTATGACTCCTAGCTGCTACAGGTAAATTTCCCTATCAGTTTTCACCATGAATGTCATAGGTAGGGTTACCTTTAGCAGATTATTATCTTGGGTGATTTGCAAACATATAATTTCCTGTGTGCAGTACGGATTTAGGCCTGGATTGGGCACGTTGGAACAGTGTTTTAACCTGCTTCTTCTGATAAGCAAGTACACAATTTCAAACACTGCCCTGTCTATTCAGTCTTTATGGGCCTCACTTGTGCTTTTGACAGTGCAGTTAGATCGAAATTATGGACCATGTTAGAGCCTATGGGAGTTGATAGTGGTTTGGTCGCTTTTTAACAAACCCTCCATTTTTATCGTAAAGCATTTCTCCGATATGGGGCCAATGGTGAATGTGCTGAGCACTTTACTCTGGCGCGAGAAGTTCATCAGGAATGTGTCCCAGTGCTCATTTTATTTTTATTATATATTAGGTGACTAGACTCGAGCTTAGTTAGCAAGGGCTGAGACAAAGAAACTGTGAAGAGCCGCTCTGTTCCTGTCCTCTTGTATGCAGTTGATGCAGTGTTAATATCTAGACAGTTAAAACCCTTTTAGATGTCTTTCTCTGTGTCTCCCAGTCAGGTCATAAACATGCGCGGTCCATGAGGCGCTTGATTTATCCTATGTCGAGTATCATGTCAACTTTGCACCATTAATCTTGTGGTGTTCCATTTGGTGCAATCCTGATGCTACCTTTTAAAAGGACATGGAGGCTCAGATTATGGATTTCTCTTTCAGTTTATTAAGTCAGCAGCCGATACAAAACATACAATATACCATTTAACAAAAGACTACATATTCCAGGAGTCTTTAGTTTTAAACATAGCCAACTAACAACCATAGAGAGTCCTATTTAATCATCCACTGAGGAAAAGCACTTTGTCTTTCTTCGTGTGGCAACTTCTGACCAAACCAATCAGTTAAAAATCTTGTTTCTGCTCTAATACAAGGAAAAAAGAGTAACAGAGTAAATCTTGTTTTCTTATCTTATTGAAGATACTTGTCAGTTTAGAGTTACCATCAATTCCCCACATGAACAACCAAAACAGTATCAATACAATCGTACATAAGCTTCACCATACTTATCCTCGATGTTGTGAGTCTCATGCCAAATGACAGAGGGTATTCTGAACTAGAATAACTGGGAAGGATAATCCGTGTCTTTAATAGAATTGAAACTTTCCTTCATGGTAGCTAGGACTTTTTACATTCTATGTTAGGACTGGATTATGCTAGTTTAAAGCTGGCTGACCACAAGTGATGCCATTCCTACCACTGGTTTAAAGTAGACAGTCTTAAATGTACAATCTGCAGACCTGAGGATATGCTTCAGTCGGCCCCCAAAGAAAAGGCTGTTGACAATATTGACCCTCTAGTAGTTGTACCACAAATAGAGTTGTGTCAGTGCCAGCTTCCTGTAAAACCCATCAAGTGATGGTAGCAGACAAAACTTGATTGAACGTTTTTTAAGAAGTATGAGTAGTTGAGCTGTCCGAGGAGGGTAGAAATCGTCTTCCATGGTCTCATATGCCCTGAAGCAGCGAACCACACACAGTTTGGGATGTTGAGGAAAAGCTGTGTAATGGACCACCCTTGAGTTGGATTTGGTCCTCCTAGGAATGGTAAAAGAGACCCCTTCTTTGGTAAACATGCTAGCTGTGATGTATAGTGTTTGCACATCAGACATTTTCTTGCATGAGATTAGACATAGTAAAATTGCCAACTTACCTGTTAGTTCACTACGGGTTAGATATTCATTGTCTTGCCTCGACTGTAATAGTCAAAGAACTGCATTGACATCCTATAGGGTGAGTATTCCAGTAATGGAAGAGTAGACAACTGAAATGTTCCCAAGAGTCTACAGACAACAGGATGTTCTCCCAATGGAATGTCTTGAAAAGGCGCATGGGCTGCCGAAATGGCTGACCTACATGCATTGTTTGTGCGGTATGCTAACCTGATGCCCGCCAATTCGGACAAAAAATGTCTCCATATTCTGACCATGGACCTCCTGTGGCAACATCCCCACAGGAAGCTTCCCATTCTTGTTGGCTTGTGTCAGACGTGATAACTAGATCCGGGGTCATGCCAAAGATGACTCTACCATTCCATGCACGCATATGGTTGAGCCACCAATGGATCTCCGGCTGAGCTTCGTGAAAGAGTGTGACTTCCTGGGCATACGTTAAACCCCTCCAGAGGTGCACTGCCTTTAGGCGTTAAAGCGCTCTGTAGTGCAACAGACCTGGAAAGAAAGCTTGAATTGACAAGGATAGGAGTCCTACAATCCTGGTCAGGTGTCTTACAGAAATACTCTCTCTTTCCAGCATTTTACACAACTTACTGTGGATGAGGACCATTTCTCTGAGGTAATCTCAACAACTGAAGAATGGTGTCCATCTCAAATCCCAAGAAAATGAGCATCTAGTTTGGGCTGGACTTTGATTTCTGCACGTTGAAAACAAAGCTGAGATCCTGGATGAGAAATATCAACAACTGAAGTTGAGCCTGTAAGGTGCAAGGTGACTTTAAGTCTGATCTTTGTGTGCACAACCATTACATAGCTAGTCGAAGCACCTTGGTGAAACACCAGGTTGCGGTGGACCGACTGAACAGAAGACAGGTGAATTTGGAGATTTGTCTCTCCTATTCAAATTGCAGGAAGTGTCTGTGGTGGGGGAAGAATCAGAATGGTGAGGTAAGCATCCTTTAGATCGAGTCTTACTCTCAATCCCGGGGGTCCTGGTCTCTTTCCTGGTCAGCAAGAGGCTAGGGTAGTCTCCCCTCAGTCTTCCCCAGGCCATTCATTTTCAAATGCGGTTTGCCACATATTGCACTACTTTAGCAGCTGATGCCCAATCTGTGGAGTGGGTGTTGTATATGTCCTCTGAGTCCAACATGTCTGGAGATCCCGCTGATTCCTGTAGGGTTACATCATCCCGTTTGTCCACCCTCGGGCATTTGGAGCCTCCTTCCGGCCTACACGGGCTACTGGGACCTGGTTTGTTGCCAGAATCCTTATCTAGATTATCGGGATTGTGCCCGGTATCTGCTTCCAGTCAAGTAGTTGTTATCATCAGGGGTAAACCCAGGGTGGGACTCCACTTCCCGACTATCAAGGGCATCTAAAAGCCCTTTCAAAAAAGCTTCGCACAGTCTCGCAAATGCACCTGAGCGTGGCAAAACAGCCCTAGCCTTGTATGTAATTCACCTGGATTTCACTGCTTTTAGTGTCTCTTGTTCTCAGGCTATCACTACTTTTAGCACATCTTTGCACTCAGCTCTCACTGACTCTAGCACTTCTCTCTCTTCTCTATAGCCGGTGATCGCTGCCTTTAAAATTATCATTCCATAAATCATATGGCTTTGTGTTGTGTTGGGGCACAGTACCGCTTTGACGGCTTCCCCAGCAGATTCCTGGCCAATGATACACAAATTTCTCTGCAGGGCCTTCGTCTTCTTTGAAAGCTTGTCACTGGCTGGAGTGGCGCTTTGACTCCATATATGCCAAATTTCAGTCTTCACTTCGATTGAGGCACATTGGCACGCACAAGCAGTTTGCTGGACTACAGCAAACTCTCTGGGAGAGCACTGTTGGTTCTTCTGCTTACGAATCCCATTGCTTGTTGACATTTCTTCAAGTCTTATTTTTCTTCACATGCGGCCAATCCAACATGGGCACGTTTTCCTGACGTAAACATCAACATCACACATTTGTCCTCCTCACTCTCACTTGACACTGAAATTGAATAATTCTTGGAAGACGATGTAGATGATGATCGACTTTGTTTAGTGTTGATTTGCCTCCGCTGGCATTGCTGCTTTCACCTATGAAACTATGCTGGCTAATTTGTCAAAGGTTATGTACAAGATCTTGTTAGTGGCTTCCTAAGGGAACAATGCATTTTTTCTGACCAGTTTTTCAGACTCATTTGTGCTTGCCTTTAGGATTTCGGGCACTTTACTGCTGCGTACCATTTCTAAAGTGTAGGTGTTCTATACTCTAAAGATGGTAAACATTGGCTTCTCTACAATTGACATATTTTATTTACTTGCACGTCCCTAGTAAAGTGCAGTATATATGCCCAAGACCTGGAAATTAAATGCTACTAGTGGACCTGCAGCACTGATTGTCCCACCCACTAGAGTAGCCTTTCAGGAATGTCTCAGGCCTTTCACTTGAGAGCCTGTGTGTTCAGTTTTAAACTGTCATTTTGACCTCACAGGTATCCCCACTTGCATGCCCAAACCTTTCTTTTTATTACCAGTAAGTCACCCCTAAGGTAGGCCCTGGTTAGCACCAAGGGGAGGATGCAGTGTATTTAAAAAGTTGGACATGTACTTTTAAGGTTAACTTGTCCAGGTAGTGAAAAACTGGTAAATTAATTTTTCACTACTGCAAGGCCTATCTCTCCCGTAGGTTAACATTGGGGTTACCTTGAAGCTTCCTTTAAGCTAACAGATGGTGAGCACATGTTAATTTGAAGTGTGTTTCTGACTTACCCTGACTAGGATTGTGGTCCCTACCTAGACAGGGTGCATACTCTAGGCACCAGAGAAGTAGAAAATTAAATTGCATTCACTCATGATAAAATGCAAGCTATGCAGTGCATTTTGTTAGCGGTCTCTGTTGTTGCCTCATGCAACGTCTCCCATGACCCCCACCTCATTAAACTAGTAACACTTTTTTTCGTTCTTCTGTGATCCTGGTTTCTTTTCTACTCAAATGAAGCATGTGCTGTGCTTGCTATCTGTTTCCTTATAGTCAGACAGGTTTTGCAGCCTCCACTCCTTCAGTAGCTGTTAGGAGCTGAGATATAACTCTGTGCCCTCTAGTTCTGATGCGAGGTGCACCAGACCTTTATATTTTCGACTGCGCCTCATTAACCTTCTGGGCCACAGGCAGCATCCTCTGAGCCCAACACCGCTCCCACACACTCTGGCATTGTACGACTTCTGCATGTGTTATGTCTGGCTGAGGCCCACTGTGTAATCATTACAGACACCAGAAGCACCCACCAGATCCTGGAAGTGACGTGCTTACAACCCATGCTGAGGCACACAGCTGCCCTGCCTGATCACAGTTAGCACTTTTCTGTGGCACAGTGTAGGGTACAAACAGAAGAAGATAGAGACTGTACAATATTTACAGTTGGTAAAGTCAGAGACAACAAAGCAGAAAACAGAACACAGGTAAAACGCTTAAAGCAGTCTTGTGGTTCATGGCATGATGATTGTGTAGTTTGTGCGGGTAAACTGTGGCTATGTCCATCACATGGGAGATGGCAGTCTAGGACATAGGATGATCTGATTTTGTAAACTCCATGTGAATAAAGGCAAGTGGCACTCTCACCAAGACCTAAAATGTTATCCTAAAGCACTTAGAATCCTTTGAGCCAGTAATTTTAATGGAAATAGTAAACAATATGAATCCCAAACTGCAGTTTGCGGCTAGCTTAAAAGCAGGACTGCCTGTAGATTGTTACCCTTCATATCTAACAACTTGACTTGAACCTTAGTTGCCTCATGTACGGTCCAAAAACATTTTTGCTTGACACACACCTTATACCTACTGACTAAAGGTACATTACTGCATGTTGCATTTGCAGCACTGGGCATGACAGGCATATCAACTCATTGTTAAAAACTCCAGAAAGTATGGATTACCACAGTTTCTAATCTTAGGAAGTCTGCAGCTGGTCTTTTTATAATACAGAATTACTGGTCCAACTCTGTGGGTTTTGCCCCTAGTGGTAGTGCCTAAAAAGGACAGTGAAGGACCTGCACACATCTGTGTCGGTATGCGTCAAGCTAACAGTGCAATTGAAAGAGAACAACATCCCCGTCTGCAAATTCCCGACTTGATCACACAGTTAAATGGTGCCAAAGTCTTCTCCCATCTTGATCTGAACAAAGGGTATCATCAATTGGAACTTGAAGAAAATTGCAGGTACATTACTAACTTTTCTACTCACATTGGTTTATTCAGATAAAGGAATTAAGGGCCTTATTTGGAGTTTGGCGGAGGTCTTATTCTGTCACAAACATGATGGATATCCCATCTGCTGTATTACATGTTCCATAGGCTATAATGGAATTGTAACATGGTGGACGAGATATCCGTCACGTTTGTGACGGAGTAACCCCTCTGCCAAACTCTAAATCAGGCCCTAAGATTCAGAGTGTCATTAGCTGCAGAACTTTCTCAAGATGTCATTCAACATATAATAAAGCCTGTCACAAATGCTTTCAACCACAGTGAAGACATATTAGTTGTTTTGGCCACATGAAAAGAACATGCTAAAGCCCTTACACAAGTTTGTCGACTACTTGCTGATGCAGGTCTAACCCTGAATGCAGAGAAGTGTGAGTTCCACAGAACAAAACTCAAATTCTTTGGCCATATCTTTTATGATGGGGTATGATGTTGGATCCAGCTTTAGTGCAATCCTTGCCAGCTACCAATTTCCCACAAGATGTTACTATGTTAGGTTCACTCCTTGGCATAGCCAATTATTGTTCTAGATATATACATGACTTTGCCACAGTCACTGCTCCCTTAAGAGACTTAACAAAAATGTATTTTTTATTTTACTGCTCAGATAAATGTGAACAAAGTTTTAAGAAAATCTAACATGTAATTGAAAACGCCACTGAAATGGCCAACTTTGATCCAAAGCTGCTCACAGAGGTTGTTGTTGATGCAAGCCTGTTCAGTTTAGGTGCGATCCTTGCCCAACACAGTGGACACCCAAATGCTTGAAGGCAAATTGTGGTATGTGTATGCAGACGTTTGTTACAAACCGAACGTGCCTAATCTGACAGAGACTGTGCACTTCATGACACTGGGCTCCTGGTATGGAAAGTCGTGAAAAGTAACTGATGTAAGTGCTCCTGGGTGGCACCCATATAGGGGACGCAACGCCTCTTCCAGTGCCAATGACGATGACGCGCAGAACCAAACAAAGCCACTCAATGACACGCAGGAGTATTACTCATGCAAAAATCTTCTGGAGCCAGTATGACTCTTGGAAAATTCGAAAGTATGGAACCTGCAGCTAGATATGGTCTCTACCTGGTAATGCATTACAGGAGGTTAGAAAAGTGTTCTTCACAAGTTGAAAAATATATTTTAGCAGTTGCGTGGGCTTGCAAACATTTCCATGTATTCTTATATGGAAAACCTTTCTCTCTTGTAACTGATCATAAAACATTTCTTACCATCTTTGACAATCCAAAAACCAAGTTGCATTCCAGAATTGAAGGTTGGTGTTTGCGACTACAGGAATATGGCTACAATATACTCCTTCCAAAGCAGCTGAAGTCTAAATTATCTTCATTGTAAAGTCAAACATCCCTGCTGCTGTTTATTTGGAACAAATTATTACTGCAACAAGCAAAGACAGTGACATGTTGAAACTGAAGGACCTTATTGCACATCAGTCCTGGGAACAACACACTTGACCTCTTATACGTAACCGCGAATATCAGAAGTTTAGAAATGTAAAAGATGAACTGTCAATTACTCAAGAAGACATTGTCATACAAGGTTAAAGAATTATCATACCAAAGAGTCTGCAACAACAAGTCATTGTCATTTGTGCAATTGCTTATCTCCCAAAATCACTCTGCATACCTTGAACATGTCACATTTACCAAACATGTATGGGAGATAATTGCTGTTGATTTCTTTGGTCCTCTTGACAATAGACATTACCTGATGGTGATTATGGATGAATACTCCCTATTTCCACTAGTAGAAGATTGGGTGTTCCTTCAATTCTAACAGTGGTCCGCCTTTCAACAGTCAATAACTTTTTACTCATCTCATTGTGAAGCATTAGAAAATCACACCTCTTTGGCCACAAGCAAATGATGTTGTTGAATTGTTTATGGGCACACTTAAAAAGACTGTTCAACGTGATAAATTGGAGAAGCTTAATCTGATGGCAGTCCTCCATTGTACGCTCATCAGTCGACTCATTCAACAACAGGTGAAAGTCCTGCCACACTGATGTTTGTGAGAGCCATGACAACCAAGTTACCACAATGGACCAACAGGAGATCTCCAACAGATGGTGAACTTTGTCAAAAAGAAACGAGTCGTAAATAAAAGATGAAAGTATATGCTGACTAACATGGATGTGCCAATAACATTACTTACAGTAAAGGAAATCGAGTATTGGTGCAACAACAGACGAAATGTAAATCTGATGCTCCTTTTGATGCTGAACCCTTTAAAGTTGTGACTAGCAAAGGGCACATGGTGACTGCTCACGGTCCTGGAAAGTTAATTATGCAAGATTCTTTGCACTTCAGACACGTGCCTCCTCGTTCGTCATCGTTCATTAGTTCCTAATGTCAAAGATGAGACTGATTTGACTCAGATAGCAGAGCACCCTCTGACTGCACCCATCCTTACATCACCAGCAACACTCATGGATTCTTCTCTTTTATTTTCCCAGCGTCCGAGAACACGATCTGGTCGTTTAGTCAGTGCTCCAGGAGGTGTAGTGTCTTATGAGTTAGCAATAACGAGACCCTTTTAGTTCCTGATGCAGAAAAATAAAGATGTGTAAGAACAAGCTCTGTGTATGGTGTGTTCATTTATGAGTACCCATGCTGGGGAGGATGCTACAGTGGGTTTGTAAGAGCCTTTGCCCCTAAGGATGCGTTGAGTGTCACTTGGAGGTGAGGGCCCCCATCTTACCTGCCAGTGATTAGAACACTGCATCTGGCAATAAGTTTTATTATATGCCTACTCAGAGGCTCCAAGGCTGAGGAAATTGCTCTATGTGGAGAGGCACCTAGAGCAGTGGTTCTCCCCCTTTTGACTTCTGTGGACCCCCACCTTATCAGTACTGGAACCCCGGGACCCCCACTGAATCATTCCTGGAATCCAGGGACCCCCAAGGAATTATTACTAAAAGCTGTTATTACATTTTCTAAGCAGTCACAGACCCCATGAGGAGGCTTCGCGCCCCCCCAGTGGTCGCCGGACCACAGGTTGGGAACCACTGATCTAGAGCGTCTACCAGTTCCTTATGGAAAGGAAGGAGCATCTGCTCCTCCTCCATTGACCCCCAGTTGTCATTATCTGTGCCTGCCATAGCAGATCAGGTGATGTTGCTTGATTATAACGGCCATGGGAAAGTAAAGCTTTCTTCAAGAAGGAACAGTGTTTGTGATTACCAATGCTTGTTTGCCGGTACCAGTGCTTGTTGAATGGAGGACGGGACCGTTGTTATGGGGAAGCCCTTTAATTATCACAGGCATCATGAATATTCTCAGCAGTGTAATCAGCTTATGCTGGCAATGGAGAGGCAAAACCTATTGGGTATTTTGCTGCACACTCTAAAAGGCAGTCTTCCCTTTTCTGCACTTAACGCAAGGAGAATACAAAGAGCTGTGGAGAGAGCAGTGTGCACTGAACGACTTAATCACCCTATGCACCCTTTAGAGGTGTTGATGCCACACAGCGGTCCCTGCCTGGTTTTTACCAGCGGGTCTGCTCGCTTTTTACACACATGCTGTTTGGCACGTGGTCCAGCTCATTGGCCCGCATATACTGGAGGGCACACTTTCAGGAGGTTCTCCAGGATGGGCAAAATGCCTCCAGGCACAATATAAAGTTGGCTTGGAAACCGCTGACTCCATAGTAAGAGACATGAGCTATTCAATATCTATTCCCGCCATGCCTGGCTTAGATCATCTTGATTCTCTAGGGATATGCAGGCCAGTCTCATGGATCTACCTTTCAGTGGGATCTGTTTATTTGGAAATAAGGTGAATGCTGCCCTAGAGAGGTCTAAAGCCAGCAAGGCAACTACCTGCTCACTGGACTTTTCACAGCCTCTAAGCTAGAGGGACTGTTGGATTTTCTGTCACTTTTGGGGATTTTCTGAGGGTTTCTTTCTTTGGCAATGACACCCTTCCCAGCCACAAAGTCGACCACCTCAGAACTCATTGGTCCACCAGTGCAAGGGTAGAAGCACAGGGAAAGGCTGTACATCTCTCTGGCAACCCTCCCGGTACTCCTCATCTCCATACTCTACTGCTCTGTCTTCCGGGTAAGCAGCCTTAGCTCTATTTTCCAATCACTCCGGGAACCTGTAGGAGGACGTGTATTCCCCTCTCTGCCGGCCTGGAAAGCCATTACTTTAGACCAGTGAGTACTCCAAATAGTGGAAAAAGGATACCCACTTCAGGTTCCACCCACATCATGCCCCTGTCTTCCTCCTCCACTCCAGATCACTTGGCTGTCTTCCAACAAGAGGTGGCGGCACTTCTGGGAAAAGGAACAGTGGATTGAGTGCCAGAGCAGTAAAAGGGTCAAAACGGACAGTGGCCTGCATCTCATCATGGTCCTCAGGGAGTTAAACTTCTTCCTCAAAAAGGAAAAGTTGAAGATGCTGACCCTCTTCCAAGTGTTACTAGACTGGAAAGTGTCTCTCGACCTACAGGATGCTTCTTTCCACATCCTGATCATATGGTCGCATCAGAGATTTGTACTTTTAATGGGTTTTACAGATTACTTATTTGCAGTACTTTCCTTTGCCTTTACATGGGCAGGTTGAGATTTCATCAAGGTCGTGGCACTGGTTGAGACCCATCTTGAAAGGTTAGGCATCCCTATTTTCCCTTACCTGGACAATTGCCTGATCAAAGTCATGTCACTGGAGGTGACACTGTGCTGTATGCAGTCAACAGTATCCTTGCTGTGGAACCTGGGGTTTTCCATTAAATTAAAAAGCCCAACCCTCACCTTAAGCCCACCCAGTGACTCCAGTTCATACGGTCAGTACTCAACACCACTCTTCTCTCTGTATTTCCTCCACTGCAGAGGATTTCCAACATCCGGAATATGGCACCTTCCTTTCACCAAGCTGGAGAGTTCCAGCCCTGAGGATTCTGAGCTCCCAAGGTCTGCTAGCTTCCTTCATTTTCCTAGTCACGCACACACATAGACCTATGAGGTCCCTGCATTGGTGCCTCCACATACAGTGACTACAGTATGTAAGAGATCGGTCAGGCTCCATTGTGTTCTCCCCAAGCACTGCAGTGGAAGTGGGTTGTTGGGGAAACAAGACAAAACTAGGTGGTGGGATGACCTTCACTTCCCCTCCTACCCTGGCTACGGTAGTTGGGGATGCCTCCACTTTAAGGTGGGGAAACCACTTTGAAGATCTGGGGGTCAGAGGCCTCTGGTTTCCAGAAGGTCAGGTTTTTCAAATCATCCTGTTAGAACTGCGAGCAGTCCAGCTGGTACTCAAGCCTCTTCTCTTCATCCAAGGTCAATGCTGTCAGATCTTGACAGACAGCACTACAGCTATGTGGTTCTCCAACAAGCACAGGGGAGTAGAGTCTGACCTTTGTCTGGAGTCATTGAGACTGTGTTCTTGGGCACACCACCAAGAGAGCTGCTGAACAGCCACTCATCTAGTGGGGACGCTGAATAGCTGAACCGACAGCCTCAGCCAGCGTTATCTTGCCAATCATCATTGGCAGATTCTGCCACAGGCAGGCCAGGACATCTTCGCTGTGTGGAGCACTCCTCAGGTGGGCCTGTTTGCCTCCAAGTACAACACTCAATGCCAGCAGTTCTGTGCCTCCAGTATCTGTTAAGGGTACGGTTGGGGTCGCGTTTCAGTTGAAATTGAATTTTCCATTACACTTTGCATTTTCCCTCACACCCTTAATCCCTCTGGTTCTGAGGAAGATACACCAAGAACAGCTGCAAGTGATTCTCATTGCCCATATTGACCATGGAGGGTGTGGTATGCAGACCTGTTCTGCTCCACATGTCCCCTGCTCAAGCTGCTTTTTGCAGTGGACGGCCCCATCTTGTAGGAGGGGATGTTACTGCACCCTAATCTCAGAGGACTCCTTATACATGGCTGGAGATTGAACAAGGACATCTGGGTTCCTTTCAGCTGCCACAGAAGGTGCGTGACAACATCCTATCAGCATGTTGCCCCTGTACAAAATTGGTTTACTCTGGCTGATGAAATAGCTTTGTTGCATGGTGCACAGCCAAAAATCAGGAGCCGTTGCAGGCTAAGTTATCCCAAATCCTACAATTTGCACTCTCCCCTGCCTGGAGGGTTTTGCAATTGGCAGTGTCAAGAGATATTTGTTAGCATTGTCTGTGTTTTTCTGCCTGCAAGACCAAAAATCCCTCTTCAAATGCTCCATTGTGATGTTTTTTTCTGAAGGGGTAGCAAGTCTGTACCCTCCAACTCTATTTGTTGTTCCCCCTGGGGCCTTAATTTAGGGTCTGATTTAGAGTTTGGAGGATTAGTTACTCTGCCACAAATGGACAGATATCCCATCCACCATATTAAAAGTGGCATAGGATATAATGCACTTGTAAAAAGGCTGATAGAAGAGCTGTCACGTTTGCGGCGGAGTAACCAATCTGCCAAACTATAAATCAGGCACCTAGTCTTAAATCTTTTGATGGAGACTCAATTTGAGCCCATGCACAGTTTTGCCCTAGGGATGTGACTTTCTAAATAGTTGTTCTAGTTGCAATAACCTCAGCCAGGCAAGTAAGGGAGGGTAGGATCTTAGTTTCTGTCTGCCCTTTATATCATTTTACCCTGAACTGTTGGTGTTGACAGCCAGTACTGCTTTCCAGACTAAGACAGTGACTCCTTTGCACTTGAGTCAGTCTGTTACCCTTCAGAACTTCTATCTCATGCCCCATCCCAAAAGGAGGAGGAGCAGTTGAACAGATTGGATCCTAAGCAAAAGGCCAACTACTACCTGGACTGCACTAAGGGCATTCATCTGGAAAACCAGATTTTCTTAGGGTATTGCGGATGCAAAGAGAGTAAAGCAGTGCAGAATAGGGCTCTTTCAAGGTGGATCATCGTCTCCATTAAGACCTGATACGCGCTTGCCAACCACCTGAAACAATCAGGGCCCATTCTGCCAGAGCCAAAGCCGTTCATTCTCCCCTTGCAAGAGATGTTCCAATTGACAGATCTGCAAGGCAGCCACTTTGGCATCTCTTCACACATTAGCAAAGCATTACTGGCTAGATTCTGAGGTGCATAGGGATGGTCATGCTGCTAGATTCATCTTGCAAGATTCCTTGGTATCACTATCCATCAACACTCTTCCTAGGTGGTTATGGCTATGGAATCTATTTTACAGGTGAGGAATCTATAGGTAGAAGTATACATCAGAAGAAAAAGTTACTTACCTGCGGTAACGATCTTGCTGGTGGATAAGATAATCTGTCTTCCTGCAGAATTTTCACAGGCCTGCCCTCTTCTCTGTGTGAGCGATAGCTATAGGGAAAGTTAATAAGATCCAAAATGTGCATATATTTTTGAACTGCACAACTCTATTGATGTCAATCTGTCATTTAGCCTCGAAGGGTGTGAAGAAATGGGTGGAAACTGGTGTGGGCACTATATGACTTTGGTGATGTCACCTGACACGACCTCCTGTGTCGATACAAAACCAGCACCCCTACCGACGATCTGCGAGCTTTGACATTTCTGAATTTTCCACCAGAAAGATTGTTACTGCAGATAGGTAACTTTTTATTTACAACTCTTCCTATATTTTTCCTTCTAAATTGTTATTTCTAATTGGCAATTTGTTTTTTAATGTATTATGTGTTTGATAATGTGTGATTTTTCTGTTCCAGGTGCCTTCTGGTGGGAAAGCCTCCCCCTTATCACACTCAAGGCGCAGTCAGGAAAATCAAGAGAACTGTGTGACACCTCCCACACCTACTGCAAAACAAGCTGCACCTCCTGCTAAAGGAGAAAAAAGCAAGTCTCCTGCTCACAACACCCATCCCATAGGACAGAAAAACCCAGCCAAATCCATTGCCAGTACGAAGATAAAAAAGACAACATAGGAAACCACCACGATGAACAGTATATATAACATTGTTATCTTTTGTGCCAAAATAAGGTTTCTGCATCTAAGGTGGACATGAACAGGATTCTGACATGTTTGACATTTTGTTATAATGAAACTTAAGGCATACCTAATGCTGCGAATTACTGTTGTGACGTTAGCCTGCACACCATTGTGAACGCTAAGAACGTGAGAAGGACATGTGCTTAATTCTGTTAGTTGCAAACTGTAGATTTATATTTTTCGTCTAAATGTGTATAATTTATTTAGTGTATCTGCTACTTTTCCGTAGATAGACCTCCGAGAAGGGTTTCATAAAGCCTATAGCGGTCTTCTTACAGTTCCATATGTTTGTATATCTGTGCATTATTCATGTTATATTCCTGCAAATTTTTCTGTATATCAGTTATCACCCTGTAACTTTAGAGATTGCGAGGCATAAAGTTATTGCCCTTTTAGTGTAATGAACACAGACATGCGGCACCTTTTAATACATAAGATGTTGGCATATACAGACACTCATGTGCACAGAAATTCTTTATTACATGCTGGTTCATACATTAGAACAAGCTTGAAATAAATGATTGAAAATAGTACTTGTCTACACCCACTTGTAACAGGCAAGTTATTATGTCACACTTCCTTCCGGGGAACCAGTGGCGCAGAAAGGGTTATCAGCCACCATTATTCACTACTTGAAAGATAAACGTCGATGTGCTGCTGCTAGTGGCGCACTTGCAGAAAACATGGTTTCCTGTATGCCATGGCACGAATATGCAGTCACTGAGGAATCGCAAGTGGTAGCTCAAGTCAGTGCAAGCTGTCATGTGTAAAATTGCCTGCCACTGACTTGGATCTCTCCACTTTCCTTTGGATCGATCCCTGCCATGGTATCACTTTATGCAAGAACCATTTCTATTTAGGCCTGAAGAACCCCTGTGGGCTTTGCACAATAATTGTGAACATAACCATTTTGCAATTATTTTGTGACGGAGTAGTTGAGTATCTCTTTTTGTACAGTATCTGTCTTAGCAGTGTACATCTCCTCACACGCTTGAATTTAACTCTTAACTAGTCTTATCTATAGGTGACGAGTTTCTTTCGATCTATTTGATATAGCTGCTACTTCCACGCCAGTAATTTTTTTGTGGAAATAGATGTAACAATCCTTTTTCCACGTTTGTCTTGCAACGTCCTACCTATCAAATACTTAACTGAGTATAGCCAATGTGAAAACAAATTGATACATTTCCCCAAGGGCTCATAAAAAGTATACTGCAAATCACCTGTACATGGTCGTGGAGCGCCTCTGTATAAAAGTCCTCAATATAAATAGTGGTGCTTAATTCCGTATAATATCAAAACGTAACAATCTAATTCAAATAAAAAGAAATACGCGAGGAGGGATTGATATATATCCACAATTCATTATGCCTTATGTGGCAGTCGGGGGCACCAGCACAGCATACCTACCAAATCTGGGCAAAAGTATAATATCGATTAAAAAAAGTGAGGCAAAATGAGGTGCAAGAAATCCAGTGAACATGCCCCACCGTGGCTCCAGAGAATGAACCTATTACAATAACTGGGCAGATAATACGTGGGACACCCCTGTGTGTTTTTATTTGTTCTTTAGTGCAGTGTCCTGTTTGCTGGCACACCCTGTGCTCAGTAGGATATGTTTCCAGTTTTAGGTTGCCACTGAACGTGGCAATAGGAAGCAGTCCTCGACGTTCCTTAGTTGCAATAAATATCCCAACAATTTCTTATGTTGTAATTTAAACATCCAAAGAAAAGAACGTTTTTGCTGCATAATTTGCACATTTTGAGGCCTTGTATTGCATTTAAAAAAAGCTCCCACTTCAGCTATAGTCTTTCTGAATGTCTTCTGGTGTTTCTCCACCACTAAACAGTAACCACTTTTTCCACAGTTGACTAGAGGTAGAGCAGAAATCGTTAACGTTGTACTGCCTTTGAAACAGTGGTGTGCTAATGGAATACAGCACTCAATAATCTGAATGAAAATAGCTAGTGTTCTGTAAAATCCTGGTGTGTCTGTTCACATGATACATTAGGGGCTTAATCAAAACGTGGCACTAGTGAAATGTGTAGAGTAAGCAATGTGCCCCTCTGAGGTAGGCCCAATTCATACAGGTGATATTTAAAATCATTTGACTCAAGAAAGGAAACGGATTATGATGGAATGTTTTGAAATGTGTTGTTTATATTTAATCAGTTTGAAAATAATCCTGTAGATGGAGACATCGATTGTCAGGTTAACATCTCTTAAACAGTTTTGTCTCTTAAATGGATGTTTTTTTAATTTCTCTTTCCATTTGTTTAAAATGTACACCGTTTAAAGTATTTTGGCTTTCCCTTAATTTCAAATTTTTGAAATAAGCCAAAAATGTGTATGGTGCAATGTTTAGAAGATAGGGAAGAATGGGAAATGTGTATTTTCTTATTTATCATTTTAAATATGCCTTTGATCAGACTGTATTTTCTTATTTTCCTCTGTAAATAATATTTTCATGCACATCACTGTAAAATAAAACTTCTTCCATAACTAAGTTTAATTTCTATTGTAACACTTAGTCTTTTTTTTCTTTTAGCATGTTATTTGAACTTGGATTATTGGAAATAATAATATCGTAATTTATCTTTTCGCACAGGACCATTTTATAGCGTTGAACTATACAAAACATTGCACTAAATATCAATGACCTGCCTATCAGTAAACAAAAGTATGTACTAATTGATTTTATATGCGTCATACTCAAATTATAATAATTTGAAAAACAAGTCCGTCTACTTCGATTTTACCAAAGATCATTTCATATGCACCCACTCTTGTTTCAGAAACGGAATAATACCTCTGTCTCCGCTTGGACCCAGAGCTTAAACCAGTAAGGTGCGCTGACTGTAAGTATTATGTACATCTGACCGTTTAATCTCGTGATTGTCCTTTTCCCTGGATGTGAATTTGTTTCCAAGAGCTTTTTCTGTAATTGGGAGAAAACGCAAATTATTGTGTCTAACAACCGAAGGGAGGTATGGAAGTAAACCTGAGTGTAAATAAGCAAAAAGAGACGTGAGTGAACAAACTTGGATGGAATACATTTTAGCCTTGTGTAAAACTAAGAATGACGGTACACTGCCACAGATTGTTTCTGAACTTTGGGCAACAAAATCCTCGAAAAAATAGTAAGTTGCTAATCAGCCTCAAACAGGTTAGCAATAGTGTAGGAAGCTGACCTGGTGTGTGGTGTGTACCTATGGTACTTACACCTTATACCAGGTATCCCCTCTTAGTGAAGTGTAGGCAGTGTCTAGAAGCCAGGCTCTCTAGAGGTAGCTGTGGATGAGCAGCCAAGGCTTATCTAGGAAACATGCAAAGCTCATGCAATACCACTGTAGTCACACAGCACTTACACACACATGAAAGAAAACACTCAGTTGTACAAAAATAAAGGTACTTTATTTTTTGGAACAGATCACCCCAAAATACTAGACAGGTAACCCACCCTTAGGAGGTAAGTAATACACTAAATATATACACTAGTAATCAGAAACAGGTATAGAAAAGGTTAGAAAACAGTGCAAATAGCAATAACCAATAGTGACCCTAGGGGGTTCAAAAACCATATACTGAAAAAATGGAATGCGAATAAAAGACCCACACCTAGGTAAGACAAATGTGTAGAGGGGAGCTGGGAGTACTAGAAAGCCACAGAGGTAAGTAACACAGTACCCCCCAGCGACCAGGAATGCAGGAGTAACACACTGTATTTTCCCCAAAGCGCCCGAGAGGAGGAGAAGAAGAAAAAGAATACACCCGGACAAGACTGCAAGAAAACCAGCAGTGTTTTCCTGAAAAAAGAAGACCTGTGGAGAGAGGGGACCAAGTCCACGCATCACAGTGGAGTCCAGGAGGAGAAGGAGCTACTACCCACCCAGCTGTGGATTCAGGAGTTGGTCGACAGTGATGAAGAACAGGTCATCACTGCAGCCTTGGAGCTGGATAAGAGTTCCTGATGGATGCAGATGAAGTCCCATGCTGAAAGTAAGATTGCAGACGGGTGTTGTTGCAGGAATTCCACCAACAAGCCTTGGCAAAGGCAAACACGGTTACTGGAAAAGAGGTGCTACCTGGGACCAGCAAGGCCCAGGAGGGGCAGTCACAGGGAACCCTCGGTATTGCAGAGAGTCCACAGGAGCATGGACAGCACCCACAATAGTCCCACAGGACGGGGACACAGGAGTTGCAGAAGAAGCCCATGCAGCACTACAAAAGAGGATCCCACGCCACAGGAGAACCACTCAGGAGGCTGTGCTTTGCAGGATGGGGTGCTGGGGGCTGGAGGTACCCATTTCCTGAAGATCCTTTGAACGAGATGCAAACAAGCCTTGGCAGCTTGAAGAGACGCAGTGCACTGGAGTTCTGTCCTGCGTGGGAAGGCAAAGGCTTACCTCCAGCAAAGTTGGACAGCTGGCAAAGAGGACAAAGAGGACTACTTCGGACCATCACCCATGATGCAGGATCCATGCAGCTCAAGATGAGAGGAGATCCACACATCCGTTTGTTGCTTGGTGTAGGTGCCTGCAGTTGCAGGGAAGTGACTCCTTCACTCCAAGGGAGATTCCTTCTTCCTCTTGTGCAGGCTAAAGAGTTGCAGTCTGCTGAGGATGCACGGCTGGGGAAATGTTGCAAAGTTGGCAGGAAACATGGAAACAAAGTTGCAGAAGAGGTTTCTTGGTTGTAGCAGCGTTTGTTGGTTCCTGGAGGGTCCTGTCGCTGTTCCAGTGGCCAGAAGTCAAAGCAGAAGTTGCAGAGAAGTCCTGCTGGAATCTTGCAAGCCAAATCCGAGTACCCACGCAAGAGAGAGACCCTAAATAGCTGTGAAAGTGGGATTTGTCACCTAACCAGGTAAGCACCTATCAGGAGGGGGCTCTGACGTCACCTGACTGTTCTGGCCACTCATGTGCTCTCAGAGTTCTGTGCCTACCTTGGAAACAAGATGGCAGAACCCAGGGACCCTCTGCAGGAACTTTGAGCACCACCCCTGGGGTGGTGATGGACAGGGAAGTAGTCACTCCCCTTTCCATTTTCCATTTGCATGCCAGAGCAGGGACTGGGGGTCCCGGAACTGGGGTGGACTGGTTTATGCATGGAGGACACCAAATGTGCCCTTCAAAGCAAACCAGTGGCTTGGGGAGGCTACCCTTCCCAAGCCAGTCACATCAATTTCCAGAGCGAGAGGGTGTTACCTCCCTTTCCCAAAGGAAATCCTTTTTTCTGCCTTCCTGGGCATGATCAGATCAAGCAGCAGGAGGGCAGGGTCTGAGGGGTGGCAGCAGCTGGGCTGCCTGGAAACCCCTGTAAGACTGGTGGTAGCCATGCTGGGGGTCCTCTAAGGAGTCCCCAGAGTGCATGGAATCATAAATCCAATACTTAGAACAGTATTGGGGTATGATTCTGACATGTTTGATACCAAACAAGCCCAGATTCGGAATTACCATTATGTAGCTGTACATAGGTGGTGATCTATGTCCAGTACATGTGTAAAATAGCGACCCGCACTCGCCATGTCCAGGAAAATGGATCTGGGGTTTGTGGGGGCACTTCTGCTAGTGCAGGTGTGCCCTCCTACCCAGGTACCTGCCCCCTGGGCCTACCATAGACTTACAGTGACCTGGTGTAGTGACCTGTAAGGAAAATGGGTGCATGCACCTGTTTCATGCAGGCTGCAATGGCAGACCTGCAGAACCCTTTGCATGGGCTCCATATGGGTGGCAGAATAACTGCTGCAGCCCATAGAGATCCCTTAGAACCTCAGTGCCCTGGGTCCCTAGGCACAATATACTTGGGACTTACATGAGGGGACCAGTATGCCAATTGTGGGGATACAAAGTTACCAGTAACCAAATTTAGAGGAGAGAGGACAGTCACTTGGGGACCAGGTTAGCAGGAACCCAGTAAACACAGTCAAACACACTGACAAACAGGCAAATAGTGGGGGTAACCGAGAAGCTACTTTCCTACAAACATTTAAACAGGGTGCTTGTGACTTCACTAAGAATCATTAATGGAATATTTCTTAAAATAGCACACCTCTCCAAATATTTAGTAATTCCTTATTGTTGCAACAGAAAATAAGGAATTTCTAAATGTGTTTACAGGGTTGTGGAATTTAATAAAATATCAACTTGTCCAAAGGACAGGTTGCTTCATAAACATACTTGTCATGTAAAAAAATCTAATCGTCCATTTGGTGCCATGAAGTGCAGTGACAAATTATGGCAGCAATCTCATTATGTAAGAACTCTGATAATAACCCCTCTGATTATGCCAGGGCTAATACTATAGTAGGGCTTGAATAAGCAATTTCAAGCCCTACTCTAACAATTTCCTTATTTTGCCACCTTTCTGCAGATCTACACACTGGGGCTGCAGGAAGCAGTAAGCAATGGTTCCAGGGTTGGAATGCCTTTGAGTCTGTGCAAACGTACTAAAATGCATGTTTTTAAAGATTTTCACCATCTCTTCTCTAACCTTTTCCCATACTGAGAAAGGTAGGAAATTTACTCCTCACAAGGGCAGAAGTAAAAATTCTTCCAGGGTTGGGGAAAAAGAGGTTGGAGGGAAAGTGAACTTGTAAACGCTTGACAGATTTTCGCATGAGCAAATCTACACATGCATATTTGCTTGTGCTAAAATACAGTTCATAAATATTTTCTAGGAGTTTGATTTCCTGCTCTACTACTGTAAATTCTTGTGAATTTCTGAAAGCCATTAATGCAAAGATATATACCATGGGTGCACATTTGTGACTTTATTTAAGGATTGGGTCCCCAATTAAGTCTAGTGTTTACCAAGACATTTTGTTTTTATTAAAATTCAATTTTTCTATCTATTGGCTGACTTTACTGTAAGTGATAACATTCTGCTATTCCACAAGGAGCATTTTGGCTCCCAAAGTAATTTTGTTCAGTGCCAGGAACTACTGTGGCAATGTATCCTTTTTGAGACCAAATTATTATTTTTTTTGTTGCTTTTTGCCAATGTTTTTGCAATGGTTAGAGCCCAGCACCTCCCACAAAAATAAAGTGCTACAAAAGCCATGTAAAAACAAGAAACACATTGACAAAACCTAAAGATTGACAACCAATGTCGGATCGGTTGTCTTTGAAAGTGCTTATTTTCATGTTTCCCTTAATCTTGTTGAAAATGGTTACACTGATTGTCCATTATGAATATTTTTTGGGAAATACTAGCATGCACCTACACAGTGGTGCTTCAAAGAAATAGCACCTAAGATTATCTGTAATTTAGCAAAATGTTTTTTTCCTTCTTCCATTTTTTTCCTAACCATTTTATTTTGAAAGCAAAGAATCATGAATCTTGATTACAAGCCTTCTGTAAACATTTGCATTTAATCAGAGACCATTCTGGAAGCATTATACATAGCCTCATATTGTTAATCTTTTCAAAGATGTGTAAACAATTTTTTTTTACTGTAACCACTGTCAGTAGTGCAGTGTGATCTTACAATGTTTATTTAGAGAGCTCGCCCTAATAATAAATGCTTTACATTAATGAACCATAAATAAAAGTTTAAACAGCATTAACATATAGACTCAAATATTACTCCCTTCCCTGAAAACTGACAGCCGAAGGGTTTGTCCTGCAGCGGGTTGGGCCTACTTGTCCCAAGGACAAAATAAACATGAAAAGTTGTCCTTGACCCAGAACAATATGTCCTGGGCATCATAAATTGGAAATTTATTAAAACACAACATTTTGCATCTGCAAAATACCATCAGTGGAAACAGGTGGTAAGCACGTGTAAAGTATAAATCAGGGGCCCAAAATGCATTGTGATCTTTCACAATGGCTGCATTCCTTAGTATAGTGAGGAGGATGCAGGTTATCGGAGCTCAACAGTGGGTGATGAGGAGGAGAGAACGGATTTTTTCTGACAGAGGGTGACTATTTAATGCCAAGGAGGTTTATCCTAGGTGCAGGTTTACCAAAGAGGCCATTCCCACTTCAGATAATGATTTGGACCCTCTAATATGCAGACCTACATGATGCAGTATTGCTCGGCCTGCACATATTCAGGTTTTGGTAGCTTACACCTTTTAGCTTCTGGTAGCTATCAACACACTTGCAGTTGCAGGAGGGATATCCCAGAATGCCTCATGAAGGGCTTTTATAAATGTTATTGATGCAATGTTGGTTAGGACAGCTGTGTGACACTTCCCTGCTCTTCTCCACTCTGACATCTAGTTCTCCTCAGTGTAGCATGCTCACCAACAGAATAACTGCTCTCTCTTGAGCCTTCCTCAGTTTCCCCAACCAACCTTTCTGCCCTTATTCTTGCATTGGCAATTTGTATTTCCTCAATTGTGTGTATTATTTAGGCTAGTATCCTTGCTACCTCAACTCTGTAGTGTACTAACTCCCCCTGCATTTTAGCAGTTCTCTGACACATAGTTGAGATGGTTGTAGTTGTAGCCAAACCTTCAAAAAAACAATCAAATGAGATGTGTATCTGTTGCCTGCTGTGTGATGCATAGTAATTGATCATCTGTGTAGTCAGTTCCCTTGTAGAACAATGGCTCCCTCAGGGTAAGCTTTAAAGTCTGTGTTTCCTGGCTGAATAAAAAGTGTCTAGATGCAGCTGTAAACCAACAATTATTTTGTTCATATATTGGTTTGTTTGTATACACAAGAAAACAAATATTATTACAGGTGCTCCAAGAAACAGTGCAGTGATCATGAGTGGTAAAAAATGTGATTAATGGTGCACTAGTGCTATTTAGAGAGATGAAAGACACCTTTAAGTAACAAAATGTTATATTTAGGGCATTAAAATCAAAGTTTGAAGGTAAAAGTGATGTATGTATTGATTTTATGCTTATGGCCTGCATTACCTACAGTGCATTGTTTTGAACTCTATGAAAACCTGAAATGTAATACTTTCCTAAATGTAATGGATCTTTTTGAAGAAATACTACTTTGAGTATTTGAAAATAAAAACATTTTATGAAAACATCTGTTATTGCTTTTTTAGTAAGTTATAAAATTATTCTTTAATCTCAAAATATGTATACAAGTACATTGCAAATAACAACCCTTGAGTATCAGATACAGGAGCTAAAGTGAGTATAATCTGATACAGAATTCTAGCTGGAGATTCCTTACCTTTGAATTTCCCAAGTGTTAGACTGGATCCGGAAACTTTCGCTGGAGCAGGACCCCTGCGTGCCCCGTCAGGTGCCTTCATTCAGTTCTGCATGGATGTGACATCACGGTCACCTATCTAGGTTCCCACCAGGCATCAGTTCTTTTCTTTCTGTGCCAGTTAGCACTGATCCAGAGAGAGCTACCCCACTGTCATTTTTGACGGGCTGTTTTCAGCATTTTTGTCAAATATTTTTCAATGTGTGTCAAGGATGTCATCCAGAAAGGTAGCATTCAAACCATGTGGTGCCTGTCACTGCAACATGTCGGTTACGGACCGTCACCTTGTTTGCCTTTGGTGTCTTGAATGCAACCACAATTCAAAGTCATGCTCGAACTCCCAGGCCATGGTGCTGAAGGCTTTGAGGGAGTGGTTCCTTAAGCTGTTTGTGGCCTGGCAGTCGACACTGGCAAGCACGACTCCTCGAGGTCAAGTTCAAGGAGGAGGTCGTGGGACTGCTCCAGGAGCCACAAGTCCTCTTCATCTTACTCCAGGTTATCAGGACATCTGATGAAGAGGCACAAAAAGAAGAAGTCCAAGCGGACTTCGACTTCACCTTGGCGGTCAGAAGATGCAACGAGTGGTGAACGTCAGCACAGTTTGGCTGAGCCATTGCCCGGTCAGACTCTGCATTTCCCTCCATTTCCGGGAGCCGGAGCGAATGCCACTTAAGTCAAAGACTTTTTTGAGACCCTGTGCCACGTTTTTTAGCTGGCTGCCCCCTCCGGAGCACCTTTGGGCTCCCTGAGGTCAGAGGAGGGTCCATCAGGTTCCACGCTGACAGCTCCGGCCTTGGCTTTGATGAGGTCTCATGGATCCAGATCGGCACTGGTTGTATCAACATGACCTCTGGCCCTGATGCTAATCCTCCCAACTCCCACCAACGGTGCCAGCCCCATTCTGATCCCAGACGACCCAGCGCAGATGGTGCTCATGGTTGCCAGATCGTTGCCTGAGCATTATTTTCTACAGCCAGGCGCAGAGGAATATGGGGAGGCGTCACTGGACCTTTTTGAACACCAGATGGAGCTTACTTTAATGTACTGGTATGAGGAATTAAGAGATGCCAGTAGACTGGACATCTCCAAATTCTGGCTTGCTCTCTCCAGCTACTGTAGCTACGGAGGAGGGAGCTTCATATGCAAGGGTGGTGCAGACAGCAGCAGAGATCCTTGGCCTCGAACTGAACTGCCCTCAGTGGATGTCAAGACTAACCTCTTGACTGAAGGGATTCTGCCTGGGGCTTCCTCTTCTGAACCCCTTTTGCCCTTTAATGAGGCACTTACGGATGTCCTGCTGGGAATCTGGTCCAAGCCCAACACGGGCTCCTGTGAACAAGACAATTGCCCACCATCGCCCTGCACCGGGTGACCCTAGTTTCCTCAGCCAACACCCCACCCTAGAGAGTTTGGTAGTCCAACCCTCAACTTCCCATGGAACGTTCCCTTCTACTCCCCCGGACAGGAATTCCAAAAGGCTGGACCAACTTGGAAAAAATATGTTTCCCTCCACCAGCCTGGCATTGAGGTAGGTGAATACCTCATGCTTATTTGGCCGTTTCTCACACACTTTATTGGATATGGTTGTGCAAGTGCTGCCACAGGTCCCTGAGGAGTCCCGGGTCATCCTCTCTCAAGCTGTGAAAGATGGGAGGGATGCAGCAAAGTTCACCATTAGATGTGGTATGGACATGAATGACTCACCGGGCAGAGCGGTTTCATCATCAGTGGCATTACGGCGCCATGTCTGGCTGAGAACATCTGGCTTTGGGGGGGGGGTGGTATGTCCAGGCAAACCTTAAGGACATGCACTTTGAGAGAACTCGCTTGTTTGGCGAGAAGGCAGACTTGGCAATGGGGTGCTTCAAGGACTCTCGAGCTGCTGCCAAGTCCCTGGGCCTCTTGGCGACTCTCCATCCACAGTCTGCCTTTCATCCCTTCTCCTCGTGGCTACGGAGGAGGTGTGCCACCGCACCAGCCCTATGCCAGCCACCATCCTGCACAAGCTTCCCAAGCTATGCGAGGACGTGGGAGCGGTGCATTCAGACCAAGAGGGTCTAGAAGCCAGAAGTCATCTGCCACCCAGCCCCCGACAGCAGCAGACTCCAAGCCCAAGTTTGATTTTGCAGGACCATGCTTGTCCAGTTGAAGGGAGTATTCATCATCATCTCCTCCACTGGCAGTCCATTACATTGAACTCATGATTCTTGTAGATCATTCAGAAGGGCAAACTCTCTCCCTTTTTAATATGTTCCTTCCCTAATACCGCCAACACACTAATGGCTGCCGGAGGATCAGATGATCTTGCTCCCAGAGGAAGATACGGCTCTCTTGGCCAAGGGAGCCTTAGAATGGGTTTTGTTGTCAGAAGTAGGCAGTGGTTGTTATTCCCACTACTTTCTGATACCCCAAAAAACCTAGACCTACGGACCATTAATCTCTTCCGCAAGAAGGAGAAATTCAAGGTGCTCACTTTGGCTCAGGTCTTGTCTGCCCTGGACCAAGGAGAATGGCTGGTAGCGCTGGACTCTTAGGATGGGTATTTCCACCTCCCCATCTTGCTACCCACAGGCATTACCTGTGGTTCAAGGAAGGCCACAAGCACTTTCAGATCACAGTGCTCCCCTTTGGCCTTACCAGTGCTCCTCGGGTGTTCACCAAGGTGATGGCCATGGTCGCAGCTCATCTGCACAGGTTAGGAGTTTCAGTCTTCCCCTACTCGATGACTGGCTGTTGAAGGTGACTTACCCCAGATTGTTGCCTCCAGACTATGGTGAACCTCCTGCATTTGCTGGGGTTCACTATAAATGTTCCAAAGTCACACCTGATTCCTTCTCAGATGCTCCCTTTCTTCAGAGCTGTCTGGACACAGTGCAGTTTTGGGCTTATCCTCCCGAAAAGCAAGTCCAAGATATTCAGGCTTTGATTCTGATCTTTCAGCCTCTGTCTTGGGTGAGATTCACTCTGAGGCTGCTGGGCTTCATGGCCTCCTGTATCCTGTTAGTAACACATGCCAGATGGCATATGCAGGCTCTGCAGTGGGACTTGAAGTGCCAGTGGGCACAGTATCAGGGGAATCTCTCTGACATGGTCCAGATCTCAGAGGGACTGCGAAAGACCTGCATTGGTGGCTTTCAAATCTCCATTGGGTCCACGGCAAACCCCTCTCCCTTCCCCAACCAGATCTATCTATAGTGACAGATGCATCGTTCCTGGGTTGGGGCGGCCACATGGGAGAGGCAGAGATTAGAGGCCTCTGGTCTCCGGTGGAGTCTGGGCTTGATATCAACCTTCTGGAGCTCGGGGCGATCAGGCCTGCATCAAGCATTTCTTCCCTCTCTCAAAGGGAAGGTAGTGCAGGTGTTCAAGAACAATACTAGTGCCATGTGGTACTGCAACAAACAGGGCGGAATAGGGTCCTAGACTCTTTGTCAGGAGGCACTACGTGTCTGGACATGGCTGGGACATCAGGGCATAGCCCTGGTGGTTTAACATCTGGTGGTTCCCTCAAAACCAGAGCGGACGAACTCAGCCATCGATGCACAGCCGATCACAAATGGCGTCTCCATCAGGAGGTGGCGCAGGGTCTCTTTCAGCAGTGGGGAGAGCCTTGGTTAGATCTGTTTGCCTCCGCAGAGAATGCTCAATGTCAGCTGTTTTGCGCGTTGGAGTTTCCAAGGCAGCACTCAATCAGAGACGCTTTTCGTCTCGAGTGGAACCTCGGCCTCCTTTCCGCCTTTCTGCCTATACCACTTCTGCCCAGAGTTCTCTAGAAGATCAGGAACAACTGGGCCCAAGTCATCTGGGTGGCTCCGGACAGGGCATGGAGAGTATGGTACAATAGTACAATATAATATAATTTGCAAAGAGTTTTATTTTCTGCATCCTTTCTTACGAAGGAACAATAGATTCAGTACTGCGATTTCCCACTGCCAGGGGTTCAATAAAAATAGTAAAAAGAATAGGTGACATAGGGCAACCCTGTCGGTTACCTCTATTAATTTTCACATTCTTTTCTACCTTTGCGTTGATAATAATTCTGTCCTCCACGTCTTGATATAAATTCTTAAGCATTTTTATAAATTGGTTGGGGAAACCAAATTTGCTAAAAATAAAAAATAGAACATCCCAATGAACCGAGTTAAAAGCCTTTTCAGCCTCCATCATCACTATCGCTGCTCTCAATTGGTTGCTGCACAAATAAGCTATTGCTTGGACCAAGTAATTTCTGTTTGCGGCCATAAGCCTATTCAGTAAAAATCCACTCTGATCTTTGTGTATCAAATTTTGACCTATGGGAATAATTTGAGAAGCCCATAGCTTAGTAAACAATTTATAGTCTGCATTTAAAGGACTTATTGGCCAATATAAATTACCATTTATGGGGGTTTTATCTTTTTTAAGAAAACTGACTATGATAGACTCTTCAAATGATGAGGGATTCTCAGTGCCTTCTCTAATTGAGTTGAATAGATGTGTATGAAAACGGAGGAGTTTTTTTGCAAATATCTTGTAAACCTTTGTTGGTGTGCCATCATTCCTGCAAGCTTTTGCGTTAGCCATCCTTTGAAGCGCCATTGCCACCTTTACAAACAATATTTTCCTCTGATATCATGTCTTTTTGGGCTCTTGACATTTGGGGCAGTTGGATTAAACTAAAGAATTGTTCTAGACTAGATATAGAAACCAAGTACACTCTCTCATATAAGTTCCTATAGTGTTGCACAAATACCTTTGTGGTTCCATCATTCTCTTCTACAAATGAATGAGTATCAGGGTTCTCAGTCTTACTAATATGTTGTTTGTTCTGCTTGATCCTAGTAGATTAGGTGAGGAATTTGTCTGCTGAGTTTCCTCATACGTTTTCTGCTGATTTATTGTTATTTATATCCTCAGTCAAAAATAAATCTTTAAGGTTCTGCTTGGCACTAGTACGCTGCTCTTTTAAACCAGCCCTCCTATCCTGTATCCTTCCGTAAGTGTGGGCAGCCAAGCTTTACCTCCAATTATAGCTCCTGTATTCTATTAATGCGTACCTTATTTAGATTAGACTTATACTCTAAGACACATCCTCGGAGGTTAGCCTTAAAGCCCTCCCATACCACAAAGTCAGAAGTCGAATTGCGCTTTTTAAAAAAAAAACGTCTTTATAAAAATTCTCCTTTGTCCATGTAAAGCTGATCTTCTAACAGAGACTTATTAAACTGCCACCTTGGTCTCTTTGTTTTCTGAATTTCTAAATCAAAATGGATCAATACTATTGAGTAGTCAGAGAAGGCATTTGCGCAAATATCTGTTGTCCTTCACGTGATTACCCGACTTATTAAAAAATAGATATATAACCATGAAACAGTATTAAATTGGTGTGAAAAACAAGTGAACTGTGTCAGGTGAGCTATGTATCAGGGATTGTCTAATTGAAAATCCTGCGTAATAGTAGCAAGAACCTTCACTGTATTTGGCTTCAACTGCTTTTTGGCCCAATTAGAAGTCTCTAAATTCAGATCTTGAATGAAGATAACAGCACTCCCCAAAATCAAGGTCTTTTCTGCCCCCATAGCAAGATCAGGATTTATCAACAATACCACATCGTCCGATATTAGATTGTAATAATTCACTAAATTTAAAACCAAATCCTGGACTAGGACCTTTACCCAGATCCACCTCCCACATTCATCCCTTATTACAACCCTCATGTGCCAGCCAATAGATCTTGCCATATATACATTGTCACATCCCACATTGCTACCCCAGCTGAAACGAAATATGCATGGGAATATTTCTTAGAAATAAAGAGCTTTGGATAATTACGTTTGAGATGTGCCTCCTGAAGGAAAATTACTTTGGGATAAACAAGGTTAACCAACTCAGCACTGCTCCATATTTCCCTTTGTTTAAAACCCCATTAGCAGTACATGAAATTATCTTGACATTATAGACCATATATTGATTTCAAGTACTTCCTGCACTAACTTCCTACTTGACCTCTCACTCTGGATAATTATATTGATAATATCCCCAGTGCTGCCTATTTTTACAGAATGTGCTTCCCCCTCACGACCCTGACCCTTCACCTTAGTGCCCACTAATGCAAGACAAAAAGAGGATTTCAAATTAAAATTAATTTGAGACCAAACATGACATTTCTACCTCTGTCCAATCTAAAGTTATCATTTATTAAATGTAGTAAGGTAACCCAATGTTATTCTATGGAAGAGGTAGGCCTAGCAGCAGTGAAAAACAAACTTGGGAGTTTTTCAGTACCAGAAACTGAGAGCTTAGAACCACATTCCCTGTCTTTTGAATGCAATGCACCCTGACCTATGGGCTGTTTACGGCTTAATATAAGGATATCTTACATGTATTAAACAGGCAGGTTTAGGCCCGGCAAAAGATCTATTTTTCCCGGTCGAATTGATAGTTTAAAACTGCACACAGGCTGCAATGGCAGGCCAAAGACATGTGTTAAAGGGCTACTTAAGTGGGTGACACAATGAGTGCTGCAAACCCACTAGTATCATTTAATTTACAGCCCAGGGTTCATGTAGTGTCACTTTACTATAAGTCATTTAAATGTGCCATTTGGTGTTGTCGCGTAGGCTCTCATTATCCTAATGAGACTACTGGATTTTTGGGCGGCAAGATTGTTCGCAGTGTGGGGGACTAAGTCTAACCCACGGCGGAGGACCCTTGTCACCCCAAATCCACGTTGAGCTCTGGCTAACTAGCAGTGCCTCATCTCTCCCAAAGGAAAGAGACAATCGGGCAGCCGAGCGCATGACATCTTAGTGCTTTCCAGGGAAGTCGTGGTCACTCAGATCCCAACCAGTTCTCTCATACACAGTGTGGTCTCATATATAAATGACAAAGGCTGTTTGAGTTTTAAAGATTGGTTTAGTAAAACGACTGCATTTTAGATAACAAGGCGTGAGCCGCAATAACCAGAACCATACAACACAGTAGGATTGAAATAATAACGAGGAGAGTAAAACATAAGAATAACGCTATCATAATGCAACTAGATTACGTTCTCTCTCCTAAGTTCTATTTTGAGCACAGCATGTTAAGCTCTAAGCCTGCCTTTCAGGTTCCCCCGGGAGGACATCGACCCTCATACCTGAGCAAAGGCCTGTGATTGGGATCAGCATCTGCAACAGGGCAGTCAGCGTCTAGTTGTGGGTTCCTGGTCGGAATCTCCCTCTTACGTGTACTGGGACTAGAAAGTGTTTTTATACTACTGTTGTGAACTAACACCCCGATGTTCCTGCGAAACAATGTGTACCATCTACGAACCACAAAGACTAAACTTCTACCACATCTATTGGCAATGTACCAGACTGTATCCTTGACTGAAGCACAGAGTGAGCAAGAATGTATTGTTTGCGAACTCGGTGCTGAAATAAGCTAAACAGTGTGATAGAAGGAAATAAAACAAGACCGTGAAACTGGTTATAGTAGAATAACAGTGCGAGACTAAATAAAATGCATCTAGGGCAAAGGGCACAGAGGCCTTACACGTTAAGCAAACGCGCATAAAGCTACATTAAAAATGGCTACACTACAGTGTAAGCCAATTTTACCATGTTTAAAGGAAAGAGCACAAGCACCTTTGCACTGATTGGCTGTGGAAAAGTGCACACAAAAACAAATTTCAGAAAATGAGAGGGGAGAAGGCAAAATGTTTGAGGGTGACCCTACAGAGAGGGCCAAGTTGCACCAAGGGGTACTAGAATAGATTCCTTTAGGGACCTAGGAGGGATCTGGGGGTCTATCAAATGTTAAACCTCTCCCCCTGCCTATCCAAACCATCCCACCCTCAGGGAAGATTTTCACCTCAGATCTAACTGCAAGAGTTTGGTGGCTGGACTAAGATGAAACAAATATTTTGCCTTTTCAGACACGTTTAGAAGGGTCACTCTGTAATGCACAATGCAATGACCTTGGATATGATCGTGGGGCACAGGTGTGACACCTTTGTATTGTGCACTTATTATTTTTCAAAGACCTTTGATCCAGTTTCTAGGTCACAGCTGTAGCGTACAATGGTGTACTGATAAAACTACTTTTGAGATCAATAACCGGGTTGGCATGAAATCAGATCCACATGGTGGAAATGATGATTAGGTATGATGCTGCACAGGAGTGTGCCAGAATTGTATCTTAGCTCCTTATTTATTTAATATCTTTCTGATGGGACTTCCTTTATCAGTTCAGAAAATGTATATTCGGACCTTAATCTGTTAAACATAAATAACGTGCAAGACATGGATTGGTCCACATTACAACTATCATTCTGTGTTTTAAACAAAGTACATAAGAAAGGGTAATTCACCAAAAGTTCCAATGAAATGCAATAATATTAAAATAAAATTATTTTTGGGGTGGGGGCACCAGAGAGCTCGATGGCAAGATGGCCACCATTGCGTGAGACTCTGTCAGCCGGAGTTACTAATCCATAATTAATCCACCCAAAACAGTGGTATCGAAGCCTGTTTGGGAGCTGCCCACACTCCTGCTGTCCTGAGGACTACGATTGTCCCAGTGCTGCTGCAAAATACTCCCCCGACTGATTACAAAGAGAGCCCGAACCCCCATGACCACGGGCTTAGGGTCCAACCTACTGAATTTGGAGGCCGCTGGCTGGCGTTGCGGTGGGGCAAGGCAGTGTACTGCCCCGGAGTTTGTGAACGCTGGGTGGTCCCATGGGGTGCAGCTGGGAGTTCCGTTGTCCTGTGGGGGGACCTCCATTGCCAGCTGCGGGGGCGTGACTCTGGCAGTTTACTCTGGTGCCAGGAGGAAATTTGTGGCTGGACCGCCCCAGGCTGTTGTCCAGCCAAGGTGAGGAGACGGAGTCACGCACCGTATTGTTTGCTCATGCGGACCCCTGATACTGTGGGGACCGGCAGAGAGAACCTGTGGCTGAGGAGATGGAGCTGCCATGTGGCTTGCTGTCGGTGGGAACCTGCCCTCAGAGATAACTCTGATCCGTTGGGCTTTCTATTTGTCCCTGCTGCCACATGAACTGCCTCGCCTGGGGATGTGGGGTCTGCTGCTGACCAGGGGCCCTCCTTAATTTTTTTTCTGCCCCAAGCGCTGCTGTTTAGAGCCCCGGGCAGAGCGGCTCTATTTTTCCTGTTTGCCTGATTAGCTTACTACTGTGGCCTCACGGACTGGACTTGCTGCATTAGGGGGCCCCTGTCCGCCAGCTGGGTTTTACATTCTCACTTGTTGGCCTCCTGGTGTTGCTGTCCTGCCTGCACATTCTGAGGAACCCTTCCAGGACACAGCAGGTATCTACCTGGAGTGCCTTTCGGACTCCCCATACCAGATCTGGCTGAGTGGTGCCCTCAACCCCCAGACCATTGGCAGGTATTAGGCAGCAACCAAGGCAGGATGTGATCAGAGACTCCCCCTGAGGATACTGTTGGCAGTTTGACTGGTCGTGGACTTCATCTCTAGGTGCCCCTCCTCCACCACCACGTCGAGCCCTACAGATACCTTCTTACTGCCATCCTGGATCCTGCTTGACTGCTACCTACGCCATACCACTGGTTGGCTGGTGACTGCTCCATGGGGTCTGCTCATGCCCCCCCACCCATCCCACTTTGGGGGTGAGACAGGACCCCAGATTTGGTGAAAACTACAGATGTGAGGTGCATCTGCGAGACTTCTCTTTGATATGCCCCACAGGGGCATCCAGCTGAGATGGGGAAGGTGGATGCCAAGGCAACCAAACTATCCTTTGATCAGTGTCGACAGAAGCGCACAGCCGACCTGGACTCTGATGGGACCATGCCAGGACAATTGCACACAGACTACCTCACACAGGACCCTGACAACCGCTCCATGTTCTTTGACTTGAAACACAGCTTAACGGCTATTTACACTAAAATTGGTCAGCTAACAGATAGATCGACTGCTTGAAGGACAAAAAGTATAAACACGACAAACGTATTGACCACTTAGAACACCGCACTTCAGAAGTAAAGGACAGTCACCAAGTGACTGGTGAGCGACTCTTGCAAATGGACAAAGTTCTGGAAGTGATCCATCACAAAAATGAAGACTTGGAAGCATGGTCCAGGAAAAATAATCTATGAATAGTAGGGATACAGGAGTGAACAGCGATGGGCCGAATGGAAGACTTTATTAAATTAATGCAAAGAGAGGTCTTCAGGGATGCCCTCTCCAGTGTGCTCATTGTTGAGCGGGCTCACCACTAGCTTGGTCAGCGACCTCCCCCAGAGCACCTGCATGACACATCATCGCCCGCCTTCTTAACTACCGGCACTGTGACACAATCTTGTGCCTGGCAAGGGAGCGGCAATCCTCGCACTATCAGGGAAACATGATCTTGATCTTTCAGGATTTCACCACTGCTGTGCAGGCCGTCTGCCGGGAATTCTTACCAGTCAAACACTCCCTAATGCAGACAGATGCTAAATACTTGCTCATATATCCTGCTAAACTCTGAATATTCCATTCAGGCAAGACCAAATATTTTAGTGACCTGAAAGCGTCTGCAAAATTTGTCAAAACCATTCCAAGGACCATGCCACGACCATCCTTTACCACAGAAAGCTCTGAGTCTGGGTGCCTCAGTGACAATGTCTAACCCTGTAGCGCAGGTGTTAGACCTGGCTTGGTCTCCCCTGTCTTTTTTGCCTCTGCTTCCCATATTTTATCTGTGTGCTGGACTCTGTTTTTGCTGGTTTTGTTACTCTGGGCACTTTGCAAGTGCTCCCTGTGTAAAATGTATGTGTAATTGGCTTTTCCATAATTGGCACATTTGATTTACTAGTAAGTCCCTAGTAAAGTGTACTACAGGTGCCCAGTGCCAGTAAATCAAATGCTACTAGTGGGCCTGCAGCACTGGTTGTGCCACCCACATGAGTAGCCCTGTAAACATGGCTGAGATCTGCCACTGCAGTGGCTGTGTGTTCAGTTTTAACCTGCCAATGCAACCTGGCAAGTGTACTCACTTGCCAGGCCCAAACCCTCCATTTTTGTACATGTCAGGCACCCCTAAGGTAGGCCCTAGCTAGCCCCATGGGCAGGATGCAGTGTATGTTAAAGGTGGGACATGTACTGATGTTTTACATTTCAAGTGAAACAGTGAAATATTGCCAAATTTGTTTTTCACTGTTGCAAGGCCTATCTCTCGCATAGGTTAACATGGGGGCTGCCTTTAAATATCCTTAAAGTGCAGTTTCCCTTTGAGAGCAGATAGAGATCAGGAGTTTGGGGTCTCTGAAATCACAATTTATAATACATCTTTTGGTGAAGTTTCTGGTGGAGACTAGCTGCAGATTCCTTACACCCACCCAAGCCTCCCGCTCTGCGGATATATACATCATGTTTTTATATTTTTGCCTTTCTCAAGGGTATGTCTTTTTCCTCAAACAATCAAGCGTAAAACTAAAATGCTTGTTGGTTCTTCCATGACTCTGCCCTTCTGGCGTGGGAAGTTGTGGAAAAGAACTGACGTACGCGCATCGGGGTGGTGCCTTTATAGAAGACCGTGACGTCACAGATGGCTCCAACGGCACTGAAGACGCCACGCAGAGCCGGAGGACACACGCAGAGATACTCAACGCCACCCGACGGCCCGCGCAGGGTACTGTTCAGCAGAAAAATTCCCGATTCGAAGCTGGGAATTCTAAGGTAAGGAATCTGCAGCTAGATAGTCTCTACCAGATAATTCATTACCGAAGGTAAGTAACTTGTTCTTTACAGGCCTGTGCTGCCTGCGATGCTCTGTGCCAACGGCAGATTCATTGTACTTGGCCTGGAGTTGCCCTGCCATACACCACTTCTGGACACAAATATTTAACACTGTGGATGAAATTGGAGAGCGTGGGTTGGAGCGCTAACCGTACATTGAATTATTAGGCTATGTTAAGGATGTTCCACCAGGAATGCGAAGACTAATTGCAACATTGCTTTTACTAGTCAAATGCCAAATCGTGATGTATTGGGGCCGACACCCCACCCCCACAAAAGACAGCTAGCTGTGTGATGCTACGTATTGCCAGGTACAGCTCTCTAACTATTGAATTTTGATGCCGGAGTGTATCTGACCCAAGACATCTGGGCCCCTTTGGAAGTGTATTTGCAAACAACCCAAGGTGTGTGATACAGAGTTAAATGTCTCTGTGAGCTCTGTGCCAGATGTGGCTTGCTTAACCCAGCTGCATATGATGGTGTTAGATGTTAACCCAATTGATCACATTAGCACACTTTCACATATCATGTATACCCTCCCCTAACCCTTAGATCTAGCTGAGTGGCCTCTTCTCTCCCCGTGTGCTCCCCTCCCCACTTTTCCTCTTTTTTGCCTTCTCAAGTTCCAAAAGGCGGGGCACACCTTTTGCAAGCTCAAATCTGACTTTTCTTTCATGTACATGGTAATTTGCTTACTGCCTGCTTGCGTCTTCCTTTCTTTTGCCTGTCATTGTATTTTGTATAACTCAATAAATAAATTTTTTTTTAATTAAATCCTTTACTTATTTTAAAAAATGACCTAAGCACATGCAACATCTAAATAAAACTCATGTTAAAAAGATGTTGCTATTGCACAAGATATAATACAATATTGTATGAAAACTGGTTTAAACTGCCAGTTCATCTGCTTGTGAATCTCTACCCAAGCACTAGGCTGAATCTAGCACCCCATGCACTAGCTCCTCATGTGGACAGCTGGCACCATGGGCCACCATCCCAACTCCAGACATTTAGACTTGCAATTATGTGGAGGCACGCCACCTCAGTGCACAACATCTCTTCATCTTTTTCCATGACATTTGATATGGATCCAGAGCCCTGCTTCTACCAGCTTGGGAATTACTAATGATATTTTGATTCTGATTGCCTGGGCAGTCTGCACTGATATCACCCCTAAAGATGATGGACTTCAAATCTTGTTGCAGGTGCTGAAGGTAGATGTCACATATGGATCCACTCAGTGTCTGCCTGTGGTGCCTTCACAACAAAAGTGAGAAACGCTTCCTGATGCACCCAAAAGGCATCAGGAAGTGAAAAGCCAAACTGTATGTTGCCGAGCAAAAACGGTGGTGCTAGCCTCAACGCCACCTTTACTGATGACCAATGACAATACTGCTGTGCCCAGTTGAGTGTCCACTCCCCTAACTACAGATTACATCTTATCCAATTCAAATGTATACACCTCATATACCACACTCTTGTGTGCATTCATAGAACGGGTCTTATCTGATAGAGACTTCTAGCTGCAGATTCCTTACCTTAGATTTCTCTGGCATCCGTTTCGAATCCAGAATTTTTCTGCTGAGCAGTACCCACCCTGTGCATGCCGTTGGGTGGCGTCATTCGGATCCGTGTGTGTCGTCCGGCTCCACGTGGCGTCATCAGCGTCGTTGGAGCCGTCTGTGACATCACAGGCTTCTATATAGGCACCAACCCGGCACGCGTACGTCAGTTCTTTTCCTTCCACTCCGGTTAGACGCAGATCCGGAAAGAACTACCCTTTTTTCTTCGATGACTGTAGAGGTTTTTCGGCTTGATTGTTTGAACATGTCTTCCAGAAAAACAGGAGTCAAACCGTGTGGTGCATGTCATCGCACCATGTTGGACATGGATCTGCACAGAGTGCGTCTCTGATGTTTGGAGAAGGATCACGACTTGACTTTGTGTTCCGACTGTCTGCCCATGGCTCCGAAGGCCTGGAGGGTGAGATCCCTCAAACTTCTAGCGGCCTGACAGCCGTCTTCATTCAGAGCGACTCCGAGGAGGTCACAGTCCTGCAGTAGGAGGAAGACGCGGCACTGCTCCCGGATGCCCCACGTCCTCTTCCTCGCATTCAAGGTCATCCGATTATTCAGGTAAGAGGCACAAGAAGAAGAAGAAGTCCAAGCGGACTTTGACTTCGCCACACCCGTCGGCCGATGAGGCGTCCAGGGAACATCGACGTTCCGAGCGCCAGGGCCGACTCTGCATTTCCCCCTTTTCCGGGGACCGGAGTGACCCCCGCTCAAATAAAAGAGTTTTACGAGGCCATGCGCTTTGTTTTTGAGCGAGCTGCACCCTCAGGTGGGTCTTTGGGCCCCGTGGGGTCAGCAGGTGTCCCGTCGGATTAGGCGTCAGTGGCTTCCGCGCCATTGGGGACCAAAGGATCCGATAGCGGATCCGGACCGGCGGCAGTCCCACACAGTCGACCTCCTTGGGCGCCAGGTCCGACGTTGACGCTTCCTCCACCACCGGCGCCCACTGGTAGTAGCCCCATCCTCATTCCGGATGATCAGGAGCGACGTCGTCCGACGCCGACTCTGACTTCCACAGTGCCGATTAGGGCAAGATCATTGCCTGAGCCTTATTTTGAACACAGGAAAGGAGTGGGAGGGGTAGAGCAATTGCGTCGACAGTGGCCCTTCGTCGCCACACCTGGCTATGTTCTACTGGCTTTTTAGGGGATATCCAGTTGAGTTTGATGGACATGCCCTTTGATGGCTCTCGCCTTTTTGGTGAAAAGGCAGACTCCGTGCTTGAGAGGTTCAAGGATTCTCGAGCTACAGCCAGATCCTTGGGACTCTCTGCGCCAGCTCGGCAGCAGTCTGTCTTCCATCCCTTTCGAGGCTTCGGAAGGGGCGCAGTACCATGCCAGCCACAATTTAGCTACCGTCCTCCGGCTTCACAGCATCCCTGGAGAGGACGTGGTCGTGGTACCGTCAGACCCAGAGGGTCTGGTCAGAGGTCGGCCACCACACAGCCCCCCTCCACAGCACCAAAGCCCTACTAGTGTGGTTCTGCAAGACCATGTCCGTCCAGTTGGAGGGAGGATTAAATTTCATCTCCCTCACTGGCATTCCATCACAACGGACAAATGGGACTTGCAGATCATACGGAAGGGCTATTCCCTTCCCTTCCAGTCTTTCCCTCCTTCTATCCCTCCAATAAAAGAACATCTTCTTCTCTGATGGAGGACCATTTGGTTTTGCTCCGCGAGGAAGTTACTGCTCTCTTGGCCAAGGGAGCTAAAGAAAGGGTCCCGATGTCAGAAGTAGGCAGTGGTTGTTATTCCTGCTACTTTCTGATTACCAAAAATAACAAGGGCCTTCACCCTATCCTGGATTTAAGGGACGTCAATCTCTTTCTCAAGAAGGAGAAATTCCAGATGCTCACTCTTGCTCAGGTCTTGTCTGCCCTAGACCAAGGAGACTGGATGGTAGCGTTGGACTTGCAGGAGGTGTATTTTCATATGCCCATCCTGCCCGCCCACAAGCGTTACTTGCAGTTCAAGGTGGGCCACGAGCACTTTCAGTTTACAGTGCTCCTCTTCAGTCTCACCAGTGCCTCTCTGGTATTCACCAAAGTGATGGCGGTGGTGGCACCTCATCTGCACACAATAGGGATTTCAGTCTTCCCCTTTCTAGACGATTGGCTGTTGAAGGCTCTGATGTCCCAGGCTCTCGTCACCCATCTCCAGACGACGACGAACCTCCTGCATTCATTGGGGTTCACTATAAATGTGCAGAAGTCACAACTGACTCCCTCTCAGAATCTCACTTTCATCGGAGCTGTTCTGGACACAGTGCAGTATCGGGCCTATCTTCCTGAGCAGCGAGCCCAGGATATTCAGGTTATGATACCGATGTTTCGCCCTCTATCCTGGCTTCCGGTGAGACAGGCTCTGAAGCTGTTGGGACTCATGGCTTCCTGCATCCTATTGGTCAAGCATGCCAGAATGCATATGAGGGCTCTGCAGTGCGACCTGAAGTTCCAATCGGCACAGCATCAGGGAAATCTTACCGATGTGGTTCAGCTCTCGGAGGGAACTGCAGTGGTGGTTAGTGAACTGCGATTGGGTCAAAGGGCAGACTCCTCTCCCTTCCCCAACCAGATCTCACAGTAGTGACGGATGCATCACTTCTGGGATGGGGTGGCCATCTGGGAGAGGTGGAGATCAGGGGTTGCTGGTCTCCAGCGGAAACCAGGCTCCATATCAACTTGTTGGAGCTTGGGGCGATCCAGCTAGCATTAAAAGCATTTCTTCCGGTTGGGAAAGGGAAGGTAGTGCAGGTGTTCACGGACAACACTACCACAATGTGGTACTGCAACAAGCAGGGCGGTGTGAGGTTGTGGACCCTTTGTCAAGAGGCTCTGCATCTCTGGACATGGCTGGAACAGCAGGGCATATCCCTGGTGGTTCAACTCCTGGCAGGTTCTCTGAACGCCATGGCAGACAAACTCAGCTGACAATGCTTAGCGGATCACAGATGGTATCTCCATCTGGAGGGGGCACAAGGACTCTTTCAGCAGTGGGGAGAGCCTTGGTTAGATCTGTTCGCCTCCATAGAGAACGCGCAATGTCAACATTTTTGCCCGTTGGAGTTTCCAAGGGGGCTATCGCTAGGGGACGCTTTTCATCACAAGTGGAGTTCAGGCCTCCTGTACGCCTTTCCACCCATGCCGCTTCTGCCCAGAGTTCTCAAGAAAATAAAGAACGACCGGGCCCAAGTAATCCTAGTTGCTCCGGATTGGGCACGGAGAGTCTGGTATGAGCATCAGTCCTCCAATCAGGTTGCCTCTTCGGGAGGATCTTCTGTTGCAGCAGCAGGGGAAGGTTCTCCACCCAAACCTGTCAACTTTGTGGCTTCATGCGCGGAGTTTGAGCGGCGACAGTTGATGGTTTATGACCTCCCTTCCGAAGTCTGTGATGTCATTCTGGCAGCCAGGCGTCCCTCTACTAAGTTGGTGGAAACGTTTTGCTTCATATTGTACAGAGAGGTCTATTGATCCTCTTTCTTCTTCTCTATCTAATGTCCTCTTGTTTATTCTATCACTTGCCCAACAGGGTTCCTCCTTAGGGACTCTCAAGGGCTATCTTGCTACCTTATTGGCGTTTCTACGCGTGCCCGACCAACCATCTTTGTTCAAATCTCCCATTATACAGAGATTCTTAAAGGGGCTCATGCATATGTTTCCACCTGTGCCTTTTGTGATTCCCCAATGGGATCTTAATCTACTATTCACCTTCCTAATGTGTGCTCCTTTTGAGCCTTTACATAACTGTCCTCTCCGGCGGCTCACTATCAAAACAGTCTTCTTAGTGGCGATCATATCTGCCAGGAGAGTGAGTGAGATGCAGGCTTTATCATCGCAACCACCGTATCTCACGATATAACCTGATAAAGTAGTCCTCAGAAATTGTGCTTCTTTCCTCCCCAAGGTGGGGACCCCTTTCCATCTGGGTCAAAATATCACCCTGCCCACCTTCTTTGAGCCACCGCTTCCCTCTAAGGAAGAAGAGCGTCTCCATCGGCCGGACCCAAAAAGAGCGTTATCATTCTACCTTGACCACACAAAAGAGTTCTGGGTGGACGACCAACTCTTTGTGGGGTACGTTTGTGCAAAGAAGGGTCAGGCAGTACAGAAATGGTCCATTTCGCACTGGGTTGTTCTCTGTATAAATATTTGCTACGCTTTGGCTAAGAAGCAGCCTCCAGAGGGCTTGAGGGCTCACTCTACCAGAGGGAAAGCTGCTACTACTGCATTGGCTCGTGGCATGCCTGTACTTGACATATGCCAAGCAGCAACGTGGGCTTCCTTGCACACGTTTGCAAGACACTACTGCCTGGATAGTCAGGTGAGGAGAGAGGGGCATTTTGCCAGCTCAGTTCTGCAGGACTTCCTGGTGTGAAATATAGCCTTGCGACCCATCACCAGGATTTATAGCTTGGGTATCTATTCTAAGGAAAGGAATCTGCAGCTAGAAGTCTCTTGTTGGTTCTTCCATGACTATGCGCTTGTGGCATGGGAAGTTGTGGAAAAGAACTGATGTACGCGCACCGGGGTGGTGCCTATATAGAAGACCGTGACGTCACAGACGGCTCCAACGGCACTGAAGACGCCTCGCAGGAGGACACACGCGGAGACGCACGACGCCACCCAACGGCGCGCGCAGGGTACTGTTCAGCAGAAAAATTCCTGATTCGAAGCTGACGCCAGGGAATTCTAAGGTAAGGAATCTGCAGCTAGATAGAGTCTCTACCAGATAATTCATTACCAAAGGTAAGTAACTTGTTCATTACAGACCCGTGCTGCCTGTGATGCTCTGTGCCAACAGCAGATTCCTTGTACTTGGCCTGGAGTTGCCCTGCCATACACCACTTCTGGACACAAATATTCAACACTGTGGATGAAATTGGAGAGCGTGGGGTGGAGTGATAACCGTGCATTGCATTATTAGGCTTTGTTAAGGATGTTCCACCAGGAATGCGAAGACTAATTGCAACGTTGCTTTTAATAGTCAAACGCCAAATCGTGATGTATTGGGGCCGACACCCCACCCCCATAAAAGACGGCTAGCTGTGTGATGCTACGTATTGCCAGGTACAGCTCTCTAACTATTGAATTTTGAACTATCTGACCCAAGACATCTGGGCCCCTTTGGAAGTGTATTTGCAAACAACCCGAGGTGTGTAATACAGAGTTAAGGGGGTGATTCGCACCCTGGCGGGCGGCGGAGGCCGCCCGCCAGAGTTCCCCCCTCCAAAATACCGCTCCGCGGTCGTGAGACCGCGGAGGGTATTCTGGCTTTTGCACTGGGCTGGCGGGCGGCCGCCAAAAGGCCGCCCGCCAGCCCAGTGCAAAAGAGCCTTCCCACGAGGACGCCGGCTCAGAATTGAGCCGGCGGAGTGGGAAGGTGCGACGGGTGCAGTGGCACCCGTCGCGTATTTCAGTGTCTGCAAAGCAGACACTGAAATACAAAGCGGGGCCCTCTTATGGGGGCCCCTGCAGTGCCCATGCCATTGGCATGGGCACTGCAGGGGCCCCCAGGGGCCCCACAACAACCCATACCGCCATCCTGTTCCTGGCGGGAGAACCGCCAGGAACAGGATGGCGGTATGGGCTGTCAGAATCCCCATGGCGGCGCAGCGAGCTGCGCCGCCACGGAGGATTCTAAAGGGCAGCGGAAAACCGGCGGGAGACCGCTGGTTTTCCGCATCTGACCGCGGCAAAACCGCTGCGGTCAGAATGCCCTGCGGGGCACCGCCAGCCTGTTGGCAGTGCTCCCGCCAACCCTGGCCCCGGCGGTCCATGACCGCCGGGGTCAGAATGACCCCCTAAATGTCTCTGTGAGCCCTGTGCCATATGATTTGGCTTGTTTAACCCAGCTTGATATGATGGTGTTGGATGTTAACCCAATTGATCACATTAGCACACTTTCACATATCATGCATACCCTCCCCTAACCCTTACATCTAGCCGAGTGGCCTCCTCTCTCCCCGTGTGCCCCCCTCCCCTACTTTTCCCCTTTTTTGCCTTCTCAAGTTCCACACCTTTTGCAAGCTCAAATGTGACTTTTCTTTCATGTATATGGTAATTTGCATACTGCCTGCTTGCGTCTTCCTTTCTTTTGCCTGCCATTGTATTTTGTATAAATCAATAAATATATTTTTTGTAAATTAAATACTTGACTTATTTTAAAAAATGTCCTAAGCACATGCAACATCTAAATAAAACTTATGTTACTTAAAAAGATGTTGCTATTGCACAAGTTATAATACAATATTATATGAAAACTGGTTTATACTGCCAGTTCATCCGCTTGTGAATCTCTACCCAAGTACTAGGCTGAATCTAGCACTCCGTTCACTAGCTCCTCATGTGGACAGCTGGCACCATGGGCCACTATCCTAACTCCAGACATCAAGACTTGCAATTGTGGGGAGGCGCGCCACCCCAGTGCACAACATCCCTTCATCTTTTTCAATGACATTTGATATGGATCCAGAGCCCTGCTTCTACCAGCTTGGGAATTACTAATGCTCTTTTAATTCTGTTTACTTAGGCAGTCTGCACTGATATCAACCCTAAATAGGACAGACTTCAAATCCTATTGCAGGTGCTGGAGGTAAATGTCACATATGGATCCACTCAATGTCTGCCTGTGGTGCCTTCACAACAAAAGTGAGAAACGCTTCCTGATAAACCCAAAAGGCATCAGGAAGTGAAAAGGCAAACTGTATGTCGCCGAGCAAAAGAGGTGGGGCTAGTCCAGATTTACACCAAAAGGTCAGCCCCAGTCCAGTTTGCTCTTGTTAGGTTACTCAAAGGTGAAGAAAATGAGACAAAGTGAAAATGAAACAGAAAGCATAAATGAGGCTCTTTGATATCTAGATGTTTCTATTCTTGGGAGGGGTCTCACAGCCCGCATTCCAGTAGTCTGACGCTCGCTTTTGCTTTAATCTTAAGGTTCAATGCCAAAACTGGAACCAATGTACCCTGAATTCCCTTGACCATTGTGCTGCAGACATTGCAAAACATTCTGCCTCTCTCTGAGGCACCTGCAGACCCTATGGATTCTGTTGGGTCCTAAGTTGAACTTCCACTGGCAGACTGTTTGCAGAAGGATGCTAGAAAAAGTCAGCCCACTTAATCTCTGATGCCAGGCTTTGTGTATACATCTAAACCATAGGCCTCACCTGTTTCTTCCTCTAACATAAGTGGCACCAATTCCAGATATGGGCCCTCATTACAACCCTGGCGGTCGGTGTTAAAGCAGCAGTAATACCACCAACAGGCCAGCGGAAAAGAAATAGAATCACGACCATGGCAGAAACCGCCCACACAGACAGCCACTTTAACACTCCGACCGCCAAAAATCAAAATTCAGTATATACAAATCTGTACAACACCTACACAAGTCCGGATAGTGTACCAATCATTGTCCGTGGACCACTGGTCCCAAAATACATGGGAAAAGCCCACACAAGATACCTGACTGGAAATGGAGAGAACACTGCTGGGGCATCAGATCGAAAATATACAGGCACCTCAGCCAGATGAACGCACGACGCCACTGCTGCACAAGGGGGCTTAATGCCCATTGTTGTATCCTGTGGAGTGCAAAGCCACAGTCTCTCAAGTCTTTCCAGTGGGTGGTTTGCCCACTGCTTTATCCTGGGGAGTGCAAAGCCACAGTCTCTCAAGTCTCTCCAGTGGGTGGTTTGCCCACTGCTTAATCCTGGGGAGTGCAAAGCCACAGTCTCTCAAATGGATGTATCTCTCCACTGGTTCTGGAGGGGGCCTGGTGCCCAGAGTGCTTCATCCTGCCAAGGATTTAGGTAGTGGATGTATCTCTCCACTGGTTATGGAGGGGGCATGGTGCCCAGAGTGCTTCATCCTGCCAAGGACTGAGGTAGTGGATGTATCTCTCCACTGGTTATGGAGGGGGCATGGTGCCCAGAGTGCTTCATCCTGCCAAGGACTGAGGTAGTGGATGTATCTCTCCACTGGTTCTGGAGGGGAGCTGGTGCCCAGAGTGCTTCATCCTGCCAAGGACTGAGGTAGTGGATGTATCTCTCCACTGGTTCTGGAGTGAGCATGGTGCCCAGAGTGCTTCATCCTGCCAAGGACTGAGGTAGTGGATGTATCTCTCCACTGGTTCTGGAGGGGGCATGGTGCCCAGAGTGCTCCACGTGCAGTGTGGCCGGTACAATTCCCTCACCTGGGTGTGTGTGCCACAAGATTACCAAGGTACAGGTAGCATGATACGCCATGGAGGCAGTGACATACCCCACACTGCTGCGGCTTTGCCTTCCACCTGCAGGTGCAAACAGTGATGGAAGTCATGCCTCATGGAAGCTGGCCAGGGTCCAGGCAGTCTCCTCTAGCCTCGGATGACTGACCACTGCGGATAGTAGCCATGTCAGCGGTGGTGCCACTGTCCGAGCACGTCGCGGGGCTGGTGGCGGTGCTTGAGGCGGTGTCTGTGGCGGCGGTGCTGGTGGTGGTGCATGGGTCAGAACCTGCTGAGGGACACAGCAGGACGTCTCCTGCAGCCTCGAACAGCTGCCCACTGGGGAAGAGGCTGGGGACTGTCAATGAGGCTGTAGACGTGCCGGTGGCTGTGCAGGTGGCTGTGCAGGTGACGGTTGTGGTGGCGGGGCAGCTTGCGGTGTTCGCCGCCGTACAGGTTGGTGTGGTCATGGACAGAAGGTGTGACACTGGTCCCTCAGTCGGTGCCACTGTGACATGTCCTGACATGCTCTTCTGCTTTTGTCCCTTCCCCACCTTTGTTGGTGCCGCAGTTGTCTTGCCACCGTCACCTTTTGTTTTTGCTGAGCCCTTGGTGGCTGGTAGGTGCGGCTTCTCCCTCTGCGATGTGGCCACCTTTTTCACCTTGGCAGGTGGCAGAATGTCCTTTCCCTCGCTACGTGGCACACTGGCAGCCCTGATGGGTGGTGCACTCGATGACCCAGCAGTTGCTGGCACCACTGTGCCTGGGGATGTGGTGGCTGAGATGGCAGCTGGGACCTGGAAAGCCTGGCCCTAGGAGAAGGACGGGGGGAGAAGGTGAAGGGAAGAGTTCAAGGGTTGCCAGGAAAAGTTTTTTTACACACACTGGGATGGAAAGATGGTGGGGGTTTGGGAGTGGAGGAAGAGGTAGTGGTTGTAGGAGGTGTACGTCTGCTTAATTTGGGTGAAGGTGCATGGGCCGGAGGCTGTTGTGAGGTGGATGGCTGTTGCGTGGGTGTGTGCCTGCGTTTGTGTACTTTGGGAGGAGGGCTCACAGACACACTGGGAGAGGACACAGGGGATGTGTGAATGGTAGTGGGGGTGGTGAAGGCACGTGAGCGGTGTGTGGTGATGGGTGTGCTGGTGATGGAGGTAGTGGCTGAGGATGTAGTGCATGCCGGTGTGAGTGGAGACAGGGAGGGAGAAGGAGGACGTGGAGGAGGAGGACACAGTGGAGGCAGTGGATATTGCTGTGTCTGCATGGGGATGGTGCTTGTTTGAGTGCCTGTGGGATGTGTGGTGCTTATGTTTTCCGGAGCCACTTTTGTGTGTTGATGTGTGTGCATGCTGGTCTGATGGTGTGCTTGGGATAGGCTGAGGTACAGGGGATTGGGTCTGGGTGGAGGAAGTTGGAGGGGGTAGGCTGGACACAGGGACAATGGCTGCCATCAGTGCTGAGGCCAGAGCCTGAAATGTTTTCTGTTGGGCCGCCTGCAAAGAATGAATGCCGTCCAAGTATGCATTTGTTTGTTGCAAATGCCTCTCAACACCCTGGATGGGATTCAAATAGTAGATTGCCCAACAGTGAGGGATCTCAGGAGGTCAATAGCCTCCTCACTGAGGGCAGCAGGGCTGACTGGGGCAGGGCCTGAGGTGCCTGGGGCGAAGGAGATGCCAACTCTCCTGGGTGAGCTGGCACGGGACACACGCTGAGGGGCTGCTGGGAGGGCGGTGCTGGTGGGGGGGTGGCGGCTGTACTTGTTGATGCCGTGGGCACAGAGGTGCCCACCACCGCAAGGGGGCTCCCATCAGAGGAGGAGTCGCTGTCACTGGTGTCTGCTCCTGTCCCCGCCGTGGAGCTCCCCTCGCCCTCCGTCCCACTGGTGGATTCAGACTCCGTTGTTCACCCTCCAGGGCCAAGTGGGTTGCAGCTCCCTCCTGCTCTGGTGCCACTGCTCCTCCGCCTGATGATGCTATTGCACACAAGAATAGGGAGACCCCACAAAGGGGGTGGGGGAGACAGAAGAAAAACATGTTCAGCGCATGCAACACCACTACCATTGGCGGACACAACACACAGGGAGCAGCCCTCAGCACTACGCCATGCACTAACAGTTCCTAGAAAATTCAGCTGACCAAGGGGTACGAGGCCTAAGCCCAATTGCTGCACACCTGGAAGTCACAGGAGCCTGACTAGGTGTAGATGGCTCTTACCACTAGTGGGGTTGGGGTGCCACTTAGCCTGCCTCACAAGGGACCTTGCCTACCAAGTTCTCCCTGGCTTAGGGGAACCTACTGCCCACCTCCCCCACCCAGACACCTCGTAATGCGCGCAGAGTCAGCTGAATGAGAATGTACTCACCCCCTTGTGGCTGATGTGATGCCCGCAAGCGCCCATCCAACTCCGGATAGGCCACCGCCAGGATACGGGACATCAGGGGGGTCATGGTGTGACGGGCACCCCTTCCACGTTGGGAGGCCATCCCCAGCTGGGCCTCCGCCGTCTTCTTGCTCCAGTGGCGCAGGCCCTCCCATCTTTTACGGCAGTGGGTGCTCCGTCTGTGGTAGACCCCAAGTGTCCGGACGTCCTTGGCGATGGCACGCCAAATACCCTTCTTCTAGTGGACGCTGACCTAGAGGAATGGTACAGGAGGAAAGCAAATTACTCACCCGTCCGGACCGTCATACTCATTGCCCACCAGTTCCCACCCATGCCCTGACGCACATACACTCACCATCCGCACATGCAGGTCTCTGCCCCATCATGTATCTTCCATCCACACCACTCAAAGCAGGCATTGTCCATTCAGCATGCTCACAGTGTACTCACCTGTTTGTCTGGAGGACCGTACAGTTGCGTGTACTGGGGGAGGACCCTATCCACTAGTTTCTCCAACTCCTCTGAGGTGAAGGTAGGGGCCCTTTCCCCAGACACTGTAGCCATTGTCACTTCCAGACACAGGTCACAGCAGCATTTGCAGTGTAGGTCCTCTCCTGTTGAAGGTCAGATATCAAGTGAGTGAACAGACAGAAAATGGCGGTTACGTCCGCGGCGGTGCGTACCGTCACCACCGGCGTACATCGTCATTGGCTCCTGGGACCCATAGGGCCAATGTTAACCAATTCAGAATTGGGCCACGGTCTTCGACCGCCCACGTCGACGGTGTACAACGCCAGCGCAGTTACCTCATATCCCCTTGTCCCACCTAACAGGTCATGCAGCCACCATTTCAGGGGGCCACATGGGATGGATGAAAGCTGCGTCACACCTATCTAGGCCGGGAATACAGACCGATACCAGCACATTGCAGATTACTAACGTTTCTGCAAATAACACATTGTGATACCTCAGTGTTGGATGACTCTCTGCTCGCTGTTCTCCTCGATAGGGCACGTCTGCTGGGGCAGGTGATGAGATGGCGGCATCCTCTGGTGTACAGACCCTTGGTGGACCTGTCGACAATGGAAGAGAGACACATCATAATCACATACAGACTTGATCGTGCAACAATCCTGGAACTGTGTGCCCAGTTGGAGCCAAACCTGATGTCAGCTATCCGCCATCCCACAGGGAAACCCCCTCTAGTGCAGAACCTGTCTGTACTCCATTTCCTGGCCAGTGGGTCTTTTCAAACAACAGTGGCCATGGCATCAGGGATGTCCCAGCCAATGTTCTCTAACATGTTGTCCAGAGTGTTGTCTGTCCTGCTGAAACACATGCGCAGCTGCATCGTTTTCCCTCAGGTGGAGGATTTGCCCACAGTGAAAGGTGACTTCTATGCCCTGGGACATATCCCCAACATCATTGGTGCCATTGATGGTACACATGTGGCATTTGTCGTCCCCCTCCCGCAGGAATGAACAGGTGTACAGAAACCGGAAAAGCTACCATTCGATGAATGTGCAGATGGTGTGTTTGGCAGACCAGTACATCTACCATGTGAATGCCAAGTACCCTGGCTCTGTGCATGACGCTTACATTTTGAGAAATAGCAGCATCCCTTTTGTGATGGGGCAACTCCTGAGGCACAGTGTGTAGCTAATAGGTGAGGCCAAGGTCTCAATACAGTTGAAATAGGTGTCTGGGTATGGGGTTGTCCCTAAGAGTTAGTGTGTCTAACAGTTGTCCCTCGACATTTGCAGGTGACTCTGGTTATCCCAACCTGTCATGGCTACTGACCCCAGTGAGGAATCCCAGGACAAGGGCAGAGGAACGCTACAATGAGGCTCATGGGCGAACTAAGAGGATAATAGAATGCACCTTCGGCCTCCTGAAGGCCAGATTCCGGTGCCTCCATCTGACAGGTGGTTCTCTATACTACTCACCGAAGAAGGTGTGCCAGATAATCGTGGCTTGCTGTATGCTGCACAACCTGGCTTTGCCACACCAGGTGCCTTTTCTGCAGGAGGATGGGCCAGATGGCGGTCTTGTGGCAGCTGTGGAGCCTGTGGACAGTGAAGAAGAGGAGGCAGAAGAACAACCAAAACAACATCCTCATGCAATACTTCCAGTGGGACACAGGTAAGATGTCACTGTTTCCCACATCTCATACTATTGTTGGAGCTAGCATAAGTCTGTCATTTTCACTCAATGTATGGACACTGACTTGTCACTGACTTTCCATTTCACAGATCTGGGTCCTACTTTGTGCCCTCTGCTATGTTTACTCCTGGCCTACAGCTGTGTTACATTGGTATGTGAACAAGTAAATTGACATTGCTATGTTCCATAGATATTGCAATTACACATTTGTGAAAGCACAGACTGACTCCAGATTCTCTTATTATTTAAGTGTGTTTATTCCTGTGCAAATAAGTGGAGGGGGTTGTAAAATGGGCTGGGGTGATGGTAGAGGTATGTCCATGGCAGAGTCCTGTCTATTTGTTTCACAGGTGCATTGTCCAAAGGGGCATAGGAAGTGGAGCAATGGCAGTTTAAGGATGGACAGGGTGACATAGTGGGACAGAAGGGTGACATTCAGGGGGGGTCTTATTTCCTGGTGGGGGTCTTGGCAATGTTCTCTGCCTTGTTCCTGGATCTCAGGGACCGTTTGCAGGGTGGTTCTCCATCTGCAGGGGGTGGGGTGCTGGTGGCCTGTTGTTCCTGTGGCGGTGCCTCCTGTCCACTAGCGCCGGCGGAGGTGGAGGGCTGTTCATCGTCCAGGCTAGTGTCAGGGGCCAGTTGGTGTGCCACTGTGTCCCTCATGGTGTTGAGAAGGTCTGCCAGCACCCCTGCAATGGTGACCAGGGTGGTGTTGATGGACTTCAAGTCCTCCTGGAACCCCAGGTAGTGTTCCTCCTGCAGCCGCTGGGTCTCCTGAAACCTGCCCAGTACCGTGCCCATGGTCTCCTGGGAATGGTGATAAGCTCCCATGATGTTGGAGAGTGCCTCGTGGAGAGTGGGTTCCCTGGGCCTGTCCTCCATCTGTCGCACAGCAGTCCTCCCAGCTTCCCTGTTATCCTGTGCCTCTGTCCCTGAACCGTGGGCCCACTGCCCCCAGGTCCCTGATCGTCCTGTGTTAGTGGGGTTGCCTGGGTACACTGTAGTGGTGGACACACTGCTGATTGACTTGTCCTGGAGACAGAGGGATGGGCCCGCTGGGTGGGTGCTGTGGTGGTGTTTCCTGAGAGGGGAGGATCAGTGGTGGTTTGTGACTGTGTCAGGGGAACCGACTGTCCCGAGGTCCCTGATGGGCCGGGCTGGTCATCTTGATCCTGGCGTGCAGAGCTGCTGTCATCACTGTGGGTCTCTTCTGTGGGAGGACTGGATATGTCTGGCACCTCCTGTCCGGTGACGTTGGGTATGGGTCCTGTTGGGTTGTAAATGCATAGTTATTGTATCTGTATGTGCCATCTTGTGCAATGGGTGAGTGATCCTCTACTCCTGTGCTTGCATTATTGGCTTGATCCTTGTGTGATTGGTGATTTTGGGGCATGAGTAAGTCTCTGTACTGGACATGCTTTGGTGATGGGTGTCCATGCATTGGTGTTACATGCAGTGCTTGGTTTTGGGATGTGTGGGTTGTGTTAGTGGGGTATCTGTGGGTGGTTGGGGTGATGGGTGTGAGGGTAAGGGTGGCGGTATGTGATGGCATGCAGGTGGGGTGTGGGGGATAAAGTAGTAAAGATATGTCTTACCAGAGTCCAGTCCTCCTGCTACTCCTGCTTGGCCCTCAGGATGCAGTATTGCCAAGACATGCTCCTCCCAAGTTGTGGGGGAGGAGGTGGGAGTCCACCGCCAGTCCTTTGTACAGCAATCTGGTGTCTGGATACCACGGAACGCACCTTCCCCCGTAGGTCGTTCCACCTCTTCCTGATGTCATCCTGTGTTCTTGGATGCTGTCCCACTGCGTTAACCCTGTCGACAATTCTGCGCCATAGCTCCATCTTCCTTGCAATGGACGTCTGCTGCACCTGTGATCCGAATAGCTGTGGCTGTACCCGGACGATTTCCTCCACCATGGCCCTGAGCTCTTCCTCAGAGAACCTGGGGTGTCTTTCAGGTGCCATGATGTGGTGTGGGTGATGTGTGAGGTGGTGTCTGTTGTGATGTGTGAGGGGATGTGTTGGTGTGTGTTGTTTGAGGTGTGTGGATATTGTGTAAGTGATGGTGTTGTGTGTCTGTGGATGCTGGTGTTGTTTTAGGTAGTCTCTCTCTCTGGCCTTCTTTAAAATTTTTGGTTGTAAGGGTTTGTGGGTGATGTGGGTGTGTGCTTTATATTGGATTGGGTGTGTGGGTGTGGTGTGTGTATGTGTATCAGGTGTGTGTATTTCGAATTGTCCAATGTGGTTGTGTTTTGTAAATGTGTGTATTTTGAGCGCGGCGGTGTGTACCGCCAATGGATTTCTGCGGTTGAAAGACCGCCGCGTTGATTCGTGGTTCGCAATAGTGTGGGCTTATTCCTGTTGGCGTGACGTGTCGGTTTTGGTATTGACAGTTTATCACTGACATTTGGTGTGGCGGACTTCTGTGGGTGTCTGTATTGTGGCGGATTCCGAGCTGTGGGTCGTAATACCTTTAGCGGAATTCCACGGCCGCAGCGGTATGTTGTCGGCCTTCTGCACAGCGGAAAGCAGGATTTACCGCCAGGGTTGTAATGAAGGCCATGGTTTTGGCTCCGGATTCAGATGCATTTTGGCTAGAGTTTACGATACCATCCCATAATCTAGGCTCAAGCAGCCATGGAGGAATGCTCTCCTGGTTTCTCTTCCTTGGCAGCAACATTTCTGGAGGATGGAGGGTGTCTCTGATGACATATAAGGTCTTCAACATGCTAAACATAATGAAGAAGATGAGGAGCTTGGCCTTGAGTGTGATGGCCGCACTTTAGCTAGGCACCACCGAATTTGATCTTTTAAAAAACATTGTCGCTCAAATAGGTGATTATTTTTTTGTGAAAGTGCACTTACCGCTCCCTTCAGGATGACTGCAGCGAGAGATGGAAAATCTTAGTGAATACCTGTTAGTGCTGTGTCGCACCCAGACAGAACGGAGCACTGAAATCCCAGAATATGACCTCTCCAACCTCCACCTCTGGGGACTGCAGAGCTATAGGAAGAGATGCTGTTGCTGCTCGCCCTATGATTAGGGATTGGTAAGCTGCTTCATCTTTACAGGGGTCTCAGACTCCCAAAAGGAGTGTACAGTCAGCTGCCCACAAGAGGGAGGAGTGTGGGAGATATAGATGCAGCATGATGGAGCCAAAACATGCTGCAATCCTGGGCAAGTCTCACTGGTGAAGGTAGCAGTTCCAGTGAAACTACTAGAGAGTGCCTGACACTTTGGTTTGGGATGCTCTTTGTTACCATGAGTCACTACAAGTCTTTGCATGACCACAACATCTTCCTATGAGGCTCTACTATGTTGGCTGTGTCAGCAATCTACTGAAGAGATGGTAGAAAGACACCTACTGGCCAATAAGCTCATTTGTGGGCTTATATGTATTGTCAATGTATTTCTGCATCTTGGGAACATCACTGATAGTCATAAACACAGAATATTCCCATGTGTCTGCGGGTACCCAGAAACACCTTTTCTTCAAACCTCGTTAGTTCGAGGTAACACCTCAGTCTCCATAAATTAAAGTTACCTCCAGTAAGGAATGACAGGCCTGCTCTTTACTGAAATTTTCTGTACTATGAATGGTGTCTAATCAATTTAGTGAGACCACATTGCAGCACCTGACAACAAGGCATCCCTGAGTTAAATGTAAATACTTCCATTGAGCACCTGCAGCAGAAGAAAATGAAGTAAAAAGGAGCTTGTAAGGTCAAGAGTTCACTGAGTGCAAGAAAAAATACACTGTTACTTTAAATCCAGCAGCTTCCCTTCCTAGCATGCACTGTACTGGCCTTCGTTTTTTCTTCCAGCTCATGATGAAGGGGTCTCTGAACACTTTCTTTAGCCAGTTTATTCTTTAATGTGTGATACAAAAAGTTAATTCTTTTTACTTCATTCAACACCTTTGAAGCTATACTACATTTTCACCATCTTTCCATCAAGTGGTGAATTCTTTCTTAGAATGCCTTCCCTTTTTGCGAAGTACCCTGCATGCAGGTGAAAAAAGGCTTCACCAGACCCACATTCGGTGTGTGTTGTCTTCTTGTCTGCCTCTCTCTCTCTCAAAGAGTGTGAAGTTTGAACAAAAATATCCAAGAGAGCCCTAAAAGATCGTGAGGGCATCTGCTTGCAAGGCAAACTGGAAAACCTGCGCCAGTAGGAAGAGAAGAAAAAACAAAGGTTAAAGGACAGAGAAGGGGCTCCTTCTTCTGAATCAAGAACATCCCACACTAAAGATTCCCACAGAGCAAGATCTAGAGAGAGAAGACATAAAATACATTATCATCACCTTTCTGATTACTCTCACCACCCTTGAGAACCTCAGTCAACGTCGAAGGCAGACATCAGGACAGACTTGTTCACCACTGAGGAACACAACAGCAGCACCGCAGAAGACAACACCTCAGGTACCATTAGGTTTACCTTTGGCGTCACTCCCTGTTCTGACTCCACAGGCATCATCGGCGAGATAATCAATGGTGGAATACTTGATACCAATGCATTACTGTTTGATGTCAAGAAGATCGGTTTCTTTGATGTTGACATCAAGATCACTGTTGAGACACTATGTCAAGAAGATCAACGTCAAGACAGCCAGAAGTGTTTATTTTTTTGGTTTCCGACACCCATCAACCAGGTGATAGTGGGCCTAGACTAACTTTAACAATTCCACAGTACGATCCTATTCAGGAGCATCTTCCTCCTCCTAATTTGCCTCCACTGCCCTCCTCAACATACTACGCCAAGACGTTCGACCACAAGACGTAAATCCTCCTCTTAATTTGCCTCCAAGGTCCTCTGGTAGATACTATGTGATGACATTCAACCACAAGAAGACATAAAAGAACGCCTTCTCAGTCTTATTCACCAGCTAGAAGATATTCCACTGATTCCTACTCAACCTACAACCCACTTCTCCGGCAGCGTCAGCTCTATAGTTGTCTCCTATAAATGATGTTTTGACTTTGTAAGATGTCTTAGTCAGAGGGAACAATTAACTGAATATACAATTACAAACACCACAGGCTTCAGCAGTTTACTGTTCCCAATATCATCATAGGGACTAAAAATGTCAGTCTAGACAGAGGGTTCTATCCCCTCCATGGTCTTTCTCTTCTGTCTCAAGGTTTCCAAGACCAACAGCAACAATCCCAACCTAGGAGTAACTGAGGCAGAGGATAACAACATCAACAACAGACGCACCACCAATTCTTCTCCAAGACTCGACCAGCATCAAAACAGTGAGAATCACACTCCCTCTGTTCTGTATCCTACTTCAGTGGGAGGGAGTGTCTCATATAGTTTAACAGAGTGGAAGTTGACAACCACAAACAAAAGGGTCCTACAAGTTATTCAAAATGGGTACACCATCCTGGTCAAACATCCTTTACCTGCAATGCCTCCAAAGCCAGCACCAAAACATCAATAGTTGCTATTAAAAAAGGAGGTACAAAGTTTACTCCAAAAACAAGCAATATAGCCAGTTCCTTTCTCTCAAAGAGGAAAAAGTATCTACTCAAGATATTTTTTGGTATCCAAGAGTAGCAAAAAATGAAATTCAGGCCTATACCCAACCTAAGACAAACAAACAGATATGTTAAAAGATACAAATTCAGGATGTTAGCCTTGAATCACATCTGTCCACCATTGATGAAAAGAGACTAGATGTTTTCTGTGGATCCCCAAGATGCATATTTGCACATACCCATTGCCAAGAATCCCAGAAATATTTAAGATTCATAGTAGGGAAATCCCATTATCGGTACACACTTGTCCCATTCGGTCTAAAGTTTGCACCCAGAATATTCTCAAAATATATGGCAGTATTTGCAGTTAATCTCGGAGAAACAAGATCAACATTATTGGCTGATAAAGGCACATTCTTATCGTGAAGCATAAATGGACTTCAATATGATGACCAAACTCTTGATAAAACTGGGTATGCATATCAATCACAAGCACTCAATCTCTTGACCTTGTCAACTTCTAAACTACCTAGGAGCTACAATGGACACTACAAAAGGAGAAGTTTATCTTTCAGAGGAGAGAGTGTCTACTATTTTTCAGAAATGTAACCTTCTGTTTCAAATGCCACTTCCAACAACTCAACAGATCTCATGTCTAGAAGGGTCCATGGCTTCTTGAATTTATGTAGGGCCTAATGCATGTCTCAAGATGAGATACATACAGCAGTGCCTTGAGGACTAATGTTCTCAATGGAAGGACAGTTGGAACAGCAAACTCTCTCTCATAACACAAGCCAAACAATCTCTGATAAGGTGGTGCAAGAGAAACAATTTACTGAAAGGAACTCCTTTTTCCACCAAAGCAAACATCTGATAGAGACTTCTAGCTGCAGATTCCTTACCTTTGAATTCCCTGGCGTCAGCTTCGAATCCAGAATTTTTTGCTGAGCATTACCTTGCGCGCGCCGTCGGGAGGCGTCATTTGGATCCACGTGTGTCGTTGGCTTTGCGTGCCATTGTCAGCGTTGTTGGAGCCATCTGTGACGTTTCGGTGGCCTATAAATGCACCACCCCGGCGCGCATACATCAGTTCTTTTCCTTCTGAGACAGTTAAGCGCAGGTCCGTGATCAAGCTACCCTCTGCCTTTTTTAGCAGGCTTTTTACGACCCTTTTGTTGAATAATTTTTTTTCGCCTGTGGGAGATGTCCTCGAGGAAGAAGGGTTCAAGCTGTGTGGTGCCTGCCATCGCGTCTTGTCAGTGATGGACCCCCATCTGGTGCCTCGACAGAGACCACGACTCAAAGTCGTAGTCCGACTGCCAGGCCATGGCCCCGAAAGCTCTGAGAGAGCGGTCTCTGAAGCTTATGGCGGCCCAGCAGTCGACATCGGTAGGTGCAACTCCAAGGATGTCCTGGGACCACTCTAGGAGCCCTAAGTCCTCTTCTTCTCATTCAAGGTCCTCCAGGCACTCGGGGAAGTGACACAAAAAGAAGAAGAAGTCCAAGCTGACTTCGTCTTTGCTATACCCGTCGGCCGACGAGGCATCACAGGAATATCGATGTTCCGAGCACGGTTCCGCGGAGCCAGTGCCTTGGCTGACTTTGCGTCTCCCCCTATCTGGGAGCCAGAGTGACCCCTGCTCAATTTAAAGAATTATACAATGTCATGCGCCTCGTATTTGAGTAGGCTGCCCCTGCGGGTGGGTCTTTGGGCCCCGTGGGGTCAGCAGGGGCCCCATCAGCTTCGACGCTGGCGGCTTTGGCCTCAGCACCGTTGGGGACCCTGGGATCCGATATCAGATCCAGACCACAGCCAGTTCCACACAGTCAGCCTCCTTCGGCGCCAGTCCCGATGTTGACACTCCTCCCACTGCTGGCGCTCACCGGTGGTGCAAGCCCCATCCTCATTCTGGATGATCTGGAGCTGGAATGACATCGTACAATGACGATTCCGACTTTGACAGTGCTGACACGGCCGAGATCAGTGCCTGAGGCCTATTTCGAACAGCCAGGCACAGGTGAGGAATGGGAGGGGTCAGAGGACCCTTTAGAGTATGGTTTGGAGCAGGACTGGTATGAGGATCTAGGGGAAGCCAGTGGACTGGATACTTCTCCAGATACTGGCATGCTCTCACCTCCTTCTGTGGCTGCAGAGGAGGGAGCTTCATATGCCATGGTGGCATGTGGAGCACCTGAGGTCTTGGACCCAGAGTTGCCTACGGTGACGGTCAGGACTAACATCCTGACAGAGATGCTTTAGCCGGGGGTTGCTACATCGGAGCCAATGTTACCCTTCAACAAAGCCCTTACTGATGTCCTGCTGGGGACGTGGTCTAAACCCAGCAGAGGGGCTCCTGTAAATAGGACAATCATCAGCCGCCATCGACCAGCTCCTATTGACCCTAATTTCCTCAGCCAACACCCTACCCTGGAGAGCTTGGTGGTCCAAGCCTCCACTTCCCATGGTGCCTTCCCTTCCCCTTCCCCAGATAGGGAATCCAAGAGGCTGGACCAACTTGGGAAGAATGTTTTCTTCCTCCAGCCTGGCATTGAGGTCCGTAACACCTCACGCCTATTGGGCCGTTTTTACCATACTTTATGGGATATGGTGGCACACTTGCTGCCCCATGTCCTGGAGGGTGTACGGGACACTCTCACTCAAGCTGGCAAAGATGGGAGAGAGGCAGCCAGGTTTACGATTTGGAGTGGTTTGAACACCAGACTCGCTAGGCAGGGCGATTTCATCGACAGTGGCCCATCTTCACCACGCCTGGCACTGTATGACTGGCTTTTCGGTGGATGTCCAGGCAAACCTGACGGACACCCCTTTTGATGGCTCACACCTTTTTGGAGAAAAGGCAGACTCAGCGCTTGAGCGGTTCAAGGCCTCTTGAGCTACAGCCAGATCCTTGGGCCTCTCAGCGCCTGCTCACCAGCAGCCTGCCTTTCGCCCCTTTCGAGGTCTCGGAAGGGATGTGGTACCATGCCACCCACAGGTCAGCTACCGTCCTCTATCATAACAGAATCCAGTGTGAGGACGAAGTTGTGGTACCTTCAGACCCAGAGGGTCTTGCTAGAGGTCCGCCACCACCGAGCCCCAATCTTCCACAGCGCGCAAGTCCTCCTAGTGTGATTCTGAAAGACCATGTTTGTCCAGTTGGACGAAGGGTTCAATTTCATCTCCCTCACTGGCTGTCCCTAACATCGAAGAAATGGGTCTTGCAGATCATACAGAATGGCTATTCCCTCCCCTTCCAAGTCTTTCCCTCCCTGTATCCCTCCATTTAAAGAACGGCTGATGGAGGATCATTTAATCATGCTCCACGAGGAAGTTACGGCTCTCTTGGCCAAGGGAGCCACAGAAAGGGTCCTGATGTCAGAAGTAGACAGTGGTTGTTATTCCCACTACTTGCTGATTCCAAAAAAGAACAAGGGTCTTCGCTCTATCTTTGATTTAGGGGACGTCAATCTCTTCCTCAAAAAGGAGAAAATCAAGATGCTCACTCTTGCTCAGGTCTTGTCTGCCCTAGACCACGGAGACTGGATGGTTGTGTTGGACTTTCAGGAAGCGAATTTTCACATCCCCATCCACAGATATTACTTGCGGTTCAAGGTGGGCCACGAGCACTTTCAATTTACTGTGCTCCCCTTGGGTCTCACCAGTGCCCCTCGGGTGTTTACCAAGGTGATGGCAGTGGTAGCAGCTCATCTGCGCAGGTTAAGGATTTCAATCTTCCTCTACCTCAACGACTGGCTGTTGAAGGCTGCTACGCCCCAAGCTCTCGTCAGCCACCTTCAGATGACGGCGAACCTCTTGCATTCACTGGGGTTCACTATAAACGTGCCAAAGTCACACCTGACTCCTTCTCAAAAGCTCCCTTTCATCTCAGCTGTTCTAGAGACAGTGCAGTTTTGGGTTTATCTTCCCGAGCCGCGAGTCCAGGATATTCAGGTTATGATACCAATGTTTTGACCTCTAGTCTGGATTTCGGTGAGAGAGACTCTGAGGCTGTTGGGACTCATGGCCTCCTGCATCCTGTTAGTCAAACATACCAAATGGCATATGAGGGCTCTGCAGTGGGACCTGAAGTTTCAGTGGAAATCTTACTTACGCGGTTCAGATCTCGGAGGGAACTGCAAAAGACCTGCAGTGGTGGTTAGTGAACTGCGATTGGGTCAGAGGTAGACTCCTCTCCCTTCCCCAGCCAGATCTCACAGTACTGACAGATGCGTCACTTCTGGGATGGAGTGGCGATCAGGGAGAGGCGGAGATTAGAGGCCTCAGGCCTCCGGCAGAATCCGGACTCCATATCAGCTTACTGGAGCTCCAGGCAACCCGACTGGCATTGAAAGCATTTCTTCCTTTTGTGAAAGGGAAGATAGTGCAGGTGTTCACGGACAACACCACCGCAATGTGGTACTTCAACAAGCAGGGTGGTGTGGGGTCGTGGGCCATTTGTCAAGAGGCTCTGCATCTTTGGACATGGCTGGATCAGTAGGACAAAACCCTGGTGATTCAACACCTGGAAGGTTCTCTGAAAGCCAGGGTGGATGAACTCAGCTGTCGATGCCTAACGGATCACAAATGGTATCTCCATCCGGAGGTGGTGCAATGACTCTTTCAGCAGTGAGGAGAGCCTTGTTTAGATCTGTTTGCCTCCGCAGAGAACGTGCAATGTCGGCAGTATTGTGCATTGGAGTTTCCAAGGCGGCAATCGCTCGGCAATGCTTTTTGTCATGGGTGGAGTTCAGGCCTCTTGTACGCTTTTCCGCCCATACCAATTCTACCCAGAGTTCTCAAGAAGATCAAGAACGACCAGGCCCAAGTCAGATTGGGCATGGAGAGTCTGGTATCTCGAGCTTCTGAAAATGAACATCAATCCTCCAATCAGGCAGGTTGCCCCATCGGGAGGATCTTCTGCATCTTCTGTATCAGCAGGGAAGGGTTCTCCACCCGAACTGACAGGTTCTCTGCGCCTTCATGCGTGGAGATTGAGAGGTGGCAGTTGATGGCTTTTGACCTTCCTCCTGAGGTCTGTATAGTTATTTTGGCAACCAGGCGTCCCTCCACTAAAACTGTATATGCCTGCCATTGGAAACACTTTGTATATTATTGTACAGAAAGGTCTATTGGTCCTCTTTCTGCTTCTCTTTCTGATATCCTTCTCTTTATACTTTCCCTTGCCCCACAGGGTTCTGCCTTGGTTACTCTCAAGGGCTATCTTTCTGCCTTATTGGCATTCCTTCGGCTGCCTGACCAGCCTTCACTTTTTCAAATCCCTCATAGCACATATATTCCTCAAAGGGCTTGTACATTTGTGTTCCCCTGCACCCTTTGTAATGCCCCAATGGGACTTAAATCTGGTCCTCATATTTCTTATGTGTGCTTCCTTCGAGTCTTGGCACAACTGTCTCCTCTGACTGCTCACCAACAAGACAGCCTTTTTAATGGCAATAACATCTGCCAGGAGGGTGAGTGAGATGCAAACTCTGTCATCAAAGCCACCGTATAGCACTATCTATCCAGACAAGGTGGTACTCAGAACTCGTGCCTAGTTTTGCACAGACAAACTGTTGGTTGTATCCATGACCCTGCGCTTCTGGCGTGGAAGTATGTGGGTAAAAGAACTGACATACGCGCACCGGGGTGATGCCTTTATAGGTGACCATGACGTCACAGACGGCTCCAATGACACTGATGACACTACGCGGAGCCGAACGACTCACATGGATCTGAACAACGGCACCCGACGGCACGCTCAGGGTATTGCTCAGCAAAATAATCCGGATTTGAAGCTGACGCCAGGGAATTCAAAGGTAAGGAATCTGCAGCTAGATAGAGACTCAACCAGATAATGTGTTACCAAGTTGTTCATTAGTCACAGATGCTTCCCTGACAAGGAGGGGAGTACATTTACAAGGCCTCACAATATGAGGCCATTTGTCACAAAAAGAGCAACTGCACCACATACATGTTCTAGAAATGAAGGCGGTCCAGCTTGAGTATGCACCATCCATAGTGAACAACAGGATTCCTATTGAGACAGACAATTCCATAACAAATCACTGTCTAAATAAACAACGGAGTACCAGATCAAGGATCCTGTCTAAACAAGCTCAAACAATCTGGAATTGGTTACTGGCAAGAAACCTATTGAATCAAGCAATTCACTTAGCAGGTATCCAAAATTGCCAAGCAGCTCTAGTAAGCAGATACTTTATAGACATCCATGGATGGGAACTAGGCAATACAGTTTTTGCTAAGCATTTTTCAAGACTGGGGTTTTCCTGACAGACATATTCGCCACAAGAGAAAATGCAAAATGCCCAAACTACACATCAAGAATATGGTAACCAAACTCGTTGGGCAAAGCCCTTTTGATCTGTTGGTTGAAAGGTTTTCTCTACGTCTTTCCTCAGATTCCTTTAATACTACCAGTACTACTCAAGCTCAAAGTGTTGGATGCTTTAATGATTCTAATAGTACCAGAGTGGCCCAGACAGTGGTGGTATCCAGCACGTCCTTACCTCTTCACAAGGCCCCACAGGAGGTTGCAGTGAAAACACATCCTTCTGTAGAGGATGCAAGGGAAGATTTTTCATCCCATTGTACAACCCTTCAATTTGGGGGCATGACTCCTGAAATAATTCAATATGGACACTTAGAATCTTCCTCCAGACTGTATGACTATTATTAAGGAAGCAAAAAGACCAAGCACAAGAACGTCCTGTGCCTTTAAATGGAAAAGATGCGGGCATCTGGTACCTTCAAAACAACAATGATCCAATTAAATTCCAAGAAGATGTTATTGTGCCATATTTACTTTGTTTGGTTTGTTCAAAATTGCAATTCAGCTCTATAAAAGTAAATTTTGCTGCCATACAGCATATAGGAAAGGACCAAATCAAAGATCTGTCTTTACTACACCAGTGGTTAAAGACTTCCTAGAGGGACTAAAAAGACTTTTCATCCTATCTGACAGCTTGCTTCCACTTGGAAATTAAAGTTTGTTATATCTAAATTAATAGCTCCTCATTTTGAGCCCATACATAAGGAGTCAATGCAGCATCTTATTTGGAAGGTAGTTTTTCTAATGGCTATTACTTTAGTGAGAAGTTAGCAAGCTGCAAACTCTATCTTCTGTAGGAGCGTTTACTGTTTTTCACGGTAATAGAGTAGTATTAAGAACACCCTCTTTTTAGCTAAAGCTTGTGTCAGATTTTCACATTAATCAAACAGTTTAATTCCTGATATTTTTCTATAACTCTTTTTACCAGCAGAGAGAACTCTTCACTCTTTAGATGCTCTGAGAGTTCTTAAGATCTATTTGGATAGAACAAAACAAAATTCACAAAACAAATCAGTTGCTTATAAACTATGGACCTTTAAGAACTAGTGTGGCTTCATCGATACAAACTATAACTAGATGGACAGTTTCCTGCATTAACTGTTTTTTTTGCTTGAATCTTTTTATTTCATTTTCAAAGAGAAAATACAAATACATTTAACGTACCTCAGTTACTATATGAGAGTTAGAGTTACAACATCTGGGGCGTATCATTTCTGTGTTCCTTTGCTTTTCAGTCATTTTGGTTGGTAGTAAATCCAGTGTCTATTGGCAGTTAGGATATACAATCAGGGCTAAGGTGATGGTATAGTAGGATTGCGATATGTCACATGCTGCCAGTTTAAGGGGCAGTTATCAGAGTGAGAAAGAGAATATATAATTGTGTCTTTTCAATAGGTGGCTGTCGCACATCGCACAGTAAAGGAGTTAAGATTCAGCATGAATTTCATATACAACAACAATACCGCAACATAACAAGAACTTCGGCTACAGCCTGCTCCCCGGTCACCTACTCTACCCTTCTCCTTCCAGACCATTACATCTACACTCAGTCATTCAATCTAAGCACACTGGTGCGCCACCACAAGGCCCCATGTCGCTTGTCCCACTCAGCCCCACCCCCCAGAGGCGGCGAGGGCCCGGCATGCCACTAAACCGGGGTACTATCGATCCACCACTCCTAACCAGCACAGCTCTCCTCCGCCAACACGGTCACTGCATGTGCCACATCTGCGTCAGATCATTACTCCTATTCCAGGAGTTCCTGCAACATCGCATCCCAGCTAGAGGACAAGGGAAATTTCTGCAGTCCCAGGTGGTCTTCCCTCCGCAGTGCCATCCCCTCCGACCTCTGCCCATATTGCAAACAACTTCCTCCATGCTTCGATCGAAGGGGGCTCTGCAGATTTCCATCTCTTGGTGATCAGCGGCTTAGCCATCAAGAGGCCCAGATCTGGAAACCTTGTGGATGCTTTATGCTTTTAAGCTCTGGGAAAAAGGCCTAAGATACATGCCTGCCTTGTGGTTAGCTGTGGGCGTGTCGTGCAGGCTGATAGTTGCGCCGACACTGCATGCCAATAAGTACCTAGTGAGGGACAGAACCATAACATGTGCAGCAGATCGTCAGCGACTAACGCGCAGCGAGGGCATGCTGCATCTGTGCGCTGAAAGTATTGGTTTATCTTCTCTGGCCTAAGGTATGCCCTATGTAGGATATAGAATTGGATCAGATGAAAGCCTGCGTTGCGCGGTACATTAACGTGGCTTTTCAAGGCAGCTTCCCATTCCTTATCTGTACAAGGATTATCCAGGTCGCCCTTCCAACCAGTCCGCAGCGAGGCACAGGGGTGTACTGTGTGTGTTCGGAGTGCGTCTGTGAGCCATCGTACTAAATGGCTACCGTGTCCCATAACATGCAAGTATTGTATCAGGAGGTGCATTGGTGGGTCTGCGGGTATGTCCCCCAGTGTCGAGACAGCGACGCTATCAGGGAGTTATATAATGGGAACTGTCCCGCCTAGAGGTTTGACTCCTCCACCAAGGTATCATTGGGGCTAGGATTCCCATGGTGTATAGGTCTCCCAACGTGTGAAAGTCTGCAGCATGCCAAGGCTCCAGCTCCGCTGAAGTCGTGCATCGCGTTCCACGTGGTGTGCCCAGTAGGGCCAGTGCATAAGGAGTAACTGCGTGGGTGGGGCACAGACTCCGACTGTAACAGTGGTGAGCCACATCTACCAGGAGGAAGTTTGGTGCTTTAGCCCATGCAGCCTGGTGGAACAGATGGAATACCTCTGAGAGCGTCTAGGGTTGTGTCCCCGCTGCTGTGTCCGATAGCTGAAGACCAGAAAGCCACTTAGTGCTCCATGTTTGGTACCGCTAGTCCGCTTTTTTCCAGAGGCCTATTGTTCCAAATAAATTCCCTAATTCTGGACTCCAGTTCTCTGAAAAATTTGGTCTGGATGTACAATGGTAGGTTGGAGAAATAGTAAAGCATACAGGGGAGAACCACCATTTTCAGGAGCTCTATTTGCCCTATCACAGAGAGCAGCAGCATCTGCCAAAAAGTCATTTGGGCACGAACAGATGACCCTGCTCACTTGAGGTTTCCATCCCGCAGGTCATCTGTTATGTGATAGACATTAATGCCCAAGTATCGAAACGTCCTGGGCTGCCAAGGGATGAGTACTCCCGATAGAGCGAGATCAGGGTCTATCCGATCGTGACTGAAAGGGAAAAGGCACGACCTCGCCCAATTGACACGCAATCCTGACATCCCGGCAAATCTCTGCAGTATATCTGCAACTTCCTCAGGAATATTGAAAATGTCCCTGAAAATACAGAAGGACATCGTCTGAGTACAGGGACACAGAATGTCTACCATCTCCTAACAGGATATTCCAGGCTGCTCCTAGTTGGCAGAGTTCTGCTGTCATGGGCTCTATCGCCAGCGAGAACAGCAGGGGAAGGAGACAACCCTGCCGAATCCCCCTGCCGACTTCAATCGGTTACGAGATAGTTGAGCCAGTTCAAACCCTGAACTGCAGACGTGTGTACAGCAGATTTATCAGTCTTAAAAAGCCTGGGTCAAAACCCAACTGACACAGCACTGCAAACAGGAAATGGGCCATTCCAGGGAGTGAAGGCCTTCTCCAAGTCAAGCATCAGGCAGCCCGCATTAGGCCAGTCCTGCACGGAGTATCTCATTACCCGGAACAAGTGTCTGATATTCAGAGAAGTGCTATGTGCCGGCACAAAGCCATTTTGGTCAACGTGGATCATGTGAGGTATCAGTGGTGACAGTTGCATCGCTAACAGTTTAGCCAGGATTTATAGTCTGTATTAAGCATCACCAAGGGTCTGTATGATCCCAAACCCACTGGGTTTCTGCTTGGCCTAGGGAGGGAAATCAACAGTGCTTTCCGTTGGAATGCTGTCAGGGATGCCGCCGACTAGGCCTCTTTAAAGAGCCGCAGCAGGCGAGGTGCAATCGTAGAGGAGTATGCCTTGTAGAACTCCAAAGGTAGGCCGTCGGGACCCAGGGTATACTATCCTGTATCTCTGCTAAGGTTAACGGTTTATCTAATTCTACCCGCTGCTCATCTGTGAGGCAGGGCAGCGGAAGCAGAGAGAAAAACTCTGTAAAGTTTGCAGGTTCCGCCAGCACCCTCGACTGGCATAGGGTGGCGTAGTAACATGTTAGCTTGTCATGACAAGCTAACATGTTACTACGCCCCATGTGTACAATGTATCGCCCGTCATTGAACTTAGCTCTTGAATAGGAGTGCGCTCATGTTATTGGCGAATCAGCCAGGCCAATAACCTGCCCAATCTATCAGCTGCAGCGTGCATTCGTGCTGAATGAGCTGCATAATTGAGACAGCAAAACCTCTCTACCAGAGTTAAGTGTTCTATCCTCTTATCTGCTAGTGTTCGCGTCCCCAGAGAGTCCCGAATGGTGCCTTTCTGATGGATAGAACTACCTGTGGATTCCTCACCTTATGAATTTGTCCTTGTGCCAGCAGCCGACGGAAAGGCTTCTTCCTAGCTGTCCACGTCGACGAGGACGTCATAATGGCACGGCTCCACTTGACTCTGTCAGTTTTCCTTTTTTCTGTGCCTCGACGCCAACAGTTTTTCTTCCTGGCTCGTAGATTACTGTTGCGTTTTTTGGTGGTTACAATGTCGCCTCCAAAGAAGTCCGGTTTCAAGCCATGTAGAGAATGTGGGGGTCAGATGTCAGTGACAGACCCTCATTCGGATTGTATTTGGTGCCTTAGTTCTGAGCATGATGTTGAAGGATGCTCATCGTGCCAGAGTATGAATCCTAAGGCTTTAAAAGAGCGTGATGCGAAGCTTTTTCTGGCAAAAGCAAAGAAGAAGGGCCATAAGAGGGATTCCTCCCATGCTTCACCCAAAAAGCATAAGAAGCGGCAGCGTCATGATTCACGGTGCCGTCATGACTCTCGGCGCCGGTCGGAGTGGAGCCGATCGAGGTCGAGGTCTCGGTCTTCTCAACGCCAGAAGACATGGGAGATGAGCCCTACTGTGACGCCTCAGCCCAGGAGTCCGGAGTTGTCACCGGCGCCATCTGTCTTTGAGGTTGTTCATCATAGCCCTCAATTTTTGCCGGCGTCGAGGGAGCCTGATATACAGCAGACCTCTACTCAGCAATACCCTGCTTTCCCGTCTCCAGGGGTGGATCCGGCTGCATTTTTTTAATGCAATGTATGCCGTGTTTCAATCTATGGCCCCTGCTGGTGCACCGGCGGGTCCCACGGGGCCATTGGCATTTGATTTGGGCTCTCGGGCGCCATATAAGGCGGCTCCATTCATGCCCTTTTGTCCAACGGAGAGTGTCGGATCGGCGCCGAGGGTATCCCCTTGTGGGAGTTCACCACCTGTGACGGTGGCTCCACCATCGCGTCAGCCGACGCCATCGCCACGCCATTTGACGTCGATGATGTCTCCTTCCAGACCGGCTCCATCACCTTCCTGCCAACCAACTACGCGGAGGTCATCGTTGGACTCCGTGTCGGCGCCAGCTACTACTTCTACCTGTGTGCTGGGCAGGTATTTCCACGCCCTTATGGACTCCGCTAAAGAGATGGCCAAGGATCTGCCACAGGGGATGCAAAGGTCATTTGGCTCTCTTTTTATGGATGCGCAGGCTGCTGCACAACAAATTATACAGTCTGGCCTGGACACATCTGATTCGGTAGCCAGGGCCATGGGAACATCTGTGGCTACTAGGAGGCATGCCTGGTTAAGATTCTCTGGATTTTCATCGGACGTTCAATCCACCTTAATGGATCTACCATTCGATGGGGAAAAGCTGTTTGGAGACAAGGCGAATTCTGCCCTTGAACGGTTTAAGGACTGTCGGGCAACAGCTAAGTCTTTAGGCTTACAGACCTCTGCTGCAGCAACTTATAGACCTTTTTGCAGGTTTAGGGGGTTTACACTTGGCTCTGCCTTTTGGAGGTCACAATACTTGGCCCAGCAACCTGCCAATCCGCCCTATCGTGCCTTTAGAGGGCGGGGTAGGGGTAGAGCTAGAGGGCCAGCCCAGCAGCCTTCATCTTCATCCTCCTCCTCCGGTGGACAACAGCAGAAGCAGTCCTAGTTTTCCCCACTTTATCGTCCATATAAGATTGAGTCTTTTTCTCCAAAAGTGGGATTCGATTACAACGGACTCGTGGGTGTTAAGAATTGTGGAAAAAGGTTATGCTCGCCCCTTTCAGGAGTCCCCTCCTCCCTTTCCCCACATCCCCCGTCCCTCCTTTTGTTCAGAAGACCATCTTCTGTTGTTGCAACAGGAGGTTATGACCATGTTGTCAAAGGGCGCAATAGAGTTGGTGCCGTTGCAGGAAAGGGGTCAGGGGTGTTATTAAAGATATTTCCTGATTCCTAAAGTGGGTGGTCGTCTAAGACCGATTCTAGACTTGAGGATTTTGAATTTGTTCCTCAAACAGGAGAAATTCAAAATGCTGACAGGTACTATTGGCGTTGAACGAAGGAGACTGGGTGGTGTTGATCGGCTTGCAGGATGCGTACTTTCATATTCCAATAATCAAGTCGCACAGAAAGTATCTCCGGTTTGTGGTCGGGACGCAACACTACCAGTTTGCGGTCCTTCCATTTGGACTTATTTCAGCACCTCGGGTTTTTACGAAGGTGATTGCGGTTGTTGCAGCACATCACAGAAGGAGGGAAGTAGCGGTTTTTCCCTACCTGGACGATTGGTTGATCAAAGCCAAGACTCCAGAGCTTGTGTTGTCTCATCTGCGAATGACAACCCAGTTGTTGTTCGATCTGGGTTTTTCAGTAAATGTACCCAAATCTCACCTGGAGCCCTCTCAACGCCTCCTGTTCATAGGGGCAGTACTGGACACAACATTGTTTCGGGCCTACCCCCCGCCTCAGCGGGTTCGGGACATTCAGGCACTGATTCCAATGTTTCAAATTGGAGCGGCAGTTCCAGTCCTCAAGGTCTTACGCCTGCTAGGTCTGTTTGCTTCTTGCATTCTGTTGGTCACTCACGCTCGCTGGCATCTGAGGGCTCTTCAGTGGTGCCTCCGCAGGCAGTGGTTCCAGAAACAAAGGAGATTTCAGGGATTCAATAAAGATCTCCAAGGACGCTGTAGCGGATCTTCATTGGTGGACAGTGGATGGCAACCTTTCCCAAGGAAAACCGTTTTCACTACCACCTCCTGTGGCCACAGTGATATCAGATGCTTCCACTCTAGGGTGGGGAGGTCATCTGGGGGACCTGGAGATCAAGGGTCATTGGTCTCCAGCGGAACAGATGTTGCATATCAATCTGTTGGAGTTGCGGGCGGTACGTTTGGCGCTCAAGGCCTTCCTCCCTTCCCTTCGCGTCAGTCAGTTCAGGTATTGACAGACAACACTACCGCGATGTGGTATATAAACAAGCAGGGAGGAGTAGGGTCGTACCTTCTCTGCAGAGAAGCTCTGGGGCTCTGGTCCTGGGCTCAGGACCATCAGATTTGCTTAATAGCGAATCATTTGGCCGGAGCTCTAAATGTACGTGCGGACGGTCTCAGTCGTCACTTCTCAGTAGATCACAAGTGGCGTCTCCATCCAGACCTGGTCCTCTACATCTTCGGGATGTGGGGTACACCTCAGGTGGATTTATTCGCCACTCAAGAGAACGCGCATTGCCCGTTGTTCTGCAGCCTCCAGTATCCGTTGCAAGGAGCGTTGGGGGATGCGTTTCAGATGTCCTGGAGCGGCCAGTTGCTTTACGCGTTTCCCCTCATACCCTTGATTCCTCGGGTTCTGAGGAAGGTTCGTCAAGACCGGGCCCAGGTCATCTTGGTGGCACCGGACTGGCCGAGAAGGGTATGGTATACAGACCTGCTTCAACTCTCTCAGTGCCCTCCGCTCCGTCTCCCGCTCAGGGCAGACCTCCTCTCACAGTTGCAGGGGCAGGTTCTACACCCCCACCTCCAGAGCCTGCACCTTCATGCCTGGAGATTGAACGGGGCAACCTGAGTTCCTTTTCTCTCCCACCGGATGTAGTGGATGTTATTCTATCGTCCAGGCGACACTCCACTAAATCCATTTATGCCGGTAGGTGGGCTAAATTTATGGTTTGGTGTGGAGAGAATCAAAAAGATCCCTTGAAAGCCCACCTTTCAGATATTCTTTTGTTTGCTCTTGATTTATCAAGGAAAGGCTGTTCGGTAGCTACGGTTAAAGGTTATTTGGCTGCTTTGTCGGCTTTTCTTTGCCTTCCGGACCAGCCTTCTTTATTTAATTCTCCGATTGTAAATAGGTTCATTAAGGTTAATAAGTTTCCTCCCACGCCCTTTCACATGCCTCAGTGGGACTTGAATCTAGTATTGACGTTTCTGATGGGTTCGCCTTTCGAGCCTATGCATTCATGTCCGTTGAGATACTTGGTCTTAAAGACTGTTTTCTTGATTGCAATTACTTCTGCTAGGACGGTTGGGGAGCTTCAAGCCCTTTCTGTTATACATCCTTTTACCATGTTTTTCCCTGATAAAGTGGTGTTGAAAACCAAGGCGGCTTTTCTGCCAAAAGTTGTCACTCCTTTTCATATAGGGCAGGCTATTACCCTTCCCTCATTCTACCCTCCTCCCCACCCCTCTAAGGAAGAAGAGAGGCTCCATCGGTTGGACCCTAAGAGGGCGCTGAGTTTATACCTGGAGAGGACAAAAGACTTTTGTCTGGATGATCAGCTGTTCGTAGGGTATGTTGGACAGCGGAAGGGCAGAGCGGTCTAAAAACGAACAATCTCCAGGTGGGTCATTCTGTGTATAAAAGTTTGTTACTCTCTGGTGAAGAAAGTTCCTCCTGAAGGTATCAGGGCCCATTCCACTAGGGCTAAGTCCGCTTCTTCGGCCCTAGCGAGAGGAGTTCCATTAGTAGACATATGTAAAGCGGCAACTTGGGCGTCCCTCCATACCTTCGTAAAACATTATTGTTTGGACTCTGAAGTGAGGAGGGACGGTCATTTTTCTTGCTCGGTATTGCAAGATTTCTTGGTGTAATCAGGCGGGCACCCACCACCGAGTGCGGTACAGCTTTGGGACTCTATTCATAAGGTGAGGAATCCACAGGTAGTTGTATCCATCGGAAGAACAAGTTACTTACCTTCGGTAACGCTTTTTCTGGTGGATACACTAGCTACCTGTGGATTCCTCACAGTCCCTCCCGCCTCCCCGTTGCCTGCCTGATTTCACAGTTATCTTGTAATGGTTGATTTTTGCTTATCTGGAGATATGTATATATATATATATATATATATATATATATATATATATTTATGTATTTATGTAAATATATGCATTTAATGGGAAATGTTATTGTGTATATATATATTTTTCTTTACGGTTTTTGATGGGTCGGTTCTCACCTGTTCGCCTCAAAGGCACGTAAAAAATGAGGTGAAACTGACATCAGTACGCCGACGAGGACCTCTTATTGGTACGTTGACATCGGACGGAGTCACGTGGAGCCGTGCCATTATGACGTCCTCGTCGACGTGGACAGCTAGGAAGAAGACTTTCCGTCGGATGCTGGCGCAAGGACGAATTCATAAGGTGAGGAATCCACAGGTAGCTAGTGTATCCACCAGAAAAAGCGTTACCGAAGGTAAGTAACTTGTTCTTTTCGTATTGCAACAGCGTTTTCTCCACTCAGGTTAGCTCGTGCTCAATGGACTTATGCATGTTCCGCTGTGTACCCAGGCTGTGTCCTCGTATGTAATCCTTGAATGCATCCCATTAAATGGGTCCAGGCGAGGCAATACAAGCATTATGACCAAAGTACTCAGCAATGGCTGTGCCAAGCGGTGCCCTAAAGGGCGCATTCTCTAGCATCTCCAACCGCAGCAGTCAGGTGGAAACAGCAGGGACGGGTGTGTCCCACCCCATTCGTAGGAGTTGGGGATTGTGGTCAGAGTGTATGCAGCCAAGGTAGTCCGTCTGTAACATTGCGGAGCACAGGTTGTCTGAACAAAGTATTCTATCGAGTTGCACATGTAGCTGGTGCGGGGCTGACAAAAATGAATAAACTCTCGCCCCAGCATTGCGGTTTCACCATAAGTCTACCAGGCTCCAGTGCTGGAGCCACTCTCACAGTGAACGTGCAGCAGCCACCGCGGGTGCAGTAGGTAATGGTGAGAAGGACCGGTCAATTTCAGGATCTAAAACACTATGAAAATCTCCTCCCACAAGCCACGGGATGCTGCTGCAGCAGGAGAAGACTCCAGACAGTCTGTGGAGAAAAGAGGCCTGGTTCATATTAGGCGCATAAACAGACCCCAGCAGCAGCGTGCGCCCCTCTAGGCGTCCACGCACAAACACAAACCGGCCCTCTGTGTCCGCCTTCCATTCCTCCATCATAAACGAGGTGCCCGGCCTATACCAAACAAGGGCCTCTCTGGCATATAAGGAGAAATGAGTCTCAAATAGTTGTCCCCGCCAGTGCCGCTGCAGCTTGGTGCCCTCCAACAGCATGAGGTGAGTCTCCTGCAGTAGCGCTATGTGGATCTTATGCCTCTTAAGGTATGACTAGATGGAACACCTTAGTGCCGGCATGTGTATACCTCTCACGCTCCACGTGAGAACATTAGTGGGCACCGTAGTTGAGTAAAAGAAAGAAAGTCTCTGAGCCCACTACTTCTCAAAGCAACGAGCACTACAGGATGTTCCAGCAAGCACTGGGGGCAGGGGTGCAGCAGGGATCCAGACTCCAGCCAACAACCGATGAGCACAGGAGAGAAGAACAACAGCTGCAGCATTAACGCAATGAAATACCATTTAAGCAGAGGGACAACAGGTATCTGCCAAAACCATCTAACTCACCTATTCAGCATAACTAGGGCGGGAAAAGAAGGTACCCACAAGCAAAGGGGTAACGGGGTTTCACTTCATCCAGTGTGCTCAGTGGCAATGCCCCTGGCACGTCTCACGTGCAGACAGAGGCCAGGCCGTAGCACAGCGCAATCCGCAGCTGCTCCACATGCCTTCTCCCCATCCCCCGCCAAGGGAAGGGGGGAGACCCTGCAGGGCAGAGTGTTGAGTGTGGTGGCATGTCTAACCTAGGATGCAGCACAGCCACAAGCGCGCAACACAACCCAAGTCATTCACGCTTCACTGCAAGAACAGTAAATGTCAGAGAAATTGAACACAGCACCATTACAGGTCTAAAATGTCATCTGCCGTCTGAGGTCATGGACCCAGTGTCTGAGAGATTTCCTCCAAAAGAGACACTGTCTGTTTCAGATTAATTGATTTTTTTTTCAGATTCTGAGATAGTCATCGTCTCCCTGATAGCCACAGCAGTCTGCACCACATGACGCAGTTCCTGGGTGATCTGCTCTAAGTCCGGGGCATGACCCTGTCATCCAGGTGATAGTCTGCTGCGTCGGTGGCTCCTACGCCTGCGAGGTTTTGGGTTCCATTGCTCTACCCACTCTGCTGTTAATTTCTGTTGGTTGACCAGCCTGGCGACTCTAGCCATACCCACGCTGCTTCGGGGGTGTCAAAGAAGCGTGTCTTCCCTTGCGTTACAACTCTTAATCTGGCAGGGAAGAGTAGGGAGTATGTCAGGCCGAGTGCTCGTAGTTTACATTTCACAGACATAAAGGACCCCCTCCGTCTTTGCACAGTAATAGTGTAATCTGGAAACATCTTCACCCCTAGCATTGTCTACTTGAAGAGCCGGGAGCGAGCGTACCAATCGCAGTATGATGTCTCTGTCTACAAAATGTAACAAGCGAAACAGGAATGGTCTTGGGTCTGCACCTGGTGGCCGGGGTCTCGTCGGGAAGCAATAGGCACGTTCGAGTGAAAAGAATAGCATAAGTGTGCCCGCTGGGACTAGTTCACATATCCATTTTTCTACGTAGGAGACAGCATCAGCACCTTCTGTTCTCTGCGGAAGGTCCACCACATAATGTTATTCGTCCTTGTGCATCCCTCCGCATCTTCTGCCCAGTGCTCCAGTGCCATGACCCTATTGGTTAATTCTCTCAGTGAGGCGTCCATTTGAGTCTTGGGGCAAGATCATTCTGCCTTCCAGCAGTCAAGTTTTGTCCACCAGTTTACGGTGGTCTGCGTGTCATAGGTTGAGGTCACTTTTTACTTTATTGATTTTATTTTCCAGCAATGTTCAAGGGCTGCATCAATGCGCTCCACAGCTGCCAGCACCATTTGAAGCTAGGGCTTCAGGCCTCGATGCCTGCGAGCTGTTCCCGACCCGGAGTGACCAGGCCAGGGGTTTTCTTAGGGTTGTGTTTTTTTCAGGATTTTCTTTGCATTACAGCCGTCTCCAAGATTGCGCAATCGGCGGTTCATTCAGTGGGGGGGTCAATTAGCGGTGAAAGTCGCGTCATTGTGGCTATGGCCGGTAACATCGCCGCTGGCTCCCCAGTCCCAGGTCACAAGGAAATGGGGGGGGGGGGGGAGCGGAGGCACAGGGCCCGCTCGCGGGGCCCAGGAGCGTTCTGTGGCTCTTCAATCCGATAAGGCCCCAGCATGCAAGTCCTCCCTCAGGCCCACACTTGTTGTGCACCACCACCCCCCTCGCACGCCCACTCACTGTCTCTCCACCTTCCTTAGGCCACTCGTCCCATCGCCACAGGTCCCGAGCAGGGTCGCAGCAGGAAAGCGTCCAGCCGCCGCGCAGCAGCCCAGCGCGGCACATAGTGATGTCTCCGTTCACCGGGTGCGTGTAGGCCGTGCCGCTCCTCACTGTTGGTGGCTGTATCTGGCTCCTCCCATCATCAGCCGGCCACGATATGGTCCCAGAGAGTACTGCCATGCCCGATGATGGTTCCACAGCGCCTCGCTGCCTGTCTGCCTGCAGATAAATGTTGACCGCCATCTTGGCTGGCCAAGCCACACACCCCTTCCTGCATTACCTGTTGCTGCCAATTAGCTAACAGTCCTCTACTAGGTAAATCTAGAGCCCATTTTACACGTAGTAAGGCTACATCTGTTGCCTGGATTAAAGTTGTTAAAATTACAGAAATTTAAAAAGCAGCCACAAGGAAATACTCTTTAGATGAGAATTCAAGAGAAGATTATTTGTTAGGCAAGACAACTCTAAAAAAAAAATATATATTTAATTAGAATACTTTTTGGTAGCCTCACTGTTGTTTGCTCTGCAGCCTAAAATAATGTATTTTTCATATAGCTTGGTATTGACATCCATGACTTAGGGATGTGCTTGCTATTCTATTCTGTGTTTATGACTATCAGTGAGGATCCTACAATGCAGAAGGAAAAGTTACTTACTTGTATTCATAGTTCTGCATCATAGATATCCTCACTTAAGTCATAAACAACCCACCCTCCTCCCCAGTTGGCATTACATTTGCTATATATGTTTTTCTGTGTACACCTCTTCACTGCCATTCAAAAATAACTGAGGCGGTGAGGCCAACTCTTATCATATTCCTTTAATACCACCATGTATGAGGAAGATCTGATAGAGACTTCTAGTTGCAGATTCCTTGCCTTAAAAGTTCCCCCAGGTGTCAGACTGGATCCGGAGATTTTTCTTCAAGCAGTACCCCTGCGCGCACTGTCAGGTGGCGTCGGTCGAATCCACGGGCATTGCTGGCATTGTGGTCGCCGTGATGATGTCGCAGTCGTATATAGGTGACACCTGGGGTGCTGACGTCAGTTCTTTTCTTTCGGCACCAGCCTACACGCAGAGAGCTACCTCATCTAATTTTTTGACTAACTGCAACACTTTTGTCTAATACTTCTTGAGAAGTTCTGGATGCGTCAAGGGATGTCCCAGAAGACCGGCTTTAAACCCTGCGACTCCTGTCACCGAATGATGTCAGTGACGGATCCACATCTCGTCTGCCTTTGGTGTCTGGAGCATGACCACGTCCCGAAGTCGTGCTCTGACCGTCGGGCCATGAACCCAAAGGTTTTGAGGGAGCGGTCCCTGAAGCTCATGACGGCCTGGCACTCAACTTCACACCCCTCCCAGTCTAGTTCAAGAGGAAGGTCAGGAGACTGCTCGCGGAGTCATCACCACTCCTCTTCGCCCAAGTAATTGGGATGATCTGGTCACAAGAAGAAGTTGAAGAAGGCCAAACGTTCTTTGACTTCACCCCGTCGCTCGGACGACGCAACGTGGGAAGAGCATCTATGCTCCGGGCCTCCACTTATGGAGCCTGCGTCTGGATCGACTCCACGCCGCCCCAACTTTCTGAATGCCGGTGCATCCCTGCCCAGCTAAAAGAGATCTTTGAGTCCATGAGAGTCGGTTAGGGACCCCTCGGGTTCCACATGGGTGGCTTCTTGGATCTATCCTGATGCTGGTCATGCCAACACGACCTTCGCTGACATCGGGACAGACATTGATGCTCCTGACATCAGTTTTGCCCACAATTGACGTTGATCCTATACTTATCCCAGATGACCTGGAGCCGGTACGGCATCGCTCAACACTGATTCAATTTTTCATGGGTTCTCCTGGACCCAGGGCAGATCCAGACCCCTCTTTCTATGGGTATGGATAAAGGGATAGTGTACAGGGGTCGCTAGACCCTTTAGAACACCAGCTTGACCCTGACATTGACTGGGTTCAGGATTTTGGGCAACGCTAGTGGGCAAGATACCTCTCCTGACACTGGCATGTTTTCTCCCCCTACAGTGGCTGCGGAGGAGGAAGATTCACATTACATGGTGGTAAGAAGGGCTGCTGATGTTTTGGACCTCATGCTTCCTTCTGTGGAGGTCAGGACTAACCTCCTGACCGAGGTGCTACAGCCTGGGGTTTCCAGTTTAGAACCCCTCCTTCCCTTTAATGAAGCCCTTACAGATGTCCTACTGGGTGCCTGGTCCAAACCGAGGACAGGGGCTCCTGTGAATAGGACCATTGCCCATCGCCATCGGCCAGCACCAAACGACCCAAAATTCCTGACCCAACATCCTACGCCTGAGAGCTTTGTGATCCAGCCTTCTTCATCATCTGGCACATTCCCTTTGGCTCCCCCAGATAAGGAATCAAAAAGACTGGATAACTTTGGGAAGAAAATGCTGCTCCTCGCCCACGACAGTCCACTTTTCACCCCTTTTCGTGGCTATGGAAGAGGAACCCAGCTGCGTTCATTTCCAACCAGCCACCGACCTGTGCATACTTTACAGCCACAGTCTCTGCGGGGACGCAGGATCCTACATGCTCGTGGATCAGGGAGCCAGCGGTCCACCCTCACCCCCTCCACTGCATCCAAGCCTTCCTAGTCTGTTGGAACATCCTGGACCAGTTGGTGACAGGATTTGCCATCACCTGCCCCACTGAGAATCCATCACCACAGGCAGGTGGGTGTTACAAATTGTCCAAAGGGGCTATTCCTCCCCTTTAAGGCTTCCCCACTGACCATGTCACCATTATACGATCATCAGTCACAGGATTATTTGGTGCTTCTCCACAAGGACGTCAAGGTTCTCTTCGCCAAGGGTGCCATAGAGAGGGTTCCTGCGCCAGTAGGTCATGGTTGTTATTCCTGCTACTTTCTGGTGCCTAAAAAGTAGATCTCCGGTCCCTCAATCTCTTCCTCAAGAAGGAGAAGTCCAGGGTGCTAACTCTAGCTCAGGTCCTATCTGCCCTGGGCTCTGGTTGGGAGAGTTGGACTTGCAGGATGCCTATTTCCACATTCCCGTACTGCCGGCCCACAGACGTTACTTGTGATTTGTGGTAGGTCATGAGCACTTTTAGTTCACCATGATCCCCTTTGGCCTTACCAGTGCCTCTCAGGTGTTCATGAAAGTGATGGTAGTGGTTGCAGGTCATTTGCGCAGGTTAGGGGTTTCAGTCTTCCCCTACCTCGAGGACTGGCTGTTGAAGGCAAACTCGCCCCAGGCTATCGTCTCCCACTTCCAGACTATGGCAAACCTCCTGCTTTCACTGTGGTTCACTATAAATGTGCCAAAGTCACACCTGACTCCCTCTCAGATGCTCCCTTTCATCGGAGCTGTTCTGGACACAGTGCAGTTTCGGGCTTATCCTTCCGAAAAGCGAATCCTTGGGTATTCAGGCAATGATCCTGATGTTTCAGCCTCTATCCTGGATTTCGGTGAGAATGACTTTGAGGCTGATGGGCCTCATGGCCTCCTGCCTCCTGCTGGTCCAACATGCCAGATTGCATATGCGGGCTCTGCAGTGAGACCTGAAGTTTCAGTGGCGCAGCATCAGGGGAATCTCTCCGACAGGGTCCATATCTCCGAGGGGACTGTACTAGATCTGTAGTGGTGGCTATCGAATCCAGATTAGGTCAACAGCAGATCTCTTTCCCTTCCCCAACCAAATCTCACAGTAGTGACAGATGCGTCACTCCTGGGATGGTGTGGCCACATAAGAGAGACGGAGATCAGGGGCCTCTGGTCTCCGGCAGAGTCTGGGCTCCACATCAACCTTTTGGAGCTCCGGACGATCCGATTTACATTAAAAGCATTCCTCCCAGTAGGAAAGTACACTCTTTTTGGGATTATTACCCCCAATTTTTGCCTGCTGTAAGTGTGTTTTGACTGTGTTCACTGGGATCCTGCTAACCAGGACCCCCAGTGACTGTGTTTTCTCCCTCTAAATTCAGTTGTTCCTGACTTTGTACACCCCAAAGTTGCCATACTGGTACCCCCATGTAAGTCCCTAGTATATGGTACCTAGGTACCCAAGACATTGGAGCACCAGGGCTTCAGCATGTATTATGCCACCCATGGGAGGCCTTGCAAAATGTGTCTGCAGGCTTACCATTGGAGCCTGCATGAAAAGGTGTATGCACCCTTTCACTAGAGGTCACTGCACCAGGTCACTGTAGGTCACCCCTATGGCAGACCCTCCTAGCCCGGAGGGCATGGTTCAAGTACCTGTGTATGAGGGCACTCCTGCATGAGCAGAAGTGCTCCTACAAACTAGTGTTCCATTTTTCTGGACTTTGTGCGGGGAAGCCATTTTACCAGTGTACTGGACACAGGTGTCCAGCTACAAAATGGTAACTCCGAACCTGCGCATTTTTGGTATCAAACATGTTAGAATCATACTCCAATACTGTTGCCAGTATTGGTTGTATGATTCCATGCACTCTGGTGGTCCTTAGAGGACCCCTAGCTTTGCTCCTAACGGTTTGCAGAGTTTTCCCAGGCGGCCCGTGCTGCTGCCATCCTTCAGACAGATTTATGCCCTCCTGCAGCTCAAGCCTAGGAAGGCAGAACAAAGTTTTTCCTTTGAGAGTAGGAGGCAACACCCTCTTCCTTTGGAAATAGGTGTTACATGGCTTGGGAGGGGTAGCCTCCCCAAGCCCCAGTATGCTTTGAAGGGCACATTTGGTGCCCTCTTTGCATAAACTGCTCTGACTCAAAACTGTACAATGGAAAGAGGATTGACCACTCCTCTGTCCATCACCACCCCAAGGGTTGTGCCCAGAGCTCCTCCAGGTAGCCACTTGATTTGGCCATCTTGAATCCAAGGTGGGCAGAGGCCCCTGGGAGCATCTCAGTGGCCAGTCAGGCAGGTGATATCACAGCCCCCTCATAATAGGTGGTCACCCTGCTATGTGACCAATACCCTTTCCTGGGCTATTTAGGGTCTCCCTCTTGGGTGAGTCCTCAGATTCGATGTGCAAGATTCCAACAGGACTCCTCTGCATCATTTACTTCATCTTCTGGACACTGGGACTGCAACTGGCCCCTCCAAGAACCGACAATCTGCAAATCCAGCGACGACTCCGCTTTGCAACATTGTTTCTCTGGCTCCTTCCAGCAACTGAAACATTTCGCTGGCTGTGCATCCTCTGAAGGCAGCGAGGCTTCAGCCTGAACAAGAAGCAAGAAGGAATCTCCCATAGAGTGAAGGAGTCACTCTCCCGTATCCGAAGGCACCAGCTGCAATGACGACCGGCTGCGTGGATCTTCCATCCTGCAAAACTGCATGGATCCTGCAACACAGGTGGTGGTCTGGAGTGGTCGCCTTGGTCCTCTCTACCAGCTGTACAACTTGGGTTGTGACTCTCCTTGCAGGACAGTAGCCCTGTGTGCTGTGACTCTTGCAGCTACCAAGGCTTGTTGACTCTTCTTCCAAGGGATCATCAGGCTCTGTGAAGCCCCAACGTCTAGCACTCTTCCCTGCAAAGCACAGGCTCCTGCCTGCTGCTCCAGCGACGTGGAACTCCTCTCCAGGTGTGCTGAGTGGGCCTCACTGTGACTCCTGTACCTTCTGCCTGTTAGTTGCCTGTGGGGGCTGCATGCTTAACTTCTGGCTCTTCTCACTGCTGGGGGTTACCTGGGATTCGCCTCCATGGATTGAGTCCCTGTGGACCTTCCTGGTCCCCGGCAGCTCTGTACCTTTTGCCTTTGTCAAGGCTTGTTAGTGTTTTTTCCACACCATTGACTGACTACAACTCTTCTTCCGATGTGGGACATCGACTGCATCACTACTGAAACTATTCTCCTGCACAGTCGACTCCTGGTCTTCACTGTCAACCTGGTCCTGCATCTCCAGAGGGGTGGGTTATGGCTCCTGCCCCAACTGGACACTCCAACTCAAACTGGACTTGGTCTCCTTCATTTGTAGGTCCTCTTCTGTCAAGATCCACCTCTGGTTTCTTCCAGTTTTGCACAATTCTTTTACAAAGCTTACCTGTGGATTTGGGGGAAAACAAGGTACTTACCTCTTCTCTCCTGGTCACTGGGGGCACTCTGATACTTACTTTTTGGGATTCCTAGTTCCTCCAACTCCCGTCTACAGATTCCTCTTCCTTGGGTGGGGGACAGACTTTCGCATTCAACTTACTTAGTATATGGTTTGGTGTCCCCCTAACGTCTCCATTATTTTTTGTTATTTCACTGTTTTCTGTTGTTTTTTATGCCAATTCCTGACTTCCGATGTGCATATAATAGTGTGTTTACTCACCAGCTTGTGGAGTATTGCCTATACAGTATTTTAGTATTTGTGTTACCATAATAAAGTACCTTTATTTTTGTAACAAGTGGTTCTTTCATGTATGTAAGTGCTGTGTGACAATATTGGTGTTGCATAAGCTTTGCATGTCTCCTAAATAAATCTTGGCTGCTCATCCACAGCTACACTGTCTACACTTCACTAATAGGGGAAACCTGACCTGGTATGAAGTGATAACACCATAGGTGCTCACGACACACCAGGCCAGCTTCCTACACTTCCCTCTCTGAAAGGGAAAGTGGTGCAGGTGTTCACCGACAGCACCACCGCCATGTGGTACTGCACCAAGCAGGGCGGAGTGGGTTTGTGGACCCTCTGTCAAGAGACTCTTTGCCTATGGACATGGCTGGAACGCTAGAGCATTTCACTGGTGGTTCAACATATGGCGGACTTTCTGCACACCAGAGCAGACAAACTCAGCCATCGATGCATAGACAATCACAAATGGCATCTCTATCTGGAGGTGGTGCAAGGTCTCTTTCAGCAGTGGGGAGAGCCTTGGTTAGATCTGTTCGCCTCTGCAGAGAACACGCAATGTCAGCTGTTTTGCACGTTGGATTTTCCAAGGCGGCACTTGCTCGGCTACACTTTTTGTCACAAGTGGTGCTCAGGTCTCCTTTATGCCTTCCCGCCAATACCACTTCTGCCCAGAGGTCTGAAGAAGGTCAGGCACGACTGAGCCCAAGTAATCTGGTATCCTGAGCTATTGAGCATGGCCATCGAGCCTCTGATCAGACTGCCCCTTCAGGAGCATCTTCTTTTGTAGCAGCAGTGGACGGTCCTTTACCCAAACCTGTCCAGTCTCTGCCTCCTTGCGTGGCGATTGAGCAGTGGCAGGTGACAGCTTTCAACCTTCCGTCCAAAGTCTGTAATGTTATCTTAGCAGCCAGGCATCCCTCCACTTAAACGGTATACTCCTGTCATTGGAACAAATTTGTGGCATGGTGTAGCAACAAGTTTGTTGATCCCCTTTCTGCACCTCTCTCGGAGGTTCTCCTTTTAATTCTTTCTATTGCCCAGCAGGTCCGTGCTTTGGGCACCCTCAAGGGTTATTTGTCTGCCATCTCTGCCTTTTTAACACTGCAAATCAACCTTCTTTGTTCAAATCTCCCATTGTTGGAAGGCTTCTTAAAGAACTCACCCACATGTTCCCTCCTATCTCATTCATAATGTCCAAATAAGATTTGAACTTGGTCCTCACATATCTCATGTGCACTTCATTTGCGCACGTCCATAACTGTCCCCTGTGGCTCTTGACAACTGAAACTGCCTTCTTGATTGCCATCACCTCTGCTCGCAGAGTGAGTGCGCTCCTGGCTTTCTGTTCAAAGCCACCATTTCTGGCTGTCCATCCTGACAAGGGCTTCCGTTCTTCCCAAAGTGGTGACACCTTTTTACATAGGCCAATCAATCACCTTGCCTACTTTTTATGCACCCCCACATCCCTTTCATGAGGAAGAGAGACTCCACCGTCTGGATCCAAAAAAGAATGTTGGCGTTCTACCTCTATCGTACCAAAGATTTCCAGGTTGACGATCAACTCTTTGTGGGTTATGTGGGTGAGAAGAAAGGAAGGGTGGTGCAGAAGAGGGTCATCTCAAGATGGGTAGTCCTCTGCATCAAAATGTGCTACGCTTTGGCAAAAAAGCAACCCCGAGGGCTTGTGTGCTCATTCTACCAGAGCAACTGCTGCTACCACAACGTTAGCACGCAGGGTTTTAGTCCTGGATATCTGCCAGGCAGCGATGTTGGCATCCTTGCACATGTTCACTAAACATTACTGCCTGGACAGTCAGGTTCGCAGAGACAGCTACTTCGGCAGTTCGGTCCTGCAGTACTTTTTGGTGTGATCTTAGTTTGTAGCACACCACGGGGATGGTATTGCTCGGGTATCCATTCTAAGTTAAGGAATTTACAACTCAAAGTTTCTGAGGGATGAACAAGTTACTTACCTTCTATAACAATATATCTGGTATTCTAGATTCCTTACTGACCCGCCCATCCTCCCCGCTCTGCAAACTGATTTCTAGGGACAGGAACTTCCCTTTAAGGGCCCTAGTTTTGGCACACCATTCTGTGTTCTTCATAGCTCTGCGCTACTGTCGTGGAAAGAAACTGATGTCAGAGAACCGGGGTGGTGTCTATATATGACTGCGACGTCATCACGGCAACCACAACATGTATGACGCCTGCTGAGTCGACTAACGCCACCTGACAGCACACAGTGTTACTGCTAGAAGAAAAATCTTCTGATCCAGTCTGACTCCTGGGGGAAATTATAAGGTAAGGAATCTGCAACTAGAATATGTCTCTACCAGATATATCATTACTGAAGGTAATTCATTTGTTCTACAATGCATGTTGGGAAAGGAAGCTGCTGGCTTTCATGTGACAGCGTGCTCTTTCTGATATATCACCATCGCCTTGGCAACCATCTTAACGGAACTAAAAACAATTAAACTGCCAGTGCAAACAGTTGAACAGGCAACGGTGGACACCAACAAGGACATTAAGAGGTTGCAGTCAGAGCTACCCATATTTAAAATATAGCTAAACTTGACAGAAAGCAGAGTATCAGACATTAAACAGATATTGCAAACAATGCTTGACTGGGATACTGAAATCTGGAACCTCAAAGAAAGTGACTGAGTTCGAAATTCACAGTAGGAGGACAGCATCCACATCTTGGAGTACCTGTATAGGAAAAAGATGATAACATGCAGGATTTCTTGCAGTTATGGCTCCCAAAATACCTACCTGGAAATAACTGCTGGAGTTCCACCACACACATTGGCTATGCATGGGACCTACCAGACTTACCTAGAGTCCAGAAAAGTTGGATAGAAACTGCCTTAGTGATAGGGAAAATGTGCATTTTGCGGAAATGGAAATAGTATTTCCCCGCTACACATTCTGATTGGCTATAGGATATTGCATTATCGACATGCATGAGACTAATTTATCAATCAGTACCCGGGGCAAAGAGGGAAATGTGCTATTACTCGCATTAATTACTAGTCCCTAAACGAATGGGGGCTTGAGACCAATCATAGACCTCAGTTTGCTGATCTCATTCCTTAAAAAGTAGAAGTTCAAGATGATGACCCTCCTGCAGGATGTGTACTTTCATCTACCAGAACTGCAGTGCCACAGGTAGTATATGTGCTTTAGGGTGAGATCAGACAATTTCCAATTCACTGTCCTGCCTTTTGGCCTTGCATCAGTCTCCCAAGCACCAGGTTATGTCAGTGGTCATCTTTGCAGGTCTGGGATACATGTATACATCTACTTCAACAAAGCTTGTCTGGAACTACTGAAAGAAAGCAATGTTGTTGCACACCATAGGATTTTCCACAAATTAGTCTAAGGGCCTGATTTAGAACTTGACGAACAAGTTAATTCTTCACAATGGTGACAGATTTCCCATCTGCCGAAATATAAATCCCAATATATCCTATGGGATTTATATTTCGGTGGACAGGATATCCGTCTCTATTGTGATGGAGTAACTCATCTGCCAAGTTCTAAATTAGGCCCTAAGTCTCACCTTCACTTTTGCAGAGATTGCCTTTTATGGCAGCCTTTTTACCAAATCCACAGTGAGTCCAAGACATTCAAACTAAGATCCTCATGTTTAGAGCAAAAGCTACTGTTTAAGCCCTGGTGGTTCCGAAGCTCCGCAGTCTTTTAGCATCTTCCATCTTGCTAGACCTTCAAAATCAGTGGCACATGTGGACTATTAAATGTAACCGTTTTTCGGCAGTGGGCCTAACCTTGGACTTGCTCAAAAGTCTACAGATCATCTGCCTCATTCTGCTCATACAAGGCCCTACCCACATCTCCAGACACTCCCTGGACCCCATCTTCTCCTCCAACAACAAGGTTAAAGTCAGTCACATCACTCCACTCACATGAATGGGCCACTTCATCATCCATTTCTACATACCAGGGCTGCCAACCACCCATACAGAGATTAGCAACACCCCAAGCTGCTGCTGGAAGAAAGTTACTGAAACAGAATGGCTCAACACTTTCCAGCTATACTACCCAGACCCCACCAACGACCTCAATGACACAAACTACTTCAACAACTGGATCACCACCTGCGGTATTATCCTGTTGCCCCTGAAAAACACCATACCCAAAAGAGCTAACAAACAAACTAGATGGTACAATGCTGACCTCAGAGTCCTAGAGAGTTTGTAAACTACTCAAAAGGAAACAGAGATCCACCCAAGGAATCACAGCAAGAAAAAACTTACAAGGCTGCACTTAGACACTATCACCTTGAAGTGAAAGAGACCAAGAGAACGGCCCTGACCCTGAGAATCTAATCTATCTCCAACAACTGTAAGGATCTTTCCACCATCATTAATTAATTCACCAACCCAACAGCCGCAACATACACCATCACCCTAAACAAAAACTCTGCATCAACCTCTCTGACTTCTTCCATGAGGGAAATCACGCAGATCTGAAGTAACTTTGAACTCCAGCCACCTCCCATCCACATTTCCAGCCAGCTAATCTCATCAACCAAAGACTACCAACTTACAGCATGGAGTCCTCTATCCATCGAGGACTCTGCAGCAATAATGAAGACAGTCCACTTAGTGGTATCAGCAGAGCCCTGCCCCAATCATATCTACAACCAGGGAAGAGCCACAATCAGCGCTGCACTCACCCCCATCATCAACTCCACCTCCCTCAAACCCGATCACCTCCCTCAAGACATTCATCTACCCAGATAGCTGAAAACACACCAGTTACAGCCCTCCTCAAACAACCCTCAGCCAACCCGAAGTACTCAGCAACTACTGACCCATCTTGCTGCACCCCTTCCCAGCCAAAGTCAGAGAAGACCATCAACATACAACTCTCTGACCACTGTGAAAACCACACACTCCTGGACAACTCACAATCAGGATTCTGAAACAACCACATCACCAAAATTGCCCTCATCACTGCCACAGAAAACATACGCACCAGCCTCGACTGTGGACAGATCGCTGCCTCATCCTCCTTGACCTCTCTGCCACTTTTGACATTGTCTTCCACTATACACTCATCACCAGACTACACACAGTGAATACAAGGACCAGCTCTCAAATGGATAGCTTCCGTCCTCTCTGGAAGAACCCAAGTCACACTCATGCTGTTCACATCAGAACTCATGTGCCTTATCTGCAGAGTCCCAAAGGGATCATCACTCAGGCCCACACTTCTCAACATGTACGTCTCCTCTAGCTAACATCATCAGATCCTAGTGAATCAACATCATCTCCTACATTGATGACACCCGGATCATTTTTTCCCTCTCAGGGGACACCGCCACCACCAAGATAAACTTCAAACAATGCATGACCAGCGTGCCCAATTGGATGAAAGAGAACTGCCTCAAACACAATGCTAACAAAATTGAAGTACTGATCTTTGGTAATATGAGCTCACCTTGGGACTCCACTCGGTGGCCCGCCAAACTCGTACCCACACCCACCCCAACCAACCACGCTAGGAATCTAGGCTTTATCCTAGATACCAATCTCACCATGAAGTCACAGGTCAACGCTGTCACCTCCCCATGATTCCACATTCTCCGCATGCTACGTAAAATCTTCAAGTGGCTCCCACTGAACACCAGACGCACCATCACACAGGCCCTAATCACAAGCAGATTGGACTATGGAAATGCATGCTGACATCCCAACCCATCTTCACACACTTCAAACGATCCACAACGCTGCTGCCAGAGTCATCCTCAACCTCCCATGTCAATTCCACACCACACCACTTCCAAATAAGCTCCACTGGCTCCCCATCCAAAAGCGCTCCCAATTAAAACTTCTCACACGTGCAATCTGATAGAGACTTCTAGCTGCAGATCCCTTACCTTTGAATTCTACCCGGGCATCAGGCTGGATCCAGAAGATTTTTTGTGACCGTGCCCTTGCGCGTCAGTAGGTGGCATCAATAAGCTCTGCATCAATCATTGGGATCATCTGTGCTAGAAATGACAATGCAGTACCTATAAAGTGCCAACCAGGTGCACCAACTTCAGTTCTTTTCTTTCTGTGCTAGTCATCGCTGATCTGAAAGAACAGCTATCCCTCAGTGGTTTTTTTACTTAACTTTTTTGACTTTTTGTTAAACATTTTTGATTTTTACCTTGTGGTGTGTCGAGGATGTCATCATGTAAGACGGATTATAAATCCTGTGGATCCTGTCAACCGCTGATGTTGATGATGGATGCGCACCTCATCTGTTTGTGGTGTTTGGAGCATGACCACAACCTGAAGTTGTGCTTAGAGTGCTAAGGCATGCATCCAAAGGCTTTGGGGAAGCGATCCCTAAAGCTAATGGCAACCCGGCATGCGACTCCACATAGGGCAAAGTCGCGGTTGGGGGAAGGTCCCAGAAATGGTTGCAGAGTCCAAAGTCATCGTCATCCCACTCCAAGTCCTCAGGACAACTGGGTAAGTTGAGGCACAAGAAGAGCAAGACGTCTAAGCGGTCAATGCGACGAGGGAGTGCCTGAATTCTAGGCTTAATCATTCTGAACCTGTGCTTGGGCCGGTTCTGTTGATTCACAACTTTCCAGGTGCCGGAGTGACCCCTTCCCAACGGAAGGAGTTCTATGAGGCCATGCATCTCATTTTTGGGCAGGTCAACCCAGTCGGTGTGCCTTAAGGCCCCGCGGAGTCGGAAGGGGCCTGTGACCGATGCCAGTTGTACAATCTCAACCTTTCCTGGCATTGGTCCCAATGTCAGTACTCCTGGCACTGCCACATCCAAAAAAAAACAACTGCTCCTCCCCTAGTTGTACCCTCCCAAATGTCATTCCTGACTCAGATAGGGAGCTGGGTGGGTGTTGCATAACTACGCCACCAGCAGGAGCCTAACCTCCTAGATCGCAGCCTGAGCCCTATTCTCTTAGGATAGGCCTCGGGGAAAACTGGGTGGGGGGTCACTGGACCATTTAGAATACCAGCCCTATGAAAAGAAAATGGACTGACGTGGGGATTTGGATGAAGCCACTTGACTGGACACCTCTCCAGATACTGATATACTTTCTCCCCCTACCGTGGCTACGAATGAGGGAGCTTCCTACGCAATGGTGGTGAGGACAGCAGCTGAGATTCTAGACCTTCAACTGCCCTCAGTGGAAGTCAAGACTTAACTCTTGACAGAAGTGCTGCAATCGGGAGTTTCCACATCCGAACTGCTCCCATTCAGTGATGCACTTAGACAGTCTTATGGGTACCTGGTCCAAACCCAGCTCAGGGGATCCTGTGAATAAGACGATTGCCTGCCTCCATCACCCCACATCTCGGGACCCAGCCTTCCTCACCCAACCTTCCTCACGCATCACCCTGCCCCTGAGACTTTGGTGGTCCAAGCCTCACAGTGCTTTCCCTACTTTTCCCCTGGATAGGGAATCCAAGAGGCTGGATTCATTTAGGAAGATGTTTTCTTCCACCAGCCGGACATTAGGGCCTGTGATCCCTGCATGTCTTTTGGCTCATTATTCCCGCACTCTGTGGGACATGGGTGAGCAAGTGTGGCCACAGGTCCCAGAGGAGGCCCAGGCTGTACTCTGTCAGGCTGTTGCCGATGGGAGAGATGCAGCAAAGTTCACAGTTCATTGCAGGCTGAACACGACTGACTCGCTAGGCAGAGTAGTTTCCACATCTGGCTTTTCAGGGGATGTCTAAGCTTCCATCATGGACATGCCCTTCGATGGCACACGTCTCTTCAGAGACAAGGCAGATTCCGAGTTGAAGCGCTTTAAGGATTCTTGGGCTACAGTCAGGTCCTTGGGTGTCACAGCTGCCCCCCAATCTGCCTTTCACTCCTTCCTGCTGCATCAGTTCCCGCTTAGTCTCTGTGCCGCACATGCTTCCCAGCCTCTGCGTGGACAAGGGCACAGTACCCACTGACCTTGTGGGTCAGGTGGTCAGTGATGTGGTCAGTCCACCACCGCCCCAACTGCAGAAACCTCTAAAGCCTCCTCATCTGCCCCTTTTCCACCATGGGCATCCAGTTGGCGGCAGGATTTGCAATCACCTTCCCCACTGGCAGTCCATAACCTCAGACAGGTGGGTTTTGCAGACTGTCTGAAGGGGCTATTTCTTCCCTCCATGTCACCATCTCACGACCTGACGATGGATCATCTGTCACTTCTCTGTGAGGAAGTCACAGCTCTGTTGTCCAAGAGAGCCATAGAAAAGGTTCCAATGACAGAAATAGTTTGTGGTTGTTATTCCCAGTACTTTCTGGTCCCCAAAAGGACAAAGGTCTTCTCCCTATTTTAGATCTACAAGCTCTCAATCTCTTATTCAAGAAGGGGAAAATCAAAATGCTCATGGTGACTCAGATTCTGGACCCAGGAGACTGGATGATAGCAATGGACTTGCAGGGTGCTTATTTCCACATTCCCATCCTGCCTGCCCACAGATGTTCCCTGCAGCCTGCAGTTTACGGTGGGCCATGAGCACTTTCAGTTCACCATGCTTCCCTTTGGCCTTACCAGTGCCCTTTGGGGGTTTACCAAGATTATGGCAGTGGTTGCAGCTCATATGCGGAGATCAGGGTTTCCAGTCTTCCCCTATCTCGATTTATCTTGACGACTCCCTTTTGAAGGCGGGCTTGCCCCAAGCTGTCATCTCCCACCTCTTGACTACAGCGAACCTCCTACATTCACTGGGGTTCACTATAAACGTGATGAGGTAAAACCTGTTCTGAGCTGGTCTGGACATGGTGCAGCTTCAGGCGTATCCTCCAGAGCGGCAAGTCCAGGATATTCTGGATATAATGCTGATGTTTCAGCCTTTATCCTGAGACTGACGCAGAGGCTGTTGGGACTCATGGCCTCCTGCATCCAGCTTGTGACACATACCAGATGGCATATGCTGGTTCGGCTGTGGGACCTGAAGTGTCAATGGACACAGCATCAGGAGAATCTCTCTGATATGGTCCAGATATCAGAGGGACCTATGCAAAATCTGCAGTGGTGGCTAATGAACAACAATTAGATCAGAGGCAGATCCTTCTCCCTTCCCCAACCAGATATGATAGTGGTGACAGATAGGTCACTCTTGGGATGGGGCAGCCATCTGAGAGAGGTGGGGATCAGAGGACTCTGATCTCTGGCAGAATTCAGACTCCACATCATTCTGCTGGAGCTTCAGGCAATCTGGTAGACATTGAAAACCTGTATTCCTTCCATCAAGGGAAGACTTGTGCAGGTGCCCATTGACTATACCACCGCTGTGTGGTACTGCAACGAACAGGGCAGGGTCATTAACCCTTTGTCAAGAGGCTCTGCATCTGTTGGCACGGCTGGAATGTCAGGGCATCTCCCTGGTGGTTCAACACCTGGCGGGCTCTCTGAATGCCAGAGCAGACAACCTTAACCAACCTAGCAGATTCTGGATGGCATCCCCATCCAAAGGAGGTGCAAGACCTGTTTCAAGAATGGGGAAAGCCTTGGTCAGATCTATTCACTATCACCAATAATGCGCAATGTCAGCTGTTATTTCTGAGGCGGTTCTCGCTATGAGATGCTTTTCATCTTGAGTGAAAGTCCGGTCTTCTATACGCATTTCTGCCCAGAGTTCTTAAGAAGATCAGCAACAACCAGGCCCAAGTCATTCTCGTGGGTCCAGATGGGGCATGGAGAGTTGGTATCCAGAGCTTCTGAGCCTGATCATTGGTCCTCCAATCAGGCTGACCCGATGGGAGGATCCTCTGTCATAACAATAGGAGAGGATTCTGTAGCCGAATCTGCAAGGACATTGAGCAGCGACAGATGACCACTTTCAACCTTCCCTCCGAAGTCTGAGATGTTATTCTGACAGCTTGGCATCCCTTTACTAAGACTGTACATGACTGCCATTGGGACAAATTTGTGGCATGATGTGCCCCAGAAACATTGCCCTCCCCCCCACACTTTCTGCATCCTTATTCCAAGTTCTCTAAAAAAAAAATCTGTGGCACAGCAGGGCCCTTCTTTCTGGAACGGTTAGAGGTTATTTGTCTGCCATTTTGGCATTTTTCACGGTTGCTGGACCAAACATCTTCATTCAAGTCACACGTTATGACTAGGGTGGTCATTACAACATTGGCGGTAAAAGCCGATTACCGCCGTGCAGAAGACCGCCAACCCACCGCCGCGGCCGTGGAATTCCACCACAACTATTATGACCCACAGTACGGAATCCGCCAAAATCTAGACACCCACACAAGTCCGCCACACCAAAGGTCAGTGATAAACTGTTGAAAACAAATCCTCCACCGTCACGCCAACAGAAATACGCCCACACTATCACGACACACAAATCCACGCGGCGGTCTTTCAACCGCGGTTTTCCATTGGCGGTACACACCGCCATGCTAAAAATACACACACTTTTACAAAACACATTCACATTGGACAATTCGAAATACACACACCTGATACATATACACACAACTACCACACATCCAATACAATATAAAACACACACCCACATCACCCACAAACCCCTATGACCAACAATTCTGAAAGAAGGCCAGAAAAAGACACCACCAGCAAGAACAACAGCATCCACAGGCACACAACACCATCACCCACAGAACTTCCACACACCTCACACAACACCCCACTACATATCAGCACACTTATCACCACACACATCACCTACACCACCCCATGGCACGGCAAAGACACCCCAGGTTCTCGGAGGAGGAGCTCAGGGTCATGGTGGAGGAAATCATCCGGGTAGAGCCACAGCTGTTCGGATCACAGGTGCAGCACAACTCCATTGCAAGGAAGATGAAGCTATGGCGAAGAATAGTGGACAGGGTCAATGCAGTGGGACAGCACCCAAGAAATCGGGAGGACATCAGGAAGAGGTGGAACGACCTACGGGGGAAGGTGCGTTCCGTGGTCTCAAGACACCACCTGGCGGTTCATCGGACTGGCGGCGGACCCCCACCTCCTCCTCCACAACTAACAACATGGGAGGAGCAGGTCTTGGCGATTCTGCATCGCAGGAGTAGGTGGAGGAATGGACTCTGGTAAGACAAATCTTAACTATTACATCCACCACCCTACCTGCATGCCAGCACATACCCCCACCCTCACCCTCAACCCCAGCACTCCAACTCCTCACATATGTCCCAACATCACAAACCACCCATCCCAACACCAAGCCCTGCATGCAACAACAAAGCATGGACACCCATTACTAAAGCATGTCCACTGCACATACCCATACACCCACTAAACCATCATCACACAAGGTCCCACATAGGAATGCAAGCACTGGGGTACACGGTCACCCACCCATTGCACACCATGACACACACAGATGCAATAACCATCCTTTTATACCCCTGCAGGACCCCTACCCAACGTCACCGGACAGGAGGGTCCACACATGTCCACACCACCAACAGAAGAGGCCCACAGTGATGACAGCAGCTCTGTCCAACTGGATCTAGATGACCAGCCCGGACCATCGGGGACCTCGGGACAGTCGGTTCCCCTCACCCAGTCGCAGGCCACCACAGACCTTCCCCCCTCTGGAAACACCAGCACAGCATCCACCCAGCGGGCCCATACCTCCGTCCCCAGGACACGTCAATCAGCTGTGTGTCCACCACTACAGGGAACCCAGGCTAACCCACCACCCCAACAACAACAGGGACCTGGGGGCAGTGGCAGTGGGCACACGGTCCAGGGGGCGGAGGCCCAGGAACATAGGGGAACTGGGAGGGCTGCTGTGTGTCAGGGGGCGGACAGGCCAAGGGAACCCACTCTCCACGAGGCCCTCTCCTCCATCATGGGAGCCTACCACCACTCCCAGGAGACAATGGCAACGGTACTGGCCAAGTTTCAGGAGACCCAGCGCCTGCAGGAGGAACAGTATATGGGCTTCAGGGAGGAACTCAGAACCATCAGCTCCACCCTGGGCACCATTGTAGGGGTGCTAAAGGAACTCGTGAACACCAGGAGGGACACTGTGGCACCACAAGGGGCCCCTGACACTAGCATGGACGATGAAATGCCCACCACCTCCACCGGCGCAAGTGGACAGGACGCCCCGCCACAGGACCACCACACCAGCACCCCACCCCCTGCAGAGGAGAACCACCCTGCAAACGGTCCCTGAGATCCAGAGCAAAGACAGAGCACGATGCCAAGACCCCCGCCAAGAAATGAGACCACCCTGATTGTCATCCTACTGTCCCACTTTGTCACCCTGTCCATCCTCAAACTGCCCCAGCTCCACTTCCTATGCCCATTAGGGCAATGCACCTGTGAGACTAATAGACTGGACTCTGCCATGGACATTCCTCCACCATCACCCCTCACCATGTCACTACCCCCACCAATATTGAGCACTTAAATAGACACCCTTAAAGCACAAAACAATCTGGAGTCTGTCTGTGATTTCGAAATAAGTGTATTAGGAATTACAGTGACAAAAAGACTTTCAATTGTAATGTCAACATACCTATGTCACACAGCTCTAGTCCATGAGGAATCTAAGCAGATGTCACACAATGGGACCCACATCTGTGAAATTGTAAGGGAAAGTGACAACTCAGTGACCATACACTGGGTGAAAACGACAGACAGTAGAGAGGTAGTAGTGTTAAAGTACATGTATTAGGCAGGTTTGTATTCTTACCTGTGTCTAACTGGACATATTGCTGGATCACTGAGTCCCTGTTGTTCATGTACTCTTCCTCTGCTTCCTCGTCTTCACTGTCCACAGGCTCCACAGCTGCCACAACACCGCCATCTGGACCATCCTCCTGCAGAAAAGGCACCTGTCGTCGCAAAGCCAAGTTGTGAAGCATACAGCAGGCCACGATGATTTGGCACACCTGTCATATGGAGGCACCTGAACCTCGCCTTCAGGAGGCCAAAGGTCCGCTCGATCACCCTCCTAGTTCGCCCATGGGTCTCATTGTAGCGTTCCTCTGCCCTTGTCCTGGGATTCCTCACTGGGGTCAGTAGCCATGACAGGTTGGGGTAACCAGAGTCACCTGCAAATGGCGAGGGACAACTGTTAGACACGCACTAACCTGTAGAGATATCCCCATATCCAGACAACCATTCCCACTGTCTTGCTTCCAGGTGCTCACCTAATAGCCACACACGGTGCCTCTGGAGTTGACCCATCACATAAGGGATGCTGCTATTACGCAGGATGTAGGCGTCATGCACTGAGCCAGCGAACATGACATTCACATGGGAGATGTACCGGTCTGCCAAACATACCATCTGTATATTCATTGAATGATAACTCTTCTGATTTCTGTACACCTGTTCGCTCCTGTGGGGTGGGGGGGACCAAAGCCACATGTGTCCCATCAATGGCACCTATGATGTTGGGGATATGTCCCAGGGCATAGAAATTACCTTTCACTGTAGGCAAATCCTCCACCTGAGGGAAAAAGATGTAGCTCCGCATGTGTTTCAGAAGGGCAGACAACACTCTGGACAACACGTTGGAAAACATAGGCTGGGACATCCCTGATGCTATGGCCACTGTTGTTTGAAATGACCCACTTGCAAGGAAATGGAGCACTGACAGCACCTGCACTTGAGGGGGGATTCCTGTGGGATGGCAGATTGCTGACATCAGGTGTGGCTCCAACTGGGTAGACAGTTCCTGGATTGTGGCACGGTCAAACCTGTATGTGATAATCACAAGTCGCTCCTCCATTGTCGACAGGTCCACCAACGTTCGGTACACCGGAGGGTGCCGCCATCTCCTCACATGTCCCAGTGGACGGTGCCTATGAAGAACAACAGCGAGCACAGAGTCATACAACTCAGAGGTACATAACCACAGTTTACCCAGAACACCATTCATACTCAAAAAGTGGCCTGTATGTGTGTTGAGTGTAGGCCTAGGTATGTGTGACGCAGTTGAAAATGAAGCCATGTGGGCCCCTGAAATGGCGGCTGTCTGACCTCTAAAGTGGGGCAATGGGATGTGAGGTAACTGCGCTGGCGTTGTACACCGTCACAGTAGGCGGTCGAAGACCGCGGCGCAATGCTGCATTGGTTAACATTGGACCCTATGAGTCCCAGGAGCCAATGGCGATGTACGCCGGCGGTGACGGTACGCACCGCCGTGGACGTGACCGCCATTTTCTATCTGTTCAATCACTCGATACCTGATCTTCGACAGGAGAGGACCTACACTGCAAGTGCTGCTGTGACCTCGGTCTGGAAGAGACAATGGCTCGAGTGTCTGGGGAAAGGGCCCCTGCCTTCACATCGGAGGAGTTGGAGAAACGCGTGTACATGGGGTCCTCCCCCAGTACACGCTATTCTACGGTCCTCCAGACAAACAGGTAAGTACACAGGGAGCATGTTGTGTGGGCTATGCCTGTGTGGAGAGGGCTGGATACAAGAAGGAAGGGGGGAGAGTGCTGCGTGCATGAAAGATGGTGAATGCATGTGCCACATGCCAAGGGTAGGGATGGGGGCCAATCACTTTGACGGTGCAGTTGGTAATTACTTACTCTTCCCCCTGTACATTTCATGTAGGTCAGCGGCCACCAGAAGAAAGATATTTGGCGTGCCATTGCCAAGGATGTCCGGACCCTGGTTGTCTACCACAGACGGAGCACCCACTGCCGGAAAAGATGGGAGGACTTTCGCCGCTGGAGCAAGAAGACGGCGGAGGCTCAGCTGGGGATGGCCTCCCAACGTGGGAGGGGTGCCCGTCGCACCATGACCCCCCTGATGTTCCGGATCCTGCCAATGGCCTACCCGGAGTTGAATGGGCGCTTGAGGGCATCACAGCAGCCACATGGGGGTGAGTACACTCTCATTCTGCTGACATTGCGTGCAGTGGAGGGGTCTGGGTGGGGGTGGTGGGTTGTGGGTTCCCCTAGGCCAGGGCGAGTTCCGTAGGCAAGGTCCCTCCGTAAGGCAGGCCATGTGGCACCCCAGCCCACCTCTGTAGAGTGCCAAGTACACCTAGTCATGCCCCTGTGCATGACTATGTGTGCAGATGTCATCCATAGCCTTGTAGGCCATTCCCCAGGAATTGAACAGTGGAGCCCAAGAGCGCGGCGTAGTGCAGGGGGCTTCTGTGTCTGTCGTGTTCGCCAACGGTAGCGCTAATGCATGCACACAACATGTCTTTCTTCTGTCGCCCTCCCCTTTTTGTGGTCTCCCTGTTCTTGTGTGCATTAGCATCATCAGGCGGAGGAGCAGTGGCACCGGTGCACCAGGGGACTGCATCCCACATGACCATGGAGGGCCACACTATGGACTCAGAGTTCACCAGTGGGACGGAGGGTGAGGGGAGCTCCACGGCGGGGACAGGAGCTGACACCAGTGACACGGACTCGTCCTCTGATGGGAGCTCCCTTGTGGTGGCGGCAACATCTGTGCTCCCCCCATCTACAGGTACAGCCGCCACCCCCCCCTACCAGCACCGCCCTCCCAGCAGCCCCTCAGCCTTCACCCGTGCCCGCTCACCCGGGAGGGTGGACATCACCTTTGCCCCAGGCACCTCAGGCCCTGCCCCAGTCACCCCTGCTGCCCTCAGTGAGGAGGCCATTGACCTCCTCAGGTCCCTCACTGTTGGGCAGTCTACCATTTTGAATGCCATCCAAGGTGTAGAAAGGCAGTTGCAACAAACCAATGCATTCCAGGAGGGCATTCATTCTGGTCAGGCAGCCCTTCAGCAAGCTTTTCAGACTCTGGCCTCAGCACTGATGGCAGCCATTGTCCCTGTGTCTAGCCTCCCCTTCCAACTTCCGCCACCCAGACCCAATCCCCTGTACCTCAGCCTATCCCAAGCACACCTACAGACCAGCATGCACACACGTCAACACACAAGGGAAGCTCAGGCAAACATAAGCCCCACACATCCCACAGGAACTCACGCAAGCATAACACACATGCAGACACACCAACATCCACTGCCTCCACTGTGTCCCCCTCCTCCTCGTCTCCCTCCTCCCTCCCAGTCTCGTCTACACTCACACCTGCATGCACTACCTCTACAGCCACTACTACCATCACCGGCACACCCACCACCACACCCCGCTCACGTGCAGTCACCACCCCCACTACCATTCACACGTCCCCTGTGTCCTCTCCCAGGGTGTCTGTGACGCCCCCTATAAGATACACAAACGCAGGCACACACCCACCCAACAGCCATCCACCTCACGACAGCCTCCAGCGCATGCACCTTCACCCAAAGTCAGCAAACAAACACCTCCTACAACCACCACCTCTTCCTCCACTCCCAAACCCCCTCCAGCTACCCATCCCAGTGTGTCCAAAAAACTTTTCCTGCCCAACCTTGACCTCTTTCCCACACCTCCCCCACCCCGTCCATCTCCTAGGTCCCGAACTAGCACCTCAGCCACATCTCCGGGACCAGTGGTGCCTGTAGTCACCGGAATCTGGAGTGCACCGGCCACCAGGGCAGCCAGTGTGGCACGGAGCCACAGCACAGACAGTCCCCCACCTGTGAAGCATCGGAAGTTGGCCAGTGCCCGGCAGGAGAAGGGGAAGACTCCAGCCACCAAAGCCGCTCCCAGGGGTCCTGGTGGGAGTGTGGAGTCAGCTGTGACACCATCCAAGGTGGGGAAGGGCCACAAGAAACCTGGCAAGTCTGGGAAGAGCAGCACGGCGGAGAAGACTGCCATCATCCCCGCTGCCCAGGAGGCCACCTCCAGCACAAGCCCAGCTGGCCAGGACCGGACCGCCAGCACAAGCCCAGCTGCCCAGGACCAGACTGCCAGCACAAGCCCAGCTGCCCAGGACAGGCCGCCAGCACAAGCCCAGCTGTCCAGGACAGGCCAGCCAGCAAAGCCCAGCTGCCCAGGACCGGACCGCCAGCACAAGCCCAGCTGCCCAGGACAGGCCCGCCAGCACAAGCCCAGCTGCCCAGGACAGGCCCGTCAGCACAAGCCCAGCTGCCCAGGACCGGACCGCCAGCACAAGCCCAGCTGCCCAGGACAGGCCCGCCAGCACAAGCCCAGCTGCCCAGGACAGGCCCGCCAAAACAAGCCCAGCTGCCCAGGACAGGCCCGCCAAAACAAGCCCAGCTGCCCAGGACAGGCCCGCCAGCACAAGCCCCGCTGCCGAGGACAGGCCCGCCAGCACAAGCCCAGCTGCCCAGGAACGGCCCGCCAGAACAAGCCCAGCTGCCAAGGACAGCCCGCAAGCACAAGCCCAGCTGCCCAGGAATGGCCCGCCAGAACAAGCCCAGCTGCCCAGGACCGGACTGCCAGCACAAGCCCAGCTGCCCAGGACAGGCCCGCCAGCACAAGCCCAGCTGCCCAGGACCGGACTGCCAGCACAAGCCCAGCTGCCCAGGACAGGCCCGCCAGCACAAGCCCAGCTGCCCAGAACAGGCCCGCCAGCACAAGCCCAGCTGCCCAGGAACGGGCCGCCACCACAAGCCCAGCTGCCCAGGACAGGCCCGCCAGCACAAGCCCAGCTGCCCAGGACAGACCCGCCAGCACAAGCCCAGCTGCCCAGGAACGGCCCGCCAGAACAAGCCCAGCTGCCCAGGACCGGACTGCCAGCACAAGCCCAGCTGCCCAGGACAGGCCCACCAGCACAAGCCCAGCTGCCCAGGACAGCCCGCCAGCACAAGCCCAGCTGCCCAGGACAGGCCCGCCAGCACAAGCCCAGCTGCCCAGGAACGGCCTGCCAGAACAAGCCCAGCTGCCCAGGAACGGCCCGCCAGAACAAGCCCAGCTTCCCAGGACCAGACTGCCAGCACAAGCCCAGCTGCCCAGGACAGGCCCGTCAGCACAAGCACAGCTGCCCAGGACCGGACCGCCAGCACAAGCCCAGCTGCCCAGGAACGGCCCACCAGCACAAGCTCAGCTGCCCAGGACAGGCCCGCCAGCACAAGCCCAGCTGCCCAGGACAGACCCGCCAGCACAAGCCCAGCTGCCCAGGACCTGACTGCCAGCACAAGCCCAGCTGCCCAGGACCTGACTACCAGCACAAGCCCAGCTGCCCAGGACAGGCCCGCCAGCACAAGCCCAGCTGCCCAGGACAGGCCAACCAGCACAAGCCCAGCTGCCCAGGAATGGCCCGCCAGCACAAGCCCAGCTGCCCAGGAACGGCCCGCTAGAACAAGCCCAGCTGCCCAGGAACGGACTGCCAGCACAAGCCCAGCTGCCCAGGACAGGCCCGCCACCACAAGCCCAGCTGCCCAGGACAGGCTCGCCACCACAAGCCCAGCTGCCCAGGAATGGCCCGCCAGCACAAGCCCAGCTGCCCAGGACCGGACCGCCAGCACAAGCCCAGATGGGCCATGAAGGCCCGCCAGCAGCTGAGTCCCTGCAATGGAGACTGTTGCCTCAAGCACCGCTGAACAGGGCACCGCCGTCTCAAACACCGCTGACCAGGGCACCACCGTCTCAAGCACCGCTGAACAGGGCACCGCCGTCTCAAGCACCGCTGAACAGGCCACGGGCGTCTCAAGCACCGCTGAACAGGGCACCGCCGTCTCAAACACCGCTGAACAGGGCACGGCCGTCTCAAGCACTGCTGGCCCATGAGCGGCAAGGTTACTGACGCAACTGAGTCCGTCACGGGGTGCCCCCTCCAGAACCAGTGGCGGGATCCATCCACTACCTCTGTCCTTAGTAGGATGTAGCACTCTGGGCACAGAGCCCCCTCCAGAACCAGTGGAGAGATCCATCCACTACCTCTGTCCTTAGCAGGATGAAGCACTCCGGGCACCATGCCCCCTCCAGAACCAGTGGAGAGATCCATCCACTACTTCTGTCCTTAGCAGGATGTAGCACTCTGGGCACCATGCCCCCTCCAGAACCAGTGGAGAGATCCATCCACTACCTCTGTCCTTAGCAGGATGAAGCACTCTGGGCACAAAGCCCCCTCCAGAACCAGTGGAGACTGTTATCCACTTGAGAGACTGTTGCTTTGCACTCCCCAGGATTGAACAGTGGGCAACCCAACCACTGTAGAGACTTGAGAGGCTGTGGCTTTGCACTCCCCAGGATTAAACAGTGGGCAAACCACCCACTGTAGAGACTTGAGAGACTGTGGCTTTGCAGTCTCCAGGATTGAACAGTGGGCAAACCACCCACTGTAGAGACTTGAGAGACTGTGGCTTTGCACTCCCCAGGATCGAACAGTGGGCAGCCCACCCACTGTAGAGACTTGAGAGACTGTGGCTTTGCACTCCCCAGGATGTAACAGTGTGCATGTGGCCCTCTCGTGGATTTGGCGTCGTGCACTCAAACGGCTGAGGTGCCCCCCGTTTCCCTCCCCCTGAGGTGCCTGTTTTATTGCTCTCTGATGCCCCTGCAGTGCTCTCTCCATCATGGTCGGGGATCCTGTGTGGGCCTCGCCCATACCATGTGGTCCCAGTGTTCCACTAACTTTATTAGAGCACTACCTGGACTACTATGCTTGGTATATATTTTGTACATGGTGTATATATATATTTTTGCCTACTTGCTTTTAATATATTACAATGGTTACACTCATTTCCTTTTGTCTTTGCATTCTTCCGGGGGGGGGAGGTTGGGGGGTGTAACTGTAATGTATCATGCTGTATTAGTGTGTGTGTGTTGTCGTGGGTGAGGGTGGGGGTGGGGGTGGGGGTGTTGCGTATTGCGTGTGTCTCTCTCTGTTTTTTCCCTCTCCCCTCCCCTGTGTCGTAGGTGCAGTACTCACTGTGGTCTTCGCCCCCGGCGTTCGTGCTCCTGGTAGAGGAGCAGGAAGACTTATGCATGTATAATTTGGAGTTCCGGATCCGTGGTGTCCTCGTTCTTCATGGGGTGTGTAGAGGTGAGCGTTTTTCCTTCGGGATTCCTGTTTCCGCTGTGTTTTTATCCGCGGTGAATCCGCCCCCGAAAAGGTGGCGGATTGGCCTGTCATAATAGTGGGGGCAGTACGTTGTCTCCCGCCTGTCTGTTGGCGGTGACCGCGGCGCTGTTTGTTTGTACTGCCGTGGCAGTCGGAGTGTTAAATTGGCTGTCTTTGTTGGCGGTTTCCGCCACGGTCGTAATTGCAAACATTTTATCGCCGGCCTGTTGGCGGTCTTACCGCCGCTTTAACACCGTCCGCCAGGGTTGTAATGACCACCTGGGTTCCTGAAAGGACTACAACACATTTTCTCCCAAGTCGGTCATCATGCCCCAATGGGACCCTAATCTCGTCCTTACCTTCTTCATGTGCGCACCCTTTGAGCGGCTACACAACTGCCCACTTCACTTTCTGGCTATCAAAACAGCCTTCTAGTGACCATAACATCGACCTGGAGGGTCTGTACATCCTCGTTATACCACCTCTTACCTAGAGGAGCTGGTTATGAGGACCTGTTCCTCCTTCCTACTGAAGGTTGTAACACTTTCATTTAGGCCAAAACATCAACTTGCAGACTTTCACACTTTCTTTGCTTGATCTCACCCTCCTAAAGAAGAGGAAAGACTCCACCATGTGGACCACAAAACAGCGTTGTCATTCTACCTTGATTGCACAAAAGAGTTCCGGGTGGTCAGTCAGCTTTTTACAGGGTATGTTGAAGCTAAGAAAGGGAAGGCAGTGCAGAAACGGGCCATCTTAGGGTGAATAATGCTCTGCATAAAGTTCTGCCACGCATTGGTCAAAAGCAACCCCCTGAGCGCTTGTATGCTCATTCTACCAGAGCCAATGCTAGGGCCACTGCATTAGCTCACAGTCCCTGTCCTGGACATCTGTTAGGCAGCAACGTTGGCGTTGTTACACAAGTTCATGAACTAATACTGTCTAGATGCTCATGTCCGTTGTGTTGTGCATGTCGCCTATCAGGTCCAGTAGGACTTTTTAATTTGATTTGTTTTCCAGATCCACCCCTGGGGACGAATTGCTTGGGAATCTATTCTAAGGTAAGGAATCTGCAGCAAAAAGTCTTCTCAGATAAACAAGTTACTTACCTTCGGTAATATCTAGTAGAGGCTAACTAACTTCAGATTCCTTACCAACACACCTATTCTCGGCACTCCGCAAACTGATTCTGTAGGGTACCCCTACTGAGGGCCTTAGCAATCCACATGAGTGTGTCAGCATTCTTATGGCTCTGAGCTTCTGGTGTTGAAAGTAACGAATAGAAACTGATGTCACCGCACTGGGGTAGCACATGTATAGGCATCATACTTCGTCATTCTGGCACGGATGACACCAGCAGCGCAGATGACACGGAGACGAATGATGCTATCTACCAGCACACATGAGCACTGTTTGAAAATTTCCAGATTCATTCTGAGACCTGGGTAATATTCTAAGGTAAGTAATGTGGGGCTTGATAGAGTCTCTGCCAGTCAAGGTGTTAGAGATGGTAAGTAATTTGTTATTTGAAGCTTTAGGGGAAAATAGTGCTTCAAAGCACGAAGCACCAACTGTGGTTATCTGGTCATGCCAAACCAAGACAAAGTCACAAGTTCCGGCCGACTGAGATCGTACGTGGGCCAGATACAGGGACTAAATTAATCCTGCTAAGAAATGTAACTTAAGTCCTGGTTGCCGAGCTTTGCACCAAGAAGCATTGATCCTGAGAAGAGATGCAAGGTCTGTGTCGAAGATGCATTGCCCAGCATTGGTTCCAATGAACTGTGTGTGTTGCGGTCTTGTGTGGAGGGTGTGTCAGCCAGCAGCAGTTCCGATGAGCTGCGAGGCAGGCTTATGTCGAGGCTGCATCATGCAGCATTGGTTCTGAGGGGGTGCTGCTTCGAGTTTGCATGGCACTGCATCAGGTGTGCATCTCACTGCATCGTCCTGATGAGACCACAGCAGGGTTGGCAGAGCACCTTTAGTCCCACTTCTTAGGGGTACCACTTCGGGGTTAGGATTCACAGCAGGCAGAGTCCTGGTGCAGGGTTCAAGATGGAGCTTTTTCTGTCCCTGAGGCTCTGATCAGGAGGCCAGCCAACTAGCCCTTGGAGTTATTTTGGTGGTCATGGGTTCAAGGTGCAGGTCCAGTCCTTCTCAATTCAGATTCTGAGCCATCCACAGCACTGAGACAGCCCTTATCACAGCCACCGATGACATCAGGGCCCTCCTAGACCACAACAAAACACCGGCCCTCATCCGCCTGGACCTGTCAGCTGCCTTTGAAGCTGTCTCCCACTATAACTTGATCAACTAACTTCACTTAATCGGAATCCAGGGAGATGCCCTCAAATGGATCACCTCATACCTCACTGGAAGAAACCAGAGAATCTGTATCCCACCATTCACCTCATAAACCAAGGAGATCATCTGCAACATCTCATAAGAACAAGCTTCATCACATTGAAGACTCTATGACGCATCTTCCCCCACCTCAGATTTCCACACAAGGTGCAGGCTAGTATCTGGCTTGTACTATCCAAACTGGATTATGCCAATGGACTCTACCATGGATCATCTCTATCTAATATGAAAAAACTACAAAGTATTCAGAACCCCACTACCAGGCTACTATTACATGTAAAGCCACAAGCCCATATCTCACCTGCCTTGAGAGCACTGCACTGGTTACTTGTTACCAGAAAATACACCTTCAAGCTGCTTTGTATCACCCGCAAAGCTATACATGGAACAGAACCGCTCTTTATCAGAAACAAAATAACCAAATACATTCAACAAAGTAACCTCAGCTCAAGATTGGCACCCCGCCTTAGAACACCACCATACAAGAAAAAGACTACAGGTGGCACAGCCTTCTCCGTTCAGGCAGCCAAACTATGAAATTCATTACTCCCAAATATAAGATCCACAGATAACCATCTTGTCTTCAGAAGACTCCTCAAGAGTTGGCTCTTTCCTTCATAACCACCATATTCAAACAGCTATGGACTGCTTAATGCTGTATTGATAAATTTTTGTAATCTGATTATGTGTAGTTCTTTAGGAAATATGTATCACTACTATGTCATAACAATAAATCACACACATACTCTTTAAACCTATTTAACTAATGTATATTCACTCATGTTTAAATATGTAAATGTATGTATATATAGATATATAAAAATAAAAAAATAAAATATATATATATATAGATATATATAGATATGTATGTGTGTGTATTCATGTATGTATGTATGTATATATATATATATATATATATATATATATATATATATATATATATATGTATGTTAATCTATGCCTAACATGTTCATAGGCCATTGCATAGCTCCTAGATACGTTGTTATATTAGATACTTATGATTCCCTGCTCTCATTTTATATCACACTGATCAAATGTTTTATTATCATAAGCATTTGGCTATTCAAAAATTGAGCAAAGATAAATGTTAGAAAAGTACACTTATTAATTAACTTCAAATATTACAAATCTTTAAAGTCTGTGTTTATACAGTAGTACTTTTCTTCTCATATTATACCCATTATTATATTAATTAAACATATATTTCTTTATTATGTATTTACATATCTATTTATTTATTACTGTACTAGAGAACAATTAAATGAAAATAAAATAAAACCTATAAAGAAAGTTCAAATTATAAATGTCAACTAAAAAAATATGAATAATGAATAAATAAATTAAATAAAAATAATGATAAAAAATGTGTGTGTGTGTGTATATATATACATATATTTATATATAAATAAAATTATGAATAAAACAAATTATTATATTTTTGCTCTCTTGTAAGCTTTACTTTGTCTACCCATCACCATATGTCATGTCTCTATGTCTCTATCAATCTATCCTCCATCCCCACTCTGACAGATCCCAAACCCATTCTACTACTTTCATCTCCTAAATAACCCTGCCTAAGCTCTTCCCCCCTCTTCCACATGTAACTTACCCAAACCTCAGTTTACTACCATGATCTCGCAAACAACCCTACTAAATTCTCCCTCTTTTATCTCACCTTTGACTCATCCAAAACCCCTACTGCTACTATGATCTCCCTAACCCTTTCCACAGACTCTTCCCTCCTCCATCACCCCTTTACTCATCCCAAGCCTCATCCTGTTACTATAAACTCCCAATTAACACTTCTGGATTTTTCCGTCCTCTACCCCTCCATTACTCCAGTCACTCCAGCTAAAAAACTCACATATCCGCAGCTCTAATTAACTCATAATAATACTAAAACTGTACTCATATTTCCCTATACTAATCCACCACTAATTCCTTTTGGGTTCTGGAGTAGTGTGCTTCTCGCCGAAAAGCGCTTTGACGCCTTGTTCAGGGTAGTAAGCGCTATATAAATACTATTACAGTACAGTACATAAAGAGGTGTGTGTGCTTGTGCATGTTATATTAAAACACGTGAATAGGTTGAGGGGTTCAAAATAAATAATATTGCATAGTACATTGACAATGTGATTATCTACAATAGAGGATGAACCAGGTCTTTTTTAGGTGTCCATCATAGTATTGAAACAAAAAACTTGCTGTAGTGATAGGAGTAGTCCAGCGGAGGAACTGGTTGTACATCTTATGTGAATGCATCTAGGACCATTTTAGAAGCTAAGTTATTGTGGTTCACGGCACTACTAGGTGGCCATGCAGATAACGTGGAAAGGGTCTAACACTTATGCTCATAATTTGCCTGGTTCAGTGAAGAGTTACACCCAATGATGGAAACAATTACAATGCAGAATAGGGCTTACTTGAGTGTGAGTCTCAAATACAAGCCCAATTTGGAAAGGATTCTGAAATTAAATCCAACAGTCCCTGAGGAAATTGTTTAATTCAAATTTGTTGGGAGGCATTGCTTTCCTTTCAATCATCTGGTGATCCTGTGGCGTTCTTCAACTGGAGTGGTCCAACTTGCGAGGAACCTGGTCCCAAAGTGGGGTCCTCTTATATTTCTGCATAAACAACACAGTCCTTAAGATGTCTTGTGAATACTTACTGTTTGAGACCGAAATGGTGACGTAAAACCCATCTTTCTGTTGGACCGTTCGCTTCACTCCAACAAGTTTTTGTTTTACTACTATGATGGATGTTCTTGTGTTGAATTGAGAGAGTGGGTTACCAGTACATTGCTAGAAGTCTAAAGATTGCAAGTTTCATGCTCTGTTGTAGATAAATGCATTGTCAATGCACTATGCAATATTTTTTTTAACCTCTTAACATATTAACGTGTTTTCCATATAACATGCATAATTATATACGACTGTCTATGTGATTTAGTCAATGCTTCATTTCAATGTTTTTTTCAACTAAGTACAAGAAATTAAGTTACAATGTCACTTTTGGGCATCACCAAATATTTTGAATACTTGATTGTTTTTGCCAAATAACTCCCTTATAGGCACCTTTACTTGTTTTGTTATAGATACTCAAGCCCACAAGGGAATACTGGGTTGCCCTTTTGTTTGTTATAACTTTCTAAAAGAGACATTTTCAGAATTGTGACTTAAAATCTGACTTTACTATTAAAGAGCATTGACAATTCTATAGAGACCAAACTCAACATTCCTACTTGTTCCCAATTGAAAGTTGTCACTTATTATATGTAATAATGTAACCAAATGTTATCCAATGGGAGGAGTAGGCCTTGGATTAGTGAAAAACTAATTTAATAGTTTTCCACTACCAGGACATGTAAAAGTTAATAGTACATGTCCAACTTTTCAAATACATTGCACTTTGCTCTGTGTGATGTTTAGGGCCTCCCATAGGGATAACTGTATGTATTAAAAAGGAAGGTTTAGGCCTGGCAAATGATTTATTTTGACAGGTCAAAAAGGAAGAATACAACTGCACATACAGGCAGCATTGGTAGCCCTGAGGTAGGTTAAAGGGCTACTTAATTGGGTGGCACAAAAAGTGCTGTAGGGCCACTAGTAGCATTTAATTTATAGGACCTGAGTATGTGTAGAGTTCTAAGACCAGCAAAAACTGAGCCAGCATAAACTGGAGGACTGAAGGAAAAAAGTGGAGGAAAATGGCAAGAATGTCAGGCCCAACATATGCCCACCCCCAGTGAAAGCACCCTCATGGAAGTTCTCATTGCTAAGATGGAAGAACATGGATAGATAATGAACATAGGTGTGGTCGGTTCTAAGGCAGATAGACCACTTCAACAGTTTTAGATTCTCACCCCTTATCTGCATTAGCCATCTTAGGGGTCTGCCTGAACCCGGAAGTAACCCCCAAACAGGTATGATCTCAACTTCTGTTCCCAGACCACTGCAAATGCATCCCTTTCTATTGTAGTCCACCTCTGGCTGGTGGTTGATCTAGGATATCTTTGTTTACCTGTGAGAGCACGACCCTTATGCGATTATCTGAGGCATCTGTCAGCATGATGAATTCTTGGGGAAGTCAGGGGCTTTGAGTACAGGTACCGTGCACACATGGCTTTTTTTATGGTGTTGAAAGCATTCTGGCATGCCTCAGTCCTGATCACTTCTCTGGGATGCTCCTAAGAAGTCAGCTCGGCCATGGGAGCAACAATGGTGCCATACCCCTTGACAAATCTCCTGTAGTACCCTGGGTGGCCCAGTTTGGTCTTCACCTCTGTCTGGGTGTCGGGAGGTGCACAAGCCAGAATGGTTTGAATTTTGGCTTGGAGGGGCTATACCATCTCCCCTCCAACTTAGTGACCCAAGTAGACCACCGAATCCTGCCCTATGTGGCACTTACTGGCCTTGATAGTCAGGCCAGTCCTTTGCAGCACCTGATGCACTTCCCTTGGGTGGCACAGGTGGTCATCCCCACTGGAGCCGAAGACCACATTGTCGTCTAGGTAGCCGGCACTGTGTTCTCCAAACCTGTCACAACCTGATTGACCAACTCAATAAAGGTGGCAGAGTTGTTCTTCAATCCAGAGGGTATCATCTAAAACTGGAATTGGCCCTCTGAGGTAGAGAATGCAGACCTCTCTTTGCCCCCACCTCAGTCAAGGTGATCTTCCAGTACTCAGACGTCAGATCAAACATGCTGAGGCACTATGCAGCTCCCAACCGATCAATAGGCTCATCAGCTTGGGGGATGGTGTGAGCACCAGTCTTCATGACTGAATTGAGTCCCTGCTAATCCACATAGAACCAGAGTTTGGGGGTGGTACCTGGAAGGGCAGCCTTAGGGACCAGCACCAGTGGGCTGGTCCAAGGTCTACATGAGGGCACAATTTCCCTCAGTTCCAGCATTTTGGAGACTTAGGGCCAGATGTAGCAAGGTCAAATTTTGCGAGGTGCAAATTGCGAGTCAGACCGACTCGCAATTTGCAACTCGCAAAATTATATGCAGAAAGGTGTCTCAGACACCTTCTGCGACTCGCTATGGGGTCGCAAAGACCCACCTCATGAATATTAATGAGGTGGGTCGCAATTTGCGACCCCATAGCGAGTGCCTGCACTCACAGGGATGGTGGCCTGCTGGAGACAGCAGACCTCCATGCCTGTGACTTCTTTTTTAATAAAGCATTTTTTTTTTTTTTGAATTGCAGCCCGTTTTCCTTAAAGGAAAACGAGTTGCAATACAAAAAAATAATGAAACATTTGGTTTCATTTTTTCAGAGTAGGCAGTGGTCCATTGGACCACTGCCTGCTCTGAAAAAATATTTTCTGCGACATTCACAAAGGGGAAGGTGTCCCATGGGACCCCTTCCCGTTTGCAAATGAGTTTCCACCCACTTCAAGTGGATGTTAACTGCGAATTGCTTTGCGACCGATTTCGCGGTCACAAAGCAATTCTGCATCGCGGTGCGAGTCGCAAATAGGAAGGGAACACCCCTTCCTATTTGCGAGTCGGATTCACATTTTGCGAGTCGGTACCGACTCGCAAGATGTGAATCAGCATTGCGATGGCCGTTTTGCATGTCGCAAACTGCAGTTTTCGCAGTTTGCGACATGCAAACCGGTTCCTACATCTGGCCCTTACTCCTTTATGCTGGTTCTCACCTTGTTAGATAGCATGTAGATCTTATTCTTCACAACTGTATTGTCCCCAGTGTCAATATCATGCATACACCTTTTAGTGAGTCCTGGAATTAGGAAGAAGTGGGAGGCAAACTCCCCAACAGTTCTTCTGTTACTCTAGGGTCAGGGTAGGGGAGAGGCTGACACCCTCCACTTACCCATTCTGCTCCTTTGTAGAAAGGAGGTTTGGAATATGTTCAGTGTCCTCCTCCAACCTATCATCCATGACTAGCGGCATAAGGACCTAAGAACTCTCAAACTGGAGTTTCAGGCAATTGGCATGCAAGACCTGCAAGAGGGTTTTAGGGAGTCTTTAGGTCTACTAGGTAGGTGACCTCCCCTTTGCACTGGCACAGACCATCGGACTTGTAGGACCCAGTCCTCCATGGGCTTCATCACCCGCACTTTTTGGCCAGGCTAAAACTCAACTAGAGTGCCCTTCTGGTCATACCAGAGCTTCATAACCCCCTGGCTGGCTTCCAGATTCTCTTTTGCCTTCTTCCAGAAGTGCTTCATCTGAGTGCAGATGACCATATTCTTAGGGCCTTTCTGTAAAGCCTTCTCCTACCCCCTTCTTTACCAGGCTGTGAGGGCCCTCTGACAGGGTGGCCGTACCGAAGTTTAAAGGGGCTGAACCCAACCAAAAGGATGTCCCACTTCCACCTTAAGGGCTCAGAAAGGCCCATTATTGCCTTTTGGGTTCTTGTGGAAGCTTTCCACAAGTCCATTGGTCTGGGGATGAAAGGGTGAGGAGAACTTATAAGTTACCCTACACTCGTCCCACATGGACTTCATGTACACTGACATGAAGATGAAACCTTGGTCAGATTCTTTCTCCTTGGGGAACCCCACACAGGTTAATCTCCCCATCAGTGTTTTGGCCACCAGCTCTTCTGGAAACACGCAGTTGGAAGATATTCTGCTTCCTGGTCTCTGGAAGGGCCACCACTCTTGTAAACATGTTGTTTCCCCCTTGTGGGTGCTGCAACTCATGATCTGTGCCCATGCCCTCTTCTTGTTCCTCAATATCCTCATCCTCCTCCTTGTCCTCTGCTGCCATTAGTGATTGATGAACTTCCGTCCAGGCCCTCAGAGACTTCTGGTGTTCCACCTTCCTGGTGTTCCTCTTGGGTGAAGTCTGATCTCCTTACAGAACTCAATGAGCTCATCCACTTTGTAGTTATCCATGTTGGCAAGCTCAGGTTCCAGCCTTGCAGGTGTAGCAACAGGCACAGGCAGATAGGATGAGGGTGAATTTGGAAAAAGGAAAAGAGCCAATCAAGGAGTCTTTTGAAAGAAACTCGAAATAGTTTCAAATTACTTTTCTGGGGTTTTAGTGTTATACAAAATCATTGTATGGTACTGCACAAACACAAATGCTGAATCTCACTGCTGAACATGAATGTAGGAACTTAGTTGAAGGGGTTAAACTCTACTCAAGCAACAACCACAATTCTTGTTGGGGTGAAGCAGAAGCAACCCACACATTAACATGTGCTTAATCCTCTGGTGGCTTGCCACAAAAGCAGACTTAACTTAGAGGCAATGTGTGAAGTATGTATGCATCACACAAACAGTAATAATGTGAAAATATAATTCAAGAAAAATCCCACACCATTTTAGAAAAATAGAGTAAAATGTCATAAATGATTTGTCACCAAAATGACAAACATTCAATTTACAAAACCAAAGATATGCAATTTTAAAGCTTTACCGAAAATAGTGCTTAAAAGCACAAAACACTGGTTCTGGTTATTTGGTCATGCCAGACTGGGACAAAGTCACAAGTTCTGGCTGACTGTGATAGAGGACGGACTGGATACAGGCGCCAAGCTAATCCCACTAAGAAACGTACTTTAAATATTGGTTGCAGAGCACTGCACCGCAACCAGGAGTGATCCAGAAAAGCCATGTGAGGTCCATGTTGGAGAAGTGTTGTGCAGCAGTGGTTCCAATGAGCTGTGAGGGTTGCGATTCGGACTTGTGTCAAGGGTGCATCATGTAGGGGCGGTTCAGATAATCTACAGGGCTGCCATGTGAGCCTGCATCGAAGCTGCGTCATGCTGATTCACTACCAATGATAGGCTGAGAGTTCTGCATCAAGGATGTGTCTTGCAGCAGCGATTCAGATGAGCTGAGAGGCTGTGATGTGGGCTTGTGTCAAGGCTGCATCGTGCATTGTTGGTTTCAAGGAGGTGCTGCAAAGAGCTTTGTCAGGTTTGCATCACGCTGCTTTCGGTTCCAGGGTGGTGCGGGAAAGAGCTTTCTCAGGGTTGCATCATGCGGTGTCATTCTGATAAGACAACAGCTGGGTTGGCAAAGCATCCATAGCCCCACCTCCAAGGGCCCAGGACTAGAGGGGCACCACTTGTGGGGTGGGGAGGTTAGGTCTCACAGCAGGCAGAGTCAGGTGCACATTTCAGATAGTTGGAGTCTTTTTTTTGTCCCTGAGGCTCCAATTAGGAGGCTAGACAACTAGCCCTTGGAGTCACTTTAGTGGTCTTGGGTTCAAGATGCAGATCTAGTCCTTCCCACGCAAGCGGCAGGGTAGATCACCCCCTATCTGATAACAGGGTTGGGTGGGGAAGAAAACCCACTAGACGACAGGGATTTTTTTCTTCCAGATATAGGGGTGGGGGCTGCCCAACATGGGAATGGCCATACCCCACCCCAAAATTAAAGCAGACAGCCTTTCTGCCCATCCTAGGGGGAAATGGGGTGATTACCCCCAGTCTGCCTCCCAGGGGTGGCAAAAAGCCCACTATATTTTAGTGATTGTATTCAGTCAATTTTTTTGACAGAGAGTCCCTCCCACCTTGGGCATGGGTTTGTACCCCTCCCCCTAAGGCCCAATAGACTTTCTGCTGATCTAGGGAGGTGAAGGGGGTATTCCCCCCCCCCAAACCTCCTCCCCCCAGAGGGTTGCAGAAAGCCCAAAAGACACAAGGGATTTCAAAATAGAGCCAAACTAAAGGTTGTGGTGGCCTACCCTGGCATCGAGCAAAAGCCCTGCCCTAGTGGGGTCATCAGTGCCTTTCTGCCTCTCTGGGGGCAGATAGGATGCTTGTCACAACTGGGGTGGTTGCCTAAAATTCGAATCCGGGCGGTAGAAATTCCATCTGACACCAGGGATTGTACCTTTTTGGCAAAAGAAAGTGCTGAAGCTGCCCCTTACCACATACTATACATCCGTCAAAGTAATTTTCAATATCGTAGAATGCTCCCAAATAGTACTTCAAGCAATAACCTAACTTGGTAGCAGAAGTGATTTCTCCACCAACACCCTCTCTTTTATGAAATACAATTACACAGGTAAAACCGCCACTGCAGGTAGGGGCAGAAAAATGTGCATCAAGTCCTAGTCTTATAAAACCACACTCTCAGTTCCCATTTATATTACTCAAGTGGATTACCTCACTGTAGAAAAGAGGGGTGGAACTGGCAGTAGACACAAGTCCTAAAAAAGGATGATCTCCAGACTAAATGGCACCTAATAATTCACTAAGCAAACTCTCCCAGCAACACCCCTGAATATAGTAATTTAAAGGATAGTGCATATCATTGACTGTAAGTAAAACCACTCACATTTCAAGTGTGCTCAATGACAGTTTTTAACCAAAATAACAGCAGTTTACAGCTCCACCAGCGCAACTGATGCTGGCTTACCAAGAACACCAAGGAATGCTTAGAAATCCACCTTGTTGATAACACAACAGTGTCAGGATTACCTAATATTCAGTGAGCAGTAGCAATATCTCAAGTCGATCTAAGATGCTTATGAATTATAACAAAAGAAAACGATCTGCCTACCTGTTCCGTGTCTAAATTATGAATACAGGAAAATACGCCACTCTCTCACACCAGTGCGGCAAAAAAATCAGGATGTTATTTAATTTCTTATTTAGAATACTAGAACACATAACTGGAAACCTTAGGCTATGCTTCTAGTGGATGGTCCTTTATGTGCCTGACAAACATGAATAACAGCCAGTCATACTACAAAAAGTCCTCAAGAACAATCCAAGAGGTAGAAATCTCTTGCTATACTAGCTACGATTTTTTCTTATATGTCAACCACACTAATGGAAAAAGAATCACATTACTAATGTTACCCTAATTTATGCATTACTCCCTGAACAAAGTTCAGTATACCAAGATCAGCTAACAATAATTAAAGAGAAAAAGACCTGAAAACGTAATTCTAGACTTCGTGCAAGCCATGATAAATGTCAGGAGTCTCACATTCCAGGTCACTAGTTGGCTCATTGACCCCTGACATTTAACGCTACTCTCTCACACTATGACGTCCCTGGCCAAATTGTTTATGTAGGTTATAGGTCTCAGCCCCCACCCCCCCACCCCCCAAGCACTGCCAAGTGCTTTTTCATTTGGCCATATTGTTTGTATATACTATGTCATTTGGCCACATTGTATATACATCTCAGCCCCTCTGCACTTTATTATGGTGTAATTGTTTGTTTATAAACCTCAGATCCCTTCCCCCTCCCCCCCCCCCCCGCACAAACAGGCTTAGTTATTATGGTGTAATTGTTTGTATATCAATTTCAGCACCCTGTCTCAACCAGGTGCTTCCTGGTACTATGGTATGATTGCGTGGACACGTACTGGATGCACAGAATGTGTGAAAACGCATTGCGCTGTCAGGCTTATTGAAGACGTTCGCAGTTGTAGTATGGTGTGCTAATGCTTCTGCAAGGCAGACGATTACAGGACTCTTGTGGGAGTTCACAAAATAATGGCAGTCATCTTGGGGTTGACTGTGTACTTATGCCACACCTGAGTCTGACTCATTGCTTTTGCTTCAGTCACTCGGGAAGCACAGATCGCTCTCCTCCGTCCTGCAGACTTACCTGCATCCTATCTGTAAGGAGAAGTAACATTTAAATGGAACTTTAATTGAATTTATAACCTTAATTTACCAGTTTTAATTTGACACTCTTGCTTTTAAAGAATATTGAAAAGACAGTATGCAGGAACACTGCGTTTAAAGAATTTATGAGTGAGAATCAAAGCAGAAACACGCATTGTTGAACTTGTATGTCGTGCATTGCAAAAGAGCATTGTTGAATTTGAATGTGCTTTAAGGAAGCTCATGATGTTTACATCACACATTGTAAACCGCTTGGCTGTACATGATTAACACAAGCATTTACACTACGTTTTGAATAAGATTTGTCTAGATGGTATTTTCTGTTTACTAATGGCTTAAAGGGTTACTAACCTATAGAGAAAACTACTGAATACGAGTCAGAGCAATCATCTGATTTCCAAAGGACACTGCAGCTCCTGTTGCCTCGCAGGTACAAAATCTGTCAATACTTGGGTCCAAACACTTATGGTGGGGAGGTCAAGGAAACAAGAAATTAGGGCTGGACCCAGTTACTAACAATTCTTGTCCACAGAGCGCCAGTAGCCTTTGCATCGACGGGACCAACAATGGACCAGGCCGTCCTCCCTGGGCTCGACTGATTTTCTAGTAGTGTATTTACTTGTAGTAGAGAAGGGTATAGTGGAGGTGGGTCCATATCATCTCTGCCGCACCAATTACAAAGCCACCAAGCAAGGCTCATATTTATAGTCTGACAACAAAACCTAAATACAAATCTATTCACATACTTCCAAGCAACGATTTTAATATCACTTAAAAATGACTTTATAGAAGTAACTCCAAAGCTCAAGATTTAGCTAAGACTGTTCAACAAACGCACAGTTTGTATTTGAATTTGAAAAAAATTGTCCTTGCCTTTGTGCCAAGTACAGAAGTGATACAACACTAAAATGTACTCAGAGAGTTACCGTTTTACGAAATAAATGAATAAAAACGATCCTATCTGCTAGGCTATTTCAGGCAGACTTGAGTTGGGAGTCTGCATCCCTCAGGCGACACTCAAATCAAAGTTTCAAATTCCCTGGTGGGACGTGTATAGCAGCACACTCCCCAGGAATTGAAAGCCAATAATGCTGTATAAAGGAGGCACAATTCCTTCAAGCCTCTCTTTAAAGTAGCTCATGAGTATCTATAAACTCAATGTATAGAGATTCTGAAAAAAATAATAAAGCTAGCAAGAGCTTAGCATAAAACAACCTCTGACACAAAACCAAAAATATGAAAGCATATCAGACAGCTGCAAGGAATGCTACCTAGCAGAGTACCCCTTTTCCTAGAAATCAAGAATTACACTATCACAAATTGTGGCACGTGAATCGAGTGTAGTGTAGAACTACATTCGATCCACGGAGAGGAATACCTGGGAAGGGAAAGTTCGAGGGTGGCGGTTGGATGAATGACAGGCTAGAAGGGGTGTGCTGAACATCGGCTCCTGTATTGCACCGACGTGCTGATGATAATTGAATAATAAAGAAGATTTACCTTACCTGACTGAAGTCCGTCTTTATACAAATCTACAGCACAAACACTATTGTAAAAATAACCAACACAAAATAAATACATTACAAATACGCCACACTAACATACAAAACCTAACACAATACTGAATATTAAAAAACATATTTATAAGAAATATACATTTTCAATATTCTAAATAAAAAATAACATTATACAGAAACAATAAAAAAAGAAATAAATAGCTTATTAACATGCTAATTATTAAAAAACAAAACGTTGACAAAATAATTACATTTTATAAATAAATATTAAATAATTTCAATATTTCCATCTAAATACCATTAAACACTTAAGAAACTTATATTCACACAATAAACATTATTCAAAATTGCAGTACATAAAATCATAATAACAAAACATATTACATAAACTACTAAATAACATACATACAACCATTCAATATTAAAACTTGCCAGTCAACATTTCGAAAAAGGTAAAAAAATCTATACTTACGATTCTGTAGATAAAGTCCTTTACTGATAATTCAATATCCACAATCAAAAAATAAGTCTATAAAACATATAAATGAGTACCCTAAAAAATAGTAAAGAGAATAGTTATTCTTTCAAAAACTGCATAATCTCCTTTGACAACCATTAAAAACTTAAAAGAATAGATGCACCAGGAAAGCCTGCAAAAATCAGGGAAAATATATATAAATCTTTGAAAAAAAAATCCAACATTTTTCCTTGTGATAAAAATGCTATCAGCATTAAAGATTAAAGATTAAAGCTTGTAGAAATCTTTTAAAATAAAGAACATACATATCCACCCAGTATACATACAATACCCGCAAAAATACGAAATGCCGGTTCATACTGCTAAACTGTATTAATAAGCTAGATCTAAACCTACGATACATGGGCATAACTAAAAAAAACACATTAAGGCCTATTACACATGTGTAACAAACCAACTCTATTTCCGAATTCTATGTAACTAAATTTCTAAAATTATACTAACCTGCACAAACTAACCAAGCTGACAACCCTCCTGGCTCACTTGAATTGCTTAGAAGCTATGAAAAATACATTTGTGCCTCAACCAAAGCCGCCTAAAATCTCTATTCAGTAGCGAGGCCACTGAAGAGTTATACAGACAACACACTATAGTACAATTAAGGAAAACAATAAGCTGCCAAATTGAAACAGAAAATATGTTCTTTGCATTACAATAAATGAAGAAATAAAAAAAAAATATGAAATGCAAACTTCAAAAACATTACTAATAATTTGTAATAAAATTAATTTCAAAATATATTAATAAATACTACTAATACAATTACATTTATGACTAGTACTTGATAATAAAGTATACATTGCATGAAAATGTATTACATACGCCTAAATTAAATGTTCTAAAAACAATATATACATATATATTTCTTACTACAATGTGTGTGTATATATATATATATATATATATATATATATATATATATATATATATATATATATATATATTCACTGAAAAAACCAAAGGTTATAGGGACGTTATAGTTAGGTTGACATTTTATCAATGCAAAACCCTAGAAATTCAACAGTTACAGTTATATTTATTAGGTAACTCAGTCAGGCCCTGGGAGATGGGATCCCTGGGGCACAAATCCAGGGGTGAAATGAAGCAAGCGCTGGTCAAAGAAAAAAAATTCGATTAGATTTGCGGATCCTCCACGAATTTGTGGGTAAATGAAAAAAAAATGTTTTGGCCTCCAAAGAAACTCAAGATGAATGCCGACATTTTCTGGTTGAAGTGTTGGCTGCCAGTCAGATCTCACCATAAGATCTCTCAGATCCACGGAGCCTCTAGGGATCTATTAACTTTTTTCTTTAAGAACTCCAAAACTACTGAACTTATTTACACCAAATCACAAAAAGCACTCTTTCTAGACAAAGATCTAACTGCCAGATTTGGTGTCATTCAGTTCAGCGGTTCGGTCTGTAGTCATGTTTAAAATCCCTATGGGAAATTGCATCAGGAAAACACGTTTCAGGACCCCCCCTTTTTCTCTATCACAGCTTGATGAATAACCTCAAAACTTTCAAGACAGCAGGTGAAGTGAGTGGGAAACTAGTTTAAAAACTTTTGTGAAGATTCGGCAGACGACACTAAAGTTATCAGCAAAACAGAAAATGCTCTGACTATGAAAACTAGGTCCTAATTATAACTACCTACTGGTGACTAATATATATATATATATATATATATATATATATATATATAAATATATATATATATATATATATATATATATATATATATATATATATATATTTATTTATATGTATATATTCCAAACATAGTGCAGGGAATGGTTATGTAAATCCTTTAATTATCCATAATGTGAGAGCAAACAGATAACACAACCAATTTCAACCTTGCAGTCTTGGTCACAGCTTTGAGTCCTTTCTTAATGTCACCTTTTTATGCTTGCCCCATTCTGCCTATTATCATGCATGTTGGGAATTGTATTTCGCATTTAAAAATAACAAAAAATACAGTAATTTAATTGTGTAACACACCCATAAATAAATGAAAAAGGAAAACGATAAAACAGTGTAATAAAGATGTGCAATACATAACTCCGTGTGTGGTGTATTCAATAGAAGGTACCCGGGCTGGGGAGGACACTAAGGGGGTGATTCTGACCTCGGCGGTAAAATGCCCTTACCGCCGGTCAGAAGACCGCCATAACACCGCCGCGGCCGCGGTCAACCGCCACGGTCATTCTGACCCACAACGGCCAAACCTCCAAAAAATCCGTCCTCCACTGCAGCCCGCCACATCGGCGGGCAGCGATAAACTGGAGATGACCAAACCTCCACCGTCACCCCAACAGAAATACGCCCATGCCATTACGACCCACGAATCCACACGGCGGTCATTCAAACGCGGTATTCCATTGGCGCTACACACCGCCGCGGTCAGAATACACACACATCACCAAAACACAGCCACATTGGACAATTTGAAAAACACACACCTGATACACATACACACACCACTCCCACACAATCAACCAACTATAAAACACACACCCACATCACCCACAAACCCCTGCGACCCCAATTACTGAGAGAAGGAGAGAGAGAGACAGCAGACAATCCAAAGCAAGACACACTGAGGCACACTACACCATCACACACACCACATAGTAGCACAAAGCACCACTCACCAACACACTCCTCATCACATACACCACCCCACACCTCACCCACACCACCCCATGGCACCCCAAAGGCATCCACGATTTTCGGACCAAGAACTCCGGGTCATGGTGGAGGAAATCCTAAGAGTGGAACCCCAGCTCTTCGGCTCGCAGGTGCAGCACACCAGTATAGCCAGGAAGGCGGAGCTATGGCAGCGGATCGTGGACAGGGTAAACGCGGTGGGACAGCATCCCAGGAATAGGGAGGACATCCGCAAAAGATGGAACGACCTACGGGGGAAGGTCCGGTCGATGGTCTCCAGGCACAACATCGCGGTCCAGAAGACTGGCGGCGGACCCCCACCCACCCCTCCCGAATTTACATCGTGGGAGCAAGAGGTCTTGACCATCCTGCATCCTCAGGGCCTCGCAGGAGTAGCCGGAGGAATGGACTCTGGTAAGTCCCATCTCAACTACTATATCCCCCACACCCCACCAGCATGCCAACCCACACCCCCACCCTCACCCCCAACCCCCCAGCACACATCCTTCCCGACAATGTCTCACCAGCACAACCCACCCATCCCAACACCAACTCCTGCATGCCAACACAAACCATGGGCACCCATCACCTAAGCATGACCACTGCACTAACCCCTCCCCCCCACTAAATACCCTCACAACACCTCCCTCCAGGGAATGCCTGCACTGGGGGACAAGGGCACCCACAACACGCATGCTATTGCACACACAGAAACAATAACCAAACTCTCTTACCCCATGCAGGACCCGAACGACAACACACCAGCCAGGAGGGTCCAGAAGTGTCCATCCCACCACCGGAACAGGCCCACACTGAGGATAGCAGCTCTGTCGACAGTGAACCTGATGACCAGCCCGGACCATCGGGGACCTCTGGGCAGTCGGTTCCCCTCACCCAGACACAGGCCACACCAGACCCGACCCCCTCTGCCGACACCAGCACAGCTCCCACCCAGCGGGCCCATGCCTCTGTCTCTAGGACAGCTCAATCAGCGGTGTGTCTGCCACTACAGGGCACCCAGGCTAACCCGACACCCCAACAACAACAGGGACCTGGGGGCAGTGGGAGCGGGCACACCGGCCAGGGGACAGAGGCCGGGGGAAACCGGGCAGCTCGGAGGGCTGCTGTGCGACAGGGGGGGGAGGAGAGGCCCAGGGAACCCACTCTCCAAGAGGCCCTCACCACCCTCATGGGGGCCTACCACCACTCCCAAGAAACGATGGCGACGGTACTGGCCAGGTTCACTGAGATCCAGGCACAGCAGGAGGAACGCTACATGGGGTTCAGGGAGGAGCTGGGAATCATCGGGACCGCAATGGGGACCATCATCCTGGCCCTCCACAGGATAGAGGACGCGTTGCGGGACCATGGTGCACCACACAGGGCCCCTGTCACTAGGCCGGACCAGGAACAGCCTACCACCTCCGCCGGCGCTAGTGGACAGGAGGTCCCAACACCTCGACAGCCCCCCAGAACCCCACCTCCTGCTGAAGAACAACCACCCCGTAAGAGGAGCCTGAGACCAAAGAAAAAGACAGAGTAGGATGTCAAGACCCCCGCCAGCAGGACATACCCCCTCAAGTCTTCCCACTGTCCCACATTGCCACCCTGTCCAACCATGAACTGCCTATGCTCCATCCTTCCACAGGCAAAAGAACAATGCACCTGTGAGACTGAGAACTGGACTCTGCCATGGATATTCCTCCACCCCCACCCATCACCCTTAGAATCACATGTACCGGTATCTAGCACTGTAAATAAATCACATTTTGCACACAAACCTGTTTTGAGTCATGCTGTATTATTAACAAAGGGATAACATATTACTGTTCAATTTCAGTTCTGTCAATTAGTCATGACAACATACCAATGTCAATAAGCTGTATTTCATGGGCGAACCAAGCAGAAGTCAGGTACTGAGTCAGACAGCACTGAGAAGGGAAGGGAAAGGCATAAATTAATAAAAAACATCTGTGGGGAACTACAGAAAGTACAGATGCAGGAGGCTAGAAGCAATTGTGAAATGGCGTGGGTGATTCTTACCTGGGTGTTACTGGAAATACTGTTGTATCACTCTGTCCCTATTGTCTGTGTCGTCCTCAGAGTCTTCCTCCTCTTCACTCTCCACAGGCTCCACGGCTTCTACAACACCACCATCTGGACCATCCTCCTGCAGGAAAGGCACCTGGCGTCGCAAAGCCAGGTTGTGAAGCATACAGCACGCCACGATGATATGGCACACCTTCTTTGGTGAGTACATTAGGGATCCACCAGTCATATGCAGGCACCTAAACCTGGCCTTCAGGAGGCCAAAGGTTCGCTCAATCACCCTCCTTGTACGCCCATGGGCCTCATTGTAGCGTTCCTCTGCCCTTGTCCGGGGATTCCTTACTGGGGTCAGTAGCCACGGCAGGTTGGGGTAACCAGAGTCACCTATTAGCCACACACGTTGTCTCTGTAGCTGCTCCATCACATAGGGGATGCTGCTATTTCGCATCACATACGCGTCATGCACTGACCCTGGGAACTTGGCATTTACATGGGAGATGTACTGGTCAGCCAAACAGACCACCTGGACATTCATCGAATGATAATTCTTTCTGTTTCGGTACACCTGCTCATCGTCTTTTGGGGGTACCAAAGCCACATGGGTCCCATCAATGGCACCAATGATGTTGGGGATATGTCCAAGGGCATAGAAATCACCCTTCACTGTGGGCAAGTCACCCTCCTCGGGGAAAATGATGTAGCTCCGCATGAGTTTCATCAGGGCAGACAACACTCTGCTCAAAATCTTTGAAAACATAGGCTGAGACATTCCAGATGACATGGCCACTGTGGTCTGGAATGACCCACTGGCCAAAAAATGGAGGACTGACAAAACCTGCACCAGAGGGGGAATCCCTGTGGGTTGGCGGATGGGGGACATCAGGGCTGGCTCCAGCTGGGCACACAGTTCATGGATAGTGGCACGGTCAAGTCGGTATCGAAGGATTATATGGCGTTCTTCCATTGTCGACAGGTCCACCAGCGGTCGGTACACACGAGGATTCCTCCTTCTCATCCCAAGTCCCAGCGGACGGTGCCTAGGAAGGACAACATGGAGCACAGAGTCGTCAGCCAAACCACAGGTACGTACAGACAGCTTGCACAGTTAAAGAATGGCAATGGGTTGAAAGGCGTGTATGTGTGGCAATGCAAGGCCTAGGCCTGTGTGTCACAGTCAAAATTAAGCCATGTGGGCCCTTGAAATGGCGGCTGCCTGACCTGTGAAGTGGGACAATGGGATGTGAGGTCACTGCGCTGGTGGGGCACACCGTGGCGGTAGGCGGTCGAAGACCGCGGCGCAAAGCCGCATTGGTTAACATTGAAGCCTATGGGTTTCAGGAGCCAATAACGAAGTGCGCCGGCGGTCGCGGTACGCACCGCCGCGGTACGCACCGCCGCGGACGTGACCGCCATTTTCTATCTGCTTAATCACTCGAGACCTGATCATCCACAGGAGAGGACCTATACTGCAAGTGCTGCTGTGACCTCGGTCTGGAAGATACAATGGCTGCTGTGACTGGGGAAAGGGCCCCTGCCTTCACGTCTGAAGAATTGGACAAGCTCGTGGATGGGGTCCTCCCCCAGTATGCGCTACTCTACGGTCCTCCAGACCAACAAGTGAGTACCCCGGGTGCTAATGGAATGGGCTATGCCTGTGTGGATTGGGGTGGATGTAAGTTGGTGGGGTGGGGGGCGAATGAGGAGTGCAACGCCCGACAGATGAGAGCATGTGCCATATGGCAAAGTGGGGGGGGGGGGGCAATTACATCTAACATGCAGGCCATTGATGATTTCCTCCTTTCCACCCTGTACATGTCTAATAGGTCAGCGCCCATCAGAAGATCGAGATTTGGCGTGCCATCGCCAAGGAAGTCCGGACCTTGGGGGTCCACAACAGACGGGGCACCCACTGCCGCAAGAGGTGGGAGGACATCCGCCGCGGAACAAGGAAGACCGCAGAAACACTGCTGGGGATGGCCTCCCAACCTAGGAGGGGTGCCAGTCGCACCATGACCCCCCTGATGTCCCGGATCCTGGCGGTGGCCTACCCTGAATTGGATGGGCGCTTTAAGACATCACAGCAGACACAAGGGGGTGAGTATCAGCACATTCTCCTATCTTTCTGCGCAGTGGAGGCGTCTGGGTGGGGGAGGAGGGCTGTGGGTGACATTAGGCCAGGGCGCTTTCTGTAGTGTAGTCCTCTCCCTTAGGCATGGCCCTGTGCCCCCGGCCCCCACCTCTGTAGGGTGACAAGTACAGCCATTGAAGGTCCAGCATCTCCCATGTGCGCGTTTGACGTCTCTTGGCCTGTTGTCTTAGTCAGTAGTACTGAGTAGTGTACCCCGAATGCGCGGCTTAGTGCATTAGGCACCTGTGTCTGTCCTCTCCGCCAACGGTGTTGACATTGCATGCACTCAACCTGGTCTTCTTTTTTCTCCACCCACCCTTTCTCTTCATCTTCTTGTGCATGTGTGCATTAGCATCATCAGGCGGAGGAGATATGGCATTGGAGCACGAGGGAGCTGCAGGACACAAGGCCCCGGTGGGCCCAGGAACAGACACCGAGGGCACCAGTGATCCGGAGGGCGAGGGGAGCACCACGACGGGGACCGCTGGTGAGAGCAGCGAAAGCGACACGTCCTCGGATGGGAGCTCCCTAGGGGTGGCGGCAACATCCGTGCCCCCCGCCTCTACAGGTACAGCCGCCACCCAGCGCACCAGCCCCGCCCTCCCAGCAGCCCCTCAGTCTTCGCTCCGTGCTGGTTCGCCCAGGAAGGCGCGCGTCTCCTTCGCCCCAGGCACCTCAGCCCCTGCCCCTGTTGCCCCTGCTGCCCTCAGTGCGGAGCTCATTGACCTGGTAAGGACGCTCATTGTTGGGCAGACGACCCTTTTGAATGCCATCCAGGGTGTGCAAAGGGAGGTGCAACAGAGCAATGCGTACCTGGAGGGCATTCATTCGGGTCAGGCTGCCCATCAACGAGCGTTCACTGCTCTGGCCTCAGCACTGACGGCAGCCATTGTCCCTGTTTCCAGCCTCCCTCTTCTTACTGCCTCCAGCCTTTCTTTGTCTCCTGTTCCTCAGCCTATCCCATCCACACCATCAGACCAGCCTGCACACACCTCAACACCCAAGAGCAGCTCATCCAAACACAAGCACCACAGATCCCGCAAACACTCACCCGAGCAACACCCAGATGCAGACATGCCAACAGCCACTGCCACCCCTGTGTCCCCCTCCTCCTCGTCTCCCTCCTCCCTCCCTGTGACGTCTACACTCACACCTGCATGCACCCCAACATCAGCCAGTGCTTCCATCACCACCTCACCCTCCAGTACAGTCCACACTCGTGCAGTCACCACCCCCACTGCCATGTACACGTCCCCTGTGTCCTCTCCCACAGTGTCTGTCACCCCCTCTTCCAAGACACACAAACGCAGGCAGCCACCCACCCAACAGCCATCCACCTCACGACAGCCTACTGCACCAGCACCTTCACCCAATGACAGCACATCTGACTCTCCTACAACCACCTCCTCTACCTCCACTTCCATCTCCACTTCTCCTACCCTTTACCTTGGCCCTAAAAAACTTTTCCTGGCTAACCTTAACCTCTTTCCCCCCGATGACCTCCCCCATCCATCTTCAAAGAGTCCCAAGAGCACCGCAGCCACCACCAGCCCAGCTTCGGGTGTCACTGTTGTGCCTGGGTTCTGGAGCCCACCCTTTGCCAGCAGTGACACATCGATCAGCAGCAAGGACACGTCCAGCCCCCCCCCCCCGGCAAGAGGACCCGCAAAACCAAGGACCGCCGTGCGAGGACCGACAGGGCTGTCCCCAAGGAGCAATGTGCGGCCACTTCACCACCCACACCATCTAGGGGAGGCAAGGGCCCGAGAGCCCCATCAAAGGAGCGGAAGGGCAGCAGGAGCGCGGAGGAGGTGGACCCCACATGCCACATCCCAGCTGGGAAGGAGGACACTAAGGAGGCCAGGAGTCCGTCCCCGAAGGGTCCAGAAACGTCACGGTCCGAGGGCGACTGAACAGGGAGTCCAGGCCAGGTCTGGCTCCCTTGACCTGCTGGATGGGCACCGCTGAACAGGGCCCGCGGTGCAGAAGAGCACCGCTGAACAAGGCCCCGCCGTGGAGATAGGCACCGCTGAACAGGGCCCGCGGTGCAGAAGAGCACCGCTGAACAGGGCCCCGCCGTGGAGATAGGCACCGCTGAACAGGGCCCGCGGTGCAGAAGAGCACCGCTGAACAGGGCCCCGCCGTGGAGATAGGCACCGCTGAACAGGGCCCGCGGTGCAGAAGAGTACCGCTGAACAGGGCCCCGCCGTGGAGATAGGCACCGCTGAACAGGGCCCCGCCGTGGAGATAGGCACCGCTGAACAGGGCCCCGCCGTCTCAAGCACCGCTCCGCTGGGCCCTTCATTTCAAGCACCGCTCCGCTGGGCCCTTCCTGTCAAGCACCGCTCCGCTGGGCCCTTCCTGTCAAGCACCGCTCCGCTGGGCCCCGCCGTCTCAAGCACTGCTCCGCTGGGCCCTTCATTTCAAGCACCGCTCCGCTGGGCCCTTCCTGTCAAGCACCGCTCCGCCGGGCCCTTCCTGTCAAGCACCGCTCCGCTGGGCCCTTCCTCTCAAGCACCGCTCCGCTGGGCCCTTCCTCTCAAGCACCGCTCCGCTGGGCCCTTCCTCTCAAGCACCGCTCCGCTGGGCCCTTCCTGTCAAGCACCGCTCCGCTGGGCCCTTCCTGTCAAGCACCGCTCCGCTGGGCCCTTCCTCTCAAGCACCACTCCGCAGGGCCCTTCCTGTCAAGCACCGCTCCGCTGGGCCCTTCCTGTCAAGCACCGCTCCGCTGGGCCCCGCCGTCTCAAGCACCGCTCCGCTGGGCCCTTCCTGTCAAGCACCGCTCCGCTGGGCCCCGCCGTCTCAAGCACTGCTCCGCTGGGCCCTTCATTTCAAGCACCGCTCCGCTGGGCCCTTCCTGTCAAGCACCGCTCCGCTGGGCCCTTCCTGTCAAGCACCGCTCCGCTGGGCCCTTCCTCTCAAGCACCGCTCCGCTGGGCCCTTCCTCTCAAGCACCGCTCCGCTGGGCCCCGCCGTCTCAAGCACCGCTGAACAGGGCCCCGCCGTGGAGATAGGCACCGCTGAACAAGGCCTGCGGTGCAGAAGAACACCGCTGAACAGGGCCCCGCCGTGGAGATAGGCACCACTGAACAGGGCACCGCCGTCTCAAGCACCGCTCCGCTGGGCCCTTCCTGTCAAGCACCGCTCCGCTGGGCCCTTCCTCTCAAGCACCGCTCCGCTGGGCCCTTCCTGTCAAGCACCGCTCCGCTGGGCCCCGCCGTCTCAAGCACTGCTCCGCTGGGCCCTTCATTTCAAGCACCGCTCCGCTGGGCCCTTCCTGTCAAGCACCGCTCCGCTGGGCCCTTCCTGTCAAGCACCGCTCCGCTGGGCCCTTCCTCTCAAGCACCGCTCCGCTGGGCCCTTCCTCTCAAGCACCGCTCCGCTGGGCCCCGCCGTCTTAAGCACCGCTGAACAGGGCACCGCCGTCTCAAGCACCGTTGATGGTTCATTGTGCCCACCATGCCTCCTCCTTGACCAGTGGAGACTGTCATCCACCTGATGGACTGTGGCTTTGCACTCCCCAGGATGGTCCAGTGGGCAATCCACCCACTGCAGAGACTTGAGAGACTGTGGCTTTGCACTCCCCAGGATGGCCCAGTGGGCAGTCCACCCACTGTAGAGACATTGAGAGACTGTGGCTTTGCACTCCCCAGGATGGTCCAGTGGCCAATCCACCCACTGCAGAGACTTGAGAGACTGTGGCTTTGCACTCCCCAGGATGGTCCCGTGGGCATGGTGGCTCCTCGTGGATCTGGCGTCGTGGACTCATGTGGCTGTGGTGCCCCCCCCTTCCCTTCCCCCTGAGGTGCCTGTAGTTTTTACATCTGATGCCCCTGCAGTGTTCTCTCCAAAGGACTCAGGTCTCCTGTGTGGGCTTTGCCCTTGTTTCTCAAGACTTTGGCCCACGGACATGCTGTATTCGTAGGATGTGCAGGACTTGGTACTTCAGTTATACACTGATGTGTATGTCATTTGTTTTGTTGTGGATATCTTTCATGGTTGTACGCTAATTTTCTGGAGCTTTTTGGTACATAAATATTTATTCCAAATATGATTATGTCCTAGCATTTTTCAGGGGTGTTTGGGTGGTGTCACTGTGACTTGGTGCTCTGCATTGGTGAGTACATGATTGGGGGGGGGGGGGGTCGCATATGTGTGTGCCCGTAACCTTTCGTCCTCCCCCTCCCGTGTGTCGTAGGTGCAGTACTCACCGTTGTCGTCTGCGCCGGACTTCGTACTCGTGGTAGATGAGAAGGTAGACGAGAGCAGGTAGGATGTTTAATTCGGGTTCCATGCTGTCCTCCGTACTCGTGGAGTGTGTTTTGGTGAGCATTTTCCCGTTCGTAGTCTGTTTCCGCCGTGTTTTTATCGGCGGTGCTCCCGCCCCGGAAAAGGTGGCGGATTGGTGAGTTATGATAGTGTGGGCGGTACATTGTCTGCCGCCTGCCTGTTGGCGGTGACCGCCGCGCTGTTTGTCTGTACCGCCGCGGCGGTCGGAGTGTTAAGTTGGCGGGCTGTGTTGGCGGTTCCCGCCAGGGTCAGAATTCCATTTTTTGGACCGCCAGCCTGTTGGCGGGTTGGCCGCCACTTTAACACCGACCGCCAGGGTTAGAATCACCCCCTAAATATCTTATCATTCTGATGGATACAACTACCTGTGGATTCCTCACCTCAAGAAATTTCCCCCACGTTTCAGCTTCAACGGAAATTTTCTTCTAGCTCTGCACGTTGACGATGATGTCACAATCGCCCGACTCCACGCGATGCCGTATGACGTCATCCAGGCAATAAGAAGCCCTCGTCGGCGTGCAAACGTCAGTTCCCTTTTTTCCGTGCCTTCAAGTAACGTTTTTTCTTTGAGGTTACCAGGGAGCTACAGTTTCACTCTGGTGTAACTATGTCACAACTGAGGAAGTCGGGTTTTAAACCCTGTAAACAGTGTGGGGGTCGAATGTCGGTCACGGTCCCCTATGAAAATTGCTTATGGTGCCTTAGTTCGAGGTCGAGTCATGCGGTTCATGCCAACGCATGAATGCTAAGGCCCTTAAGGAACGAGAGCCAAAATTGTTTCTTGCCCGTTCTAAGAAGAGGAAGGAGATGCATAATCGGAGAGAGTCTTCTTCAAGATCTTCGAAGTCTCTTCTGCGCCATCGAGACTCTCGGCGGGGTCATGAATCATGGCGCCGATCGAGCAGAGAACATTCCCGTTCAAGATCGCCATCAGCTCGGCGCCGGCCAACGTGGGAGATCAGCCCCACTGTCTCGCCTCCTCCTCCAATGTCTCCGGCTTCTCCGACGTCTCCACTGTCGGTATATGAAGTGGAACCACATCAGGAGCCGAGTGCTTCTCCGGAGCAGGAGATGCCTGGACCATCACCGGCTTCCCCTCTGGCGCCGGTTCCTCAAAGTTACCTGGCTTTCCTGGCACCGGGCACGGACCCAGCAGCATTTTTGAATTCAATGTTTAATATTTTTACCACCATGGCGCCTCGTGGTAGACATGCAGGTCCGTCAGGTCCTTTGGCCTTTAACTTGGATGCTCTGGCTCCTTACAAGCGGACACCCTTTATGCCCTTTCTTCCTTCTGGAAGAACTGCTTTGGCGTCAATGCCTTTGGCGTCGCCCAGAAGGCCGGTGACGCTGACGACGTCCATTGTTCCGGCGCCAATTGATTTGCCACGGATCCAGTCGACTGTGAAGTTACCTGTGGCGCCGGAGGGTCCCGCGTCGAAGGGCTCCGAGGATCAGCGCCGTCGAAGATCTTCATCGTCGGCCAACGCCTTATCAATGCCGGGGCTCAAGTCCAGGCTCCGATCCAGGAGATTGGCTTTATGGCTTCTGGAAGAAGAGGAGTGTGAGAGGCAGCATTTGGAGGAAGGTGAAGTCGTGGAGCCTTCAGGGGACCTGCATGGCTTAGTTACGCCGAGCGGCCTGGACACTTCCCCGGAATGGGACCTGGGTTTCCCGGGGGAGTATACGGAGGAGGCTGCTTCATTTCATGCTGTGGTGAGGAAGGCAGCAGACTGTTTGGACCTTCCACTTCCTGCTGCGGAGGTGTAGACAAACCTCCTGACCGAAGTGCTGCATCCATCGTCGGCGGTGGCAGAGCCTCTTTTGCCTTTCAGTGAGGCTCTTTTGGACCCTATTAAGGACATCTGGAAAAAGCCAGTGACTTCGGCGGCCGTCAATAAGGCGGTAGCGAGACGCTATTGTGTAGCACCAGGTGATCCAGACTTTCTGACCAAGCACCCATCTCCGGAGAGTTTGGTTGTCCAAGCGTCGTGCTCCTCCTGTTCTGCTCCTGGTTCGTTCCCCGGGGCGCCTGTGGACAGGGAGTCTAAGAAGATGGACCAGGCAGTGAAAAAGACCTTTTCTTCTTGTAGCATGGCTTTAAAGTCTACCAATGCGACTTGCATTTTGGGGCGTTGTATTCATGCCCTTATGGATGAGGCTAAGGGCCACCCTGGTTTGTCACAGGAGGTGTTGAACCTGTTGTCGGACGCTCAGGGGGCGGCAACCCAGGTAATACAATCTGGGCTGGACACCTCGGATTCGGAGGCCAGAGCTATGGGCAAATCCATAGTGATGAGACGGCAGGTCTGGCTGCGTTTGTCAGGTTTCTCCCCTGATGTTCAGACTACTCTCCTGGACCTGCCATTTGATGGAGACAAACTTTTTGGAGCAAAAGCCGACTCTGCTCTAGAACGTTTTAAAGAGAGTAGAGCCACAGCAAGGTCATTGGGTCTCCAGGCAGCCACTTCCTCTGCTTTTAGATCGTTTAGGAGGTTTAGAGGTTTTGGTCGTGGTGGTTCCTTTCGTGGCAGGCTCCATGCGGCAGGACAACGATCTGCAGGAACTCTTCCTTACAGATCCTTCAGGGGCAGGGGTAGAGTACGCACTAGAGGTGCCACCCAGCAGCACTCTGCCTCTTCCTCTTCCTCCGGAGGGGTGCAGCAGGGAAAGCAGCCTTAGTCCTTCACCACTCCCTTCTCACACGTCTCCGGTAGGGGGGAGACTTACTCACTTTCTTCGCATGTGGGAGTCTATAACATCAGACTCCTGGGTTACCGGCATTGTGGAGAAGGGGTATGCTCTTCCCTTTCTGGAATTTCCTTCTCCCTTCCCTCCCCGCCCCTCCTACTGTTCGGACGACCATCTTCTGTTATTGCAACAGGAGGTGATGTCCCTTTTGTCAAAAGGCGCAGTGCAGTTGGTTCCAGAGCAGAAGAGGGGTCAGGGCTGCTATTCAAGGTACTTCCTGATTCCCAAAAAGGATGGTCGGTTGAGGCCAATCCTGGTCCTGAGGATTTTGAATTGGTTCCTCAGGCAGAAAAGATGCTGACCCTGTCACAGGTTCTTTTGATGTTGAACGAAGGAGATTGGATGGTGTCTGTCGATTTGCAGGATGCGTACTTCCATATTCCGATCCTCAAGTCGCACAGGAAGTATCTATGGTTTGTGGTGGGGTCGCAGCACTATCAGTTTGCGGTCCTTCCGCTTGGTCCTACTTCGGGTCCTCGAGTCTTTACGAAGGTGATGGCGGTGGTAGCAGCGGAGCTCAGAAGAAAGGGAATAGCAGTATTTCCTTATCTGGATGATTGGTTGATCAAAGCCAAGTCTCCTGGATGATTGGTTGATCAAAGCCAAGTTGCGGTGTCGACCTGGGTTTCTCAGTGAATGTGTCCAAATCTCACATGGAGCCCTCTCAACGCCTCTTGTTCATAGAGGCAGTACTGGACACAACATTGAATCTGGCCTTTCCTCCGCCGCAGCTGATTCAGGACATTCAGGCGTTGATTCCAATGTTTCAAGATGGAGTGGTCGTTCCAGTCCTCAAGGTCCTTCGTCTGCTTGGTTTGTTCGCTTCTTGCATTCTGCTGGTCATGCATGCACGCTGGCACATGAGGGCTCTTCAGTGGTGCATCTGCAGGCAGTGGTTTCAGCACAAAGGAGATCCCGAGGATTCGATCAGGATCTCCAGAGTCACTGCAGCGGATCTTCAATAGTGGGCTGCGGTCAGCAATCTGTCGCAAGGAAGGCCGTTCTCGCTACCTCCGCCAGTGGCCACAGTTGTAACGGATGCTTCCACTCTAGGGTGGGGAGCTCATCTGGGGGACCTGGAGATCAAGGGTTGTTGGTCTCCAGTGGAACAGAGGTTTCACATCAATTTGTTGGAATTGTGGGCGATACGTCTGGCTCTTAAGGCCTTCCTCCCTTCCCTTCGCGGTCAGTCAGTCCAGGTCCTGATGGACAACACTACCGCGATGTGGTATATAAACCAGCAGGGAGGAGTGGGGTCATATCTTCTCTGCAGAGAAGCTCTCCGACTCTGGTCCTGGCTTCAGGACCACAAGATTTGCTTGGTAGCAAATCATTTGGCCGGAGTTCTGAACGTGCGTGCAGACGGTCTAAGTCGTCTCATCTCGACCGATCACGAGTGGCGTCTTCATCCGGATCTGGTTCTTTACATCTTCCAGATGTGGGGGTTTCCTCAGATAGACCTGTTTGCCACTCGGGAGAACGCGCACTGCCCGTCATTCTGCAGCCTCCAGTATCCGGTGTAAGGAGCTTTGGGGGACGCGTTTCATATCTACTGGAAGGGTCAGTTGCTTTATGCGTTTCCCCCCATACCCTTGATTCCTCGGGTTCTGAGGAAGATCCAACAAGACCGGGCCCAAGTCATCTTAATAGCCCCGGATTGGCCAAGAAGGGTGTGATATTCAGACCTTCTCCAACTCCCTCTGTGCCCTCTGCTCCGTCTCCCTTATAGGGCAGACCTCCTCTCGCGGTCGCAGGGGCAGGTTCTTCACCCCCAACTCCAGAGCCTGCACCTTCATGCCTGGAGATTGAACGGGGTTCCTTTTCTCTCCCGCCGGAGGTGGTGGATGTTATTTTATCGGCCAGGCAACAATCCACCAAATCAATCTATGCAAGCAGGTGGGCCAGATTTGTCAGTTGGTGTGGAGAGACCCAAATTGATCCCTTGAAGGCTCATTTGTCTGATGTGTTATTATTTGCTTTAACCTTGGCACAGAAAGGTTGTGCAGTTGCCACAGTTAAGGGCTATTTATCAGCGCTGTCGGCTTTTCTGTGCCTCCCAGACCAACCCTCTCTGTTTAGGTCACCTTTGGTATTGAGGTTCATTAAGAGTCTCACTAATAAGTTTCCGCCCACACCGTTTGTTATGCCTCAGTGGGATCTTAATTTAGTATTGACCTTTCTTATGGGATCGCCATTTGAGCCGATGCATTCTTGTTCCTTATGATTCCTACTTTTAAAGACTGTATTTCTAGTGGCCATAACATCGGCCAGAAGAGTGAACGAGCTCCAGGCTCTTAGTGTAGAGTCCCCATATCTTTCCTTTTTTAGAGACAAAGTGGTGTTAAGGACCAAGGTGGCTTTCCTCCCGAAGGTTGTTACACCCTTTCATTTGGGGAAGTCCATTACTCTCTCTTCCTTTTACCCTCTGCCTCATCCATCCAAGGAGGAAGTGAGGCTTCACCGGTTTGATCCACGAAGAGCGTTGAGCTTCTTTGTCGACAGGACGAGGCAGTTCAGGCAAGACGATCAGCTCTTCGTTGGATACTTGGGGAAGAGGAGAGGCAGAGCAGTCCACAAGAGAACGCTGTCCAGGTGGGTCATTCTCTGTATCAAACTTTGTTATTCCTTAGCAAAGAAAGAACCCCCTGTAGGACTCCGAGCTCATGCCACCAGGGCTAAGGCTGCTTCATCGGCCTTGGCTAGGGGTGTTCCTGTGGTTGACATCTGCAAAGCAGCAACTTTGGCGTCCCTCCATACTTTTGTCAAACATTATTGTTTGGACTCTGAGGTCAGGAGGGATGGCCATTTTGCCCGCTCAGTGCTGCAGGATTTCTAGGTTTGACCATTCAGGCCCCCACCTCCGGAGGTGGTACTGCTTTGGGACTCTATTCTTGAGGTGAGGAATCCACAGGTAGTTGTATCCATCAGAAGAACAAGTTACTTACCTTCGGTAACGCCTTTTCTGGTGGATACATCAGCTACCTGTGGATTCCTCACGGTCCCTCCCGCCTCTCCGTTGCCTGATTGGTCTTACCACAAATTCCTTGGCTGAGCACTGGTTTATTGTATATTTGTATATAATGATGAGATGTATATGTACATTTATATTTATATATATGGTATTTTTCAAAGGAAACATGTTCGGATATGTATATGTATATATATATATTTGTTTCCATATGAGTGTGTTGTTTCCATTAGTATCGTTTTATATTGTTGCAATAAATGTTGGTATATAATTTTATTTGATGTAATTATATTTCTCTGCAAAGTCAATGTTCACCTGTTCGGCTCAAAGGCACGTAAAAAATGGTGATAACTGACGTCTGCACATCGACGAGGGCTTCTTATTGCCTGGATGACATCATACGGCATCGCGTGGAGTCGGGCAATTGTGACGCCATCGTCGACGTGCAGAACTAGAAGAAAATTTCCGTCACAGCTGGCACGTGGGGGAAAATTCTTGAGGTGAGGAATCCACAGGTAGCTAATGTATCCACCAGAAAAGGCATTACCGAAGGTAAGTAACTTGTTTATTTGTATCATAACTATTGTTCTATTTCAAGTATATTTTTATTTAAGGAATGTGGACATCAATTACTGCATTTAGTTCTTTTAATGTCTCCAGCTGAGAACTGAATGTCCACACTGGGTTAATGATTTCAACCCATTGTTGCCTAAGTGGCACTTATCTTCATTAGTTACCCTACTTGAAACCTTAGTCTATTCACACAGTCTCTGATCTTATTAACTGCTCATGTATTATTTCAATTACATATTTTCTTAGGAGGACATAGAGTGCCTCATCATTATTGAGGCTGTATGGCTGTCTTGCCCTTGACCATATATTAAATAGAGATTCCATTTGTCAAAGTAGTAATGTCCATTTTCCTCCTCTTTCCTTTTTCATAACCATATCAATCCCCCTAGAGGCTCATTGTTTGCCAACCCTCTGTATGTCTGTTGTTCTGTTGTTATAATGTTTGGCAAGTGCATATGTTGGATCTTTGTGTTGAACAGCCTTTACATGTTACAATATTCTCTTTCTCAAGGGACAAGTAGTACTCCCACATACCCTAATCCACAGAGGCATTCTAGAATGTAAACTACATATTGAGATTCACATGTGATTCTTTTATTGATCCTCATTGTTTTCCCATCTTTATCTTTAAACTCCTTTATGTTTTTTCCCCAAGGATGCACGCTTTGCAAGTCTTGCATTTTGTAAAGCCTTTCTGTGAAGTTACAGCCAATTTCGTTCTTTCTCTTCTGATTAGTTCACCCTTTAAAGGGGGGGGGTCTCTTTTAAATGTAATATTTGGTTATGTACCCACCAGTCAGCCCATGTCAGGATCTTTTATTATTTTTTTTAAAATTGTTGAAATATTTTCTGATTTCTTCTGCTTCCTTGAGATATGTTAAAATATGTCTTCTTAGTTCTTTTTTTATTCAGTTTTCTTGTTTTCATTTAGAATTAATGTTTGTAGCCTAATTTAGTTCTTTGATATTAGCAGGCCTTTCATTATATCTAGTTCACAATATAATTTTTGTATGAATGCCATTTTAACCTCATTATTTTTTTAATTTTAGATCTTGTTCATTGGAACAGTTTCTTTGCATCATGAGAAATTCCCCATAACGGATGCTGTCCAATAATGGCTTTGGGTGAAAGCTGGGGCCATTTCAAATGCAGTTTTTAATGTCTCCTTGTGATACAGAGTTGTTTGTATGAGATCATTCTTGACATATATATTTATATACAGAAAGTTGATTATCTCTTTATTGGTAGTTTATGTGAATTATAAATCAAGCTCATTGTTGTTCACGCTCATAAAATAACTTTCAAAGTCAACCACTCTAAATCATGAATAAATCATTGATATGTCTGGGCCACAGAATTCATGAATCAATGAATGTGTCATTCTCTTCTCCCTAACCTATCTTCTTCTCCCACAACCCATGGTCAGGTTGGCATAGGTGGGGGAAAATGAAGTGACCATGTCAGTCCCACAGTTTTATTTGAATATTTCATGATTAAGCATGAATATATTATTGTGAAGACATAGTTCAATCATTTCCATGAGCATCATCATGTGTTCAAGTTGCTCTACATCCAATTACAAATTTTATTGATTTATAGAGAGATTATATGTCAAAAGTTACTAATAGGTAGTTGTTGCAAAATGGGTTATTGATAAGGGCAGGTAAGTACCTACTCTTAGCAATAGGCCACTATCCTCCACTTAGGTCCAGTTAGGTCTCAATAAATTGAACCCAGCTCAACCCTTGGTAGCTTGGCAACGAGCGACAAGGCTTAATTTAGGAGCCATATGTGTAAAGCATTTAAAAATCACAAAACAGTAAATAAGTAAAACACAAAACAGAATAGAAACCCAACACCAATTCATAAAAATGGATTATACTTCTATCTTTAAAATGACACCAAAAGGATTAAGATTGGATAAGGAGAACTAAAGATTAGAATTTATAAAGAATTAATGCTTTTTAGCACTCAGAAACGAATAGCGCCAATCTGGTCATCTGGTCGCACCTCGACCGGGGCAAAGTCAAATTTTTAGGCTGACCCCTATGGCACTACAGCTCGCTGGAGGCCTCGGTCTTAAGTTTTCCTTCGGACTTAGTCGTTTTCTTGAAGATTTTCTTCAGCGGGACCAAGTCGCCAGTCCAATCCGACTGTAACAGGCCAACTGACAATGAGCCAGCCCAGCAGTACCCCGTGGGCACCATCACGTCCGGAGTGCGTGACCCGGACGTGATTCAGACGTCATCCAATCAGGCAGCGTCCCCGGTCGAGGGAGGGGATTTTAAATCCCTATCAGGATGGATTGATGAAATGACGACGGGCAGCGGCAGTACCAGCGAGGACAGCACATTGGAAGGGTGTCCAAGAGAGGAGAGCGGCGGACACCTCAGCCACGAACGACGTGCCGTTCGAAACACCGACGACGGAGAAGACACCAGGCACAGCAGGAGGAACGCAACGACAGCAGCATATTCCCCGTTCCAGAGTCCAGGTGGAGGAACAGGAGGCGGCAAGACCAGCATACCGGCCACGCTCTGGGGAGAGCGTGGCCCTGCCAGGTATGGTCCTAAATAGGGCAAGGGAATAGAAACAACAGAACTGGTGGGAGGCAGCAAGACTGAGTAAAGGATGCCTGAATGTTTAGTGCTGTTTTTATTTTTCCTTTAGTTTAGGGTATTGCAATAGGGTTTTTTCCTAACAAGCTCAGTATATAATATATGCACAGCTGTGCAGCGACACTACAAAAGGACGTACAAAGCGAAGACAGTAAAGAGTAATGTCAGACTCTTAGATTTTGTTTATTCCTCTTTTATTGTTTTTTGTTTGTTTTGAAAAGTGTTTTTTTTTGTGTGAAAAATTAGAAAAAGAAAACAAGGAGGAAAGGAAACCAACCCCTTTTATTTACGAAATCTGGGAGAAGAAAAGGATAGAAAAGGGGCAGGAGAAGATACCCCAGAAACGGACAGAGGCACGAAAAAGAAAGAAGAATAGAATATAGAAGAAAAGAAAGAAGACAAGGAAAGCTAGTAGCTGAGAACAGTACAAGAACCAGAGAATAAGAGAAAAACAGACAGTAAGAGGAAGTCAGAGGAGAAAAAAAAAGAGAGTAAGACAGCCTAGGGGAGCAGGAATAACACTTACCCGTCCACCAACAGTTCTTTTTTTCTTCTTCTTTTCCCCATGCGCCTCCTGAGACACCATCTGGAAGGATGAGAAAGAAGAAGATGAAGACTTCATGAGCCCTCAAAGAAGAACAGAGGAAGGATGCCACAAACAACAAAACAGAAGGAAACGAACAAAACAATAAACTCCTAGTACAACAGCACTAACTAATAAAGAAAATATACGTTAGAACCACTGGCTGCGAGTCTTCCTTACGGTGTCCCTGTTACAGTGGTGTCAGAAGTGGGATTTTTGTAGACAATCCCCAATGTACAGTGTACCGTAATGGAAGAAAAACCACCCCGCCGATATGATAGCCCAATTAGCGGAGGACAACGAAGAACCAGATTCTTTCTTTCCGAATTTTGAGAGGGTTGCAAGTTTAGCCAATTGGACAACAGACAAGTGGGGACAGTACATTGCTCCATTATTAACTGGCAATCTGCAGGCAGTGTATCAGGCCGTAAACCTAGGAGCTGTAACCCCATACAGCGAAATCAAGAAAGCCATTCTTGAACGAATAGGTCTGGACCAAGAAAGCTATTGAGTTTGGTTCCGTCAGACAAAATGGATACCACAAGAAAATCCTTGCACCCTTTATTATGGCGTATACCATGTGGGAGGAAAATGGTTAAATCCCACAGAAACCTCCATAGACGATATGTTTGAAGCTGCGGTTCTGGAACAATACCTAGACCCCCTCCCACCCACTACAAGAAATTGGATCAGACAACATCCTGACCTCAATAACCGTACCGCTATAGATCTTGCATGTGCCTTCCACCGAGCTCCCAAGTTTTGGGGGTCTCATCCTAAAAACAATCCTGTCACCTCATGGGCCACTACTCCTAAACCCCTCCTTGCCAATCCGGTATCAGGTCCTAGTATTGAAAGATCTAGTATCCCTCATCCTCCCTCTTCCAAAGAATTCATGACAGGTCCACAATGCTTCCATTGTGCTGAATGGGGACATATAGCCAGGCACTGCCCACTCAAGAGAGAGCAAGACAAACCTAAGGAGATAGGAATGACGAAATATCGTGTTTTATGGCTAGGACACAACATGGCAAAGTATACCACCTCCATGTTGGTAAATAAGGACAGGAGGAACATACTTATTGATTCCGGGTACAGTCAAAGTGTGGTGAATCAGGCTTATGTACAACCAGATCAGTGGGACCAAAATACCCAGGTGTTAATTACATGTGTACATGGAGACAGGAAGACCTACCCTGTTGCCACTATAGAGATAAATTGGAGAGGGCATGAGGAATACCTTTCCGTGGGCATAATTCCAGATCTTGGGGAGGACATGATTATAGGAACAGACTATGAAGCCTTTCCGCAGCTGCTAGACACTGCAAATCAGGATAATTTTTCTGTCTCTTGATGGGAAGAAGCCCCCTTTGTATCCTCCAACACAGAGGGAAGTAGCCCCAGAAGGAATCTCACTAAAGCACAAAAACGCGAGCAAAAGCGACTATATCAGAAAGAGACTGTTACTCCCAACATCCCTTTACCCGAACCTCCAAAGGTCATAATCTCCATGACAGGACAATTTCGGCAGGCACGAAGAGAAGATCCTACCCTGAAGAATGCGTGGCAGATAGCGTTATAGCTTGAGAACCCGTCGGTAGGTCCTACCTTCAAACTCACCAATGAGTTATTGTATAGAGTATGTCCTGACTCCCCTTATCGGAAACCACAGTTAATAGTTCCACAAAGCTACCGGGAACAAGTCCTCCACTTAGCTCACGGGGACAATGGGGAGGGTCACCTAGGTAGAGAAAAAACTGAGGAGGCTATCACCAAACGATTCTGTTGGCCAGGGGTGTACTGTGATATTAGAAAACATTGCCAGGTCTGTCCAAAATGCCAGCTGATAAACCCTTCCTCCGATCGCACCGTTCCCCTTCAACCTCTTCCTATAATCGAAGTCCCCTTCACCAGAGTAGGAATGGATTTAGTGGGCCCTTTAATCGCTTCCGTAAAGGGACACCAATATCCATTAGTCATAGTTGATTATGCTACCCGGTATCCTGAGGCTCTTCCACTAGCCGGCATGACCACCAAGACCATAGCACAGGCCATGATAGAGTTATTTTCTCAAATAGGTTTTCCCAAAGAGATCCTAACAGACCAGGGAACTCCATTAATGTCCAGACTGATGTCCGAAGTGTGTCAAACACTAGGGGAAAACAAATCTGGACATCAGTCTATCACCCTCAAACAGATGGTCTTGTAGAGTGCTACAATAAGTCTATCAAAACGTTACTGAGAAAGTTTATAAGTGACTCAGGAAAAGACTGGGAGAAGAAGTTACCCCTGGTACTATACGCTCTCCGAACCCATATAGAGTCATCCACAGGACATAGCCCCTTCAAACTTCTTTTTGGTAGACAGCCTCGTACTTTATTAGAAATGTTGGCCAAACAATGGGAGGAGATGGAGGATGAACTTAAGGACATTCTCACCTACACTAAGGACCTAAAAGAAAATTTACACAGAATATGGGAAGAGGCCCATAAAAGTTTGACAGAAGCCCAAGAGAAACAAAAAGCCCATTATGATGCACCCAGTAAACCTCGCAACTTAACAGTCGGTCAAAAAGTGTTAGTACTGTTACCCTCAACAGAAAACAAATTACTCGCCCGTTGGCAGGGACCATATACTGTCCTTGAGCAGGTTACGCCGATAACTTATAAGATTGAAATACCCTATGGGTCCGATAGAGAACAAATAGATCATATCAATCTCCTTAAAACATGGTATGATAATAATGATTCACTTAGGAATATGTATATAACCACTGGGAGTGAAGGCGATATTCCGGTATATCCCACAGAGGTAACCAAACAGAAAGAGATAATAATGCCCCAACTTAGTGAGGTTCTCTTGGCAGAACTATGGACCCAATTAAGTGAGATAGAAAAGGCTAGTTTAGATGTCTTTTCCAAAATCCCAGGCAGAACCTACATGATCCAGCATCATACTCGCACAATAGGGGATAGAGTGGTGGGACAACGACCATAAAGAATACCGGAAGCTAAACGGAAACTAGTTGAACAGGAAGTCAGGGAGATGCTGCAGCCTGGTATTATTGAACCCTCTTCCAGTCCCTGGTGCTCCCTCATAGTCCTAGTCCCGAAACTCGATGGGACTACCAGATTTTGTATTGATTTTAGACAAGTGAATGCTCTTTCTCACTTTGATTCCTATCCAATGCCTAGGATTGATGAGGTACTGGAACGATTAGGGCAAGCTAAATACATGACTAAGGGTTATTGGCGAATTCCCCTTAAGAGGAAGATAAAGAGAAAACAGCCTTTGCCCCCCCTTTAGGACTCTACCAGTTAACCGTCCTCCCTTTTGGTTTGCATGGAGCACCAGCCACTTTCCAACGACTCATCGATATGGTGCTGCTTCCCTTTCAGGAATATGCAGCCGCTTACTTAGATGATATAGTTATCTATAGCCCTACATGGGAGAATCATATCTCACATATACAACAAGTATTACACGCCCTTAGAAAGCCGGACTCACGGCCAATCCTGAAAAGTGGAAGATAGCACACAATACTATTAAGTACCTAGGGTATTTCATAGGACATGGGATGGTGAGGCCCCAAGTTGAAAAAGTACAGGCCATCACACAAATGCCCCTTCCACGCCAAAAGAAAGATACAGACAATTTATTCCTCCTTTCTCGGAAATAGCGACCCCCCTCACTGACTTATTAGAGAAAAACAAGCCCAATCACATCAACTCTCTATCCGAAGTTGAACAGCACAGCTTTCAACAGCTGAAGCACCTTTTGATCTCCAAACCTGCACTGTGTTGTCCCGATTTTCGAAAACCCTTCCAGGTCCAAACAGATACCTCCGATCGAGGGTTAGGTGCTGTATTGTCACAGAAGGATGAATATGGATTCTATCACCCCATAGTATATTTAAGTCGAAAACTTTTACCCCGTGAGCAACAATATCTGACCCTTTAGAAGGAATGTCTTGTGATTAAATGGGCTGCAGAGTCCTTACGGTATTACTTATCAGGCTGCCCCTTCACCTTGCTTACTGATCACGCTCCCTTAGCCAGGTTGGCCCACCATAATGATACTAATGCCCGTGTAATCCGGTGTTTTTTGTCACTTCAATCTTTCTCCTTTCAGGTGCAGCATTCGCCAGGCTCCCGTCTGACTAATGCTGATTTTCTATAGCGATATCCTTCTGGTGTGTGGCTCCAACAGCCACTGTCTAGGGGAGGTGAATGTAATGGGCCGACTGACAATGAGCCGGCCCAGCCGTACCCCGGGGGCACCATCATGTCCGGAGTGTGTGACCAGGGCGTGATTCAGACGCCATCCAATCAGGCAGCATCTCCGGTCGGGATGGAGTTATGAAATGACGGCGGGCAGCTGCAGCACCTACAAGAACAGCACATCGGAAGGCTGTCCAGGAGAAGAGAGTGGCAGACACTGCAGCCACGAACCACGTGCCGTTCGAAACAACACCAACGGAGAAGACACCAGGCACAGCAGGAGGAACGTGGCGACGGCGGCCTATTCCCCATTCCAGAGTCCAGGTGGAGGAACAGGAAGCGGCAAGACATGCATACTGACCATGCTCTAGGGAGAGCTTGGCCCTGCCAGGTACGGTCCTAAATAGGGCAAAGGAATAGAAACAACCGAACTGGTGGGAGTCGGGAGGTGGCAAGACGGAGTAAAGGACGGCTGAATGTTTAGTGCTGTTTTTATTTTCCCTTTAGTTTAGGGTATTGCAATAGGGTTTTTTCCTAATGAGCTCAGTATATAATACATGCACGACTGTGCAGCGACACTACAAAAGGAAGTACAAAGCAAAGACAGTGAAGAGTAATGTCAGATTCTATGTCAGGACCGGAGGCTTCGAATTATGCTAATCTCTTATCTTTACTCAACACACAGTAGCCAATAAAAACAGTAAAACATGAAAAACTAAATTTCCCATAAACATAAGCCTCGTAATGACCCTCCAGCCAGGCTGCACTGTCTCCTATATAGTACAAAGCAAGCAAAGTCTGTCCTCTTTCTTTGCTGCTTCGCACAAGAGATAAGTGCCTCATTTTTTCTGTGTTTATACGTTTAAACTTTGATAGTTTCACAAGTGTTTAATTATTATATCTTTCAACAAGTGCAGCAATTGCCTTGAAGCGCCGTTTTAACTTTCCTTTTAGCGGCTTTGCCGCGTTGCTAGGAAATGATCTTTCGGATCGTTTTCCCTTCCTAACAGCAGGGATGCCTGGGGGGAAACGCAGCCTCTGCAGATCAGTCCGCTTTCTGTGGCAGCACTCGCGCGTGCGCAAACCTTGCATCTTTCGGGTTTGCAAACACGCGATCTGCAGCCTTGGGGGCTGGACATCTGCCAATTCGAAGCTCCCCTCATACTCCCGCCGGGGCTGCAACAATACTGTTAGAGCCTTGTTCGAGGGGATAAGGTGCCAGGCCCCCTCATTTTCCCTAATTTTCCCTTGAGTAGTATTGTTACTATTATTTTCTTTCACTGGCAGAGGTCTGTTTGACCTTATTGGCACCAGGGCTTCCCCCCCCCTTGCTGATTCTTAAAGCATTTCATTTGGGACCTCTAATTGTTATTACTCCAGACTGCCAGCATGGCACAACAAGATGGTTATTATGGGGAGTATATAGAAGGCCAATACATGGACGAATGCCTGGTCGAGGCTCTTGATTACCATGTGCAAGACTCTGTAAATAAGGCTTTGTTGAAGGCTTTACGCCCTTTTGCTCAGCCTATATTTAATTTTGGCCACAGGCGATTTGCCGCAGGCTCGGGGAACCCCACCCCAAATGAGGTCGAGATAAATGATCCTGGCCGGTCTGATTTGGACCCCTTTGAGCATACCATTAACTCGATATTAAATGATCACGAATACGTCCCCTTTTTCGATCAGGGAACTGATCCAATGACACAGTCAAGACGCAATTCCTCAGACACCTCTTCCACATCCGATTCTGAAGATAAGTCCTCCTCAGATAAGTGCAAAGACAAACGCAAATGCAAAAAGCGCCATTACGACAACTCTTATCTTTCTTCCCCTCCGGCGAAGAACTTGCTCTTCGATCCTGACAATATCATTCACCCCAAATCAACCGAATGGACTCCGTGTCTGGAAGTGGCTGCTTATGTTCAATCCAGACTCAGGAAGAGTATTGAAAAAGATATTCATAGTACTCTACGTTCAGAGTGCCCTCGACCGGCTCTCGAGGGAAAGGTAGCATAGACTCCCAAATTAGACCCACACATGATTACTTTTCCTAAGAAGTTCTCCAAAGACCCAAAGAAGGGTATTGATAGAGCTTGGCGCGGTTGCCAGGACAAACTTCTGTATATTTCAGGTCCCCTAACCAAAATCTTAGACCTAGCAATACAAGCCAAGGAATTGCAGGAGCCCATTGGCCCAGACACTTTGCTGGAATGAGCACAGAGGGCCATTTGCCTGCTAGGCAACGCTAATTGTTCAATGTCCACCGAACTCAAGAAATCCTTTTTGCTCTGCATCGACCCAAAGCTGACAGGACTGGCTTCAGCGGATGCTGAACCAGCTGCCAAAGGCCTTTTGTTCGGCAAAAGGTTTGTCAAGGACCTTGCCAAATACGTTGCTACTTTTTCAGTGTTAGACAAGGCCCAGACTTCTATTAAAAAAGTGTTAACAGTGGCCTTTTTCGAAGGGCCGGGCGTTTCAGAGGTCGATTGTCAGGCGGCTTCTCCTCCCATGCCTCTCGCCCCTACCAAAGAAACCATTGAGAATCCACTTATCAGTCCAATCCCAACTTCTATCCAAACAGAAGTCGCGGCTACAAGGGTCGTAATCCCAGAGGACGTCGCAGAGGAGGATACTACGGACAAAACACCCCTCAAGCAGGTAAATCTAATATCTTACACAGAGGTTGTTTTGGGGGGAAGAGTGAGTCAGTTTGTTCAAAATTGGCTTTTGATTACTCAGGACGCTTGGGTGTTGGACACAATTTCAGGCTACCATCTAGAGTTTTCTTCCGAGCCCCGTCAATCCGAGATCCCACCTCCTCTCCATTTTTCCCAACAAGAGATGCTTTTTATGGATCAAGAGTTAAGGACTCTGTTACAAAAAGGTGCGATTGTCGAATCAGATCCTCACCCAAGAGGTTTTATAAGTCCAATTTTTCTGGTTCAGAAAAAGGGAGGGGGTCCCATTTAGTCCTCAATTTGAAACATTTCTATGCCTGGATACTGTATCGACATTTCAAGATAGAAGGTATCCATCTTCTCAGAGATCTTTTACAGGAAGGAGGTTGGATGGTCCATCTGGATCTCAAAGACGCGTATTTGACCATGCCGATTTTTGCTCCACATCACAGAATTCTTCAATTCCTTTGGAGAAACCGATGTTATGAATTTTCAGCCCTCCCTTTCAGTCTTTCTTCGGTCCCTTGGTGCTTCACAAAGGTAGTGCGACCGGTGATGCAGTGGTTACGGGAAAAAGGGGTTCGTCTGATAATTTATCTAGATGACATTCTCATTATGGCCCAAGAAGAACGTCTTGCTTGTCTCCATCCCTCATGGACGATGCAGCTCCTTCAAGATCTCGGCTTCATTATAAATGTGGAGAAGTCTCAACTTCAACCAGTTCAGAACATAGAATTCTTAGGGTTCAGGATAGATTCCATTGCAGCTCTGTTGAAATTGCCATTGACCAAAAGACTTGCTATAAAGAAAGAGTTGAAGAAAGCTTTGTTGGCTCATTCGATTTCCTTGAGGGTACTTGCCCGTCTGGTGGGCCTCTTAGCATCATCTATTCAGGCCATTTTCCCGGGACCTCTTCACTATCGTGCCCTTCAAAAGCGAAAGATTCTTCATCTTTGGAAGGGCCTGACGTACTCTGAGTCGATTGTTCTGTCTCACGAAGCCCGGACGGAGCTTTAATGGTGGCTGAATCATATGGATGCTTGGAATGGCAGAGCAATTTTCACCTCGGTTCCAGAAGTGGTCATAGAGTCAAATGCCAGCAGATGGGGCTGGGGTGCCTGGTGTGGCCAGATAGAGACGGGGGGTCGTTGGTCCCCGGAGGAGCTTCAACTGCATATAAATTGCCTAGAACTCCTGGCGAGATCTTTGTCCCCTTCCAAATCGAAATGTTGTGTTCTCCTGAAAATGGACAATATTTCAGCAGTTGGATATATCAGCAAGCTGGGGGGAACCCGGTCCAAGATGTTGGCAGAAATTGCCAAAGACTTCTGGCATTTTTGCCTCGCTTGTCAGATTTCTGTGTCAGCGGAATATATTCCAGGGAAAGTGAATATAGTGGACTGGAATTCCAGGCATCTGAGAGATTCCAGCGACTGGCATCTCCAGCCCTGGATATTTAAATTCCTGAATCATCTCTGGGGATGCCTCCCATTTGAATACGCATCTCCCGCTCTTCTTCAGTTGGAGACCGGATCCGAATGCCCTCAGCTCAGATGCTTTTCTCCAGAACTAGAAAGGGGATGTGCACTTTGCCTTTCTCCCGTTTTCCATGATCCATTGAGTTCTCTCGCAAGTCATTCGGCAGGAAGCAGAATTGATTCTGGTAACACCGTGTTGGAAGGCACAAGCTTAATTTCCGATGGCGCTGACCTTGTGCTGTGCCGCACCAGTTCCAAATTCCCCAGTCAAGGGACCTATTATTGGATTCCATAGGGAATCCTCACCCCCTGATTCTAGAGGATCAATTGTTTCTCATGGCCTGGAGAATATCGGGGGTCCCTCTCTAGGTCCGGAAATTTCAGAAGACACTAGATTTTTCCTTTCCCAATCCTTGGCACCTAGTACGCTTAAAAGATATGCCTCAGCCTGGAGGAGATAGTTGGATTGGTGCGGTTAAAGGAATGTGGATCCCTTGGGGGCCTCAATGCAAATGATATCTAATTTTTTGTCTCATGTTGCGGCTCAGGGGCTTGCATACAGGACAGTGAATAATTTTAGATCAGCCATTTTGGCTAAACATCCCAATGTTGAGGGTAAACTGGTAGGGGAACATCCACTAATTTGTAAGCTATTGTGTGGCGTTCGCATGCTTCGCCCTCCTCTTCCAAAATATTCATCTCTTTGGGATGTTAATGTCATTTTAAGATTCTTGGTTGCTTGGCCGGACAATGAAGGTCTTTGAAAAAAACAATTATCAGCAAAATGGACTATGCTGCTTTGTTTAATTTCATGCAGAAGAGTTTCAGATGTCAAAGCCTTGGACATTGCAGGTAGAGTTTTTGCTCCTTGGGGAGTATCTTTTCACATCTCAAAACGTACTAAATCAAATTCTAGGTGTATTAGCTATCCAGCTTTTAGAGCTAACTCCAAACTTTGTGTGGTAAATTGTTTAAAAACTTCTGAAGATGTTACTAGAGAGTTGCGAAGAAAAGTAACTGGGCAATTGTTAATTCCCTTGCAGAAACGTTTTGGCCCAGTTTCCTCGGCGACTATCGCGAGATGGGTCAGATGGTTGTTGCAAGAAGCAGGAATAGATGTTTCCATTTTTGGAGCTCATTCTGTTCCGGGAGCTATGGCTTTTAAGGCTTTCAATTCAGGTTCCAGATAGAAAGATATAATGACCGCAGCTGATTGATCATCGAATTCCACGTTTAAATTGTTCTATCATAAGTCAATTGTTGATGTTGTTTCTAATGTGATCACTCAGCTTTAAACTGGCATCATCCGAAGCCTCCGGTCCTGCCGTGGAATCAAAAATGTTCTAGCTTACGCAACAAGAATTTTCAATTCTATTAAGGACACGGAGGTGAGGATTATCCCACCCGGGAGCATTTGATTATTATCATATATAAATTCAAAAAGTATTTTGTCCCCCCCTGTATGGATTATACTATGTATTCAGTATTATATTACAGTAGACTGTTCAAGTATATACAATGTTGTACAATATCAGGATGTTACTGTTCTCCTTTCTTCTTTATAGATGAGAAACCGACCTGATAGATGTTGGAACAGCCTGCTAAGAATTGGAGGAAGTTGTGTATTCCTGCACCGTTGTGCAAGTCCTTTTAGGTTCCTGTTTTGGGAATATGTTGTTGTTGGACTCAGTTCTCGAGTTCAGGTTCTCTTGCCATGGACGTGCAAAGAAAGAGGACGGACTTTGCTTGCTTTGTACTATATAGGAGATAGTGCAGCCTGATTGGAGGGTCACTACAAGGCTTATGTTTATGGGAAATGTAGTTTTTCATATTTTACTGTTTTTTTGGGCTGCTGTGTGTTGCAGTAAAGATAAGAGATTAGCATTATCCTCGCCTCCGTGTCCTTAATAGAATTGAAAATTCTTGTCGCGTAAGCTAGAACATTTTTGACTCTTAGTTGTTTTTTTTTATTCCTCTTTTACAAGGAGGAAAGGAAACTAACCCCTCGAATTTACGAAATCTGAGAAGAGTAAAGGATAGAAAAGGGTTAGGAGAAGATACCCCAGAAGCAGGGGCAGAGACAGGAAAAAGACAGAAGAATGGAATATGGAAGAATAGAAAGAAAAGAAGGAAAGCTAGTAGCCGAGAACAGTACAAGAACCAGAGAAAAATAGACAGTAAGAGGAAGTCAGAGGAGAAAAAAAAGGAGAGCAAGACAGCCTAGGGAAGCAGGAATAATACTTACCCGTCCACCAACAGTTCTTTTTTTCCTTCTTCTTTTCCCCATGCGCCTCCTGAGACACCATCTGGAAGGACGAGAAAGAAGAAGATGAAGACCTCATGAGCCCTCAAAGAAGAACAGAGAAAGGAAGCCACAAACAACAAAACAGAAGGAAACAAACAAAGCAATGAACTTCTAGTACAACAGCACTAACTAATAAAGAAAATATACATTAGAATCACTGGCTGCGAGTCTTCCTTATGATGTCCATGTAACACCGACCTCCTGGAACTCTTCCTCAGATATGCGTCACGGGAGCCCTCGTAGAGATTTTTATCTTCGGACTTAGTCGTTTTTTCAAGGTGTAATACCTGGACCGGGGCAAACCTGAATCTTGATCCGACGTCCCTGGAGCCCTCTTCGGACACTCTGCCTGGGAGGTCCCAGTCAACTTCATATATTAGAACTTAGTCACTTTTTCTGAGATTTTCTATTTCTTTTTTCATTTTTTTCAGAGTTGCTGCGGCAGGTGATCCCTTTATGGAGCTTTTTCCCAAAAGTTCTCCAAAGGTTCTTTTGAGGTCCACAGCTCACCCCAAGGTGCCAGAAGCTCTGAGATGCCCCTTGAAGGTACAGACTACAACTCCCAGAATGCACCTGGCACAAACTCCTTTTTGGCCACTGGACAATGGTCAGCTCGTCAGTTTCTTCAGGAGTTGGTGCAGGGGATTCTGGTTAGCAGTTTTTCACCTGTAGCAAATGGGAGTCCCTCCTTGACTGAAGTTTCCAGGTGCAGGTCAGGGGTCCAGCAGGACAGTCCTTCTTCTTTTGTAGTTCTTCCTTGTTGGAATCAGGTAGGGATCTGAGGTGTGGGTGTAGGTCTGCCAGTTGTATCCTTGCTCCTGGGTGTCAAACAGGGGGGTCCTGGTTCCCCAATCGGGGGCAGGGTCCTTCTCCCTGTGATGACCACTTCCTGGGAAGTGTGGCAAAAATCAATCCCTGGGAGCAACATTCCACAAAAATCCATCAAGGCTGAAAGTAATTTTTGGAGGTTACATCTGGCTGATCCGACCCACTGGTATGGCTAAAAATCCTAAACACACCCCTCTCCTGCCCTCTCCTAATCTAATCAAGGGGCACCTAATTGTCTGGGTTTGCAGGATGCGATGGAGGTGCTGGGTTGCTCCAAATGTCCTTCCCTGCCTTTGAAGACCAGTTTGGCAGCCCTCCACCTTTCTGCTTTGCCATCTGTTGAGGGAAGATCTCCTCCCCCAGGCATATCTCTTTGTTGAGCCAGGCCACTTCACACCTCACCAAGGTAGCCTGGCCAGGCTGCCAGAGGCTGGTCAATCAGAGAAAAACAGCAAAACACTGCAGGGCTGAAGTTGGAAACTGTTATATGTTGGAACCACGAGTGCTTCAAGCACCCATGTTCAACAACGAGGTCGGAACAAGGATCTCGTTCTTATCACTAATGCCTTTACCACGAATGCGTTTACAACAATTTTTCGTTGTAAACGCATTCCTGGTAAAGGCATTAGTGATCAGCATGCACGCTTCAAGCATGGTTCTCCCCTAGCCCCCCACCCCCAAAAATGACCGTGACCCCCCATCCCCACAACTACCCAACCCCCCATCCCAAAATTACCACAACCCCAACCCCCCTCCCCTAAAACCTAAACCACCCCAACCCCAACCCAACCCTTAAACCTAAACCCTGACCCCCCTCCCCCTAAACCCTAATCACCCCCAGCCCCCACCCCAAAAACTAAAAATGCCCAGAGTCCCCACCCAGCCCCTAAAACCTAAACACCCCAACCCCCAACCCACCCCTTAAACCTAAACCCTGACCCCCAAACCCTAATCACCCCAGCCCCCTACCCCACCCCAAAAACTAAAAATACCTGAGTCCCCGCTCCGCCGCTAAAATCTAAACACCCCAACCCCCAACCCACCCCTTAAACCTAAACCCTGACCCCCATTCCCTCCAAACCCTAATCGCCCGAGCACCCTACCCCACCCACCCAAAAAAAACCAGCCCCAGTCCCAGCCCAACTTACCTCCTCCTTCCCCGTGTCGACTCCCACTCCCTTCTTCTGTGTCTTAACCACGCATGTACGTGGTTCAGACATGCGTGGTTAAGGTACGAAAACCAGGAAGTTGTGGAAAACGAAAGCGTTGTTTCACTTTCATTTTTCACGACTTTGTGGTTTCGGAGTTGTTTTTCCGGGTGTTTCCCGTTGGCAACTTTTCAGCTAAAGTTTAAAACTCTTTACCTGAACAAGTTATAGTAAATCCAACAATTGGACTTTGTGGGATTTATTATAAGAATTACTTTGATACCAAATTTGTGGTATCTGCCACTTAAGGGGACTTCATAAATGAAAATAAAGTCTCCCCATTCTAGCCTATGGAGGCCATTCACCACAATGAGTTAAAAATAAATGTGACTGTTTTACCTCACCAGCGCTTCTAAAATTATTTTTATAAGGTCCCTGCTTATAGTTACATGGCACCCAACTCTTGGGACACATAGGGCACACCTTAAGGGTGACTTATATGTAAAAATAGGGTAGTTTAAGACTTTGGAACTACTTTTAATTCCAAAATCGAATTTGCATGTAACTTTAATTTAAAAGTATCCAGCAAGGCAGGCCTGCCCTTAAAATGGCACTGGGCACCTCAGAAGTGCACCTCTGGGTGCACCACCTATGCTGGGGTCCCCAAACCTACATGCCCTACCATATACTAGTGACCTATAGGTAGGTTGACTTAGCTACTTATAATTAGCCTAATTTGCATACACATTTTAAACAGAGCACAGGCCCTGGGACTGGTTAGCAGTTCCCAGGGCACCATCAGTCAGGAAAACACCAGCAGAAAGTGAAAAATGGGGGCAAAAAGTCAGGGGGCCTCTGCAATCAGCTCTGTTTTCTCACAGTAGTCTTGCTGCCATCTTATGTTGTTTAAAATTCATAGTAAGTCTCCTGTATCTCAGATGTAAGAGCTCAAGTTCTAGTGGCACTAGATAGTAATCCACATATGTGGAGATATTCTCATACAGTGAATCATCAGAAGCAACCTCTAAGGGACATAAAATGACATAATTCCCAGATATCTCAGCTAATGCCTGGAGCACGACCGTGGGTAGGTGTCTCGAATTGAGGACGCCTATAGAAAAAAGCTATAGGCTTGATCGTGCTACTCCCTAAGGGGCCCCCCGAATGCAGTGGGCGGTGCAACCTTTTTTGTTTCAGACTATTGATGAGACAGTTTACATAAATGCTGTAAGTGACTGTTACTTACCTCTCATACATTTAATTAGATAGTGTTTTCTTGTGTATATAGCCAGGAGAAGTCTAGTTTGTTATAGGTCCTGATGAAGCGTTAGAGGATCTTTCACGACCAATATTACGCGAAACATGTTGACCAGACCCTAGGGGGCAGGTGACAATTTCCCAGTACTCCAGGCTTTCTAAAGTGGTTGAGCATCATCCTCATTTTCCACTTAATTATGTTTTTAATCTTGATCGTAACCCCTCTGGATAGATATTAAACAGAACAAGTTCAGGGGTTTCTAATCAATCTTAATTTTATCACTCTCCTGTTATTTAGAGTGTCTGACCTTCATAATACACGGCAGCCACCCCTCATCAAAAAGATCTCCGGCAAAGAGCCCCCGAAAGGGGAGCCCGTCAGACATTGCACCAGCCGGTCTGACGAGGAGCTTCCCGATGATGAAGCATGACACCCTTTCGGGTGTGTGAGGGTTTTAGCTCCTAAACTTTAATTGTTCACCCTAGAGTTAGGAACAGTGTACTTTCATTATTGATTACATGTATTGGGAGTATGTACACTGGACCTAGAATCCTCCCGATCCCTCTTTTTGTTGATATCTCATTGTTGTTAACCTTAGGACTGTGTCCACTTTACCACTGCTAACCAGGGCTAAAGTATGTGTGCTCTCTCCTTTAAACTTGGTGAAATTGTCATAAATCCAATCTGCGCATTTAATTTACTTGTAAATCCCAAGAAAAGTGATAATACATGTACATAGGGCATGTACATTAAATTCTATTAGTGGTCCTGCAGTACTGATTCTGCCACCCACTCCAGTAGCCCTTTTAATCATGTTTAATGCCTGCCATTACAGCCTGGGTGTGCAGTTTGAAACTGCCAACTTGACCTGGCAAAGTAAGCCTTGTTCCAGGCCCAAGCCTTCCTTTTAATACATTTCAGTCATCCCTAGGGTAGGCCCTAAGTAGCCCATAGGGCAGGATGCTGTGTATTTACATTGTTGGCCGTGTACTTTTAGATTTTGTTTGTCCTGGTAGTGAAAAACACTTACATTTGTTTTTTACTATCTTGCTCCTTGGCGAGACTGCTGGTTTAGGGATGACAGCACTTATGTTTGTAGGTGACTGAGTCACTCGTACAACAAGTAGTAACTGTAAGCCTAACCCTCTGGCTCATAAGCAGGACCTCACCAAAAACCCAAACAGTAGAACGTGATTTCTGGCAGCCCTAGGCATGGACTGTAGAGTGCAACATCTCAGGGGAGTCATGGTGGAACGGAAGAGTAGAATATGGGGATACCTTTCCTCATCAAACTCAAAAGGGACAGTTGTCCGTTACCTGGACTACCGGTCCCCTGAAAGCGCGCCTGGAACTGACGTAGGTGTAGGTGCTCCCTGTGGGTTGTGACATCACACGGTCATGTGTTCGTCACGTACCAGGGTCCTAACACCTGGTCAGGGTTATACATCAGCCCTCAGAGAATCCCAGCTCTGTCATTATGAAGAGATACAACCCCCTCATCAAAAAGACAACCTCTACGGAGATACTGAACACTATTGATAGATATTATTGTACTCTAACACTGTCGGTATTGGATGAGAATGCACAGCAGGGCTCCCGTAAAGATGGGAGTTCCATCAGCTTGAAAAGCTCAGCCTCAAGGATTTCCCTCAGCTGATTTCCCTGATTAAGGATGACAGCAGTGATCCCTTGAGTGGTGAATTATATGTTGGAAACAACTTAATCGACATGGAAGAAGATGAAGAATCTATAGCAGCCCCCAACTCAACGTCTATCTTTGAAGATATGGGGTTTAAGGAGGAAACTGCTCTGGAAGCTGCGTCGACCAGCAGCCGGGTGTAAACCCTGATGCAGCTTATGCACCGATGGACCTATGCAACTCTGAAGATTTCAGAGCCGCCGCTGTGTACCATTAAAATGATTAGGTTAGTAAAAAAAAAAAAAAACTCTTTAGACAACGTAAATGCAACAATATATATATTTTTTTTAAATAGTTTGTCTTTCTTTCTTTTTGTTTGAACTATAGAAAGCATCAGCAAAAAGAGCAGCAGCAGAGGGTCCACCGTCAAAAGTTAACAATGTACATTTTTACGGCTTATGCTGTTCAAACCAGTCTGAAAGTTTCACATGCCAGTACAAAATGTTGCATAAGAAATTTGTTTGTACCTTTGATAGCACAGATTTTTAAAAGGAAACTCTGGGCGTCCCCTACAATGCTTTATGGCCTGTTAAAGGTTTTGCTGCGACTGTTGTGAACACTTGTGTTAAACATGACTGTAGGAAGTTGGCTCTGTATGTACTATTTCAAAGTAAGAAATAGCATGCACAGAGTTCAAGGGTTCCCCTTAGAGGTAAGATAGTGGCAAAAAGAGATAATTCTAATGCTCTATTTTTTGGTAGTGTGGTCGAGCAGTAGGCTTATCAGATGGTAGTGTTAAGCATTTGTTGTACACACACAGGCAATAAATGAGGAACACACACTCAAAGACAATTCCAGGCCAGTAGGTTTTTACATAGAAAAATATATTTTCTTAGTTTGATTTTAAGAACCACAGGTTCAAGCTTTACAAACAATACTTTAAATGAAAGGTATTACACTCAGGTATCTTAGGAACTTTGAATCAACACAATAACATGTACAGTTTTGGCAAAAATGGCAATACGCTATTTTAAAACTAGACAGTGCAAAATTCAACAGTTCCTGGGGGAGGTAAGTATTTGTTAGTTTTGCAGGTAAATAAAGCCCTTACAGAGTTCAAAGTTGGGTCCAAGGTAGCCCACCGTTAGGGGTTCAGGGCAACCCCAAAGTTACCACACCAGCAGCTCAGGGCCGGTCAGGTGCAGAGGTCAAAGTGGTGCCCAAAACGCATAGGCTTCAATGGCGAAGGGGGTGCCCCGGTTCCTGTCTGCCAGCAGGTAAGTACCCGCAACTTCGGAGGGCAGAGCAGGGGGGTTTGTAGGGCACCGGGGGGGACACAAGTCAGCACAAAAAGTACACCCTCAGCGGTACAGGGGTGGCCGGGTGCAGAGTGCAAACAGGCGTCTGGTTTGTAATAGGTTTCAATGGGAGACCCAGTGGTCTCTTCAGCGATGCAGGCAGGCAAGGGGGGGCTCCTCGGGGTAGCCACCACCTGGGCAAGGGAGAGGGCCACCTGGGGGTCGCTCCTGCACTGAAGGTCGGATCCTTCAGGTCCTGGGTGCTGCGGGTGCAGTGTGTTTCCCAGGTGTCAGGTTCTTTGAAGCAGGCAGACGAGGTCAGGGGGAGCCTCGGGATTCCCTCTGCAGGCATCGCTGGGGGGGGGGGGCACAGTGGGGGGTCAACTCTGGCTACTCACAGGGTCGCAGTCGCCGGGGAGTCCTCCCTGTAGCATTGGTTCTCCGCAGGTCAAGCCGGGGGCGTCGGGTGCAGAGTGGAAAGTCTCATGCTTCCGGCGGGAAACGTGTGGTCTTTAAAAGTTGATTCTTTGTTGCAAAGTTGCAGTCTTTGTGGAACAGGGCCGCTGTCCTCAGGAGTTCTTGGTCCTTTTAGATGCGGGTTAGTCCTCTGAGGCTTCAGAGGTCGCTGGATCCTGGGGGACGCGTCACTGTTGCAGTTTTTCTCGAAGTGGGGAGACAGGCCGGTAGGGCTGGGGCCAAAGCAGTTGGTGTCTCCGTCTTCTCTGCAGGGCTTCAGGTCAGCAGTCCTTCTTCGTCTTCAGGTTGCAGAAATCTATCTTGCTTGGTTCTGGGGGCCCCTAAATACTCAATTTAGGGGTGTGTTTAGTTCTGGGGGGTTAGTAGCAAATGGCTACTAGCCCTGAGGGTGGCTATACCCTCTTTGTGCCTCCACATCCCTAATCCTATTGGGGGAATTCTCCATCTGCAAGATGGAGGATTTCTGAAAATCAGAGTCACCTCAGCTCAGGACACTTTAGGGGTTGTCCTGACTGGCCAGTGAGTCCTCCTTGTTTTTCTCATTATCTCCTCCAGCCTTGCCACCAAAAGTGGGCCGTGGCCGGAGGGGGCGGGCATCTCCACTAGCTGGGATGCCCTGTGGCGCTGTAACAAAGGGGGTGAGCCTTTGAGGCTCACTGGCAGATGTTACAGCTCCTGCAGGGGGAGGTGAGAAGCACCTCCACCCAGTACAGGCTTTGTTCCTGGCCAAAGAGTGACAAAGGCACTCTCCCCATGTGGCCAGCAACATGTCTGGTGTGTGGCAGGCTGGTAAAACTAGTCACCCCACACTGGAAGTCGGGTATGTTTTCAGGGGGCATCTCTAAGATGCCCTCTGGGTGTATTTCACAATAAAATGTACACTGGCATCAGTGTGCATTTATTGTGCTGAGAAGTTTGATACCAAACTTCCCAGTTTTCAGTGTAGCCATTATGGTGCTGTGGAGTTCGTGTTTGACAGACTCCCAGACCATATACCCTTATGGCCACCCTGCACTTACAATGTCTAAGGTTTTGCTTAGACACTGTAGGGGCATAGTTCTCATGCACCTATGCCCTCACCTATGGTATAGTGCACCCTGCCTTAGGGCTGTAAGGCCTGCTAGAGGAGTGACTTATCTGTGCCATAGGCAGTGTGAGGTTGGCATGGCACCCTGAGGGGAGTGCCATGTTGACTTAGTCATTTTCTCCCCACCAGCACACACAAACTGGCAAGCAGACGTCAGACTGGATCTGTAGATTTTTCTTCGAGCAATACCCTTGCGCGTCAGTAGGTGGCGTCAGTCAACTCCGTGGGCATCATTGGCATCGTAGTCACCATGATAACATTGGGAGTAGTACATAGACGCCGCCTCAGTGCAGTGACGTCAGTTCTTTTCTTTCCGCGCTGATCCGGAGAGAGCTATCTTGGTCTCTTTTTGACTGATTTCGACCGTTTTGTCAAGTTTTCAAGTGAGTTTTTGGTGTGTAGAGCATGTCCCCGAAGACCAGGTTCAAGCCATGTGAGGACTATCACCGCATGATGTAGGAGACGGATCCGCATCAGGTTTGTCTGTGGCGTCTGGAGCACGACCACAACCAGAAGTCATGCTCCGAGTGCCGGCCCATGCATCCGAAGGCCTTAAGGGAGCGTTCCCTCAAGCTCATGGCTGCCCGGCGCTCGACTCCCCGTAGTTCCTGGTCTCGCTCGAGAGGAAGCTTTCAAGACTGTTCGCGGAGCCATCACCACTAGTCTTCCTCAAAATCTTCTGGTGCAGATAAGAAAAAGAAGAAGTCGAAGCGGTCTCATCGCACTTCGTGGGAAGAGCGTCGATGCCCAAGGCCTCCGTCCTTGGAGCCTGCTTCTGGATCCGCTCCGCACTTTCCCGAGTTTCCGGGAGCTGGAGTGACTCCCTCCCAGTTTAAGGAATTCTATGAGGCCATGTGCCTCATCCATGGGTGGACGGACCCCGATATGATGCCTTCGGGCCCAAGGGGTTCGGTTGAGAGGCCTTTGGGTTCTGCGCTGGCGGCTTTGGCTCCAACCACCGAGGTCCCCTCCTGATCCGCTCACGGATCCACACCAGCGCCGGTCACACCACTGAGACCTTCCCCGCCGCCGGGTCGATTGTCGACGCTACCGATGTCAGTAGTGCCCACTACCAATGTCGTTCCAATCCTTATCCGCAACAACTCGGAGCGGCGTCGGCCGACACCGCCTCTGTCTTCGAGGGGCCTACTCACACCAGGTCAGATTTGGACCCTTTTTCCAATGGGTAAGAATTAGGGGAAGGATTGGAGGGGTCCCTGGACCCTTATGAATACCAGGATGACCCATCTTTGGACTGGGCACTGGAATTGGGACGAAACCAGTGGACAAGACACTCCTCCAGACACTGGCATGCTGTCTCCTTCTACTGTGGCTACGGTGGAGGGAGCGACTTCTGGTATGGTGGCCTTGAGCTACCTACTGTAGAGGTCAGGTCCAACCTCCTGACGGAGGTGCTTCAGCCAGGGGCTTCCACATCTGAGCCCCTTCTACCTTTCAATGAAGCTCTCACCGATGTCTTTTTGCGTACTTGGTCCAAACCAACACAGAGGCTTCTGTGAATAGGACTATCGCATGCCGCCATCAGCTCACTCCGAACGATCCTAAATTCCTGTCCCAACACCTCACGCCTGAGAGTCTTGTCATCCAGGCTTCCTCTTCCTCAAGCGCATTCCCTTCTGTACTCCTGGACAGGGAATCAAAAAGGCTGGAACAATTTGGGAAGAAGTTGTTTTCTTCCTCAAGTCTAGTGCTGTGGTCTGTAAACACTGCATGCCTTTTGGGCCGCTATACCCACTCTCTGTGGGATACTGTTACACAAGTCCTGCTGCAGATACCGGAGGAGGCCTGTGCTATTGTCTCCCAAGCTGTCAACGATGGGAGAGATGCAGCGAAGTTCACTATCCGATGTGGGCTGGACACGACCGACTCTCTGGGCAGATCGGTTACTACGACAGTGGCCTTGAGACGCCACGCCTGGTTGCATATTTCTGTTTTTTTAGGGGATTCCCAGCAGTGTAGGAAGCTGGCTCTATATATACTATATCAAAGTGAGATATAGGGGTCATTACGACCCCGGCAGTGGGCGATAATATGGCGGTAAGTACCTCCAATAGGCTGGCGTTACTTACCGTCAGATTATGAGATTGGCGGGTTGGTACCACTCCGACCACCTTGGCAGGAACAGCCGCCGGGCTGGAGATATCCATCTCCAGCCCAGCGGCTGCCATTGTGCTGCCTGCCGGATTATGATCCCACATACCGCTATGGTTTCCGTGGCGTTTGTAACACCACAAAAACAAAGGCGATAGGCCATATCAGTGACAGGGAATTACTTCCATATCACTGATAGGGGTCTCCCCCCTACCTTTCCATACCTCCCCAACATCCACACCTCCTCTTCACAGACACATAGACGCATAAACACACTCATTCACACATTAATACATGCATGCATACATCCAATCACAGACACATCCGCACACTCTTCCAAACATATACGCATTCACATTTCACAACATATACGCAATCACACATCTGTACATGCGCACACGCATTCAACACTCAACACAAACCTGCATTCATGCACACACATACATACACAACCCCCCCCACACACACACAACACCCCCCACCCCCTCCCCTGTCGGAGACCTGACTTACCTGGATCCAGGGGGTCCTCCGGCAGGGACGGGGCGGGAAGCTGCTACCGCCAGCAGCGGCCCCCAGCAGAACACCAGCAGGCCGTATTATTTGTCATAATACGACTGGCGGTGGTCTACTAGTGTGGCGCTGCTGGTGGTAGCAGCGCCACCTTACTGCCATCCGCCGGTATGGCGACAGCTGGATTTCCACCATTCTTGTGGTGGAAATCCAGCTGTGGACATATTATGGCAGACCACTGGTAGCTGCGGCGGCGGTCTTTTGGCGGGTGTCACCGCGACGGTGGGTGGTTTTTACCGCCGTTCTTGAAATGAGGGCCAAAGTGTGCACAGAATCCAGGGGTTCCCCAAGAGGCTTGATAGAGACAATAATAGATAATACTAATGCTCTGTTTGTGGTAGTGTGGTCGAGCAGTTAGGCTTATCAGAGGGTAGTGTTAAGCATTTGTTGTACACACACAAGAAATAAGTGAAAACACACACTCAACTCAACCTAACTCCAGGCCAATAGGATTTTATGTAGAAAAATATTATTTTGTTAATTTATTTTTAGAACCACAAGATTCATTTAGCAGGTAAGTACATTAAATGAAAGGTACTTTGCATTGTAATAGTTGAGACTTTGAATAGATTCAATATTTTACACAGTTGTCATTAAAATGGCAAAAAGCTAGTTTAAAAGTAGACACTGCAATTTTCCACAGTTCCTGGGGGAGGAAAGTACAGTACAGTTTAAGGGGTAAGTACCATACTTACGAGTTAAATCTCCTGGGTATAGGTAGTCCACCGTTGGGGTTTCAAGGCAACCCCAAACACCCAGCACCAGCAGCACAGGGACGGTCAGGTGCAGAGGTCAAACAGGAGCCAAAATAACGTGGGCGCCTATGGAGACAGTGGGTCCTCCGTTTCCAGTCTGCTGGCAGGTAAGTACCTGAGTTCTTGGAGGGTAGACCAGGTAGGTTTGGAGGAGTACTGGAGGAGCCCCAAGTAGGCACACAAACCACACCCTCAGCGGCACGGGGTGGCTGGGTACAGTGTGCGAACAGGGTGTCAGGTTCTCTATAGAACTCTATGAAGGGACCCGGGGTCATTTAGGCACTGCGACAGGGCACCGGGGGGCCTCTTGGGCAAGCCACTTACTGGGCAAGGGTGAGGGCCGCCTGCTGGTCGTTGCTTCACTGGTGATCAGTTTCTCACTGGGCTGCGGGTGCAGTGCTTCTTTCAGGCATCGGATATCTTCGTCCCGGGAAGTCGCAGTTAGGGGGTCCCTGGGATTCCCTCTACAGGCATAGTTGTGCAGGGAGGTCTGCCCAGGGTGGACATGTCGTTGGAGTCACCTGGGGGTCCTCTCTGAATAGTTGGTTTCTCTGAACACAAGCCGGGGGTGTTGGGTGCAGAGTGTAGGGGACTCACGCTTCTGGAGTGAGCTGGGAGTCCCTTTAAGATGGATGTCTTCTTCTTCTTCTTGGGAAGAGCCGCTGCCCACGGGAGTTCTTGGTCCTCAGTGATGCAGGCAGTCCCCTGGAGGCTTTTCAGGGGTCGCTGGACCTGCAGAACGCTTCCCTTCTTGTTTGCAGGGTTATTGAAGCAGGAGACAGGCCAGTAGGGCTGGGGCCAAGTCAGTTGTCATCTCCTTTTCTTCTTTGCAGGATTTTTCAGCTCAGCAGTCCTTCTTCTTCTTGTGCGGATGTCAGGAATCTGAAGAGCTGGCTTCAGGTTTGCCCCTAAATACTAAATTTAGGGGTGTGTTAGGGTTAGAGGGCAGTAGCTTATGGCTACTGTCCCTGAGGGTGGCTACACCCTTCTTGTGCCCACTTCCTCTGGGAAGGGCAGCACATCCCTATCCCTGTTGTTCCTAATCCTCAAAAGCAAGATGGAGTATTTCTCAAGGAGGGGGTCACTTCAGCTCTGGTCACCTTAGGGGTGGACCTGGCTGAGGGGATGACTCCTCCTTGTTTTTCTCATTATACCTCCGGACTTGCTGACAAAAAGTGGGGGCTCGTCCGGGGGGCAGGCACCTCCACTAGCTGGAGTGCCCTGGGGCATTGTAACACCAGGCTTGAGCCTTTGAGGCTCACCGCCAGGTGTTACATTTCCTGCAGGTGGAGGTGTGAAGCACCTCCACCCAGGACAGGCTTTGTTTCTGACCACAGAGTGCACAAAGGCACTCACCCCATGTGGTCAGAAACTCATCTGGAAGTGGCAGGCTGACACAGACCGGTCAGCCTTGCACTAGCAGTTGGTCTAAAGTTTAGGGGGCATCTCTAAGATGCCCTCTGTGTGCATTTCTCAATACATCCCACACTGGCATCAGTGTGGGTTTATTGTGCTGAGAAGTTTCCCAGTATTCAGTAATTCAGTATTCATAATGACAAACTCCCAGACCATATACTCAGTATGGCTACCCTGCACTTAGACACTGTAGGGGCATAGTGTAAGGACATAGTGCTCATGCAGTTATGCCCTCACCTGTGGTATAGTGCATCCTTACCTAGGGCTGTAAGGTCTGCTAGAGGGGTGACTTACCTGTGCCACAGCCAGAAGGTTGTGGGCATGACACTCTGAGGGGAATGCCATGTCGACTTTGTCTTTTCTCCTCATCAGCAAACACAAGCTGCAAGGCAGTGTGCATGCACTGAGTGAGGGGTCCCTTAGGGTGGCATAATACATGCTGCAGCCCTTAGGGACCTTCCCTGGCCACAGGGCCCTTGTACCAGGGTACCTTTTACAAGGGACTTAACTGTGTGCCAGGGCTGTGCCAATTGTGGAAGCAAAGGTACAGATTTCGGGAAAGAACACTGGTGCTGGGGCCTGTTTAGCAGGGTCCCAACACACTTCCAATCAAAGCTTGCATCAACACTAGACAAAAAGTGGTGGGTGACCATGCCAACAGTGCCATTTTCCTACAAGCAGTCTTTCATGGACATGCCCTTTGATGGCTCCAGTCTCTTTGGAGACAAAGCAGACTCAGCCTTGGAAAGATTCAAGGATTCCCAGACTACGGCTCGGTCCCTTGGACTTTCTGCTGCCCCTCGCCCCCAGCAGTCCGCTTTTCGCCCCTTTCGCGGCCACGGATGGGGCTTCCTGTCACGTCCCCCACCCAGCCACCACTCAGCTGCCGCATGGCCGGGAACTCGGAATCCGACATGGACGTGAGAACCAGAGGTCTGCCCAGTCCACGTCTGCCCCCGCTGCAGTCTCCAAACCCTCTTAGTCTGTCCCCTCACTCCCATGCAGTTGGCGGCAGGATTCGCCATCACCTGCCCCACTGGGAATCCATCACTACGGACGGGTGGGTTTTGTAGATCGTTCGAAAGGGCTACTACCTCCCTTTCGAATCTGTCCCACCGGCCATTCCTCCATCACTCATCCAACTCCCAGAGGATCGTTTAACACTTTTCCGCCAGGAAGTCGTGGCTCTCTTGGCCAAAGGAGCTATGGAGAAGGTCCCTGTGCCAGAAGTAGGTCGTGGTTGTTAATCCTGCTACTTTCTGGTGCCAAAAAAGGACAAGGGCTTATGTCCTATCCTAGAGCTTCGGGACCTCAACTACTTCCTCAAGAAGGAGAAATTCAAAATGCTCACCCTGGCTCAGGCTCTGTCTGCCTTAGACCCAGGAGACTGGATGGTAGCGTTGGACTTGCAGGACGCTTATTCCCACATCCCCATTTTGCCTGCACACAGACGTTACCTACGATTCGCGGTAGGTCACGAGCACTATCAGTTTACCATGCTCCCCTTCAGCCTTACAGCGCCCCTTGAGTGTTCATGAAAGTGAATGCAGTGGTTACAGCTCATCTGCACAGGTTAGGGGTCTCAGTCTTCCCCTACCTCGACGACTGGCTGTTGAAGGCAGACTCACCCCAGAAAGTTGTCTCCCCCCTTCAGACTACGGCGAGCCTCCTGCACACACTGGGGTTCACTATAAAAGTGCCAAAGTCACACCTAGCTCCCTCTAAGACACTCCCTTTCATCTGAGCTGTTCTGGACACAGTGCAGCTTTAGGCTTATCCTTCAGAAAAGTGAGTCCAAGACATTCAGGCTATGATTCCGATCTTTCAGCCTTTAGATCAGATCTTTAGGTTTTGGTGGGACTGACTCTGAGGCTGCTGGGCCTCATGGCCTCCTGCATCCTGCCAGATGGCATATGCGGGCTCTGCAATGGGATTTGAAGTTCCAGTGTGCGCAGCATCAGGGGAATCTCTCTGACATGGTCCAGATCTCGGAGGTTAAAGACCTGCAGTGGTGGTCTTCAAATCCGCATTGGGTCCATAGCAGATCCCTCTCCCTTCCCCAGCCAGATCTATCTATAGTGACAGATGCGTTGCGCCTGGGTTGGGGTGGCCACATGAGAGAAGTGGAGCTCAGGGGCCTCTGGTCTCCGGCGGAGTCTGGGCTCCATATCAAACTTCTGGAGGTCCGGATAATCAGGCTTGCGTTGAAAGCATTTCTTCCCTCTCTCAAAGGGAAGGTAGTGCAGGTGTTCACGGACAATATTACCCGTACTGCAACAAACAGGGTGGAGTAAGGTCCTGGACCCTTTGTCAGGAGGCACTACGTCTCTGGACATGGCTGGAACATCAGGGCATTACCCTGGTGGTTCAACATCTGGTGGGTTCTCTCAACGCCAGAGCGGACAAACTCAGCCTTCGATGCACAGACGATCACAAATGGTGTCTCCATCCGGAGATGGCACAAGGCCTCGTTCAGCAGTGGGGAGAGCCTTGGTTAGATCTGTTCACCTCCACAGAGAACGTGCAATCTCAGCTGTTTTGCACGTTGGAGTTTTCAAGGCGGCACTCGCTCGGAGACCATTTTCGTCCCGAGTGGAACTCCTGCCTCCTTTCCGCTTATACCACTTCTGCCCAGAGTTCTCAAGAAGATCAAGAACAACCAGGCCCAATTTATCTTGGTGGCTCTGGACTGGGCACGGAGAGTGTGGTATCCAGAGCTATTGATTATGGCCATTGATCCTCCACTCAGACTGCCTCTTTGGACAGAACTTCTGTTGCAGCAGCAGGGGACGGTTCTCCACCCGAACCTGTCCAATCTCCACCTTCATGCGTGGAGATTGAACGGCGCCAGTTGACGACTTTTGATCTTCCACTCGAAGTCTGTGATGTAATCTTGGCAGCCAGGCACCCCTCCACCAAAACGGTAAACGCCTGTCGTTGGCATATAGCTGGGGCATGGTGCACCAACAAATCTGTTGATCCCCTCTCTGCTCCTCTATCTGAGTTTCATTTGTTCATTCTTTCTTTGGCCCAGCAGGGCTCTGCTTTGGACACCCTTAAAGTGTATTTACCTGCCATTGCGGCCTTTTGTTCCTGACAGTTTCCTGATCAACCCTCACTCTTTAAATCTCCTATTGTGCATAGATTCCTAAAAGGTCTCACCCATTTATTTCCTCCCACTCCATTTATCATGCCTCAGTGGGACCTCAATCTTGTCCTTAATTATTTAATGTGTACTCCGTTTGAGCCAATGCACAATTGTCCCTTACGGCTCCTCACCTTGAAAACTGTCTCTCTTATTGCCATCACTTCTGCTCGCAGGGTGAGTGAGCTCCAGGCCCTTTCATCCAAACCTCCATACGTGTCTGTGCACCCTGACAAAGTGGTGTTGCATACTAAGGCTTCCTTCCTTCCAATGGTTGTTAAGCCTTTTCATGTGGGCCAGTCCATCACCCTGCCTACTTTTTACGCACCTCCACATCCTTCCCAGAAGGAGGCGAGACTCCACAGTCTGGACCCAAAAAGAGCGTTGGCGTTCTATCTTAATCGTACTAAATATTTCCGGGTGGACGATCAACTCTTTGTTGGGTATGTGGGTGCAAAGAAAGGGAGGGCGGTGCAAAAACGTACCATCTCTCGATGGGTACTTCTTTGCATCAAGATGTGCTATGCTTTGACCAAGAAGCAACCCCCTGAGGGCTTGCGTGCTCATTCCACCAGAGCGACTGCTGCTTCCACTGCATTAGCACGCAGAGTTCCTTTCCTGGATATCTGCCAGGCAGCCACGTGGGCTTCCTTGCACACCTTTGCTAAATACTACTGCCTAGACAGTCAAGTCCATCAGGACGGCTACTTTGGTTGTTCGGTCCTGCAGGACTTTATAGTATGATCTTGGTTCACAGTCTACCACCGAAGGTGGCATTGCTTGGGTATCTATTCTAAGGTAAGGAATCTGCAACTAGAAGTCTCTATCAGATGTACGACTAAATATCTGGTAGAGGCATATTCTAGCTGCAGATTCCTTACCGACCCACCCATCGTCCCCCTTGCAAAATGATTGCTAGGGACAAGGGTTCCCCCTTCAGGTCCTTAGCTCTGGCACACCAATCTCAGTGTTCCTAGCGGCTCTGCGCTTTGGCATGGAAAGTCGTTAAAAGAAACTGACGTCACTGCACTGAGGTGGCGCCTATGTACTACTCCTGACATCATCATGGCAACTATGATGCCAACGATGCCCACGGAGTCGACCGACACCACCTACAGACGTGCAAGGTTATTGCTCGAAGAAAAATCTCCGGATCCAGTCTGACGCCTGGGGAAAATTCTAAGGTAAGGTATCTGCTACTAGAATATGTCTCTACCAGATATTTCATTACCGAAGGTAAGTAACTTGTACATTATAACCTTTGTAACGGTCATAAAATCAATGATCCACAGCAGGAGGCTCACGAGTGTCAATAGGAATCTTACACATCAAGAACAATCCACCATATATGTAGCAGGCTAGACCCATAAAAGGTATATAAGCTATTAAGGGTGGTGTATGGGCTGTCCGAGGAAAAGAAATATGTCCATCCTCACATGATTAAGGTCTTGTCAACAACGCTGAAAGAGATCCGATACGCGAGTGAGCCATGCTCAAAACTCAAGCGTATGCAGAGGTTGTGTATGTATTTTGATAGAAAGACCATTGAAAGGGTCATAGAAAGACGTATGAGTGATATTTATTTTAAAAATAGAAGAATCATCTCTTTAGCCTAATGAAGACTGTTTTAAAAAAATGCAGAGTCCGAGGGTAGCAGGATCATCACTGTGTTATTTAACATTACATACTTACTCACTTTTAGGAGAGCATCAGAATGTCGTGGCGCAAGATGCCTATGAGTTCCACCCAGGATACATATGTATTGCCAGATTGGTATATGTGCTGCTTAAAGAAAGAACAGCTGAAATACACCCTGTAACTCTGTCATTTTCTGAAGCTTTCTGAGCCATCCGCAGCGATGGTGTGTGTCAGTCCTGAGTGTGTCACAAATCGGTGTATTAACTTGTGGCTACCTACGACAGATAAATACTGGAGCACGTACAAAGGTCGTATGCGTGGAGCTTCTGACCAAAGATTATTTTGGAAATACAGGTTTTGTATTGTCCGGCCTATAGCTGTATGAACTTTTGAATGCCGTCAGTATCCTGAGTGTACAAAGTTATAGGAGGAGTGAGCAGGAAGTCGTGTCTAGAGCCATTGAGTGTAGATCTGTAAAAATATTAAAACTTGTGATGCTAAGGTCGATTAGCGGCCTGACCCCCAGGAATGTATGTAGCATGTGTCATACTACACGTAGTGAAAAGACAGCAGACTACCCAACAACAACGATAAGACATGTACCATGAAATTGTAAAGTATGCCATATTTATGTTTTGCTAACATTCTTTATTTTCAATAAAATGTCCTCCCCAAAACAAGTGTCTTCCATTTCAGGGTTAGTAGTGGCTGATAACATGTCGGTCGATGGGTTAAGGAAGTTTTATTTCGTTACAAGAGGGGTTGGTAGCTTTGGAAGTGTCAAAGCATAGTTTAGAATGGCTCTAGCTGAAAATGAGCTGGTAAACAGAGCCCTGGTGAAGACCTGGTAATCTGGGGAAGAGGCGTATTCACTTCACAAACCAGCCAGGAGACATTTTAAGAGGAGACCTACCATTGTTAATGCGCAAATAGATTATCAATGGCAGGCAGACATAATCAGTCTTCAAGATTTAGCAAAGCATAATAACAGTCCTCGATAAATATTAATGGTCCTAAATGTATTTTCCAAGTACGCCTTTGCAGAAAGGCTAAGCGATAAAAGTTGGACAAGCGTCACCGAGGCCTGTAAAACCATTTTCATGAAAGGTTGAAGCCCTCAAAAACTACAGACAGACACAGGAAAAGAATTTGAAAGCAAAGAGTTTCAGAAATTATTAAAACAGCACGCTATTCATCATTTAGTAACGCACATGGAGATAAAAGCAGTGGTTCTAGACTGTTTTAACAAAACCTTAAAGTCTAAGATGTGGACATATTTCACAGCCTACTGTACCTACCGATACGTGGATGTTCTACAGGCTTTTATAGAGGTTTATAATGCCAGTTACTGTAGGAAAGTGCCCTCTTTTTGGCATTTTTACCCCTACATTTTGTATGTTATCAGTATGCTTTGACTGTTTTAACTGAGATCCTGTTAATCAGGACCGCAGTGAATGTGCTCTCACCTTCTGAATTTGGTTGCCTAGGACTTTGCACACCCACAGTTGGCATACTGATGCCCCCATATAAGTTCCTAGTATATGGTCCCTAGGGCACTGGGGCAACAGGGGATCCCCATGGGCTGCAGCATGTATTGTGCAACCCATACAAAATGTGCCCGCAGGCCTGCCATTGCAGCCTGCTTGAAAAGGTGCATGCACCCTTTCACTACAGGTCACAACACAGGTCATTGTATGTCACTGCTATGGTAGGCCCTCCTAGCCCAAAGGGCATGGTGCAGGTCTGTGTGTGAGGGCACCCCTGCATGAGCAGAGATGCCCCTACAAACTCCAGTTCCATTACCCACATGACCCATGTTTTTGCCTTTAAAATACTGTTCGTCTCTACAAATACACGGCTTTGCCCCCTCCCCACTTCTCAAACTAAACATAGGCTTCAACAACACATAAACGCCGGTCTCACATAATAGGCAAAGCATAGGCATTACACTCTGGCTAGCATAGGTAAAGGGCTGAAGACACTAGTAGGGAGAAACTACATTGTAAATATAATAAATATGGCATAGTGATTTACCCTAAGTAGAAGTTGGTTTGCATTACCAGTTTGCGCTCTTCCCTTTCATAGTTTTATTTCTCATTCATTGTTTGGGTAGCCCTGCTCTCCGCAAACTTCAAATATATAGTTCAAAAAGAGTCTTTTGAATGTGGTTGTGTGTATGATCCCTGTGGGGCTTTTATACTTACTACAACATGTAAATTATGCATAGGATTTGTGGAGAGGGTGGGCACAGAAATATACATCTGTGTTTTAGGGTTTCTTTCACAGCATCTGCCGGGCTTCAGACATTGATTCTGTAACCATTAGTGGTCCTTTTATACTTGTGGCTCCCTTCGTGGCATGCTCATCTACAGACCACCCGGACCCAGTCCAGTGAAAGCTTCGCCGACCTCATCGTCCCCTATGCACTCGCCTCACTGACTACATCCTAACCGGCGACCTGAACTTTCACCTTGAAAACTGCAATGACCCTAACACCACATCCCTCCTGGACAACCTTGACACCCTCGGTCTCAAGCAACTAGTCAACCTCCCCACCCACTCAGCAGGTCACACCCTCAACCCCGTCTTCTCGGCTGTAAACAACATCACCGTATCACACTCCTCTGAGCACCATTGGACCGACCACTGATGCGTTTACTTCAGCTTTACGAACCACCGCAAGCCACCACCCCCCAGACAGAAACAGGAGCAAGCTCAACGATGCCCAGCTCACTGATGCCCTCAGACACTCCCTTCCACACTGTATGCCACAAGCGCATAACCTGTACCACTGGATTACAGAATGTGCCAACACCATAACCCCCTTTAGAAAACCCACCGGAAACTAGCACTGGAGGAAACCTAACTGGTTCACAACAGAACTCCAAGAATCCAAACGCAACTGTAGACAACTGGAGCAAAAATTGAGGAACAGCAAAACAACAGCAGACTGCACAGCCTACAAAGTTACCATGCACCAGCAGTGCATCAGAGCCTCTAAGAAAGCTGCCATTCATGAACCCATCAGCACCAATGCACACAACAGCAAGGAGCTATTCATCATAGTCGTGGAATTCTCACCCCAGGTCAGATACTCGGAGACTCGCCTCCCCTCCCTCCTCTCAAGACCTCTGCGACAACCATGCCATGTTTCTCCAATGGAAAATCCAGGGCATATATGAGGGATTCAAGAACCAAAACCCACTGCCACAGCCCACCAGCATCACCACAGACCCCAGGCTGCAGACCCTGAACCACTGGACCCCTATCTCTACAGAAGACACCTGGAAACTCATGAACTCCATCCATTCAGGGGCACCCTCGGACCCTTGCCTACATCACATCTTCAACCTGGCCAGTGCCACCATCACACCAGAGATCTGCCGGATTATCAACAGTTCCATCGAAACCGCCATCTTCCCATCAGAAATAAAAACAAGCGGTGTTCAACCGGCTCCTAAATAAAACCCTCCGCCGACCCAAGGAAGATGAAAAACTACAGACCCATCTCTCTGCACCCCACCCCAGCCAAGGTTACAGAAAAGACCATCAACATGCAATTGACGGAGTTACTCGAGTCAAATCACATCCTAGACACCTCACAGTCCGGTTTCAGGAGAAACCACAGCACCAAGACAGCCCTACCTGCAGCCACCGATGACATCTGCGTCATACTGGACCACAGAGACACAGCCGCCCTCATCCTCCTTGACCTCTCTGCCATTTTCAACACACTCTCTCACTCCACCCTGTGCACCAGACTCCTTGAAGCCGGCATCCACGGCAAAGCATTGGAATGGATTTGTTCCTTCCTGACTGGAAGAACCCAGAGTGTCAGACTCCCACCATATACTTCGGCCCTAAAAAAAACCTGCTACACTGTACCCCAGGGATACTCACTAAGCCCGACCCTCTTCAAAATCTACCTGGCCCTGCTCACCAAAATCGTAAGACAGCACGGACTTAACATTGTCTCCTCTGCGATGATACCCAACTGATCCTCTCCCTGACCGTCCACTCATCAACAGACAAGAGAAACGTTCACAACTGTATGAGTGCAGTCGCTGCCTGGATGGAAGACAGCTGCCTCAGGCTCAGCTTGGACAAGACAAAGATCCTTGTACTTGGCTCCACCCTCTCCAGCTGCGATGACTCCTGGTGGCCAGCTGCCCTAGGAAACCCACCCAACGACCACGCACACAACCTGGGCAAGATCCTGGACTCCACGCTTCCATGACCCGTCAAGTCAATGCCGTCTCATCAGACTGCTTCCACACTCTGCATCTCCTTTGGAAGATCTTCAAGTGAATCCCCACTGAGACTAGAAGGGCGGTCACCCACGCTCTGGTCAGCAGCAAATTGGACTATGGCAATACACTCTATGCCGGCATCAGAAAGAAGTCACAAGCAAGGCTACAGAGAATCCAGAACACAGCAGCCATTCTCATCCTGGACGAAGTGATGTGCATCATAGATCGCATGGATGGCATCTGGTAGGAATCCCTCTGATAACCTTCTCTGCATGAGATGTATTTGTACAGATCTTGTAGGACCACTGATGCAGATATGTTCCCAAACAATTTATAAGGAGGCAGACTTGTGGTGGCAATTATGTAAAGAATCCCCAACAAGTATACATTATGTTCCTATCACACATAAGTGAGAAAGGGACATGATGTGAATATCTACGTACATCACTAGACTATGAAGCTGATGGTGATGGATTCACAGAGTGGCACTGATAATGTAAATCAAAACACTTTTCTAACTATAAACAATATCAACCATCTTTAAAGAAATAATAAAATAAACAGACTAAGACAGAGAAAGCTAAGTAGGTTAAAAGTCCCTAGGTGATGGGAGCACAGGCCTGAGAGCCAAAAGGCTAGGCTAACCTCCTGAGTCTCAATAAAAGCTAAATTGGCACTACACCCTCCTCATTGCCGGAACAAGGAAGCTAACATGCTATAGAGGGTGCAGGAGTCCAAGGTAAAATGCTCTGGGCTAAAAACATGCTAAAGTCTAATTACAAAACTGGCTAAAAACATACAAAGAGATTAAGGCCCTCATTATGACCCTGGAGGTGAGTGATAAAGTGGCGGGAATACCGCCAACAGGCTGGCAGTATGTACCGCCAAATTATGACCATGGCGGTGATAACTCCCATAGACAACCAATGTACCACACCAACTGCCAGGGCAGAAACAACATTCACCACGGCCGTAGCCAACAACAGCCAGGCGGAAGACAAAGTACTGCCCACCATATTAAGACACAGCAAACCGCCACCTTTTCCGGGGTGGTACCAACTCCATCAAAAGCCTGGCGGAAATGCATCACTGAAGAGAAAGGACTCACCATCGGAGACACAGGGAAGAACAACGCCACCATGGAACCCGAACTGCAAGTCTTTCAGATGATCTTCTACGTTATGCTCCACCTGGAACACCATCGCCGCTGAAGACGACGATGGTGAGTACAGCCTCCAGGCACACAAGGGAGGGTGGGAGGGAAATGAGAGTGACACACACGCAAGACACACACCCACACCATACACACAACCAGCTTCACACGAAAAATAATTTGTCCCTGAAAAATGGCAGAATAATGCAAGGACAACAGGAATGGACTAAAGCGATTTTAATCAGATCAATTTCAAAATCAATAATTCAATTTGTCAATGAAACAGATATGTACACATGTACACAAAGGGATTGTAGGAAAATGGCTCCTTGTTGCAATTACCCCCCCCCCCCCACTTTTTGCCTGATATTGATGCTGACTTGACTGAGAAGTGTGCTGGGATCCCGCTAACCAGGCCCCAGCACCAGTGTTCTTTCACTTAAAAATGGACTATTGTTTCCACAATTGCCACACCCCTGGCACACGGATAAGTCCCTTGTAAAAGATACCAGTGATACCAAGGACCCTGTGACCAGGGAAGGTCCCTAAGGGCTGCAGCATGTGTTGTGCCACCCTAAGGGACCCCTCATCTAACACATGCACACTGCCAGTGCAGATAAATCCCTTGTAAAAGATACCAGTGGTACCAAGGACCCTGTGACCAGGGAAGGTCCCTAAGGGCTGCAGCATGTGCTGTGCCACCCTAAGGGACCCCTCATCTAACACATGCACACTGCCATTGCAGTTTGTGTGTGTTGGTGGGGAGAAAAAGGCAAAGTCGACACGGCATCCTCCTCAGGATGCAACATGGCATCCCCCTCAGGATGCCATGCACTCAAAATTGTGCCTGTGGCATAGTTAAGTCACCCCTCCAGCAGGCCTTGAAGCCCTCAGGCAGGGTACACTATATCACAGGTGAGGCATAGCTGCATGAGCAATATGCCCCTATAGTGGCTAAGTCCATTCTTAGACATTGTAAGTACAGTGTGGCTCCACATCTCCATGATGGCTACACTGAATACTGGGAAGATTGGTATCAAACGTCTCAGAATAATAAACCCACACTGATGCCAGTGCTGGATTTATTCCAAAATGCACACAGAGGGCATCTTAGAGGTGCCACCTGCATTTTACTCAATCCTTCAGTGCAGGACTGACTGGTGTGTGCCAGCCAGCCACTGAGAGACGAATTTCTGGCCATATGGGGTGAGCGCCTTTGTGATCTCTGTAACCAGGAACAAAGCCTGCACTGGGTAGAAGTGCTTCACACCTCCCCCCTGCAGGAACTGTAACACCTAGCAAGGAGCCTCAAAGGCTCACGCTTCGTGTTACAATGCCCCAGGGCACCCCAGCTAGTCGAGATGCCCACCCCCCCGGACACAGCCCCCACTTTTGGCGACAAGTCCAGAGGAGAGAATGAGAAAAACAAGGAGGAGTCCCCCTGCAGCCAGGACAACCGCTAAGGTGTCCTGAGCTGAGGTGACCCCTTCCTTAAAAAATCCTTCATCTTGCTTTTGAGGATTTCCCCCAAAAGGATTAGGGATGTGCCCCCCTCCCCAAAGGAAGGATGCGCAAGGAGGGTGTAGCCACCCTCAGGGACAGTAGCCATTGGCTACTGCCCTCCAGCCCTAAACTCACCCCTTAATTTGGTATTTATGGGTGACCCTGAACCCAGGACATAAGATTTCCTGATGACCTGAACAAGAAGAAGGACTGCTGACCTGAAAGCCCTGCAGAGAAGACGGAGACAACAACTGACTTGGCCCCAGCCCTACCGGCCTGTCTCCAGACGAAAAAGAACCTGAAACAGTGACTCATCCAGCGGGATTAGCGACCTCTGCTGACTCAAAGGACTGCCCTGCAACTCAAAGGACCAAGAAACTCCTATGGACAGCGGCTCTGTCCAAACAACAAAGAAGAAAAAATATTTAAAGGGACTCCCACCTCACCCCTGAAGCGTGAGTCCCCAACACTCTACACCCGACTCTATCGGCTCGTGTCCAGAAGAACCAACACTGCAGCGAGGACCCCCAGGTGACTCCCATGATGTGGAGACCCTGAGATGACCTCCCTGCACCCCCACAGCGACGCCTGCAAAGAGAATCCAAAGGCTCCCCCTGACCGCGACTGCGTGGTAACAAAGAACCCGACGTCTGGAAGAAGCACTGCACCCGCAGCCCCCAGGCCTGAGAGACACCAACTACCGGTGCAGGGGTGACCAGTAGGCGGCCCTCATCGCTGCCCAGTTGGTGGCTGGCTGAGAAGCCCCCCTGTGCCCTGCCTGCATCGCCAGAGTGGTGTCCCTCCATTGCTTTCAATGCAAAACCTGACACCTACTTTGCCCACTGCACCCAGCCACTGCTGTGCCTCTGAGGGTGTACTTTTTGTGCCTACTTGGGACCCACCCCAGTGCCCTACAAAACCCCCCTGGTCTGCTCCCCGAGGACACATGTAGTTACCTGCTAGTAGACTGGAACTGGAGCATCCCCTGTCTCAATAGGTGCCTATGTTATTTGGGCCCCTCTTTGACCTCCAAAGGTGAGCTGCCTGTGCCCCAGAGACTGAAATTGTAAGTTCTTTACTTACCTCAAAACCTAACCTGTACTGACCTCCCTCAGGAAATGTTGAATTTTACAGTGCCCACTTTTAAAATAGCTTATTGCCATTTTATGCTAAACTTTTTTTATTCAAAGTTCTATCTATCCATATGCAAAGTACCTTACATTTCATGTACTTGCCTGCAATTTGAATCTTGCGGTTCTAAAATAAATTAAGAAAATAATATTTTTCCATATAAAAACCTCTTGGCCTGGAGTTAAGTCATTGAGTATGTGTTCTCACTTATTGCCTGTGTGTGTACAACAAATGCTTAACACTACCCTCTGATAAGCCTAACTGCTCGACCACACTACCACAAATAGAGCATTAGTATTATCTATTATTGCCTCTGTCAAGCCTCTTGGGGAACCCCTGGACTTTGTGCACACTACATCTCATTTTGATATAGTATATACAGAGTCAGCTTCCTACAGGGACACTGCCCAGTCCAATGTTTAAAGGGCCCACATGGCCACAAGGCACAGTCTAAGGCCCAACTCGAATCCTGACTACATCTGGATAGTATACTACAGGGGTGAATGTATGTCGGAACGACACCTGGCGGAATAATGAAAGCCTGAACAACGAGGTCGGAACAACGACCTCGTTGTTACCACTAATGCCTTTACCACGAATGCCTTAACAACGATTTTTCGTTGTAAAGGCATTCCTGGTAAAGGCATTAGTGATAGGCCTGCATTGTTCCTGCATGCGTCCCACCTGGCCCCCCACCCCTAAAAATTACTGCGACCCCCCCAAAACCACACCAACCACTCATCCTTGCCCCTAAAACTACCTCAACCCCCACCTCCTTCCTAAAATTACCACGTCCCCCACCCTACCCCCAAAACCTAAAACAACCCCAACCTCCACCCCATCCCTGAAACCTAAAGTCCCCTAACCCCCACCCCTAAAACTACTCCGAGCCCCCCACCTTGCCCCTAAACCTAAAACCCCAACCCCCCACCCCGCCCCTAAAATTACCCGACCCCCAATCCACCCCTAAAACCTAAAACCACCCCAACCCCCACCCCTAAAACAACCCCAACCCCCACTCATCCCTAAAACCTAAACAACCCCACCCCTAAAACCACCCCAACCCCCACCCCTAAAACAACCCCAACCCCCCGCCCCGCCCCTAAAACAAAAAATACCCCAACCCCCCCACCCCGCCCCTAAAACTAAAACCCAACCCCCACCCCACCCCTAAAACTGAAAATAACCTGACCCGCCCCTAAAACAAAAACCCCAACCCCGCCCCTAAAACGGAAAATGCCCCAACCCCCCACCCCGCCCCTAAAACTAAAACCCCAACCCCCCACCCCTGAAACTAAAAATACCCTGACCCCGCCCCTAAAACTAAAACCCCGACCCCCCACCCCGCCCCTAAAACTGAAACTACCCCGACCCCCACCCGCCCCTAAAACTAAAACCCCAATCCCCCGCCCCCACCCCTAAAACAACCCCAACCCCTACCCCATCCCTAAAACCTAAACTACCCCAAACCCCACCCCTAAAACCACCCCAACCCCACCCCTAAAACAACCCGACCCCCCGCTCCGCCCCTAAAACAAAAAATACCCTGATCCCCCACCCTGCCCCTAAAACTAAAACCCCTATCCCCACCCCACCCCCAAACACTAAAAATACCCCGATCCCTCACCCCTGCCCCTAAACCTAAAACCCCGACCCCCAAACCCCTGCCCCTAAAACTGAAAATACCCTGACCCCCACCCCGCCCCTAAAACTAAAACCCAGACCCCCACCCCCGCCCCTAAAACTGAAAATACCCCGACCCCCACCCGCCCCTAAAACTAAAACCCCGATCCCCCCACCCATGCCCCCAACCCTAAAACTGAAAATACCCGACCCCCCACCCCGCCCCTAAAACTAAAACCCCGACCCCCCCACCCCACCCCTAAAACTGAAAATACCCCAACCCCCATCCCGCCCCTAAAACTAAAACCCCGATTCCCACCCCTGCCCCTAAAACTGAAAATACCCCGACCCCCCACCCGCCCCTAAAACTAAAACCCCAAACCCCCGCCCCACTTACCTGAGTCGTCGCGTCATCCTCCTCAGCTGACTCCCTTGTTTGTGCCTTAACCATGCATGTTCGTTGTTCAGCACATGCGTGTTTAAGGCACAAAACAACGAAGTTGTGGTTAAGGAAAGCGTGGTTCCGCTTTCGTTGCCCACGAATTCGTTGTTCCGGAGTCGGCCTTCAGGGCATTTCCCTACAGGGGCATCAGTTTGCAAATAGGCTGGCACCTCAAGGAGAGAGGGGGGTACCTCATCCGGATGCGGGAAGAAGCACTCTGGTTCAGGAGGGGGCTCCATGCCCATTCTCTGTCCTGGGGAGTGCAAGGCCACAGTTTTTGGAGTGAGTGACTTTCCCACTGGTTCTGGAGGGGGCAACATGCCCATTGCTCTCTCCTGGGGAGTGTCAGGCCTCAGTCTCTCAGGGGGGTGACTTTCCCACTGGTTCAGGAAGGGGCAACATGCTCATTTCTCTGTCATGGGGAGTGCAAGGCCACAGTCTCTCAGGTGGGTGACTTTCCCACTGGTTCTGGAGGGGGCAAAATGCCCATTGCTCTTTCTTGGGGAGTGCAAGGCCACAGTCTCTGGAGTGGGTGATTTTCCCACTGGTTCTGGAGTGGGCAACTCACACAGCAGCCCCTGGAGTCTGGCCTACATGGCGTCCGCTGGCGGTGACTGCTGCAATGTGGTGGTGGATGGAGGAGCCTCCTGGGCAGCCTCTGCACTTCCTGGTGGCTGCAGTGTGGTGGTGGATGGAGGAGCCTCCTGGGCAGCCTCTATACTTTCTGATGGCTCTAGTGTGGTGGTGGATGTAGGAGCCTCCTGGGCAGCCTCTGCACTTTCTGATGGCTGCAGTGTGGTGGTGGATGGAGGAGCTTCCTGGGCAGCCTCTGCACTTTCTGATGGCTGCAATTCATCAGCCGGCGGTGGGGGCCCCATGACAGCTGGTGGTGGTGGAGGTGTCACCCTGACAGCCTCCACTGGAGTAGAGGGCTATGTCTCCTCCAGTACATGGGGCCTGGATCCCTTACCCTTCCTGGCAGGGGTGGATGGGCTCTCCCCCTTCTTTCCTGGTGGTGCAGGCTGCTTCCCCTTCTTTCCTGATGGTGCAGGCTCCTTCCCCTTCTTTCCTGGTGGTGCAGGTTCCTTCTCCTTCTTGCCTGGTGGTGCTGGCTCCTTCTCCTTCTTCGATGGAGGTGTGGTACACTGTCCTTGTGAACTGTTTGGCTGAGGTGCTGGGCTGTGTCCTTGGTTCCCTGATCATATGGGCAGGACAAGGGTAGGGGTAGGGAAGAGATCAATGTGGGAAAGGAAAAGCTTTTTAGGGATGTTGGGGTGGGAGGAGGGATGAGTAATGGAAGTGGAGGTTGAGGGAGTGGTTGTTGGTGGTGTATGTATGCTGGACTTGGGTGCAGATGCATGGGCTGTATGCTGATGTGAGGTGGATGGCTGTTGGGTGTCTGAGTGCTTGCGTTTGTGTCCTTTCAGGGGGGCCAGACAGGGTGGGAGATGACAGAGGGGACACGCGCAGGTGTCTGCCAGTGAGGTGTGTGTCCTGCTTGGTGTGGTGATGCTGGTGGTGGATGTTGATGTAGTGCATGCAGGTGTTACTGTGGACATGACTGCGAGGGAGGTGACGGAGGAGGAGGGGGAGATAGTGAAGGCAGTGGATGTTGTTGTGTCTGCAACTGTATGGTGTTTGCGTGAGTGCTTGTGGGATGAAGTGTGGTGCCTGTGCTTGCCTATGACACGCTTGGGTGTTGTCTTGTGTGCATGCTCAACAGTGCGTGTGATTGGGATGGGTTGGGGTTGAGGAGAATGGGTCTGGGAAGTGGGAGTTGAAGGGGGATGGTAGAAACAGGGACAATGGCTGCTATCAGAGAGGAGGCCAGAGCCTGAATCGATCTCTGTTGGGCTGCCAATCCACTGTGGATGCCCTCCAGGAATGCATTTCATTGTTGCATCTGGGATGCCAGCCCCTGGATGGCATTCCCAATGGTTGACTGCCCTACAGAGATGGATCTCAGGAGGTCAATAGCCTCCTCACTCAGGGCAGCAGGGCTCACTGGGGCAAGACCTGAGGTTCCTGGGGCAAAGGAGATGCCCACGCTCCTGGGTTAAACTAGTACAAGATACTCGCTGAGGGGCTGCTGGGAGAGCGGTGCTGGTATGGGGGTGGCGGCTGTACCTTCAGCTGGGGTGGTCACAGAGGTGTCAGACACCACCAGGGAGCTCACATCGGAGGAGGTATCTGAGTCTGTGTTGTCTCCTGCAGTCTCCACCGTGGTGCTTCCCTCACCCTCTGCCCCACTGGTTCCCTCGGCGTCAGTGGATTCTGCCTCCTGGGTCATGTGGGATGCAGCTCCCTCTGTCGCCGGTGCCCCTACTCCTCCTCCAGATGATGCTAATGCACACAAGGACAGGATGACAAAACAAGAAAGGGGGAGAGAGAGACAAAGGATACACTGGGTCAGTGACTGCACCAACACCACAGTTGGCATACACATCACCATCACACAGGAAACAGGCTTAAGCACTATGCATTGCACTACCAGGGATATGGCTAGTCACTAAGGTAAGATGATGACAACACACCGCCAACTGCAACGCTCCTGGAACCCACAATACCCTGCCTGAAATGGACGGCTAACAAGCTGGGTCACCTGTATTTGCCATACACCCATTACCCTTCAGATGACCAATGCTGCAATGTCTGGCCTGGCCTTACGAGCATCCACTAACACACATCAACCACCTGGATACCATCCCACCAGCCAAAATATGTATTGATACCCACTGTACTGACCCCCTTGTGGCTGCTGTGATGCCCTCAAGTGCCCATCCAGCTCAGGGTAGGCCACTGCCAGTATGCGGACCATCAAGGGCGGTCTGGGTCAAATGGGCACCCCTTCCTCGTTGGGAGGCCATTTCCAGCTGGGCCTCTGCAGTCTTCCGTGCCCAGCATCTTAGGTCCTCCCACCGTTTCCGACAGCGGGTACTCCGCCTGCCACAGACCCCCAGGGTCCGCACGTCCTTGGCGATGGCACGCCATAATCCCTTCTTTTGATGGGCGCTGACCTGAAGAGGCAATACAGACAGGAGAACAACATTAAACAAACAATCCAGCCTGTCACACAAATGGCCCACCATACTCGTTTCCATCACCATTGGCCCACCCCCACCCACCCTTACACAATGCTTACCCACACATCTCCGTGCATCCTTGACACATGCATCGTTGCCAAACTGTACTCACCTGTTGGTCTGGAGGCCCATACAGCTGTACATACTGGGGTCGGACCCCATCCACCAGTTGCTCCAACTCCTCCGAAGCGAAGGCAGGGGCCCTTTCCCTGGTCACACGGGCCATGGTTGGTTCCAGACACAGGTCAAAGCAGCACATGCAGTGTAGGTCTTCTTCTATTGAAGGCCAGGAAACAAGTGAGGATTGGGATAGGAAATGGCGGTCACATCCACGGCGGTGTACACTGTCACTGCCGGCGTAGCTCTCCACTGGCCACTGTACTCCATAGAGCCCCATATTATCCAATGAGGAATTGCACGGTGGTGCAAGACCGCCTTCTGCCATGATGCCCAACATTGGCTGAGTTACCCCACTTCCATCTGTCCCTACATACAGGACAGGCGGTCGCCATTTTGGGGGGGGGGGAAAGGCATATCGACAATTGCTGCGTCACAGATTAGATTGGCACATGTTCCAATTGTGACAGCCTACTCACTCTTGTTTCTCTTTGATTCCTACCGCTGTGGATGAATAGGAGGTAGAGACATACCCCCGTGTACAGACCCCTGGTGGACTTAGCTACACTGGAGGACAGGTACATTATACTCACCTATGGACTGGACAGGGTCACAATCACAGAGCTCTGTGCCCAGTTGGAGCCAGACCTGATCTCATCTATCCGTCATCCGACTGGGATCCCCCCTCTTGTGCAAGTGCTATCGGTGCTCCATTTCCTGGTAACAGGTTCCTTCCAAGTCACAGAGGGCATGGCAGCAGAAATGTCACAGCCAATGTTCTCAATCGTGCTGGCAAGAGTGTTGTCTGCCCTGCTAAAACACATGTGCAGCTACATAGCTTTCCCCCAGGTGGAAGATTTAGCCATTGTGAAGGCCGGATTCTATGCAATGGGACATATCCCCAATATTACTGGGGCGATTGACTGGACACATATTGCGTTTGTACCCCCCACCAGAATGAACAGGTGTACAGAAATCGTAACAGTTTCCACTCCATGAATGTGCAGATGGTGTGCCTGGTGGACCAGTACATCTCCCACGTCAATGTTAAGTATCCTGGGTCAGTGCATGATGCCTTTGTCCTGAGGAATAGTTGCATCCCAAATGTGATGGCCCAACTACAGAGTCACAGGGTGTGGCTAATAGGTGAGCCTTGGTCCCCACCCACTGTATGTTAGTGCATGCCTCTGGTGTTAACCTCATAGGATAGTGTGTGGCTAAATGTTGTCCCTGAATACTTGCAGGTGACTCTGGCCACCCAAAACATTTGTGGCTGCTGACCCCTGTTGTAGGAAGCTGGCCTGGTTTGTAGTGTGTACCTTGGGTACTTACACCTTATACCAGGTCCAGTTATCCCTTATTAGTGAAGTAGTAGTGTTCTTGCAGCTTAGGCTGATAGAGGTAGCTGTAGCAGAGCAGCTTAGGTTGAACTAGGAGACATGCAAAGCTCCTGCAATACCACTTACAGTTACACAGCACTTATACACAAGTAAAGGCAATACTCAGTGTTACCAAAAATAAAGGTATTTATTTGGTTGACACAGTACCAAAAATATCTTAGAGACAATACTCCTTCTGGAGGTAAGTATTATACACAATATATACACTAGACACCAAAATTAGACAAGTAAATAGTCATAGAACAATGCAAACAGTAGGAAATCCTGTAGAATGAAATGGGAGAAAATAGGTCTAGGGGCAACACAAACCATATACTAAAAAAGTGGAAAGTGAATCACAAATTCTCCCCTAGGCAAGTGTAGTGTGTGCAGAATCTCTGGGAGAGTAGGAATACAGTAAAGGTAAGTAAATTACCCCACCCCAGAGCCCAGAAAAGCAGGAGTAAAGTACTGAAAGTTTCCTTCAGACACACTACACCTCTGTTTTGGGATTTTGCAGCAGCCAACCAAGTCTGCAAAGAACAACTGCTGCATTTTTGGACCTGAAGACCTGCAAAGGAAGGGGACAAAGTCCAGAGTCGAAAGAAGTTCCAGGAAGGAGAGGAGCCCCTGCCAACACAGAAGAGGGTGCAAAAGAAGAATCCCCAGTTAGTAGAAGACTGCAGAAATGCACCCTAGGAAGATGCCAGTGGGTTCCTGCATGATGCAAAAGATGTCTCATGGCTGTGGGCACCACCCCTGGGGTGGTGATGGACAGGGGAGTGTTCACTCCCCTTTCCTTTGTCTAGTTTTCCGCCAGAGCAGGGGAGAAAGGGTCCATGAGTCGGTGTAGACTGGTTTATGCAAGGAGGGCACCATCTGTGCCCTTCAAAGCATTTCCAGAGGCTGGGGGAGGCTACCTCGTCCCAGCCTTTAACACCTATTTCCAAAGGGAGAGGGTGTAACACCCTGCTCTCAGAGGAAATGCTTTGTTCTGCCTTCCTGGGACTGGGCTGCCAGGACCCCAGGAGGGCAGAACCCTGTCTGTGAGGTAGCAGCAGCTGTAGCTGCAGTGCAAGCCTCAGAGAGCTGGTTTGGCAATACCCAGGGGTCCATGGTGGAGCACCCAGGATGCATGGAATTGGATCCCCAATACCAGATTTGGAATGGGGGGACAATTCCATGATCTTAGACATGTTACATGGCCATATTCGGAGTTACCATTGTGAAGCTACATATAGGTATTGGCCTATATGTAGTGCACGTGTGTAATGACGTCCCAGCACTCACAAAATGTGGGGAAATGGCCCTGAACTATGTGGGGGCACCTTTGCTAGTGCAAGGGTGCCCTCAAACTTAGTAACTTTGCACCTAACCTTCAGCAAGTGACGGTTAGACATATAGGTGACTTGTAAGTTACTTAAGTGCAGTGAAAATGGCTGTGAAATAGTGTGTGCACTATTTCACGCAGGCTACAGTGGCAGTCCTGTGTAAGGGTTTGTCTGAGCTCCCTATGGGTGGCAAAATAAATGCTGCAGCCCATATGGATCTCCGGGAACCCCAATGCCCTGGGTACCTAGGTACCATATACTTGGGACTTATAAGGGGTGTCCAGTTTGCCAGGGCCCTGAGGAATCTGGGGAGGGTTCCTTCAAAGACCTGTCAGCTAACATGCCATCTAGTGAAGCTGGTAGTGGGAGGGGGGTCACACATCATTGGGGCACATTTCCCTCCAAAAGGCCAGGTAACTAGAGTCCAGCCAGTTAGAGACAGGTCCACTTCTGCCAATTCCCACATTACCTTTGTGTCTCAGAATTCCCAAGCCTCCCACCCTAGACAGGGAACACAGAAAGCGGAGGCTGGAAGAGGCCAGACTGAAGTTGAGACAGCAACAGTTGGCCTTAGACAAGGAGTCTCTAGATGTAGAGAGGGAAAGAGAGAAGTTGGGGTTAGTTCCCCATGGTGGCAGCAGCAGTGTTCTTGATAGTAATCCTGTAAGAGAACAAGATTCAAGAAACCTACACAAGATAGTCCCCCCTTACAAGGAGGGAGATGACATTAACAAGTGGTTTGCTGCACTTGAGAGGGCCTGTATGGTACAGTTGGCCCCTCAAAGGCAGTGGGCTGCTATCTATCACAGGTAAGGGTAGGGATAGGCTCCTTACTGTCAGAGAAAGTGTTGCCAACAACTACAAAGTTTTGAAAGCTGCACTCTTAGATAGATTTGGCTTAACCACTTAACAATACAGGATAAAGTTCAGAGATACCAGAAAAGAGTCTTCTCAAGACTGGACAGACTTTGTAGACTGTTCAGTGAAGGCCTTGGAGGGATGGTTACATGGCAGTAAGGTGACTGACTATGAACGTCTATATAATCTAATCCTGAGAGAGCATATTTTGAATAATTGTGTGTCTGACTTGTTGTATCAGTACTTGGTAGACTCGGATCTGACCTCTCCCCAAGAATTGGGAAAGAAGGCAGACAAATGGGTTAGAACAAGAGTGAACAGAAAAGTTAATACAGGTGGCAAGAAGAAGGATGGTAAGTCTTCTGACAAGGGTGGGGACAAAGATAAAAAGCATTCTGAATCTTCACCAGGCCCACAAAAATCCTCTGGGGGAGGTGGGTACAAATCCTCTTCTAACAATCAAAAGAATCCATGGTGTTATTTATGTAAATGTAACGGCCATAGGGCAAGTGATTCCACTTGTCTAAAGAAAAACACCAAGGCTCCCACTACCACAACCCCAACTGCATCCTCTAGTGCCCCTAGTAATAGCAGTGGTGGTGGGAAGTCTACTACAAATAGCCAATCAAAGGGTGTAGCTGGGCTCACCATTGGTAATGTAGTTGGGGTTGGTCTTGTTAGGGAGACCACAGAGGCTACTTTAGTCTCTGATTGTGGTATTGACTTTGCCACCTTGGTTGCTTGTCCCCTTTATATGGGTAAGTACAAGCAACTTCCCCGAATAAATGATGTTGAGGTTGAGGCCTACAGGGATACAGGAGCCATTATCACTATAGTGATTGAGAAGCTGGTTCACCCTGATCAACACCTACTTGGTCAGCATTACCAAGTGACTGATGCTCATAACAACACTCTTAGCCACCCCATGGCTGTTGTGAATCTCAACTGGGGGAGTTGTTTACTGGTCTAAAGAAAGTTGTGGTAGCCACTGAATTACCTGTAGACTGCTTACTAGGCAATGATTTGGATACATCAGCTTGGGCTGCAGTGGAGTTGGAGGGTCATGCAGCAATGCTGGGCATTCTAGGGCATATCTTTGCTCTCACAAGGGCTCATACCCAGAAGCAAGGAGGACAGGGAAGCTTGGATCCTGGAACAATGGACCAAGTGCTCCCAAAAGCTAGGGATAGAAAGGGTAAATCCTTGCCCACTATCCCTCCCTCTCAAGAAGATTCCCCTTTTGAGGAAGAGGACTCCTCTCCCTGTGCAGAACCTACACCAGATGAGCTGGGAGCAGACACTGCTGAGCGTTTTAGTGCAGGGCGGCCTGCTAGGGAAGAGCTGAGTGTGGCACAGCAGACCTGTCCCACACTAGAGGGTTTGAAACAGCAAGCTGTCAAACAGCAGAATTGGGATATCACTGATAGCCATAAGGTCTATTGGGAGGATAACCTCCTTTATACTGAGTCAAGGGACCCTAAACCTGGAGCTGCCAGGAGATTGATCATCCCTTTGCAGTATAGGGAGTTTCTTCTGACCTTGGCACATGATATTCCTTTGGCTGGGCATTTGGGCCAGAGTAAAACTTGGGACAGACTTGTTCCATTGTTTCACTAGCCCCACATGTCAGAGGACACTAAGGAGTTTTGTCGTTCCTGTGTGACCTGCCAAGCCAGTAGCAAGACTGGTGGCACACCTAAGGCCCCCTTAATTCCATTGCTTGTGGAGGGGTGCCCTTTGAAAGATGAGGGTTGACATAGTTGCCCCCCTTGACCCTCCAACAACTTCAGGCAATTGGTTTATTCTTGTGGTAGTGGACCATGCCACTAGGTATCCTGAAGCCATACCCTTAAGGTCCACTACAGCTCCTACAGTGGCAAAAGCCATCCTGGGAATCTTTTCCAGGGTCGGTTTCCCTAAGGAAGTGGTGTCAGACAGAGGTAGTAACTTCATGTCTGCATACCTCAAAGCTATGTGGAAGGAGTGTGGTGTAACTTGTAAGTTCACTACTCCTTATTATCCACAGACAAATGGTCTGGGTGAGAGGCTTAATAAAACTCTCAAAGGTATGATCATGGGACTCCCTGAAAAATTCAGAAGGAGATGGGATGTCCTGTTGCCTTGCCGCCTTTTTGCTTATAGGGAGGTACCCCAAAAAGGAGTGGGCTTCAGCCCCTTTGAACTTCTCTTTGGGCACCCTGTAAGAGGTCCCCTTGCTCTTGTGAAGGAGGGTTGGGAACAACCTTTAAAAGCTCCCAAGCAAGACATTGTGGACTATGTACTTGGCCTAAGATCCAGAATGGCTGAGTACATGTAAAAAAGGCCAGTACAAACCTTCAGACCAGCCAAGAGGTCCAAAAGCAATGGCATGACCAGAAGGCTGTCCTGACTCAGTACCACCCAGGACAGAAGGTGAGGGTATTGGAGCCTGTGGCCCCAAGAGCACTCCAAGACAAATGGCATGGACCCCATCTCATTGTTGAAAAGAAAGGTATGGTCACCTACTTGGTAGACCTGGGCACTGCCAGGAGTCCCCTTAGGGTGCTCCATGTCAATCGCCTGAAACCTTACTATGACATGGCTGACTTAACCCTGCTCATGGCAACTGATGAGGGGCAGGACGAAGAGAGTGACCCTCTCCCTGACCTCTTCTCCACCACTGAAGCTGATGGCCTAGTGCAGGGAGTGGTGCTTGCAGATTGCCTTACTGATGAGCAGAAGGACAACTGTATAAATCTCCTAGGCCACTTCTCTGACCTCTTCTCACGCATACCAGGTACAGCTACCTGGTGTGAGCACACAATCAACACTGGAGACAGTTTACCTGTCAAAAGTAAGATTTATAGGCAGTCTCACCATGTCAGAGATTGCATACAACAAGAGGTACAGAAAATGTTGGATCTAGGAGTGATTGAGCCTTCTGAGAGCCCTTGGGCTAACCCAGTGGTGCTTGTCCCAAAACCTCACACTAAAGATGGGAAAAAGGAAATTCGGTTTTGTGTTGACTATAGGGTTCTCAATCAAGTAACCAAAATTGATGCTCACCCTATACCCAGGGCAGATGAGCTTATAGATACACTGGCTTCTGCCAGGTATCTAAGCACTTTTGACTTAATCTGCCAGTCCCCTGCAGTTAAGTTGTCAGAAGATGCTAAACCTAAAACAGCATTTTCCACCATTGGAGGGCACTACCAGTTCACCGTTATACCCTTTGGTTTGAAAAATGCACCTGCCACTTTTCAGAGGTTGGTGAACACAGTCCTGCAAGGTTTGGAAGCTTTTAGTGTAGCATATCTAGAGGATATAACGGTCTTTATCTCCACCTAGGATGAGCACCTGATCCACCTATGGAAAGTTTTGGAGGCCCTGCAAAAGGCAGGCCTCACTATCAAGGCTTCAGAGTGCCAGATAGGGCAGGGGAATGTGGTTTATCTGGGCAACCAGGTAGGTGGGGAACAGATTGCACCACTGCAGGGGAAGGTCCAGACCATTATGGAATGGGCTCCCCCTGCAACTCAAACCCAGGTGAGAGCATTCGTAGGCCTCACAGGGTACTATAGGAAGTTCATTAAGAACTATGGCTCCATTGCACCTCTTCTTAATGACATCAATAGTAACAAGATGCATAAAAAGGTATTGTGGACAGCTAGCTGTCAAAAGGCTTTTGATGAGCTAAAACAGACCATGTGCTCTGCACTTGTCCTAAAAAGCCCTTGTTACTCCAAGAAATTCATAGTCCAGACTGATGCTTCTGAATTAGGGGTAGGGGCAGTTCTATCACAGCTTAACACTGAGGGCCAGGACCAACCTGTTGCTTTTATCAGCAGGAGGTTGACCTCTAGAGAAAAGCGTTGGTCTGCCATAGAGAGGGAGGCCTTTGCTGTGGTGTGGGCACTGAAAAAGCTGAGACCATACCTGTTTGGTACTCACTTTATTGTTCAGACAGACCACAAACCTCTATTATGGCTTAAACAAATGAAAGGTGAAAACCCTAAATTGTTGAGGTGGTCCATCTCCCTACAGGGAATGGACTATACAGTGTAACATAGACCTGGGAGTACCCACTCCAATGCAGATGGACTCTCCAGATATTTCGACTTAGACAATGAAAACTTATCTGGGCAAGGTTAGCCTTATTGTCCCTCGTTTGGGGGAGAGTTGTGTAGGAAAGTACCATCTTGCATGGCATGTTACCCCCATTTTTTCATCTATGTCAGTTTGTTTTTGCCTGTCTCACTGGGATCCTGCTAGCCAGGACCCCATGCTCAGAGTTTGTGGCCTGAATGTGTGTTCCTGTGTAGTGACTAGCTGTGTCACTGAGGCTCGGCTAATCAGAACCTCAATGCTTATGCTCTCTCTGCCTTTAAAATTGTCACTATAGGCTAGTGACCATTTTCACCAATTCTAATTGGCAGACTGGAACACCCTTATAATTCCCTAGTATCTGGTGCCTAGGTACCCAGGGTATTGGGGTTCCAGGAGATCCTTAGGGGCGGCAGCATTTCTTTTGCCACCCATAGAGAGCTCAGACAAATCTTACACAAGACTGCCACTGCAGGTTAAGTGAAATAACGTCCATGTTATTTCACAGCCATTTTACACTGCACTTACGTAACTTTTAAGTCACCTATATGTCTAACCCTCACTTGGTGAAGGTTTGGTGCAAAGTTACTAAGTTTGAGGGCACCCTGTCACTAGCCAAGGTGCCCCCACATAGTTCAGGGCCATTTCACTAGACTTTGTGAGTGTGGGGACACCATTACACGTGTGCACTCCATATATATTGTCAATACCTATATGTAGCTTCACAATGGTAACTCCGAATATGGCCATGTAACGTGTAAGATCATGGAATTGTCCCCCCATACCAAATCTGGTACTGGGGTGCCAATCCCATGCATCCCCGGCGCTCCAGAATGGACCCCGGATACTGCCAAAACAGCACTCTGGGATTTTCTCTGCAGCTACTGCTGCTGCCAACCATCAGACAGGGTTCTGCCCTCCTGGGGTCTGGGCAGCCCAGTCCCAGGAAGGCAAAACAAAGGATTTCCTCTGAGAGATGGTGTTACACCCTCTCCCTTTGGAAATAGGTGTGAAGGGCCTGAGAAGAGTAGCCTCTCCAGGCCTATGGAAATGCTTTGAAGGGCACAGATGGTGCCCTCCTTGCATAAACCAGTCTACACCGGTTCAGGGAACCCCCAGCCCCTTCTCTGGCATGAAACTGGACAAAGGAAAGGGGAGTGACCACTCCCCTGTCCATCACCATCCCAGGGGTGGTGCCCAGAGCTCCTCCAGTGTGCCCCAGACCTCTGCCATCTTGAATCCAGAGATGTGTGGGCACAATGGAGACCTCTGAGTGGCCAGTGCCAGCAGGTGACGTCAGAGATGCCTCCTGATAGGTGCTTACCTCTCTAGGTGGCCAATCCTCCTCTGAGGGCTAATTAGGGTCTCTCCTGTGGGCTTTTCCTCAGATAACGACATGTAAGTATTCACCAGAGTTCCTCTCCATCTCCCTCTTCGACTTCTGCCAACGATCGACCTCTGACTGCTCCAGGATGCCTGCAAAACTGCAACAAAGTAGCAAGAAGACTACCAGCGACATTGTAGTGCCTAATCCTGCTGGCTTTCTCCACTGTTTCCTGGTGGTGCATGCTCTGGGGGCTGTCTGCCTTCACCCTGCACTGGAAGCCAAGAAGAATTCTCCTGTGGGTTGATGGAGTCTTCCCCCTGCTAACGCAGGCACCAAACTTCAGCTTCACCGGTCCCCTGGGTCCCCTCTCATCATGACGAGCGTGGTCCCTGGAACAGAAGTGACCCCGACAGTCCAGTGGTCCATCTGTCCAAATTTGGCCGAGGTAAGTCCTTGCCTCCCCTCGCCAGACAGTAATCCTGTGTACTGCGTGAACTGCAGCTGCTAGGGCTTCTGTGCACTTTTGCAAGGAATCCTTCATGCACAGCACAGCCCAGGTCCCCAGCACTCAGTCCTGCATTGCTCAACTCGCTGAGTTTACCACCGGCTTCGTTGGACCCTCCTTTGTAGTGTTGAGACGACTGACATGCTCAGTTTTCTTGAACCCATGTTCAAGTACTTCTGCGGGTGCTGCCTTCCTGTGCTTTGCTGAGTGCCCCCTCTGTCTCCTCTTCCAAGTGGCGACCTCCTGGTCCTTCCTGGGCCCGGGTAGCACCCCTTTTCTTCCTCCGCAACCTTTGCAGCTAGCAAGGCTTGTTTGCAGTCTTTCTTCAAAGAAACAACTCTGCGTCCTCCAGCATTCCCTGGGACATCTTTTGTGGAAAGGAACATTCCCTAGCACCTTCTGTTGTTGCAGAATCTTCAGCTTCTTCCTCCCGGAGGTAGCCATTTTGCACCTTCATCAGGGGATTAGTGGGCTCCAGCCCCCCCTGGACACTTTCGTGACTTTGGACTTGGTCCCCTTCCTTTACAGGTCCTCGGGTCCAGGAATCCATCTTCAGTGCTTTGCAGTCAATTGTGGTCTTTGCAGAGTCTCCTATCACGACTTTAGTGTGTTTCTGGGGAAGTAGGGTCACTTTACTCCTACTTTTCAGGGTCTTGGGGTAGGGTATCTTGGACACGCTTAGTGTTTTCTTACACTCCCAGTGACCCTCTACACACTGCACTAGGCCAGGGGTCCCTAAGTGGTTTGCATTCCACTTTCTTAGTATATGGTTTGTTTTGCCCCTAGGCCAATTGCATCGTATTGTATTCTACAGTGTTTGCACTACTTTTCTAACTGTTTACTTACCTGATTTTGGTTTGTGTGTATGTTTTGTGTATTTTACTTACCTCCTAAGGGAGTATATCCTCTGAGATATTTTTGGCACATTGTCACTAAAATAAAGTACCCTTATTTTTAGTAACCCTGAGTATTGTGAGTCTTATGATATAGTACTATATGATATAAGTGGTATAGTAGGAGCTTTGCATGTTTCCTAGTTCAGCCTAAGCTGCTCTGCTATAGCTACCTCTATCAGCCTAAGCTGCTAGAACTCTACTAACCTACTAATAAGGGATAACTGGACCTGGTACAAGTTGCAAGTACCATCAGGTACCCACTGTAAGCCAGGCCAGCCTCCTACAGTATTGTTCCAGTCTGTTTGTAGCACAGGAGCTGTGTTCAAGTAGCCATTGGAAGGGGAGCTACGGCAGTTCAAGGTGGACTAGGTGACTGAGTGGGACACAAGGGAGACAATCAGGAGAGTCTCATTTCCTGGCGGTTTTCTTGGCAAGTGTCTGTGGCTTCTGGCTGGGTCGGAGAGAACATTTGCGGGGTGGTTCACCTTCGTCGGGGGGGGAAGCTGGTGGTCTGTGGGTCCTGTGGCGGGGCCTCCTGCCCACTAGCGGCAGCAGACGTGCAGGGCTGGTCAATGGACCGGTTAGTGGTAGGGGCCCACTGGTGTGCTGTTGCCTCCCTCATGATGTTGGCCATGTCTGCCAGCACCCCTGCTATGCATATCAGGGTGGTGTTAGTGGCCTGCAAGTCCTCCCTGATCCCCTGATACTGGCCCTCCTGCAGCTGCCTGTTCTCCTGCATGTGTCAAGGATCTGGCCCATTGTGTTTTGGGAATGTTGGTAGGTTCCCAGGATCTCTGAGAGTGCCTCCTGGAGGGTCAGTTCCCTGGTCCTGTCCTCCCCCTGGTGCACAGCAGTCCTCCCAGTGTCCCTGTTGGCCTGTGCCTCTGTCCCCTGAACGGTGTGCCCACTGCCACTGACCCCAGGTCCCTGATTGTCTTGTGGGTGAGGTGTGGCCTGGGGTCCCTGTACAGGTGGGCACTTCTGATTGACGTGTCCTGGGGACAGATGTCTGGGCATTCTGGGTGGTGCTGTGGTGTTGGATCCTGATGGGGGAGGCTCTGTGGTGGTCTGTGAGTGGGCTTGGGTAACCGGCTGTTCAGTGGTTCCTGATGGGCCCGGTTGTTGGTTTAGATCCAGAAGTCCAGAGTTACTGTCATCACTGGGTGCATCTTCTGTTGGGGGACTGGATAGTCGTGGCACCTTCTCTCCACTGACATTGGCTGGGGTACTTGTGGGGATGTAAGTGATGTATTATGCTTCATGTGTATGACATTTGTACATCCCTGGCTTCCCCTCTATCGTTGGTGTTGCCCTACCACCTTTTGCTTGTGTATGGTGATGTATTGTGGGTATGTAAGTTTCCCTATGCTGTGCATGCTTTAGTGATGGGTGTCCATGCAGGGCTGGGAGGGGTATCCATGCGTTGGTATAGCATGCAGAGCTTGGCATTGTGGTTAGTCATATGTGTAGGTGCAGTGCGTGGGATGTAGTGGCGTGATGGAAGTGAGGGTGAGGGGGTGTGATGGCATGCAGGTATGGGGGGGTGATAAGTAGTAAATGTTGACTTATCATTGTCCAGTCCTCTGGCTACTCCAGTGAGTCCCTCAGGATGCAGTAATGCCAGTACTTACTCCTCCCATGCTGTGAGCTGTGGGGGAGGAGGTGGGGGTCCACTGCCAGTCCTTTGCATGGTGAGCTGGTGCCTTGCTGGAATGGAACGTACCTTCCCCCATAGATCGTTCTACCTCTTCCTGATGTCGCCCATTGTTCTTGGGCGTTTGCCCTGTCCACTATGCTCCGCCATAGCTCCATCTTCCTTGCAATGGATATCTGCTGTACCTGTTCTCCAAACAGCTGTGGCTCTACCATGACAATTTCCTCCACCATGACCGTTAACTCATCCTCAGTGAAACGGGGTGCCTTTTTGGGGACATGGGTGTTATGTGGTGTGTGTTGAGTAATGTGGTGGGGTGTGTGATGTGGGGGGCGTGAGGGATGTATGGGTGTAGGTGGTGTGTGTGTCTAGTTGTCTCTGTGCTGTTCATGTCACTCTCCTGGCAGTAATGCTAGTTGTAAAGTGTTGTGGGTAATGTGGGTGGGTGTTTTATAGTGGTGTGGGTGGGTGTGGTGTGTGTATGGGTGTCAGGTGTGTGTTTTTAGTATTGGCCAATGTAGAATTGTTTTGTATGTGGATGTTCATTCTGAGCGCTGCGGTATGTACCGCCAATGATTTACAGCAGTTGACTGTCTGCCGTGGTGATTCGTGGGTCGTAATGTGGTGGGCGTTGTTTTGCGGGGATAACGGTATCACTGACCTTTGGACTGGCGGATTTGTGCCTGTGGCTGTATTATGTCGGATTGGTGTGTGTCATAATATGGTAAGCGGATATTCGCCACCATGGTGTTATGTTGGCACCCGTCAGCGTGGCGGTAGGCAGCATTTACCACTAATGTCATAATGAGGGCGAAAATGACTACCCTGACAAGCACAGCAGGACAAATGCGAGTCTAACAAGTAAGGCAATTTAGCATTTAACTTTTTAAACTTTGGAATAAGGCAAATGGTCAAATCATTTAGCAATAATCATGATCTTGAAGAATGTCTCCAAAGTCATCGAATGACAGCACATCCAGGAATGACTCCACATCGTCAGATGTCAGATCAATGACAGGATGAATCCATGGAATAGAAGTGAGCAAAAGCCTCAAACGCAGGATCACATGTGGAGGCAGCATTATTCATAGTGCCTAGTGAAGCCAAATAGTTCACAAGAGGTAGCTCATAATTGGCCTCGCGAATCAGCCTCAGTTTCATGGGGCACGGCCTTAAATGAACCCTCATCGGGAACATCAGCAGTTCTTTGTCCACAGGATGCACTGCCGGAACAGCAAGACACACTGATTGCAGGCACTGGAAGAGGCACCAGGTGCACTGAGAAACAGGTTGCATGCACCACAGGACTAGTCGGAATGACAGTGACAAATCACACTCCAATTCCTCCAGCAACGGAGCACCAAAGAACTGTACCATGCGATCACAGCACAGCTGAGCTGGTGGTAGTAGCTCCATCACTCCGCTTAGCTGAGATGGCACAACCACTGCATATTAGCTGCAGCAGCAGAAGCATCTCGCCAATCAGCACCAAAGTGACAGGAAAGCCACTAAACACACTTGAAAAGAGTGGATGGATAGCTGATGGAATGACTCCGAAGACAGTCTGGAAGATGGAAATCAATTAAGACCCAACATCCTTAAAGAAATGTACAATCACCGTAGTGCTTGAGGGGTTGATTATTCTGAAGACCAACTCTCCAAAGTGCTTGGGGAAGTTGGTATTTAATAGGGATTGTATCTCGGCTGATGATCTTGCTAATTGGAGAGCATACGTCTCTCTGGCCGATGTCAATGCCACTTGCTTTTGGAATAGTAGCGACTTTAGTCTGCTCAGCTTGTCATAATTTACATTAGTAGTATCAATGTGAGGCCAAAATTCTGCTACTCTTATCTCTTGTGTCGGGGCTAATAGAACATGTCTACAACCAGCTACAATTTGAGAGACTGACAATGAGTAGGCAATTTCTGGTCTCATTCTGCAACAGCTCTGATCATTCAGGACCACATAACCTCCATTCGAAAGTATATGAATGTTAGACAAATCAAAGGGATGGGAATACCCTTCCGAAAGCATGCCAAGTTTGCGACCCAGCGTTGCAAAAGCCATGAAGTGACACCTGTTTGCATATCATTGAATGACTAACAGTAGTCTCACATTTGCTTCCACTCAGAAAGACCTCTGTTTAGTCATTCAGACATTTGCATTTGAAAGGCAACTCCCACTCTTCTTTTAAATAGCTATCTCCTAGCCACTCATATTTGCCCACTGCAAACTTGTCGCGTAGGCTCTCATTATTCTAATGAGACTACTGAATTTTGAGCAGCAAGATCATCCACGGTGTGGGAGACAAAGTCTGACCCACAGTGGGTGACATCTGTCGCTCTAAATCCGGGTTTTGCTCCGGCTAACTATCAATGCCTCATCTTTACCAGAAGATAGGGATGATTGGGCAGCCGAGCGCATGACATATTAGGCTTTTCAGGGAAGTTGTGGTCACTCAGGTCACATCCAGTTCTCTCATTCACAATACAGTCTCATATACAAATGATAGACAGAAGCAGTATATGTTTCAATGATAGGTTTATATCAACACCAGGGCAGTGCGCGCTCTATTGGCGACTAGAATGCAAAAACCCAGCACTCTCAAAACAGCGTAATTTATGCATTGTGCTGATATGTTGTTGTTTAACCTTTTGCATTGCAGAGTTCAATCCTGAAGACTTATTTTTAATGTGCTTACAAATGCTGTTCATTTGCAATGTATTGCTGCAGGCTTTCAGAGTGTGTTAGGATGTGGTCCTTTTCCAGGGCCTTCTAGAGACTTTCCCTGCAACATGCCTGGGTGTGGTTGTGGGCTGGGCCAAGACTCTATAAAAAGGAGCCAGCCCAGCTCCAAGTGCTCACTATTCAGAGGTCCTGGTGCAGAGCAGCAGCTACTTCCTGAGCTCCTGTCCCGGTGGCCTATTTGATCTTCCAGACATCTGACTTTCATTCTTCATTTGGAGATCCTTGTTTCGGGCGGTAAGACAGTGGTTGGGCTGGCCTCCCGACACCGTTATCGAGAACTCTCATGTTCTTGGGCCTAATTCTTTTATGATTTGACAGAGTACTTTGTGCGTGTGAAATATGCGCTTGAGTGTTTGTGACCTTTGCAGGGTGACTTGCGAATCTGCAGGACTTGAGATTCGTTTAATGATAATTTAATCTTGTTAATTGTGCGCTACCATTTCTTGACATTTACAAGATGGCTTAGGAATCGGCAAGACGCGCGATTCGTTTTATGGTGTTTTAACTTTGTTGTTCATTGCGCACTACCATTTCTTGACATTTACATGGTGGCTTAAGAATCGGAAAGACGCGCAATTCGCTTTATGGTGTTTTAACTTTGTTGTTCATTGCGCGCTACCATTTCTTGATATTTACATGGTGGCTTAAGAATCGGCAAAAGACGCACAATTCGTTTCATTGTACTTTTATCTTGTTATTCATTGTGAGCTGTTATTTCTTGGCATTTACATAGTGGTTTACGAATCGGCAAGACGCACGATTCTCTCCTCGAGTTTAATTCATGTTGTTTATTGTATGCCATTACTCAAATATATGTATCATGTAATATTCGAGTTGACAAGTTAAGTGATTTGTTTTTCCCGAATCCATATTGTGTTATTCATGGTGCACAATCCTTTTATGGTGTTTACTATATATACTCCTCTGAAGAGCTCTAATGAGAGCGAAACACATGTCAGGGGTTGCTTTACTCATTCGAGGTTGGATTGGATGGTATTTGACCAGTCCAAAGCTGTAATACTGTGCCTGGAGTGGTAAATGGCTTTTGTCATTTTACAGCTCGGCAAGGATGACACTATGTCAATCCTATGCTTAAAGATTTTGCTGTACAAATGGCAAAAGACTTTGTCACTATCTAGCTCGGCAAGGATAGCACTGTGCTAATCCCATGCTTAAACACTTTGCTAGATAAGCAGACATTTGAGGTGAGCAAATCTAGAGTGTCGCTGGTGTTGCAGGATGCTCCTTACTAGAGCAGCTCTCCACCTAAAATTGGGAACTTCCCAGAGTTCTCCTTTGTTTTTTGCATAATTTATGCGTCACTCTATCCCTGAAAGGGCCTTGGTTTGACTTATACTGGGTGCTCCCTTGTGTCTGGACAAAGCTATACTCCTCTGAAGAGCTCTAATGAGAGCGAAAGATGTGTCAGGGGTTGCTTTACTCATTTAGGTTGGCTTGGATGGTATTTGACCAGCCCAAAGCTGTAATACTGTGCCTGGAGTGGTAAATGGCTTTTGTCATTTTACAGCTCGGCAAGGATGACACTATGTCAATCCTATACTTAAAGATTTAGCTGTACAAATGGCAAAAGACTTTGGGTGTCATTCTAAGTCTGGCGGGCGGCGGAGGCCGCCCGCCAGACTTCCCCCCTCCAAAATACCGCTCCGCGGTCGCAAGACCGCTGAGGGTATTTTGGCTTTTGCACTGGGCTGGCGGGCGACCGCCAAAAGGCCGCCCGCCAGCCCAGTGCAAAAACCCTTCCCACTAGGACGCCGGCTCAGAATTGAGCCGGAGGAGTGGGAAGGTGCGACGGGTGCAGTGGCACCCGTCGCGTATTTCAGTGTCTGCAATGCAGACACTGAAATACAAAGTGGGGCCCTCTTACGGGGGCCCCTGCAGTGCCCATGCCATTGGCATGGGCACTGCAGGGGCCTCCAGGGGCCCCACGACAACCCATATCGCCATCCTGTTCCTGGCGGGAGAACCGCCAGGAACAGGATGGCGGTATGGGCTGTCAGAATCCCCCATGGCGGCGCAGCAAGCTGCGCCGCCATGGGGGATTCCCAGGGCAGCGGAAAACCGGCGGGAGACCGCCGGTTTTCCACTTCTGACCGCGGTAAAACCGCTGCGGTCAGAATGCCCTGCGGGGCACCGCCAGCCTGTTGGCGGTGCTCCCGCCGACCCTGGCCCCGGCGTAAGGAACCGCTGGGGTCAGAATCACCCCCTTTGTCACTATCTAGCTAGGCAAGGATAGCACTGTGCTAATCCTATGATTAAACACTTTGCTAGATAAGCAGACATTTGAGGTGAGCAAATCTAGAGTGTCGCTGGTGTTGCAGGGTGCTCCGTACTAGAGCAGCTCTCCACCTAAAATTGGGAACTTCCCAGAGTTCTCCTTTGTTTTTTGCATAATTTATGCATCACTCTATCCCTGAAAGGGCCTTGGTTTGACTTATACTGGTTGCTCCCTTGTGTCTGGACAATGCTATACTCCTCTGAAGAGCTCTAATGAGAGCGAAACACGTGTCAGGGGTTGCTTTACTCATTCCAGGTTGGCTTGGATGGTATTTGACCAGTCCAAAGCTGTAATACTGTGCCTGGAGTGGTAAATGGCTTTTGTCATTTTACAGCTCGGCAAGGATGACACTATGTCAATCCTATGCTTAAAGATTTTGCTGTACAAATGGCAAAAGACTTTGTCACTATCTAGCTCGGTAAGGATAGCACTGTGCTAATCCTATGCTTAAACACTTTGCTAGATAAGCAGACATTTGAGGTGAGCAAATCTAGAGTGTCGCTGGTGTTGCAGGGTGCTCCTTACTAGAGCAGCTCTCCACCTAAAATTGGGAACTTCCCAGAGTTCTCCTTTGTTTTTTGCATGATTTATGCGTCACTCTATCCCTGAAAGGGTCTTGGTTTAACTTAAACTGGGTGCTCCCTTGTGTCTGGACAAAGCTATACTCCTCTGAAGAGCTCTAATGAGAGCGAAACACGTGTCAGGGGTTGCTTTACTCATTCCAGGTTGGCTTGGATGGTATTTGACCAGTCCAAAGCTGTAATACTGTGCCTGGAGTGGTAAATGGCTTTTGTCATTTTACAGCTCGGCAAGGATGACACTATGTCAATCCTATGCTTAAAGATTTTGCTGTACAAATGGCAAAAGACTTTGGGGGTCGACAGCGGAAGCACCGCCAACAGGCTGGCGGTGCTTCCTGGGCCATTCTGACCACGGCGGTAAAGCCGCGGTCAGAAAAGGGGAACCGGCGGTTTCCCGCCGGTTTTCCCCTGGCCCAGGGAATCCTCCATTGCGGCGCTGCTTGCAGCGCCGCCATGGGGATTCCGACCCCCTTCCCGCCACCCTGTTCCTGGCAGTTGTTGCCGCCAGGAACAGGATGGCGAGAACGGGTGTCGTGGGGCCCCTAGGGGCCCCTGCACTGCCCATGCCACTGGCATGGGCAGTGCGAGGGCCCCCTAACAGGGCACCATAATGATTTTCAGTGTCTGCTTTGCAGACGCTGAAAATCGCGATGGGTGCCACTGCACCCGTCGCACCCCAGCAACTCCGCCGGCTCCATTCGGAGCCGGCTTCATCGTTGCTGGGTCTTTCCCGCTGGGCCGGCGGGCGGCCTTTTGGCGGTCGCCCGCCGGCTCAGCGGGAAAGTCAGAATGACCGGTGCGGTCTTTTGGCGGTCTCCGCCCGGCGGGCGGTGCCCGCCGCCCGCCGGGGTCGGAATGACCCCCTTTGTCACTATCTAGCTTGGTAAGGATAGCACTGTGCTAAGCCTATGCTTAAACACTTTGCTAGATAAGCAGACATTTGAGGTGAGCAAATCTAGAGTGTCGCTGGTGTTGCAGGGTGCTCCTTACTAGAGCAGCTCTCCACCTACAATTGGGAACTTCCCAGAGTTCTCCTTTGTTTTTTGCATAATTTATGCGTCACTCTGTACAAAGCTATACTCCTCTGAAGAGCTCTAATGAGAGCGAAACACGTGTCAGGGGTTGCTTTACTCATTCCAGGTTGGCTTGGATGGTATTTGACCAGTCCAAAGCTGTAATACTGTGCCTGGAGTGGTAAATGGCTTTTGTCATTTTACAGCTCGGCAAGTATGACACTATGTCAATCCTATGCTTAAAGATTTTGCTGTACAAATGGCAAAAGACTTTGTCACTATCTAGCTCGGCAAGGATAGCACTGTGCTAATCCTATGCTTAAACACTTTGCTAGATAAGCAGACATTTGAGGTGAGCAAATCTAGAGTGTCGCTGGTGTTGCAGGGTGCTCCTTACTAGAGCAGCTCTCCACCTAAAATTGGGAACTTCCCAGAGTTCTCCTTTGTTTTTTGCATAATTTATGCATCACTCTATCCCTGAAAGGGCCTTGGTTTGACTTATACTGGTTGCTCCCTTGTGTCTGGACAAAGCTATACTTCTCTGAAGAGCTCTAATGAGAGTGAAACACGTGTCAGGGGTTGCTTTACTCATTCCAGGTTGGCTTGGAGGATATTTGACCAGTCCAAAGCTGTAATACTGTGCCTGGAGTGGGAAATGGCTTTTGTCATTTTACAGCTTGACAAGGATGACACTATGTCAATCCTATGCTTAAAGATTTTGCTGTACAAATGGCAAAAGACTTTGGGGGTCGACCGCGGAAGCACCGCCAACAGGCTGGCGGTGCTTCCTGGGCCATTCTGACCGCGGTGGTAAAGCCGCGGTCAGAAAAGGGGAACCGGCGGTTTCCCGCCGGTTTTCCCCTGGCCCAGGGAATCCTCCATGGCGGCGCTGCTTGCAGCGCCGCCATGGGGATTCCGACCCCCTTCCCGCCACCCTGTTCCTGGCGGTTGTTACCGCCAGGAACAGGATGGCGGGAACGGGTGTCGTGGGGCCCCTGGGGGCCCCTGCACTACCCATGCCACTGGCATGGGCAGTGCAGGGGCCCCCTAACAGGGCCCCATAATGATTTTCAGTGTCTGCTTTGCAGACACTGAAAATCGCGACGGGTGCCACTGCACCCGTCGCACCCCAGCAACTCCGCCGGCTCCATTTGGAGCCGGCTTCATCGTTGCTGGGTCTTTCCCGCTGGGCCGGCGGGTGGCCTTTTGGCGGTCGCCTGCCGGCTCAGCGGGAAAGTCAGAATGACCGCTGCGGTCATTTGACCGCGGTGCGGTCTTTTGGCGGTCTCCGCCCGGCGGGCAACGCCCGCCGCCCGCCGGGGTCGGAATGACCCCCTTTGTCACTATCTAGCTCGGTAAGGATAGCACTGTGCTAATCCTATGCTTAAACACTTTGCTAGATAAGCAGACATTTGAGGTCAGCAAATCTAGAGTGTCGCTGGTGTTGCAGGGTGCTCCTTACTAGAGCAGCTCTCCACCTACAATTGGGAACTTCCCAGAGTTCTCCTTTGTTTTTTGCATAATTTATGCGTCACTCTGTACAAAGCTATACTCCTCTGAAGAGCTCTAATGAGAGCGAAACACGTGACCGGGGTTGCTTTACTCATTCCAGGATGGCTTGGATGGTATTTGACGAGTCCAAAGCTGTAATACTGTGCCTGGAGTGGTAAATGGCTTTTGTCATTTTACAGCTCGGCAAGGATGACACTATGTCAATCCTATGCTTAAAGATTTTGCTGTACAAATGGCAAAAGACTTTGTCACTATCTAGCTCGGCAAGGATAGCACTGTGCTAATCCTATGCTTAAACACTTCGCTAGATAATCAGACATTTGAGGTGAGCAAATCTAGAGTGTCGCTGGTGTTGTAGGGTGCTCCTTACTAGAGCAGCTCTCCACCTAAAATTGGGAACTTCCCAGAGTTCTCCTTTGTTTTTTGCATAATTTATGCGTCACTCTATCCGTGAATGGGCCTTGGTTTGACTTATACTGGGTGCTCCCTTGTGTCTGGACAAAGCTATACTCTTCTGAAGAGCTCTAATGAGAGCAAAACACGTGTCAGGGGTTGCTTTACTCATTCCAGGTTGGCTTGGATGGTATTTGACCAGTCCAAAGCTGTAATACTGTGCCTGGAGTGGTAAATGGCTTTTGCCATTTCACAGCTCGGCAAGGATGACACTATGTCAATCCTATGCTTAAAGATTTTGCTGTACAAATGGCAAAAGACTTTGTCACTATCTAGCTCGGCAAGGATAGCACTGTGCTAATCCTATGCTTAAAAACTTTGCTAGATAAGCAGACATTTGAGGTGAGCAAATCTAGAGTGTCGCTGGTGTTGCAGGGTGCTCATTACTAGAGCTCTCCACCTAAAATTGGGAACTTCCCAGAGTTCTCCTTTGTTTTTTGCATAATTTATGCATCACTCTATCCCTGAAAGGGCCTTGGTTTGACTTATACTGGGTGCTCCCTTGTGTCTGGACAAAGCTATACTCTTCTGAAGAGCTCTAATGAGAGCGAAAGAAGTGTCAGGGGTTGCTTTACTCATTCCAGGTTGGCTTGGATGGTATTTGACCAGTCCAAAGCTGTAATACTGTGCCTGGAGTGGTAAATGGCTTTTGTCATTTTATAGCTCGGCAAGTATGACACTATGTCAATCCTATGCTTAAAGATTTTGCTGTACAAATGGCAAAAGACTTTGGCCCTCATTCTAAGTCTGGCGGGCGGCGGAGGCCGCCCGCCAGACTTCCCCCCTCCAAAATACCGCTCCGCGGTCCAGAGACCGCGGAGGGTATTCCAAGTTTTCCCCTGGGCTGGCGGGCGGCCGCCAAAAGGCCGCCCGCCAGCCCAGGGGAAAACAACCTTCCCACGATGAAGCCGGCTCGTAATCGAGCCGACGGAGTGGGAAGGTGCGACGGGTGCTACTGCACCCGTCGCGTATTTCACTGTCTGCTATGCAGACAGTGAAATACTAGCGGGGCCCTCTTACGGGGGCCCCTGCAGTGCCCATGCCATTGGCATGGGCACTGCAGGGGCCCCCAGGGGCCCCGCGACACCCCCTACCGCCATCCTGTTCCTGGCGGGCGAACCGCCAGGAACAGGATGGCGGTAGGGGGTGTCAGAATCCCCAAGGCGGCGCAGCATGCTGCGCCGCCTTGGAGGATTCATTTCGGCAGCGGGAAACTGGCGGGAGACCGCCAGTTGTCCCGGTCCGACCGCGGCGTTACCGCCGCGGTCGGAATGCCCAAGGGAGCACCGCCGGCCTGTCGGCGGTGCTCCCGCCCCCGTTGACCCTGGCGGTTCTGTACCGCCAGGGTCATAATGAGGCCCTTTGTCACTATCTAGCTCGGCAAGGATAGCACTGTGCTAATCCTATGCTTAAACACTTTGCTAGATAAGCAGACATTTGAGGTGAGCAAATCTAGAGTGTCGCTGGTGTTGCAGGGTGCTCCTTACTAGAGCAGCTCTCCACCTAAAATTGGGAACTTCCCAGAGTTCTCCTTTGTTTTTTGCATAATTTATGCATCACTCTATCCCTGAAAGGGCCTTGGTTTGACTTATACTGGGTGCTCCCTTGTGTCTCGACAAAGCTATACTCCTCTGAAGAGCTCTAATGAAAGCGAAACACGCGTCAGGGGTTGCTTTACTCATTCCAGGTTGGCTTGGATGGTATTTGACCAGTCCAAAGCTGTAATAATGTGCCTGGAGTGTTAAATGGCTTTTGTCATTTTACAGCTCGGCAAGGATGACACTATGTCAATCCTATGCTTAAAGATTTTGCTGTACAAATAGCAAAAGACTTTGTCACTATCTAGCTCGGCAAGGATAGCACTGTGCTAATCCTATGCTTAAACACTTTGCTAGATAAGCAGACATTTGAGGTGAGCAAATCTAGAGTGTCGCTGGTGTTGTAGGGTGCCTCTTACTAGAGCAGCTCTCCACCTAAAATATGGAACTTCCCAGAGTTCTCCTTTGTTTTTTGTATAATTTATGTGTCACTCTATCCCTGAAAGGGCCTTGGTTTGACTTATACTGGGTGCTTCCTTGTGTCTGGACAAAGCTATACTCTTCTGAAGAGCTCTAATGAGAGCGAAACACGTGTCAGGGGTTGCTTTACTCATTCCAGGTTGGCTTGGATGGTATTTGACCAGTCCAAAGCTGTAATACTGTGTCTGGAGTGGTAAATGGCTTTTGTCATGTTACAGCTCGGCAAGGATGACACTATGTCAATCCTATGCTTAAAGATTTTGCTGTACAAATGGCAAAAGACTTTGTCACTATCTAGCTCGGCAAGGATAGCACTGTGCTAATCCTATGCTTAAACACTTTGCTAGATAAGCAGACATTTGAGGTGAGCAAATCTAGAGTGTTGCTGGTGTTGCAGGGTGCTCCTTACTAGAGCAGCTCTCCACCTAAAATTGGGAACTTCACAGAGTTCTCCTTCTTTGTTTTTTGCATTATATATATATATATATATATATATATATATATATATATATATACATATATATATATATATATATATATATATATATATATATATAAATCTACAATAAGCCCAATTTGTGTTGAATCATTTTAAGAGTACACAGAAGATCAGAGTGTCTAGATGCAATATTGTATGGTCCTAGTATGCATTCTCAAAAAAGGATTTATATGACTGGTTTAAAATTTAGTCAGAACGTTTTTCTTATTCTCATGTAAAGGAAAGTACTTGAATAAGAAAGTTTTCATTTAATCCATCTTGATTCCCTTACAGGTATCCGGCCATCTTGAAACTTAGTCATTTTAAACTTAATTCTTAGATTGTTCATGTTTTCAGAATGACTATGCTTAGAATCATAGTCTAGTATTGATTTCAGGAGATATAATTTTCATATTGTGTGTTCTAACCTTTTTCTTACTACACGTCTCCTTCCCAGCTGTTTCCCTTCCTAATCTCCTCTTCCCCTCTTGAACTCTCTTAGCCTCTGTGATTTATCTATCAGAGTCTTGGAGCTGTTCAGTGGTGGACGTGTTGGGAACGTGCGCAGACCCCGAGGATCTGGTGACTCTGACAGTTTAATAAAACGACTGCATCTTAGATAGCAAAGCGTGAGCTGCTATAACCAGGATTACACAACATGACAATATTAAAATGGTGACAAGAAGAGTGAAGCATAAGAATAACGCTATCATATTGTCAGTAGGATTGATGATTTATTTCCTTTCTAAGTCATAATCTGAGCACAGCATGTTAAGCTCTAATTCTGCCTTTCAGGTTTCCCCGGGAGGACATTAACCCTCATACCTGAGCAAAGGCCTGTAGTCTGCGTTAGCATCTGTAGCGAAGCATTCAGCAATCAGCATACAGTTGTGGTTCTCTGGCTGGAATCTCCCTCTTAATGTGTAATGGGACTAGGAAGTCTGTTTTTAATAACACAGCTGATGTTCTAAGAAAATGTCCCTATGTAAGGATGCGTATTTTCTACGGATGTTGGAGACTAAACTTCAACCACGTTCACCGGCAATGTACCAAACTGTAGCCTTGACTGAAGCACAGAGTGATCAAGAATGTCTTGTTTGAGAACACAGTGCTGAATTAAGAAAAAACAGTTAGATAGATGAAAATGAAACAAGACCGTAAAACTGGTTATTGTAAAAATAACAATGCGAAGCTGAATAAAATATATCTAGGTTAAAGTGCACAGCGGCCTAATGTGTCAAACTAACGTGCATGGAGCTATTTCTAAAATGGCTACACAACAAACTGTTTCAAATATTTTGTGAAACAAAAGGTGGAAATTAGCAGATTTATAATGCCATGTAGAAGCCATACTGTTAATGGTGTATTTGCTATGGTAAAAGGCAGCTTTTCTAATTTTTCTATGTTGAGCATGTTGTTACTCACTTCCTAACTAGCCATTATCTGTTGTTCCCTGGACAAATTAAAAGCAGCAAACAAGTCACTAGAGTTAATGTGTTTCCATGGGACGCTTCCATTTTTCAGAATCTGTAGCGACCAACCCAACTGCATGATGGAATGCAGCTGGCTTTGCTCATATTGTAAAAGGGGCATGTCATTCTGTATGGCATCAATCTCAGATAACACTGTTATTAAAGGTGTATATTCTGTTGGACAGAGTATTCATGCCATTAGCGGCAACAGCAAAAGCCTTTTACATATTTTCCTCATCTATCTGCCTTAAACGTGCAACCGCTTCCATTTGAGAAAGCTTCCATATTGGATTATATATGGCATACAAAAATTGTTTAGAGTGGGCTTTATTGGACCAGCAGGAAATCTTGCACGTCTACTTCCTCCAATAGGAGACTTAGATGCTCCTCAACTGCTGCTAAGGTGTTACTGTGTAACCATTGTTGAAACAGTTCACCCACACTGTATGTGGTAACTATACCTGAGTGTTGATCCAAGACATAGTGAGGGTCCAACCGGCTAATCTTGAAACCCCATTGAGGAATGAATAAAACCTGCCTGGCACCCATTTGTGTCTATTGGCCACAATAACCACCGCTGGGACTTGAAAGTGTGGAATTATAGGTACCATCCTGAACCCAAGCATCCAGTTCTTCCTAGGTGACATTTAAGAATGATTGCCAATTGGTGATTTTGGCTCGTGTGGGGATAGAGGGCGCATTCATTTCTTTTATTTTTGCTAACCCTAAGCAGGATGTTCATTGAATTGTGTCATTTAAAAATATAATTTGAACAGGAATAAGGCATACTCTAAACAAAGCTTTCCTACCCTGAATTCGCCAATCTTGTGTTCCCCATACACTTTTCACATCAATAGTGCTCTTCCAGTATTCATAACCTTCAACAGAAAGTCAGGAAACAAAGGAATCTGAATAGACCAATTTGGTGTCAGTTAGCCAAATCTTCCTCAGTTTGGAAGATGGTAATTTGCAGTAATATGACTCTGCATTTGTAGTGTCTGTTCTGCCTTCCTACTTATCTCGTATCAGAGCTTACAGAACATCTCTGGAATGCACTTCTGAGTTCAAAGAAGACCTTTATTGTTGTTAATTCTTCCCCACCCACAAGTTCTTGAGAGACGAATTAATAGATTTCAAGCACAAAAGTAGTCGCAGCAATGAGAACAAAATATATCACGGTACTTCTCAGTTGCAATGTACACAGCAGGTTATATATATAAGATATTGAATGCAAAGCGTAAAAAATCAAATTCATCACTGTGTGAGACCTATATACAGCTTCATCTTTCTGGGGTCTGCAAGTTGATGACTCCGGTCAACTGCGAGAAAGAGATTATCTACCCACACGGGAGACTGGCAACTGGCGCCAAGTTCCAGCCTGAAGTCAAGCAGATTCTAATCTAAATCTCTGAAGCCCCGAGTCATCCTTACAAAAGCGTGCCCCCTCCTCTCAGACCTGGGAAAACTACGCAAGCCTTTGGAGACTGGCCAGATCTCCTAGACTTCTCCTCTTGCCAAGCCTGAGCAGAAAGGAAAACATCAAGGCCCGTATTTATACTTTTTTTGCGCCGCATTTGCGTCGTTTTTTGATGCAAAAACGGCGCAAACTTGCAAAATACCATTGTATTTTGTAGGTTTGCGCCGTTTTGCGTCAACAAGCGGCGCAAATGCGGCGGTAAAAAAAGTATAAATACGGGCCCAAATGTACTCTCTCTTATCAGGTCTAGTCTGGTGTGAAGAAAAGATCTTGGTTCATCTTGTGGAAAAACATAGCTTGGAAAAATACAGACATCTGCAATGTTTCAACTGCAATGTCTAACTCCACGTTAAAGGCAATAGGCAGCTAACCTAAATATCAAATGTAATGTCTAATGTCATGTCAAAGCCAATAGGCAGCTGAACTGAATACAGCATGTAATGTCTAATATCATGTCAAAGCCAATAGGCAGCTGAGCTGAATACCAAATGTAATGTCTAATATAATGTCAAAACCAATAGGCAGCTAAACTGAATACAAAATGTAATGGCTAATGCCATGTCAAAGCCAATAGGCGGCTAGGCTGAACAAAAGATATAGGGCCTGATTCCGAGGCTGCGGGCGGCAGTCGCCGCCCGCCTGGCGGGAACCGCAATATGGCCGCTCCGCGGTCGAAAGACCGCGGAGGCCATTCAGGCTTTCCCGCTGGGCTGGCGGGCGACCGCCAGAAGGCCGCCCGCCAGCCCAGCGGGAAACCCCTCCCCACGAGGATGCCGGCTCCGAATGGAGCCGGCGGAGTGGGTATGTGCGACGGGTGCAGTTTGCAACCGTCGCGTATTTCAGTGTCTGCATTGCAGACACTGAAATACTTTGTGGGGCCCTCTTACGGGGGCCCCTGCAGTGCCCATGCCATGGGCATGGGCACTGCAGGGGCCCCCAGGGGCCCCGCGGCACCCCCTACCGCCATCCTGTTCCTGGCGGGAGACCCGCCAGGAACAGGATGGCGGTAGGGGGTGTCAGAATCCCCATGGCGGCGGAGCGCGCAGCGGAAAGTCGGCGGGAGACCGCCGACTTTCCGTTTCTGACCGCGGCTGAACCGCCGCGGTCAGAATGCTCGACGGAGCACCGCCAGCCTGTTGGCGGTGCTCCCGTGGTCGGTGACCTGTCAGAATGACCCCCATAATGTGCTACTGGTGAACATTGAGCAACTAATATGCGCAGTGGTGAAACACAAAGTCATTGGTCAAACACAATTAATAGCATCACATTCCACCCTATGACCAATGAATTTTTGTTTCACATATCTCTTGTTTGAAACAAACAAAAAAAAAAACATCAGCACAACAAAAAAAACATTATCAGCAAGTCAGATTTGAATGATCAAAGCAATCACTGTAAAGCAATGGAAGTGGATTAACATATAGATCTCATAACCTTTCACATCAGATACATCTGCACAGAAAAGACTGAAACTTTTATACTCTAAATGAGATTATAGTGTCTTTAAAATAGCAATTTGATGTAGCATGAGTACTACTCATGTAAAGGTGCACGGTCCACCTGAAAGGTCTGCAGGAATGTAAGTGAAAGTCAGAGTTCCATACGAAAAAACACAGACAGTTAACTGTTAAGGTTGCTTAGTTCCAGTGGAAGAATGCAATCAAACAAGTTGAACTTGAACTGAAGGCGCCATTTGCGCAAAATGGATCCATGGTGCTCGTACTTTACTCAGTCAGGTTCAGGTTGGGGGTTCGGTCCCTTCCCCGACCCCACACGCACACACCCGAAGGGGGACCCCACAGCACACTCAGGGACAGTGGCGAAACGTGGTAGGATCTGCAAAAGAAAAAAGTATGACTTTCTTGCAAATAACATTTGTCATTTGAAATGTACCCTTTCTCTTCCTTTCCCTGTTTTATAGTCAGCATGACATTTTTGGGGCTCTTTGTTATAATTTCTGCAGATTCTGGAGGGTCACTTGGGGCTTCAACCCACACCTCAGCACTGAGGTTTTTATCTACTGCACCACAGCTTCCCTTTTCTTGCACTGTCAGAAGGGATGGACAGACTCATTCTTTACCAAACCTCTATTCACTGCATTTTTGCCAAGTTGGGCCATTCTGTCTCCAATTTGTATGAATGAATCAGATTATTTTCTAGTTGCCAGCATAATTTTGATTTCTCCTTGGTAATCAGCAGCAATCACTCCCCCTAAAACCTGATCAATTTGCCATATCTGTCCTGGTAACTTTCCTCTCCCCAACTGCTCTGTGACTGCTTGTGGGACAGATTGCTCATGTGCGTGCTGCACAGTTTTTATCAAATCTAGAGGAATGTGCATCTCTCTCATCTCTGCCCACCTGTAAGTGGCTTTTTCTCCCAGCTGTTCACATTTCTGGTGCACCCACTTAGCCATCCCCACTAAGTCAGAATTCTGGGTGAACACTTCTCTCTCTGAATTTTTCTCTTTAACATCTGCAAGGGAATTGAACCAGATATGCACAAGCCATGTGGAAAACCAAACGGCTAAACCATTGGCAATGAACCAAGAATCAGCGTAAAAATGACACATCTCACGCAGCACTTGCTTTAAAATCTGACACACATTGTACAACGCTGTGCCTTCTCCTGTGCCAGAAAATAACATTTCAGTCAATAAATCATTAGTCAAACAAACATGCTTTTTATCCTCAGTGGTCACGAATTCAAATGGTGCACTCAATTTCACTAGTAACTCTTTTACCTGTGGTACTTCCTGCACCATCTCCACATCCTGAAAAGGGGCTTGTGGCACCTGTTCATTCTTCCCCTGTTCCTGATTTACATGTAAATCAGTGTTTCCCTCTTGCACTGCACAGAAACCTAAAGTCTGCATTATTTCATTTGCCAAATCACAAGCGCGCAGCTGCATATACTTTTTTCCAGTGACCATATACCAAAGTATTAGGATTTGACTCAAATGAGGGCTATTCTGTTCTCAAAAATGAAACAAGCAACTGAAACTCGTGTCTCTTGCTTAGTGCAAACAGTAAGAAACTCTAAAATCTTTCGTCTTACTTCATTTTGCAACAGTAACTCGTAAATCACAGTCTGAGTTGTGTTATCAGTTAAGGAATGCACTTTGACTGCCAAAAAACCTGGCTCACACAAAGGCTCAGAGTAGCTCACAGCTGTCTTAACCCCCTCATTACTGGAATGGGAAAAGACAGATTCTTCTAAAACAGCAGTTTTATAACTTTCAGCATTATCTTGCATTAATGTATTCTGGCTAATTTGCTCACTTAAATTCTTATTTTCATGTTCCAACTGCCTACATTTCTCCTGCATTTTTCTGTAAGCAGATAAAAGTATCCAAACCCTTCTGTCAAAAACAAAAGGATCATCATTGCTTCCAAAAGGCACATTTTCTAAATATGCTTTATCACAGAAAGAAAACATGTTTCTCACAGCACCATCAGGCACTTTAACTACACATGCATTTTCAAACATGGTCTGCTGTGCTTCTGTAATTCTCCAAACAACAAAAAACAATTACACTTTTAAATTGTGCACGTAGAAATCTATAATTCAACCCTACCCCACTTCTGATACCAAAATGTTCTGCCTTACTACTTATCTCGTATCAGAGCTTACAGAACATCTCTGGAATGCACTTCTGAGTTCTAAGAAGACCTTTATTGTTGTTAATTCTTCCCCACCCACAAGTTCTTGAGAGACGAATTTATAGATTTCAAGCACAAAAGTAGTCGCAGCAATGAAAACAAAATATATCACAGTACTTCTCAGTTGCAATGTACACAGCAGGTTATATATATAAGATATTGAATGCAAAGCGTAAAAAATAAAATTCATCACTGTGTGAGACCTATATACAACTTCATCTTTCTGGGGTCTGCAAGTTGATGACTCCGGTCAACTGCGAGAAAGAGATTATCTACCCACACGGGAGACTGGCAACTGGCGCCAAGTTCCAGCCTGAAGTCAAGCAGATTCTAATCTAAATCTCTGAAGCCCCGAGTCATCCTTACAAAAGCGTGCCCCCTCCTCTCAGACCTGGGAAAACTACGCAAGCCTTTGGAGACTGGCCAGATCTCCTAGACTTCTCCTCTTCCCAAGCCTGAGCAGAAAGGAAAACACCAAATGTACTCTCTCTTATCAGGTCTAGTCTGGTGTGAAGAAAAGATCTTGGTTCATCTTGTGGAAAAACATAGCTTGGAAAAATACAGACATCTGCGATGTTTCAACTGCAATGTCTAACTCCACGTTAAAGGCAATAGGCAGCTAACCTAAATATCAAATGTAATGTCTAATGTCACGTCAAAGCCAATAGGCAGCTGAACTGAATACAGCATGTAATGTCTAATATCATGTCAAAGCCAATAGGCAGCTGAGCTGAATACCAAATGTAATGTCTAATATAATGTCAAAGCCAATAGGCAGCTGAGCTGAATACCAAATGTAATATCTAATATAATGTCAAAGCCAATAGGCAGCTAAACTGAATACAAAATGTAATGGCTAATGCCATGTCAAAGCCAATAGGCGGCTTGGCTGAACAAAACATATAGGCCCTCATTCTAACATTGGCGGGCAGCGGTCGCCGCCCGCCTGGTGGAAACCGCCATATGGCCGCTCCGCGGTCGAAAGACCGCTGGGGCCATTCTGACTTTCCCGCTGGGCCGGCAGGCGCTAGCCAATATAGCGCCCTCCGGCCCAGCGGGAAAGGGGCCTGCAACACTGAACCCGGCTCCGAATGGAGCCGGCGGTGTTGCAGGTGTGCGACGGGTGCAGTTGTACCCGTCGCGCTTTTCACTGTCTGCTAGGCAGACAGTGAAAAGCATACTGGGGCCCTGTTAGGGGCCAGTGCCAGTGGCCTGGGCAGTGCAGGGGCCCCCAGGGGCCCCAGGACACCCGTTCCCGCCAGCCTGTTCCTGGCGGTAAAAACCGCCAGAAACAGGCTGGCGGGAAGGGGGTCAGAATCCCAATGCGCCGCCATGGCGGATTTGGGCAACCGGGGGAAATCCGGCGGGAAAACTGCCGGACCCGGTTTTCTGACCGCAGCTTTACTGCCGCGGTCAGAATGGCCCAGGAAGCACCGCCAGCCTGTTGGCAGTGCTTCCGTCATTTTAGCTCTGGCGGTCTCGGACCGCCAGGGTTAGAATGACCCCCATAATGTGCTACTGTTGAACATTAAGCAACTAATATGCGCAGTGGTGAAACACAAAGTCATTGGTCAAACACAATTAATAGCATCAAGTGTCATGCTCAGAAAAGTATGCAAATATTATCTGTATATGTTTTAGGGCTCCCCACAGGTGGTGTTGAACAATGTTCCTACTATGTGTAATTAAATACTGATCTGTGTCTAGTTGCTCAGTGCAGATAGTAATGTTCCCAATGATTGTAACAGAACATTTCCCCATAATTCTCCCTGTCCATGTATACATCATCACTTTCAAATACAGTGTAATCGTGCAGCTCAGCCAGCATAGAATCAAATGTTTGAACATGCCAGTCATCAGAAACAACACCAGGTGTTATTACATCAGTCACTGAAATTTTGAATTCAAATGGAGTTTGTATAACCTCAGTAGACCTGTATATTTCAAAAGGAGCTTTACCCCAAACAATCCATCTGGAATTGGTACTGCTGAAATGTTCACAAGGGACAAGTGTCTTTGGACATTATGTGAGGAAAGATAGGGTGTTAGAACTTCATCTACTTGCTCTACTGAGGAGCGTTCAGGAAGATAATGACCATTTATCAAGAGAAGGAAAACAGCCATAAAACCAATCCATACCAGAAAGACAAGCAAGGTCAGAAAATTCCATGGATAAACCAAATAGTTTTTTTAGTTATGTACAGCTTACGTGTCTTTGAAACAATTTCAGTTGCAGTTGCAGGTGCAGTTGAAGTTGAAGAAAAGTCATCAATGTAGATGAAGTAACCGGAAGCAGTCTCTGAGAATATAGAAGCCAGTGCATTACTGATGGGTGGATCCACTTCACATGGAGATTTATAGTAGATGGTGTCATCAGTTTGTGTTACGTTGGAGTAAAAAACAGCCACATCTTGAACAGTTCTTGTCAGTGTAGTGGTAACAGAAATGATCAAATGCTCATTTTTCGCCCTCCCCATGCCCGAGGAGGCATTTGTAGCGTTGTTGTACATGCTGGTATACTCAGAAGTATTGTTGTTTCGTCTTTGAAGAGGTACATCCTGTTGGGTACTGAGAGGGGCCCGGGGATTACCCAAGGGACATCTGGGTCTACTGTGCAGGATCGGCCTCAAGATGAAACATTATGTTGTCGATGGAGACAAATCTATTTGCTTTGGAACCTTACAGCAGTGGTAGAATGACTTGTATGGTACCTTGTATTCCATGGACTGGAACTGGTGCTCTGTAAGATGGGCTGAATTCCTTATTCACAGCAATCTTCTCACAAACCAGATCCCAACTTTAGGAATCCAGCCTGTAGAGGTTGTTGGCAAAGGTGGCAGCACTGGCAGATGAATTATCATCATTGTTGAAGCTCCTGTAAGACAGTAGGACTTTCAAAAGGTGTGTCTGCTGCCACCATACAAGGGTCTTCTAGATCTGGGACATACATAGGTATCTCAAAGAGGACCTCATAAGAAGTGTGTCCTCCCAAGGACTGTCTTAGCAGAATATTCGGAGCTCTCTGGACCCCATATAGGTGAGGCAGCCAATTGCAGCCTGAACCTAATAATCTAGCTGTTAGGACTGCTTTAGGTCACGATTCTGCCTCTCCACAACAGAATTTCCCATGATATGGGGAAGAATAATGGAGTTCAAAACCCTTGGTTCTCATGGTGTCTCTGAATGCCCTAGGGCAAGAGCAGGGCCCTGGTCTGATTCAGACTGACCCAAACATCTCCCTTTGTGGTACTCTCGTCTGCAGACCACCCAGACCCCAACCCCAGTTCAGCGAAACCTTTGCCGACCTCATCGCCCCCTACGTACTCGCCTCGACCACTTACATCGTATTTTGTGACCTCAGCTTTCACCTTGAAAACAGCAACAACCTAACACCACATCTCTCCTGGACAACCTCACCACCCTCGGTCTCAAGCAACTAGTCAACCTCCCAACCCACTTAGCAGGTCACACCCTTGATCCCGTCTTCTCGGCTGGAAACAACATCATCATCTCGCACACCTCCGAACACCATTGGACCGACCACCGATGTATCCACTTCAGCTTTACGAACCACTGCACGCCACCAGCCTCACTGCCCCCCAGGCAGAAACTGGAGCAAGCTCACTGATGCCCAGCTCACCGATGCCCTCAGCCACTCCACCCCCACTGGATGCCACAAATGCGAACAACTCAGCGCACAACTTGCACCACTAGATTACAGAATGTGCCAACACCAAAGCCCTCTTTCAGAAAACCCACCAAAAACCAGCACTGGAGGAGGCCTAACTGGTTCACGACAAAACTCCAAGACTCCAAACGCAACTGCAGACGAATGGAACAAAAATGGAGAAACAAAAGCAGACCGCACAGCCTACAAAGTCACAGTCAACATGCACCAGCAATACACCAGAGCCTCTAAGAAAGCTGCCATTCAAGAACATATAAGCACCAATGCACACAACATCAAGGAGTTATTTACCATAGTCAAGCAATTCACGAACCCCGGATCAGACACCTTGGACATCCCCGCCTCTCAAGATCTTTGTGAAACCTCGCCACCTTGTTCCACTGGAAAATCCAGGAAATATATGTGGGATTCAAGAACCAAAAACCAGCCCCACCGCCCACCAGCATCAACACAGACCCCACACTGCGAACCCTGAACCACTGGATCCCTAGCTCTACAGAAGACACCCAGAAACTCATGAACTCCATCCATTCAGGGGCACTCTTGGACCTGTGCCCACATCACATCTTCAACCTGGCCAGTGCCACCATCACCCCAGAGCTCTGCCGGACTATAATCCGTTCCATCAAAACTGCCACCTTCCCATCTGTAATAAAAATGTGCAGTGATCAACCGGCTCCTAAAGAAACCCTCTGCCGACCCAAGGGAGATGAAAAACTAAAGACCCATCTCTCTGCACCCTTTCCCAGCCAAAGTTACAGAAAAGGCCAACCACATGCAAGTTCCTCGAGTCAAACCACACTCTAGACCCCTCACAGTCCGGTTTCAGGAGCAACCACAGCACTGAGACAGCCTTCTATGCAGCCACCGATGACATCCGCGCCATATTCGACCGCGGAGACACAGCCGCCCTCATCCTCCTTGACCTCTCTGCCATGTTCAACACAGTCTCCTACTCCACCCTTTGCACCAGTCTCCTTGATGCCGGCATCCACTACTGTAGGAGGCTGGCCTGGTGTGTGGTGGGTACCTATGGTACTTACACCTCATACCAGGTCCAGGTATGCCTTATTAGTGTAGTGTAGTCAAAGTCTGGAAGACAGGCTCTCTAGGGATAGCTGTGGATAAGCAGCCAAAGCTTATCTAGGAGACATGCAAAGCTCATGCAATACCACAGTAGTCACACTCATTTCTTATACACGTGAAAGAAAACACTTAGGGGGTTATTACAACTTTGGAGGAGGTGGTAATCCGTCCCAAAAGTGACAGTAAAGTGACGGATATACCACCAGCCGTATTACGAGTTCCATAGGATATAATGGACTCGTAATACGGCTGGTGGTATATCCGTCACTTTACCGTCACTTTTGGGACGGATTACCACCTCCTCCAAAGTTGTAATAACCCCCTTAGTGTTACAAAAATAAAGGTACTTTATTTTGGTGACAAAAATACCAAAAATACCATAAAAGCTATACTCCCTTAGGAGGTAAGTAATACACAAATTATATACACTAGTATGCACTAGTATGCAGAAATAGGCATACAAACAGTAAGAAAACAGTGCAATTACTGAAAATCACAATAGAGAGAAATAGGCCTATGGGACCACAAACCATATACTTAAGAAATGGAATGCGAAAGACGGTTCCCCACCTAGGTAGGTGTAGTGTGTGTAGAGGGGAGCTGCGAGTACTAGGAAAGCCCAAAGGTAAGTACCACAACCTACCCCAGAGACCAGGGAAGCAGGAGTAAATCACTGTAAATTCCCATGATCACACACAGAGAAGAATAATGCAAAACCCAGAAGAGACTGCAAGACAGTGGATTCCTGGACAAGAGGACGTGTGGAAGAAGGGAACCAAGTCCAAGAACCACAGGACAGTCCAAGGAGGGCAGAAGTCCCTACCCAACAGGATGAGCAAGAAGTGAACCACCAGTGAAGAGGAGTCAGTACTGCACCCAAGAAGACAAAGTCAGGTTCATGGAGGATGCAGGTGATGTCCCACACTGGAAGGAGGATTGCAGTCGGGTTGGCATCATCGGGTTCTGCCAACAAGCCTTGGCACACGCAAAACTTGCGGTTAGCGGAAAGTGGAGCTGCCGGGGACCAGGAAGGACCAGGTGGACACTACCCAGGAGGGGGAGTCAAAGAGGGCTCTCAGCGACACAGAGAGCCTACAGAAGCCCAGGAAGAGCCAACAGGATTCCCACAGGACGGGGACAGGAAAGTCGCAGAAGAGGCTCATGCAGCACTAAGAGAAAAGCTCCCACACCGCCAGAGAACAACTCAGGGAACTAAGGTGGTCATTATGAACATGGCGGCAAACGCCGCCCCGCCGGCGGTGGCGTTAACTACCGCCAACAAGCTGGCAGTCCAGACCGCCAAATAATGAAGCACATGAGAAACAAGTAGCGGCCTAGCCACACAACGCCATCATTGGAGTGGCGACGAGGACGGAGGAAGCCATCCATAGGCCGGCAGAAAGGCCCTACCTGCCCACCAAATAATGAAGCACAAGACCGCCATCATTTCCGGGGTGGCATAGTGGAAATGAACTAAATAAAAGGAAACACTCACTGGAGGTACACACAACATGCCGATGCAGACATGGAGAGAGTTGGAAATAATGCCAGTGCTGCTCCTTGCCATATACCTCCACAACCGTGACCGCAGATGAAGACGACGACGGTAAGTACCACAACCTAGTACACATGGGAAGAAAGGGCAGAGTTACACACCCACCACACCCACCCTGCAACGTATTCCCAACCTCTCACACCATCCCACACCATACACACCAGAACAAGAGTACTTACCCGACACAAGGCAACAAAGACCTGCACCAAAGTACACACATGTGCACACCACACCCTCACAATGAAACAATGAACGTTACTATAATGTGCCAACAGCACCACTGGGCACTCAAAGCTTAATACAACTAGAAAAATGTAATGTCCGAATAAGGCCATTGGCCAGTCCATTTCGAATACCCTGAAGGGCCCAAATAGGCCAGACTTGACTCCCACATGTGCACAGGGTACTCCACTGTAAAGGGACATCAATGGGGCAGCCAGGCACCTCAGGGCACAGGGGCAGGGGGTGGGGGCTTATGTCTGGAAGGGGGGGCTTGGGCTTACGTTTGGGAAGGTGTAGGAGGTTTGGGCTTGCCCTTGAAAGGTGGGGAGTGGGCTTGGACCGGAGGGTGGCAGAGGGACCTGGGGCAACACGGGGCTTCTTCCTCCCTGGGGAAGGGGCTAAGGAATGGGAAGAGTGGACTGGGGTGGACTTGGAGGAGGAAGGAGTGGACTGGACAAGGAGATGGGCACGTTTAGGGATGAGACGGGGTGGGCCAATGGGTTCAAACAAGTCAACACAGGAGAGGAAAAGTTTCTTAGGGGCAGTTGGGGTGGATTTGGAGGAAGGTCTGGGAGTGGAGGTAGAGGGAGTGTTTGTACCTGGTGTAGGTGTGCAGGATGTGGATGCAGGTGCCAGTAGAGTATGCTGATGTGTGGTGGATGTGTGTTGTGTGGGTGTCTGCAAGTGGTTGAGTGTTTTGGGAGGAAGGGGGGTGGACACAGTGGGACAAGACAGGCTGCCAGTGTACATGGATGTTGTCTGGGTGTCTGCAGGTCTGGTGAGGGTGCTGCATGTGTTAATCAATGTAGTTGTTGTGAGTGCAGGTATGGTGTATGGGGTGGATGACTGGATGTCAGATGTTGTGGTGACTGCAAGAATGGGGGCAGCAGCAGTGACTGAGGGTGCAGTGCTTTTGGGTGTGCATGTTGAGGTGACAGACAGGAGGCAGGAGAGGTGGACACAGTGGGGGTAGTGGATGTTGTTGTGTGTGCCTTTGTATGTTGGGTGTGTGTATGCCTGTGGCGGGAAGTGTGGTGCTTGTGTTTGTCTGTGTGCTTCTTGTGTGTTGCAGTGTGTGCATGGCTGTCTGGACGTGTGCTTAGGATGGGTGAAGAGAGTGGGGTGCTGGAAGGGGTAGAGGTGGTTGGAGGGGGGACGGAAAGACCAGGGACACTGGCTGCTGTCAAAGAGGAGGCCAGAGCCTGAAAAGACCTCTGTAAGCCAGGCATGGCACTGTGAATGCCTTCCAGGTATGCATTTCATTGCTGCATCTGGGATGCTAGCCCCTGCATGGCATTCACGATGGTTGTCTGCCCTACAGAAATGGTCCTCAGGAGGTCAATAGCCTCCTCTGTGAGGGAAGCAGGGCTGACTGGGGCAGGGGATGAGGTTCCTGGGGCGAAGGAGATGCCCACCCTCCTGGGTGAGCAGGCACGGGCAACTGGGTGGGGAGCAACTGGGAGAGCGGAGATGGCATGGGGGTGGCGGAAGATGACTAGAGTCCGGCACCACCAGGGAGCTCCTGTCGGAGAACGTATCAGAGTCACTACCGCCTACTCTGCCTCCTTGGAACCGTGGGCCGCTGCATCCCCACTCTCTGGTGCCACTGCTCCCTCGCCAAATGATGCTGATGTACACAAAGGACACAAGAGCACAGGGGTGGAGAGACAAAACATGAGAGAAATCTGTTAATACCAGAATGAATGTACATTCCTGGCGCACACCCACTCCCATCCAGGTCACACACTTACACCCAGCACCTACAACAATAGTCATGACTGTGCCCCTGACTAGCGGCCACTACCCCAGAATATACCCCATTACCCATAGGAAACACATACATGAGAAACTGCGTGGACTACACAAATGGAGGACCATGCCCAGACAATGCACCCACTAGTCAATGAGGCCACAAAGCATCCAAGAGCACAGGAAGGTGAACCCCCATGGGCCTATTTGGACCGGCCACACCTGCCCCACACCATTTCCAGGTCTATGGGGGCAGGACTGCAGGAACACACCTGTCAGAGTGCCTGGCACTAGACAGCATACATATCACAAAACCCAAACACATCTATCAAAGTAGTATTAAACAGTGTTGGTACTCACCCCCTTGTGGCTGCTGTGCTGCCTTCAAGTGCCCATCCAAATGTGGATAGGCCACCGCCAGAATGCGGGCCATTAGGGGGGTCAGGGCCCGACGGGCACCCCTTCCTCGTTGGGAGACCTTTCCCAGCTGGGCCTCTCTGGTCTTCCTGGCGCAGCGCCTCAGGTCCTCCCACCGCATCCTGCAGTGGGCGCTCCGCCGGTTGTAGACCCCCAGGGTCCACACAAGCGATGGCTTGCCACAGTCCTCTCTTCTGATGGGCGCTGACCAGTATGGGACACACAGATCAAAAAAACAGACATCAGTATGTGTGCACTTTACATAGATGACATGTCGTCCCCTATGGAACAGACTTTTCAAAAAGTCATGTTACCAACTCACAAACAGTACATGCCACACAATCTACGGTTGTGCAGTTACAAATCCAACACACATGCATATAGGCATCTGCCCTCATCACACACATCCAAGCTAGACATCTGTCAACTCACCTGCTCCTTTTGTCGCCCATATAATTTGCCATACAGGGGTAGGATCCTGTCCGCCTGCTTCTCGAGCTTCTCTGTGGTGAAGGCCGGGGCCCGTTCCCCTGTGACTTGCGCCATTTCAGTGACCAGAGTCAGGACACAGCAGCACACTCAGTGGAGTACTGTCCGGCTCGGGAATCAGGAGTCAAGTGTCATGGGTCTGACGACATGGCATATGTTCTGCAGCGGTGTGCACCGTCACCGCCGGTAGCGATCATGATTGGCCCAGGTTCCCTATTGACAACCATGTAATCCAATGATTGGGTGCACGGTGGTGCACCATGACGACTACCGCCAGTGGAATGATGTCACTTCCACTCCCTCAGCCCTAAGTGGCAGGAGGCTGACATCTTGCTACCACCACGTAAATATGTCCTGGCCAGGGGCCCCATTCAGGGCTTCCAATTCTCCGACCTTAGTCGCTTGCTGACTTCAGTGTCTGATCCTCACATGCACCTATCTTAGAAAATGTGTCCACACTGGGATGCCATTACAACAGAGCTGACTCTGCACACATGTGCCTGACATTGTACATAATACATAGTGTCTGTGTGTGTAACCTACGTTTTGCACATCCATTAACACAGTAACAACATGTGTTGTGACCCTCATATGTGTTTTTTCCTCCCCCATAGGTACAGACCCATTTGGCGAGGGCGGGCCCCCATCTGTGTACAGACCTCTTGTTTCTTTGGAAACCATGTATGAACGTCACATCATTGTCACCTACATACTCAATCGTGCAACAATACATGACCTATGTGCTTTACTGGATTCTGTACTGAGACCGGATAATCGGAATCAGCATGCCATCCCTACTGAAGTGCAAGTGCTATCTGTACTCCATTTTTTGGCTACGGGCTCAATTCAGGTGATAGTGGGCATGGGTCCCGGGGTCTCACAGCCAATGTTTATCCTCATCCTGTCAACATTTCTGGATGCATTCGTCCAACACCTGCAGACAGATGTCCAGTTTCCCAAAGGCCTGAACTACTTGTCATCAAGTCTGGATTTTATGCCTTTGCTAACATCCCCCATGTGGTAGGTGCCATTGATGGAACCCATATAGCTCTCATACCCCCAAGAGAAAATGAACAGGTGCACAGGAATCGAAAGAACTTCCACTCCATGACATACAATTGATGTGTACTGTTGACCAATACATATCACATGTAAATGCCAGGTTCCAGGATCAGTCCATGATTCCTTTGTCCTGAGGAACAGCAGTGTCCCACACTTGGTGGGGCAACTACAAGGGGACAGAGGATGGCTCATAGGTGAGTGTGCATGACACTTTATCAGTACATGGCTGACAACCAGCCTGTATGCAAGTGATGGCAGTTTGTTAAGGTGATTTTTCACCCACTTTTGCAGTTGATTCTGAGTACCCCAGCTTGCAAGGGCTCCTGACACCTGTGAGGAATCCCAGGACAGATGCAGAGAGGACTTATAATGAGGCCCATGAACGTACTAGGAGGGTGATTGAGCACACTATAGGTCTCCTGAAGGCTAGATTTCGTGGCCTCCATCTCTCGGGGGGATCCCTGTGTTAGGGCCCTGAGAAGGTGTATAGAATAGTTGTGACCTGCTGCATGCTGCGCAAGTAGGCTGTGAGGAAAGATATCCCCCTTCTAGTGGAGGAGAGTGCTGTCCAACTAGACCTGCAACCTCAGAGAGGGGATGAGAGTAATGGTGAGGAGGAAGAGGGAGAAGATATCAACTCCAGCAACCAGCTGATCCACCTATATTTCCAGTGACTATGAGGTACTGTTCACTGATGCTGTTGTCTTCACTGTATAGTGTCAGTCTGATTCATGTGATTGGTGATGTGGTGTCTGTAGTCATTGACACTGATAACTGAAGACTGAAGTGGAATGTACCAGGGAACCCAAAATTGTGTACATTGTGACTTACTTCAGATACTACAGTACGTGGGATTCCCTTCCTGCAATACAGGTATGAATATGAAATTGACTGGCTAATGCATACACACTCACTATTGTATACTCATAATGACATAGGACATACAATTTGGTGTAGATGTGTTTTATTAAGTGTCACAAATGTGTTAGTTCACTGTACAGTGATATGGAGTGGGCTCATGGTGAATATCCATACTCTGGTACATGGGCTCAGCTGTTGGTGGCAGTGGGTATTGGTCCGTTTGTCCCTTGGTGGATGGTGTGTTGGTAGTGGCAGGTCAACATGGTAGCACAGTGGCCCACATGGGAGACAGTTCAGGACAGAGTCACTTCTTAGTGAGAGCCTTGGTCTTCGCAGGTGTTCCAGTGCCATATCTAGGTCTAAGGGCATATTTCAGTGACTGGAGCTGGGCTGCAGGGCCAGGGGTGCTGGTCTCCTGTGTGTCCTGTGGCAGTGCCACCAGTCCAGTAGCTGTTGCAGATGTAGATGGCAGGGCAGTGTCCTGGCTAGTGGTATGGGATTGCAGATGGGTGGAGGTCTCAGGCAGGCAACAGCACCCGTGCAATGATGGCCATGGTGGCATTGAGTTGTTTCCATTGCTCCATGGCATCTTGGTGTTGTGGTATCTGCAGCCTTTGATTCTGCTCCAGGGTGGCCAGCATCTGGCCCATCCTGTCCTGGCAACTGTGGTATGCTCCCAGGACCTCAGAAATCACCTCCTGGGCTGCAGAATCCATCCTTTGGCCTCCCCTCGGGCCACTGATGCCCTCCCACTGACCCTTGCCCCCTGTGCCTGTGTCCCCTGCACAGGTCTGACAGTCCCACTTGTACTGGGGCCATCATCATCCTGCCTGTTGGTGGGTGGAGACTCTGGCCTCTGTACATGTGGTCTGCCAGTCTGTGGCCGGGAGACACTGGTGTGGGGTTGTTTGGCCAGAGCTGATGGTGTTGGTTGGGTAGTAGGGCTGTCAGTGGTATCCATGGTGGGGCTGCTGGAGGGAGACAGTTCCGGACTATGTGACAGGCCAGAGTATTCCTCACTGTCCATACATCCCTCTCCAGTCTCCATGTGGGGTGCCGGCACTCCTTGGCCTTTCCTTCCGGGTGGCATGGGTGGTGGTGCCTGTGGGGGGGAATGAACATGTATGTTACATGTACTAATTCGGAAATGGATGCACAGCTCTGCCCTATTTTGTGCTTTTATTCCCCTGTTGGGCCATGCAGGTTCCTTTTGTGGAATTATCCTTTCATTTTGCGTGGGGGGTGGAGGTGCATTGTGGGTGCTGTAGTCCCATTGTGAATCCTTGCAGGGGTAGGTGACTGTGCACAGGGGGAGGGATGTGGGCCTGTTAGTGGGTTTATGGGCATGCAGGGTGACTGGATGTGGGTGTTGTGACCTGGGTGGGGATGTGGTCCTGGTGGTAGTGGGAGGGGTGGTACATTTATTACAGGTGTGGTGGATATGAAGTAATTGTAGTCGACTTACCCGAGTCCAGTCCTCCAGTGAGTCCAGTGAGGCCCTCTGGGTGCAGGATAGCCAGTACCTTCTCCTCCCAGTCGGTATAGTGGGGGGGTGTGGGTCGTCCACCAGTCTTCTGTACCGCAATGTTGTGCCTGGATGCCATAGACCTCACCTTCCCACGCAGGTCATTCCATCTCTTGCGGATGTCGGCCCTTGTGCGTGGATGGTTTCCAACTGCGTTGGCCTTGTTGACAATCATCTGCCATAACTCCATCTACCTGGCAATGGTTGTCTGCTGCACCTGTGCCCTGAAAAGTTGTGGCTCGACCTTCAGTATTTCATCCACCATGGTCCTTAGCTCCCTATCTGTGAAGTGGGGGTGCTTAGGGGGTGCCATGGTGTGTGTTGTGGGTGTGGTGTTACGGGTGTATTGGTGAGGGTGCTTGTTAGAAATGGGGTCTTTGGTTGGCAGTCAGTTTACCCCCTGTCCAAGCAATGACCCTCACTCTAGTCAGGGTAAAAGAGAATCACCCTCAGCTAACCCCTGCTTACCCCCTTGGTAGCTTGGCACGAGCAGTAGGCTTAACTTCAGAGCGCTAGGTGTAAAGTATTTGTACCAACACACACTTAATGAAAACACTACAAAATGACACAACACAGGTTTAGAAAAATAGAGACTATTTATCTAAACAGAACAAGACCAAAACAATAAAAATCCACAATACACAAGTCAAGTGATCAATTAAAAAGCAAAAAGAGTCTTTATGTAGCTTAAAACACACACTAACACTGTTTGCGTGGAACTGTACCTTGGGTGCATCAAAAATAACCCTGCACAGGCGAGTGTGCTTCAAAAAGGGCTTGCAGTGCGTCGATTCCACTCAGGAGCGGGTCCTTGCGTTGTTTCTCCTTTTGTCGGGTCAGGGCGCGTAGTTTCTTCTCTCCGCAGGAGAGCGATGCATCGATCCGGTCAGCATTCTCGGGTCCGGGCAGGCCTTGGGTTGTTTTTACGTGCCCAGCGGTGTTTGTGTCAGAAATCCAGCCGCACGATGATCTGAAAACCACGCAGCGCGTGTTGCGATCTCCCAACCTCCATCAGCGATGCTGCGCGTCTTTCTCCAGCTCCGTGCGTCGATTCTTCAGTCACGTTGCAGGTGAGCATCGATTTTCAGCCACAAAGCTGGCCGCGCGTCGATTTGTTAGCCGCATATCGGAGTTGCGTCGATCTTTTCCCCGCACTGCGCTCTGTGCATGGATTTCCTAGGCTGCCAGCTTCTCCTTTCAGGGTCCCAGGAACTGGATGGGCACCACAGGGCAGAGTGGGAGTCTCTCCAGAGACTCCAGGTGCTGGCAGAGTGAAGTCTTTGCTGTCCCTGAGACTTCAAACAACAGAAGGCAAGCTCTAAATCAAGCCCTTGGAGAGTTCTTCTCAAGATGGAAGGCACACAAAGTCCAGTCTTTGTCCTCTTACTCTGGCTGAAGCAGCAACTGCAGGATAGCTCCTAAAGCACGGTCACAGGCAGGGCAGCTCTTCTTCCTCAGCTCTTCAACTCTTCTCAAGGCAGAGGTTTCTCTTAGTTTCCAGAAGTGTTCTAAACTCTGTGGTTTTGGGTGCCCTTCTCATACCCATTTTGCCCTTTGAAGTAGGCTTACTTCAAAGAAAAGTCTCTCTTGTTTGTGAAATCCTGCCTTGCTCAGGCCAGGCCCCAGACACACACCAGGGGGTTGGAGACTGCATTGTGTGAGGGCAGGCACAGCCCTTTCAGGTGTGAGTGACCACTCCTCCGCTCCCTCCTAGCACAGATGGCTCATCAGGAAATGCAGACTACACCCCAGCTCCCTTTGTGTCACTGTCTAGTGTGAGGTGCAACCAGCCCAACTGTCAAAGTGACACAGCCAGGGAATCCACAAACAGGCAGAGTCAAAGAAATGGTATAAGCAAGAAAATGCTCACTTTCTAAAAGTGGTGTTTTCAAACACACAATCTTAAAATCAACTTTACTAAAAGATGTATTTTTAAATTGTGAGCTCAGAGACCCCAAACTCCACATGTCCATCCGCTTCCAAAGGGAATCTACACTTTAATCAGATTTAAAGGTAGCCCCTATGTTAACCTATGAGAGGAACAGGCCTTGCAACAATAAAAACGAATTTGTCATTGTTAGGACATATAAAACACATTCCTATATGTCCTACCTTAACCATACACTGCACCCTGCCCTTGGGGCTACCTAGGGCCTACCTTAGGGGTGTCTTACATGTAAGAAAAGGGAAGGTTTAGGCCTGGCAAGTGGGTATATTTGGCAAGTTGAATTTACAGTAAAAACTGCACACACTGACACTGCAGTGGCAGGTTTGAGATATGATTACAGAGCTACTTGTGTGTGTGTGTGGCACAACCAGTGCTGCAGGCCCACTAGTAGCAATTGATTTATAGGCCCTGGGCACCTCTAGTGCACTGAACTAGGGACTTACTAATAAATCAAATATGCCAATCATAGATAAGCCAATTACATACACATTTCGTAAAGGAGTACTTGCACTTTAGCACTGGTTAGCAGTGGTAAAGTGCTCAGAGTAACAAAAACAGCAAAAACAGAGTCCAGTACACATCAACAACCTGGGAAACAGAGGTAAAAAGTTAAGGGACACCACGCCAAGGATGAAAAGTCTAACAGTGCTGTTGTGTATTTGTGTGTGTGACTTTTGTTATGTTGTGTTCACTGTATGCGTGTAGCGTTGTCAGTCTCATTCATGGAACTGGCGTTGCAAAGGATTGCTGGGGTGTGCATGTGTGTGTTTTATAGTGTTGTGGATGTGTGTCAGGTGGGCATTTCTTGTTGTTGGGTACCGCCAATGGTCGTTCGACATCCACTACCGCCATGGTGATTTGTGCATCATTATTTGGTGGGCAAAGTATTTGTCTGCATGGCTGTGGGGGGGTAAGGTGTACTGCCTTTCCACCATCACAGGCCCAGGCGGTGGGTGTATGTTGCAGGATTTTTGGAGATTTTAGTTTATGGCATCATTATACGGCAGTGTGCTGTTCATCGCCACTGGCGGTCTTTTGTTCACCGTCGCCACGACGGTCAGCGGTGATTGCCGCGATGTTCATAATGAGGGCATAAGTGTCACAGGAAGGAGTGCTGGGGGCTGAAGCTTCAGGAGGCATCTCTGACGTCACCTGCTGGCACTGGCCACTCAGATGCTCCCAGAGTTCCCTACCAACCTTGAATCCATGATGGCAAAACCCAGGGACCATCTGGAGTTGCTCTGAGCACCACCCCTGGGGTGGTGATGGACAAGGGAGTGGTCACCCCCCTTTCCTTTTTCCAATTTCGTGCCAGAACAGAGACTGGGGGTCCCTGAACCGGTGTAGACTGGTTTATGAAAGGAGGGAAACAAATGTGCCCTTCAAAGCATTGCCAGTGGCTTGGGGATGCTACCCTTCCTAAGGCTGTAACACCTATTTCCAAAGGGGGAAGTTGTAACACCCCTCTCCCAAAGGAAATCCTCTGTTATGACTTCCTGGGCTTGAGCTTCTCAAGCAACAGGAGGGCAGACACCTGTCTGGAAGGTGGCAGCAGCTGAGGCAGCTTGGAAACCCTCAGAAGGCTGAAATGGCAAATCTGGGGGTCCTCTAAGGAGCTCCCAGAGTGCATGGAATCATACAACAAATGCTTGAAAAAACATTGGGGTATGATTCCAACATGTTTGATACCAAACATGCCTATGTTCGGAGTTACCATTATGTAGCTGGACATAGGTATTGACCTATGACCAGTACATGTGTAAAATGGCGTCCCCGCACTCATGAAGTCCGGGAAAATGGGCCTGGAGCTCGTGAGGGCACCTCTGTTAGTGTAGGGTGCCCTCACACACAGGTACTTTGCGCCCTGCCCTCTGGGCTGGAAGACCTGCCAAATTGGTTACTTATAAGTGACCTGGTGGAGTGAAAAGTGGCAGTGAAAGGGTGCTTGCACCTGGTCGGGGGTATGTTAGGACTTATGCTCACGTGGGATATAATTATGGAAGAAACGGTCAGATGATTCCTTATATTAGTATGAGAATGTATTCCTTTATTTTCTATATTTCTATTCAAGAACTTTTGCTTTTCTTTCTCTTCTTGTCTCTCTCTCCTTCTGTCTTTTTCTCTTCCTCGTAGTCTTCTTTCTGTGACTTTTATTGATGTCTTGTTATTTCTTTTTCTTTCTAGGTATGTCTCCGTTTCCGGATGTGAAGTTTGCCCAGAAGGATGGACACAAGCAGGACAAATAAAGAAATAGGAAGGGATAAGTAAATATTTTACCTTTTGATATGGACTGATCATACCTGGCGAGAGGGGGAGGGAAAAAGGAAGAAGGAGGGATCCGTGGGGGTCCGTGTCTAAAAGTGCATGTTTGTGAACACTCTTTGTTTTTCATTTATGTGCCGAAGTGATCTGGTGTATAACGTGTCGGAAAGAACAAAAAAAAGAAATTGAAATATTTCACATCGCGCTTGCTCTCCTTTATATTTTGTTATTTCTTTTCTGTCAAGTCTTGCAGGACATTTATGAATGATTTAGGTTTCCCTCTTCTCCTATACCTCTTCCTGGCTTCATCTCCTCCCCTTTCCATTTACACTTTGTATATAAGCCAGTACCTGCAGTAGCCACGTCCCTCCTGGGACGTGGCAGGCTTTTTTGGCGTCCTTGAGTGTCCGTCCGTCTTTGGCTGGGATCTCCGTTTCCCAAGTCCTTTCGGCCTCACTGGATCTCTCGCCGCTCTCCTCTGGCCTCCCAACATCTTCCTCCTCCATAGATTCCCCCACCTCCGCATCTTCTTCGTTGGTCCTCCTGCCACGCTCGTCTCCTTCTTTTCCTCTTCTCCTCTCGTCGCCTCGCAACAATCCTCTTCTTCCAGGATGGCATGCGTGCTGGAACGTGGGTCGCTTTCCGAAGTGCCCTCAGGGCACTCGTCTATCAGCCCCACTCGTGTACTGGGGCCTGATGTAACAGCAGCCCTGTTACATATGCTCCCCCGGAAGAGTGCTGATCGAATCTTAAGGGATTTCTGGATAAGTAGTCTGCTGTAATCAATTGAGTTTCCTGGACTATGTTTTATCTGAAACATAAAAGATTGTAGTTCCATGAACCATCGCAATATTCTAGAGTTCGTATCTTTATTCTGAGCCAACCACGTGAGAGGAGCATGATCGGTGGTTAATATAAATTGATGTTCCAGCAAGTAATATTGTAAATATTCCACAGCCCATTTGATCGCCAAGCATTTTTTCTCAATCACGGGATAATGCTTTTCCTGGGGTAACAGTTTCCTACTTATATGGACAATAGGGTGATTTAGCTTGTTTTTATCTTTCTGAGATAAGACCGCCCCAATGCCTACATCAGATGCATCTGTTTGTAAGTAAAAAGGTTTAGTAAAGTCAGGGCAACGCAAAACTGATTTGGTTGTTGAATACTGTTTCAATGTCTCATAACTTTTAATCTGCACGATAGTGAGTCCCCTGAGTTTTGTGGGTTGGTCTTTTTTTAGGAGGTTAGTCAAAGGGATTGCTATGGTGGAATAATTAGGGATGAAACGTTGGTAGTGACCAACCAATCCTAAAAACGAGCGTATCCTTTTTGTCTTTGAGGGGAGGTACTCTGAGTATAGCTTCAACTTTGTCAAGCTGCGGTAGGATCTGTCCCTTTTCAATATGATACCCAAGATATGCTATGGATTCTTTAGCTAGATTACATTACTCCGGATTTGCAGTTAAACCTGCTTCCATTAGCGTATAGAAGACTCTAGATAGATGGCCTAAATGTTCTTCCCACGTTTCACTATAAGTAACAATGTCGCCTAAATAGGCGGCAGCATTACCTACATGAGGTTGTAACAGTCTATCCATTAAGCGTTGGAAAGTAGCCGGAGCCCCTGTAAACCGAATTGGAGTATGGTAAGTTGATATAACCCTGAAGATGTAGAAAAAGCCGTTTTCTCCTTCTCTTGGGGATTTAATGGTATTTGCCCGTATCCTTTTGTCAGGTCCAATGTGGACATATATCGCGCTTTACCCAGTTGTTCGATTAACTCATCCACTCTGGGAATCGGATATGTATCAAAATCTGACAAGTTGTTTAATTGCCGAAAATCAATACAAAATTGAACTGTTCCATTATGTTTGGGAACCAATACCACAGGGGAGCAACAAGGACTGATGGAGGGTTCAATGATACCCATTTGTAACATGTTTTGTACCTTTTGTTCAACCACTTTCCTAAGGGCTTCAGGAATACGATACAGCCTAAGACAGACCACTTTCCCTTCTTCAGTATTAATATTGTGTTGTATCAAAGAGTCTTTTCCAGGAATCAAAGAAAACTAGTTTTTATTCAGATATAAGACCTCTTATAGTTATTTTTAGTGGTCATCAGGTATATTGGGATTTATATGAGGAAGCCATTCACTTGAGTTATCTGGTGGTGGACACAGATTTATTTCTAGGGTTTTCACCTTATTTACGAAACAGACAGTGTCTAGATTTGGGGGTGGGGCATCACTTTCTTCCCATTTCTTTAACTAATTGATGTGGTAGACTTGTGTTTTCTTTATTTTTTTTTTTTGATAGTTAACGCGGTTCTCTAGTTCTAATACTTCGTAGGGTCCTTGCCATTTAGCCAATAATTTATTTTCAGAACTGGGCAAAAGTACTAGTACCTTCTCTCCGACCTTAATGTTCCTTTAGGTGGTCCCTCGATTGTAATATTTCTTTTGTCTATCTTGAGCTTCCTCTAGGTGGACTCTGACATCATCCCAGTCTGTTTGTATTTGATCTTTCAGTTGTTGAGTATATTCAAGAATATCTTTATCATCTGTTTTCTTCTCCTCTCAACTCTCAGCAGCCATGTCTAATAGGGTTTGGGGTTGTCAGCCAAAACCAAGTTTAAATAGACTATGACCGGTTAAGGCTTGGACATAATTTCTTATGGCATATAGCACTAATGGATGTTTTTTATCCCAATCACGTCCAGAGTCGGATATGGTCTTTTTTAATAGTGTTTTAATGGTCCGATTGTATCTCTCTACCAACCCATCTGTTTGTGGGTGATAGACAGATGTGTGAATGTGTTTCACTCCCAATAGTTGACATATTTGGGCCATTAACCGAGACATAAATGGAGTGCCTTGATCTGTTAACAATTCTCGTGGAAAACCAACCCGAGAAAAAAAACAGATCATAGCACGTGCCACGCTTTTGGTTGTCATGCAGGAAAGAGGGATGGCCTCTGGATACCGTGTTGTGTAATCCACTAGAATAAGGATTTACATATATGCTCTAGAGGAAGGGGTTAAGGGCCCTACTAGATCCATATCCAACCTGGAAAAAGGGATATCAAAAACTGGAAATGGGTATGGGGGGGCTTTTCTGACTGCTCCGGGATTGACCACTTGACATTTTGGACATTGTGCAGAAAACTTATGTTTGTCCGAAAAGACCCCAGGCCAATAGAATTGCCTGCGTAGGTATTCTTCTGTTTTCTCCCTCTCATAATGTACTCCCCCTACTTGAGCATGGGTTAAATGTAATACTTGGCTGTGATAGGCTTTGGGTACCACTAGTTGAGTTTTCTCCAGATTATTATGGGGGTCATTCTGACCCCGGCTGGCGGCGGAAGCCGCCGGCCTGGCTGGAACCTCCATAATACCGCTGCGCGGTCAAAAGACCGCCGCGGGTATTCTGAGTTTCCCGCTGGGCCGGCGACCGCCAGAAGGCCGCCCGCCCGCCCAGCGGGAAACACCCTTCCATGAGGATGCCGGCTCCGAATGGAGCCGGCGGAGTGGAAGGGGTGCGACGGGTGCAGTTGCACCCGTCGCGATTTTTAGTGTCTGCGTGGCAGACACTGAAAATCTTGGTGGGGCCCTTTTAGGGGGCCCCTGCAGTGCCCATGCCATTGGCATGGGCACTGCAGGGGCCCCCAGGGGCCCCACGACACCCCTTACTGCCATCCTGTTCCTGGCGGCCAAAGCCGCCAGGAACAGGATGGCGGTAAGGGGGTCGGAATCCCCATGGCGGCGCAGCAAGCTGCGCCGCCGTGGAGGATTCCCCAGGGCAGCGGGAAACCGGCGGTACACCGCCGGTTTCCCGTATCTGACCGCAGCTGTACCGCCGCGGTCAGAATTGCCCATGTAGCACCGCCAGCCTGTTGGCGGTGCTACCCCCGGCCTCCACCCTGGTGGTCATAGACCGCCAGGGTCAGAATCAGGCCCTATGTCATATAACCCTATATAATAAACCATTCTGAGTAAGGAAATATAGACCTACCTGTCCGGTTTTCACAGTGACTGCAGAGGCCCAGGCATGTTGTAAGGTGGGATCATCTCTCTGACTAACCCAGAAAGGTGGTAGTGTTGCCAGGACAGGTTTATCTGTCAGTGTCAAAGATAGAGAAGCAGAGTTATTAGTTATACGGTACAATCTCTTTTGTTCCCTTTTTTCAGTTCTACTTAGTTTTATCTTTTTCTTACCCATACTAATAAGAGTTTGGGCAAATGGTGCTTCTGGTAACTAAGAATCTGTTCTCTGGTTTGGTCGTATGTTGTCTACTAATTCAGGAAAATCAACGTAACCTGTTCCTATGATAACCTCTTCTACTAGATGTGGTATTATATCTACTAAGAGGGATTCTTCTCTTCCTCTCCATTCTATTTGAATTTCAGCTAGGGGATAATGCCTCATGTCTCCATGGATACAGCAAATGGAGACAAATTCATTCGTTCTTATTTGTTCCTTTGATACTAAGGCGGTCATTATGAACATGACGGGAAACCCCGTTCCATGCGGTGACGACGCTGTACAGATTACCTCCATTGGCGGTGAACAGAAACCCGCCATATAAAGATGCAAAAATCTGAATCCGTCAAAAATGTCCCAGCCACCGCCAGGACCTTGTCGGCAAAAATGCAGGACATCCCATCCCGCCACCGTCGAGCACACAAACTCCCCGCCGTCCAAATAATCATGTACAAATCACTGTGGCGGTCAGTGGAAGTCGAACAACCATTGGCGGTACAGACCGCCACGGCCAGCAATGGGACCCAACAGTAAGAATTGCACACATTGGCAAGCTTGAAACCCACACACCTGACACACATCCACAACACTATCAAACACTCATAGAAACATCCCACAATCCTTTGCAAAGCCATTAGGACAACTGAGATTGAGAACTCCACAAGCAGACACTGAACGCCACAACAGATGAATCACACACCCAACCACACAACAGCACCCTCACCTAGATCCACACAACACACCACTCACAACACACACCATGGCACCCCCAAACACCCACACTTCACAGAAAGGGAACTAAGGACCCTGGTGGATGAGATACTGAAGGTCGGGCCACAATTATTCAGGGCACAGGTCCATCACACAACCATCACCAGGAAGATGGAGTTATGGCAGACCATTGTCAACAAGGTCAAAGCAGTGGGACACCATCCATGCATGAGGGACGACATCCAAAAGAGATGGAACGACCTGCGCATGAAGGTGAGGTCCATGGCATCCCGGCACAACATTGCAGTCCAGAAGACTGGGGGAGGACCTCCACCAACACCACCCGACTATACTTACTGGGAGGAAAAGGTACTGGCCAACCTGCACCCTGAGGGCCTCACTGGACTCACTGGAGGATTGGACTCGGGTAAGTTGTCTACAATTACCCCTCATCCACCGCACCTGTAATGCATGCACACCACACCCCTCCAACATCCACCAGGACCACTACCCCACCCAGGCCACAATCACTACATCCAGTCACCCTGCATGCCCACAAACCCACTAACAGGCCCACATCCCTCCCCCTGTGCACAGCCACCCACCCCTGCAAGGAATCACAAAGGCACTACACCACCCACAATGTACCTCCACATCCTAAGCAAAATGCAATGGCAACCTCACAAAGGCACCCTGCATGGCCCAAAAGTGGAAAACCTGCACATAACAGCTCAGCCCTGTGCACCCCATCCGATTATGCAACTGTAACAGACATGTCCATTCCCCCCAACAGGCACCACCACCCATGCCACCCTGATGGACAGGACAAGGATGGGCAGTGTCCCACATGGAGACAGAGGCACCACCCAGGACACTGGAAAGGGAACCCTGGACAGTGAGGAGTACCCTGACCCCTCACACAGTCCTGGACTGTCACCATCTAGCAGCCCCACCCAGGACACCACTGACAGCCCTACCACACACCCACCATCAGGCCAGGGCAACCACACCCACACCTGTGTATCCAGGCCACAGACTGGTGGAACACAAGGACAGAGGCCACAGTCACCACCAACCAACAGGCAGGAAGGCAATGGCCCCACTACAAGTGGTACCGCCAGACCTGTGCAGAGGACACAGGCACAGGGGGCTATGCCCAGTGGGAGGGCATCAGTGGCCCAGGGGGGCGGCCACAGGATGGATACTGCAGCCCAGGACATAATATCTGAGGTCCTGGGAGCATACCAGCATACGCAGGACAGATTGGAACAGATTCAAAGGCTGCAGAGAGCCCAAAACCAAGAGACCATGGAGCAGTGGAAACTGCACAGTGCCACCATGACCACCATAGCAGGTGTGCTGCTTCACCTTGTCCCAACCCAGCCTGAGACCGCCACAGACCAGGAAGCCCCTACTACAAGCCAAGATACAGACCGGCCATCAACAACAGCAGCAGCAGCAACTGTACTTGTGCCACCATCTGAGGACACGCAGGAGACCTGCACCTCAACCCGTACAGGCCAACATCAGGCATCCAAATGGTCCCTCAGGCCTGATATGCCACTGGAACACCTGCCAAGACCAAGGCCCCCTCTGAGAAATGACTCTGACAAGAACTGTCCTTAAAGTGTGCCACTGAACCACCACCAACACTGTGCAATAACAATCCCAAAAGCTGTAAATAACAGATGGACATATCACCACTGCCAACAAAGGCTGAGCCCATGTAGCCAATATGGACATCCACCAGTAGCCCACTCCCATCACTGTAAAGTGCACAATGGCATCCCTGACACCGAATAAAACACCTGTTCACCAATGTAAATGTCCCCTGTCATTATGTTGAATCAAATGGAAGTGTGAATGCAATTGTACTTAAAATCATTTATTCATATCTTAATTGCAGTAATGGCACCCCACACATAACATGGGCTTGTGCCAACAGAATTGTCAAACAAGTTTTCCATAATGTCACATGGCCCATGCAAACCTGGTCACAGTGACAATGTCAATAGACCCAACACCCCCATAGAGGATAAGGCATACTGACAGTATGCTGCACAGACATTAACATCATCCCACTTAGTCCCACTTAGTTACAGGAAGTACAGTTGGATCAGTTGGTTCCTGGAGTGTACATCTTCCCCCTCCTCATCATCACCATCACTCTCATCCCCTCTCTGAGGAAGCTGGTCTGCATATAAAGCCCCCTCCTTTTCCAAGAGGGGAATAGATTTCCTCACAGCCATGTTGTGCAGCATGCAGCAGGCCACCACTATTCGACACACCTTTTCAGGCTCATAGGCCAGGGATCCCCCAGAGATATGGAGGCAACTGAATCTAGCCTTCAGGAGACCTATTGGGCGCTCTATCATCCTCCTAGTACATCCACGGGCCTCATTGTAATTCCTCTCTGCATCTATCCTAGGATTCCTCACTGGTGTCAGGAGCCAGCACATTTTGGAGTAGACAGAATCACCTGAAAAAGGGGGCAAAACAGGACTGTCACTGACAACACTCAGTTGCAAACAGCCTGGCTGTCTGCTATGTGCCAAACACTGTCAGACACACGTACCTATGATCCATCCTCTGTCCCCTTGTAGTTGTTCCATCATGTGTGACACACTGCTGTTCCTCAGCAGGAATCATGGACTGATCCAGGGAACATGGCATTCACATGTGAGATGTACTGATCTGCAGTACACACCAATTGAATGTTCATGGAGTGAAAGTTTTTCCTGTTTCTGTACACCTGTTCACTTACTCTTGGGGGGATGAGAGCTATGTGGGTTCCATCGATGGCATCTATCACATGGGGAAACCTCACATAGGACTGCAGGTGTCGTACAAATGCATTCAGGAATCTGGACAGTATAATGCTAAACATTGGCTGTGAAAAACCTGCACCCATGTCCACTGTCACTTGAAATGAGCCCGTGGCCAGGAAATGGAGTGCAGAGAGCACCTGCACCTCAGTAGGGATAGCATGCTGATTCCGATTAGCCGGGCTCAGTGCTGGATCCAGTAATGCACAAAGTTAATTAATTGTAGCACAGTTGAGTCTGTAATTGATATTGATGTGACGCTCCACCATGGCCCCAAAATCAACAAGTCGTCTGTACACCGATGGGGCACTCCCTCGCCACATGGGTCTGTACCTAGGAGAAGTTGAGAACACATGTGAAGAACACACATACATCTGCCCAACATGTTAAATATTAAGCACTGCTGGCATACAAGTCAATGACACACATGCATAGTAGGATGTTAAACTGGAGTGACATGTCCTCAATGATACATCAGGACTGTTGTGGTGAGGAAATATATATTTGTTCATGCCTATGGGGGTTGGGGACAATAGGGCCTGCATGGGGCAAATGAGAAATTAATAACTGCGTAGTAATGGCCAAAATGTCTTCCTCCTGTAATCTAGAAATGTTGTAGTGGAAGTGAACTCATACACCTGGCGGTTGTTGTAATAGCGTAAGGCGGTGTCAATGGGGATTATTAGCGTATCATGATCGCCGCCGGTGACAGTGCACACTGCAGCGGAGCGTACGCCATCTCGTCACCCAAACTTCACTTGACTCTCGGATTACGTGCATGCAGGTACTCCACTGAGTGTGCCGCTGCGTCCTGCCTCTGGTCCTGGAAATAGCACGAGTGGCAGGAGAAAGGGCCCCGGCCTTCACCAGCGAGGAACTGCACAAGCTTGTGGACCGGGTTCTGCCCCTGTACGCCAAGCTCCATGGTCCACCAGAGGTACAGGTGAGTAGGCGGATTGAGGGGCATGGATGTGTGTAATGGTGGTAGATGGCTGTAAACATGTGTGCATGTTTGACACTGTACAGTCGTGGGATTCATGACATGCTGCGTGTGTGAGGTCCTGTTATGCTGTTGTGAGTGTCCGTCCCATAGGGGACATATAGCCAGCTTTATGTAATGGGCATAGTCTGACCTCTGTGTCAATTTTTCTGTATGGCCTATACAGGGTAGCGCTCATCAGAAGAGGGGACTCTGGCATGCCATCACCACTGAGGTGCGGACCCTGGGGGTCTACAACCCGCAGAGCACCCACTGCAGGAAGCGGTGGGAGGACCTGCGGCGCTGGGTGAGGAAGACCTGCGAGTCCTCCCAACGAGGAAGGGGTCCCCATCGGGCACTGACCCCTCTAATGTGCCGCATTCTGGCAGTGGCATATCTGGACCTGGATGGGCACTTGAAGGCTGCACAGCAGACACAATGGGGTGAGTACAGAAACCATTGTGTGCCTCCTTGATGGATGTGTGAGTGTGCTGTGGTATGTATGCTGTCTAGTGGCAGGGACTCTGACTGATGTCTTTTTACATAATGGCCCCCGTGGGGAGTTGGGTTGTAAGGGTCAGGTCTGCACTACTTCAGGGCCTTCAGTGATGTAGGAAATGGCTGTAGAGCAGGGTTGTGGCCACTAGTCAGGGGCGTAGCCATGTGTATAGTGGTAGGTGCTGCATGGTGGAATATTTGCAGGGTGGGTGTATGTGTGAACCAGTTACGTACCTCCATTCAGCTATTTACAAGTGTCTCTCCTGTTTTGTCTCCGCATCCCTGTTCTTTTGTGTTGACTGTGTACATCAGCATCATCTGGCGAGGGAACTGAGGCATCGGAGACTGGGGATGCAGCAGCCCAGGGTTCCACGGAGGCAGAATCAAGCGACGCCAAGGGGATCAGTGGGTTGGAGGGCGAGGGGAGAACCACTGAGGAGGCAACTACCACTGGAGGTAGTGACTCTGATACCTCCTCCGATGGGAGCTCCCTGGCGGACCCTAGTGGGCCCACCCATTCTGTGTCATCTTCTGCCACCCCCCATACCATCACCGCCCTCCCATTTGCTCCCCACCAAGTTGCCCGTGCCCGCTCACCCAGAAGGGTGCATGTCTCCTTTGCCCCAGGCACCTCATCCCCTGTCCCAGTCAGCCCTGCTGCCCTTATGGAGGAGGCCATTGACCTCCTGAGGACCATTTCTGTAGGGTAGACAACCATTGTCAATACCATCCAGGGGCTAGCATCAGATGTGCAGCAGGCCAATGCGTACCTGGATAGCATTTACAGTGCTGTGTCTGGCCTACAGAGATCTTTTCAGGCTCTGGCCTCCTCTTTGACGGCAGCCAGTGTCCCTGGTCTTTCCGTCCCCCCTCCAACCACCTCTACCCCTTGCAGCACCCCACTCCCTTCGCCCGTTCCAAGCACACATTCTGACAGCCATGCACACACATCAACACACAAGAAGCACACTGTAAAACACAAGAACCACACTTCCCACCACAGGCATACACACAGCCAACATACAAAGGCACACACACCAACATCCACTTCCCCCAGTGTGTCCACCTCTTCTGCTTCCGTGTCTGTCACCTCTACATGCACACTCACAGGCACTGCACCCTCATTCACTGTTGCTGACCCCTTTCTGGCAGTCACCACAAAATCAGACATCCATTCATGCACCCCAGACACCACACCTGCACTCACCACAACGACTTTGGTTGACACGTGCAGCACACTTACTAAACTTGCAGACACACAGACAACATACATATACACTGGCAGCCTGTCTTGCCCCTTATGTCCACCCCCCTCCTCCCAAAACACCCACCCAACACACATCCACCACACCTCAGCATACTGTACAGTCACTTGCACCCACGTCACGCATACCTACACCTGTCACGACCACTCCCTCTACCTCCACTCCCATGCCTTCCTCCAGCTCCACCCCAATTGCCCCTAAAAAAAGTTTTCCTATCCTGTGTTGACCTATTCAAACCCACTGGCCCAACACGTCTCATCCCTAAATGTGCCCACCTCCTTGCCTTGTCCCACATCAAAGCCCGCCCCTGTCCACCCTTACCATTCCCGTGTTACCTCCCCTGTAAGCAAGAGACCCCGTGCTGGCCCAGGAACATCTGCCGCACCCAAGTCCAAGGCCGATCCACCAGCTTGTAAGACCAGACCCAAGCCTCCTCCACCTCACAAGCGTAAAGCCAAGCCCCCCCTCCCAGTCGTAAGTCCCTAACCCCACCACCCCCTGCCCCTGTTCCCTGAGGTGCCTGGATGCCCCATTGTTGCCCCTTTGAGGTGGAGTACCTTTGCACTTGTGGGAGTCAAGTTGGGGCCATTTGGGCCCATCAGACTTAGGAATGTGGACTGGCCATTGGCCTTCTGTTGGATTTCTCTTGCTCATGGAGCTTAATTAAAGTTTGTGTGGCCAGTGTTGGCTTTGGCACACTCTGTATCTGTTGTTCATCGTTTCTTTGTGGGGGGTGTTCTGCATATGTGTGTTCTTTGTCTACACTATTTAGGGTAAGCCCTTATAACCCCACTATATCAGGGCCAAATATCAATCCAACATATAAATGTACAGAGGGGATAAATATGTATTTATATATCTATCCTAAGTGAAAAAATCAATTGATCACTGGGAACAATTACTGTCTTTACCATTCCAATTATTTATTAGTTTTCTGTCTCTCTTTGTCTTACTCTCACAGATAAAATAAAATGTAGACATTACAACACTATACACAGGACTAGGTTTCAAATAATATGTATAAACAATGCACAAATAGACATATAACACTTGACATACAGTGCTCTTAAACAATGTTCAAAAAAAGGTCTTTCAATATTTAAGCTGCTCAACATCTTCCTGGCAAGCAATATGAGAATATGAGGTAATGATATTTAGTATCGTCTTTCTGAACTTCTTTGTTCCTGATACTTATACACAATACAGTCCCATTTTCATTGTCTCATTATTCCATAATTTCAAGAACATTCCTCAAAAGTGAAGTCTTTGGGCATGTTTAATTTGCCTTGTGTCGGGTAAGTACTTCTTGCTCTGGGGTGTATGGCTTGTGCTGTTGTTAGGGGTTGTGGGTGCGTTGTGGGGTGGGTGGAGTGGTTGGGTATGTAACTGTGGCCTTTCTTCCCATGTTTAGTAGGTTACGGTACTTACTGTCGTCGTCTTCGTCGGTGGTCTAGGTCGTGGAGGTATATGGCAAGGAGCAGGAGTGGCATGATTTGCAACTCTCTCTCCATGTCTGCTGCGGCGTGTTGTGTGAGCCTACGATGAGTGTTTCCTTTTATTTGGTTAGTTTCTGTCTGGCTTTACGTGGCGGTGGTTCCCGCCCCAGAACTGACGGCGGTCTAGTGCTTCATTATTTGATGGGCGGGTAGGGCCTTTCCGTCGACCTGTGGGCAGCCACCTGCGTCGTTGTCGGCACTCCTCTGCTGGCGGTAAGTGGTTTTCACGCTGTCTGTTTTTCAGGTGGTTCATTACTTAGCGGTCCAGACCACCTGACTAGTGGCAGTAGTTACTGCCATCGCCGGCGGAGCGGTGTTTTCCGCCATGTTCATAATGAGGGCCTAAATCTGCATTAACCACTGATTGGCTGCACCCAGAGTCCACCAACACTCTAGTAGGCTTCTTGTTTACTAGCATGTCTTTCATGTATTGGGATAACCTCTGGTAACACCTCTGGTAACACCTATTTCCATTGGTTCTGGTTTGGATAATTTCTGGGGATAATTATGAGCAATATGTCCCCATTCCGCACAGCTATAACATTGGGATATTTGATTAGGTTCTCTGCCTGGTATGCAAGCACTAGTGAACTCCTCCATACTTCTCATTAGTTGTGGTTTGGAAGAGGGGGTAGCAGTTCTTCCTCCAGGGGTCTGTCCTTTTTGGGGACTTATTCTAAAGTCCGGAGCTCTGTGAAATGCACATGCTAAGTCTATGGCTGAGGTTGTAGTGATATTGGGGTGTTGTTTAATCCAGTTGCGAGTTTGTGGGGATAAGGCTACTAGAAACTGTTCTAATAGCATTACCTGTATAATGTCGTCTCTATTTGTACCAATTGGGCTCAACCATTTTAATCCTAAATCCTGTACCCTATAATAAAGAGCTTTGGGGTTCTCCATGGGAATCCACTTTGTCTTCCCGAATTTTAAGCAGTAATACTCTGTGTCATAACCCACTCTTTCGAAAATAGCCTTCTTTATCTCAGCATATGGGATTGTACCTCCAGGATTTACAGCCTGGTAGGCAGCTTGTAAGGTTCCTGTCAGTAGGGGTGCTATGTGTTGACCCCATCTGTTTTGGGGCCAGTTTGCAGGCAACGTGACCCTTCCAAAATTAGTGAAAAAAGCATCAGGGTCTTCCCCTTCTTGAAACTTTTGTAGCACGGATCTGAGTATATTAGGATGGACTCTAGAGGTAGCAATAGTATCAGTTAATTTTTGAAGACATGTTTCATGTACCAATTGATTATTGCCAATTATTGTAGCTTGACTTTTTAATGCGTTCTGCAAAGTATCTCTGTCGTTCCGGCCCTCTCGTACCTGTTCCTCCCATACCATCTGTAGGTGTCTTTATCCTTCTGCGAGTTGCTTGATGATATCTTCAAGGGAGGGTTTTGTCTCCATATTACCAATTACTTTATAGGGAATAATATCCCACTTCTGACACCAATATGTCGTGGGTATGTTAGGACTTATGCTCATGTGGAATATAATTATGGAAGAAACTGTCAGACTACTCCTTATTTTAGTATGAGAATGTATTCCTTTATTTTCTATATTTCTATTCGAGAACTTTTGCTTTTTTTTCTCTTCTTGTCTCTCTCTCTTTCTGTCTTTTTCTCTTCCTTGTAGTCTTCTTTCTGTGACTTTTATTGATGTCTTGTTATTTCTTTTTCTTTCTAGGTATGTCTCCATTTCTGGATGTGAAGTTTCCCCAGAAGGAAGGCCACAAGCGGGAAAAATAAAGAAATAGGAAGGGATAAGTAAGTATTTTACCTATTTGTAGGGACTAATCACACCTGGCGGGAGTGGGAGGGAAAAAGGAAGAAGGAGGGATCCGTGGGGGTCCGTGTCTAAAAGTGCATGTTTGTGAACACTCTTTGTTTTTCATTTATGTACCCAAGTGATGTTGTGTATAACATGTCGTAAAGAAAAAAAAAAAGAAATTAAAATATTTCACATTGCGCTTTCTCTCCTTTATATTTTGTTATTTCTTTTCTGGCAAGTCATGCAGGCCATTTATGAATGCTTTAGGTTTCCCTCTTCTCCCATACCTCTTTCTGGCTCCCCCTCCCCTTTCCACTTCCAAAAATAGGTACTTGGGTTTTGTAAATAAGCCCGTAAACAGCAGTAATCACGTCCCTCCTGGGACGTGACAGGCGAATTTGGCATCCTGGGGTGTCTGCCCGTCTTCGGCTGGGATCTCCATTTCCCAAGTCCTTTCGGCCTCACTGGATCTCTCGCTGCTCTCCTCTGCCCCCTCAACTTCTTCCTCCTCCGTAGATTGCCCAACCTCCACGTCTTCTTCATTGTCCTCCCGCAGCGCTCGTCTCTCTGCTTCGCCTTCTTTTCCTCTTCTCCTCGCGTCGCCCTGCAGCAAACCTCTTCTTCCAGGTTGGCGTGTGTGCTGGAATGTGAGTCGCTTTCCGAAATGCCCCCGGGTCACTCGTCTATCGGCCCCACTCGCGTAGTGGGACCTGATGTAACAGCAACCCTGTTACACACCTTTTCACACAAGCTGCAATGGCAGTCCTGTGGAACCCTTTGCTTGGGCTCCCTATGGGTGGCAAAATATATGCTGCAGCCCAAAGGGATCCCCTGGAACCCCAATGCCCTGGGGACCTAGGTACCATATACTAGGGACTTATAGAGGGGCACCAGTGTGCCAATTGTGGATGAAATACAGAGTTTTGGGAGAGAGAGCATAATCACTGGGGTCCTGGTTAACAGGATCCCAGTGAACACAGTCAATTACACTGACATCAGGCTGAAAAGGGTGGTAACCATGCCAAGAAAGAGGGTACTTTCCTAGAACAACAAAGTACTGGAATGGATTTTCTCCTTCCTGACTGGAAAAACTCATAGTGTCAGACTCCCTCCGTACACATCAGCCCCCCCAAAGAAACCTGCTACGGAGTACCCCAGGGATCCTCAAAAAGCCCGACCCTCTTCAACATCAACCTGGCCTTGCTCACCAAAATCTTCAGACAGCACTGTCTAAACATTGTCTCATATGCCGATGATACCCAACTGACCCTCTCCCTGGCAGACGACCCATCAACAGACAAGAGAAACTTCCACAACAGTATGAGTGCAGTTGCTGCTTGGATGGAAGCCAGTTTCCTCAGGCTCAACTCGGACAAGACAGAGATCCTAGTAGTCGACTCCATCCTCTCTGTCTGGGATGACTCCTGGTGGCCAGCTGCCCTAGAAAACACCCCACCCCCACCGACCACGCACACAACCTGGGCAACATCCGGGACTCCACGCTTCCATGACCCGTCAAGTCAGCGCTGTCTCATCAGCCTGCTTCCACACTCTGCTCCTTCGGAAGATCTTCAAGTGGATCCTCACCAAGACTAGAAGTACAGTCACCTATGCTCTGGTCAACAGCAAATTGGTCTACGGCAACACACTCTATGCCTGCATCACAAAGAAGTTAAAATCAAGGCTACAGAGAATCCAGAACGCAGCAGCCAGACTCATTCTGGACTTCCCCTGCCACAATCCCTTCATCTCCCACCTCAGAGACCTCCACTGGCTTCCAGTCGACAAACATATCACCTTGAAGCTACTGACTCACACCTGTAAAGCACTTCACAACATCGGACCAGACTACCTCAACCACTACCTAACCTTCTACACCGCCCCCAGGCAACTCTGATCCTCCTATCTCACTCTTGCCGCCATCCCCAGAATCAGGAAAAGCACAGCTGGAGGCAAATCCTTCGCCCACCTCGCAGTCCAGATATGGAATACTCTCTCACTCAACCTCAGACAGGCTGCATCACTGAAGCAATTTAGGAAGGATCTCAAGACCTTGCTCTTCGATTGATCAGCACGCCACAACTGCGCCTTGAGACCCCACGGGTGACAAGCTTTGGTCTACAAGTACTGATTGAGTGATTGCTTTGGTCCGAGTGGAATGCTGCAACCACATATGTACAGATAAAGACCAACAAGTCTTTTATAACAGTTCGAGTGTCAGCCAACCGCTGTGGCCATATCCACAGGAATCTAGAACAAGAATCAACACTGACTAAGATGTACTTGTATGCACCATCAGGTTGTAAGGGACCATAATGGTCCAGGTAAACACACTGTAGTTGTCTATTGGACACTAAAAGAGATGTCTGTGGTGGGTGTTTGATGTTTGGGCGGTTTATTTGTTGGCAAATGTCACAGCAAAGGACATATTGCTTGGTCTGTTTGTATAAACCCGGCCACCAGAAGCATTTCTGAAGAGTGATATTGTGGCAGCAACACCAGCATGAGCAGATACAGCACCCTCATGCGCTGCTTTGATGAGATCTAATCTCGGGTACTGGTTGGAGATCACTCTATCTCCAACCCCAAAAACTGTCGCAAAGGCAACATTCTGTACACTGATATGGTAAGAATATTTTGAAGGGTATGCTTTTGGAAGAGGCTTGCCCTTAGCCGAAGCTTTCATGGCAGCCTGAATTTCATTATCCAATCTTGTTTGACAACGAGTCACTGCAGCAACAGAAGCCATAGCTACTGCGGATTTGGATGCTTCATCAGCCAAGGTATTTCCAATAATATGTACTCCTCCACGTTGGTGGCCCAATGTATGTACTACATGAGCATCTGGTAGCTTATCCTTCTGATCAGCCACCCTCCCCCACAGAGTTCTGTGTTTTATGATGTTTCCCTTTGAGTCTCTGAACCCATCCAATCGCCAATGATTAAGATAATCACTGTAGGACTGGACACAGTATTACGAATCACACACAATCAATGTGAGCTGTTCTGGATTTGTATATTTCAGTGCCAAGATAAGAGTTTTAAGTTCAGCCAATTGTGCTGTGCAGTCCCATAGGGCCTGCATGTAGGTATTCTGAGGGTGGAATACTCCATCCTTCATCACTTTACTCAAAGCTGTGCAAGGAGCTGAGTATTGATGTTTTGTAACTACGGCTGGTTGTGCTGAACCGTCAGTGTAAATGACAGATTGATATCTGTCTAGTGGCAAGATGTTAAGAGGTGCGGGGGTACTCCTGTTCAAATTGGAGGCATTCTTGTGTTTGACGTTTTGGGTCAAAGATGTAATCAACATCACTGGCAGTCAGGGAGGTGCCCATTAAATCCAGCGTGGATGTAATGCTTTAGCATTAGGAATGCTTGCTTTGGTGACAGCTTCTAAAGCCAGCACCGGTGTAACAACAATAAGGAGTTTCCCTTGGGTAAGTGGCCTCTCCTTGATGCCAGCAATCTGTGCATCAGTCAGTTGTTTTTCTGGGGGTGCAAAGCATTGTTCTGCATTGGAATATCAATGTTATTTATATGCTATGGGCACTGTGTCGCCCTCATTAAAGGTGACATAGGTGAACCCAATGGCACCAGCAATTATTCTGATAACAAAATTTGTTTTGTTGTCACATGTGTGTGCTTTGCTTCTAGTATGTCTTGCTGCAATCCTCTAAGGATGCACGTGTGTTCAACCGCTTGAGAAATCTGGGCGAATTAAATCATAGAGCGGTTTGATGCATTGTGCATAACTTGGAATTAAAGTTCTGCCAAAGTTAAATAAAACAAGTAAAGACTGCAATTTATTGATAGTGTTTGGTGGTTGGAGTTGAGCACATTTTCCTAAAAAGTGCAGGGCCAGGCTCTTACCCTCGTTTGATAGCTCATATCCCAGTAACAATACACTGAAAAAGGTTATTTTAGTTGTCTTTAAATTGAATTTGTGGCCAAGGGCTGCGAATCGTAGACAAATCCGATTGACCCTGGCAAGATGAATTTTGAGGTTGTGATCTGTGAGATAGATATCATCCACATAGGTCAACGTCTCAGGATCAATATCATGCAATATTGATGTTACACGGGTAGAAAACAATCCTGGGCTGTCCTTATAGTCCTGGGGCAAGCAGCAAAAACATTTTTTTTTTTAGACAAATGAGAATGCACTCAGGTCCCGACTTTCATGTGCTAAGTTTTGACAGAAAAAACTGTTGGAAATTTCCAAGGATGTTTTGTATTTTTTACGCACTATGTTGTTAATTAGTGCGGTGTTGTGTGCATTTTGAATTACATATGTACATGTATAGTTGTTTATGTGTCTGTAATCTAAGGCTATTCTATGTGAATGGTCTGGTTTTGCAACTGGGAATAAGGGTTTATTCATTGCAGAGACACAGGACTCTATTACTCCCTGGTACTTGAGCTGAGTGAGGATCTCTCTCACTGGAGCTTTAGCCTACTGTTTAACAGGGTATTGGGGCTGAGGCTGGGGTGTAGACTGATGGGTGTTACATGGTAGGGAGATCTCTATTCCACCCTACGTGGTTACGGTATAGCACAAGTGCCTGCACCAAAGCCCAGTTTACAGAGTAGGCCTCTCTTACCACTTCTGGAACAAGAACTAAGAAAGAAGGCAATATGACATCCTCTACATGTGGGAGCTTATGGACATGTTCGGGTGACCAGTCTCTTTCTGCCAATAGGATATCACAATTAAGTTAATCCCAGGTTATGTCTCTCGCAATCTGGATATTTAAATCATAAACTCTGTCAGGTGGTAGAATGTGCTCGTCCGCAGTTTCAACTGCAAGAAAGTCGTTAGTTGCTGTCACATCCAGATGATCTTTCAGACTCTGTTGGCATATTGTGACTTGTGCTGCGCTGTCCAGCAGGGTCACTTTCCACATCTTGTTCTTTGGCAATGTTCTCAAGTTTGCTGGCATGTTTAATTGTAACTGCTGCCACCTTTTTCTTTTTAAATTGTGTTTTTTGTTATTGGTATTTCTCTTCTATCTTGTCTGAAGACCCCTGTAAGCCTCTCTTCTGTTTCACGTAGTCAGGACATTGCTCTGACCCGCCCACTCTCTCACTACGTCTATCCGGTGTGTGTGTCCTGAAAGGAACGATAGGGGCGTGAATTAGTATATCTGTTAGGAGTCTTCAAACTTACTCTATTTCTGAGAGTATACCTCCTTTCGGAGCTCTCTGGATGTGGAGAGTCTCCTCTCTGACTTCGTCTGTCTTTATTTTGTTTTTGTTTATCCAGGCATTTTTTAGAAACCTCTTATGCTTGTTTAGTACTGTCCTAATGGGTGGTACTCTGGATTTCAGGCTTTTTCGGCTTGACTCCCAAACTATCCCATCCTATACTAGTATAGGTGTCCGTTAAAAATGGGGTCTTTGGTTGACAGTTAGGTTACCCCCTGTTGAAGCAAGGACCCTCACTCTAGTCAGGGTAAAAGAGAATCACCCTCAGCTAACCCCTGATTGCCTCCTTGGTAGCTTGGCAGGGCAGTAGGCTTAACTTCAAAGTGGTAGGTGTAAAGTATTTGTATCAACACACACAGTAACTTAAGGAAAAGACTACAAACTGACACTACACAGGTTTATAACAATAGAAAATAGTTATCTAAACAAAACAAGACCAAAACAACAGAAATCCACAATACACAAGTCAAGTTGCCAATTAAAAAGCAAAAAGAGTCTTTATGTAGTTTAAAACACACACTAACACTGTTAGCGTGAAAATGTACCTTTGGTGTGTCAAAAATAACCCCGCACTGGCGAGTGTGCCTCAAAAAGGGCTTGCGATGCGTCGTTCTCACTCACGAGCGAGACCTTGCGTCGTTTCTCCTTTCATCGGGTCGGGTGCGTCGTTCCTTCTCTCCGCAGGAGAGCGATGCGACAATCCGGTCAGCACTCTCGGGTCCGGGCAGGCCTTGCGTTGTTTTTACATGTCCTGTGGTACTTGCGTTGGAAATCCAGCCGCACGATGATTCAAAAACCACTCAGTGTGGGTTTCGATCTCTGAGTCTCCGTCAGCGATGCTGCGTGTCATTTCCCCAGCTCCGTGCATTGATTCTTTGGTCGCGTTTCCAGCGAGCGTAGATTTTCAGCCTCGGAGCAGGTGGCGCTTCGTTTCTTCAGCTGCATATCGGAGTTGCTTTGATCTTTTCCCCGCATGGTGCTCTGTGTGTGGATTTCCTCCTCTTAGGCTGCCAGCTTCTCCTTTTAGGGTCCCAGGAACTGGATGGGCACCAGTGGGCAGAGTAGGAGTCTCTCCAGAGGCTCCAGATGCTGACAGAGAGAAGTCTTCCCTGTCCCTGAGACTTCAAATAACAGGAGGCAAGCTCTAATTCAAGCCCTTGGAGATTTCTTCTCAAGATTGAAGGCACACAAAGTCCAGTCTTTGCCTTCTTACTCTGGCAGAAGCAACAACTGCAGGATAGCTCCACAAAGCACAGTCACAGGCAGGGCAGCTCATATTCCTCAGCTCTTCAGCTCTTCTCCAGGCAGAGGTTCCTCTTGGTTTCCAGAAGTGTCCTAAAGTCTGTGGTTTTGCGTGCCCTTCTTATACCCAATTTCTCCTTCGAAGTAGGCCTACTTCAAAGCAAAGTCTCTTTTGAATGTGAAATCCTGCCTTACCCAGGCCAGGCCCCAGTCACTCACCAGGGAGTTGGATACTGCATTGTGAGAGTGTAGGCACAGCCCTTTCAGGTGTGAGTGACCACTCCTTCCCTCCCTCCTAGCACTGATGGCTCATCAGGAAATTAAGACTACACCCTAGCTCCCTTTGTGTCACTGTCTAGTGTGAGGTGCAACCAGCTCAACTCTCAAACTGACCCAGGCAGGGAATCCACAAACAGGCAGAGTCACAGAAATTGTATAAGCAAGAAAATGCTCACTTCTAAAAGTGGCATTTTCAAACACACAGGGGGTCATTCCAACCCTGGCGGTCGGTGTTAAAGCGGCGGCCAACCCGCCAACAGGCAGGCGGTAAAAAAAATGGAATTCTGACCCTGGTGGGAACTGCCAACAGAGACCGCCACTTTAACACTCTGACCGCCACGGTGGGACAAACAAACAGCGCGGCGGTGACCGCCAACAGACAGGCGGGAGACAATGTACCGCCCACCCTATTACAACCCACCAATCCGCCACCTTTTCCGGGGCGGTAGCCCAGCCGATAAAAACACGGCGGAAACAGACATTACGAACGGAAAACGCTCACCTCTACACACTCCACGAGGAGTCTGGACAGCATGGTACCCGAACTACACATCCTACCAGCTATTGTATTCCTGCTCCTCTACCAGGAGCACGAACGCCGCCGCAGAAGACAACGGTGAGTACTGCACCTACGACACAGGGGAGGGGGGAGGCAAAAAATTACGGGGACACACATACACGACACACCCACCCTCACCCACAACTACATACACATCAATGCAGAGCAACAACTCAGAGTGACACCCCCAAACCCCCCGGAAGAATGCAAAGACAAAAATAAATGATCCTGAAATTTGAAGTATATTGTACGGCTAAGTAAAAAAATATATCAAACATCTCTAACTATATATACATATGTAAATTGTCCAGTCCAAATTGGGTATCAGCCATTGTTCGTGGGCCAATGGGCCTAAACACATGGGCAAAGCCCACACACGATACCCGGCTCCAATGGAGAGAACACTGCAGGGGCATCAGATAGCAAAACTACAGGCACCTCAGGGGGAAGGGTAGGGGGGGCACCTCAGCCAGATGAGTCCACGACGGCAGATCCACGAGGGGCCTCCCTGGCCACTGTTCAATCCTGGGGAGTGCAAAGCCACAGTCTCACAAGTCTCTACAGTGGGTGGATTGTCCACTGTGCCATCCTGGGGAGTGCAAAGCCACAGTCTCACAAGTCTCTACAGTGGGTGGGTTGCCCACTGTGCCATCCTGGGGAGTGCAAAGCCATGCAAAGCCACAGTCTCACAAGTCTCTACAGTGGGTGGATTGCCCACTGTGCCATCCTGGGGAGTGCAAAGCCACAGTCTCACAAGTCTCTACAGTGGGTGGGTTGCCCACTGTGCCATCCTGGGGAGTGCAAAGCCACAGTCTCACAAGTCTCTACAGTGGGTGGATTGCCCACTGTGCCATCCTGGGGAGTGCAAAGCCACAGTCTCACAAGTCTCTACAGTGGGTGGATTGCCCACTGTGCCATCCTGGGGAGTGCAAAGCCACAGTCTCACAAGTGGATTACAGACTCCACTGGTTCTGGAGGAGGCATGGTGCCCAGAGTGCTTCGTGCAGCCCTGCCCGACACAGATGCGGGCCTGCCCCTTCTGTCAATGTGCCAGCGGTGCTTGAGACTGCGGTGCCCAGCGGAGCGGTGCTTGAGTTGAAGGGCCCAGCGGAGCGGTGCTTGAGTTGAAGGGCCCAGCGGAGCGGTGCTTGAGATGAAGGGCCCAGTTCAGAGGTGCTTGAGATGAAGGGCCCAGCGGAGCGGTGCTTGAGATGAAGGGCCCAGCGGAGCGGTGCTTGAGTTGAAGGGCCCAGCGGAGCGGTGCTTGAGTTGAAGGGCCCTGTTCAGCGGTTCTTGACTTGAAGGGCCCTGTTCAGCGGTTCTTGACTTGAAGGGCCCTGTTCAGCGGTTCTTGACTTGAAGGGCCCTGTTTAGCGGTTCTTGACTTAAAGGGCCCTGTTCAGCGGTTCTTGACTTTAAGGGCCCAGCGGAGCGGTGCTTGAGATGAAGGGCCCAGCGGAGCGGTGCTTGAGTTGAAGGGCCCAGCGGAGCGGTGCTTGAGTTGAAGGGCCCTGTTCAGCGGTTCTTGACTTGAAGGGCCCTGTTCAGCGGTTCTTGACTTGAAGGGCCCTGTTCAGCGGTTCTTGACTTGAAGGGCCCTGTTTAGCGGTTCTTGACTTAAAGGGCCCTGTTCAGCGGTTCTTGACTTTAAGGGCCCTGTTCAGCGGTGCTTGAGATGAAGGGCCCAGCGGAGCGGTGCTTGAGTTGAAGGGCCCAGCGGAGCGGTGCTTGACTTGAAGGGCCCAGTTCAGCGGTGCTTGAGATGAAGGACCCAGCGGAGCGGTGCTTGAGTTGAAGGGCCCAGCGGAGCGGTGCTTGAGTTGAAGGGCCCAGCGGAGCGGTGCTTGAGTTGAAGGGCCGTGTTCAGCGGTTCTTGACTTGAAGGGCCCTGTTCAGCGGTTCTTGACTTAAAGGGCCCTGTTCAGCGGTTCTTGACTTGAAGGGCCCTGTTCAGCAGTTCTTGACTTGAAGGGCCCTGTTCAGCGGTTCTTGACTTGAAGGGCCCTGTTCAGTGGTGCTTGAGATGAAGGGCCCAGCGGAGCGGTGCTTGAGTTGAAGGGCCCAGCGGAGCGGTGCTTGACTTGAAGGGCCCTGTTCAGAGGTTCTTGACTTGAAGGGCCCTGTTCAGCGGTTCTTGACTTGAAGGGCCCTGTTCAGCGGTTCTTGAGATGGCGGTGCCCTGTTCAGCGGTGCTTGAGATGGCGGTGCCCTGTTCAGCGGTGCTTGCCTTGGCAGTCCTTGCCATGTTCAGCGCTGCTTGAGTTGGCGCTCCTTCATTGCCCAGCTGGGCTGTGGCTGGCGCTCCTTCATTGCCCAGCTGGGCTGTGGCTGGCGGGGCCCTCCTGGGCAGCTGGGCTGGGGCTGGCGGGGCCCTCCTGGGCAGCTTGGCTGGGGCTGGCGGGTCCCTCCTGGGCAGCTTGGCTGGGGCTGGCGGGGCCCTCCTGGGCAGCTCGCCTGCTGCCGGACTTGTTGGGCGTGCTGCCCTTGCCACCCTTCCCTGCTCGTCTGTGGCCCTTTCCTCCCTTTGCTGGTGTGCCAGGTGGCACCCCACTCCCTGACGGTGCCGGGGTAGTGCTTGTGGAGCCTGCTGTCTTTGGCCTCTCGCGCCGGGCACTGGCTTTCTTTGCTTTTTTTGCAGGGGGTGGGCTGGCCGTCTCTTTATTCCCAGCCGAAGTAGCTGGGCTTGAAGGTGGTGGACTCCAAAATCCTTGGACTATTTTCTTAGTAGGTCCAGGTTTTGTGGTGGCTGAGGTGCTGATTGGAGCCTTATGAGATTGAGGGGGGAGTCAGTTGATGGAAAGAGGTCAAGGTTGGAAAGGAAAATCAATTTAGTAAGACAGGGACGGGTAGTTGTAGTGGGTATGGGAGTGGAGGAAGAGGATGTGTTTGTAGGAGAGTGAAGTCTGGTGTCTTTGGGTGCAGGTGCTTGTGCTGGAGGCTGTCGTGAGGTGGATGGCTGTTGGGTGGGTGGCTGCCTGCGTTTGTGTGGTTTGGAAGAGGGGGTGACAGACACACTGGGAGAGGACACAGGGGACGTGTAAATGGTAGTGGGGGTGGTGACTGCACGTGTGCGGAGTGTTCTGGTGGGTGTGCTGGTGATGGACTTAGTGGCTGAAGATGTTGTGCATGCAAGTGTGAATGGAGACGTCACAGGGAGGGAGGAGGGAGACGAGGAGGAGGGGGACACAGAGGAGGCAGTGGCTGCTGGCATGTCTGCATGTGGATGTTGCTTGTGTGAATGCTTGTGTGATGTGTGGTGCTTATGTCTGGATGAGCTTCTCTTGGGTGTTGAGGTGTGTGCAGGCTGGTCTGATGGTGTGTCTGGGATAGGCAGAGGTACAGGGGAGTGGGACTGGGTTGAGGAAGTTGGAGGAGGGAGGCAGGAGACAGGGACAATGGCTGCCGTCAGTGCTGAGGCCAGAGCGTTGAACGATCGCTGATGGGCAGCCTGACCCGAATGAATGCCCTCCAGGTATGCATTACTCCGGTGCACCTCCCTTTCTACACCCTGGATGGCATTCAAAAGGGTAGACTGCCCAACAATGAGCGTCCTCAGGAGGTCAATGACCTCCTCACTGAGGGCAGCAGGGGTAACTGGGGCAGGGCCTGAGGTGCCTGGGGCGAAGGAGATGCCCACCTTCCTGGGTGAGCGGGCACGGGGCGAAGGCTGAGGGGCTGCTGGGAGGGCAGAGCTGGCGCGCTGGGTGGTGGCTGTACCTGTTGTTGCGGTGGGCACGGATGTAGTCGCCACCACAAGGGAGCTCCCTTCCGAGGACGTGTCTGTGTCGCTGGTGTCACCACGTGTCCCCGCTGTGGAGCTCCCCTCGCCCTCCGTCTCACTGGTGAAATCAGAGTCAGTTGCATGGCCCTCCATGGCCATTTGAGATGCAGCTCCCTCGTGCTCCGATGCCACTTCTCCTCCGCCTGATGATGCTAATGCACACATGAACAGGAAGACCACAAAAAAAGGGGGGGGGGAGAAACAAAGAAATGTGAGTGCATGCATTGGCGACACCGTTGGCGGAGAGGACAGACACAGAAGCCCCCTGCACTACGCCGCGCACTTGGGGTACACTACTCAATCCGTGGGACATGGCCTACAAGCCTATGGACGACAACTCCACACATAGGTGACACAGGGCCATGATTAGCTGTACTAGGCAACCTACAGAGGTGGGGCGCCGGGGTACAGGGCCATGCTTAACGGAGGGGCCTAGCCTACAGAAAACGCCCTGGCCTAGGGATACCCACAGCCCTCCTCCCCCACCCAGACACCTCCAATGTGCGCAAAATCAGCAGAATGTGCTTGTACTCACCCCCTTGTGTCTGCTGTGATGTCCTCACGTGCCCATCCAAATCAGGGTAGGCCACCGCCAGGATCCGGGACATCAGGGGGGTCAATGTACGACTGGCACCCCTCCTACGTTGGGAGGCCATCCCCAGCAGAGCCTCCGCGGTCTTCCTGCTCCCGCGGCAGATGTCCTCCCACCTCTTCCGGCAGTGGGTGCCCCGTCTGTTGTGGACCCCCAGGGTCCGGACGTCCTTGGCGATGGCACGCCAAATGACGATTTTCTGATGGTCGCTGACCTATGTGACGTGCAGGGGGAGAAAGAAAAACAAACATCACCTTCTGCATGCTCGATGTGAGTGGCCCCCCATCCCCACCCTTGCCATGTGGCACATGCTCTCATCTTTCGTTTGATGCATGCCTCATTCGCTCCCCTCCCCACCATCTTTCATTCACCCCACTCAACCCAGCCATTGGCCACAAAGCATGGTCCCAGTGTACCTACCTGTTGGTCTGGAGGACCGTAGAGTAGCGCATACTGGGGGAGGACCCTATCCACGAGTTTCTCCAATTCTTCAGAAGTGAAGGAAGGGGCCCTTTCCCCAGTCGCAGCAGCCATTGTCTCTTCCAGACCGAGGTCACAGCAGCACTTGCAGTATAGGTTCTCTCCTGTGGATGATCAGGTATTGAGTCATTAAGCAGATAGAAAATGGCGGTCACGCCCGCCGCGACTGCCGGCGCACATCCTCATTGGCTCCTGAAACCCATAGGGTTCAATGTTAACCAATGCGGCTTTGCGCCGCGGTCTTCGACCGCTTACCGCCACGGTGTGCCACGCCAGCGCATTGACCTCACATCCCACTGTCGCACTTCACAGGTCAGGCAGCCGCCATTTCAAGGGCCCTCATATCTTAATATCTACTGCGTCACACATACCTAGGCCTTGCATCAACACTCATACAAGCCATTCAATGCATTGAGAATCGTGTACTGTGCAAGCTGTGGGAACGTACCTGTGGGTTGATTGACTCTGTGCTCCATGTTGTCCTTCCTAGGCACCGTCCGCTGGGACTTGCGAGGAGATGGAGGAATCTTCCCGTGTACAGACCGCTGGTGGACCTGTCGACAATGGAAGAAAGACATGCCATACTGACATACAGGCTTGACAGAGCCACTATACAGGAACTGTGTGCCCAGCTGGAGCCAGACCTGATGTCACCCATCCGCCAACCCACAGGGATCCCCCCTCTAGTGCAGGTGCTGTCAGTACTCCATTTTTTGGCAAGTGGGTCATTTCAAACAACAGTGGCCATTTCATCAGGGATGTCACAGCCCATGTTTTCCAAGGTGTTGTCCAGAGTGTTGTCTGCCCTGCTGAAATACATGCGGAGCTACATTGTTTTCCCTGAGGTGGGCGATTTGGCTACAGTGAAGGGTGATTTCTATGCGCATGGACATATTCCCAACATCATTGGTGCAATTGATGGGACACATGTTGCTTTGGTCCCCCCCAGCACGAGTGAACAGGTGTACAGGAACAGAAAAAGTTATCATTCCATGAATGTCCAGGTGGTCTGTTTGGCTGACCAGTACATTTCCCATGTAAATGCCAAGTTCCCTGGGTCAGTGCATGACGCGTACATCATGCGAAATAGCAGCATCCCTTACGTGATGGAACTACTTCAGAGACACCGTGTGTGGCTAATTGGTGACTCTGGTTACCCCAACCTGTCCTGGCTACTGACCCCAGTGAGGAATCCCAGGACAAGGGCAGAGGAACGGTACAATGAGGCCCATGGGCGGACTAGGAGGGTGATCGAGCGGACGTTCGGCCTCCTGAAGGCCAGGTTTAGGTGCCTCCATATGACAGGTGGATCCCTAATGTACTCACCAAAGAAGGTGTGCCATATCATTGTGGCCTGCTGTATGCTTCACAACCTGGCTTTGCGACGCTAGGTGCCTTTCCTGCAGGAGGATGGTCCAGACGGTGGTGTTGTGGCAGCTGTGGAGCCTGCGGAGAGTGAAGAGGAGGAAGACGAAGAGGACGACACAGACAACAGGGACACAGTAATACTGCAGTATTTTCAATGACATACAGGTAAGAATCAACACTGGCATTTTACATTTAATTAAAGTCTCCTGCCTCTCTACTGTGTGAGTTTCCCCCCAGTGTATGTTGACTGAGTTGTGACTTTCCCTTCCAATTTCAGAGATGTGGGCCCCACTCCGTGACCTCTGCTTTGTTTCCCCATGGACTACAGCTGTGTGACAGTGGTATGTTGTCATCACAATGTAACTGGACATTTTGGCACGGTGCTGTGTAATACATTTGTTCAAAAATACAGGCAGACTCCAGATTATTTTTGTGCAATAAGTGTGTTTATTAAAGTGTTAAATTTTGGGAAATGGTTGCAATTCGGTGATGGGTGATGGTGGAGGAATGTCCATGGCAGAGTCCAGATTTTCAGTCTCACAGGTGCATTGTCCATATGCCTGTGGAAGGTGGAGCAGGGGCAGTTTAAGGTTGGACAGGGTGACAATGTGGGACAGTGGGATGACAATCAGGGGGTATCCTTTCCTGGCGGGGGTCTTGGCATCCTACTCTGTCTTCTTCCTAGATCTCAGGCACCGCTTGCGGGGTGGTTCTCCTTCTGCAGGGGGTCGGGTTCTGGTGGCCTGTTGTTCTTGTGTCGGGGCCTCCTGTCCACTAGCGCCGGCGGAGGTGGTAGCCTGTTCTTGGTCCATGCTAGTGACAGGGGCCCTTTGTGGTGCCACATGGTCCCGCAATGTGCTGACAATCTGATTGAGAGCCACAACGATGGTGCCCATTGCGGAACTGATGATACTGAGTTCTTCCCTGAACCCCATAAACTGTTCCTCCTGCAGTACTTGGATCTCCTGGAACCTGGCCAGGACCGTCGCCATCGTCTCCTGGGAGCGGTGGTATGCTCCCATGATGGAGGAGAGGGCCTTGTGGAGAGTGGGTTCCCTGGGCCTGTCCCCCCCCTGTCGCACAGCAGCCCTCCCAGTTCCCCTGTTTCCCTGGGCCTCTGTCCCCTGGACCGTGTGCCCACTACCACTGCCCCCAGGTCCCTGTTGTTGTTGGGGTGGTGGATTAACCTGGGTGCCCTGTAGTGGTGGACACACCGCTGATTGACGTGTCCTGGAGACAGAGGCATGGGCCCGCTGGGTGGGTGCTATGCTGGTGTTCCCAGAGGGGGGTAGGTCTGCTGTGGCCTGTGGCTGTCTGAGGGGAACCGACTGTCCTGAGTTCCCCGATGGGCCGGGCTGGTCATCTGGGTCCAGGGAGACAGAGCTGCTGTCATCACTGTGGGCCTCTTCTGGGGGTGGAATGGACATTTCTGGACCCTCCTGGGCGGTGTCGTGGCGTTCGGGTCCTGCAGGGGTATAAGAGTATGGTTATTGCTTCTGTGTGTGCCAAAGCGTGCAATGGGTGGGTGCCCGTGTACCCCAGTGCTGGCATTCCCTTGTGGGGGCTGTTGTGACGGTGGTTTGGGGGGGATGGGTATGTGCAGTGGGCATGCTTAGGTGATGGGTGTCCATGGTTTGTGGTCGCATGCAGGGCTTGGTGTTGGGATGGGTGGGTTGTGATGGTGAGACATTAGCAAGGAGGATGTGTGATGGGGTGGGGGGGAGGGCAGGGGTATGATTTGGCATGCCGGTGGGTGGGGGCGGATGAAGTAGTTGAGATTCGACTTACCAGAGTCCATTCCTCCGCCTACTCCTGCGAGGCCCTCAGGATGCAGGATCGCCAAGACCTGTTCCTCCCATGTTGTAAATTCTGGGGGTTGAGGTGGGGGTCCGCCGCCAGTCTTCTGCACCGCGATGTTGTGTCTGGATACCATGGAACGCACCTTCCCCCGTAGGTCGTTCCACCGCTTCCTGATGTTGTCCCAATTTCGTGGATGCTGACCCACAGCGTTGACCCTGTCCACTATTCTTTGCCATAGCTCCATCTTCCTGGCAATGGTGGTGTGCTGCACCTGTGCCCCGAAGAGCTGGGGCTCTACCCGAACTATTTCCTCCACCATGACCCTGAGTTCAGCGTCTGTAAACCTGGGGTGTCTTTGGGGTGCCATGGGGTGGTGTGGATGAGGTGTGGGGTGGCGTTTGTGGTGATGAGGGTGGTGAGTGTGGTGGTGTGTGGTGTTTTGTGCGTGGATGTTGTGTGAGTGATGGTGTTATGTGCCTGTGAATGCTCTGTACTAGCTGGTGGTGTCTCTCTCTGGCCTTAGTCAATAAATGGTGGTCGTAGGGGTTTGTGGGTGATGTGGGTGTGTGTTTTATATTGTGTTGGGTGTGTGGGAGTGGTGTTTGTATGTGTATCAGGTGTGTGTATTTCAAAATGTCCAATGTGGCAGTGTTTTGGAGCTGTGTGTGTATTTTGAGCGCGGCGGTGTGTACCGCCAATGGAATACCGCGGTTGAAAGACCGCCGGGTGGATTCGTGGGTCGGAATGGAATGGGCGTATTTCTGTTGGCGTGATGGTGGAGGTTTGGTCATCGCCAGTTTTTCGCTGGCCATTGGTGTGGCGGACTTTTGTGGATGTCGGGTTTTTGGCGGTTTGCCTGTTGCGGGGCAGAATGACCGTGGCGGTTTCCTGCACCCGCGGCGGTGTTATGGCGGTCTTCTGACCGGCGGTAAGCGCATTTTACCGCCGAGGTCAGAATGACCCCCACAATCTTAAAATCAACTTTACTAAAAGATGTATTTTTAAATTGTGAGCTCAGAGACCCCAAACTCCACATGTCCATCCGCTCACAAAGGGAATCTACACTTTAATCAGATTTAAAGGTAGCCCCCATGTTAACCTATGAGAGGGACAGGCCTTGCAACAGTGAAAAATGAATTTGGCCTACCTTACCCGTATACTGCACGCTGTCCTTGGGGCTACCTAGGGCCTACTTTAGGGGTGCCTTACATGTAAGAAAAGGAAAGGTTTAGGCCTGGCAAGTGGGCACACTTGCCAAGTCAAATTTACAGTTAAAAACTGCAAACACAGACACTGCAGTGGCAGGTCTGAGACATGATTACAGAGCTACTTGTGTGGGTGGCACAACCAGTGCTGCAGGCCCACTAGTAGCATTTGATTTACAGGTCCTGGCACCTCTAGTGCACTTTACTAGGGACTTGCTAGTGAATCAAATATGCCAATCATGGATAAGCCAATTACATATACATTTTGTGAAGGAGCACTTGCACTTTAGCACTGGTTAGCAGTGGTAAAGTACCCAGAGTAGCAGAAACAGTAAAATAAGAGTCCAGCACACATCAACAACCTGGGGAACAGAGGAAAAAAGTTAAGGGAGACCACGTCAAGGATGAAAAGTCTAACAGTGTCGGTAATAATTTTCACTAGTTGACACTCCTGGTCCAGCTGTGGAATCTCGTAGAGCCACTGGCGTATAGCCAACACTAGTGCTTCCCCTTTAATGTTACTTAGTACTCAGTTTCATCCCCAAATCTAGGGCGGGAACAGTTCAGTGCTCATTTTAGGTCAGTTTTAACACTTTTGGTAAATTGGCAAGTGTCGGGGTACCATGTGTGGTAGTTTAAATTGTAGCAAAGACTGTACCCCATGTGGTGAAGTTGTCCACTGAGGGAACCATTCCGAAAGGCAAACACATTGTGAGATTTATATGTTCCTCTTGTGGTCCTGTTTGGGAAACACTGCTTCCAGCTGGTTAGTTTTTTGCGCAATCCAGAATGGAATCTTCTCACGTTCTGTGGGCTCTTTGCCCATGATAGGATGTATCATTTGCGTGTTGTGGGTTAATCCCAGTAACAGCTAATTGGTGACCAGCTGGTGCAGCCCGTGCTGGGGCGGTGTTCAAGGTCCTCATAGCGAATTGTACTACTTGCCTGTAATGTTTTACTAGCTTATTATAAAGTGCACGTAAGTCATCTATTTGTAGTGCCTGTACGCCAGGGTGTGGTTTGTATGTGGCAAACATGGGCCATTTTGGTCCGTCATTACCTAAGGAACCTAATCTCACGGGGTGTATTACATGCAGTAGGGCACCATTGAACCAGTTTTTATGTTCTTGATAGGAAAGGGGTATCTCTAGATACTGATATGCTCGGTACCGCTGCAGTACACTTGCTATTTTGTATATGTGAAATGTATATGTTGTCTCATCTTCAGGAAAGGTGATCCAGGAATAGCATGTTTCTGTTTGGTAAGCTTCATGAGCTTCCACAATAAAAGTGACATCCGCGTCTTCCTCTGTTAAGCCACCTGCTATTAAATGATGTGTTAATGCATGTCTGACATTTTCTGGAAAGTCTATGGCATTAGCCATATTGAATGATGGGCACAGAGATGGAACATTAAATGGGGAGAAGTCCTTTTAAGAGTTCAAATTTGAACAACCTACAGCCTAGTTAGTTGCTCCCTTTTCAGCTGAGGAGATTTATCCCCAAGATCACAGACGTCTCTGTTTAATTGTACTTAGGGGACCTGCTGTGCATGAGACAGAGGTACTCAGGATATCCGTAAGTTAGTGTCAAAACACCATCTGTGGTGGCACCATGTTGTAGTCGGACTCTCGCTCCTAGGCAAGACTGCTGGTTTAGGGATGACAGCACTTTAGTTTGTAGGTGACTAAGTCACTCCTACAACAAGTCCCAACTGTCGGCCCAACCATCCCTGCTCATAGGCAGTGCCTCACCAAAAACCCAAACAGTAAAAGGTGATTTCTGGCAGCCTTATGCATGGACTCTAGAGTGCAACATCTCAGTCATGCACAGGCAATGAAGAAGATGCAGGAAAGTTTTCAATGTATTTATTGAAAAGACTGCAATCTACGGTGAAATGCATGAGCTGCAATGATTAGGATAATGAACAATAACAGTAGCATAACTGTGAAGATGAGAGTCGTGAATACAACCCCACCATCTTGCAATAACCATAAACTGCAAAATCCCTAGCATAGAGAACCTAATCCCTAACCTAATGAGAACTTGGTATGATAAACCTAATCTGCCAGTACCATGTCCATGAGAAGCATCCCTCAACCCTCATTACCTTGGAATGAGGTCTCTAGGTCAGACTCAGTGATGACACGAAGGCTGAGTTCTGCAGCGAGGTGATGTGCAGCATAAATCATGTATATGCCATCTGGTAGGAATCCCTCTGATAACCTTGTCTGCGTGAGATGTATTTATAGAGCTCTTGTAGGACCCCTGATGCAGATATGTTCCCGAACAATTGATAAGGAGGCAGACTTGTGGCGGCAAATATGTAAACAATCCCCAAGAAGTTTACATTATGTTCCTATCACACGTAAGCGAGAAAGGGACATGATGTGAATACCTGCGTACATCACTTGATTATGAAGCTTCACACCTTCACAGAGTGACACTGATAATGCAAATCAAAACATTTCTCAAGACAGAGCCAGCGAAGTAGGTTAAAAGTCACTAGGTGACAGCGACACAGGCCTGTAAGTCAAAAGGCTAAGCTAACCTCCTGAGTCCTAGTAAAAGCTAAATTAGACTTACTACAATTGCAAGGTTTACCTCTCCCATAGGATAACACTGGGTTCCCTTGTTATCTTTTGTATGTGGTAACTTTCAATTGGGAACAGGCAGGGATGTTGAGTCTGAAGCATTGTGATTTAAAGGCCTCTTTAACAGTAACAATGGGTTTTAAGTCACAATTTTGAAAGTGCACCATTACCTGTTCTTTTTGTACTTTTATAAGGTTGTCATTTTCTTATCCCAACCAGGTGATGTCTGCTACCTGTATCCTGGGTCACATGATTAGGTGTAGCTACCAGTTAGTGTTTGTGTACTGCTCACAGACAGAGAAACAAAGGCAAATAGAGGCTGGCAGGATGGGTCATCTCAGACTTGATCAGGGGAGGAGCTCTCACCTGCCACACTTGCATATCACAAACATTCTGCCCTACACACTCACTAAGAATTTTGGTATTATTCTTCTGTGAACCCAGGTAAGCTAGGGTTAAGGACGGGAGCCAGGAAATTCCAAACACCTCTGAAGGTGGAAAACTCCAGAACCTTCTCCGACTTTGACCCTCAGACCCAAATCTTCAGTACACCTTTGGATCTGTGGAAGACTCAGAGAGACTCCTTTGTTGCTCTTTAAGAAGTTTGTTGCCCTGCTACCTTGATTTCAGGACCACCAGAGTGCCTCCAAGGACTAGATGGTTGGTTTCCTGATGAAATCCTCAGGGACAGAAAAGGCTCCAACCAGCTTGAACCCAGCACCTGGACGCTTGCTGTGAGTCTTGCCCGCAAAGTGATGCAACCTCATTTGTGGACTCTTAGAAGTGGACTTGAAGGTGCACTGCCAGCCCATCTGTGGTCCTGTAGGCAGAACTGATGCAGCACAATGCAGTTCCTTGCAGTCGGATTGGAACTGAAGCACTGTAAAACATCCTGATACCAGACCTCAAATCTCAGCCCTCACTCTCCTTAGAACCGCAGCTACTCAATGCATCCTTAGAAGCCTTAGAATCACAAGGTCCTCATTGAAAATTTGAACATTATGAGGCTATGTATAATTCTCCCAGAATGCTCTCTGATTAGATGCAAATGTTTGCAGAAGCTTGTAAGCAAGACTGGAGGTTCTTTGCTTTCAAAATAAAATGTTCAGAAAAAAATGCAAGTAAGAAAAAACAGGTTTTGCTAAATTACTGTGAAAAATTAGGCATTTTTTCTTTGAAGCATCATTTAGTAAAATGTGTTGATGCCTGCTAGTATTTCCAAAAAATATTCATAATGGAAAATCAGTGTGAAAATTTTCAACAAGATTATGGGAAACATGAAAATAAACAAGCACTGGCAAAGCCAACCTCTCCTACTGGGAGCTGCCAGGTCCTCACCATTGCAAAAAATCACTGGCAAAAAGCAAAAAAAAGTTTTTGGGGTTCAAAAAGCAAACATTGCCATAGAAATTCCTGGCACTGAGCAAAACTACTTTGTGTGCCGCTATGCTTTTTGTGGAAGAGCAGTATGCTATCGCTCACAGTAAAGCCAGCTGACAGATGGATGGAGAGACAAATCAAATTTTGATAAAAAACGAAATATCTTGCTTAACGCCAGACCTAACTGGGGGTCCAGTTCTTAACGAATGTCACAAAAGTGCTCCCATGGCGTATGTCTTTGTATTAGTGTTTGCTCATGTGAAAATCTATTGAGCGTTTACAGCTTCACTTTCCCTCCAACCACTTTTTTCTCAACCCTGGAAGAACGTATACTCCTGCCCTTGTCAGAAGTAAATGTCCAACCTTTCTCGGTATTTGAAAAGATTACAGAAGAGCTGGTGAAAATCCTTAAAACATGCAAGTTAGTAGGTTTGCACAGACTCAAAGGCATTCCAGCCCTGGAACTATTGCTTTCTGCTTCCTCCAATCCCAGTATGTAGTTCTGTGGAAAGGTCGTAAATAAAGGAAATTGCTATAGTAGGGCTTGAAATTGCTAGTATTCAAGCCCTACTATAGTATTAGCCCTGGTATAATCAGAGATACTATTATCAGAGTTCCTATCTAATGAGATTGCTGCCATAATGTGTCACCACACTACATGGTACCAAAGAGACAAGTAGATTTTTTACAGGACAAGTAGATGTAGGAAGCAACTTGTCCGATGGACAGGCAGATATTTTATTAAATTCCACACCCCTGAAATATGATATGGTAATCAATAATTTCATGCTGTCAATCAGGCTTTGATGACCACAGACAAACTTCAGACAATATTAGGCTATTTGTTAATAGTACTAACATAGATATTAACACAATTGAAAAATTATCAAGACCACCTTGCTTGCACTCAATGCTGAAAAGGAGTTTGGTGGAGTAGAATGGAACTGCATACCCAGTTTGCAGAACAAGGGAGGATGTGTTCCTAATATGAAAACATTAATCTTGGCTTCTTATCTGAATGCTAATGCAAAAATTAAGATTAATGGTATGTCTTCTTTCAACATAACCTTGTCAAGAAGAACCAGACAGGGCAGCTCATTGTCCTTACTCATTTGCTCAATCAATTGTGCTGTGAGAAAATAATCAACCTTTGCCTGATGGACACCCAGATTGTTTCCCCAACTATTTTTGCTGGCTGTAGAACTCTGAACACTGCTAGCCACTAGTAAAGTGCCTGTGCTCCCCCTTTTTACAAGGTTGAATTGGCATAGCCCTAATTGGCATATTTTAATTACCAATAAATGTATGGTACACAGTGCACCCTGGGCCTGTAAGCTAAATACTACTAGTGGACTGCAGCACACATATAGACGTCCATTACAGTGGTAGTGAACACATAGCATCAAGACTACCAATGCAGCCCGACTAGAGCAGATTAAAAACTCCAGTTCGGAGGTGGGTGGCCAGCATGCATGCGGAGTAAGCCACGTTTCAGGGGAGCTCCAGACCCTGGGAAAATCGTCTTGGTGCCACCCACCACACCTGGGGTGACTGCGGACTGCAGAACGGTGAAGGATAGTGGTCTGTGAGCCAGTTGTGGATGAGAAAACCACCTGGTTGTCCAGCAAAACAGAAGGGCGACTCATCGTGGCCCAGCCTGGCCGGGGGCGCCATCTAGCCTCTCTCTTTTTTTGTGCGGTGGATAACAGGCCGCAAGTTCTCTGCCTTGACAAGGGCGCTCCGCAGACCACCGTGCACAGAACTAGATGCACGCCTGCGGCCCCTGCTGCCCTCCGACTGAAGCAGCCCCACTTGGAACAACACCATAACTGTGCTCAGGCCTAGCACGACCTGGGTGGAAGCATTGGCAGTGCTGGACCTGGCAGCGGCGCATGCCATTGCCATTGAGGTAAGCAGGACACTGGGGGAGCACAACGTGGGCCTCATCATATCTACTGCGGGAGCCACTGTGCCAGCACTGCTAGACATTGGGGCCCCTGGCAGTTTGCACTGATGGATAGGCCTTCTGGCGGCCTGGCACTGGTGGAGCCCTGCAGTAATTGAGGGAGGAGCACTGACTACCCGATGAGACAGGTGTGGTGCTAGGAGTGAATACTGGTGTACAGAGTAGCTTCCCATTCCCGGGACCCACAATGCTGCTGCCACCTTTGAAGAGGTCCAGCTACCCTGATTGGGCCATATGTGCCTTCCCCCCTTTCTGGAATCCTCAATTAAGCATTAACCTGATGTGCGATAGGACAGCGCGATTGAAGCATGCCCACGCTGGCTGCCGGGGTCCTGCTGGGGGAGCCATACTGCTCTGCCACCATGTTCTGCTCCCGCCTCTTCCTTGATGGCCCACTCCTTGCAGGACGCTGTTGGTGTTGTCGCCCGTGGGCCGTTGTCTCACCAGATGTCTGAACCTGGGACTCCCTGCTGTGTGACACCACACTGCCCTCGTTGGGTGGTTCGCTCGCGTCAATGGCTTAGGAGGGGAGGTTGAGGTGTCAAGAGCTGTCAGATTGCGCTGCCTAGACTATCTCAAGCACTAAGCTCTCTAAGGAAACTCCTGTTACCTCATTGTGGTCCAAACCCCTGGGTAATGCAATGGAGCCGAAGACCACACCACATCAGATGCCAGATGCAATGGCTCCCCTGATCCTAATACACAAGACTGGATGACTCACTTCCTGCAAGAAATACGAACGGAAATCAATTCCCTCAAAACAGAGCTCAACTCCTGCATCCGAGAGGTCTAGAAGGAGGTGACTGAGATCGGGAATCGGGTCAATGACCTTGAACGCACTGTCGATGCATGCGCAGAAGACCAAGAAATGCTTTGGAGGTGCATGGTGGCATTGGATGAGCAATATATTGAACTCCAACTTAAACAGGAAGATCTCGAAGACATGAGCCGTCAGAATAATATTCGCATATGGAGTTTACTCAGTGGGGAGGAAGGCACTGACATTGGTGCCTATACTGGCGCCCTGCTGCAATCCGTCAGGGGGCACTCTATGCAACCACCGGCAGCCTTCAATAGGGCACATCGTGTAGGAGCTGCATCCGGCCGTCCAAATGTGGCTCTTGATATCTTGACTCAAATCCACTACTTCACTGAGAAAGAAGTAATCCTCCAGGCAGCAACACTGAAGTCCGACATACAATATCAGGGGCATAAGATCTTATAACAAGATCTATTCATTACCACCCTGAGGAGACAAAGGGATTTCCAGGCAGTGTCTGACAAATTGCAAACAATGAATGTTAAATAACAATGGGGGCATCCGTTTGCTTTGATTTTTGAATGGGAAAGTAAAATGCATAGAATACACTTGCTAGTCGAGGCAAAGCAATTTTTGGGGCTCCCTACATCTGATGATGCTGAATCTCCCTGCAAGATGGCCCCTCTAGGGACATTTTGAAGCCTTCCTGGACTATGGTGGGGAGCCCTCATCCTGACAAGAATTGGGCAGAATCCTACTCTCAGGAAATGAAAAGGGACATTATACAACACTTCCGTAACATGGACAAATCATGCTTTGCCGGCCTGATCTACCGCAGGTTCTGCTGGCGAAGACTGACAACCTGATTTATAGTGGCTTGCTGCTCCAGGACATGTGCAATCACTGCTAGGTGCCTACCCTGACAGAGGTGCTGGGCCCTGAAAGGCTTCTGGACACTTCCCTGAAATTACGAGCAGATGAGAAGACGACTGGCCGCACAATTGCTGGTTTGCCCCCCGTGTCACACCCTCTTGGAGGGTGACTCCTCTACGGAGAGGCAGGTGGTGTGACACCGGGATCATGGGCTGTGGTGGCTGTAAGCAGGTACCTATGAAGCACTGGATAGGTGTACCTGGGGGAAAATGGCCTTCCAACATTGTGCGATGGGGCCACAGCCATAGCTACCAGCCACTACTACATACATACCAATCAGCTACTGAGGGGGTCTATCTCTTAATGTCTGTGAACAAACAAAAGCAGGTCTGGAGATATATTCTACAAAATAATCCCGATGTTGTGTTCCTTCAAGAGACAGACCTACTCGGGATAGAAAGACATAGAATGGCCAATCCGCAATACCCCATAAGACACTAGGACTACACTGACTCTAAGATGCTAGGGGTAGTCATATTATGGAAATCACGCTTTAGCTCACACATTTTCAAAGTGGTCAGGGACAAGGAGGGATGATATTTGACCTTGCACCTACATAGGGGAAAGGACCACCTCACCCTACTTAACCTATACGCCCCTAACAATGCATACCTACGCCGTGTGCTGAAGGCTTAATTAGAGGGACTCGGGGGGACATTATAGTGTGGGGTGACCTGAACCTGGTACAAGACCCCCCCTTAAACAGACATACTGCTACATATCAGACTGTGGGAGCCATGTTGGTGCAACTAAAAGAAGCTATACTGGACTTAGGCCTTACAGATGCATGGCACTATCACCACCTGGACACACAAGACTACTCCTTTTATTTTCATGTTCACGCCATGTACTCCCGCATTGACTACCTCTACTATCACGCAATCTCCTACACGCCCTCAACACCATTGCGATCTCAGATATTTCCATCTCTGATCATGTCCATGTTGAGGCGGTCTGGCTTCGGCGCCTCCCTTTGAGATTGCTTCGCGATCCGGTGGACATAGGGGAGAATGGCACTGGCATCACTGACTATTTCACCCACAATGTAGACCAGGGTGTCTCTCTGCACACCATATGGGACGGCTTGAAAGCTACAATCCATGGAGTGGTTCACATGATTTCCATTGGACACGACCGGGAGGAGCGCGTCATAGAACATAATCTGACTTCTGACATTAAAGCACTGGAATAACAGGACAAGGGAAACCCCTCTCACTGTAACAAATGGCAGTTAGCCACCCTGCTTGGTTAGTTACACGCTAATAGAACAAACAAAGCTGAGTGCTCCTTCTTGGCGCTCAAGCAACGTTACCATGAGGGGGCGAACAAGGTGGGTGTACTGCTGGTGCATAGGTTGCAGCAACAAAAAACATATCACACAGATAACTAAACAGGGTCCTGGGCAATCACAGAAGTCGACAAGCATGGCGAACTCAGTGCCTACTACCAAACCCTTTACAGTAGCAAAGCGAATTCGCAGGAAAAAATTGATGCCTACCTGCGCACTTGTGACTGGACCCCATTAGAGCCCATACATAGAGAAGCTATTGAGTCTTCTATCTCAGTGGAATAGATCTGCTTTGCACTTCGTGCGCTTCCGCTAGGCAAGTCACCAGGGCCGGATGGTCTGCTGGTTAGTTTTTACCGACTATTCCTTCCCGAACTGGAGCAGCAATTGCTCAAACTATACAACTCCTTCACTGATGTCACAGCTCTCACTCCCACGATGGCAGGTGCTGAACTCTAATTAGTCCCCAAGCCGGAGAAGGACCCCACTCTTTGCTTCTCCTATCGTCAAATTGGTCTGTTCAACACAGATGCCACGATTTACACCAACATTCTGGCATCAAGGCTTGATCAATACCTACCCGGCCTCACAGACCCGGTCTTGGTGGGCTTTATATGCAATCGGAAGGGAGCGGACAACATCCGTAGGGTAGCCCACCTGATCATGAAAGCCCACCAACAGACAATCCCTGCATGCCTTCTCTTGTTGGATGCGGGAAAGCATTTGTCATGGTCAACTGGATATTCCTTTGCTCTGTTCTAGTGAAGAAAGGACTGTGCCCCAGCATGATATCCAAAATAATGGCCTCATATGTGGCCTCAACGGCCCCTAACTGGGTGAAGGGAAGGCTCCGAGACCCCATCAACATAGGACTCGGCATTCAACAGGGCTGGCCCTTGTCGCCTCTCATGTTTGCCTTAGCAGTAGAACCGTTTGCCATTGCGGTACGTAGCGACAGGCTAATCAAGGGGATACTCTTCAGGGGGCAAGAACATAAAATTAATTTATTCACAGATTATCTCCTTAACCCAGCCCACCATGTCGATTCCAGCAGTGGTCTCCTGTTTGGAAGCCTTCACCGCCATCTCAGGGGTCAAGGTGAACCTCTCCAAATCAAATGTCCTGAATATCACCATCCCAAAGCCTGACATTCCTGCTCTACAAGATTTGGTTCCTTTCCATTGGTGCTTCAGGCAAGATTAGATATCTGGGGCTCAAATCTCACATCCGCGTTAGAATCTGGGACGAGAGCGAACTGGCCGGTTCTCAGGTGGGCACTCCTCGAAGACCTCAGACGTGGAGGCCTCTCCACATATTGTGTCTGGGGTGCATTAATGTAGTCAAAATGAATATCCTCCCATGGCTGCTCTACCTGTTCCAAACCCTTCCTACTTTGATCCCCTGAGACGACATACTGAAGTTGTAGCGAGATCTGCGAGCCTTCAATTGGAACAGGAAAACACCTCACCTCTCCAACACTCTTTTAATGCAGCCCTGGGATAGGGGAGGCCTGGTTCTTCCACATCTCTGGGATTACTACAGAGCAGTGCACCTGCGATATGTAGTGGCATGGATGGCTAGAGAGAGTCAGAGCCATTGGTTTCATATGGATATGGTGGTGGTGTGCTGCCCCCTGTGGGACTTGGCTTCGCTCCCCTGCGATGCTAGCCCAAGCAGCGCCTACCTTGCCATGCTGATGAGGAAGGGACTGACTGTTTGTGATAGACTGGCAATATCGAGGGGCATAACCACCATCCCCTCGCTGAATACATCACTGGCACGCAACCCTGCCTTTATACTGGCACTTGCACAACACACCTTTGGTGCCTGGACAAACGCTGACTGTAGAACCTTGTGGGACCTCTTCCAGGGTGATACCATGAAGATGTTTGATCAATGCAAACAAGACTATGGGCTGCCAGACGTGGCATGCCTGCAATATCTCCAGCTGTGCCACTGGGCCCTACACCCCTCCATGTACCCTGAAATACTCTGCCCACATACTCCCTTTGAATGACTCAGCAGGTCGCTGACTAATTTCCAATACATATCATGCTCTTCAATACTCTACACCTCCTCAAACCTATGCCTACCGGCGACAGTGGGCGACGGCTCCTACCGAAGAAATTTCCCCTACAAATGGGAAAGGCTGTGGCAGAACATTCATAAGATCTTCCGCAGTCTTTCCCTTAGAGAAACTGCATACTAGCTCATGTATCAATGCAACTGTCTGCTATCTACCCTGGCACTTCAAACTTGCTGGAGGTGTGGCACGGAGAGTGGTGATTTCCCTCATATATGGTGGTCCGCTCTCTGATCCTTATCTTCTGGAAAGAGGTCCTTAGTCATATCAAAGACATTGTAGTGTTCCTCGACTAGCCACATTTTACATGGCAGTCCATGGGTTACTGCCGCTCATTTGACAGTCATGACTAACGCTGACTGGGCTCTTATTAGGTACATGATGCATGCGGCCAGACAACTAATAGCCCTAACTTGGAGGCAAAAAGCATCACCCTCCTTGGCCCAGTGGTTATACCGTCTGTGGCATGTGATGACAATGGAGAGGACCTCTCATGGTTTGTCTCTTACTGATGATGAATTACAGGCTACTTTGCAGCCATTGATACACTACCTCCCCAGTATAGAGTTTACCTGCATCAACCCACCCCGACTGCGAGCAGTACAACTCTTCCTCTGACAGCTTGTCACCAGAATACACGTTACATCCCCAGCTGGGCCCGCCCCCGCAACACATAGCTATATATGTTCTAGTGCATCACTCAATTTAAAGCTCACTGTGCCACCCTCACTTTATAGGACCTGAATGGTGATCTGTAAGTGATGATTTGTTAATGTTTGTTGTTTATTGTTGATGGTTATCTCTTATCCTTGATGTACCCTCCCTTCGACCTTTTGCAGGTTCGGGCAGGCCTAATGAATGCTTAGCGGTATATGGAAGGCTTTTAATTATTAATGAGACCACGCTGACGTTCTTTGTATCTATTTACTGAGCGCCTGTAAAAAGGTGCTGATTGTCCACAGCATACAGCATTGTTTGTAATGGTAAATAAAGAGATTCTAAACAACAAAAACTCCAATTCAACCTGCCAAAATAAACCCTGTTCACAGGTCTAAACCTTCTTTTTCAATATTAATAAGTGACCCCTAAGCAAGCCTTATGGTCCATAAGGCAGAGTGCATTTTATTTAAAAGTCCAACATGTAGATAATGAATGCTACACGTGTCCTTACAGTGACTAAAACTTAAAAGCTATTTCAAAGTAGCAAGGCTGGCTATTCCGTAGAGAAACATTGGAATGCACTATTAAATTTAATAATTCAATCTTTGGCCAGGAAACACATAGAAATATTTGAAGGAAAGTACCATCTTGTCTGGCATGTTACCCCCATTTTTACTTGTGTGTCAGTTTGTTTTTGCCTGTCTCACTGGGATCCTGCTAGCCAGGACCCCAGTGCTCATAAGTTGTGGCCTGAATGTGTTCCCTGTGTGGTGCCTAACTGTGTCACTGAGGCTCTGCTAACCAGAACCTCAGTGCTTATGCTCTCTCTGCTTTTAAAATTGTCACTACAGGCTAGTGACCATTTTTACCAATTGTGATTAGCACACTGGAACACCCTTATAATTCCCTAGTATATGGTACCTAGGTACCCAGGGTATTGGGGTTCCAGAAGATCCCTATGGGCTGCAGCATTTCTTTTGCCACCCATAGGGAGCTCAGACAATTCTTACACAGGACTGCCACTGCAGCCTGAGTGAAATAACATCCACGTTATTTCACAGCCATTTTACACTGCACTTAAGTAACTTATAAGTCCCCTATATGTCTAACCCTCACTTAGTGAAGGTTAGGTGCAAAGTTACTAAGTGTGAGGGGACCCTGGCACTAGCAAAGGTACCCCCGCATAGTTCTGGGCAATTTCCCCAGACTTTGTGAGTGCGGGGACACCATTACACACGTGCAGTACAGATAGGTCAATGCATATATGTAGCTTCACAATGGTAACTCCGAATATGGCCATGTAACATGTCTACGATCAGGGAATTGTCCCCCCATGCCAAATCTGGTATTGGGTGCCAATCCCATGCATCCCCGGGGCTCCAGCATGGACCCTGGGTACTGCCAAACTAGCACTCTGGGGTTTTCACTGCAGCTACCGCTGCTGAAAACCCACAGACAGGCTTCTGCCCTCCTGGGGTCTGGGCAGCCCAGTCACTGGAAGGCAGAACAAAAGAGTTACTCTGAAAGAGGGTGTTACACCCTCTCCCTTTGGAAATAGTTGTTAAGGGCCTGAGAGGAGTAGCCTCTCCTGGCCTCTGGAAATGCTTTGAAGGGCACAGATGGTGCCCTCCTTGCATAAACCAGTCTACACCGGTTCAGGGATCCCCCAGACCCTGCTCTGGCGTGAAATTGGACAAAGGAAAGGGGAGTGACCACTCCCCTGTCCATCACCACCCCAGGGGTGGTGCCCAGAGCGCCTCCTGTGTGTCCCAGACCTCTGCAATCTTGAATGCAGAGGTGTGAGGGCACAATGGAGGCCTCTGAGTGGCCAGTGCCAGCAGGTGACATCAGGGACCCCTCCTGATAGGTGCTTACCTGACTAGGTGGCCAATCCTCCTCTGAGGGCTATTTAGGGTTTCTCCTGCAGGCTTCTCTTGAGATAACGAATGCAAGAGCACACCAGAGTTTATCTGCATCTCCCTCTTCGATTTCTGCCAAGGATCGACCGCTGACTGCTCCATGACGCCTGCAAAACTGCAGCAAAGTAGTAATTAGACTACCAGTGACATTGTAACGCCTAATCCTGCCGGCTTTGTGGACTGTTTCCTGATGGTGCATGCTCTGGGGGCTGTCTGCCTTCACCCTGCACTGGAAGCCAAGAAGAAATCTCCTGTGGGTCGATGGAATCTTCCCCCTACTAACGCAAGCATGAAATTTCTGCTTCACCGGCCCTCTGTGTCCCCTCTCATCTTGACGAGCGTGGTCCCTGGAACACAGGAGTTGGATCCAAGTGACCCCGACAGTCTAGTGGTTCATCTGTCCAAATTTGTTGGAGGTAAGTCCTTGCCTCCCCACGCCAGACAGTAATCTTGTGTACTGCGTGAACTGCAGTTGTTAAGGGCTTCTGTGCACTTTTGCAAGGAATCCTTCCTGCACACCACAGCCCAGGTCCCCAGCACTCCATCCTGCATTTCTCAACTCGCTGAGTTGACCACTGGCTTCGTGGGACCCTCCTTTGTAGTGTTGAGATGACTGCCGTGCTCACTTTTCTTGAACCCGTGTTCAAGTATTTCTGCAGGTGCTGCCTGCTTCTGCATGGACTCTCTGTATTGCTGAGCACCCCCTCTGTCTCCTCCTCCAAGGGGCGACCGCCTGGGCCTTTCTCGGCCCAGGCAGCACCCATTATCTTTAACCGTGACCTTTGCAGCTAGCAAGGCTTGTTTGCAGTCTTTCTGCATGGAAACAACTCTGCATCCTCCAGCACGCCATGGAACACCTTCTGTGCAAAGGAGAAGTTCCTGGGATCTTCTGTTGTTGCAGAATCTTCAGCTTCTTCCACCCGGAGGCAGCCGTTTTGCACCTTCATCTGGGGTTTAGTGGGCTCCTGCCCCCCCTGGACACTTTTGTGACTCTTGGACTTGATCCCCTTCCTTTACAGGTCCTCAGGTCCAGGAATCCATCTTCAGTGCTTTGCAGTCAATTGTGGTCTTTGCAGAATCTCTGATCACGACTTTAGTGTGTTTCTGGGGAAGTAGGGTCACTTTACTCCTACTTTTCATGATCTTGGGGTGGGGTATCTTGGACACCTTTAGTGTTTTCTTACATTCCCAGTGTTGCCCCTAGGCCTTTTGCATCCAATTGTATTCTACAATTCTACTTACCTGATTTTGGTTTGTGTGTATATTTTGTGTATTTACTTACCTACTCAGGGAGGATATCCTCTGAAATATTTTTGCCACATTATCATTAAAATAAAGTACCATTATGTTTAGTAACTCTGAGTATTGTGATTCATGATATAGTGCTATATGATATAAGTGGTATAGTAGGAGCTTTGCATGTCTCCTAGTTCAGCCTAAGCTGCTCTGCTATAGCTACCTCTATCAGCCTAAGCTGCTAGAACACTACTAATCTATTAATAAGGGATAACTGGGCCTGGCACAAGCTGTAAGTACCATCAGGTACCCACTATAAGCCAGGCCAGCCTTCTACATTGGTGTTGTAGCGGTGGGATAAGTACTTGTAACTGCTTTACCACTTTGTCATTGGTGCATTTCATAAGGAAAAATATACCAAATACTTAAAAATATACACAGTTAACCTAAACAGTTTACTTTATTTCTACAAACTTTCTAAAATGTTTCTGAAAAGTTTTCAAAGGTTTTGAAAAGTTTGAAAAGTTTTTCTCTTTTCTTTAAAAGTTTATAAAACTTTTTTCTCTCTGTCCTAAACCCTTTCTAACAAACTATGGCCCTCATTCCAACCCTGGCGGTCTATGACCGCCAGGGTGGAGGGCAACGGAAGCACCGCCAACAGGCTGGCGGTGCTTCCAGGGCCATTCTGACCGCGGCAGTAAAGCCGCGGTCAGAAAAGGGGAACCGGCGGTTTCCCACCGGTTTTCCCCTGACCCAGGGAATCCTCCATGGCGGCGCTGCTTGCAGCCCCGCCATGGGGATTCCGACCCCCTTCCCGCCAGCCTGTTTCTGGCGGTTTACACCGCCAGAACCAGGATGGCGGGAACGGGTGTCGTGGGGCCCCTGGGGCCCCCTGCACTGCCCATGCCACTGGGCCATGCCACTGGCCTGGGCAGTGCAGGGGCCCCCTAACAGGGCCCCATGAAGATTTTCACTGTCTGCTTTGCAGACAGTGAAAATCGCGACGGGTGCTGCTGCACCCGTCGCACCCCTGCAACACCGCCGGCTCCATTCGGAGCCGGCTTCTATGTTGCAGGGGCTTTCCCGCTGGGCCGGCGGGCGGCCTTTTGGCGGTCGCCCGCCGGCCCAGCGGGAAAGCCAGAATGGCATCCGCGGTCTCCTGACCGCGGAGCGGCCATTTGGCGGTGACCGCATGGCGGGCGGCAGTGGTCAGAATGACCGCCTATGTCTGCAGTAGAACTTACTCCCACATTTGCCCAAGCAACCTATGGTAGTTTAAACTTTAAAAGTTTGAGGGGTCTCTGCATAGAAAGAGGTTTAAGCATTGTTAAGAACCCTACCAAAGATCTTCTCCTTAGCCTTCTCCTAGAAAGTGACCAGAACCAGTCTGGCCCATCCCAGGATCAGGAGGTAGAGGAGGGGGGTACCCAGCAAGAATCATGGGAGGGCCCTGAGGACTCTGGGGAGGGCTCATCCAAAGACCTGCCAGCTAACAGGCCACCTAGTGACACTGGTAGTGGGAGGGGGTCACACACTAGTAGGGCACCTTTCACTCCAAAAGGCCAGGTAACTAGAGTCCAGCCAGTTAGAGGCAGGTCCACTTCTGCCAATTCCCACATTTGCTCTGTGTCTCAGAATTCCCAAGCCTCAGAAAGCTGAGGTTGGAAGAGGCCAGACTGAAGCTGAGACACCATCAGTTGGCCTTAGACAGGGAATCTCTAGATGTAGAGCGGGAAAGGCAGAGGTTGGGGTTAGTTCCCCATGATGGCAGCAGCAGTGATCTTGAAAGTAATCCTGTAAGAGAATAAGATTCTAGGAACCTGCATAAGATAGTTCGCCCTTACAAGGAGGGGGATGACTTTAACAAGTGGTTTGCTGCACTTGAGAGGGCCTGTTTGGTACAGTTGGTCCCTCAAAGGCAGTGGGCTGCTATCTTGTGGCTATCTTTCACTGGTAAAGGTAGGGATAGGCTACTTACTGTCAGAGAAAGTGATGCTAATAATTACAAAGGTTTGAAGGATGCACTCTTAGATGGATTTGGCTTAACCACTGAACAATACAGAATAAAGTTCAGAGATACCAGAAAAGAGTCCTTTCAAAACTGGACAGACTTTGTAGACTGTTTAGTGAAGGCCTTGGAGGGGTGGTTACATGGCAGTAAGGTGACTGACTATGAAAGCCTGTATAATCTAATCCTGAGAGAGCATATCTTGAATAATTGTGTGTCTGACCTGTTGCATCAGTACTTGGTAGACTCGAATCTGACCTCTCCCCAAGAATTGGGAAAGAAGGCATACCAATGGGTCAGAACAAGAGTGAACAGAAATGTTTATACAGGTAGTGACAAGGATGGCATGAAGAAGGATGGTAAGTCTTCTGACAAGGGTGGGGACAAAGATAAAAAACATTCTGAGTCTTCATCAGGCCCACAAAACTCCTCTGAGGGTGGTGGGTCCAAATCCTCTTCTAACAATCAAAAGAAACCATGGTGTTATTTATGTAAAAGTAAAGGCCATTTGTCAAGTGATTCCACCTGCCCAAAGAAAAACACCAAGGCTCCCAGTACCACAACCCCAACTGCATCCTCTAGTGCTCCTAGTAATAGCAGTGGTGGTGGGAAGTCTACTACAAATAGCCAATCAAAGGGTGTAGCTGGGCTCACCATTGGCAGTGTAGTTGGGGTTGGTCTTGTCAGGGAGACCACAGAGGCTGTTTTAGTCTCTGATGGTGGTATTGACTTTGCCACCTTGGTTGCTTGTCCCCTTAATATGGTTATGTACAAGCAACTTCACCTAATAAATGGTGTTGAGGTTGAGGCCTACAGGGTACAGGAGCCAGTGTCACAATGGTGATTGAGAAACTGGTCCACCCTGATCAACACCTACTTGGTCAGCAGTACCAAGTGACTGATGCTCATAACAACACTCCTAGCCACCCCATGGCTGTTGTGAATCTCAACTGGGGGGGTTACTGGTCCAATGAAAGTTGTGGTAGCCACTGATTTACCTGTAGACTACATACTAGGCAATGATTTGGAGACATTAGCTTGGGCTGAAGTGGAGTTGGAGGCTCATGCAGCAATGCTGGGCATTCCTGGGCATATCTTTGGTTTGACAAGGGCTCAGGCCAAGAAGCAAAGAGGACAGGGAAACTTAGATCCTGGAACAATGGACCAAGTGCTCCCAAAAGCTAGGGTAGAAAGGGTAAATTCTTGCCCACTATCCCTCCCTTTCCAGAAGATTCCCCTTTTGAGGAAGAGGAATCCTCTCCTTGTGCAGAACCTACACCAGATGAGCTGGCAGCAGACACTGCTGAGCTTTTGGGTGCAGGAGGGCCTGCTAGGGAAGAGCTGAGTGTGGCACAGCAGACCTGTCCCACACTAGAGGGTTTAAGACAGCAAGCTGTCAAACAGCAGAATGGGGATGTTACTGATAGCCATAAGGTCTATTGGGATGACAACTTCCTTTATACTGAGTCAAAGGACCTTAATCCTGGAGCTGCCAGGAGATTGGTTATCCCTTTGTAGAATAGGGAGTTTGTTCTGACCTTGGCACATGACATTCCTTTGGCTGGGCATTTGGGCCAGAGCAAAACTTGGGACAGACTTGTTCCATTGTGTCACTGGCCTCACAGGTCAGAGGACACTAAGGAGTTTTGTCGCTCCTGTGTGACCTGTCAAGCCAGTGGCAAGACTGATGGCACACCTAAGGTCCCCTTAATTCCACTTCCTGTGGTTGGGGTGCCCTTTGAAAGGGTAGGGGTTGACATAGTTGGCCCCCTTGTCCCTCCAACAGCTTAAAAAAGAACAAGTGATGGACGGAATGCTGAACAATGTCAAACATTCACCCCCAGTACAGGGATCTGGGCCTAAATCCAGCTTCAAGCAATAGGTTTATCTTTGTGGTAGTGGACCATGCCACTAGGTATCCTGAAGCAATTCCCTTAAGGACCACTACAGCTCCTGCAGTGGCAAAGGCCCTCCTGGGAATCTCCACTTTCTTAGCATATGGTTTGTGTTGCCCCTAGGCCTATTGAATCCTATTGTATGCTACAGTGTTTGCACTACTTTTCTAACTGTTTACTTACCTGATTCTGGTTTGTGTGTATATTTTGTGTTTTTTACTTGCCTCCTAAGGGAGTATATCCCCTGAGATATTTTTGGCACATTGTCACTAAAATAAAGTACCTTTATTTTTAGTAACTCTGGGTATTGTGATTCTTATGATATAGTGCACCATGATATAAGTGGTATAGTAGGAGCTTTGCATGTCTCCTAGTTCAGCCTAAGCTGCTCTGCTATAGCTACCTCTATCAGCCTAAGCTGCTAGAACACTACTAATCTACTAATAAGGGATAACTGGACCTGGCACAAGGTGTAAGTACCATCAGGTACCCACTATAAGCCAGGCCAGCCTCCTACAATATTGTTCTGGGACTCATTTTAATATTTATTTAGAGGCTAATTCACTGCTGAATTCAGATTTTTTTTTTACAATGTTCAGAAAAAGGTAATTTTAGAAAGTTACCTCTTCCCTACCTAAAGCTTCTGGAGGCTAATTTGCATTAGTCTCCAATTGCAGCCCCTTTGCTCAAGCACTGAATGATGTGTGAAAATGGCTTTCAGAGCAAAGGGAAAGATCTGGGTGAGGGGAGGTGTTTTCTGTTGCTGTAGCCCAATGACCATTTGGGCTGGGCTAGGAAATTATTTTACTTCAAAGGGGTCTCCCGTTTCGAAAGGAGATGTCAGATAATTCAAGTCCCTTCTTTTGTTGCCCCAGTCAGTCACCAATGCCAATGGAAAGGGAGCTGTCCCAAGAACAGGTATGAAGTGACCGTAGAGTGGGGTTGCTTATTTCCTTGGCCATGCCTTTGTGGTGGGCACACAGATTCTGCCCAAGAGAAGGGTTTCACCATCTTGGATTTAGACAAGGAAGGGCTCTCCGGGAATTTTTGCAGTAGGGCACACAGGAAATACTGCAAAAGTGCTAGGGTAACCCCTGGGAACCTCTACCTCATGTGTTAAGGAGGAGCCGAGAGTCACCCACACCCACAAGCTGATGCCAACCACAAATGTGGCATCCCCAGCACCCTCCTCAGGACACTACTGGACCAGAGGAAGATCAGAAGAAGAATGAACCTGCAGTTTCAGACCCGAGAGGAGCCATGAAAGAATGAAACTGCTCCCTCTTTTACCCAGGAAAAAGAAGTGAACTCCATGGGTTGTAAGGTGACTGCCTGCAGCTGCTCAACTCACCAGCTCCAAATGGACCAGGCGTGGACCCTGCAGTTAGACCTTGTTGGAGTGAGTCCTGACCCCCCAACTGCTCTTCCTGATGTCCTGAAACCCTTGGCTAGGTTTGGGTGGACTTCTTCTACCACCCCTGGAAACCTGGGACCTGAAAGCTTTTGGCACAAAGACCCCAGAAGGGCGGGGACAAACTCCAACCAAGGTGCGTTGCTACTGGGCTGAAGATTCAGGTATCCCCCTCTTTGAGCTTTATTGTGATGGCAAATCCTCAGTGGTGGGATCTCTTGGAGATGGTATCGAGCCTCGCGGTGCCAGTTTGACTACTGCCCACAGCCTTGCTCCACTTCAGGAATCTGAGCTCCAACAACAGAACTAAGTGCAAATCAAGAAATCTTCACCAGGCAAAGGTGTCAAAAGTTTCTCCCACTCAGAGATTTACCGCCAAAACCAGCTGCTTCACTGGGACCTCGCCTGATGGGTATTTGATCTTGTAAAGCCTTGATGATTTTTGGCTTCCAATTTTGAGACAATGTTACAAGGTAAAACTTCTTGTCAAGTTGAATCTGGTTGCTGTATCTGACTCCCGGTCCATCACAGTTGGCCTCAAATCGCATATAGGTCTTGGTCCACTGCGACCATTTGAAATTTTATTTAAAGCTTTAAACATTCACATCTCAGGTTCCGTTTGTTTGGTGTAATTTACTAAAATGTACCCTATTTTTCAAAATTGGTTCAAATTTCTCTTGTGCTATGTTTTGACTTTCTTACTGTTTTGGTACTACCTAAATGCCTTACACATTGTCACTAAGTTAAGCCTTCATGCTTTGTGCCATAACTACCAAGTAGATGAGTTCAAGTTAATTTTGTGAATTTAGTGGGTCACCCTGCCAAAGATTGTGCTTGTTGCTTAAGATGGGTAGTCAGCTCCCTTAAATGACAACCCCGTTTCTTGCAAGCACCACATATACAAAAAAATCAAAAACGATTTCAGTTTGGCCTGCAAACTGCACTGGCCATCACAAAATAACCCTTCTTCCGTTGGTGTGCCCTGCTTCATAACTCAAATGGAATAATCACTCCCCTATTTGTTCAACAAATTGAATGTTTAAGGGTTTAATATGAATAATAAAGTTATAGGTTTAAATGTAGCAACAAGCAAGAAACCAATCAAGCATCTTGGAATCTACCTTCCTTCTGCCCTTAAACAACTATGGCCCTCATTCTGACCCTGGCGGTTTGAAACCGCCAGGGCAGAGGGCCGCGGAAGCACCGCCAACAGGCTGGCGGTGCTTCATGGGCAATTCTGACCGAGGCGGTAAAGCCGCGGTCAGAAAAGGGCAACCGGTTTACCCCTGGCCCAGGGAATCCTCCATGGCGGCGCTGCTTGCAGCGCCGCCATGGGGATTCCGACCCCCTTCCCGCCAGCCTGTTCCTGGCGGTTTACACCGCCAGGAAGAGGCTGGCGGGAACGGGTGTCCTGGGGCCCCTGGGGGCCCCATAATGATTTTCAGTGTCTGCTTTGCAGACACTGAAAATCGTGACGGGTGCAACTGCACCCGTCGCACCCCTGCAAATCCACTAGCTCCATTCGGAGCCGGATTCCTCTTTGCAGGGGCTTTCCCGCTGGGCCGGCGGGCGATCTTCTTGAGATCGCCCGCCGGCCCAGCGGGAAAGTTGGAATCACCGCCGCGGTCATTTGACCGCGGTGCGGTGTTTGGGCGGGTTCCGCCTGGCGTGCGGCGCCCGCCGCCCGCCGGGGTCGGAATGACCCCCTATGTGTTTGTAATATGCCAATATGCCAGATTTCTTTGATTCCCTGTTCAAGGATCTATACCGACTATGTCATTTAGAGATATCTTGGATAGAGCACATGGTCTGCATTAAAATAAACGTTATGCCACTGCTACTTTATATAGCCCATGCTCTCCACCTCGAATTCACAACCTCAATAATATGTCCAATACCAAAAGAAATTCTAGCCTACATGTAGGCATATAAAACTCCTGAAATTGCCAAATCAGTATTAATGAAGCCAAATATAGAGAGTAGGTCTGAGGTTTCTGTATGCTGAACTATGTACAATTCATCAAAAGCACTTCCCGCCGATCCTACTTCAAGCCCAACAACCTTCCAATAAAATAACAAATAAAAATGTAACAATAGATTAATTAATTAGTAGATTAACTGACACAATTAACCAATTAACGCAACTTCAAGAGTTATATACACTCATGATACTCATTTCATTGATGAAAGTAATGTACAGATGCTCACAGCAAGCTTCAGACTTTTTCACCTATGTGCATCCTTCTCACCAATGTGGTCTTAAACCGTTCAAGGTTTCATAAACGTCACCCATGCAGCTAAATGCAAAGATCCCAGTGGTTTGCTCATGGGAGTTAATTTGTAAAACTGCATTTGGAGATGCAATGCTGGTCCCCTAGATATACAGTCTGTACCTGAATTACAAATAAGGTGCACTGATCCTGTTTGTGCTGTAGCACACAATTAACTAAATGTACTTTCACCTCACCTAGGACGTATGCCCGATTACTCTGACAGTTCTCACTTGCACTAAGGAGAGAGCATTAGTGAAAGATGGGGCAGCAATTTGCAATCCCGACTATTTTTCACTGTAGGCAGACCAGCATCTCCTTGAAGAGAGGGAACCATATAACCCTGTAGCCGAGTGAAGTGCTTTCCAATACCTATCTACAAGGAAATGACTATAGGGGTCTCTGTGACCTGCGAGCACCCCACCCTGAGGGTACTCTCGCAAAGCACAAAGACTTTGCACTATCTCTATGTGGCATGCTGTCAGTGCATTTTTAACAAAGCTTATTTGCTTCGGTATCCGCATCAGTAATACAGCATGGCCGCAAAAGCAAAGTATTCTCTTATTTGTAAGGGGCCCCGACTCCATACAAATGAGGGAATGCCGCATTGTGATTGCGCTGCCAAAAAATATGCACCAACACAGTTGTTTTATGGAAAGTACTAGCAAGCATCTGCGATCCCCTGTATGATACCAAAGTGTACTGGTGGCTCAAGAAGTTAGAGAAAGCACTTGGTGCTCCATAAAGACACTTCCCATAGTGTGTGCACTGGTGTGCACAGCATCAGTTTCCAGTAATATAGGTGACCTTGAACAGTTCAAAGAACAATTGTATAACAATGATATTCCAAACTCGCCATGACCATTTGATACACTTTGCTCCTCATTCACAGCAAAGAAGTCACTAAGGTTGCTAGTAATTCTTCTGAAGTAGTATGTCATTCTCTTGCAGCCATACCTAAACTGCCTTCACTTTCACTTTTGGCCATTGACTGAGGTGTGTGGGGCTAACATGCCTGGTAAGGTGCTTGATATGGTGGTCACCCAATCAAGGCATCTGGGTTTCGTTGGCGTTTCCTTGTTTATGGTTCTGGATTTTTCTTGACTGTCTGCCATAGAAGGTTTGATGGCCGCGGGTGAAAGAGATTATGTAGCTGTGATTTCTGTCTGATTGGCTTTCTTTAAAGGAACTAAGGATAGGTTTCCTCCTTTTCTACCTTTTACAGCTTTGTAGATCCTCAGTTTTGTGATGTGTTGAATCCGTTGATGACTCCACATTTGAGCACAGTGAATGACTATGATAATAGCAATTTATCTATGGATTGTCTTCCTTGTGACGATTATATTAACCAAGGGGGTGTGTGAGTTTAACGTAGTGTTAGAAGACGTTGAAAGGGATATTACCTTTAGCTTTGAGATTTTCTGACTGCCTGCGTCTTCCTCGTCCAACACCCAAATGGACAGGCTATTGTCATCATCTGTAGATCGTGCAAAACGCACAGACCCTCTTCTGCTCTACGATCATGGAGGTGACCCTTCAGTGCATTCTACTCCCTGTGTGTCCTAGTTTTGAAGAAAACACGAAATTGAACCGCTCTGACTGTTTGAGTGATTCTGCGCTCTTACCCTTGAAGAGACATACTTTTACGCCTTAATTAGTCGAATTCAAAATATGAGTGTGGCGAACAAACGTTTCAGCCTCGAGGTTTCTATCCGGGCACTCTGTTCACATCCAAACGTACCGACAGACCGTGTGACATTTCTCTGTTTTTTTTTGTTCACCTTAGAACATCATGTACAGTTGAACATTTTTCAAAATTTCGTAAAGATGGACTTTTAGGACTCTTTAGTTTCCGGCATTATCACTTATGAAAAAGATGGCTGCAGCACCATCAGACAGCTCTAATTGCACCTTACTGAACTGAGAGGTTTTGGTCCCTGCTTAAAGGTTATGAAAGATGTTGTAGGAAACCCTACCTGAGATAAATCCAGAGTATTTCTGTCTTTGGTGTTAAAAAATGATTTATGTCTCTGCATTGCCCTGCGGATGGCGTAAGTATAATAAACAAACATTGATTTGAATAAATGTTCAAGAAACAACTTTGTGCTTGTGAAGGACTACTCAGGAACAGAGAAGGTGATCCAAGTACCTTGTGGACTGGCCTTAAACAGAAAGCTAAATTAGGCTCTAAGGTGTTTATTATCATATTTGGTCTTTTTTTTCTCAGCATGAATGCCCTGATTTCGTACAGTTAATCTTCATTACATTGCTTTCGATCTTTACTCATTAGAGATTTGAAAGATACTTGGAGAAGTGGAAAACAAGCTAAACAACCCTCTGCTTCTGCACCAAGGTTTTGCCATGACACATATGATATCACAATCCACCACTTCCAAATCATACCTCAAAAAACAGCAAGTAGTGGAGAAATTGTTTCGCAGAATTGCCAAACACTATGACAACTGCACGAACAGGAGTTGATTTGTCCTTTATGAAAATCTATTTATGATTTAATTTTTTTAACCCCTTCGCTGCCAGGACTTTTCACCCTCAGGTGGCAGGCCTTTTTTTTGGCTATTTGGGGCAGTTTGCACTTAGGCCCTCATAACTTTTGGTCCACATAAGCTACCCATGCCAAATTTGCTTCCTTTTTTTCCAACGTCCTAAGGATTCTTGAGGTACCCAGAATTTGTGGGTTCCCCTGGAGGAGACGAAGAAATTAGCCATAATACAGCAAAAATTTCATTTTTTTTAAAAAAATGGGAAAAAGGGCTGCAGAAGAAGGCTTTTGGGTTTTCCCCTGAGAATGGCATCAACAAAGCGTTTGTTGCACAAAAATCACCACCTTCCCAACTTTCAGGAACAGGCAGACTTAAATCAGAAAAGCACATTTTTCAACACAATGTTGGCATTTTACTGGGACATACCCCATGTTTACTATTTTTTGTGCATATAGCCTCCTTACAGTTAGTGACAGAAATAGGTATGAAACAAATGCTGAATTCCTGGCAGCTTAACATTTCTAAAAAGTACACGAAATACTGAATTCACCAAGGGGTGATTTGTGTAGCTCTTACGAGGTTTTCCTACAGAAAATGACAGCTGAAATAAAAAAAAATATTGAAATTCAGGTGAAAAAAGCCATTTTTCTCCACGTTTTACTCTGTAACTTTTTCCTACAATGTCAAATTTTCAAAAGTAATATACCATTACATCTGCTTGAGACATCTGCTTTTCTGGTTGCGGGGATATATTGGGCTTGTAGGTTCATCAAGAATCCTAGGTACCCAGAGCCAATAAAGGAGCTGCACCTTGCAATAGGTTTAATTGTAAACCTGGTATACAGTAATTTATTTGGTGAAATATAAAGAGTGAAAAATAGGTATCAAGGAAACCTTTGTACTTCCAAAATGGGCACATGATAAGGTGTTATAAAGCAGTGGTTATTTGCACATCTCTGAATTCCGGGGTGCCCATACTACCATGTAAATTACAGGACATTTCTCAAATAGACGTCTTTTTTACACACTGTCTTACATTTGGAGGGAAAAAATGTAGAGAAAGACAAGGGGCAAAAACTCTTGTTCTAGTATTCTGTGTTCCCCCAAGTCTCCCAATACAAATGGTACCTCACTTGTGTGGGTAGGCCTAATGCCCCCAACAGGAAACGCAACATTGACACATCACATTTTTACATTGAAAACTGATGTGTTTTTTGGAAAGTGCCTAGTTGTGGGTTTTGGCCTCTAGATCAGCCGGCACCCAGGAAAACCTACCAAACCTGTGCATTTGTGAAAACTAGACACCTAGGAGAATCCAAGATGGGGTGACTTGTGGGGCTCTCATCAGGTTCTGTTACCCAGAATCCTTTGCAAACCTCAAAATTTGGCAAACAAACACTTTTCCTCACATTTCGGTGACAGAAAGTCCTGGAATCTGAGTGAAACCACAAATTTCCACCTAGTGTTCCCCCAAGTCTCCCGATAAAAATGGTACCTCACTTGTGTGGGTTGGCCTATTGCCAGCGACAGAAAATGCCCCAAAACAAAACGTGGACACATCACATTTTCCCAAAGAAAACAGATCTATTTTTCGCAAAGTGTCTAGCTGTGGATTTTAGCCGCCAGGTCAGCCGGCACCTAGGAAAACCTACCAAACCTGTGCATTTTTTTAAACTAGACACCTAGGGGAATCCAAGATGGGGTGACATGTGGGGATCTCACCAGGTTCTGTTACCCAGAATCCTTTCCAAACCTCAACATTTGGCAAAAATACACCTTTTCCACACATTTCAGTTACAGAAAGTTCTGGAATCTGAGAAGAGCCACAAATTTCCTTCCACCCAGTGTTCCCCCAAGTCTCCCGGCAAAACATGATACCTCACTTGTGTGGGTAGGCCTAGTGCCCCCAAAAGGAAATGCCCCAATACACTATGTGGACAAATCAAAATGATCAAATACAAAACTACCTGTTTTTGTGGGGGGGGCACCTGTATTTTTGGTCCTGGGCTCATCAGCCATCTAGGGAAACCTACCAAACCCAAACATTTCTGAAAACTAGACACCCGAGGGAGTTTAGTTTTCAGATGTGTCCAAGTCTTGTAGATTTTTCTACATGGCAGCGTCCCAAAGTCCAAAAAGTGTAGCCCTCACCATTCTAAGTGGGGCGATTTTGAGAGTTAGGCAAGCTATCATGGCCCAAATGTAAAACCAAAACAGAAAATAATCAAATGTCCTCTTGCTTGCTGTGGGATAAGATGTTTTAGTGTGTGGGGGGAGAGCTGAAAGACTGTTACTCCCTTCAGTTGGGTACGGGGCATACCCATGCCCATACAGGTTAGTAGCCACCACCGCACTATTTTTTGTTTTTTAAATTCCCTGGCACCTAGTAGGTTTTCTACACCCCACCCCGGGAGTGAATGGGGGTAATTGCCCCATCTGCCCACCGTTGGGCAGAACAACTTTGTTCCCATTTATTTGGTGTGGAGGTATGGCCATACCCACACCCTCATTAAAAAAAAAAAAAAAAAATCTTCTCTAGTCTCTGCTGGGCTTTCTGCCCCCTTTGGGGGCAGATGGGCCTTTCAAAAATAGGCCTATCTGCCCCCAAAGGGGGCAGAATAAGCCTAAAATGAATTTGCCCCCCAAGAGAGCGACCCTTGCCTAGAGGGTCGCTTCCCTTGCGTGAAATTGGTGCAAAATAAAAATTCCTGGAGTCTAGTTGTTTCTGCCCCCCTTGGTGACAGATTGGACTAAGAAAAATAGGCTGATCTGCCTCCAAGGCGGGCAGAAATAGCCTAAAATAAAATTAACCCCCAGGGTAGCGACCCTTGCCTTACCTTGGGAGGGGGTGGGAGGATTGGAGGTGGAAGGGGAAGCGATCCCCCTTCTATCCCTGGAGCTGGTCTTGTTCTTGGCACACGGCGACCGTGGCCGAGACCAACTCGGACCAGGCACCTGAGGAGTTAATGTCATTTTATTGGGGCATTTTTAAAGTGTGGAATTGGCCCTGGAGGGTAGTTGATCACTGTATTAGTGAGTCTGACCTTATTTGGTTTCTTAATGTTAGTTTAGAAGGGGACGCGTTAGAGGTTTGATGGACCTTTTGACTATGTTTAAGATGTTCACACTCCAAGTCCATACACGTCATAAATATAATCAAAACAAACAATAAAACTCTGTGGAGTCAGTAACTTTCACACACTATGACCCATTTGGTCATTAATAACCACACCTTTAATATAATTTAGAAAATGTATTTCCCAAGATTAACAATGCTAGTATCACATAAATCAGTCTCAAAACCACATGACCACATGACTATCTACACTGGTTGACCAAATCTTCTAAAGAATCTCAGCTTGAGTAAAGCATTAATAACTAACCCCTCTAACCCTAAAGTACAAATCAACAATGGTAGTAGTTGCGCAAAGGAAATGACATACATTTGAATTTCAGCAATTGTGTAATAACAAATATCAGATTAGTTTGATGAAAGAAACCTCACTAACTTCAGATTAGAATCAGCATGTTTGGGCTTGTGCAAAAGGTTTTAGTCAACATGAATTTGAAAAACATCTAACTATGGCTCTATCAAAAGCAACAGTTGGTACCTTGAAACAAAAGACAAATCAACAAGAAAGACATTAGCATTTGTTATGCCTCTCCTCCTGGATCAGCAAGCTGTAATAGTCTTCACCTGACGGACATCAGTTTGATCAGCAGTGGCAACAGGACAGTGAAAGGGAAATGGTTCCGAATCGGGTACTCTAAGTCTTCCGAACCATTAAAAGGCAAATGTCTAAGGAAAAGCAGCATTCAGCATCAGAAGTCTAAGCAAATTAAGTTAAAGATCAAAATTCTCTAAGTAAGAGAATCAAATGTGGATAAACCTCATCAGTAGTGTAGGAAGGAAATCCCGCAATAGTAAGGCAATAATGAGCTCACAACCCTTGGTGCGGTCAAGTTAAGTAAAGTTGTCTCACATTGTCATTGGTCAAAGAATCGTATGATGGCCATTAGTCCAATTAAATTAGAATTTCAAACCTAAGATATAACTATACAGTCTTTCACACATTGATGATTGGCTCCTCTTCTTCTACGCACATCGTCCGACTATCTGTCCTTCCGTCAGTACATCCATTTTTAGTTCCTGGGAACATTGCTTTCACACACTTCAAGTTAACATTTGTAACAGTTTAAAACATCAGGTTTCTACAACCACTTCCTCACGAGAAAACATTTGTTAATGCTATGATTTGGTCAATCTTCAGTTATAACAATGCATCTTTATTTTTCTCTACACATGAGATCATACCTTTATTCTGACATTGCATTTTTAATATGATGCTGTGCAATTCTCAGGCCGAGACCTGCTAACTTAAGGCCTATAGTTAATTTAAGCAAATAAGTAGCATTCAATCACAAGTATGATACACTACTGCAAATTTTACATTCGTATATGTTCTGAATAAACATTAACACGCTTTTAATAAGACATTTCATATTAAACGACAGTCATTCAAGTGGGCACTTTTTCAAGTTGCACATTATTTTTCTATGTAAATTCATTTTCTTTGCAGATTCAAAATACAGAAATATATGAAATATTTATTAGTAACAAGTTCAGCGCTCACAATCCCTCCTCTGATGACTAAATATGTCATCACACTTACATTTCCCCAAGTCTAAAAAGGTGTTTTCTTCTGCTCTCTTCAAAATGTGATCTCTTTTATTTCTTCTTTCCCTTTTCAAATTTTCCCTAAATATTTGTTCCATTTTAATTTCTTCCCTCCTGTGATCATTTTTCAACTTCTTTATTTCAATTACATGATATAAGTTACATATTCCCCATGCCCCAATTAGGCAAATCACAATAATCAGTATCACTTGTATTATCTTCATTATTATCCCTTTTCCCAGGTTGCCAAGCCAATTCCCCTACAATACAATTCCCTTGCCAACATTTTCCCAGAACCCTGGTATAGTTAGTTCCTTGAGATCAGCTTTATCTTTAATTAGATTCTTAATAAGGCCTCTAATTTCTTTACTGTTATCAGGTATGTACGAGCAACAATGTTCCAGACTCAGCAATTTACAAACTCAACCCTCCTTTGCTCAAAGGATGTCTAACGCAAGGCGGTTCTGAAGAGTCATAGCTCTTACTGCAGCCATCTCCGTATCCAATAGGATATTGGCTCCTGAATAATCCATCAGCATGTTATCCACAATAGTAGACAACTTTCAAATCTTTATAGAATTCAAAGCAACTCCCACTGAGGGAATCATTTTTCCAAACATGTCTCCTGCTATGCCAGAATATGCTTCTCGCTTTTGTCTCTTATGACGGAATTTGGTCATTTTAGGTATTTTGCTCAGGTCTTCAAGTTGGTAAATCTTTGGGAAAACTATCCCCAAATAACATGTGCCATACCATCCTCTAAAAAGACGGCAATACACATTTGGTCCACATATGTTATAAACTCCTGGAATCGCAGGATCCTGTATATTTAACATGAATGTCCATTTACTTTAAAACAAAAACAAATGTCTGCATTCACCCGTTTCCACAAACAACATGTCAATTCTAGGTTTAGGTCTATATACACAAAGCTTTCCCATGTGTTGTGCATCTAAAGCTAATCCCCCTTGGGTTTTTATGTTGCTAAATGCATGATCATTTCCTGGTGTCCTTATCACTAACCCTTTGTCTATTTTCTCTTTTAATGCCTTTCTCCTGTCATCAGTTTGATCTAAAAAGCCCTTTTCTATAGGTGTAAGCAAGCAGGTTAGGTTATTTCTATGCACATTAGCCGTTCCAAATGTTAACATACGTTCAAAATAACCCCTCACTATTACTATGCCATTGTCCTTAGCTACTCTTTTCAGGTATCTAATTATGGGGACAAACAAAAACACAGCATCATAATTGGAATAGAAATATTGGATATATTCCTGGTTATAAAATCTTGCTAATAACAGGCTACAACTTATGCCATAAGCAAGGGGAAAACTATGATATGTAACTCCTTCCTCGACTGATGAAGGAATCTGTGTGCAAACTTAACAATCTTCTGCATCCATCGTTTCAACATACTCATGCAATAAGCAATAGAAAACATTTGTAGAAAGCTCATATAACCTAAACCTATCTACTTCTGAAAGTATAGTAGTTGTCTCTAAAGCTGAGGTATGGTTGACCACATTCTTATCAAGAACATTCACACCTACAATCAGCACCAAACACAATATCATTCAATTGCCAAACCAATACCCATATATTTACAACACTTATTCTTCCTACCCTGCTGGTTATGGTTACTCATGATCTGTAAAGAATCAGAAAGTAGAAGCAAGGAAAAGCTTTATAGCTATCCAGCAAAAATCAAAAACAAAATCTTCAACTTTATAGCAATTATATACAGCTTTCTGTCTTTCTTTTAGTACCCTTGTCAAAAATAGGACGTTTTGTCAAAATCGGTGTAGCAGCTTGTCAAATTAGATTATCAAAGTTTTTTCCGGTTACTTTCAACAGTCTCTTTTTTTCTTTTCTCAGTTTATAGGTTTACAACAATTCAAATCATCAGTTTCCTTCACGTGCCAAAATATTGACCAGGGATATCTAGATCAAATCAAAAAGAAAAAAATTATTTCTGCCACTCACTGGTTGTTACATACGCCCTTTCAGGACCTGCGTACCTTTGATTTGCAATTCTTTTTCTTTTCAAATTTCGATCTCCACTTAATTCTCCATCACTCAAATCGTCCTTTCTTGTGGTATCGACTTCCTCCTCAATTGTTGTCACTGTAATTGCTTTCTCCTCCTTTGTTTGTGATTTAGGCCACTTACCTCCTTTCAATGGCCCTTTTGTCACTGCTCTTTTCATTGCTGGACTTGTAGATTCTCCTTGATCTGCAATATCTTCTTCGACGTACCCGCAACCGGTTCCGGAGGAGTCAAATAGTTTTGGCTTTGATCCACCTTACCTCCTTCCCTGCCAGGGTCTGTCATTTGTTCTGTTTGTCTTTCAAGAATGTCTGTTTCTGGGAGAGCACTTGTCTGACCAGATTCTCCTGTTACCTCAGTTGAGGTTAGTTCGTTGTCACTCTCCTGTATCTCTTCCACCTCGTCTCTCACAGGAGTGTTTACGTTGGATGTGGTCTGCTCAGGTACAGTCTCTAATTTGCCTTCTCCTCTCTCCAATCCTGGAGTGGGTCTGGATGCTGTTGGTACTCTCACCAACTCTTCTTCATTGCCCATCGGACACAGTACTTTCCAAGTGTGGATGGTGTGGATTCAGTGCGGAAGTCTGACACACTTTACAGCTTTTGTAGTGATTAACACTATTTGGTAGGGGCCCTTCCACTGAGGGTCCAAGCACGACTTCCTCACGTGCTTTTTGATCACAACCCAATCCCCTGCTCTCAGGTTGTGTCCTTGGTCTTGAGACGGTTGCAGTGTAGTGGCTTCCACCTGATGAGAGAAAGAGCAAACCACATCAGCCAGACCTTTTCAGTAGTCCAACACCATATCATCTGTAATGTCACAAGAGCATTTGCAGGGACCACCGGCAACCTCATTGCCCTGGCATGAGGATCTCATGTGGCAACAATCCTGTTTTCTTGTTGGATGAATTTCTCATTGACATCAGATCTAACTGTAGTACGTTAGGCCATTTTAGATTTATGGACGCACACATTGTTGCCATTCTTGATTTCAAGGTACCGTTCATTTATTCCACAAGTCCTGAGGCTTCATGGCGGTAACTACAGTGCAGTTTATGCTCGATGTTTAAAGCTGAATATCACAATTTGATTACTTAATTGCTGAAGTGACTTACTCTATCTTATTTTAAAGAGACCGGAAACCCAAAACGTGCTATCAGTTTCCTAAGCGGTAACTTTGCTATTGTGAGCCTGTAATTTCTTTGTGTTGGGTAAGCTTCAATCCAATGACTAAAGATACAAACAATCACCAACACATATCTCAATCCTCTGCACACAGGCATCTCAATGAAATCCATCTGCATTCTGCTAAATGGACCTCCTGCTTTTCCACTGTGGCCCATGTTGATCACTGTTCCTTTTCCCACATTCATCTGCTGACAAACAATACACCTATGGCAAATTGCTTTGGCAAACCTGTCTAAACTTTGGATTGAACCAGGACTGTTTAAAAATGCAAACCATCGCATCTCTTCCCACATGAGCTTGAGCATGATAATAACTAGCCATTTGAGTTAGCAAACTATTTGGCAAGGCCACCCGTCCCTGTTCTGAAATTCACACATCATCTTCCCTCTGGACACACTTCATTTTAACCGATTCCCTTTTATCATCTTTAGGGACATTGTTCTGTAATGCTTTCAATTCTTCCATGGTATCTACAACATGTAAAGCAAAGTTAGGGTGCATTTCATTTTCATCAGGTAGCAATTTCCTTTTATCTTTGAATGATATACAGTTCAACGTGCAAAGCCTTGCACCTTGATCCTCATATGCATTTTCCGTGGGAAAAAAATCTTGAGATTTCAGGTGTGCACTGCATTTCACCACAGCAATCTTTTCAAGCAACTGAGTAGCTTGTAACAACTCATGAATTCTCTCACCTTTCCTCACTGGTGAACCAGAAGAGGCCAGGAAACCTCTCTGCGACTACAATTGGCCAAAGTCATGGACTATCCCAAATCCATACCGACTGTCTGCATAAATGGTAACTTTAAGCTGTGCAGAAACATGACACCCTTTAGTAAGAGCTACCAGCTCTGCCACTTGTGCGGAATACACTCCTTGAAGCCAGGACGCTTTAAGTATACTGGAGATAGTGCACACAGCATATCCTGCTCTCAGTACTCCTGTGTTATCTCTTAGGCAGGAGCCATCAACAAAGACAATTTGGTCGTTCTCTTCCAAGCAAGTATCTCTGATATCGGGCCTTGGTTTTGTGCGCAATTCAGTTACTTCTGGACAGTCATGTTCACTTCATCCATTTTGTCCATTTCAACATTCTCGTTTGGAAACAAGGTTGCTGGGTTAAGCACTGTACACCTTTTGATTGATAAATTTGAGGACCCCAGGGTGACCGTTTTGTACCTGGTCAACTGGCGTTTGTTAAATGTTGGATCTTCAAACTAGTGAGTAAGACTTCAATAGAGTGAGGAACATGATAGTTAAAGGATGTCCCATCACAAAGCTCTCACTCTGAGTGAGGCTCTGTTCAGCTGCTGCAACTGACCTCAGGTAGTCTGGTAAATGGGCTGCAACTGGGTCTAAAGTAGTTTAAAAATGTGCTACTGGGCGATTTACACTGCCATGAACTTCAGTCAAGACTGGCAAAGAACATACATCACTCTCATGACAGAACAACATAAAAGGTTTTGTGTAATCAGGCATACCCAAAGCTGGGGCCTGACACAGACTCTCTCTCAATTCAGTGCAGGCTCGCACACAAGCTTGGTCCAACACTAGTGGATCAGTAAACTCTTTGTGAGTTAGCTTCTGCAATGGTTTTGAAATGACTAAAAAATTTGGAATCCATTGGTGGCAGTAGCTCACCATTTCTAAAAACATCCTAACATCTCTCTGAGTGGCTGGGGGATTCAGCTGCAAAATAGCTGCAATCCTCTCTCTGTATATTTTCAGAATTCCTTTCTCAATTAAGTGTCCAAAGTATCTCACTTCTTTTTGACAGTACTGCAGTTTAGCTGGGGACAATTTACGACCGTTCTTCCCTAAGTGATTTAGCAAAGCAATAGTATTGTACTTGCATGTTTCTTTTGTTTTGGATGCAATTAACAAATCACCTATGTATTGTACCTATGTCGATTGGTAAGGCATTTCCAGTGGCTCTAAATTCTTTTTCAAGATCTGGTTGAAAAGGAGGGTGATTCTGAAAACACTTGAGGAATTTGAAACAGAAGAGAAATTGGCTATCCTCATGAAGGGGTACAGAAAAGAATGCTTGTGACAGGTCCACTAAGGTGAACCATTCAGCATCGCACGGAATCTGAAACATAATCACTGCGTGGTTGGGCACCACCTGGCAACACTTACTCACAATGTCATTTACCTTTCTCAAATCTTGGACAATTCGAAATTTCCCACAAGGTTTGCACAGTCCCATGATTGGTGAATTACATGGGCTGCTTAACACTTCCTTCAAAATGCCTTGGTCTACAAATTCTGCAATTATTGGTGCCAGACCTTCACTGTGTCACAATTAGTTTCTGTGAGCACATCATCTTCATCATCACTGTTTGTCTGAATTTCAATCCCATAATTTGTGCAAGTGATTGAACATCTTGTTTTGCACAACAAATCCCTTCCCAGTAGGGATACCAGGCGTGAGTCACAAACTATGAATTTGTGCAATCCCTTAAAGTTGCCAGTTTTGACCGGGACTGGTTCTGTAATTTGGTTAGTCAAATATTGGTTGGCAACTCCTACAATCTGCACTGTTTTCCCTGAAAGAGGCAGGTTTGGAACTTCTGCAGTTCTTACCATGAGTGTGTAGCTCCTGTGTCACCCAAAAAGAAGGCTTTGTCACCCATCACCTTTCCTTTAACATAAGGACCTTTCTTATATACCTCTAGTGCTAGTCAAACTGTTACTCACCTGATCATTGTTTATTCCACTCTCACTGTGTTTGGAAAATTTGTGTACTGTGTTGTTATTCAGGTTAAACCTTTGACCTGTGACTGGCTGAGAAAGCATCACTTGCTACTGTTCCATTGGGGCCTGAGGTATTTGACTTTTCTGTCTAGGTACCACTGGAACTTGAGGTTGCATCTGTTGCGTCTGGGGTGTTTGTAACAGTGGCAACTGCACCTGCTGCATGGGCTGGAAACCTTGCATCTGATTCATATTATTTTGGAAATTTTGATTTTGACCTTTCATTTTTGGCCCTCTCATATTCTTAAAAGAACAGATATCACTCATTTGCTGAACAGCACCACCCTGACTTACCATCGGGCAATCCCGTTTCCAGTGCCTAAGCCCCTGCAAGCGTGACACGGCAACATTCTTGTTAGACCTGACACACCGTAGCGTGGTCACCCCAAAGTTTGTGCCTGCCTCCCTCTACTTCTTCACACTGTTTATGCTGGTTTTAGAACTCTCTGCACTTTACCACTGCTAACCAGTGCTAAAGTGCATATTCTGTCTCCCTTAAAAAATGGTGACATTGGCTCATACCCAATTGGCATATTTAATTTACTTGTAAGTCCCTAGTAAGTGCACTGCATGTGCACAGGGCCTGTATATTAAAGTCTACTAGTGGGCCTGCAGCACTGAGTGTGCCACCAACATAATTAGTACCTTAACCATGTTTTAGACCTGCCATTGCAAGGCCTCTGTGTGCAGTTTCACTGCCACTTGGACTTGGCATTTAAAAGTATTTGCCGAGCCTGAAATTCCCATTTTTCTACACATAAGTCACCCCTAAGGTAGGCCCTGGATATCCCACAGGGCAGGGTGCTATGTAGGTAAAAGGCAGGACATATACCTGTGTGTTTTATTTGTCCTGGTAGTGGAAAACTCCTAAATTTGTTTTCCACTGCTGTGAGGCCTGCTCCTTTCATAGGCTAACATTAGGGCTACCATCATATACTGTTTGAGTGGTAGGTTCTGATCAGAAAGGGGTAGACCAGTCATATTTCGTATGGCCAGAATGGTAATACAAAATCCTGCTGACTGGGGAGGTTGGCTTTTATTTTACTATTTTAGAAATGCCACTTTTAGAAAGTCTGTCTCCAATGCACGTCTGAGCTGGGCTAGTTTACAGCTCCCTTGTGCATTTCACCTAGACAACCACAAACACAGGATGCTCAGTTATACCTGCACACATCTGCATACTGAATGGATCTTCCTGGGCTGGAAGGGTGGAGGGCCTGACACTTACATTTCAAAGGACAGTGGCCTGCCCTCACACAATGGACTGCAAAACCTCCTACTGGGACCCTGGCAGACAGGGTTGTACTGGAAGGGGACCTTGTGCAATCCAAAACCACTCTTTGAAGTCTACTCCACTTCAAAGGCACTTTTGGGTATATAAACTGGGTCCCTGACTGTACCAACTTGGACACTTCCTGGGATCTTGGGGGGGCGAACAGCTGTTAACAGACAGCAGATGCCTCCTTTGAACTTTCTAATTTTGGAAGGCTCTCCTTCTCTGCTACTGAGAAACTCGAAGGTATAACGTCAGATTACGTTGGTGCTGGGTGGCTTTCGGCAAGGACGTGAGACGTGAGGAGAGGCACCTCAGGTGCTGGAGAAGTGTGGCGGGTGCTGGGGGTGTTGCTGCCAAGACCGCAATCATCACAAGGGGGCAGGTGTGCAAAGTAGGGCAGCCGGAGGAGCCAGACCAGTGCCGCAGGTGCTATGAGAGTAGAGCTGGCTGGAATAGAGCGGAGTGGAGGACGCTGTTCGGGTTCTCTGCCCGCTGCCCATTCTCCCATTTGCCCATTTGTCTGCATGATTGACACCTCTCTGCACCTGTTGCAGTTGCGGTCCTGTGTCGCTGTGCTCCTGCGTGCAGCGAGCCGGCCAGTCAGATCCTGACATGGAGAACTGTTGGTGGCCCAGCAGCGGGATTTGGAGTCTCAGCACGGCAGATTCGCCGGAGCACGGAGGTGCCACGTGGGGCCGGGCCTGATTGCTTTGTGGCCTGGTGGCTTGGCCTTTGAGGTTTTCTGCGTAGCACTGCACAGGGCCACTCAAGGCAAAACACAAGGCAAGTGTCATACCATTAGGGCTATTGAGGCCCATTAAGGATCACAAGGACCATTCTATGAGGCAGATAGCAGAAATCATTGAGACATTGAGGTGAGGTGTATTGATAAAGCAAAAACAACAAGTGATGGACGGAATGCTGAACATTGTCAAACACTCACCCCCAGTCATAGATCTGGGGTTAATCCATCCTTCTTTTGCTCACCATGCCACCCCAGTTTGGACCCAGCCATATGCACATCAGTCTTGACCCTGTTCCTCATGGGAACAGTCCAGACCAAACTGCCAAGCCAGGTCCTCACTGGACCGGAAACAAGCATCCTGGGACCGGTTTCGGGGTTTCACCCCTCATCAGCCAGGCTAGCTTGAATCCAGTGGCATGGGAAGCACGGGACCCACGTCTGGGCATACCCTTCCCACTTAGGGCGACAAAGCAAAAACAACAAGTGATGGACGGAATGCTGAACATTGTCAAACACTCACCCCCAGTCATAGATCTGGGGTTAATCCATCCTTCTTTTGCTCACCATGCCACCCCAGTTTGGACCCAGCCATATGCACATCAGTCTTGACCCTGTTCCTCATGGGAACAGTCCAGACCAAACTGCCAAGCCAGGTCCTCACTGGACCGGAAACAAGCATCCTGGGACCGGTTTCGGGGTTTCACCCCTCATCAGCCAGGCTAGCTTGAATCCAGTGGCATGGGAAGCACGGGACCCACGTCTGGGCATACCCTTCCCACTTAGGGCGACAAAGCAAAAACAACAAGTGATGGACGGAATGCTGAACATTGTCAAACACTGGGAAGACCTGGCCTAGCAGTTCGGGCTGGACTGTTCCCATGGGGAACAGGGTCAAGACTGGTTTGCATATGGCTGGGTCCAAACTGGAATGGCATGGGCAGCAAAAAAACGATGGATTTAGGCCCAGATCACTGTACTGGGGGTGAATGTTTGACAATGTTCAGCATTCCGTCCATCACTACTTGTTTTTGCTTTGTCGCCCTAAGTGGGAAGGGTATGCCCAGACGTGGGTCCTGTGCTTCCCATGCCACTGGATTCACGCTAGCCTGGCTGATGAGGGGTGAAACCCCGAAACCGGTCCCAGGATGCTTGTTTCCAGTCCAGGGAAGACCTGGCCTAGCAGTTCGGGCTGGACTGTTCCCATGGGGAACAGGGTCAAGACTGATTTGCATATGGCTGGGTCCAAACTGGAATGGCATGGGCAGCAAAAAAACGATGGATTTAGGCCCAGATCACTGTACTGGGGGTGAATGTTTGACAATGTTCAGCATTCCGTCCATCACTACTTGTTTTTGCTTTGTCGCCCTAAGTGGGAAGGGTATGCCCAGACGTGGGTCCCGTGCTTCCCATGCCACTGGATTCACGCTAGCCTGGCTGATGAGGGGTGAAACCCCGAAACCGGTCCCAGGATGCTTGTTTCCAGTCCAGGGAAGACCTGGCCTAGCAGTTCGGGCTGGACTGTTCCCATGGGGAACAGGGTCAAGACTGATTTGCATATGGCTGGGTCCAAACTGGAATGGCATGGGCAGCAAAAAAACAATGGATTTAGGCCCAGATCACTGTACTGGGGGTGAATGTTTGACAATGTTCAGCATTCCGTCCATCACTACTTGTTTTTGCTTTGTCGCCCTAAGTGGGAAGGGTATGCCCAGACGTGGGTCCCGTGCTTCCCATGCCACTGGATTCACGCTAGCCTGGCTGATGAGGGGTGAAACCCCGAAACCGGTCCCAGGATGCTTGTTTCCAGTCCAGGGAAGACCTGGCCTAGCAGTTCGGGCTGGACTGTTCCCATGGGGAACAGGGTCAAGACTGATTTGCATATGGCTGGGTCCAAACTGGAATGGCATGGGCAGCAAAAAAACGATGGATTTAGGCCCAGATCACTGTACTGGGGGTGAATGTTTGACAATGTTCAGCATTCCGTCCATCACTACTTGTTTTTGAGGTGTATTGATAGCCTTGATAGTTTTGTTCCTTGTACTTAAGGCATTGTCACCTTGATTATTAACATACCCCAGACTGGACACTATGGCTGCACATCTTTTCTTTGGCCTGTTTGTCATCTGAGCCCAAAGCCTCCAAGCTGAATCAACTGCTCATCGGAATACTTCACTGGCACCTAAGCAAACATCTGTAACTGTCTACTGTAAGCATTGAAGAGGCATAATGACTGCTAAAAAACTGAGATCTGGCCGCCTACTTCCGGGGAGGTCTTGTTCCAAAACCAAATCCAACCCTCTCCGCAACAAAGGTGCTGTTGCCCCGGGACTAAAATGTAGAAATATTTTTTTTTTCTCTCTGGGACTGAGACAGAGGCCTCTACCGATTTCTCGGAGTCTAGATCCTTAGGTGACAGGGCTACATCTCCGTTAGGAGTCCTGCAGCATCCTAGTCTCAAGGAGTTAGCATGCATTAATGTCTCTGATGAAGTACTGCACAGGATGTATTCCCAATTTTTAAAGCATGTCCAAAGGCAAACACCGTGAGCGGAGATCCCTGTCTATAGAAGCAAAATCCAATGCGCAAAAGGAAAAATCTCAAGAAGGTCAAAAAAATAAATCGAAGGTTTTCTAAAAAAGGTCGGAAAAAGATACGTTTCTCTGAGGCTTGCCCTGTGTCAGAAGAACCTCTAAACTCAGAGGTTCCCATCTCCCAAAACCTTACTGCAATCATTGAATCTCGATAATGGAAGTTTCTCTGTGTTCTCCCAGCGAGTCAGCCGTGTATGGCCCAATCTTGAGCCAAAATATGCCTACAGTACTGTTAAGTTTGCTTCCTTTAAATCCCTTAGCACAACCGTTTGGGGCTCCAACGTGGCTGAAGCCCCGGCAGGTTCAGGTGCCACTCTCAAGAAGAGAAAAGAGCCAAAACCATGTGAACACTTTGGCTTTAGACTTCATGCTTCTGTTTGACACAGACCTTTCCCTAAATAGATCTCAACTTCAAAAGTGTCTTTCAGAGGTTGAGTCACTTAGCCTAATTGAAAGTAATGACTTAGACTTGGTATCTTTGGAGGACTCGGGTCTTTGCCCCAAAACAAGAGTGTTCTTTTATTCGAAATAGATAGTCAACAAAATTTTAAATAATTCTGAACAGCTACAATGTAAATGTATTGATGTTGTCCCTGTTTTGGGCAAGGTAAAGACTGTGCTAGCTGGTAAGGTTTCACAGTATCCCCTTGAAGGTGCTAGGAAACACATGTCTATTCCCCTACCCCTAAGTAACCCCGACAACTATCCTCATCGTCAACAGTGTTTACAAATCTCTCTATGAAAATATGGCAGGGAAGTGTCACTTAGGGACCCCCCGATGAGCCTACCCCAAGACTTAAGTGTCAACACCCACTCTTGGAATTGGCTACAGACTGTGTTAAGCAGCTACTCCACAACATCTCGTCCAATAGCACCTTCGCAAAAGCAATTAGCACATTATTGTATGCTGGAAAGTTGCTGGTATAAATAATAAGGGGGAAAATATTTAGTTTCTGAACACTCTTAATGCAGACATAATCTTCCTACAAGAAACTTGGTCCGCTGGGGAGCTCGTGTGAGACAAGTATTATTTGCTTTGCTGTAACGCTACCCCCTCAAAGAGAAGTCATGCCAAGGGTGGGGTAACATGCTTGCTGACTAATAGGCTTCACTGGTGCTACAAATGTTACAGAGATCCGAGCAATCTGTTCTTGGCTATAATTCTTTACAGTGCTGGTAATGGGTCTGATGGAGCTCCTCTGGTGTTGGTAAACTCCTATAACCCCCCTGGTGCCCCTCACAATAGCCTCTTAACTAAGATATTCATTTTTTATCAACAAGCTGTTGATAAAAGCCTGAAACTAGAGTTATCATGGTTGGGAACTTAAACTGTAAAATTTCAAATCTAGTCCTCTTACAATTTTGGAATGAGGAAAAAGAGGAAGCATTTGGGATTCCCACTTGTGTCTTTCCCCATAAAATAAGAACTGATAAGTGTGGGAAGCTTCTCCTTGAGCACCTGAAGACGAGTGACTGTATAATAGCAAATGGTAGACTCCACTCCGATTCACCAGCCCACTACACGCATAAATCTTTGGGAGGTACTGCTATTCTGAGTAAGTGGTAACCAGCTATCAGGCATTCTCCTTGATACAGGAAAAACAAGTAATAGAAGCTGCACTCAGTGATCATAATACTTTGGTAGCTTCTATTAATATGAAAGTTCTCCCCGCTGATCCTTGGAGCTTGGAGGTGTCGAAATCAAAATTTAATATTAAAACTGACAGAACACAATTGTCCTTTGACAGGATTAAGGGGCTTGTTGGTATTTTAGAGACTGCCTCTGGCAATCTTGAAAACTGGGCAGGTAATGTTTTGGAAACATTCTCTGAGCTTATTCAGCAGTTAATTACGATCACCCGCCAGACGACCCACAGCAAGCATATGGTAAAACCCCACCCCCTATTCTTATTGAACAGAGAAACCAATGCTCTTACCCATAAACAATATAGGGAATGCACTTTAGAAAGGCATACTGAGTTGGACTTATTAAAAAGAAGAAGGAGGCATTTAAGAGCTCATTTAAAAAGAGATACTATCAATAGATTCTGGATCAATGTAAGGGAAGCAGCTTTTAACAGCCAGTCAAGGCGCTTCTGGTTGTTGATTGCAGATGGGTGTGGCACGAAAACTAGATCTCTTCCAATGGCCATCAATAAAACAAGCTGGTCCACTTTCATATCTGGTCTCTATGCATCCAATGGGAATATTGTGGAGCTTCCTCAAACTGGTGCTGACCCCACACATACGTATCCCCCTGCATTGGGGCCTGATGAAATTCCTATACTGGCTATAAAGCATGATATTTTTACCTGGAGTAAAATCCTGTCCCAGGTTTTCCAGTGCTGCTATGAACCCAGAAAAATTCCTCCGCCCTGGAAGGGTAGTGTTGTTGTTCCCCTATATAAGAAAGAGAACCGCAACTGTCCTGGGAGCTACCGCCAGATTGCTCTGCTGGATGCGGTTGGCAAAATATTTGCGAAATATTTGCTTTCCCAGATTAGTGACTGGGCAGAAAGGAACAAGATCATCCCTCTGGAGAAATCAGGCTTTAGAGAAAGGCATGGTACAACTGATAACATCTTGGCCCTTTAGGTAATAAATGAGAAATATGTCTCCTTGATCGATTTTTCTACAGCATTTGATAAAGTAGATCGGGCTACGCTGTGGAAAAAGCTCTTAAGACTAGGCATGCCTGGTATTCTCTTAGATCTGGTGATTCACCTCCATTCCTCCACCTGGTGTAGGGTATTGTTAGGGGGAGATAGAGGCTTGTCCCATGAAATTCCAACTCAGAATGGTTTAAAACAAGGTTGTATGCTGGCCCCGTTGCTGTTTTCCTTGTACATCTCTGACTTACCCACGCACTTGGAGTGAGGGTTTCGCCCCCATATCGGGAGAAAGGCCAATACCCTGTTTGCTCAATGCCGATGATATAGTTATAATGGATCGCACCCCAAAAGGGCTAAGCAATCGCCTTTAAGCCCTCAGGCAATTCACAGAAGCCCATTACTTAAAAATAAATAGCTCCAAAAGTAAAATCTTGGGTTTTCATGTTAAAAAAAGGTTTAAATATGACAGTTTCTGCTGGACTTTGGGAGCTCAGAAACTTGAAAGGGCAAATTCATATACCTTTTTGGGTAAAATTGTTTGCAGGAATCTCAGTGAAAGGGGGCATATAGAACATAACTAACACAAGGCTCTATCCCAAGCTAATGGCTTGAATGCCCTCTACAGGGCTACCGGTAGGAGACACTTCAAACATCTCTTAAAGGTATACCAGTAAAAGATACCTCTGGGTCTACTTTATGGCCTTGAACACGTTGAAGTGTCTAAATGGGGTTTTCTTGATAAACTAGAGGGCCGCATCTTGAGGAATCTTATATCCACAAACTCTGCCCTCTCAGCAGCAACCTTAAGGCTTGAGACAGGCTTGCGAAGCACATTTGTTCAAGGGCTAGCCGGGGTCGTACGCTGTGTGGCTAGCCTGATGACTTTTGGTGAGGATTCTTTGAGGCCATTATTAAAAAACAAAATTGGGGCCGGCAGCAGAATGAAATACACCATTGGTTGGAATTTTATATATGCCACAGATCTTCTGCAGTTAGATCCTACATCCATTCCCACACTTCCTCCGTTACAGCTAAAATCCGTTATTAGACAAGTAACTTGGTCCGCAAGCCTCCGCCTGGACAAAAAGGCCTGTGCACAGAGGCCGGGCTTCCACTCTGTAACTGACACTATATGATTGATGGAAATGCAGCCCTACCTCAACTGGAGCATGCCTCATGGGGTCAGAAGATTCTGGCTTCTATAGTGACAGGGACTGCTTCCTCTCAATACATTGTGGGACAGATGGTATGGTTCTGAAGCTACTTGTAATTTCTGTCAAAATGGTGATGAAGACCTGAAACATGTTATTTTCATGCCCGGCCTTGCTACTATTCCGTCGTAGATGGTTGCGTCCTATCTGTCTCAAACTTTCCCTACGCACTGCTTCAGAATTATTACAGGCCTTCTCTGTTCCCACAAATTAAATATTTTGCTATAGAATTTTAACTTTTTTAAACATTTTTTATCTTTGTATTAATGTATTTATCAAACCATTGTTTTCTTTTCTTTAAAAATGGGAAATGTAAACTGTCCATGAAGGTTTTGGTTTTCTATTTTGATGGTCTTTTTATATGTTTGTTTTATGTGGACCTCCAGGGGAGTTCTGTATCATAAATAAAAGATGAACTTGAAACTTCCTGGGACAGATACTCTGAACCAGACCCTGTAACCTGCCAAGAGGAGCTGCCTGGTTGCCCAAAGGACTGCTTTGCTGTGAAAGACTGCTGCCATGCTGTTGCCCTGCTGACTTGCTGGCCTCTGGCTCTGTTGAGAAGGGCTCTCCAAGGGCTTGGATTGAGCTTGCCTCCTGTTTCTTGAAGTCTCAGGGCCAAAAAGACTTCATCACTGCAAAGGAACTCCTTGTGCAGTGAAAATTGAAGCACCGCCTGCCGGAATTGACACACAGCCTGCCTAGCGGAGAAAGAATCACCGCATTGGAATTCGACACAGTCCTAGCCATGTGGGAAATAATCAACACATCATCTGTGTGCACCCAGGAATCTATCACACACCCTTAGGTTTCCAAGCATCTCGTCCTCTGTGGTCTTGGTGTGTGTAATTTTGGCTCATACCAGGTACTTTTTTCTTGCAAGAGACACTTGGTGCTTTTTAAGGTCTTCAGACTCTTCTTATCATTACAAAAGTGTTATTTCAACTTGTACTTTATACCTTAATGTATTCAGATAAATATCTCATATTTTTTTATAAAACTGTGTGGTGTATTTTTGTGGTGTTTTCACTGTGGTATTGCATGATTTATTGCTCAAATACTTTACACATTGCCTTCTATGGTAAGCCTGACTCCTTAGTGCCAAGCTACCAGAGGGTGGACACGGGATAATTTGGATTGTGTGAGACTTACCCTGACTAGGATTGCGGTCCATACCAGGACAAGGGTGCATACCTCTGCCAACTAGAGACCCCATTTCTTCATTCCTTGCACTTCACCTTGTATTACACCTATGCTCAAATCAAGCCCACGATTTACACTTTCCATTCCTCCATGACCTATACCTCTACTTTAATCTTGAAATGGCGCATTTCCCTGTTGTTGATGCTGTGGAAAACGTCCTTGTATCACTGTTTGTGCCGCTTTAATCTGTACCACCATTGCCTTCTCTTTTAACTTTCTCTGCTTCAACTCAATTTGGTCACTACAGTACTTTGCATATTGCAACACCTCATCAATCGGCTTTACTTGCCAACAAATCAAATGACTCTTGTAGGAAGTTGGCTCTGTATGTACTATTTCAAAGTAAGAAATAGCATGCACAGAGTCCAAGGGTTCCCCTTAGAGGTAAGGTAGTGGCAAAAAGAGATAATTCTAATGCTCTATTTTGTGGTATTGTGGTCGAGCAGTAGGCTTATCAGAGGGTAGTGTTAAGCATTTGTTGTACACACACAGGCAATAAATGAGGAACACACACTCAAAGACAATTCCAGGCCAATAGGTTTTTATATAGAAAAATATATTTTCTTAGTTTATTTTAAGAACCACAGGTTCAAGATTTACAAGTAATACTTCAAATGAAAGGTATTTCACTTAGGTAACTTAGGAACTTTGAATCAGCAAAATAGCATGTACAGTTTTCACAAAAATGGCAATAAGCTATTTTTAAACTAGACAGTGGAATTTTCAACAGTTCCTGGGGGTGGTAAATGTTTGTTAGTTTTGCAGGTAAGTAAACCACGTACAGGGTTCAAAGTTGGGTCCAAAGTAGCCCACCGTTGGGGTTTCAGGGCAACCCAAAAGTTACCACACCAGCAGCTCAGGGCCGGTCAGGTGCAGAGGTCAAAGTGGTGCCCAAAACACATAGGCTTCAATGGAGAAGGGGGTGCCCCGGTTCCAGTCTGCCAGCAGGTAAGTACCCGCATCTTCGGAGGGCAGACCAGGGGGGTTTTGTAGGGCACCGGGGGGGACACAAGTCAGCACAAAAAGTACACCCTCAGCTGCACGGGGGCGGCCGGGTGCAGAGTGCAAACAGGCATCTGGTTTGCAATGGAGTTCAATGGGAGACCCAGGGGTCTCTTCAGCAAAGCAGGCAGGCAAGGGGGGGCTCCTCGGGGTAGCCACCACCTGGGCAAGGGAGAGGGCCACCTGGGGTTCGCGTCTGCACTGGAGGTCAGTTCCTTCAGGTCCTGGGGTCTGCGGGTGCAGTGTCTTTACCAGGTGTCGGGTTCTTTGAAGCAGGCAGTCGCGGTCAGGGGGAGCCTCTGGATTCCCTCTGCAGGTGTCACTGGGGGGACTCAGGGGGGTCAACTCTGGCTACTCACAGGGTCGCAGTCGCCGGGGAGTCCTCCCTGTAGTGTTGTTTCTCCGCAGGTCGAGCTGGGGGCGTCGGGTGCAGAGTGGAAAGTCTCACGCTTCCGGCGGGAAACGTGTAGTCCTTGAATAGTTGTTTCTTTGTTGCAAAGTTGTTTCTTCTTTGGAGCAGAGCCGCTGTCCTTGGGAGTTCTTGGTCCTTTTAGATGCAGGGTAGTCCTCTGAGGCTTCAGAGGTCGCTGGACCCTGGGGAATGCGTCGCTGTTGCAGTTTTTCTTGAAGTGGGGAGACAGGCCGGTAGAGCTGGGGCCAAAGCAGTTGGTGTCTCCGTCTTCCCGGCAGGGCTTTCAGGTCAGCAGTCCTTTTTCATCTTAGGTTGCAGGAATCTAGTTTCCTAGGTTTTGGGGAGCCCCTAAATACTGAATTTAGGGGTGTGTTTAGGTCTGGGAGTGCAGTAGCCAATGGCTACTGTCCTTGACGGTGGCTACACCCTCTCTGTGCCTCCTCCCTGAGGGGAGGGGGGCACATCCTTATTCCTATTGGGGGAATCCTCCAAAATCAAGATGGAGGATTTCTAAAGGCAGGGGTCACCTCAGCTCAGGACACCTTAGGGGCTGTCCTGACCGGTGGGTGACTCCTCCTTGTTTTTCTCATCATCTCCCCTGGACTTTCCACCAAAAGGGGGGGCTGTGTCCAGGGGGCGGGCATCTCCACTAGCTGGAGTGCCCTGGGACATTGTAACATGAAGCCTGAGCCTTTGAGGCTCACTGCTAGGTGTTATAGTTCCTGCAGGGGGGAGGTGTGAAGCAACTCCACCCAGAGCAGGCTTTTGTTTCTGTCCTCAGAGAGCACAAAGGCCCTCACCACATGGGGTCAGAAACTCGTCTCTCAGCAGCATGCTGACACAGACCAGTCAGTCCTGCACTGAACAATTGGGTAAAATACAGGGGGCATCTCTAAGATGCCCTCTGTGTGCATTGTTTTAATAAATCCAACACTGGCATCAGTGTGGGTTTATTATTCTGAGAAGTTTTCCCAGTATTCAGTGTAGCCATTATGGAGCTGTGGAGTTTGTTTTTGACAAACTCCCAGACCATATACTTAATATGGCCACACTGTACTTACAATGTCTAAGAATGGACTTAGACACTGTGGGGCATATTGCTCATGCAGCTATGCCCTCACCTGTGGTATAGTGCACCCTGCCTTAGGGCTGTAAGCCCTGCTAGAGGGGTGACTTACCTATGCCACAGGCAGTATTTTGTGGGCATGGCATCCTGAGGGGGATGCCACGTCGACTTTGCCTTTTTTTCCCCACCAACACACACAATCTACAATGGCAGTGTGCATGTGTTAGGTGAGGGGTCCCTTAGGGCACAACATATGCTGCAGCCCTGAGGGACCTTCCCTGGTCACAGGGCCCTTGGTACCACTGGTACCTTTTACAAGGGACTTATCTGTGTACCAGGGGTGTGCCAATTGTGGAAACAATGGTACATTTTAGGTGAAAGAACACTGGTGCTGGGGCCTGGTTAGCAGGGTCCCAGCACACTTTTCAGTCAAGTCAGCGTCAGTATCAGGCAAAAAGTGGGGGGTAATTGCAACAGGGAGCCATTTCCTTACAACTCTTAATCATCTGACTAATTTCAGGTCTCAGTCCTTCAACACATCTAAACACAAAATGAATCCTGTCTTTTGGCTCGATTGTTTCTGTACTACTGTAATGTTTGAATGCCTGTAACAATCTCCCATAGTAGAGGTGTATGGATTCCTCTGCCTCCTGAGCTGTCCTATCTGCGCTGCCAGTCAATGTTTTCGGGCGAAATTCTTATTTTAAAAAATGTGATCACTTTTTTTTTTTTTGTTAAGCAACTGTTATTGGGTATTTGACCAACAATGTCACGTAGAGGAGAAAACATGCCCCAAATTCTCTCTTACACTTTCTATTATGAAGGTACAAGTAAACAGATCCATAACAATCCCCAAGTAAGTACTGATTTCAGTCACACAGGTCCCAGCCATCTATCCCATATCTTATGGCATTTGCCCTCACAGCCTCTTGCCTGATAAACGGGTCTCTCCATTTGGGCATACCAGTCCACTCCCCTCTTCCACATTTGTGCCGATGGAGGAGTCCTAGAGGACCACAGTCTAGCAATATCTCTCTTTGCAATCAGTAGTGCCATGCCCACCAGTGTTCGGATCGTTTAGGAGTGTCCGACCCCCCCCACCACCCCCAGCAGGGCCATCTTGGGGGATAAGGCCAGTGAAATGTCGAACAGTGTGGAGAGTTTGTTTAGGATTTGTGCCCAAAACTGTTGGATCAAAGGGCAGGGCCACACCACGTGAAAGAAGTCCGCTGGTGTGGTTGCACACCGGTTACAGCAAGGGTCCGGTTTGATCCCAGCTCGGAAAAACCTAGCTGGGGTCAGGTAGGCACAGTGTAGGTAGTACGTTTGCACCAAGCGCAGCCTAGTTGAGATTGTAAGGACTTGTGGCGCCATCAGTGCATTCCGCCAGTCATCGTCCTCCAGGGGACTGATCCAGGATTCCCAGCGAGCCGTAGGGGCTGGAGGGACGGCGAGGTATTTAACACAAGTGTGCAGTAGATTCCAGAAATTCCCCAGCTCTCAGGGTCCCCATCATCACCTTGGCCTCAAGTGGGCCAAATTCGGTTAGGAGGGTGCCATCACTGATATGGGTTCTCAACGCATGCAGAGCTGCAGGAATTTATGGAACTGTGTCTTGGCCAGAGCATATGTTTCTTGAAGTTACTGGAAGGACATCATGTGTGTGCTTTGCCTGATATCTCCTACTGTTGTTATGCCTATGCTATCTGACTTTCAGAACCCTTCTAAGTTGGCAACCTCTCGTAGCCTCTGTCTGTGCCATAGGGGAGTAAGTTGTGTGATTAGGCCTCACCACCCCGTCAGTTTCTGGGTGACCCTCCATCCATGAAAGACCTGGGTAGTGATTTCGGGGATGGTCGCGAGGATGGGGCTTCCTTATAACATATTCATAAGGCTTGGAAACCCCATTGTGGAGAGCTCAAGACGATAGGTTGGGTCATTTCACCCCCCAGTTAGCCATTCATTAATGATGAGCAGGCTGGCAGCTAAATAGTACCAGTATATGTTGAACATAGCTAAGCCTCCCTCATAGACATCGCGTTGGCATGCGTCCGATGATAAATGCCGCCGGCCCTCTTGCCGTACAAAGGAGCGAGCCATGGTATTCATCTGTCGAAACCTTTCATCTGTCGGAACCATTGGCGAGGGAAGCAAAGGGGGGATGTTTTGGAGAATATAGAGGAATCAGGGTAGAATTGAGCGGCAGCGTTCACCAGCGCCCTAACTACGCCTTCGCTTTCAGGGTAAGGGGGTGAGGTTAAGGGCCCATGTTAAGTTTGATTCGAGTGCCACTTTTAAGCGACGGATGGGGATAGTTTGCTGCCAATTGATTTGATCACGGGTCCCCAAGAACGGGACCAGGTGGGACCTCCCAAGTTCACCTTAAGGCACAATGCCTCCCCAAAGATGCGAAACAACTGAAGGCATCAGGGTCCGCTCAATTCCGGCCATGCAAATAGAGAAGAACAACGTCTGCATATAGCTCGATGCGGTCCTCACACACACCCCCATCACCACCCCTCTATCACCACCCCTCTATAAAAGGGGCGCTACGGATCATCTGTGAAAGTGGCTCTATGGTGAGGGCAAAGAGGAGAGGGGACAGAAGACAACCCTGCTTCGTGCCCCTCCCGATGTGGAACACCTCAGAAAGCCTCCCGCTCACCAAGACATGGGCAGATGATGCCCAGTACAAGAGGCAGACCATGTGTCGAAAGGGACCTCCCAGACGTAACCCCAATCCACAGTATCAAACTCTTTCTTGAAATCAATAAGAAGGAGTGCCAGTGGAGAGAGGAGTTCGTTCCTGTGCGCCAAGGCCACGTGCCGCCTCTGAAAACAGTGTCTAGTGCTGCGGGTAGGGATAAAGCCGCATTGGTCAGGATGGATCAAGTGTCGTATGACTGTCTTTAGCCGGGTGCCATTATGTGGGCGAAGATCTTAATTTCGCTATTTATAAGTGATATCGGTCGATAATCTTGCACAGGATGTAGAAGGGGGTTGAGACTTGGGCAGCACCACTATCGTGGCCTGGCCCAGTCACAAGGGAAGGCCCCTCTGTCCAATGGCTCTGTATGTAGGCCATGCAAGTGCGGCAGTAAAAGCTCTCGGAATTTTGTATAATATTCTGCCGGGTACCCGTCCGGTCCCGGGGTCTTCCTGGGACTAAGGCTCGTGATAGCCTCCCCAATTTCCTCTATGGTTATGGGATCATACAGTCCCCGGCTGACCAAAGCCGGAAGAGTCGGCATGTCTACCTCATTTAACAGCGGCATTTGCTGCTCCACCATGGGTCTGGGCACTGCTGTGTGAAGGGCAGCATAGTACTGGGCAACCCTGTTTGCTATGTCCTGCGGGCCGTTCAGAGAGACCCCGGGTCAGCCAATATTTCCAGGACCATGTGCCCCATCCGTGGTCTAGTCACAGCCACTAGATAAGTTTACTGTTTTTGTCCCCCAGACATAAATCCGGGCCTGTTAGGCCCGCCAGATCTGCTTAGCCTCTTCCAAGGAGTGAGTTTTGAGTTCTTGGCGTATCATCTCCAGAACCCTCTCAGACTCCTCCCCTCCTGTCCTAAGCAGCTCATGCTCTAGGTGAAGTGCCCGGGTATCCAGGGATACAACCTGGGCCTGCCTCTCTCTCCCCTGCCATCTCAGTAGGCCCTTGGCATGGCCATGAATTGCGGCCAGGCCCGCCGACCAAAGTGTAATGTGTGATTGGGCCGAGCCCTCATTGTCTTGGAAATAATGATTGATCTCACTGTGGAGAACCGTGCGCTATGTCTCATCCTGCAAAAACTAGGCATTGAGCCGCCATAGGATCCTTAGGCCAAGGTCGGAGCGGCCAATAGTCAGGGAGATGGGAGCATGATCGGAGGGGCCCCGAGTCAGCATCTGGACCTGCGTGACGGTGGAAAAATCTGGCGCCGGGGCAAGGATCAGGTCAATACGGGCCTGGGTGTGGTGCGCTGCTGAGGTATGAGTGTACTGCCGGTGGTGAGGGTGCCAAGTATGCCACGCATCGCAAAGACCGGTACTGGTTATCCACCTGGCAAGGGACAGGGAGCGTCTTCTGCGCACATCAGGCATGGGGCCTGTAGTGCCTAGGGATGGGTCCAGGGCCGCATTCATATCCCGCTGAGGAAAGTGGGGCCCACAGGCATTTGAGTCAGTAGTGTGGTAATGGTGTGAAAAAAATTATCTAGGTCAGTCGGGGGCCATATACACTGAGTAGGTTAATGTTGTGGCCATCTACCTTGCCCGCCAGGGCAACAAACCTTCCCTGTGGGTCTGACCACTCCTGTTGCAACACCATGGGATAGTTATGGCGTAAGAGTATTACCACCCCCCTGGCTTCCCTAGTGTATCTGGAGTGGTATACCCAGTAAAAAACTATATTGGGCCAAAAACGGGCAGGTGGCTCCCATTAAGTGTGTCTCATGGAGGAGTAGGACTGAGGGACAGAGGTGCTGTTCCTGGCGCAGAACTGCTGTTTGTTTAATTTTATCCAGGAGACAATTGACGTTCCATGAGATTATATTAGTGGGAGCTATGTGGCATTGAGGAAGGAGGGGGCTCCACACCCGTTCGCGTCATGGAGGGTTTGGAGGGTTTTGCTTATAGTAATATTTAATTACTTCAGGACATGGTGCACCAGTAACTGGATCTCTCTCTGGCTCCTTTGTTGGCCAATCTACACTCCTCTTGCATTCCACCCATAAGTCTGCTGGGACAACTATATCTAACAGGGTGTTTAAGTCTTCCCATAGGCATTTTGCAAGCTTTACGAACCTGTCTGTTGGTACCATTCTACAGGTTTCTCTCTCAGTCTGGGCTAGTCATTTGGAAATGACAGGATGTCACTTCTGCTCCACGGGACATGGACAAAGTTCCCTCTGGGAATTTCTCTCATTGATTGTATTTTCACTGGGTCCTCGGCTTGCGCTCTTTATTCCCGCTCTTTATGTGATTAATGGGCACAAGTAATGCAGCTCATCTTCTGTGTATGACTCGTCTCTTTACCCACATCGTTCCTTCGATTAGTTCTTCTGCTTCCATCCCAAGTCTTGTATAATTTATGTGGTTCCCTCTCCTAGAGCCGCCTCGAGAGCTACTCAGGTTTTCCATCCATTCGGTTAATTGTTGGACTGTCAAACCTTGTAACGAAATGTTGTTGGGCTTTGCATTTGGCAACTGCTGTAAGGTTAGGTTTGGGGTCTCTCGTGTCACTGAGCTCAGGTTAGGACCTATGTTTGACCATACCTCATTATTTGGAGGGGTCCTGCAAGGGCTTAAGGGGGTCATTACAACATTGGCGGTAAAAGCCGCTTACCGCCGTGCAGAAGACCGCCAATACACCGCGGCGGCGGCGGGAGACCGCCACAGCTATTATGAAACACATCACGGAATCCGCCGAAATTCAGACACCCACACAAGTCCGCCACACCAAAGGTCAGCGATAAATATGCGGAAACAAATCCTCCACCTCCACGCCAACAGAAACACGCCCATGCTATTACGACACACGAATCCACGCAGCGGTATTTCAACCGCGGTATTCCATTGGCGGTACACACCGCCGCGCTCAAAATACACACACAGCTCCAAAACACCGCCACATTGGACAATTCAAAATACACACACCTGATACACATACACACACCACTCCCACACACCCAACACAATATAAAACACACACTCACATCACCCACAAACCCCCACGACCACAAATTAGAGATGAAGGCCAGAGAGAGACAGCACAGAATAGATAACACCATCACACAGAGGCCCACTACACCATCACCCACACAACATCCACGCACAAAACACCACATACCACTACACTCACCACACTCATCAACACATACACCACCCCACACATCACACACACCACCCCATGTCACGCCAAAGACACCCCCGCTTCTCCGAGGAGGAGCTCAGGGTCATGGTGGAGGAAATCATCAGGGTAGAGCCACAGCTATTTGGCTCACAGGTACAGTACACATCCATAGCCAGGAAGATGGAGCTATGGCAAAGAATAGTCGACAGGGTCAACGCTGTGGGACAGCACCCAAGAAATAGGGAGGACATCAGGAAGAGGTGGAACGACCTACGGGGGAAGGTGCGTTCCACGGTCTCCAGGCACCACATCGCGGTACAGCGGACTGGCGGCGGACCCCCACCTCCTCCCCCACAACTAACAGCATGGTAGGAGCAAGTCTTGTCCATCTTGCATCCTGAGGGCCTCGGAGGAGTCGTTGGAGGAACGGACACTGGTAAGTCTAATCTTGAGTTTCATATCCCCCACCCTACCTGCATGCTATCACACACCCCCACCCTCACACCCTCCCCTATCACCCTAACTCCTCACTAATCTACCCATAACACCAACCACCCATCCCAACCCCAAGACCTGCATGACACAACTAAGCATGGACACCCATCACTAAAGCATGCCCACTGCACAGACCCACAACACCCCCCAACCATCACCACACAAGCCCCCACACAGGAATGCCTGCACTGGGGTTCACGCACACCCAACCATTGCACACCATGAAACACACACATGCAATAATCATGTACTTATACCCACGCAGGAACCCGAAGGAACGTCACCATCATGGGAGCATACCACCACTCCCAGGAGACGATGGCAACGGTCCTCGACAAGTTGCAGGAGACCCTGCGTCTGCAGGAGGAGCAGTATTTGGGGTTCAGGGAGGAGCTCAGGACCATCGCCTACGCCCTGGGCACCATCGTAGGGGTGCTGACGGACATTCAAAAGACCTTGAGGGACACCGTGGCACTCCAAGGGGCCCTTGACACTAGCCAGGATGATGAAATGCCCACCACCTCCGCCGGCGCTAGTGGACAGGACGCCCCGCCACAGGACCACCACACCAGCACCCCACCCCCTGCAGACGGACAACCACCATGAAAGCGGGCCCTGAGATCCAGGAACAGGACAGAGCAAGATGGCAAGACCCCCGTCAGGAAATAAGACTACCCTGATTGTCCCCCCACTGTCCCACTTTGTTACCCTGTCCAGATTGGAACTGCCCCAGCTCGACTTCCAATAGCCAGATGTGCAATGTACCTGTGAGACTAATAGACTGGACTCTGCCATGGACATTCTTCCACCGTGACCTCTCCCCATTTCACAACCCCCCTACATTTTTATGCACTTCAATAAACACCCTTGAAACCTTAATAATATTGGAGTCAGTCAATGATTGTGAACTTTGTATTGTCAATTACAGTGTTAAAAAAGGTTAACCATTGGAAGGTCAACATACCAATGTCACACATCACAAGCCTTTCAAGGGTGCAAGCTGTTGACACGTAGGTTACCACATTAGTGAAACTGAAATGGAAGGGGACAACTCAGTTAACAAATAGGGAGTGAAATGTAGGTACAGGATAGAGGTAGACGTGTGAAATGTAATATAATGTGAAACATGAAATTGTACTCACCTGTGTCTCATTGAAAATATTGCTGTATGACTGACTCCCTGTTGTCGTTTTCATCTTCCTCAGCTTCCTCCTCATCACTGTCCACAGGCTCCAAAGGCTCACCCGCTGCAACAACACCGTCATCTGGATCATCCTCCTGCAGAAAAGGCACCTGGCGTTGCAATGCCAAGTTATGGAGCATGGAGCAGGCGATGATGATGTCGCACACCTTCTTCGTTGAGTAGAATAGGGACCCACCTGTCATATGGAGGCACCTGAACCTGGCCTTCAGGAGGCCGAAGGTCCGCTCGATCACCCTCCTAGTCCGCCCATGGGCCTCATTGTAGCGTTCCTCTGCCCTGGTCCTGGGATTCCTCACTGAGGTCAGTAGCCAGGACAGGTTGGGGTAACCACAGTCCCCCAGTAGCCATACACGGTGCCTCTGGAGTTCACCCATCATATCAGGGATGCTGCTATTCCGCAGAATGTAGGCGTCATGCACTGAGCCAGGGAACATTGCATTTACCCGCGAGATGTACTGGTCTGCCAAACAGACCATCTGGACATTCATGGAATGATAACTCTTCCTGTTCCTGTACACCTGTTCATTCCTGCGGGGGGGGGACCAGAGCTACATGGGTCCCATCAATGGCACCTATGACGTTGGGGATATGTCCAAGGGCATAGAAGTCACCTTTCACTGAAGGCAAATCCGCCACCTCAGGGAAAATGATGTATCTCCTTACGTGTTTCAGCAGGGCAGACTCTGGACAAGACGTTGGAAAACATAGGCTGGGACATCCCTGATGCCATGGCCACTGTTGTCTGAAAAGACCCACTTGCAAAGAAATGGAGCACTGACAGCACCTGCATGTCAGGGGGTATTCCAGTCGGATGGCGGATTGGTGACATCAGGTCTGGCTCCAACTGGGTACATAGTTCCCGGATTGTGGCACGGTCAAACCGGTAGGTCACGATGACGTGTCGCTCTTCCATTGTCAACAGATCCACCAGCGGTCGGTACACCGGCGGATTCCGCCATCTTCCAATATGTCCCAACTGACGGTGCCTAAGAAGAACAACAGCGAAAAAACTGTCAGCATTCCTCCAGGTATGTACCCACAGTCACACACAAGACTACACCAGACAATTAACCCATCCGGGAAAGGTTTTGAGTGTAGGCCTCGGTATGTGTGACGCAGTAGTAATTGAAGCCATGTGGGCCCCTGAAATGGCGGCTGCCTGACCTCTAAACTGGGACAATGGAATTGTGGGGTAACTGCGCTGCCGTTGGACACCGTCGCGGTAGGCGGTCGTAGAGCGCGGCGCAATGCTGCATTGGTTAACATTGGACCCTATGGGTCCCAGGAGCCAATGAACAGGTGCGCTGGCGGTGATGATGCGCACCGCCGCGGACGTCACCACCATTTTCTATCTCTTCAATCACTAGATACCTGATCTTCGACAGGAGAGGACCTACACTGCTAGTGCTGCTGTGACCTCGGTCTGGAAGCGACGATGGCTGTTGCGTCTGGGGAAAGGGCCCCTGCCTTCACTGCACAGGAGTTGGAGAAACTTGTGGATGGGGTCCTCCCCCAGTATACGCTACTCTATGGTCCTCCAGACCAACAGGTTAGTACACAGGGAGCACGTTGTATGGGCGAGGTCTGGGTGGAGAGGGCTGGGTGGATGAGGGAAGGGTGCAGAGTACATAGAACAGTCATGCATGGGGATGAATGGGCCACAGGGATAGAGTTGGGAGGGGGCCAATTACAACGACGGTGCAGTAGGTAATGACTGTTCCTCTTTCCTTCTGCATGTCATGTAGGTCAGCGCCCACCAGAAGAGGGACATTTGGCGTGTCATCGCCAAGGAAGTCCGGACCCTGGGGGCCCACCATAGACGGGGCACCCACTGCCAGAAGAGGTGGGAGGACATTCGCCGCTGCAGCAAGAAGACGGTGGAGGCTCAGCTGGGGATGGCCTCCCAACGTGGGAGGGGTGCCCGTCGCACCATGACCCCCCTGATGTTCCGGATCCTGGCGGTGGCCTACCCGGAGTTGGATGGGCGCTTAAGGACTTCACAGTAGACACAAGGGGGTGAGTACAACCTCATCCTATGGACTTTGCGTGCTGTGGAGCTGTCTGGGTGGGGGTGGTGGGCTGTGGGTGTCCCTAGGCCATGGCGAGTTAGGTAGGCAAGGCCCCTCCGTTATGTAGGCCATGTGGCACTCTACCCTAGCTAAAATAAAAGGCAAATTGATGTATAGTTGCCCCTTTGCCATCCATGTGGGCAGATGTCTACCATTGCCATGTAGGCCATATCCCATAAATTGCATGTGCAGAGGGCAGGAGCACGGCGTAATGCAGGGGGCTGCTGCCTTTGTCTTGTCCGCCAACGGTAGCGGTATGCCATGCACTAAAACTCTCTTTCTTCTGTCTCCACCCTTTTTCTGCTCTCCCTGTCCTTCTGTACATCAGCATCAACAGGCGGAGGTACAGAGGCACCGGAGCACGAGGGAGCTGCATCCCACATGGCGATGGAGGGCCACACCACAGACTCTGAATTCACCAGTGGGACGGAGGGCGAGGGGAGCTTCACGGGCTTCACAGGATCACCAAACAGCGACACGGACTCGTCCGCCGATGGGAGCTCCCCTGTGGTGCTGGCACCATCTGTGCGCCCCACTTCTACAGGTACAGCCACCACCTCCCCTACCAGCAGCGCCCTCCCAGCAGCCCCTCAGCGTTCGCCCCGTGCCCGCTCACCCAGGAGGGTGGGCATCGCCTTCGCCCCAGGCACCTCAGGCCCTGCCCCAGTCACCCCTGCTGCCCTCAGTGAGGAGGCCATTGACCTCCTCAGGTCACTCACTGTTGGGCAGTCTACCATTGTGAATGCCATCCAGGGTGTAGAACGAGAGTTGAAACACGGTAATACATTCCTGGAAGGCATTCATTCTGGTCAGGCTGTCCTTCAGCGAACCCTGCAATCTCTGGCCTCAGCACTGATGGCAGCCATTGTCCCTGTGTCCAGCCTCCCCCCTCCAACTTCCTCCACCCAGACCCACTCCCCTGTACCCAAGCCCATCCCAAGCACACCTACAGACCAGCATGCACACAAGTCAACACACACAAGTAGCTCAAGCAAACATAGGCACCACACACACCACAGGCACTCACACAAGCATCAGACCCATACAGACACAGCAACATCCACTGTCTCCACTGTGTCCCCCTCCTCCTCTTCTGCCTCCTCCCTCCCAGTCTCGTCTACACACACACCTGCATGCACCACATCTACAGGCACTAGGACTCGCACCAGGACACCCAGCACCACAAGCCGCTCACCTGCACTCACCACCTCCACTGCCATATACACGTCCCCCGTGTCCTCTCCCAGTGTGTCTGTGACGCCCCCTCCCAAAGTACACAAACGCCGGCAATCACTCACCCAACATCCATCCACCTCACGACAGCCTCCTGTACCTGCACCTGCACCCAAAACAGCTAAAGTGACACCTCCTACAACCACCTCCTCTTACTCCACTCCCAGAGCCCCTCCAGCTACCCATCCCAGTGTACGTCAGAAACTGTCCCTATGTCAAATTGACCTTTTTGCCCCCACCCCCCCTCCAATTCATCAGTCCCGTCGTAGCGCCTCAGCCAAAAAGCCTCCAGTACCAGTGGTGCGTGTACCAGGTTTTTGGAGTGCCCCGTCCACCAGGACATGCAGTAGGACCCGGAGCCAAGGCACTGTCAGCCCACCCCCTGTAAAGGCTCCGAAATTGGAGAGTGGACGACGGGACCGTGTCAAGACTCCTGGTGGGACAAACAGTGAAATGGGATCCAAGGCGATTGGTGAGTCATCTGTAACTCAAAAGAAGGTGGGGAAGGTCCCGAGGAAGTCTCCCCAACCTGTTGTGAGTGTCACGGCGGAGAAGTGCGCCATCATTTCCGGCGGTCCAGACACAACCGCCAGCACCGTCGTTACTGGTCAGGAGACCCCCGCCAGAGTCACAGGCCAGGAGGGCCCAAGTATCGTCACTGGTCCAGAAACCACCACCAGAGTCATAGCCCAGGAGGGCCCAAGTATCGTCACTGGTCCAGAGACCACCGCCAGAGTCACAGCCCAGGAGGGCCCAAGTATCGTCACTGGTCCAGAGACCACCGCCAGAGTCATAGCCCAGGAGGGCCTAAGTATCGTCACTGGTCCAGAGACCACCGCCACCGCCAGAGTCATAGCCCAGGAGGGCCCAAGTATCGTCACTGGTCCAGAGACCACCGCCAGGGTCATAGCCCAGGAGGGCTCAAGTATCATCACTGGTCATGAGACCACCGCCACCGCCAGAGTCATAGCCCAGGAGGGCCCAAGTATCGTTACTGGTCAGGAGACCACCGCCACTGCCTGAGTCACAGCCCAGGAGGGCTCAAGTATTGTTACTGGTCAGGAGACCACCGCCACCTCCAGAGTCATAGCCCAGGAGGGCCCAAGTATTGTTACTGGTCAGGAGACCACCGCCACTGCCGGAGTCACAGCCCAGGAGGGCTCAAGTATTGTTACTGGTCAGGAGACCACCGCCACCGCCGGAGTCACAGCCCAGGAGGGTCCAGAATCCCACAGCCCCGCTGGGCAATGATGGAACGTCAAGCCACACACCAACGTCCAGTGTTGTGTTCGTCATGCCACACACCAATGTCCAGTGTGGAGTTCGTCATTCCCCACACATCAATGTCCATTGTGGAGATCGTTATGCCACACACCAATGTCCATTGTGGAGATCGTCATGCCACACACCAATATCCGTACCAGAACCGCCATGGCAAAGCACCGCTGAACAAGGCCAAGACCGCCAGGGTGAAGACCGCTGAACAGGGCAAAGACTGCCATGGTGAAGACCGCTGAACAAGGCCAAGACCGGCATGGGGAAGACCGCTGAACAGGGCAAAGACTGTAATGGCAAAGCACCGCTGAACAGGCCAAAGACTGCCATGGCAAAGCACCGCTGAACAAGGCCAAGACCGCCATGGTGAAGACCGCTGAACAGGGCAAAGACCGCCATGGCAAAGCACCGCTGAACAGGCCAAAGACTGCCATGGCAAAGCACCGCTGAACAAGGCCAAGACCGCCATGGTGAAGACCGCTGAACAGGGCAAAGACCGCCATGGCAAAGCACCGCTGAACAGGCCAAAGACTGCCATGGCAAAGCACCGCTGAACAAGGCCAAGACCGCCATGGTGAAGACCGCTGAACAGGGCAAAGACCGTGTGGGTATGAATAGTCCGGCACATCAGGCATCGTTCTCCCATGTGCAGCTGGGACTGTGACAGGACATGTACTTTCACGGGGAGACTCATCCAGTCTGGGCACCAGTCCCACCCAGTACCAGTAGAGAACTGCATCTACTTGCGAAGATGTGTCTTTGCATTCCCCAGGATGGCACAGTGGGCAACCCACGCACTGTAGAGACTTGAGAGACTGTGGCTTTGCACTCCCCAGGATGGCACAGTGGGCAACCCACCCACTGAAGTGACTTGAGAGACTGTGGCTTTGCACTCCCCAGGATGTAACAGTGGGCAACCCACCCACTGTAGACACTTGAGAGACTGTGGCTTTGTACTCCCCAGGATACATCAATGGGCAACCCACCCACTGAAGTGACTTGAGAGACTGTGGCTTTGCACTCCCCAGGATACATCAATGGTCATGGAGCCCCGTCGTGGATCTGGCTTCACATTCATCTGGCTGAAGTGCCCCCCCTTCCCTTCCCCCTGAGGTGCCTGTATTGTTTCTATCTGATGCCCCGGCAGTGTTCTCTCGGATTTTGGTCAGGTATCTATTGTGGGCGTCGCCCATGCATTTTTGGACTGTTGGTGCACGGACATTGTTGTGTACATATCTGCACTACTTCTTGTATTGTACATTTATTTTTGACAGATTTCGTGATATATATCCGTATATTTTTTATTGAGTAGTATATTGGCACAATACAAAGTTTGACCACTATTCGCTTTGTCTTTGCATTCTTCTGGGGGATTTGTGGGTTGTTCATGTGATTTTTGTGAATGCATTGGTGTGTATGTTGAAATATGCGAGGGTGGGGGTGGGGGTGTTTGGTGGGTGTCCCTGTAACTTTTGCCTCCCCCGTGTCGTAGGTGCAGTACTCACCGGTATGTTCTGCGCTTACGTCGTAGATGAGCAGGAATGCAAGGGCAGGTAAGATTTGTAGTTCCGGCTCCATGGTGTCCTCGTTCCTCGTGGGATGTGTTGAGGTGAGCGTTTTCCCATAGCAAAAGCTGTTTCTGCCGTGTTTTTATCCACGGTGAATCCGCCCCGGAAAAGGTGGCGGATTGGTGTGTTGTGATAGTGTGGGCGGTACATTGTCTTCCGCCTGTTTGTTGGCGGTGACCGCCGCGCTGTTTGTCTGTACCGTCGTGGCGGGCGGTGTGTTAAAATGGCTGTCTTAGTTGGCGGTTTCCGCCAGGGTCGTAATTCCCTTTTTTTGTCCGCCTGCCTGTTTGCGGTATTACCGCAGCTTTAACACCGTCTGCCAGGGTTGTAATGACCACCTAAGTCTATTAATGGCCCTGCTCCATCAAGGGTCGTTCTCATGGGGGTTATTAATCTTGCATTCTCTTCAAGCTTCTCTCGCTCTGGTTTATGGCTCTCTGTCCGCTCATCTGTATGTTTCCCTGTGCAAACAACGGTATGACTGGGCCAATGGTTAACTGATACTGATACTGCATCTGTCCTTGGTCCGACGTTTGGGTCTCGTGGATGCATTATTCCCGTACCTAATGACCACCAAACAGACAAATTTCAACAAAAAACAAGTGTCTCATACACTTATTCGTATACCTAAAACCACATAGAATTTTTTTTAGCACAATGCGCTACATAGATATGAAGTGCGATGACTTCTCCACTCTCACACTTCGGAGTATGCAAACTCCTTCAATAACTTCATTTGGAGCATGAAAACTCCCTAGCCCTCACAAACTTCACAATTTACCTGCAAATTACTTAAACTGTGCAAGCGACAAAAATCTACTTCATTCACACTGTCACTAGAACACCAATAACATCCTCAAACAAGCATTGGCAAGCTCCAAGGTTCTGGGAAAGTCATTCTAGGTTCTTAGGGACACATCTTCTCTCCACTTTGTATCATTGAATCTGAAATTCTTAATCTGCAAATCAATTTAATCTCTTATCTTTTCCACAGGGACTTTCATGGTGATCTCTTAGGGAGACAATAAAACTCTTTGGATTCAGTAACATTCTCATACCATGACCTATTTGGTCATCAATAACCACACCTTTAATATAAATTAGAAAATATATTTCCCTAAATTAACTATGCTAGTATCACATAAATTAGTCGCAAAACCACAATATATATATTTATATATATATAAACAACACTGGTTGACCTAATCTTCTAAAGAATCTCAACTTGATTAAAGGATTAATAACTAACTCCTGTAACCCTAAAGTACAATAGTAGTAGTTGCACAATAGAAATGACATACATTTGAATTTTAGCAATTGAGTAATATCAAATAGATTAGTTTGATTAAAGAAATCGCACTAACTTCAGATAAGAATCGGCATGTTGGACTTCATGCAAAAGGTTTAGTCAACATGAATTTGAAAAACATTTAACTATGGCTCTTTCAAAAGCAGCAGTTGGTACCTAGAAACAAAAGACAAATCAACAATAAAGACAATAGCATTTGTTATACCTCTCCTCATGGATCAGCAAGCTGTAATAATCTTCGTCAGATGGACATCAGTTTGATCACCTGTGGCAACGGGACAGTGAAATGGGAAATGGTTCAGAATCGGGGACTCTAAGCTCTCTGAACCATTAGAAAGAAAATGTCTAAGGAAAAGCAGCATTCAGCATCAGAAGTCTAAGCAAATTAAGTTAAATTTCAAAATTCCTAAGTGAGAGAATCACATCCGAGTACACCTCATCAGTAGTGTAGGAATGAAATCCTGCAATTGTAAGGAAATAATGAGCTCACACCCCCTGGTGCAGTCAAGTTACGTTAAAGTTGTCTCACATTGCCATTGGTCTAAGAATCGTATGATTGGCATTAGTCCAATAACATTTGTTTCTGATGGATAAACCTACCAGTGGATTCCTCACCTAAAGAATTCTCTCCTCGCTCCAGCTTCGACGGAAATTTTCTTCTAGCTCTGCACGTTGACGATGACGTCACAATTGCCCGACTCCACGCGACGCCGTATGACGTCATCCAGGCAATAAGAAGCCCTCGTCTAAGTACAGGCGTCAGTTCCCTTTTTTCCGTGCCTTCGAATAACAGTTTTTCTTCAAGGCTAACAGGGAGCTACAGTTGCACTTCTGTAGTTACAATGTCGCAGCCAAGAAAATCTGGCTTTAAATCTTGTAACTAGTGTGGGGGTCGGATGTCGGTCACTGACCCCCATGAAAATTGTTTATGATGCCTTAGTTCCGACCATGAGGTCAAGTCATGCGGTACGTGCCAGCGCATGAACCCTAAGGCACTTAAAGAGAGAGAGGCAAAATTATTCCTAGCCCGTTCCAAGAAGAGGAAGGAAAGGCGTCATCGTAGAGAGTCTTCTTCGAAATCTTCAAAGACTCATCGTCGCCATGGGGAGTCTCGGCGTTGTCACGACTCTCGGCATCGATCAAGTAGGGGCAGGACAAGGTCCAGATCCAGATCTCCGTCAGCTCGGCGCCGTCCGACGTGGGAGATTAGCCCGACCATCACTCCTCTGCCTCCTACGACTCCGGCTTCTCTGACTTCACCCTTGTCGGTGTTTGAAGTCGAGCCTCTTCAGGAACCAGTGGCTTCTCTGGAGCAGGAGATGCCTGGTCCATCATCGGCTTCTATGCTGGCGCCGACTCCGCAAGCTTATCCGGCTTTTCAGTGCCGGGTACGGATCCTGCTGCATTTTTAAATGCAATGTTTAATATCTTTTCCACCATGGCACCTGGTGGAGGGCATGCGGGTCCGTCAGGCCCTTTGGCTTTTAACTTCGGTGCTCCGGCTCCTTACAAGCTGACACCCTTCTTGCCATTTCTGCCATCTGGAGCCGCTTCGGCACTGATGCCCTTGGCGTCGCCCAAGAGACCTGTGACGCCTACAACGTCTGCTACTCCGGGGCCGGTGGATTCTCAACGGATCCAGTCCACAGTTAAGTTGCTTGTGGCGCCGGCGGGTCCGGTGCGGATGGATCCGAAGAGCGGCACCGGCGAAAATCTTCGGCGTCGGCCAATGCCTTATCAATGCCAGGACTCGAATCCAGACTCCGATCCAGGAGATTAGCATTACGCCTCCTGGAGGAAGAGGAATATAGCAGGCAGCATCTGGAGGAAGGCAAAATCTTGGAGCCTTCAGGTGATTTTCAAGGCTTGGACACAGCAAGTGGCATTGACACTTCCCCTGAATGGGATTTGGCTTCCCAAAGGGAGTATACCGAAGAGGCTGCATCTTTTCATGCGGTAATAAGGAAGGCTGCAGACTTTTTAGATCTTCCTCTTCCGGCTGCTGAGATGAAAAGAAACCTTTTGACTGGAGTGCTGTATCCGGCTTCAGTGGTGGTGGAGCCTCTCTTGCCCTTCAATGAGGCTCTCCTGGACCCCATCAAAGATATTTGGAGGAAGCCAGTGACTTCTACAACTGTCAACAGGGCGGTAGCGAGGCGCTATCGCGCGGCTCCAGGTGTCCCGGACTTTCTCTCCAAACATCCAACTCCAGAGAGTTTGGTTGTTCAGGCATCATGCTCCTCCCGGTCAGCCCCTGGTTCGTTCCCCGGGACCCCTGAGGACAGGGAGTCTAAGAAAATGGACTACGAAGCAAAGAAGGCCTTTTCTTCGTGCAGTATGGCCTTGAAGTCGACCAATGCAACTTGCATTTTGGGGCGTTACATTCATGCCATTATGGAGGAGGCGAATGGTCATCCTAACTTGCCACAAGAGGTGTTGCATCTGTTAACGGACGCTCAGGCGGTGGCGACCCAGGTGATTCAGTCTGGGTTGGACACCTCAGACTCCGTGGCAGGGGCTATGGGTACATCCATAGTGTTGAGGCGTCAGGCTTGGCTGCGTTCATCAGGCTTCTCCTCGGATGTGCAAGCTACTCTTCTGGACCTGCCTTTTGATGGAGAAAAGCTCTTTGGGACATAAGCAGATTCTGCCCTTGAACGTTTCAAAGAGAGCAGAGCCACAGCGAGGTCGTTGGGACTTCAGGCAGCCACTTCCTCTTCCTTTAGATCATATAGGAAGTTTAGAGGTTTTGGACGTGGCTCCTCCTTTCGTGGCAGGTTCCAGGTGCCACAACAATCTGTAAGTTCCCTGCCTTACAGATCCTTCAGAGACAGGGGCAGAGTACGTACAAGAGGAGCCACCCAGCAGCACTCTGCCTCTTCCTCTTCCTCAGGAGGAGTGCAGCAGGGAAAGCAGCCTTAGTCCTCCACCACTCACTGTTCACATGTCTCCGGTAGGGGGCAGACTTGCCCAATTTCTTCCCATGTGGGAGTTTATAACATCAGACTCCTGGGTCATCGACATTGTGAAGAAGGGGTATGCTCTTCCCTTTCGGGAGTTCCCTCCTCCCTTCCCTCCCCACCCATCCTTCTGTTCGGAAGACCATCTTCTGTTACTGCAACAGGAGGTGTTATCCCTATTGTCAAAAGGCGCAGTGGATTTGGTTCCGGGGCAGGAGAGGGAGTCAGGGCTGTTATTCAAGATACTTCCTGATCCCCCCAAAAGACCAATTCTAGACCTGAGGATTTTGGATTGGTTCCTCAAGCAGGAAAATTTCAAAATGCTGACCCTTTCACAGGTTCTTTTGGCGTTGAACGAAGGAGATTGGATCGTGTCTGTCGATTTGCAGGATGCGTACTTCCATTTCCGATCCTCAAATCGCACAGGAAGTATCTCCGGTTTGTGGTGGGGTCGCAGCATTATCAGTTTGTGGTCCTCCCGTTTGGTCTTACTTCAGCACCTCGAGTCTTCACGAAGGTGATGGCGGTGGTTGAGGCAGAGCTCAGAAGAAGAGGTGTAGTGGTGTTTCCCTATCTGGATGATTGGTTGATCAAAGCCAAGACTCCAGGGCTTGTGCGGTGTCACCTGCAGTCGACAACTCAGTTGTTGTTCGACTTGGGTTTTTTGATCAATGTGCCCAAATCTCACCTGGAGCCCTCGCAACGCCTCCTGTTCATAGGGGCAGTACTGGAAACAACATTGAATCGGGCCTTTCCTCCGCCCCAGCGGGTTCAGGACATTCAGGCATTGATTCCAATGTTTCGAAATGGAGCGGTAGTTCCAGTCCTTAAGGTCCTTCGTCTGCTCGGTCTGTTTGCTTCTTGCATACTGCTGGTCACTCATGCACGCTGGCACATGAGGGCTCTTCAGTGGTGCATCTGCAGGCAGTGGTTTCAGCACAAAGGGGATCTTGAGGATTCGATCACGATCTCCAGAGACACTACGGTGGATCTTCAGTGGTGTGCTGCGGTCGGCAACCTGTCGCAAGGAAGTCCGTTCTCGCTGCCTCCGCAAGTGGCCACAATTGTAACGGATGCTTCCACTCTAGGGTGGGGAGCTCATCTGGGGGACCTGGAGGTCAAAGGCCTTTGGTCTCCAGTGGAACAGAGGTTTCACATCAATCTGTTGGAATTGCGGTGCAAGGAGCTTTGGGGGACGCGTTTCAGATGTCCTGGAAGGGTCAGTTGCTTTACGCGTTTCCTCCCATACCCCTGATTCCTCGAGTTCTGAGGAAGATCCACCAAGACCGGGCCCAGGTCATCTTGATCCAGATTGGGCAAGAAGGGTGTGGTACACAGACCTCCTCCAACTCTCTCTGTGCCCTCTGCTCCGTCTCCCTTACAGGGTGGACCTCCTCTCGCAGTCGCAGGGGCAGATTCTACACCCCCACCTCCAGAGTCTGCACCTTCATGCCTGGAGATTGAACGGGGCAATCTGAGTGCTTTTTCTCTCCCGCCGGAAGTGGTGGATGTTATTTTATCGGCCAGGCGACACTCCACCAAATCGATCTATGCAACTAGGTGGGCTAGATTTGTACGTTGGTGTGGAGAGAACCGAATTGATCCCTTAAAGGCTCACTTATCTGATATATTATTATTTGCCCTTTCATTGGCACAGAAGGGTTGTGCAGTTACCACAGTTAAAAGCTATTTATCAGCACTGTCGGCTTTTCTGTGCCTCCCAGATCAACCTTCCTTGTTTAAATCTCCACTGGTTTTAAGGTTCGCTAAGGGTCTCGCAAATAGGTTTCCGCCCACACCGTTTATTATGCCACAGTGGGATTTTAACTTGGTAATAACATTTCTAATGGGATCGCCATTTGAACCAATGCATTCTTGTGCTTTGCGTTTGCTGGTCTTTAAGACTGTATTTCTGGAAGCCATAACATCAACCAGAAGAGTGAGTGAGCTTCAGGCTCTTAGTATAGAGCCCCCATACCCTTCCTTTGTTACACCCTTTCACTTGGGGCAGTATATTACTCTCTCTTCCTTTTAACCTCCGCCTCATCCATCCAAGGAGGAAGAGAGGCTCCACCGACTGAATCCACGAAGAGCATTGAGCTTCTTTGTTGACAGGACGAGGGAGTTCAGGCAAGATGATCAGCTCTTCGTTGGATACGTGGGGAAGAGGAAAAGCAGAGCAGTCCACAAGAGAATGCTATCCAGGTGGGTCATTCTCTGTATCAAGCTTTGTTATTCCTTAGCGAAGAAAGAACCACCTGTGGGGCTTCGTGCTCATTCAACCAGAGCTAAGCTGCTTCTTAGGCTTTAGCTAGAGGTGTTCCTGTGGTTGACATCTACAAGGCGGCAACTTGGGCATCCCTCCATACTTTTGTCAAACATTATTGTTTGGATTCTGAGGTTAGGAGGGATGGCCATTTTGCTCGCTCAGTGCTGCAGGATTTCTTGGTTTGACCATTCAGGCACCCACCTCCAGAGGTAGTACTGCTTTGGGACTCTATTCTTTAGGTGAGCAATCCACAGGTAGGTGTATACATCAGCAGAATAAGTTACTTACCTTCGGTGACGGTTTTTCTGGTGGATACATTATCTACCTGTGGATTCCTCACGGTCCCACCCGCCTCTCCGTTGCCTGACTGGTCGTTCCACGAAATCTGTGGGTGAACACTGTTGTCTTGTGTGTATATATATATATATATATATATATATATACCTATATATATATATATATATATTCTTGGTTCATGTATATAGTTATAGCATGTATATATGTGTTTTTTTCTCTGGTTTTGATAATTCAGGTACACATTATTGAAGTTGACTGACATATTTGGTTTCATATGGAACAGTTATTGCTGTTAGTTTATTTTTATTTTATTATAATAAATGTTGCGTTTTCACTTCATTTGATGTGATTATGTTCTCTTCAAGGTCAATGTTCACCTGTTCGCCTCTAAGGCACATAAAAAATGGTGATAACTGACGTTTGCACATTGACCAGGGCTTCTTATTGCCTGGATGACGTCATATGGCGTCGCGTGGAGTCGGGCAATTGTGATGTCATTGTCGACGTGCAGAGCTAGAAGAAAATTTCTGTCGAAGCTGGCGCGAGGGGAGAATTCTTTAGGTGAGGAATCCACAGGTAGATAATGTATCCACCAGAAAAAGCGTTACCGAAGGTAAGTAACTTATTCATTTCGAATCTAAGATATAACTAAACAGTCTTCTGTGCACATGGTCCGACTCGTCAGCAAACATTTTAGTATCCATCTGTCCTTCCGTCAGAACACCCATTGTTAGTTTCTGAGAACATCGCTTTCTCACACTTCAAGTTAACATTATTAGCAGTTTAAAACATCAGGTTTTTGCAGTTCCTCACAAGAAAAGATTTGTTACTGCTACGATTTAGTCAACCTTCAGTTAGAACAATACATCTTTACTTTTTCTTTCAACATGAGATCATACTTTTATTCTGACATTGCATTTTTAATATGAGGCTGTGCAATCCTCAGGCCTAGACCTCGCTAACTTAAGGCCTATTATTAATTTAAGCAAATGCATAGCATTCAATCCTAAGTATGACACACTACTGCAAATTGTATATTTATACATGTTCTGAATAAACATTAATATGTTTTTAGTAAGACATTTCATATTATTTGTTGGCCATTCAAGTGGGCACACTTTCAAGCTACACCTTATTTTTCTATGTTCATTCATTTTCTATGCAGAATCAAAATACAGAAATATATGAAATATTTATTAGTAACAAATTCAGAGATGTCACTGTACGTAGCAACAGGATATGATTCAACCTTGACAGACAACAAGGTATGTGTAAATTGAGTGTTCAAGCCAATATAACCAAAAAATGCAGTAGAAAAAGTAAATTGTAATGATGAGAGGAGAAAACTAAGGTGCATTCATTCTAGAGCCTTGGTCCATACACTAAAAAAGTCTAATGGCATGTATGTTCTTTGTAAGTGCTTTGGATTTAAAAGTTGCCATGGGATAAGTTGCCAGTGGCATGTGCATACAGATGCCTTCAGTTCAGAGGCCAGAAATTCAAGCTTCCCTAAAGAAAGTGCTTTCCAGATGATGCAATACACTTTAAAATGGATTCCATCACGGTTGGTGATCAACTGAAGCACTTAATGGCCCAAAAACATTTAATTTGGTGTTAGCATGTACTCTGGGAGGCCAGTGATTAAAGCATTGCCTTTATCATTATGAGACAAGATGATGGTCTTGGGTATATATTTGGAATTCGTAGGTGGAAGAAAGGGCTTGATGTTTCACAGTAATGATAGCTAGTGCCAAACTGTTGGGCCATTTTCTTTAATATGTGAAATCTGAAATATAAAGCTATAAGGAGGAATGAACATGAAAGCTGATCAATTTAGCACAAGTAGTAAGTTGAGGACAAAGCCAGCAAAACCAATACTATTTGAGTGAGTTTGGTAAGGTCCTTGGTTGTTCTTCCATTAAAGACAGACTCAGTATCACTGGTTTGATTTTTAGATATTGTAGCCATCCAGGTTTGACTGACGTCTGCGTAGAATTAAAGTTTAAAGATGTGTGTAGCTGAGATGTTAAGGTATCATTGAGTGTTGTGATGGTATTAATGTATAGCAATGTCTACTTGTCTAAGGAGTGTTCCCAGTGATATTATGTAACTATTAAATATCCTATGAGCAAGGATAGATTTCTTTGGAACTCCACATGAGACAGGAACTGATGGGGATCTAGGAAATTACATTTGAACAAATTGATGTCTGACATAAATGTATGATATTAAGCTATTTGAAAAGGTCTTAGTGATTGCCATACGTGACTGGATAGTTTCAAAGTTCGCTGACAGAATTAGCAGTACCACAATACCTGATTTACCACAATACCTGATTCACCAGTTTCAGTGATTGATAGAATGTCATCAACTACCTGAACGGTAGAACTTTCTATACTACAGTCTGGGCGAAACAGTGAAAACTTAACTGAAGGCTGGTGTTTACGTTGCTGCTGGGAGCTCATTGTAAATTCATATTTTTGAATGTATGCACTCATGCAGTTAGGGTGGGCATACAAATCCGCTGCAAATACATTCACCTCACTCTTTAGATCAGCTATTTGGCTGGACACTTCACCTTGGCAGAAACTAGCTGCAGATAAAAACATGTTTGCCTTTGAGACTCACATACTCTGTACTTTGTTCTTTCATCAATCCCTTTGGCCCTTGTTCTGGCTAAACCACAGATTACACATTGAAGATTCTCTGCTTTCCGGGCATTGGGTTTGGTTGTCATTGCTTTCTCAGAAGACTCGGATTCTTGTTGTGATTCACTGGTTTCTGCATTTTTTTTACAACTTTTTTCAGAGCTTTTTTCCATTGTATATGACTTGTAGCACTTGGTGTTACAATGATAAAATGTTTGATCCTCTTCACCCATCAGTTTAATTATTTTGTGGAGTTCGTCTTGCCGTATTTCTGCAGCATTTCAAACTCGCTTCTGTCCAGGTTCAATTGATGTTAGCTTATCTTTTGGATTAGTTCGGTATGACACATTTTTCTTTGTTGAAGGAGTGCTCAGATTTTGGAGTTAGCAACACTCTGTCAGAAGATAAATATCCTCTGCTACCACCTGCTTCTGTCATGTTTACGAATTCGAATCAACAGAAAACCTAAAACAAAAACAAAATTAAAATAAATTAACAATATGATATAGAGCAACCATTTTGGAAAATGGTCGAAGGCTTGCTCTGAGGAGTTGTTTTCTGTCTCAATAAGACTACTTGACCCTCAAAACGTATGTTTTGACACCAAAATGAAGTATATAGGTCTCACGGTTCCTGAAATATTACATCATGACTGCAGCACATCCGCCATTTTTAAAAATGTTGTCTCATTGGATAGGACTGGATAGGCCTGGATTAGCAATGTCTACCCAAGCTATCTTACTTCTCTAATGACACAAATACGCAAATCAAAAATGATATATCTGGACAACAATTTTTTTATGGAGATAAATCAAGGGGCCAGGACTAATAGAGCAAAAGCTCCATTCTTTGAAATGTTTGGTGAACATGAGAACTCTTTATGGGGTTTAGGGGGGTCAGTGATGCAATACCCCCGGAAACATAGTTTAAGTTTATTTAAAAACAAAAACAATCACTGCAGTGCCACTGCACTCACTTTAGCCCCCCACAATACTTTGTAATCACGTAGGTGGGGCCCCTAAAAAGCTTATTCAGGGGTGATTTATTAATATTTAAAAGGAAGGTTTGGACATGTCAGAAGGGGCTATTTGACAGGTTCAATTTACAGTTTAAAACTGACACAGGCATGTTACCTGTGTGCAGCTACCAAGCTGCACACAACAGTAGATTCTCACATGCTGCCTGCACATGTGCGTGTACATGTGCACATGTGTCCACTTGTAACCAGCCAAGTGCTTAGGATTCAGGAAAGGAAGTAAGACTCACCCACAATAAAGGCCCAAAAGCAGGGTGATCAAAAGTAAAAAAAACAAATAATTAATCCTGGCAGACTAAATGGGTGAAAGACATTTTCAGCAATTACAGAGCTAGTTCTGTTCCATTCCCACATCAACTGTGTCTCACGTGTGAATATATATATATATATATATATATATATATATATATATATATATATGCCTCTCGGATCCTGTGTAGTGATTTATGACTAAATATATATATATATATATATATAGATACATATATACATATATATATACACACCACTCTCTGATCCCCTTTACAGAATCCCTGTTACCTAGCAGAATTACCAATACTCTAGGGATCAGTAATTTCTCTGTTGCTGGATTGCCACTGAGAAATAGAATCCTTGCCAGAAACTAGAAATAACTATAAGAATCAGTGTTTCCAGACAGTTAACCACAGTTTTACCTCAAAATGCTAGATATGTTTTTCCATTCACATTTTGGATGGTTGTACTTAGTGAAATGTGAATGGGAAAGTAGTGGAGCCTCATGGTAAGTTTCTCTAAGGGCTCTATCACTAGACCATTTATAACAGACTCTGCCTGTCTCAACTAGTCATGTACAGGCACCATCATTTTTGGGAATCTTGGGCATGTCTTGACATGTTGATGCTTCCAGAAGGCTGGTATGGTCTGTAAAAGGTGCAGTCTCATCTCAGTCATGGCTGATATGTATAAACTCTATCTCAGTCATACATAAAAGATAGCTGAACACACCTTTGTAAAAATGTTTAATTTTGTAGAAAACAATTATTAATTTAGGCATGCTTCATTTAGCACAACTTGCCATACCAGTCTGCACTGGCAAAAATTCAGGAAATGCAACAGGAAAGTTAATGTTTATTTCAGGTGTGCAGGTGTCCCATGTGCGTGTGTTTTTTCTATTTAAAGCAAAACAACTGCAGCCTCAGCCATAGTCTGTCCTAATTCAAATGTATAATTATTTGTTCTCTCCAGAGGATGTCTCTGTTAAAAGATCAATGTTACTTAGCCGACCCCCTTGTACTTGAAGATGCTTTTGTATCCCTGTGTGATTTTGTCTCCCTAAACAAGTACCTCTTTAACCAATTAAATACTTTACAAAGTAGGAGTTACTGTTTTTTTACCAAATAATAGTGATTGGTTGTCATGAATGAAATATTTTCAATCCAACCATTCTACAGAATGTTATGCTATGAAACGTTGCATGCCTTCTGTCCCCAAACATTATAAAATAGTTGTTATTGTGGAAGAAAGACAGTGATACTAGGACTTGCTTTGGAAATGGACTGTCAGTCTATTTTGCAGATTTATTTAGATACTTATATTTATGATATTTATTTTGATGTATTGATTAATCTTTTAGTTTTCTGTAAGGATTTTTTTTTTTATTAAAACCACAAAGTTGATAACTTTAGAATTTGTGTGCAGGTTTTATCTATAACCTTAGATTAAGGGCCTGATTATGAATATTTGTGGTGGCGATCGGACCACTCCATTCCTGTTGGTCTGACCACCAAATTACGACCCTGGCATCAGACCACAAGGGGACTGCTGCCACCGCCGGGAACAAGGTTCCCGAAAGTTAGGCATTGGGCAAAGTAATGCTCAGCCACAGCTGTGCTTAAAGCATCACTGCTGTGCTGATCATGACTTCACTTTCCACTAGCCTTTTCATAGAAGGGCTCCCGCCATGAAAAGGCTGGCAGAAAGCCAGTGCTAAGGGCCACAGGGGGGCACCTGCACTGCTCATGACCATATTATGAGCAGTGCAGGCCCCCCCCCCGGCAGAGCACCCTCAGAATGCACACAATCTGTGCTATGCCAGACAATGTGTATTCCAAGGGTGCTGGGAGCACCCTCTGTGCCATGGCATTGGCCTTGGCTCCACGTACGGTCTCCACTGGGCTGACCAGCGGGAATCTCAAATTTCTGAGGTTTCCACCAGTCAGCCCAGTGGAAACCTTGTAATAGGGCCGGAGGGAAATCCCTAGCTCTCTGGAGGTCTCCCCTCCATGGGTCTGTTAGTCTGAGTTTTGGACCGCCAGACTTGTAATGAGGCCCTAAGACTTTGAGAGACTCTGATAGTCCCCTTCCCACCTAATTAACTTCTAAATTTCTTAATTAGTACTTCACCCATTTCTGGTGGTCCCTACAGGTAATGTGCTAATTAATTATACTAATTAACAATGAAAAATGTTGGTTGTCAAGGTGTTGGAGAATCCTATTTTTTTTAAAAATGTTGCCACTGTACAGGCAGATGTTGTCCAGAAGTTGGATGTAATGAGTATTAATAGGGTCTTTTGCAGTGTGTATTGCGGCATGTGTTGTTTGTTGGTGATTGCATCTGGGTTGTGCTTTGGGCATTGTGTCCTGCACAGTTTGTGGTATATTATGGCCTGCTGCTGATGGTTTATGCATTTTGGAGAGCTCAAATTTAAATGTCTGTGGAGATTTAAAGGTAACGGAGAGGTTTAAAAATAACTTGACATTATGAGATGTAAAATAGTCTAGTTGTGAAAAAGTACTCATTAGAATAGTAGCAACTTATTCTGTGCACAAAAATAAATTAAACTGATTCCAGGTTAGGTTATTGCTGGTCAAAGTCTAGCTGAGTGTGCATGATGGTGTAGTGCCTTGAACCACTGTTCCCTTTTATGGTGAGTTAGGCGTCCATCCTGTGTCCTGGTACACAGAGACAAGTTTATTGTTTGTGTTTCGTGTTATTGAGTTACTGTGTTCTAGATATTGCTTGACATTGCATGGTAATTAATTGTGTATGTATATTGTGAAAAGTTTAAATCTACAATGGGTGCAGTTTTGTCAACATCTAAGAATTCACTGCCCATAGGCAAGCTGCACCTTTGAATGGAAGTGCTGCACATGAAAAAGCCGAATGTTGAAAGGGCAGACTAGCAAGCCTATTTATATCTAGATGGATGCAAGTCTGCGTCTGTGGAAAAAGGCGTGGCACAAGGAAGTGTTAGAAACAATGGGTGCATTTCCAATAATTGCTAGTGACCAAAATAAAAACCAAATCAAAGGAGAAGAAGAAGTGAAAGTTGCTCTGGGGAAGAAGTTTAATTTCTGGATGATTTATTGACTGTGACATGACCACTTATAATAAGAACGTGGTTCCAGAATCTGATTTGAGTGAATCAAGTGAAGAGGAATATGATTCAGAGGCTGGTAAATCATCACAAATCGAGACAAGGGTTGTCAAATATAGTGCTTCAAAACATAGAGTAGATTTAGAAGAATGTGTAGAGTCTGATATTTGTCATTCTAAAATTTAAAAAAATACTTTTGATAAATTGTATTCTTGAATTTGGATGCAGAGAATTAAACTTGTTGTACTTATGAAAGACTTGAAAGAGTGCCCGAAGAAATGGGTGTGGTTCTGGCTAAGAAGAAAATTCGAAAATCTGAATTACAGAAAGAGAGTATTGTTCAATTAAAAACACATTGTAGGTATATTATATATTTAATTTGTGAATGTTACCATGTGAAAAAGACAAAGATGTCTGGACTGAGCAGCCCCAGAAATGCAAAATGGAGCAAGTCATGAGTTGTTCTGAATGTGGAGCTGTTGGGAGTTCCCATTGAGAGAAGTGACTGGAAGAGTTATTGTGCACATCCGTTGGTGCAGGCAGGGTTTTTGGAATTTTACCAAGGGTTTTTCCAAAATGTACATAGGAACCTGAAAATGGTACACTGAATTGGTTAGGATTACAACTGTTCCCAAAGTGCTTTGGGGAGATTTGGTTACATTGTTTTCAATTATTGTGCCTAAGGATGTATGTAATCAATCTTAATAGATTGCACAGTGGCCAGAGAAAGAACACGTAGAGATGGTTACAAGCCTCATAAATTGTCATGCAAATATAAACTGAAGCAATTGGGCATTTGAAAGGAAAGGTTGAATAAAATAGGGTAATTGGTCAAACATGTTGATATCAACACAAAATAGCAAGTCTCAGTTCATGCATATTATGAGAGATTAATGCAGATTTACAGGCATCATCTAAGGAAGGTGTGACAGTATTGGTTTGTTTTTTGTTGGGTATGCTTCTGGAGTTCAATTCACAGATTCAACTGAGTGTGATGGGTAGGCAGGCAAAGTCATTGTATGGAGTACCTGCATATGCAGAATATTGTAGCAATTATAGTAAGTTGAAAAAGAAGGCAACTAAAGAGGAGTTGATCCTTTTGCAAACTCAGAGAGGTGGTTAATGAATTTTTAAGCTCCTGGTCTACAGTTTCAGGTCCTATGGGAGGTGGATGAAATGGTTTTTGAGGTAGATGTAGAGGTTTTAATAATAATGCTAATACAGGTCATGCAACAACTGTAGCGTGTCATGAATGTGGTAAGGTAAGTGATTGAAAAATAAATTGTAGATTTAATGCAAAACAGTTTGCAAATGGAACACAAATTGTGCCATATATGAATGCCATGCAGCTACACTTGAAGTTCCTTATGGACCGAGATCAACCCAATGCCAGTGCCTGAGGGGGGAGGAGGATTGTATGTTTGAGGCAAACCAGACTGGCTCATTTAGAGAAAGAGAAGTGAATGGTCACCCCTTATCATGTTTAGTTGATACAGGTGCTACTGATTCCTCAGTTAGACCAGTAGAAATTCCAAACCTACCTCTCTAGGGAAAAGAATCCTATGTAGTAAACGTTTCAGATAAACATGTGACAAATAAGCTGCCAGCAATGGTCTTTGTAATAGGTTTAGCTGTAAATAGGCATTTATAGTTGTTGAAACAAGTCCAGTAAATCTTTTAGGTTGTGATCTGCAATGCAGGTTAAATTGTGTACTTTATTGCACACAGGGTGGTGCTTACATTTGTTGTATAGACATTTTAGTGATGTCTCTGGACACGTTATTTTAGCAACTAGGTCTGCTGCTTATGCCCCTTTAGCTTAGTAACATTTTATTCTGCTTGATTTTATTATTTCAAAATTTGCCACATTTGTGGTGTTATTTTCTTTTCTTTATCTAGTTGTTCTTTCACCCGGGTTTCTTAGGAAGACATTCTCTTCACTTCGTGCTTTCCTCAAGGCTGCAATGAGATAGGGTTGCCGGCACAAGTGGTTCATCGGTCTCTAACATTCACAGAAACACACACATCTTTACGTAGGGACAATTTCTCAGAACATTAGTTGTTTTATTATAAAACACTTTTCTGTCCCATGCATGTTAGAGGGAGATTCCAGCTTGATGACCACGACTGCATGCTGATTGACTTTGATACAGCTGCTTGCTGAAACTATCGTTTCTCTGGCCTACATGGGGGATAGTGTCTCTTTCGACAACAGGCTTCCTTGCTCAGGGATGGGGGATGATGTCTTCCCGGGGGGAACCTGAAGGGTGGATTGGGGCTTATCATGCTGTGCTCTAACATAGCTTAGGCAGGAATCGCATATATTACTCATAGTGACAGTATGGTGGGACTTTTCCTGGGTTTCACTTTTCTTGTCACCATTTTGCTTCTATTATGTTTCATCATGCTAATTATTGCATTTCATGCAATTTTATCTAAAGCACAGCTTATTCAATAAATCCTATTGACCCATTTCCTGCCTCAGTTTGCCTTTGCATGTGTGAAACTAATGTAACTGAGAGAAAAGGGATGAGATCTGATTCACCACGATTTTCCTGAAAAGTAATTTTGTCATGTGACCGGTTGCCACAACTCATCCCTGCTCTTGGGCAGAGATGAGGTGCTGCTAGCTGGCTGGAAACAGATTAGGCCAACAGTTGTCACATTATGTAGAATTGGACTCAGTTCCCCTCAATTCAGGTGATGCTCCTGCCCGAATCCAGCAACCTCATTAGGATAATGTGCGTGCCCACGCAGCACTTTTAAGCAAATTATTCTGTAGTTGGTTTCAAAATGAAATCAGGTGTAGTGTTTCCATGTATTCCCCAATATAGAATTCTCAAGAATACAAGGAAGGAATTATACTCATGACTGAAAAGATCGTGCTGCAAGGCCTTTTAAAGTCTGTGTAATTTTGCTATAATGGGCTTGTGCAAGTTAAATGAAAAAAGGATTAACCAAAAATTAGAAAAAATTAATAAGATAGTAGTTCCATGATGCCCTGAGGTACCAAATCCAGCAGTAATTTTGTTTCAAGTTACGTAGGCGCAGAATGGTTCAAGGTAATTGATTTGTGCTCAGCATTTTTCTCCATTCTTCTTCATGAGGATAGACAATATCTGTTTGCATTTAAATTTTAAATTGAGACTGGGTTTGGCCTAGTATCCCACAAGGATATGACAGAAAGTCCTTCAGTTTTCTCCCATACTCAAAATATATCTAGAATCTTTAAAATTGCCATGTGGCTCAGTGATACTACAATACATTGATGATTTCATAGTAGCAACAAAACCAAAAGAGGGCTGTAAGTTGAACACCATTGCATTGTTGAAACATTTGGCTGATAAAAGGCCTATGGTTTCCCCTACAAAGAGGTAGAACTGACAGAAGACATTTATTTCTGTGTATTTTTATTTATTCTGTCATGAACAAGAACAATGCACACTTTTTATTTTCACACAACAAAATAATAATACAACAAGACCAACTGCATGTTTTTCTGCCACATTAAATCACATTGCTGCTGTGCCTGTCATTATGGAAAATATAGCAGTGATTGCCATTTTCATTTTAAGGTAAAACAATAATCATGTGTTACATACATTGTGCTAGTGCCTCATTCAGCGGTGACCCTGGTAACTTAATTCAGAACACAGCATATAGCCAGAAGCCGGTTGACTACGTAGGTACAGATTATGCTGGCTGCTGATTATATTTCCATTAAAATATGTGGGATTTCGAATTCTACCACAGTTTTACCATTGCCAGGAGATGAACTTGTTGAAGATGTAAATGGGTGTAAAAATGACTGCATTGATGTCACATAATCAAGACCAGATATTCAAGATGAACCAACTGAATTATTTGATTTCATTTTGTTTGTGTGTTTTAAAAATGCATATGAAAGTTCCACTTTAATGCACATTGTGGAGGCACCATGCTTGAGAAACATAACCTCAGTACACGTTGCTGAATTGATTACCAGAGCTTGCTGCACAGCCAATGAATTGAGTACTAGAATCAATACCAATAGCCAGTATTGTTTTGGAGAGGTGCAGCATTTTGGCCAAATGTGTTCATAGTAATGTTTCATGACTTCTTCTGGAACTCACAATGGCCCAGTCACTCTTGATTAGTTACATATATAGACAATTCCAAAGAAAATAGTAGTTGCATTGCTACAATAAACAAATGAGTATTCAGAAACAATCTATGAACATGTAAATATTTTTCTCTCAATGTGAATGGAAACACATGAGCTAAGAGACATCCAGAATGAAATGTTAGTTGAAGAAAAAAAATGCAGAAAAAAGCAGGATGTAGCAAGACGAAAATGAACTATGGAGATGTACTGAAGGAAGGTTTGTCATGCCAGATTCCTTGCTACTGCAGATGAGGAGACTAATGCATGGATCTACACATGTAGGACATGACAGAATGGTAAATATTTTTAAAAAGTATCCTCATTTTCAAAATATTGCAGAAAATGTATGCGACAGATGCATGGTATGTCAACAAAACGTAAAAGGACCAGTGTGAAAGTGTCATATGGAAAACAGCAGGTCCGTTCACAAGACTGCAGGTAGATTTTGTAGAGATGCCACCCTTCAATGGGTTTAAGAATAGCTTAGTGATTGTTTGCTTATTTTCAAAATGGGTTAAGGCATATCCAACAAGAATACGTGATGTTGTGAAAATTGACAAATTGCTATTGAGATACTTCAGCTTGAGGTTCGTATTCTCAATTCAATTGAGACACATAAAGGTACACATTTTAAGAATGGAATAATGAAGATTATCCTGTCAGTTTTAGGGTGGTCTTTCCCCAAACGTTTTGCCTTCACCCCTCCTATGTTTGATGATCTCATTTTTGTTGGTCTTAGGGCTCTGTGCACTGTATCACTGCTAACCAGTCCGAAAATAGTTGTGCTCTCTGCACTAAACATGGTAGAATTGACTTGTACCCAATGGCACAAATAATTTACCTGTAAGTCTCTAAGAAAGTGGTATCCCATGTACCTCATTCATCCAAGTCCTGTACGTTAAGTGCTACTAGTGGGCCTGCAGCACTGATTGTGCCACTTACTTTAGTAGCCATGTAAAATGTGTCTCAGGCCTACCATTGCAGCCTGTATGTGCGGTTTTAAGCTGGCATTTCGATCTGGCAAAATAAAACTTTTATCAGGCCCAAACCATCATTTTTAATTTACATGAACCACCCATATGATAGGCCCTGAACAGGCCACAGGGCAGGGGGTAGTGTATTTCCAAAGCTAGGTGTAGCTGGCAGTTGGTCCTTATGTATTGCTCCCAAACAGTGAGACAAAGAGAGGAGGGGCTGGATGGGCCACTCTAACAACACAGGGGTGGAGCTGTCATCTACCACACTTGCACATCACAAAGGCTCTGTCTTACCACAATCACAAAGGGTTTGCCACTAGTATTTTGTGCCCCCAGACAAGCTGGGACCAGGACAGAGACGAAGGTGATGCCTGATACCTCGGGTGTCAAAAACCTCCAGAACCTTGTCCTACTTCAAAGTGAACACCAGGTATAAAGAATGGACCCTCTGACCAAACACTTCAGTACACATCTGAACCTGTGGAAGACTTACATAGGGTGAATATATTTTTTTTTTCAATTCTCACTATTTATATTTAAATGACTGCGTTTACCATGATGCCTTGGGGCTATTTTCCACTTGAATGCAAGGCAGTGTGCTCCCTTTTTCTTTTTGGATGTCTAAATGACAGCTCCCGTGAGCCTCTTGCTGACGAGCACTGGTGATGCACCTGTGCGCCTACTGAGTGGTACAAAAACCTGTGAAGACGTTTGGCGGCATTTCAAGCCACCCCTTCAGTTACATACGCTCTCTGCTGATGACGGGCGAAAGCCAGAAACACATGTTCAGAGATACGGCACTCGCTGCACCTACCTTAGGTGAAAGACTTTCTACAGCGATACAGCACTTGCTGCACCTACTTAGGGTGAATATTTTTTTTGAAAAATTCTCACTATTTATATTGAAATGACTGCATTAACCATGATGCCTTGGGGCTATTTTCCACTTGAATGCAAGGCAGTGTACTCCCTTTTTTTTTTTGGATGTCTAAATGACGGCTCCTGTGAGCCTGTTGCTGACGAGCACTGGCGAGGCACCTGTGCGCCTACTGACTGGTACAAAAACCTGTGAAGACGTTTGGCAGCATTTCAAGTGACCCCTTCAGTTCCATACGCTCTCTGCTGATGACGGCCGAAAGCCAGAAACACGTGTCCAGAGATACGGCACTCGCTGCACCTACCTTAGGTGAAAGACTTTCTACAGAGATACGGCACTTGCTGCACCTACTTAGGGTGAATACTTTTTTTGAAAAATTCTCACTATTTATATTTAAATGACTGCATTTACCATGATGCCTTGGGGGCTATTTTCCACTTGAATTCAAGGCAGTGTGCTCCCTTTTTCTTTTTAGATGGCAAACTGCATATGGGCCACAAAGATAGGGGCTCACGACAGGTGAGAGACCCCATTCTGTTGAAATGGTCTCTGTTTTTTTCTCCCATTTCTTAGGTCATGTGTGTACCAAAAAAAAATCCTTCAAATTATGTTCTCTCCTGTATGCAAACTCTGGACCAGTTAAAGGAGCCTAAGTTTATAATGTTCCAATTCTTGTTCACTAACTTGTTCAATAGATTAGATGTAGCGTTATAGATTCCCACACAAGTCAGTATATAAGGTAACTCAGCTCGTTCTATTTTCTGTAGCAGGACCTTTCTGTTCTGATGTCTGGCTCTCTTATTACTTTTATAAAGAATCTTAGCAGGATACTCTCTGGTTCTTAGTTTCTCTGTCAGTTCCTGGGCTTGAGACTCTAGTGCTTTATTTTGCTGCAGTTACAAATGCTGGAACAGGCCAAACAGTAGGTTTTCTCTCATTGTTTGTGGATGAAAGTTGTCAAACAGAAGTAGACTATTCTTGTCCATGGGCTTATAGTACGCTCTTGCTTGCAGCTGCATGTCATTCACAAACTTTGTAATATCCAAAAAAGGGACTGAAATATCACTCATACTGCTGGTAAACTTATTAAGTGATCCTGTGTATTCAACTATTCCAGAAGGTCTAGAACAGACTTTTCGTCACACTCCCATCAATTAAACCTCTGATGGTATGGATTAGTTAAGGAAAAAATTAGTTTCCTCAAAAGAGTTGACATAGAAGCCTGCCAAAACTCGGGCCAAAAGTTAGGCATAGAAGTTCTGTGGACTTGTTTTCAGTAAGGTTTTCATATGCCGCACAATTTTCATTAAGGGAGAGCCTGCAGCATTCAAGAATAAAGTCCCTCATTACAACTCTGGCGGTAAATCCCACTTACCGCAGTGCAGAAGACCGCCAACATACCACTGCAGCCGCGGAATTCCGCTACAGGTATTACGACCTGCAGCTCGGAATCCGCCAAAATACAGACACCCAGAAAAGTCTACCACACCAAAGGTCAGTGATAAACTGGCAATACCAAAACCGACACGTCACGCCAACAAGAATACACCCACACTATCACGACCCATGAATCAACGCGGCGGTGTTCAACCATAGTAAACCATTGGTGGTACACACTGCTGCGCTCAAAATACACACACACTTACAAAACACAACCACATTGGACAATTCAAAATACACACACCTGATACACATACGCACACCACTCCCACACACCCAATCCAATATAAAACACACACCCATATTACTCCCAAACCCTTACTACCAGAAATTTGAAAGCAGGCCAGAGAGAGATACTACCAAAAACAACACCAGCATCCACAGACACACAACACCATCACCTACACAACATCCATGCACCTCAAACAACACACACCAACACATCCCCTCACACAACACAACAGACACCACCTCACACATCACCCACACCACATCATGGCACCTCAAAGACACCCCAGGTTCTCTGAGGAGGAGCTCAGTGTCATGGTGGAAGAAATCACCCAGGTAGAGCCACAGCTATTCGGATCACAGGTGCAGCAGACATCCATTGCAAGGAAGATGGAGCTATGGCGAAGAATTGTCGACAGGGTAAACGCAGTGGGACAGCATCCAAGAACACGGGTTGACATCAGGAAGAGGTGGAACGACCTACGGGGGAAGGTGCGTTCTGTGGTATCCAGACACCAGATTGCTGTACAGAGGACTGGCAGTGGACCCCCACCTCCTCCCCCACAACAAACAACATGGGAGGAGCAAGTCTTGGCAATTATGCATCCTGAGGGCCTCGCAGGAGTAGCAGGAGGACTGGACTCTGGTAAGGCAAATCTTTACTACCTTACCCCCCCAACCCCACCTGCATGCCACCACATACTCCCACCCTTAGACTCACACCCACCACCCCAACAACCAACAGATACCCCACCAACACAACCCACACATCCCAAAACCAAGCCCTGCATGTAACACCAATGCATGGACACCCATCACCCAAGCATGTCCAGTACAGAGACTCACTCATGCCCGAAAATCACCAATCACACAATGACCAAGCCAATAATGCAAGCACTGGAGTAGAGGGTCACTCACCCATTGCACACGATGGCACACACAGATACAATAACTATGCATTTACACCCAAACAGGACCCCTACCCAACGTCACTGGAGAGGAAGTGCCAGACATATCCATTCCCCCCACAGAAGAGGCCCACAGTGAGAACAGCAGCTCTGCACGCCTGGATCAAGATGACCAGCCTGGCCCATCTGGGACATCGGGACAGTCTGTTCCCCTGCAACTGTCACAAGCCACCACAGAGCCTCCCCCCACAGGAAACACCAGCACAGCACCCACCCAGCGGGCCCATCCCTCTGTCCCCAGGACACATCAATCAGCAGTGTGTCCACCACTACAGGAAACCCAGGCAACCCCACTAACACAGGACGATCAGGGACCTGGGGTCAGTGGTAGTGGGCACACGGTTCAGGGGACAGAGGCACAGGATAAGCGGGAAACTGGGAGGACTGCTGTGCGACAGGGGGCGACAGGCCCAGGGAACCGACACTCCACGAGGCAGTCTCCAACATCATGGGAGCTTACCATCATTCCCAGGAGAGCATGGCAATGGTACTGGCCAAGTTTCAGGAGACCCAGCAGCTGCAGGAGGAACACTACCTGGGGATCAGGGAGAACTTAAAGTCCATTAACACCACCCTGATCACCATTGCAGGGGTTCTGGCAGACCTTCTCAACACCAGGAGGGACACAGTGGCACAACAAGGGGCCCCTGACACTAGCCTGGACGATGAACAGCCCTCCACCTCTGCAGGCGCTAGTGGACAGGAGGCACCGCAACAGGAACTAAAGGACACCAGCACCCCACCCCCTGCAGATGGAGAATCACCCGCAAACGGTCCCTGAGATCCAGGAACAAGACAGAGAACATTGGCAATACCCCTGCCAGGAAATTAGACGCCCCTGAATGTCACCCTTCTGTCCCACTATGTCACCCTGTCCATCCTTAAACTGCCATTGCTCCACTTTCTATGCCCCTTTGGACAATGCACCTGTGAAACAAATAGATTAGACTCTGAATGGACATTACACCACCATCACCCCAGCCCATTTGACAACCCACCTCCACTTATTTGCACAGGAATAAACACACTTCAATCACAAAACAATCTGGAGTCAGTCTGTGCTTTCACAAACGTGCAATTGCAATAACTATGGAATATAACAGGAGGGAGCTGCAATCCACTTGGCCCTGGAGGGTGAAGCAACGGAGTCTGAAGCCACCAGTGGGACGGAGGGCGAGGGGAGCTTCACGGCGGGGACAGGAGCAGACAGCAGTGACAGCTACTCCTCCTCTGATGGGAGCTCCCTTGCGGTGGCGGGCACCTCTGTGCCCACTGCATCAACAGGTACAGCCGCCACCCCCCCACCAGCACCGCCCTCCCAGCTGCCCCTCAGCATGTGTACCATGCCCGCTCACCCAGGAGGGTGGGCATCTCCTTTGCCCTAGGTACCTCAGGCCCTGCCCCAGTCAGCCCTGCTGCCCTCAGTGAGGAGGCTGTTGACCCTCACTGTTGGGCAATCTACTATTGTGAATGCCATCCAGGGTGTAGAGAGGCATTTGCAACAAACAAATGCATTCCTGGAAGGCATTCATTCTGGCCAGGCAGCCCAACAGAAAGCATTTCAGGCTCTGGCCTCAGTACTGATGGCAGCCATTGTCCCTGTGTCCAGCCTCCCCCCTCCAACTTCCTCTACCCAGACCCAATCCCCTGTACCTCAGCCTATCCCAAGCACAGCATCAGACCAGCATGCACATACATCAACACACAAGAGTGGACATGGCAAACATAAGTACCACACATCCCACAGGCACTCAAACAAGGACCATCCCCTTGCAGACACACCAACATCCACTGCCTCCACTGTGTCCCCATCCTCCACGTCCTCCTCCGCCCTCCCTGTCTCGTCTCCAATCACACCTGCATCTACTACTCCTCAGCCACTACCTCCATCACCAGCACGCCCATCTCAACACACCGCTCATGTGCACTCACCACCCCCACTACCATTCACACATCCCCAGTGTCCTCTACAAGTGTGTCAGTGAGCCCTCCTCCCAAAGTACACAAACGCAGACACACAGCCATCCAACAGCCATCCACCTCACAGCAGCCTCCGGCCCATGCACCTTCACCCAAATCCTGCAGACGTACACCTCCTACAACCACTACCTCTAATTCCACTCCCAAACCCCCTTCATCTTCCAGTCCCAGTGTGTCTAAAAACCTTTTCCTGTCAAGCTTTGACCTCTTCCCTTCACCTCGCCACCCCGTCCTTCCCCTAGGGACAGGCTTTCCAGGTCCCAGCCCAGCAACTCAGCCACCAAATCACCAGGCACAGTGGTGCCAGCAACTGCGGGTTCTTCGAGTGCACCACCCATCAGGGCTGCTAGGGTGCCACGTAACGAGGGCAAGGACACTGCCAAGGTGAAAAAGGTGCCCACATTCCAGAGGGAAAAGCTGAAACTACCAGCCACCAAGGGCTCAGCAAAAACAAAAGGGGATAGTGGCAAGACAACTGTGGCACCATCAAAGGTGGGGGAAGGGCCAAAACCAGAAGAGCAGGTCAGGAGAGGGCACCGACTGAGGGACCAGTGTCATACCTTCCATCCACGACCACGCCAACCTGTACGGTGGCGAACACCGCTAGCTGCCCCGTCACCACAACTGCCACCTGCAGCGCCCCCAGCATGTCTACAGCCTCAGTGACAGTCCCCAGCCTCTTCCCCAGTGGGCAGCCGTCCAAGGCTGCAGGAGACATCCTGCTTTGTCCCTCAGCAGGTGCTGACCCTTGCACCACCGTCAGCACCGCCGCCACAAACACCGCCACAAGCACCGCCACCACAGACACCACTGTAAGCACCCCCACCGGGCCCACTGCGTCCTCGGACACTGGCACCACCGCTGACATGGCTACCATCCCAAGTGGTCAGTCATCTGAGGCTGGAGGTGAGTTTGTGGACCCTGGGCAGCTTCCATATTGCATGACTTCCATCACTGTTTGCACCTGTAGGGGGAATGCGAAGCCGCAGCAGTGTGGGGTATGTCGCTGCCTCCATGGCGTATCATGCTACCTGAACCTCGCCAGTCTCGTGGCACGCACACCCAGGTGAGGGAATTGTACCGGCCACACTGCACGTGTAGCACTCTGGGCACCAGGCCCCCTCCAGAATCAGTGGAGTATCACATCCACTACCTCAGACCTTGGCAGGATGAAGCACTCTGGGCACCAGGCCCCCTCCAGAATCAGTGGAGACTGTTATCCACTTGAGAGACTGTGGCTTTGCACTCCCCAGGATAAAGCAGTGGGCAAACCACCCACTGGAGAGACTTGAGAGACTGTGGCTTTGCACTCCCCAGGATACAGTAGTGGGCAAACCACCCACTGGAGAGACTTGAGAGACTGTGGCTTTGCACTCCCCAGGATAAAACAGTGGGCAAACCACCCACTGGAGAGACTTGAGAGACTGTGGCTTTGCACTCCCCAGGATACAGCGGTGGGCAAACCACCCACTGGAGAGACTTGAGAGACTGTGGCTTTGCACTCCCCAGGATAAAGCAGTGGGCAAACCACCCACTGGAGAGACGTGAGAGACTGTTGCTTTGCACTCCCCAGGATACAGCAATGGGCATGGAGCCCCCTCGTACAGCAGTGGCGTCGTGCGTTCATCAGGCTTTGTTGCCCCCTCCCCCTGAGGTGCCTGTGTATTTTTGATCTGATGCTCTAGCAGTGTTCTCTCTGTTTTGAGTCAGGTATCATGTGTGGGCTTCACCCATGCATTTTGGACCCAGTGGTCCATGGACAATGATTGGTACACTATCCCGACTTGTGTAGTTGGTGTACATATTTGTATATACTGAATTGTTACTTTTGACTAATGGATTTTAATGATTACAATTGTTACCATCATTTCCTTTTGTCCTTGCGTTCTTCCAGGGGGTTGGGGGGGTGTATATGTAATGTTGATGCATGCATTTGTGTGTATGAGGGTGGGGGTGTTCCGTGTGTGTGTCACTCTCTTTCCTCCCCCCGTGTTTTAGGTGCAGTACTCACCGTAGTCGCTGCCGCTGTTCATACTCCTGGTAGAAGAGGAGATAAACCAACATGGGTAGCACCTGAAGTTCGGGCTCCATGGCGTCCTGGTTCCTCGTTGGGTGTCGAGAGGTGAGTGTTTTCCCTTCTGTGTACTGTTTCCGCTGTGCTTTTGATAGTGTTGGTTCCGCCCTGGAAAAGGTGGCGGATAGGCGTCTTGAAATACGGTGGCCGGTACTTTTTCTTCCGCCTGTCTGTTGGCGGTTACCGCAGCGGTGTTTGTTTCTACCGCCGTGGCGGTCGGAGTGTTAAAGTGGCTGTCTATGTTGGCGGTTTCCGCCACGGCCGTAATCCCATTTTGTTCACACCAGCGTGTTTGCGGTATTACTGCCGATTTAACACCGACCGCCAGGGTTGTAATGAGGGCCAAAGTGTTTTAGTGTTCTATACCCCCAGACCTCCTGGAAAAGTATCTGTTTCACTGTATCTAATGGCGCAGATTGGCGTAGACTGCTGTACAGACTTTCAATGTCGAGACCCACTAACAAGTTCTTGTGTAGGTCAAATACACAATTCTGTAACAATGTTAAATATCCCCTCTATCCTTCAAATATGCAGATGTCCGCTGTACTATCAGCCTCAAAAAGAAGACAGCAAATTGTGACAGTGGCTCGAAAACCCAACCTATACAAGATACAATCGTTAGGCCTGGTGGGGAGATTGATTTTTATGCATTTTTGGATGAGAGTAAAGGTAAGGTACTTTTGCTTCTCTTGTGTACAGGAAATGTTCCTCTTTCTTAGAAATCGACCCACTCATCTCGGCTTCTTCAACCATGTTCTCAATTATCCGGTGTAGTCTTTTTGTTGGGTCCTGTGTGATGTCATCAATAAGATGATGCCCCCACATAAGTTTTCTGAGGGCTCTTCATTCTTCACCCATAATGTTATCAAGTGGTCTGAATTGGGAGGCATCAAGTACTTCTGTCTACTTAAAAACTGCCTGATCAAAGGCCGATATCCTCATGGGAACCATAGAGCTGCGAGGACAAAAGGTTGATATTCATTTTGGATCAGTATCTCCTTCTTCCACAGTGCTCTCTTTCCCTCTGAAAAATGCCTTAAGTTTTGATTTCCTGCAAAACTCTGCTACTTCTCTCTGGAGGTGGAACTTGTCAAAAGTGGGTGTGGGAACAAATCCTAATCCTTTATTGAGGATAAATGTTTGGCCCTCTGTGAGGGGATAGCCTGTCAGATTAAATATCAATGATTGCTGGTGCTCTTCGTCACAGAAAGTGAGTCCTAAATTCTTAGCCATAATGACATTTTTAGAAGGTAGAAAGAGCGAAAAAAATAAATGTATTATAAAACAAAGACCACCGAGACTGTTCTTATGGGAGGTGAATTATGGTGTCCTTCAACATCAACTATTTGTCGAAGTTGCTGTTATTGTTCTTATATAACTCCCACAGCTGTACAGTGCTTATAAATCCACAAAAATCAATTGCTTTCACTTGGCTTCCATTCAGTTTGTCCGAAACATCAGGGGTAGTTGTTCCTAATAATTTAGACTGGCATGTGTGTATGTGTATGTATCTATATATATATATATATATATATATATATATATATTTATATATATATAACATATATATATATATATATATATACATACATATATATATATATAGAGAGAGAGAGAGAGAGGGATATGTATATATACATATCTCTCTCTCTCTCTATATATATATATATACATATATATACACACACACACACACACATAAATATATCTATGCATATATATATACATATATATAGTTTGCTTCTAAACTACACTATTTTAGTGGATGGCACTGATTTCTGTTTTGTTTTCTAGGACTAACAGACAAGCCTTCAGGCCCAGGAAGTATCTGCACTCATGAGTATAAACGTTCCATGGGGTAATATCTTTCTTAGTCTTTTGGGATCTATATTAGGAAGGTCCTGAAGAAAGCCAATGACCTATTTTTGGGCACAAGTCAACCAGACCATTTGATGTAAAGGATAATTTGTTCTTCCAAACACACCATTTTATTTTTATCTTTACCCTATCCTAGTTATAATAAATCAGAGATTTATCTGGGTATAGAGTTAATTTCAACTCACTTTTTACTTTCACTGTACTTTTTCACAGATCCCAACATGTCTCCATGAGCAGTGTTGACAGTCCGTCCTGGTTAGAGGTATTAAAATAAGGGACAATGATGATGCTATCAGCCATCAGTACACCAAAGGAAAAAATACCATTGGTAGAAAATGGCTGGTGAGGGTCTGAAAAATCAGCTCGGAAAAAACCCTCGTGGAATATACAGTATGGATAGGCTTCAGTCTTGTTGATGCATCTGCTATCCAACGGGACCTTCACTGGGGTGTCACTGATTTTCAGAGAACAATGGTAAGAGATTTCCTGGTCAGAACTGGCATACATTACAGGCCTGGAAATCCTTATCACCTAGATTCTGGCTTTTGGAGACAATATCTAGCAACATTCCCAAAACCTCCACAACTGAAACATTTAGGAGGTCCTGCTGGAATAGGTGATTGCCCCCCACTCTGAATTGGAGAGGTTGATTTGTGCTTCTTGGAGACCCTCTGGACAAATCCTTTCCCCTTTATTCCACTGTCTTTCTAGGGTCAGTTGACTATGCTGCTTTACCAAATCCTGGACAGGAGAGTGTAGACAATTCAAAAACTGCTCTAAATATATCTTGTAAAAAATCTCTTCTTTGTTTGTGGTGTCGGGCCTCAACCATCTTTTGGTCATATCTTTGTTTTATCTGTCTCATTCTGAATCAGTAACTCTCTTCATCCACCCCTAAATGTTCAGGAATGCCCTTTTTGATATCTGCATAATGAGTTTTTTGGGGGGGTTAACTGCCTGTTATGTGGTTTGTAATTGCCCGCCCAGGTATTGGCCCCAGCAATGTATCAGCCAAGCTGCTGCTTGTACTGAATGGTTAAAATTATTAATGAAGTAATCGCGGTCTTGTCCTCCCCTATATTTCTGTAAGACTGCAGAAGGTAGCACAGTATGCACTTGTTGCTGTTCTAATACATCTGTTAATTTGCCAATAGCTGCATCCTTTCACTGAGCCAAATTGTCCAACTCCTCTCTTCTGCTTGTATCTCCCCCTTCCTGCTTGCTCCGTGTCTCCCCCTCACTTTTTATTTCCTATTCTTAGCACCTGCCTCCTCCTGTGGGTTGTAGTCCTTTGTTAGTCTTTCCTCCTTTTTTTGACCTTCTTTTTCTATTCCTCTTCCTGTAATTCTTGTCTCTTTTCCTTTTCTATGTTTCCTGGCCAGCCGAGCAGTCCTATCACGGAACGCCAGCTGTTTTGTCAGGTAATTCAACATCTCGGTTCTCCAGTCCATTCACAATCGTGAAGCTAGTCATAGTGAAGAGTTTGGAGAGAATTCTTATATAGATTTATTAAATAATTATAGAGCTATAATGAAGGTGTCTGATTACTATCTATGCTATATCTGTAGTTATTTACCTACTTCAGTTTCTGAAGGTGCTCCTTATGGACAGTGTGCTCTAAGCTTCAGTCTTTCATGTTCTGTCCATTATGCCATTATATATCAACAAAATTACTTAGAAGATATGTCTTAACCTTTTAGGAGTCCTCTACAATTGTATGGTACTAACACTGACACACTAATTCAAAAAATGTGTGCAAGTTGAGTGTGAGTTTATTAGGGAATAAAGCAGGACATGATTGAATGGAAGATTAGCAAGTTAGGATAACTGGGATGACAGAAAAGACAGTGATTAAGAATTTACAAATGCATCCAAGGCATAGAATTTTTTAAAAGAAATACGGAAGTATGTGTGCCATGCAAATGAAACAAATAACAAACCTGTTTTAGTAAGGAATAGTGATGGAGCTCTTAAGTCTATTATAGATATGTTTTACATGTTAGGGAGTGTATATACTATGTTTGAAGACATCCTTTAAATCGGCGATAAGACTGTTTATTTTACCATTTCCCAAATTTGGATATGTTTTTGATATTTAGCATTACCATTTCTGAATGTTTATCACATGAATAGTTTCAAGTGAAGGGAGAGACGTGTATTATGGAAGAGTGAAAAGAGAAACTGTGGGTGAACAGGTGCTAGATGTGTTTGGTGTTTTGATAGCTCCCACAGTAATAGGTCAAATTATGCTAAGATTAGAACATTGTCTATTTTAGTAGTGTGATTAGCAGATAACACAGCCAGTGCTTAAACTAAGATTAATCAAGAGATGTTTGCGATAAGATCTATGCTTATTCAAAATGGCATGGCATTAGATATGCTTTTAGCTAAACTAGAAAACGTTTGTTGTGTGGAGAAAAGTCAGTGTTGTACTTACATTCCTGCTAATAGTGAGAGTATTAACACATTTATTGAAAACATAACTAACATTGTGAATGAGATTCATCCAGTGGAAAAAACTGAAATTCTGAAAACTATAGGTCCATGGTTTGGCGAGAATGGTAAAGGTATACTAATTAAAATTGTTTTTGTACTAATATTAATATTCCTGTTTAAAATAAGTGCTGTTCTTTTATTTAATCTTTCAGAAGCAATTTGCATTAAATGTTTCAGATATAATTGCAGATACAAGAAGAAGAAAACAGCAAGACGGATGACCAAAGAGGAGATTGCTCCTGATGTGATGAACGCCAGATTGTATGAGGACCTGAAAGCCTTGCAAGAAAAGGAATCAACAAAACCAAGAATGATGAAGGAAATGTATTGATATAGAGTGATGATTAGTGATTAAGTATCGGGGGAGCAATTCTAGACAGGTATTAGTTTGCAAGAAAATAATGAATGACTTAGCCATGCTTCATGGAGCATAGCTAGGCTGCTAGGTAAAGTGCACATTTATTTTAGGTGTACTGGCGTTCCACATGCACGTGTCTTTATATGTTTCAGAAAATACACAAAAAGACAATCTCATCCATGGTCTGTCCTAATACCTACATAATATTTTGTACTTCTTTGTGGAGAAGTGAATGTTTCTGTTACAAGTTGAAGCTTACTTAGACAAGCTCCTCTGTAGTTGAACAAGCTATTATATTCCTGTATCTCAAAGTGTAAGATTTCATCTCCTTCATTACATTTGCACAGCTTTAACCAACAGAATACTTTAGAAAGCAGGGGTTACTACACGTGAATGAAGCATTTCAATCCAAGGCTTCTATATAATGTTATGGTATAATAAAATGTGCCTTCAGTTGCAGAACATTATAAAAGGCATTTTATTTTGGAGGGGAGCCAATAATCTGTAACATAAATTTTTTCCAGGCCCGCTCATGGTAGACCGCTTAAAAATGGCATGGTACCAAAAATTCACCTGGTTGTAACTAACCATGCCCACAGCATGAAAGACTCAAACTCAGACCTATAAGCAGAGCAGGAGGATCCACACCTAGGATCCTAAACCCACACAACTTTCAAACGTAGAGAATAGGTCTGGTTGTAATTCAAATATGGGTCATTCACCACACCTACATGGGTGGTGCAAAATATGCCATGACAATGTCACTGGTGAGGTTTTGTGCTTGAAATAAATAAAACACGCCATTCCCTTCACATGACTCAGTGTTCAGATTACCAAACTGCACTGTAAGTCCCAATGAGGGCTCATTTGAAGCTTGAATGCCAGTCAGAGCTCTAGGAGGCCAGATACATTCTCTTGAATGTCCCCCTCTGTCATTCAGTGTGAACGGGTCACAAGAATGGGTTGTGCTCAGTCAGACTCAGGGTTAGGACCCCTGGGCCCTGGCCTCTCTACTGCTTGCCTGAGATAGGAAGATGTGACCGGACCTTGGGTCAGAGGAGCCCTGGCAGGCCTGGGTGTGGAAGCCCCAAGCCCTGTTTACTGCTCCGTGGCCTGCCGTGCCATCTGGAGCCTGGGGCAGGGACACGCAGACCCAGACAGGCCTCCCCTACTTGCTCAGGATAAGAAGGTCTGACCGTACTCCGCATCGGAGCCCAGGTGGCCACAAATGGAAGACCCCAGGCTCCCTTCTCTTCCCATAGTGTCTCAGTGTGTCACCATCATTGACCTGCAGGCCCTGCTTCAGAGCCCCAGTGGAGCAATATGTAGAAACCCCAGGCCCTCAGCTCCCTTTTCCAGCCTGCCATGTCAGAAAGTGCCCAGGACCAGGTCATGCAGGCCGAGGGTGATCTCCCCTGCTTGTTTGGGTTCAGAAGCCCCTACCGGAACCCAGGCAAGAGTCCTGGTGGGCCCAGGAGTGGAAGCCCCAAGCACTGGGCTCACTTCAACGGTCCAGTGTCCCACAAAGTGCCCAGGACAGAGTTCCACAGGCTCAGGGAGGTCTCTCCTGCTTGTCTGGGTTCAGAAACTCAGATTGAGCTCTGGGTCAGAACTTTGGGGGGCATGGGTTAGAAGCCCCAGCACTGGGCTCCGTTGTCCAGCCTGCTGTGCTTCAAAGTGCACAGAATGGTTTTCCAGAGGACTGGGAAGGTCGTCCCTCCTTCTTCAGGTTCAGAAGCTCTTACCTGGCCCCGGGTCAGAGCCCTAGAGGCTCCATGAGTGGATGACCCTCACCATTAGCTTTATTCCCTTGTCCACCGTGCTTAAGAGTGCTGTCAAAAGGGAACCCTAAGCTTGGAAGGTCTCCCCTCCTTGTCCATGTTCAGAAGCTCTGACTAGGCCCTGGGTCAGAGCACAGCTGAGCCTTGGGTTGAAAGCCCAGGTCCTAGGCTCCTTTCAGCAGCCCTTCTGTGTTGCAAAGTGCATGCCACATGGGGGTCGAGAAGACCAGGGAGGTCACCCCTGCCTGCCTGGATTCCAAAGCCCTGACTGGGACCAGGGTCAGGTCTCCTTGAGGCCCCCCAGAGCCCTTTTCCTCATAACCAGCTTGGGCTCCGAGACCCCTGTCGCTTCCTACTGCCAGATGAATCTTTTTTCAGAAGTCAGGGTATGACCAGATGCCTGTCCTTCGAGTCCAAGCATCTAGTCACTGGAACCCTGGATATCTGGCCAAATGCAATGAGCTCCTGTTGCACACCTAGCTAGCTAGGCTGCCCTGGAAGTCCTGATGAGGCCTCATTTGGGTCGTCAAGCCCAGAGAGGGATCCAGAAAGTCAGTTGCATTTTCTCTCTTAGGCCCCCTCCAACCATCAGCATTTGCGGATTACAAGAAAAGGAGATAGCCTTGCTCCGGATTAGAAAGGGACTGGATCCATGGACTACCGGTCATGTCTGGTCATTCTCATTTGGGTACTGCAGGGCCTTGTTGGGGCCTCAGGGGCCTTAGTCTGTAGCTGCCTTCCAGCCCTGTCTGATGGGCCTTACCTCCAAGCCTTGCTTTCTGGAGAGGAGGCAGGGATGGAAGCTCTCATCCCCCTGCAGGATGGCCTGCTCGAGGGGGAGGAGGGCAGTTTAGCCAGCACTGTACTGTGATGGCTGGGCTGATTTGGAAGTCCTGATGACAGCTCATTTGACAGTCCAAGCCCAGTCAGAGCTCCAGGAGGTCGGATGTGTTTGCTCTGATGGCACTCTTTCACTCATGCATGGATTACAGGGAAGACAGCTAGACTTTCTCCGGCGTATTACAGACCAAGTATGAGGGACCCCAATGTTCTCCAGTCTTACTCCCCACGTGCTGCGAGGGCCTGAGCAGGCCATACCTGGGACCACAGAGCCTGAGTCTCTGGCAGTCTTGAAGATCTGTCCCATAAACCTTTCCCCCAAGCCCTACTTCCCGGAAAGTAGTCAGGGATGCAAAGCCAGCACAGTACTCTGATTGGGTTCAAAAGCTTTGACTGGGCCCTGGGTCACAGGTCCAGCTGACCCAGGAGTGGAAGCCCCTGGTCTTGGGCTCCCTTCTTCAGCCCGCTCTGTGGCAAAGTGCCTGGGATGGGGTCCCAAAGGTTCGGGAAGGTGTCCCTTGCTTATCTGAGTTCAAAAGCTTTCACCAGGCCCTGGGTCGCAGCTCCATGAGGTCTTCCCAACGCCATAGCCCCTTGCCATGGTACCTAGCTTGGGTTCAGAGAACCCGAGTTCCTGTCTTCTCCAAGGGCGAGTGGACTCCATTGTAAAAATAATACATGGTCTGAGTAGACGGTCGTCCCAAAAGTCTGGGCATCTGATTGCATAGAATGCATTCCCATGGGGCACCCAGATGGCTGGGCTGCCCTGAAAGTCCTGATGAGGGCTCATTTGACTCTTTGATCCCAGCCAGGGCTCAAGGAGGTCTGTTAGTTTTCACAAGCAGCGCCATCTGTCAATCCTTCTGCAGGAATTGTAAGATAGGGGCTATCCTTGCTCTGGATTATTAGAGTCAGTGTACTTGGGACCCCATTGTGGCCTGATGGTTCTCACTCAGGTGCTGCCTGGGTCTACGGCTGACTTCCAACCCAGACCGATGGGCCTTTCATCCTAGCCTTGCTTCTTGGGGAGCACGTAGAGCTAAAAAGCTGACATTCCCATGCAGGGCTGCCTGCTTGGGGGCAGTTTAGCAGCTCTGTACTGTGATCATGATTGCTGGTCTGATCTGAGTTGGTCTGCAGGTCCTTATGAAGGCTCATTTGACTCTCTTGGCCCAGTCAGGGTTCCACAGGGTCGAATGCATTTGTTCTAATGGTCCCCTTTTACTTTATGTGTATGGATTACAAGAAACGAAGGTAGCCTTCCTCTGGGTTATTAGGGACAAGGTATGATGGACACCCATTGTCCTCCAGTCTTTTTCCCTAGGTGCTGTGAGTCCGTGGGTGCCTTCCAGTCATGTCCAATGACTTTTTCCTCCAAGCCTTGCTTCTCAGAGAGCAGGCAGGGATGCAAAACTAGCAACACAAAAGGATGATGGACGGAGTGCTGAACAATGCAAACACTCACCCCCAGTCACAGATCTGGGTTTAATCCATTGTTCTTTTGCTTACCATGCCACCCCAGTTTGGACCCAGCCATATGCCAATCAGTCTTGACCCTGTCCCTAATGGGAACTGTCCAGCCTGAAGTGCCAAGCCTGATCTTCCCTGGACCGGAAACCAGCATCCTGGGACCGGTTTCTGAGTATCACCCTTCATCAGCCAGGCTAGCTTGAATCCAGTGGCACAGTGAGCACGGGACCCATGTCTGGACATACCCTTCCCACTTAGGGCAACTTTAGCAACACAAAAGGATGCAAAGCTGACATCACTGTGCAAGGCTGTCTGCTGGGGTCGGTGTAGCCAGCACGTTGGCCCACTTGGGAATGGACTGCTGTTGTTTCTAGCAAAGAGCTTCCATCCTGTCTGGTCTATCCGACTTGAGGGTCTGCCTTCTGTGGAGGCCACTCAGCAGAGCTAAGGCCAAGCAGCATGGCAGCTTGTAAATTGGGCTGACCCGAATGGATGGGGTCAGGTGGTGCTGGTCACAAATACTGCCTGGTGGTCCAGGTCTGTGTTCCTGTCTGTTGCCCTTTTCCACCCAGTGCATTTCCGCAGCAGCTCAGAACGATTGTTCCATGGAGTGGCCCCAGTTTCCAGGCTGGAACACAGCACTCCTCAGGTTTCACTTTGGCCTTCCTTTCTCTTGTGTTGTCAAGGAGCAGGCCAGGTCTGCCAGCGACTGTATGTGTCATGCACTTACCTGGGTACAACCACAGAGATGATGCTGGACCCCTTATTCCCCTTGGGCCACGAATTGAAAAAGAAATTAAAGCCTCAAAGCACACATTGCCCCAGAAGGGAATGGGGGTTGTGACCAAATAAGGAAAGATACGGCACCAGGTCTGCTTTGCTGACTTGCAAAACTGGATCAGCACCCCCCTTGGCCTTCTGTGTTAGTGAGGATCCAATGCACCGAAAACAACAAAAAGAGTAGTTTACTGACAGTTCTCAGTATACAGTATCTATTTATAATAATATACACTTACAGGCTTGGTCACAAATACTGCATAAGAGCAGGTAAAAATCAATATTAAGGCCCTCATTACAACCCTGGTGGTCGAAGACCACCAGGGCTGTTTCGATGGAAGCAGCGCCAACAGGCTAGCGGTGCTTCCTGGCGTATTAAGACCGTGGCGGTAGTGGCGCGGTCGCACCGCCGGGGCCGGCGATTTTCCGCCACAATGGCCCTGGCATTTGTAATCCGCCAGGGCAGCGCTGGGATTACGAGTCCCCGACAGCCAGCCTTTTTCTGGCGGTCTGAACCGCCAGGAAAAGGCTGGCGGTACGGGGAGTCGTGGGGCCCCCTGACAGGGCCCCATGCGCTTTTCACTGTCTGCTATGCTCCATTTGGAGCCGGCTCCCATGTTGCGGCCCACATCCCCGCTGGGCCGGCGGGCGGAAACTTGGTTTCTGCCCACCGGCCCAGCAGGGATGTCCAAATGGGCACCGCCGGAGTGCGGCCGCACAGTGGTTACAGCTTGGTGGGCAGCGGTAGCCGCCCGGCAAAGTTGTAATGACCCCCTAGGGCTGGAGTTTATGGCACTCCCAAGAATCACTATGCTCATAGTTCTCTGTTCGAATTTGTGTACATATATCATCCACCCTAATTTGCTTTCTCTTGCCACAACAGATTGTCAGAGAAATTCCTTCATACGGTTTCATGTCTGGCATAATTATAGTTTGAAGTTTGAAGCGCCCACTCTGTAAAGGTCAGCCCGGCTGGATCATTATAATATGCTAAGTGGGAAAGTCACCGCTGTGTTGGTGGCATCCTCCCCATGAGTTTGGCAGTCCTGTGGTGGGACTGCCAGACTCATAATGAGGCCCTTAGTCTTTTGCTTCACTTTTGATGAATGCACACTAACCTGTGATTAAGTACTTAGGCCCTCATTATGACATTGGGGGTAAATCCCACTTACTGCCATGCCGCCTGCCACCAACATACCGCCGCTGCGGTGGATATCCACTACCCATATTATGACACACACACACCAATCCGTCACTAATCAGCCACACACAAAAGTCCGCCAGCCCAAAGGTCAGTGATAAACTGGAGCTATCAAAACCCACACGGTCACGCCAACAGAACTACGCCCACAACATTACGACCCAGGAATCACCACAACGGACATTAAATGGCGGTAAACCATTGGCAGGACATACCGCTGTGCTCAAAATACACACACACTACCCAAACAACACCACATTGGACAATTCAAACTGCACACACCTGACACCCATACACACACCACACCCACACAACTAGAAAACACACACCCACATTACCCACAACCTCTTACGACTACAAACAATTGGCACGAGACTCACACCACAACCACAGACAAGACCACAGCCACACACTACCATCACCTATACACCACCCACGTACCCCATATCACACACCCCAACACATCACCCTACACACTCTCACCCACACCACTCACACTACACTCATGGCACCACAATGACACCCCAGGTTCTCTGAGGAGGAGCTAAGGGTCATGGTGGAGGAAATCATCCAGGCAGAGCCACAGCTATTTGGATCACAGGTGCAGCAGATATCCATTGCTAGGGAGATGGAGCTATGGCGGAGAATCATGGACAGGGTCAACGCTGTGGGACAGCACCCCAGAACAAGGGATGACATCAGGAAGAGGTGGAACGACCTACGGGGGAAGGTGCGTTCCATTGCAGCAAGACACCAACTCGCTGTACAGAGGATTGGCGGTGGACCCCCACAACTAACGCAACACAAAAGGATGATGGACGGAGTGCTGAACAATGCAAACACTCACCCCCAGTCACAGATCTGGGTTTAATCCATCGTTCTTTTGCTCACCATGCCCCCCCAGTTTGGACCCAGCCAAATGCAAATCAGTCTTGACCTTGTTCCTCATGGGAACAGACTAGCCCAAACTGCCAAGCCAGGTCCTCCCTGGACCGGACACAAGCATCCTGGGACCGGTTTCAGGGTTTCACCCTTCATCAGCCAGGTTAGCTTGAATCCAGTGGCACAGTGAGCAAGGGACCCTGGTCATCGTCAAGGATGTGCGGACCCTGATGGTCTTTGGCAGGAGGAGAACCCACTGTCAGAAACGGTGGGAGGACCTGAGACGCTGGGCACAGAAGACGGCGGCCGCCCAGCTGGAGATGGCCTCCCAAAGAGGAAGGGGTGCCTGTCGAAAACGGACCCCCCTGATGGCCCACATACTGGCAGTGGCCTATCCGGTGCTGGATGGGCACTTGGGGGAATCACAGCAGCAACAAAGGGATGAGTACAGTGCCCTTCATTACAACTTATGCCTGGTGGGGTGGTATCCGGGTGTGGGCCTTGTGGGTACCCCTAGGCCAGGCCTGACATTACAGAGTAGGTCCCATGTTGGGCAGGGTTCTTATGTGAAAGTCCTCCAACCAACCTAGTAGGTATCCACTACTGGGCAGGGGTCAGTGGGTCTCAGGTATGCTGCAATTTGCTTTAGGTGTCCCTATCCATGGGCTGGTGACTAGCATTGTGACTGGTAGTTCATTGCCTAATGCGTAGGGCTGTTCCTTGTGTTTGAGGGTGGTGTGTACGCCAACGGTGGTGTTGGTGTCGCCATTGACCAAGTGTATCCTTTGTCTCTTCACCCCCTTTTTGTTTTGTCACCTTGCCCTTCTGTGCATTAGTATCATCTGGGGGAGGAGCAGAGGCACAGGCTACGGAGGGAGAAACATCCCACAGGACCCAGGAGGCCAAATCCACCGACGGTAAGGGCACCAGTGGGATGGAGGGCGAGGGGAGCAGCACAGTGGAGACTGGAGGGGGCAGTTCCGACACAGATATCTCCTCCGATGGAAGCTCCCTGGTGGTGGCGGATACCTCTGTCCCCACCCGAGCTACAGGTACAGCCTCCACCCAAGTACCAACACCGCCCTCCAAGCAGCCTCTCAGTAAGTTTCCCGTGCCTGCTCACCCAGGAGGGTGGGCATCTCCTTCGCCCCAGGCACCTCAGGCCCTGCCCCAGTTAGCCCTGTTGCTGTGAGTGAGGAGGCTGTTGACCTCCTGCGATCCATCTCTGTTGGGCAGTCAACCATTGTGAATGCCATCCAGGGGCTGGCAGCCCAAATGCAACAGACCAATGCATTTCTGGAGGGCATTCACACTGGCTTGGTGGCCAAACATAGATCAATCTAGGCTTTGGCCTCCTCTGTGATGGCGGCCATTGTCCCTGTTTCCACCATCCCCCCTCCAACTTTCTCCACCGAATCCCATTCCCCTCAACCCCAACCTATCCCAAGCACACAAGCAGACGAGCAGGCACCTAGGACAACACACAAGAATGGACATGGCAAACACAAGCACAACACTTCACCCCACAGGCACTCACACAAATACCATCCAGATGCTGACATACCAACATCCACTGCCTCCACTGTGTCCCCCTCCTCCTCGTCCTCCATCTCCCCCCCAGTTGCGTTCCCACTCACATCTGCATGCACTACATCCTCATCCACTACCACCATCTCCAGCACACCTATCAGAGCACACACCTCACTGGCAGTAACCACTCCCACATCCATGCACATGTCTCCTGTGTCCTCTCCCACTGTGTCTGTGCTCCCTCCTCCCAAAGTACACAAATGCAAGGACTCAGACACCCAACAGCCATCCACCTCACAATAGCATCCTGCCCATGCACCTGCACCCAAACACATCAGACAGACACCTCCTACAACCACTCCCTCTTCCTCCGGTCCCAAATCTTCTCCCTCTTCCCACCCCAATGTCCCTAATAAGCTTTTCCTCTTCACCATTGACCTCTTCCCTACCCGTCCTTCACGTCTGGCTAGGCAGGGTAAAACCCAGGCAAGCACCTCAGCCACCCAGTCCACAGGCCTAGTAGTGTCCATAGCAACTTCTTGTGGGAAAGTATCCCGGGCGCCAGGCAGCCACACGGAAAGGGTGCATGCCCCAAGTGCTGCCAGGAAGGGCAAGGAGACACCCCCAGCTGCTGCAAGGAAGGGAAAGGTGCCACCCCCAGCTGCAGAATGGAAGGGAAAGATGCCACCCCCAGCTGCTGAAAGGAAGGCAAAGGTGCCACCCCCAGCTGCTGAACGCAAGGGAAAGGTGCCACCCCCAGCTGCTGAACGGTAGGGAAAGATGCCACCCCCAGCTGCTGAAAGGAAGGGCAAGGGGCCTGCACTAGCAGGCAGAAAGGACAAGAGGCCTGGTGCTGGGACTCATCGGAGCCCACACCACCAACCATGGTGGTGCAGCCATCCGAGGCTGCAGGGGATGGGCTGGAGCCTCCCCCCACCACCACCACCACCAGCCCCACCAGGAGCACCGCCACCAGTACCAGCACCAGCAGCCCCACTGGGCAGCCGTCTGAGGGTGCAGAAGATGGGCTGAAGCCTCCCCCACCACTGCCAGCACTGCCACCAGCAGCAGCAGCCCCAGTGGGCAGCTGTCTGAGGCTGCAGGGGATGGGCTGGAGCCTCCCCCCACCCCTGCCAGCTCCACCAGCGGCATCACCACAGCCACCTCTGTGCAGCCGTCGCCGCCAGTGGACAGTGTGTAGTCCTGTGTCCATGGGCTGTTGTGCGGCCTGGCACCTGCAAATCCTGTAGGTATGACACCCAGCTGGGAGACTGTGACCTTGCACTCCCCAAGATATGCATCACAGGGCATGATGCCCCCTTCAGAATCAGTAGAGAAGCCTTCCACTCACCCCAACCTCCCCAGGATGAAGCACACTGGGCACGATGACCCCTTAGGAACCAATGGAGAAGCCTTCCACTCACCCCATCCTCCCCAGGATGAAGCTCACTGGGCACAATGCCCCCTCCAGAACCAGTGGAGAAGCCTTCCACTCACACAATCCTCCCCAGGATGAAGCTCACTGGGCACGATGCCCTCTCCAGAACCAGTGGAGAAGCCATCCACTCATCCCATCCTCCCCAGGACGAAGATCACAGGGCATGTTGCCCCCTCCAGAGCATGTGGGCAAGTTACCCACTAGAGAGACTGTGGCCTTGCACTCACCAGGACCAAGCACAAGGCACTCCACACCCTCCAGAGCCAGTGGACGATTCACCCACTTAAGAGACTGTGGCCTTGCACTCCCCAGGACCAAACACAGGGCATGTTGCCCCCTCCAGAGCATGTGGGCAAGTCACCCACTTTAGAGACTGTGGCCTTGCACTCCCCAGGAAAGCGCACAGGGCATTTCCCCCCCTCCAGAGCCAGTGGCAAAGTCACCCACTTGAGAGACTGCGGCCTTGCACTCCCCAGGACCAAGCACAGGGCATGTTGCCCCCTCCAGAGCCAGTGGGCAAGTCACCTACTTGAGAGACTGTGGCCTTGTACTCCCCAGGACAGAGTAATGGGCATGTTGCCCTCTCCAGGACCAGTGGCGTTGTACCATCTTCCGGCTGAGGTGCCCACCGTTCCCCGTCCCCCTGAGGTTGCATGGCTATTTTTGACCTGATGCCCCTGCAGTGTTCTCTCTGGGTTGTTGCAGGAGTGAGGCCTTGGAGTTGGTAATGTGGCCCTGTGGACCACGGACATTGAATTGTAAATATGTATATACTTTTTTATTTCGATGTATGTCTTGCTACTACTTTATCTTATTACACTCTTTTTACTCTATAGTAGTTGTCCTTGCATTATTCCTGAGGGGTACAGGGTGAATATGTTATTTTACTGCATCTGCTTATGTGTATGGTGTTGGGGGTGGGGGTGTTGCGTGTGTGCGTCACTCTCTTTTTCCTCCCACCTCCCCTGTGTGCTAGGCGCAGTACTCACCGTGGTCTTCTTCACCATTGTTGGTGTTCCTAGTGGAGCAGGACGTAAAACAACAACATTGGGAAGACATGCAACTTAGGCTCCATGGCGGCGTGGTTGTTCCATGAGTCTCCACAGGTGAGTTGTTGCCCTTCTGTTCAGTGTTTCCACCAGGCTTTTGATGCCGTTGGTACCGCCCCAGAAAAGGTGGCAGATTGGTGTGTCATTTTACCTTCCGTCTGGCTGTTGGCGGTTACCGCCGTGGTTCCTGTTGAGTCCGCTCTGGCGGTTGGTGTGTTAGTGTTAAAGTGGCTGTCTGTATGAGCTGTTTCCGCCGTGGTCATAATTCCACATTTATTACCGCTGGCCTGTTGGCGGTTTTAATGCCACTTTATCACCGACCGCCAGCGTTGTAATGAGGGCCTTAGACTTGTCTCTCTTACTTTTACAGGAATTTGGATTTGGTCTTATAGCTGCTATGGAAGGAGCAGAGGTGGAATATGAATCGCTGTGCAGGAAGCAGAGATGACGAGGACATCGACAACACCGAACCATGGGAACCGCAGGCAGGCTTGGGCTGAGGGAGACTATAGCACTGATTGATTCCAGACGACTCAGCATGTGAGTGTGACGAATGATGCTTGCTCAGAACAGGAGTGAGGCCAAGCACTGACTCGGGTTTTGGCCACAGTTTGAATACTGTGTCTGAGGTACAATGGGTGCGGCTCATTCCTGAGAACCAGGTGGTGCACATGGTAGATAGGAAGATTCATAACGGCCCCTGGGAAGAACACTTGTCAGTGTATTGGTTTTGACCTTTAATGAAGGCAGGTGCAGCATGACAGTTGGAACCAATAAACCATAGCAGGTGGAACCAATAAACCATGGTAGGTGGAATCCACAAACCATGGCAGTTGGGACCAATAAACCAGTGAACATGTGGTGTTTCTTCACAAAAGTGTGGTCAAATAGAAAACTAACATGAAGCCTAATTTAACAATGGTACAGGGTATTTAATCAGTAAATGTGCTCTGGGGGGTGGAGGAGTGGCATAAGTGTTAAGTCCAATTGGACCATGGGCCCTGGGGTCATAGTAGGACATGAAGTGCCACAGGGATAATACCACATTACCCTGTCTGTCAGACCCACTGTACAGAGAGTGCAAGAGGGGCCCATGACAGTATGATTGTACTGTCCACCTACCCCCATGCATGCAAGCACCGGCTTCCAAAGAAGCCTCCCAAAGGCTATGAAGGTTTGTCCAGGATGGGCACGCAGCTCATCCTCCTGTCCAGCAGGTGTAGCTACCTGCTGGACCTGCTACACTTGTTTCAAAGATTAAGCCATGCATGTGTATATGAACACACACTCTGTACAGTGAAACTGCGACTAGCACAATAAATCATTTATGGTTCCTTTGATTGCTCCATCTTCTACTTCGATAACTGTAGTAATTTTAGAGCTCATACATGCACTGACCTCCCGGGCAAGGTTCATTTATCAGACCGTGATCGCGGCAATACATACATATGTCTACCCTATCAATTTTAAATGCTATTATCTGTGCCTACCATGGTGACCACTGGTAATGGGGAATCAGGGTTTAATTCAGGTGAGGTAGCCTGAGAAATGGCTAACAAATCCAAAGAAGGCCGCAGGTGCATAAATTACCCACTCCTAGCTTGATTCTGCAACGAGGATCCATTGGAGGGCAAGCCTGGTGCCAGCAGCAGTGGTAATTCCAGCTCAAATAGCATATATTAAAGTTGCTGCTGTTAAAAAGCTTATGGTTGCATCTTGGGGTTGAGCTGATAGTTCGCTGTGAGTTGAGCTATCGCCTATCCTAGCCCCTGCCTCTGGTGCCCTCTTTGATACTCTTGACTTGGGGGTCCAAAGAGTGTACTTGGAAAAATTAGAGTGTTCAAAGCTGGCTGGTTGCCCGAAAACCTCAACTAGGCATAATGGAATAGGACTGTGGTTCTATTTTGTTGGTTTTTGGAACTAGGGCCATGATTAAAAGGAATGGCCTGAGGCATTCTTACTGTGCTGCTACATGTGAAATACTTGAACCAGCACCAGATGAACCAAAACAAAAGCATTTGCCCAGAATGTTTTCATTAATTAAGAACAGAAGTCGGAGGTTCAAAGACAAACAAATACTGTCATAGTTCTGACCATGAAGATGGCAAATAGCGATCCAAAGATGTTATTCCTGTGGCCTAATGAGAAGCTTCTGAGAAACCAAAGTCTTTGGGTTCCAGGGGAGTATCTTTACATAGCTGAATTTTAAAGAGATTGATGGAAGGGCAACACCAGGAGTGAAGGCTGCTGCTTAATTTACCTCAACGCGAGAAACATTACCCAGCTCGGACACAGAAAGGATTGACAGATTGATAGCTGTGGGTGGTGGTGCATGGCTGTTTGGTGCAGTGATATGTCTGGTTAATTCCAATAACAAACAAGACTGCTCCATGCTACCTAGTTACGTGACCTCCAGTGGTTGGCATGCAGCTTCTTAGATGGATAAGTGGTGTTCAGCCACATGAGATCGAGCAATAACAGGTCTGTGATGCCCTTGGATGTCTGGGCTGCACAAGTGCTACACTGGATGGGTCACGTGTCTACTGTTTTCTGACCAGTGCAGGTAACCTCCTAAGTGCGAGCCATATTCTTGCACTGATTAAGTACTGCCCTTTATACTCACCGCCAGTCGCTACTACCGATGGTTTAGTGAGGTGCTTGGACCTGTCCTGCCATGGTTGGCAATTGCTCTAGTGGAGCGCGGAGAAGACAATCAATCTTGACTTGAGAAAGCACAATTCATAACAAGGTTCTGTATGTGAACTCGCAGAAGAATCATTAACAGTGGAGCGATGCAAGTGTGTGACAGTGCTAGCCTGAAGCTTATTATTATTAGCAGAAGTATTAATACTTCACAGTAAAATCAGTCACAGTGATATTAAGTACTCATTACAAAGTACTTTTCTATTCCATTACAAAATATCTGAAGCCTCACTTGGTAGTGGGTAACCAGACAGCCACAACAACTGAACTCAAATTAAGCTGTAGAGGGTTGTGGGTTTCTCAGCAGCTGTGCCACCATCTGTTCCTCCGTTGGCAAAGCTGTTAAACAGCGCAGCCACCAGTTGAAATGTAATGGTAAGCAACCCTACTTAGGGCTACCCTCACAATCTCATCTCTTTCAAATATCTGCCAGGTCACCTCTGCATGCGAAACGTGGTTTTTCCAGACATGAAAAATGCAGCAATGCACGATTATCCTTGACTCATTGTATGACATTGCCAATTTATGACACCCATGTCATGGCGGACCTATAGTCACATTTGTTTATCTCATAACCTTATCTGCTGTGAATGTTGCAACAGCACTAGGTAAAAAAAAAAATACTAACCTGTCCGGAAGCCCTAAATACGATGGACTTACCACAAATATATTGGTAGAAATGGAGTCTCCTCCACCCAGATTATAACCTGTAGCATTAAAACAAATAGATTTAAAAGACTCAAAACAGACTAAGCCAAGGGAGCACAATCCAGTTTAATCCAGTTTAAGCTTTAAAATGTTCATCATTCATTATAGACTTAACCAATGCTTATTTGAGAATGTGTGTTGTTACCAGGATCCTGTACTGAAATGACAAACAGTTTACACTACTACTGTATCCTCTGTGGCCCATAACCCAACAAGGCGAACTTTACCTTCCTTATACGCTTAACCCTAATAATCAGGACCACCATCCCACACCCCAACCTTGAATACAATGGGAAGATCAATAAATCAAACATATTTTGCAGTTAAATTCCGAAATCTGATTTGATAATAAAATCATATTTTTGATAAATAGAGGGAAAGTAAAAATGTTTTTGGGCTGCCTCGGCCAGAAGTTGTTTCAAACCAGTTCTGCTGCTTGTCACACCCAGATCTAGAATAAGTATCCTTGGCTGGGAGAGTTAGCTATCTGGGGCGGTTGAGGACAGCTAGCAGGCCAAAGTGCAGCTTTAGCACTTATGCTTTTGACTTGCTGATGTGAAAAGGGGCTGATAAAATATGGTCCCATTAATTCCCAGAACCTTCCTAGGCCCATTCGCTCCAACCCAAGTCAAAGGGAGAACCAGTTCTGACCCTCTCCTGCCAGGTAGGAGGAGAGTTCATTTAAATAAAAAGTGACTAAGAAACTGGAGAGGGACCTTCTGCAGGGCTAAAGGTTTCTGCCATTTTGAATCAGGTCCTCTTTGAAAATGTTAGTTGGAGACAAAGGGGTGTGCTGGAAAAGATTGGGAAGGGGGCTGTTAGGAAGGAACCAGGATTGGGCAGGAAAAAGTTTTAAATTAATAGTGCACAGGGATAATACTGACATCTCACCACCACCCCCTCAGAATTTTACTGAACTGGGACGACTACACCCGAAGGAAAAGACCCTGCTGCAATAAAAAAAACACTCGTAACTCCTCCACCTAGAGGATCCCACTTTTGGAGCCAGTCTGAATCACACTAGATCACACCTTTGGCTTGGCTGTTTTTTGCCGTAGAAGCAGCTAAGCTTGATTATGTTCTCTTCATGACTTCAAAGTTGTTCTGTCTGCTGGCAATCCGCACTGTCCTCTTGCCTTCTGGCCCCATTCAGATGGCAAGCCTGCATGACACTGGAAAAGCACAATTTCCTTTTTTTTCGTAGGTGGAGGTGACTTGTATTGAACTGGTTCTAACATCTGTTTCCAACAAATATCTAAGAGGTTTTTGATGTGTTTAAGTTTGCACTGGAGGTTGTATTTTTAATCTTCATGTGTGCAAACATACTTCCTCTTTGATATGACAGAGCTATGCACCAAGGTTTTTAGTGGTTTGGGGAAAAGTGATGGTGTGGCCATGTATTATAAGGGATAAAGTATCCCCTGGAGTACCTGATAAGGATATTGCAAGTCACCTCCAATTAACATAACCTTATAAAGGAACTCGGCCTTTGGCCTCGTTTCGCTATACTGTATGATTATTGCAATTCCTCAGTGACTTGCAATATCCTTATAATGTACAGCAGGGGGAAGTTTATCCCTTACTTTATACCAATTGAACTGATATGGCAGAATAGAGCCTCCTACAGCCTGAAAAGGGGATAGAGTGACCTTAAAAAGGTGACATCCTTAGTGATTTGCTGCTCATTGAGCAATAAACCAGGTCAAACACTTTTGATATGCCATATGTTTATCTCACCATCTTGGTCTGGTGCTCATAAAATAGAAAGGCACATACATTACATAGGACTCAATAGAAAGCTGAGATGAACAAAGCAGATTGCCGAATACGCTGCCTTTAACTACTTTTGTATGCCTCCTTCATAGAGTCAGTGCAAATCTGCAGCAGGGCTGTTAGGAAGACAGAGATAGATGTCTTCAATGTGTGTGGGAGGTGAGACTGGGGTGCACAAGAGCTAATAATCTTATTGATCAGCTACTGTTAAGCATTAACAGCTGTTAATTGTGGTTTCCCCTCATTGAGCAACTCACCTCTGGTCCTCAATCGCAGGCCGGCAATTAACAGTCATTAACATCCTCTCTCTCCCTCGAGGTAATAACTATTAATGTGATTTCATGCGTTTCTGTTTCATTTGCTGTTAAATATGTCATATTTCATCTTATATTTCCCCATATACTTATAAAAAATAAAGTAACTGGGCGTGGTAAGCACAGGGGACTGTCTACTAAAGTCATACTTGAGAAAGGTTCAGTCCTAAATCTTCATAGTAGTAACTATCTCCTCTCAAGATGTCACCATTCTTTCATTTTTATTTTTTAGCATTGACGGTAAACAACTGCAATACCACTGTGAGTAAAAATGATATGTACACCAGGTGAGCTCCAAGATAGTTATCTTGATATACTGAGGTAGTAAAAGCATATCTGTAAATAGCCACCAAACCTCGGTGTGCTTTAAAAGGATGCCTTTCTTGAATATTACTGAAAATCATCTGTCTTTGTGGCCCAATATTTCTAAGGGTTGGCGTGTTTCATCTGCACTTTGTGGTATGTTGTAACTTATACAGGCTGCCTATACATCTGCTGTCCCCAAAAAATACAGCTCACAGTATATGTTCGATGGCAAGCAGATATTGTTTATAGCGTGGTTATGTTATGCTTTTTGCTCCACGCTCAAAACAAAGCTCACCATGTTGGCAAAGTGTCGGCTCTGCAAGCCTAAAATGTGAACTAATTGGGGTATATATGACCTCTGCATTCTGAGAACAGCTACATAAAATGTTTACTGTAGAAAAGTCCATATAGTGTATTATCAATGAATCACTCAAACATTTCCAATCAATGTGCATTTAGAAATACTTTATGTTCTAAGAAAATGTCAGAAAGAAAAACAAAAAAATGTGCCAGTTGAAATGCTTGAATTAATCTTTGCAACTGGTAATTACTTAAGTGACATCCGAAATTCATTGTTTATTGCCCACCATTACACCTCAGACAGGACCCAGCCTTATACAATTGGTCATTGGTCCTACTTCAGTAGGAACTGTCCGACCCAACTGTCAAGCCAAGTCCTCTCTGAAACTGACCACCAAGACCGGAAGGTGACATGCTTTACAAGAACTGTGTATAAGCAATAATTGATTCACGCCATTGATTGCTGCTCATCTAAAAAACATTAATAATGCGAATCATTTGACTTTTGTACAGTAAGATGGTTTTGTCTGTTAGAGACTTCTAGTTACAGATTCCTTACTTTTTTAATTTCCCCAAGGAACCAGACTGGATAGGGAGATTTTTCTCAAGCAGTACCCCTGCGCTGTTAGGTGGTGTTGATCGGCTCCACATCCATTGATGTCTGCAATGGAGAGGCACTCTAATGTCAGTTATTTTCTTTCCGAGCAAGCCAGCGCTGATCTGAAGAGAGGTACCCCTCAGTCATTTTTTGACTACCCTTTTCTACTTTTTTCGACGTTTCCAGTTGTATAACTCCTGGTGCATTGAGGATTTCATCTAGGAAGACCAGGTTCAAGCCCTGCAGATCCTGTCATTAGGCAATGTTGTTGATTGATCTACACCTAGTGTGCCTTTGGTGTTTGGAGCGTGACCACAAACCAAAGTTGTGCTCTGAGTGTTGGGCCGTGCATCCGAAGGCTTTGAGGGAGCAGACCCTGAAGCTGATGGTGGCCCGACACTCGACGCCACGTAAGTTGAGGTCCTGGTTGCGAGGAAGGTCCCGGAAGCGGTTGTTGAGTACCCCTTCATCATAGTTCCATTCCAAGTCTTCCGAATCATCAGGTAACTTGCCCACAAGAAAAAGTCAAAGAAAGCAAAATGTTCTTTGACTTCAACCCGTCCGTCAGCTGATGAGACAAGGGAGCATTCCTGCTCTATGCCTCCATCAGTGGAGCCTGCATCTCGACCAACTCTGCAGCCCCCAGAGTTTCTGGGAGCTGGAGCAACCCCATCTCAGCTAAAAGAGTTTCATGAGGCCATGCTCAGGCCTCGGCTCAGAGGGGCACCCATGGATCTATGCTTGGATCCAGAATGGCGGTGGCCATATAATTTTGACCTTCCACCACTCTGGTCCTGACACCGATGCTCCCGGCACCACCTGTGTCCTGGGGCAGCACCATCCCCATCCTCATTGCCGCACCCCATATAGGTAATCCAAGCGTCTGGAGACACTTGGGAAGAAGATGTTATCTTTCACCAGCCTGACATCTGTGATCTGTTAACACGGCATTCCTTTTGGGCAGTTATTCCCACACTCTTCAGGATACTCTTGCACAAGTACTGCCACAGGGCCTGGAGGAGTCCAGGGCTGTACTCTCCCAGGCAGTTGCTGATGGTAGAGACAAAGTAAAGTTCCCAATCCTATGTGGGCTGGACATGAATGACTCACTGGACAGATCAGTTGCTTCAACAGTGGCCATTAGGCGCCACATCTGGTTTAGGACATCTAGCTTTTTAGGAGATGTCCAAGCCCCACTTATGGACATACACTTTGATAACACCTGGATCTTTGGAGAGAAAGCAGACTCAGTGGTTGAGCGCTTCAAGGAATCTCGTGCTATGGCTAGGTCCTTGGGTCTCACAATGGCCCCTTGTCCTCTTCAGTCTGATTTTTGCCCCTTTGTGGCTATGGAAGGAGCACTCTACCATATCCATTCTGGCCCAGCCATCATTCCACACATGCTGCTTAGCCTCTGCATGACTGGGGATGTGGGATTCAATGCCCTTGTCGATCAGGGAGCAGCAGTCTGACCTGTCCACCCACGCCCCCCGCAGCCGCCACCAAATCTTCCTAGTCTGACTCATCCCATATGTTTCCTCCATTCCCATTCGTTATGCCCCAAGGGGATTTGAATTTGGTTCTGACATTCCTGATGTGCGCTACTTGTGAGCCTCTCCACAATTATCCGCTCAGGCTTCTCATCCTGAAAACAGTCTTGCTTGTGGCTATTAAATATGTCCTCAGGGAGAGTGAGCTGCAGGCATTGTCATCTAAGCCGCAATACCTTTCTGTCTATCCTGGCAAACTAGGGCTTTCTTTTTACCAAAAGTGGTCACACTCTTTCATGTATGCCAATCATTCACCTTGCCTACTTTTTATGCACCCCCACATCCTTCTAAGGAAGAGGAGAGACTCCACCACTTGGTCCAAATAAGAGCGTTGGCATTCTACCTTGATCGTACAAAAGAGTTCTGGGTGGATGATCAACTGTTTGTCGGTTATATGGGTGTGAAAAAAGGTTGGGTAGTGCAAAACTGAGCCATCTCCTGATGGGTCATACTCTGCATTAAAATCTTCTGTGCACTGGCCAAGAAGCAACCACCTGAAGGTTTGCATGTTCACTCTACCAGAGCAATGGTAGCGACCACTGTATTAGCATGCCGAGTTCAAATCCTTGACATTTGTCACGCAGCCATGTGGGTATTTCTGCACACGTTTACCAAACACTACTGCCTGGACAGTCAGGCCTATGGGGATTGGTATGTCCATTTGGCCCTGCAGGACTTTCTAGTTTGATCTTGGTTCCCCATTCATTTCAGGTGGTGGTACTGTTTGAGTATCTATTCAAAAGTTAAGGAATCTGTGTTGGAAAATAGGTTATTGGTAAGGGCAGGTAGGTACCTACACTTAGCAATAGGCCACTAACGTCCACTTAGGTCCAGTTAGGTCTCAATAAATTAAACCCAGCTCAACCCTTGGTAGCTTGGCAATGAGTGACAAGTCTTAACCTAGGAGACAGAGTGTAAAGCATTCAAATATCACAAAACAGTTATTAAATAAAACACAGGAAACAGTTTAAAAATCCAAAACCAATTTATAAAAATAGATTATATTTTTATCTTTAAAATGACACAAAAATGAATAAAATTGGATAGGAAAACCGGAGATATGAATTTTTAAAGAATTATTGTTTTCTAGCGGCTAGAAACGAAAAGCGCCAATCTGGTCATCTGGTCGCACCTCGAACGGGGCAAAGTCAAAGTTTAAGGCCGACCTCGATGGAGCTCGGCTCAGCTACAGCCCACGGGAGGCCTTTGTCAAAAGTTTACCTTTGCACTTAGTTGTTTTTCTGAAGATTTTCTTCAGCGGGATGAATCTGCCAGTCCAATCTGACCTCCTGGAACTCTTCTCCAGTCGTGTCGTGGGAGCCCTCGGTGGAGATTTTTACCTTTGGACTTAGTCGTTTTTTCGAGGTGAAAATCCTTTGACCGGGGTAAACCAGGATCTTGATCCGATGTCCTTGGAGCCCTCCTCGGATACGCTGGCTGGGAGGTCCCGGTCAACTTTGTGCGTTCGGACTTAGTCTCTTTTTTGGAGATTTTCTTCACTGGGACGAACCTGCAAATCAGGCCGGTTCGCGGTTGAGGCAAGCCGGCTAGAGTTGCTGCGGCGGGTCAGTCCCTCTATGGAGTGTTTTTTCAAAAGTTCTCCAAACTTCTCCAAATTTCTGGATCTTCTCCCAGATGTTCTTTTAAGGTTCTCTTGGGGTCCACAGCTCACCCTAAGTTTCCAGAAGCTCTGAGATGATCTTTGGGGGGGGGTGGACTACAACTCCCAGAATGCACCTGGCGCAAACTCCTTTTTGGCCACTGGGCAGTGGTCAGCTGGTTGATTTCCTCAGGAGTTGGTGCAGGGGACTCTGGTTAGCAATTTTTCACCTGTAGCAAACAGGGAGTCCCTCCTTGAACCAGTTGAAGCCAGGCAAAGTCCTTCTTGTGGTGAAGCCCAAGTGTGCAGATGGTGCAGTCCTTCAGAGTGCAGGTTCCAGGTGCAGGCCAGGGGTCCAGCAGGGCAGTCCTTCTTCTCCTTTGGTCTTCCTTGGTGGAATTTGATGGGGATCTGGTAGGGAACTGAGGTGTGGGTGCAGGTTTGCCAGTTTTATCCTTGCTCCTGGGTGAAAAGCAGGGGGGTCCTGGTTCTCCAATCAGGTGCAGGGTCCTTCCTCCTGTAATAGCCACTTCCTGGGAAGTGTGGCAAAAATCAGTCCCGGATGCAACATTCCTCAAAAATCCATCATGGCTGAAAGTGATTTTTGGAGGTTACATCTGGCTGACCCCGCCCACTGGTATGGCTAAAAATCATAAACACACCCCTCTCCTGCCCTCTCCTAATCTAATCAAGGGGGCACCTAGTTGTCTGGGGTTGCAGGATGTGGGGGTGTTGCTGGGTTGCTCCAAATGTCCTTCTCTGCTTTTGAAGACCAGTTTGGCAGCCCTCCCCCTTCCTGCCTCACTATCTGCTGAAGGGAGATCCCCTACCACAGGCACATCTCTTTGTGTGAAGCCAGGCCACTTCACACCTCATCAAGCCAGCCTGGCCAGGCTGCCAGAGGCTGGCCAATCAGAGCACAGCAGCAAAAACAATGCTGGGCTGAAATTGGCAACTTTTCAGGTAAAGTTTAAAACTCTTTACCTGAACAAGTTATTTTATATCCGCCAACTGGAAGTTGTGGGATTTATTATAACAATTAATTGGATACCAAACTCTTTGTATCTGTCACTTAAGGGGACTTTCAAAATTAAAATAAAGTCTCCCCATTCTAGCCTATGAAGTCCATTCACTAAAATGAGGGAAAAGCGAATTTGGCTGTTTTTACCTCACCAGGGCTTATAAAACTATTTTTATAAGGTCCCTGCTTATAGTTACATGGTACCCAGCCCTAGGGACACATAGGGCACACCTTAGGGGTGACTTATATGTAAAAATAAGGTAGTTTAAGACTTTGGAACTACTTTTAATTCCAAAGTCGAATTTGCATATAACTTTAATTTAAAAGCAGCCAGCAAGGCAGGCCTGCCTTTAAAATGTCACTGGGCACCTCAGCAGTGCACTTATGGGTGGACTACCTATGCTGTGGTCCCTAAACCTAAATGCCCTACCATATACTAGGGACTTATAGGTAGGTTGACTTAGACAATTATAATTAGCCTAATTTGCATATTGATTTTACACAGAGCACATGCCCTGGGACTGGTTAGCAGTACCCAGGGCACCATCAGAGTCAGGAAAACACCAGCAAAAAGTGGAAAATGGGGCAAAAAGTTAGGGGGCCTCTGCAATCAGCCCTGTTCTCTCACAATCTGCAACTAGAAGTCTCTATCAGATGAACAAGTTACTTACCTTCGGTAACGTCTTATCCGGTAGAGACATATTCTAGTTGCAGATTCCTTATCGACCCACCCATCTGTTCTGCTCTGCGAACTGATTTCTAGGGACTCCCTTTCAGGGCCTTATTTTTGACGTACCAATGGTCAGTGTTCTTCATGGCTCTGCACTTCTGGTGTGGAAAGTTGTGAAAAGAAACTGTTGTTAGTGCACCAGGGTGGCACCTATAGAGGACCCACTAAGACATATCCAGTACTGACAACAGACGCCGAGTCGATTGATGCCACCTAATGGTGGTACTGCTAGAGAAAAATCTCCAGATCCAGTCTGACACTTGTCTCCACCAGAGAAGGCATTACCGAAGGTAAGTAACATGTTCATTGAGCCTCAGTGACCCACATAGCGAAGACATGAAACAAAGACACACACACTTGAGCCACTGATCCAGGGAGCCACAGAGGCATACTGTAACCCCATAGTATAAAATGCCTTCAGACAGTCAGGTACAGAGCAAATGTGACGCAGCTGCAGAGGAGAGGGCATGTTTTTGCCAATATTAAGACTTGTCTCTTCAAAGAACATTACATCTCAAAAATTTTCCACAAACTGATCACAGTTTGAAAATTATCTTGGAATATTGGTTACTGCTGTCAATCAATAAGTTGCTCCTGGCTAGGTTTGCGCATTTTGAATTCCCGCATACTAACATACATACGTGGCATCAGACCACTTAATTTTGATCATGCATAGAGGGCTGGTGGAAGGCTTGCTACCTTAGAGAACGCACCCTTTTGCCCAGTGCCGGTGCCCTAGATGGCCGAGTAGCATTGCCTTTGCTTTTATAAAAGGCCCCGTGTGCAAGTATCATACGCGCTTCCCAGCATATAATTTCCATGGCTAATAGTGACCATAACTGCAGAGATTGGTGCCTCTATCTAGTGCATTTTCTGCAAAAGCTTTCCAAACTGTGGCGTCAGATGCTTAAACCCCAACAGAGCTGCATTAGATGTCGATCTCACGGCAGGTATGCTAAGGGCAAAAGGGAGGCAAATTTAGCAAGTGAATTATTCAAAAACATTTAGCATGAAATGGGTTTTTTACATTTTCATTTTAAGTTTTCCATCAAAAATGTCCTCGATGTGGAAATGAGGTACAGATTATAGTCATTTTAAATAGCGAGTAAAACATTAAATACTATATTTATTATACACCGTTACTAAAGAGAATAATAACGGGGAAGTAATATTTGATTGCCGATTTACAGTAGGTTTCTGTGGCTCATAACTATCCTGCTTGCCGTCGCTTGTTCTAATGCACCATGGTAAAAGTACAAATAATATTATTTAAATATGTTTTTTTGCAAGCGTGTGTTTGGAAAATACTGTTGCCAAAGTGTTAATAAGAGAAATGTCAAGGATTCTGTAGAACATGATTGGAAATGCAGTGATAAAATACATCTTTTCGGTCCATTAATGGCCTGTTGCTTACAGAGCATTTGGTCTATGAATTTCAAAGTAAATCAATTGGATATTTTGCTTGAAGGTCCTCAGTGCAGCATGCACACTGACTGCCTCTAGTCCTGCAATTATATTTTGGGAAGATGAACAGCTGGAATTGATTGATGTCCATTTGAAATTACTTATTCACTGCTGCTATAACCCTGTGTCAGCTCTTCCATACCACGCACATTTTGGATGGCACATTCTCTTGGTAAGGAGAGCAGGCTTCTGTGACTGCGATATAATTGTCCTATCTTACATCAAATCAAGTATTTGATAGATGAGATCAGTAGTCTGCAGAGATGCACGAGATGTGTACATGCAGGATTCTCCAAAGTGTACGCCACTCACTCCTATGGACGAAGGATTCATCCTAGGACTGGGTTGATTCTCCTATCGGAGAGTTTAATCTAGTCAAAGTTTCGGGGTTTTCCATAATTAATATGTATGAGTTTCACATACATATCCTGAATTTCAGGAGATGTTTTTCAATGGAGATCTCAGAAACTAGGGGGGTGTAAAAATTGCCAGGTATTTACCCTTTTTTTTAAATTGCTGTCTGTGCCCACTTTGTTAAGAATAACCTTCAGTGTGCTAATGCCACACTTTTTTCGTTGCTATCTTCTTATGCCCAAAATTACGTACAACATGTCAGTACTATAATTTTTTCATTGATACTGCCCATATACAATGGGTGACTCATATGTCAAAAATGACTTCCAATATGTCAGAGCCAGCATTTACGTATGGTTTGCTTCCCCCCACCAGACCTCCCACCACGTAAATTCCACGGTTGCCTAATATTACCTCTAGAATGACAGCACCAGCATTTTGGCATGTGTCCCTCGTAATGCCAAAAATTACTCCAGTATGTTAGGGTCTGCAATAGTGGCCTTCCTTTTGTCAAGAATTACCTTCAATATGCCTGTGACAACAAGTTACCTTGGCTGCATCCATAAGCCAATAATTATCTTGACTATGTCATGGCCAACAGCAGACTCACAAGCATTAAACACACAAACAAGCACACGCTTATTCATTTAAATTTATTAGGGCAAAATATGTGCTAGGTTGCTTGTGTTCCAGTTCAGGGAGGACCCATAAGCAGCAAGGTCAAGACTGATTTGTATGTGGCCCAAACTTAGGTGGCATGGTGGGCAAGAATGGATTGGAATGCGACTGAGCAATCGTCAGTGGCTGAGATTAATTCACGCATTCCATTCATCACTTTGTTGTTTTTGCATTTACCTCCATAAGTGTGTCGGTATGCCTAGATGTGGGTCCCCGCTTACTGTGCTACTGAAACCAAACTATACCTAGATGAAGAGCCCATGCTAAGGGGAAACAGTTACTAGGCTGCTTGTGTTCTGATTCATGGAGGACCTGTTCTGGCAGATTGAGTTAGACTGTTCCCTTGAAAAGTAGGGTCAAGACTGGATTGCATATGGCTGAGTCCAAACTGAGGTGGCATGGTGGGCACAAAACGATGGATTGGGATGCAGCATGAGTGATCACAAGTGGCTGAGATTAATTGAAGCATTAGATCCATCAACTTGCTGGTTTTGCATTTACTACCCTAAGTGCACCGTGTATGCTCAGACATGGGTCCGGGGCTCACTGTGCCACTGGAACAAAGCTATACCTGGCAAAAGAACCCTAACTAGGGTGAAACCGGTCTGATTGTTGCTTCTGTTCTGGTTAATTGAGGACCCGGCCTGGCAGTTCGGGCTGGACTGTTCCAATGAGGAGCAAGGTCAAGACTCATTTGCATATGGGCGGTTCCAGACTGAGGTGGCATGGTGGGCACGAAAACAACGGATTGGGATGCAGCAGGAGTGATCACCAGTGGCTGACATTAATTGAAGAATTTCATCCATCACCTTGTTGATTTACAAGCATGAAACGCGCCAACAAGCACCCTGTTACTCACTTAAACTAACTTTCACTCATACTTATTTCCTGTCTCATTCACACTCTCCCTCTCACTTGCTCCTTGTGATTCACTCAATCCCACTCATTGTCACACATAAATGTACCCACACACTCATTGCTCCTTATTCACAAACACACTAACATTCACTCTTTCACAATCTTAACACCTCCCTCCAAGTACTGGTGTGCATGGGGCTCTGAATTGGACTCCTGATGTTCAGGAGCCCAGCTTTCATAAACATATTTCAGTAGAGACCTGGTGCAATTGCACTTGATGCACAAGTGGTAGCTGTGCCCCTGACTCACTCTCACTCCATTTCATGTTCACCCCCTAATTCACTAATTCTTACTCACTCACACTTCTTTACTCACTCCCTCATCTTCACATTTACTTGGATCGTAGTTGAAATGTGCCTCTCACATGCACAATTCAGAAATCCACTTACAGTTTGCTGTTTCTAAACAACACTGTAAATGGATCATCACTCAAACCACTCAGGCCTCTACTCTTTCTCCTGTCATCAGCAGGAGCGTAGCTTAGCCAGTTAAATTCAGGGGCTGTGAACCTCACATTTCCCAACTTAAAAAGCAGTGGGGCGCAAGGTAAATGGGCGAGATGACCTTAGTTCAGGATGGACTGTTTCCATGAGAAGTATGGTCAGTACTTATGTGCGTTAGTTGGGCCTCCTGTGCTGATTGAGAAATTAGCAGAAGGATACTGCATTGCCACAGGTATATCCTGGCCGTGACAGAAATTAATAAACATAACAATGACCCACACAACATAGAAAAGAACTCCAATGCTGTGGGGGTCATTATTTATTTATTTATTTCATATACAAATTCCCACTGCCATTCAAGCATTTCCTAAATTTACATGAACCGCCATCACTGTATCTCCTTCCAATGTGTAGAGATACCCACATTGTCAGGAAATGCCAATGTGGCATGGAAAGGGCCAGTAGACATCTCTAAATTTGGTGGGCAGAGTAAATACACTATTTGCAAGAGTTCGTCCAATCACCTTTTGGTTTTTTGATTACCAGCAGTATACCGGGAAACTTGAGGCTGGTGCAGCTTTTCAAGCTAATTGCTGCCAATGTTAGTGAGTTCTAAAAAGTAGTAATTTTGCATTGATTCAAAGAGTACCTCTACAGGTACATATTTGCTACTATTTTTGAGCCGTTAACTATATATATATATATATATATATATATATATATTAAGTTCCTGACCCAAAAATGTGGAAACTCCTAGGGAAACCACAACAACGACAAAAAAAAACACAGACATAGCTCACCTGGCTCAGGGCTCCCACACCCAATTAACAAGACAATAATGCATTTATTTGGGTGATTTATTTGGGGGGTGTCCCCTCAAGCACCCCCTCCCCAAAGCTATGGCCCTGGTCATCTCGGACCTGGAGAGCTGACCTGCGCACTGGTAATGTTCATCAAAACACAAAAGTCTTTTAATGACAAGCAATAAGTTAAATAATTAGAAGTGTGTGGGCAGAGGCCCAGGGCATTGTGTGATGCCTCGCAGGTGGCAGGGCTACATTCTGAAACACCTGTAGAGGAGCCACCACTGTTTTTGCATATAGGTTATCCCGAAAACTAGAATTCTGTCAGTCGGCAGGAGCACAAACCAAGCCCATACAAATAGCTTTGAGTGTGCCCTGAACTAGTTTGGTTTCTTCCAATCACCTGCATTCTTTGGCCCAGGTTTTTCTGATACATTAAACATGTTTTTGCTACTGATACACAGTGCTTGTGGTTGGTAGTATTAAACACAGACGTTGAATTGTACACAAGCCTTTAAAATCATGTATCACTTTCAACTTTGTAACATTTTGCAAATGAGAGTAAAAGGTTTAAGCAGTGGTAATGCTGCATAATGGTACTGGAAAGGTGTATTTTCTTTAGAAGAAAATCAACTCACAGGGGTCATTCTCAGAAGCACGGAAGCGATGCTACACTGATAACTGTAATGTCCACATGAAAAACCCATTAGATTGCTCTGTCCTTTCACAATCAATTAACTGGCAATTAAAATAGTAATCTCCTCTTGAATTGCAAAATCATATTGTGATATTCATTGTTAAAGATTAGTTATGCATTTTTCATGTTTTTCAAAAGTGTTAATATACCACTTTAGCATGTGTGAAAGTTTCTAAAGAGGTTAATCCCGTGCAGTCTACCTTGATGGATTTCACTGGAGAATGGGACAGGAAATTCAGTTTAACCGTTTTGTTTGAATTACAGTATCATAGAAATATACAAGATGTGATATGTGTCACAGTTACACGTCATAAATCGTAATGCGTGCGGTTTAAATAGGACATGCAAAGTTTTGGTTTATCTGTGAGAATGTTGGTGTTAGTGCGGATATAAACTATAATAAGGTGAAATATAAAAAATGGTGGTGAGATTGACATATAAATAGTATGTTATAGGCTATTTTGAACAAGGGATGTCCATTGCGGATTATTATTTAAGCTTGTTTGTGAATTTTGGGGGTCATTTAGACTGTACAAACAGTCCACCAGTCAGTCAATAGGGCAGAGCCCTGTGTGCTTTATTTAGAGATCCCACTTTATAGGCAGGTATTTCTGAGCTGTAAAGGCAGTTGTTGTAGCAGGGGAAACAGGCTTTACACCAAAGTCTTTACCACGCAATGCCTTACCTTGAACCACGCAGGTAAGTACTACACTGGTAATTAGTTGTACCATTACTATGCATTTCTTCACCACACAGATAAGTATTTTTTTAAATACCATATTTATTATGTTATTTAAAAAAGGGGTTTAGGTGCGTGTAGTGGTAACAAAAAGTAAGGGTAATTTCAGGGTTGGGGTGGGTAGTGGTAATGGGAGGTAAGGGTAGCTCTAGGGCTTGTGGGTAGGTATTGGTAAAGCGAGGTAAGGGACATTATTAGGGTTGAGGGGTGGGTAGTGGTAAATAAAGGTAAGAATACATTTAGGGTTTAGGCGTGGGTAGTGGTAAAGGGAGGTAAGGGTAAATTTAGTGTTTAGGGATGGGCAGTGGTAAAAGAAGGTTAATGGTATTTTTAGGATCTAGGTGTGAGTCGTGGTAAAGGAAGGAAAGGGTAATTTTAGGGGTTAGGAGTGGGTAGTGATAAAGGAGGTAAAGGACATTTTAGGGTTTAGTGGTGGGTAGTGGGAAAGCGAGATTGGGAGTACATTAAAACATTAAGGAATTTGAGAGGAATTTCCCCCATAAAAGAAAAAAAAAAGTATTCCTTTTAGGATACATAAAAAGGAGAAAATGTTCGTTAAAATGTTACATTTTAACCTCAAAAGACCAGTGAAATTCATCAATTATAGTTAACTGACGATACTATAACTGGTGCCCTCACCATGCGCAATGTTGAATTCAATTATGTCATTACAGATGTCACATTTATGTTATCAATGATGTCATAAAACATCTCATGAGTGATGTAATATGTCAGGTAATAAGCAGAACATGGCAAAGATGTGAGTTAAAGTTACTTCAATTAACTTTAACTATTGCATTCAGTGTTTTTTTAGTTTGAAATGTTATGATTTAGCCAGATTGTACGACAAATTTGAAATTGGAGGCCGAAATCTGACATTTTGCGAGGACATACAAGGACATCCGCTATGATTAAATATTGCATCGGTATGAGATCTAACATACTGCTTGGGGTGGGGGTGGCCGAGAGTTCTCAGTGCATATATGGTGTTCACATGTTTTTCTTGGGGCTTTATCCTACAGAGTCCTCTATTTGTGTATGACCTGTTGGGTTCTTTTTGTAAAATCTCAATAAAATTCGTTATGAAAAAAATGGAATGATTTTACTGACACTTTCACCTAAATATATATCTATAACTTTAGATTTTCAGTGGATTTCCAGGTTTTCTTTAATGTAGAGTAAGATGTTTTCCCCCATAGTGCTACAGTACTACTGCAAAGTTACATGTAGGCACCACTGAGCATTGCTGTAGTACCATGTTACTACAGCTCTGAAAAAGAAAGTCCTTTATAATTTGACACCATGAGGTGTCCTCTGGGATCCCAGCCACAACAGCCAGGGGCCAGGGTACTCCTACTCTACCCCCTTATTCCTTTAATTTTATTTGTTTTTGACAACAGAGTAACTGAGTCCTTGAGTAATAAAGTGGCAGCCGCAACTTTCTCTTCATGTTGCTACTGGCCAATCAGATTGCATGTTTTGATCTTGCAGTACTACGATATTTTGCGCTCCACCATAGCTCCAATTCGAAAGAGACCTTGTCAAACCATATTCACTGACTTACATCTTTACAATGAAAAAGTTAAAAATACCACACTCCTATAATATTAATAAGGACACAATTATCACTCTAAAAAAAGCTAGATAATAAACTACAAAACAAGAATAAGGGCCTGATTACGAGTGCAGCGGGTGGTTTAGGCCATCTGAAGAACTTCCGGCGGGGAGCTTGCTGCCATAGTGCTACCTCCCCACTGGGACCATTAAGAGTTTTCCGCTAGGTCGGCGGACAGAAACCTGATTTTCAAGGCGGCAGCAATGCTGTAGGATGCAGGGTGCACCAGCAGGGTGCTGGCCAGGGGCACCCCTGCACTGCCCATGCCAAGTTCATGGGCAGTGTAGGGGCTGCCTGGGGCCCCCTGCACCCATTCTCCGCCAGCCTTTTCGTAGTGGTGTTACCACCATGAAATCGCTGGCGGAGAAAGAGGTTGTAATCCCCAGGGTAACGCTGCTTGCAGCGATGCCCTGGCAGATTAGGACAGCTGGGATCCCCGATCCTGGCAGTGTTGGCAGTCTAAACGCGTCACGATTGCCATGGTCATAATGTGGCACTTGGACCGCCACACTGGTGGCAGTCCAACCGCCACTGCGAGTCTGGCCGTCCAGTGACGGCCAGACTGATAATGACCACCTAAATGTTCAATTGACGCTTCAGCATGGGGCAACCCACAATTTACAATAGATTGGGAAAATGCCTAAAAATGACAAATAGACAGGGAATGGCATACTGCAAAACAAATACCAAAGGCCAGGTGCGCAACCTTTTATTTTGCAGCTCGCAAATTGCGATCCGTTTGCGAATAGCAAAACAAAATGTACAACAGTGTTAACCACACTGTTTGCGATTCCCAAATGGGTCGCAAGGGACCTGCCTCATTAATATTCATGAGGCAGGTCACAATTTGAGACCCATTGGTGAATGGCCACACTCACAGAGATGGTGGCCTGCTGGGGTCTGAAGACCACCATGTCTATGACTGCTTTTTCAATAAAGTAGTTGTTTTTTTGATGCAGTCCATTTTCCTTAAAGGAAAACAGAATGCATTTAAAAAAATAAAAATGAAAAGTTTTTTATTCATTTTTCGATTTTGCGGTCACAAACGGTGGAAATTGCCGTCTGCGACCACAAAATGACCTTATACAATGCACCATCCCTATTTTGAGACCAGTATCCAATTACTGAGTCGCAAAATAAGGATTGCGGCTCGCAATTAAGAAGGGGCATCCCAAGGGCGTCCCTTCCTAATTGCGACTCGCAGGGGGGATATATGATTGTTTTATGATATGGTGTTGAAATGAGAAGGCTTCCTTGAAGCCTTTGGGGTTATCCTTCAAGACTGAGTAAAGGGGATATGCTGGGGGTCAAAGGTCATCTACCTCAGCTCCTTCCTCCCTTCCTCGAAGGTCTTGGGGTTAACCTTCAAGATTGAGAAAAGGGGGGGGGGGGCAAAACATGTTAGCCTCAGGCAATTTCCCAAAAGACCTTTCTACACAGAATGGGGAAATTACACCAAATTTGGCAGATAGTTAGATCTTTACCCAGGAAATATGCCTTTTCTGATTTAATGTAAATACTTTCAGCAGTTTTTGAAAATTTAAAACTAAAAATGTTTACCTATTTAGCGATGCAGTATCCTACTAGGGTGGAACCTTAGTACTGGCATTACGTATTCACTGCGTCATCTGTTCAATTAAAAATGCTAGTTGGTAGTTTAGAAAATTGGGCCAATTAAAGCCACTGTTGGTTTTACCCTGACTCTTTTATTTTTTCACAAAACATTTGTGATAAGCTTGTTTATATTTTTGTAAAAATCTGACAATAATAGAGTGGGGAACATGCAGGTTATGACATTTTTGGGGGTGTTATCACCATTTTTATAATCTCTGCACCACGTAACAAATTTGGATGACCATGTATTTAGTAGATTTTTAAATTTGGTACACAAATTGTGCTCAATAAATCATCTAGTGTTGGTAATGGCCCTTTCTGCAGAGTTATCCCCAGAAATTTTGCCTTCATCCACTGCCTTTTTTGCTACATTCATCTTTGTTGGCCTTAGGACTCTGTGCACTTTATCACTGCTAACCAGTGCTAAAGCAAGTGTGCTCTCTCCTTAAAACACGGTGACATTGGCATATACCAAACTGCCATATTTAATTTACTTCTAAGTCCCTGGTAAAGTGCACTTCATGTGCCCAGGGCCTGTAAATTAAATGCTGCTAGTGTGCCTGCAGCACTGATTATGCCACCCACTTAACTAGCCCTTCAAAAATATCTCTCAGGCCTGCCATTGCAAAGCCTCTGTTGTCACAAGGCCTTCATGGGCCCACTTTGGTTCTTCATTTTAGCTTCAAGTTTTAAGTGTTCTAGGCTGACATTCTTTTTAGCAATATTTTACATGTTTATGCTTGCACACTATTATTTTGAGAATGCACTGTACATGCTGCTTGTTTTCAGTAAGTCTTTCTCGTTATGTAATCTGTACATTCTGCTCAAGGCAAGGAACATGTAACAAGATATCCAAATGCTTGCATAGTCCATTCTCCTGAATCCTAGACATTGCATCAAAGCTGCGCCTCTAACACAGTGTGGTTTTGATTATATAAATGGTGTCCTGCTCTATATGGGTCAGAGAAGCATTCTGACCACGATTGCCCTGGAACAGGTCATATGTTTGATATGCTGCTCTGCTGATCTTTTCATCTTGCAGAGAAGGATTGCCAGTTTAATTTGAGACTGATTCCCGGGCCCAGCTATCGAGGTATGGGGGTTTAAGATGTCCTTTGAGATCTGGAAGAGTTTACACCCACCACTATGCTCTCAGAGAATAGGTAGTGGTAGGTAGGGATATATAGAAGAAAGATTGCTATGGTTGAATTATTTATTTTATTCACCATGTTGGCAGTGTTGGTTACAAGGCTTTGTTTCATCTGCCTAATATTTACAGCTCATTCTCTCTGTGCTAGAATATGATTACTTCAACAAATGTTAGAAAAACTTTATTTGTATCTTTCTTGTGTTTACCCTGGGCATGCATGAGTAAACAACGAAACAATAGGTCTGTTTCCACGATTTCTTGGGGATCAGATTGGTCATGTTCAAGGTTGCCTACATCATCTATTACCTTGGGAAGGCTACGGATTCAGATGAAGCACTGTGAGCAAGCCAGGGCTGACATTTCCTAATGGTGCAGATAGACTCAGTCCCTGTATTCTGAAGTTTCCGTCATCCTAACATGCAGTCCAACCTTCTAATGAGAACCGTTTAACATGGCGCCACCAACGTTTATAGGTCAGGTACTTATTTAATGGGTCTTCTGAATAGTCCCTGTGTGTGCCAAAGGTACCCTATTCACCTTTAAAATTGAGGCGTCCGTGGTGTTAGGGATTAATCCTCCTCAACATGATAGGAATTACCTATTTTTGTCTGGAGGTTGTGAAGTTTGAACATTTAAAATGATGACCGCATTATAGCAATTCCCTCTCTGAATTTCATTCATTAAAATGGTGAACATTATTAACATTCCTGCTAATTAAAGACATGCTGTTACAGCACACTTAATATTACATGGGGTACCTAATGGTGGTGAAGATGCTACCTTCATGGTTTAAGTGTACAAAGCTTATAAAACTGAAGTATTTCACTCATGGGTCACTGTTCCTGCAATCAATGCTAATACACAGATGTTTCAGACATACACTGAATCTGCCATTACAGGCCAATATAGAGTTTATAATGATTTAGAAATAGCACTAACATATCAGGAATATCAAAATTGGTTCTAAGGTGCCCTACCAAATGTATTACAAAATATTAGACTGGATCCCCTCAGCAATGATGGGGCAACATGGTCAGTCTTAACCAGCTACACACCATATCTAAACTTAGCACCACTTAATGCGGTGAATTACATACACTATACAATGGTACACTTAGACTATACAGACGTTTACCACAGTTTGGTATGCGCACAATAGCAACTGCCTCAGGGAGGTCTGTTCATGCTTTTCAGGCACAGTTCACTGTGCCTAATATTAGTCCAGTAACTATAAATGCAAATATGGGTAAGATTCGCACCAGGTGGGAGGAGATCCCGTTTTGCATTTGCACAAAAACAAACCAACTTGAAGCAATGTTTCCCCTTACGGGACCCCAAGATAAACAGAGAATTTTCACCATGTGCTTACCACTTGGAATGGTTCCCCTTATTGAAGAAAGTGCCACTTGAATTACAATCTTTGCTGCAGTATATACCATAACACATGGTACACCATCACTTGCTGTTCTGCCTGAAGGGCTAAAGCAAAATTAATGCGGAGGGCCCTGCTCTGGGTTTGGGGGTGAAATTGATTGGCAATTTCAGAACAGTATTCTAATTTATTTTAAGTAATAATAAAGGGGAAGCAGCAGCGCTGGCATCCGCCAATGTCTTGCACAGGTTATGGTTGTAAATCAGGAGCGCAAACTACCAAAAATGTATTGCTGACACATACATCTACAGGTCGAGATAATGTGAGAGCCAGACCAAATTAGCCACAGCCTAAAGGAGTTCTGAAAAGAACAATACCAAACAAGCACCTGAGTTCTTTTTTTAAGGGCTGGGACAAACAGAAAAATAAAGAAAAAGTAAAATCACAGGTGCAACCGGAGTCCTCTGATCAACATTGTAACCTACGAAACCATGACACACTTAAACAGCCTGATAGGTATCAGTACACTGATACATATCCTTCTCATTCCATTCAGGGCTCAATAGATAAATGATCAGAGAGGGGGCACGCTTTTTTGTGGAGACTTTGTGGGGGGTGGATTCCAAGCCCCAGGCTGCCCTGAGAAGGAGGAGGAGACAGGCATCAGCTTGTTTAAAACAGCACTGCACTTCCACATCGCGGGATGCGCTATTTTGTGGAGACCTTGTGGGGGGCATACTCCAAGCCCCAGGGTGCCCTGATAAGGAGGAGGAGACAGGCATCGGACTGTTTAAAACAGTGCTGCACTTCCACAGCATGGAGTGTGCGGGAGTCGCCCGGGTGTGTGCCCGGACGAAGACCTGGATAAGACGAGGCCCGTCTTTGTCTGTCATCGGCCCCTTTCCTCTGTGTGGCTAAGTGATCCCTGCTGTGCGCGGAATACTTGAGGTACGTGAAACACCTATCCATATGGGGAAGAGAAAGAATAATGCGCAAAGGGGGAAAAGTGGCACGGACTCCCCAGCCTAACTGTCAATCACCAGCTATTTATCCTTCATCATGGGAGCTATAGAGATTGAATTAGAGCAAGTGGGTGCTAAGATTGGAGCAGTGCAGAAACTTTCTCGGAGGCCACCCCTGGAGCCCATTGTACTTGTGAAGTCTACACAAATGGAACAGCCATTGCGAAAGACCCTGGACTCTGACCCGCCCCAGATTGGAATAGGCGTGCATCCTCCCTTGCAGGACGCAAGTCTAAGTAAGGGATCAAATAAGGAACCGATTTCCGATTTCACATTGACAGATTCCCCACCTCTGAAAAAGGGAAGGGATGGAGGAAGGGCTAAAAATGTGAAAGGGTCTCAGGACCAAAAAAGAGAAGCCATATACAATTGGAAGCTAATGCTGGACTTCAGGTGGCTCCTGATACACTAAGGGAACATACTATGAGAAAATATATTTTTAAATGATTCTACTTACTTAATTGATTCTATATTAAAACCATTTTGTGTAGCCCTGGAGGAGAAACCTATTAAATTGATAACTAAGAGACTGGACCATTTCCAAACTAATGTGACTAGCGCGCTACTCCAGATAACCAATCCAGAGTTACCACACCAGGGAAAACCCATAGACAGGAGTCTGCATCAAAGGATGGAAATGCCTTACATAATCCAGGCTTGAATGAAACTGGTCCACCCTTAGCTCAATCTAGAGCTTCACATACAATGCACAAGCCAAATCTGGGAAATCAACAGGTAATTCAACCTGGGCGTTCAAACCCCCCTCACACTCCACTATCAACTTGGATGAGACATTGCATTTACCCCCAGAATGCATGCCGTATGTCCTGGTGCTAGAAAATGTGCCTACTTTGAATAGAACAATGAAGATGCACTAGCACTGATGAGTAAGTCCGCCCATTGGTTGAGGTAAAAAACTAGACATAAAAAGGATTTAAATAATAAGATCCTTTTCACACGTAGAGTGAAATGGGTTAGTCCATCAAAGAAAGGGAGGGAGACTGTGTTGTGATAAATTTTAAAAACCCTTGTCTGGTCAAACGCTTGTTAGAAGATTTGGACTTCTGTGCAAGGGCAAGAGAAAGGATCCAAGTGCACACATTAAGGCCCTCATTACAACATTTGCGGTAAAAGCGGCTTACCGCCGTGCAGAAGACCGCCAACACACCGCCGCGGCCGTGGAGCTCCGCCACAGCTATTATGACCCACAGCACGGAATCCGCCAAAACCATCACCACCATCAACAATACTAGCATCCACAGGCACACCAGACCATCACCCACAGAACTTCCACGCACCTCACACAGCACCCCACTACATATCAGCACACTTATCACCACACACACAACCCCACACATCACCCACACCACCCCATGGCACGGCAAATACACCCCAGGTTCTCGGAGGAGGAGCTCAGGGTCATTGTGGAGGAAATCATCCGGGTAGAGCCACAGCTATTCGGATCACAGGTGCAGCACACCTGCATTGCAAGGAAGATGGAGCTATGGAGAAGAATAGTGGACAGGGTCAACGCAGTGGGACAGCACCCAAGAAATCTGGATGACATTAGGAAGAGGTGGAACGAGCTACGGGGGAAGGTGCGTTCCGTGGTCTCAAGACACCACCTTGCGGTTCAGCGGACTGGCGGCAGACCCCCACCTCCTCCCCCACAACTAACAACATGGGAGGAGCAGGTCTTGGCGATTCTGCATCCTGAGGGCATCGAAGGAGTAGATGGTGGAATGGACTCTGGTAAGTCAAATCTTAACTATTACATCCCCCACCCTACCTGCATGCCATCACATACCCCCACCCTCACCCTCACCCCCATCACTCCAACTCCTCACAAATGTCCCAACATCACAAACCACACATCCCAACACCAAGCCCTGCATGCAACACCAAAGCATGGACACCCAACACCAAAGCATGCCCACTGCACAAACCCATACGACCCCCTAAACCATCATCACACAATGTCCCACACAGGAATGCAAGCACTGGGGTACGTGGTCACCCACCCATTGCACACCATGGCACACACAGATGTAACAAACATCCTTTTATACCCCTGCAGAACCCCTACCCAACGTCACTGGACAGGAGGGTCCACACATGTCCACACCACCAACAGAAGAGGCCCACAGTGATGACAGCAGCTCTGTCCAACTGGATCTAGATGACCATCACACAGTCACAGGCCACTACAGAGCTTCCCCCCTCTGGAAACACCAGCATAGCACCCACCCAGCGGGCCCATACCGCCGTCCCCAGGACACGTCAATCAGCAGTGTGTCCACCACTACAGGGAACCCAGGCTAACCCACCACCCCAACAACAACAGGGACCTGGGGGCAGTGGCAGTGGGCACACGGTCCAGGGGACGGAGGCCCAGGAACACAGGGGACCTGGGAGGGCTGCTGTGCGACAGGGGGAGGACAGGCCAAGGGAAACCACTCTCCACGACGCCCTCTCCTCCATCATGGGAGCCTACCACCACTCCCAGGAGACGATGGCAACGGTACTGGCCAAGTTTCAGAAGACCCAGCGTCTGCAGGAGGAACAGTATTTGGGCTTCAGGGAGGAACTCAGAGCCATCAGTTCCACCCTGGGCACCATCGTAGGGGTGCTGAAGGAAGTACTCAACACCAGGAGGGACACTGTGGCACAACAAGGGGCCCCTGACACTAGCATGGCGCTAGTGGACAGGAGGCACCGCCACAGGACCACCACACCAGCACCCCACCCCCTGCAGAGGGAGAACCACCCCACAAACGGTCCCTGAGATCCAGGACAAACACAGAGAACAATGCCAAGACCCCTGCCAAGAAATGAGACCACCCTGAATGACATCCTTCTGTCCCACCTTGTCACCCTGTCCATCCTTAAACTGCCCCAGCTTCCTATGCCCCTTTGGGCAATGCACCTGTGAGACTAATAGACTGGACACTGCCATGGACATTCCTTCACCATCAACACTCACCATTTTGCAACCCCTCCAATATTTTGCACTTAAATAAACACCCTTGAAGCACAAAACAATCTGGAGTCAGTCTGTGATTTCAGAATAGTGTATTAGCAATTACTGTGGCAAAAAGCTCTTTCAATTGCAATGTCAACATGCCTATGTCACACAGCTCTAGTCCATGAGGAATCAAAGCAGATGTCACATAGTGGGACCCACATCTGTGAAATCGTAAGGGAAAGTGACAACTCAGTGACCATACACTGGGTGAAAACGACAGACAGTAGAGAGGTAGTAGTGTTAAAGTACATGTAGTAGGCAGGTTTGTATTCTTACCTGTGTCTCACTGGAAATATTGCAGAATCACCGAGTCCCTGTTGTCCATGTCCTCTTCTTCTGCTTCCTCATCTTCACTGTGCACAGGCTCCACAGCTGCAACAACACCGCCATCTGGACCATCCTCCTGCAGAAAAGGCACCTGTCGTCACAAAGCTAAGTTGTGAAGCATACATCAGGCCATGATGATCTGGCACACCTTCTTTGGTGAGTAGAATAGGGATCCACCTGTCATATGGAGGCACCTGAACCTGGCCTTCAGGAGGCCGAAGGTCCGCTCGATTATCCACTGTGTTTGCCCATGGGCCTCATTGTAGCGTTCCTCTGCCCTTGTCCTGGGATTCCTCACTGGGGTCAGTAGCCATGATAGGTTGGGATAACCAGATTCACCTGCAAATGGCGAGGGACAACTGTTAGACACACACTAACCTGTAGGGATAACCCCAGATCCAGACAACCATTCCCACTGTCTTGCTTCTAGGTGCTCACCTAATAGCCACACACGGTGCCTCTGGAGTTGACCCATCACATAAGGGATGCTGCTATTCTGCAGGATGTAGGCATCATGCACTGAGCCAGGGAACTTGGCAATCACATGGGAGATGTACTGGTCTGCCAAACATACCATCTGCACAGTCATCAAATGATAACTCTTCCGATTTCTGTACACCTGTTCACTCCTGGGGGGGGGACCAAAGCCACATGTGTCCCATCAATGGCACCTATGATGTTGGGGATATGTCCAAGGGCATAGAAATCACCTTTCACTGTAGGCAAATCCTCAACCTGAGGGAAAACGATGTAGCTCTGCATGCGTTTCAGCAGGGCAGACAACACTCTGGACAACACGTTTGAAAACATAGGCTGGGACATCCCTGATGCTATGGCCCCTGGTGTTTCAAACAACCCACATGCAAGGAAATGGAACACTGACAGCACCTGCAATTGAGGGGGGATTCCTGTGTGATGGCGGATAGTTGACATCAGGTCTGGCTCCAGCAGGTTACACAGTTCCTGGATTGTGGTACGGTCAAGCCTGTATGTGATGGTCACATGTCTTTCCTCCATTCTCGACAGGTCCACCAGCGGTCTGTACACCGGAGGATGCCGCCATCTCCTCACATGTCCCAGCGGATGGTGCCTATGAAGGACAACATCGAGCACAGAGTCAAACAATTCAGAGGTACGTACCCACAGCTTACACAGAACACTAATCATAATCCGAAAAGTGGCCTGTCTGTGTGTTGAGTCTAGGCCTAGGTATGTGTGACGCAGTTAAAAATGAGGCCATGTGGGCCCCTGAAATGGCGGATGCCTGACCTCTAAAGTGGGACAATGGGATGTGAGGTAACTGCGCTGGCGTTGTACACCGTCGCGGTAGGCGGTCGAAGACCGCGGCGCAATGCTGCATTGGTTAACATTGGACCCTATGGGTCCCAGGAGCCAATGACGATGTACGCCGGCGATGACGGTACGCACCGCCACGGACGTGACCGCCATTTTCTATCTGTTCAATCACTCGATACCTGATCTTCGACAGGAGAGGACCTACACTGCAAGTGCTGCTGTGACCTCGGTTTGGAAGAGACAATGGCTCGAGTGTCTGGGGAAAGGGCCCCTGCCTTCACATCGGAGGAGCTGGAGAAACTCGTGGACGGGGTCCTCCCCCAGTACACGCTACTCTACGGTCCTCCAGACAAACAAGTAAGTACACTGGGAGCATGCTGTATGGGCTATGCCTGTGTGGAGTGGGGTGGATGTAAGAGGGGGGGAGATTGCGGCGTGCATGAAACGACGGTGAGTGCATGTTTCACATGGCAAGGGTGGGGATGGGGGCCAATGACTGACAGTGCAGTTGGTAATAAGTTTCTCTTCCCCTGTACAATTCATGTAGGTCAGCGCCCACCAGAAAAAAGATATTTGGCGTGCCATCGCCAAGGACGTCCGGACCCTGGGGGTCTACCACAGACGGAGCACCCACTGCCGGAAAAGATGGGAGGACATTCGCCGCTGGAGCAAGAAGACGGCGGAGGCTCAGCTGAGGATGGCCTCCCAGCGTGGGAGGGGTGCCCGTCGCACCATGACCCCCCTGATGTTCAGGATCCTGGCGGTGGCGTACCCGGAGTTGGATGGCCGCTTGAGGGCATCACAGCAGCTACAAGGGGGTGAGTACACTCTCATCCTGCAGATTTTGCGTGCAGTGGAAATGTCTGGGTGGGGGAGGTGGGCTGTGGGTTTCCCTAGGCCAGGGTGAGTTTAGTAGGCCAGGTCCCTCCGTAAGGCAGGCCATGTGGCACCCCACCCCACCTCTGTAGAGTGCCAAGTACACCTAGTCATGCCACTGTGTCATCCATGTGTGCAGATGTCGTCCATAGCCTAGTAGGCCATTTCCCAGGGATTGAACAGTGGAGCCCAAGAGCGCGGCGTAGTGCAGGGGGCTTCTGTGTCTGTCATGTCCGCCAACGGTAGCGGTAATGCATGCACTGAACATGTCTTTCTTCTGTCCCCCCCCCCCTTTTTGTGGTCTCCCTGTTCTTGTGTGCATTAGCATCATCAGGCGGAGGAGCAGTGGCATCGGAGCATGAGGGAGCTGCATCCCACATGGCCCTGGAGGGTGACACTTCGGACTCGGAGTTCACCAGTGGGACGGAGGGCGAGGGGAGCTCCACGGCGGGGACAGGAGCTGACACCAGCGACACAGACTTGTCCTCTGATGGGAGCTCTCTTGTGGTGGCGGCAACATCTGTGCCCCCCGCATCTACAGGTACAGCCGCCACCCCCCCTACCAGCACAGCCCTCCCAGCAGCCCCTCAGCCTTTGCCCCATGCCCGCTCACCCAGGAGGGTGGGCATCACCTTCGCCCCAGGTACCTCAGCCCCTGCCCCAGTCACCCATTCTGCCCTCAGTGAGGAGGCCATTGACCTCCTCAGGTCCCTCACTGTTGGGCAGTCTACCATTTTGAATGCCATCAAAGGTGTCGAAAGGCAGTTGCAACAAACAAATGCATTCCTGGAGGGCATTCATTCTGGTCAGGGGGCCCTTCAGCAAGCTTTTCAGACTCTGGCCTCAGCACTGATGGCAGCCATTGTCCCTGTCTCTAGCCTCCCCCCTCCAACTTCCTCCACCCACACCCAATCCCCTGTACCCCAGCCTATCCCAAGCACACCTTCAGACCAGCATGCACACACTTCAACACACAAGGGAAGCTCAGGCAAACATAAGCACCACACATCCCACAGGCACTCACGCAAGCATCACACACATGCAGACACACCAACATCCACTGCCTCCATTGTGTCCCCCTCCTCCTCGTCTCCCTCCTCCCTCCCAGTCTCGTCTACACTCACACCTGCATGCACTACATCTACAGCCACTACTGCCATCAGCAGCACACCCACCACCACACCCCACTCACGTGCAGTCACCACCCCCACAACCATTCACACATCCCCTGTGTCCTCTCCCAGTGTGTCTGTGACGCCACCTCCCAAGATACACAAACGCAGGCACACACCCACCCAACAGCCACCCACCTCACAACAGCCTCCAGCGCATGCACCTTCACCCAAAGTCAGTAAACAAACTCCTCCTACAACCACAACCTCTTCCTCCACTCCCAAACTCCCTCCAGCTACCCGTCCCAGTGTCTCCAAAAAACCTTTCCTGTCTAACCTTGACCTCTTTCCCACACCACCCCCACCCGTCCGTCTCCTAGGGCCCGACTCTCCAGGTTCCAACCTAGCACCTCAGCCACAACATCTCCGGGACCAGTGGTGCCTGTAGTCACCGGAATCTGGAGTGCACCGGCCACCAGGGCAGCCAGTGTGGCACGGAGCCACAGCACGGACAGTCCCCCACCTGTCAAGCATCAAAAGTTGGCCAGTGCCCGGCGGGAGAGGGGGAAGACTCCAGCCACCAAAGCCGATCCCAGGGGTCCCGGTGGGAGTGTGGAGTCAGCTGCGACACCTTCCAAGGTGGGGAAGGGCCACAAGAAACCCAGAAAGTCTGGGAAGAGCAGCACGGCGGAGGAGACTGCCATCATCCCCGCTGCCCAGGAGGCCAACGCCATCATCCCCGCTGCCCAGGAGGCCACTCCCATCATCCCCGCTGCCCAGGAGGCCAGCACCTGCCCTGCTGCCCAAGAGGCCACCGCCAGCACAAGCCCCGCTGGGCTAGAGAGGACCACCAGCACAAGCACCGCTGGGACAGAGAGGACCGCCAGCACAAGCCCCGCTGGGACAGAGAGGACCGCCAGCACAAGCCCTGTTGGGACAGAGAGGACCGCCAGCAGCTGAGTCACTGCAAAGGAGCCCGCCGCCTCAAGCACCGCTGAACAGGGCACCGCCGCTGCAAGCACCACTGAACAGGGCACCGCCGCTCCAAGCACCGCTGAACAGGGCGCCGCCGCTACAAACACCGCTGAACAGGGCACCGCCGCCTCATGCACTGCTGAACAGGGCACTGCCGCTACAAGCACCGCTGAATAGGGCACCGCCGGCTCATGCACCGCTGAACAACAAGCACCGCTGGCCCATGAGCGCCAAGGGCACTGACGCTGCAGAGTCTGTCACGAGCAGGATGAAGCACTCTGGGCACAGAGCCCCCTCCAGAACCAGTGGAGACTGTCATCCACTACCTCTGTCCTTAGCAGGATGCAGCACTCTGGGCCCCATGCCCCCTCCAGAACCAGTGAAGAGATACATCCACTACCCCTGTCCTTAGCAGGATGAAGCACTCTGGGCACCATGCCCCCTCCAGAACCAGTGGAGAGATACATCCACTACCTCTGTCCTTGGCAGGATGAAGCACTCTGGGCACAAGGCCCCCTCCAGAACCAGAGAAGACTGTCATCCACTACCTCTGTTCTTAGCAGGATGAAGCACTCTTGAGAGACTGTGGCTCCCCAGGATGGCACAGTGGGCAAACCACCCACTGTATAGACTTGAGAGACTGTGGCTTTGCACTCTCCAGGATGGAACAGTGGGCAACCCACCCACTGTATAGACTTGAGAGACTGTGGCTTTGCACTCCCCAGGATTGAACAGTGGGCAACCCACCCACTGTATAGACTTGAGAGACTGTGGTTTTCCACTCCCCAGGATGGAACAGTGGGCAAACCACCAACTGTATAGACTTGAGAGACTGTGGTTTTGCACTCCCCAGGATTGAACAGTGGGCAACCCACCCACTGTATAGACTTGAGAGACTGTGGCATTGCACTCCCCAGGATGGAACAGTGGACAACCCACCCACTGTAGATACTTGGGAGACTGTGGCTTTGCACTCCCCAGGATGGAACAGTGGGCAACCCACCCAATGTATAGACTTGAGAGACTGTGGCTTTGCACTCCCCAGGATTAAACAGTGGGCATGTGGCCCCCTCGTGGATTTGGTATCGTGCACTCAACCGGCTGAGGTGCCCCCTTTCCCTCCCCCTGAGGTGCCTGTTTTCTTGCTCTCTGATGCCCCTGCAGTGTTCTCTCCGTCATGGTCGGGGATCTTGTGTGGGCCTCGCCCATACTGTGTGGGCACAGTGTTCCACGGACTTCATTGGAGCACTACCTGGACTACTAAGCTTGGTGTATATTTTGTTTATGGTGTATATATATATTTTTGCGTACTTGATTTTAATATATTACAATGGTTACACTCATTTCCTTTTGTCTTTGCATTCTTCCGGGGGGATTGGGGGGTGTAACTATAATGTATAAATATGTCTTAGTGTGTGTGTTGTAGTGGGTGAGGGTGGGGGTGGGGGTGGGGGTGGGGGTGTTGCATGTGTGTGTCCCTGTTTTTTCCCTCCCCTGTGTCATAGGTGCAGTACTCACCGTTGTCTTCGCCGCCGGCGTTCGAGCTCCTGGTAGAGGAGCAAGAAGATGAGGGCTGGCAGGATGTGCAGCTCGGGTTCCATGGCGTCCGGATTCCTCGTGGGGTGTGTAGAGGTGAGCGTTTTGCCTTCGAAGTCCTGTTTCCGCCGTGTTTTTGTCTGCGGTGAATCCGCTCTGGAAAAGGTGGCAGATTGGTAGGTTGTGATACTGTGGGCGGTACTTTGTCTTCCGCCTGTCTGTTGGCGGTGACCGCCAAGCTGTTTGTCTGTACCGCCGTGGTGGTCGGAGTGTTAAAGCGTCTGTCTTTGTTGGCGGTTTCCGTCACAGTCGTAATTCCAATTTTTTTTACCGCCGGACTGTTGGCAGTCTTACTGCCGCTTTAGCATCGTCCGCCAGGGTTGTAGTGACCCCCTAATTCATTTTTGTGATCCTTCTGTTTTATTTTCAGACTCCCTTGCAGTATCACGAAACCTAAATCCAGGGTTGGCAGTTTTACAGGCCCAGATAAATGCTCCCCTTGCAAATCATTATCTGGCTCTGAACTCCCTAGATGATAATGACTGACTCGTAGATTCAGTCCAACATGGAAGGGCTGACTTGGAGGGGTTAAAGGGAGGAGAAGGTCAAGACATATCTCCATTAGAGGGAGAGGTAGACCTGTCAAGCTTCCTCCCTTGGGATTTGGTTTCTACTACCATTACGAAAGATCCAGCTGTAGGATTGGGACATCAATCTCTCACGCTGACTAGCTGGAACATAGCAGGACTCCGGTTGAAAATAAAAAGCCTATTCTGGTTACATTTTGTATCTATATATGATATAATCTGCCTACTCGAGACTTGGTCGACAAAGCCTTTTTTTTCTGGATGGTTACCTAACTTTACATCAACTAGCGACTCCATCTATAGCAGGAAGGGCAACAAGGGGTCTCTCGGTTCTTGTTTCATTAAACCTATCAAAAATGGAGCCATCCCTAATTTGGTCCTCACCTTACTTTATGGTTGTCCTATTTTCAATTGAGGGGAGAAAGGGTATTCTGTTAATACATTTTTATAATAATATACTGTATGGCTTTTTGAGGAAAAGTCTTGAGGATGTAATGGAGCTAACCATGCTCTGGGCAGGAGATTTCAATACACCTCTATGTCAATCAGAAGGCTTTCATGTGTAGCTTCCTGAGTGAGGGAAAAGAGAATAGAACCCATTTTAATCATACAGATGAAGGGTATGCTTTAAATATCTTTATTAGTAAATATGACCTCATGTTTGCAAGGGAGAAAGTGCCTTAAAATATTCAGAAAATTCGGACATTTACGGGGAATTCCAAAGGGAGCTTCATTGATTTTATCCTTATCAGCTTAACTGATTCTCATTTAATTCTCGATTTCATGATAGTTCCACACTGTGCCAGTGATCATAATCCTTGTACATTAACCTGGCCCATAACATTAAATCAGGTCTAAAGAATAGGGAAGGGAGAGGAAATCTTGTTTTTAAGAAAAACTCAAGTCTGCGTATGAAATGGGAAAAGGTTGATCAAAATGCATTCAACCAGAGAATTGTTGAACAAAAGCTAGACTCTATTAAACATTTGCCTAACACATCAGCCAACCCATGACCTTATAGTACAGGAATATAGCATCTAAGCAATGCCATTTCTGTGGCATTGGTCATTGATAGGTCAACATTGGGACCAGCAGTGCACCAATGGTTTAACTCCATGTGCACATCTGCTCACAAAAATCTAAAAAAAGCACTTTAAATCAATCCCTTATTCTGTGACTTAGTTAAAAAGGCAAGGGATCAGTACAAGGTGACACTGGAAGAGAGGAAATCGGAGATTAGTACAAAGGCCTGGGAAAGATCTAATGGCAGCTACCCAATTGAAGGACACTTCCAAATTTTGTAGGGTGATAAATTACCCATACTTCTCTGATCAAGTCACAAAAGCAGATGATTGCTTGATTCCAGAAGATGCCTGGGTATGACACTAAGCAAGATTATTTCAGTCTGAAAATGAACAACACCATGAAGGGGACAGAATTACAAACCAGAAACTCATGGAAATAAACCAGATCGCACTAGATACTACAAGAGGTCATTACAGGGGGAACAGGGTCAAGGCTCATTTGCATATGGCTGGGTTCAGACTGGGGTGGCATGGTGAGCAAAAGAATGATGGATTAAACCCAGATCTGTGACTGGGGGTGAGTGTTTGAAAAGTTTCAACACTCCGTCCATCATCCTTTTGTGTTGCTAAAGTTGCCCTAAGTGGGAAGGGTATGCCCAGACGTGGGTCCCTTGCTCACTGTGCCACTGGATTCAAGCTAGCCTAGCTAATGAAGGGTGATACCCTGAAACCGGTCCTAGGATGCTTGTTTCCGGTCCAGGGAGGACCTGGCTTGGCAGTTCGGGCTGGACTGTTCCCATGGAGAACAAGGTCAAGACTGATTTGCATATGGCTGGGTCCAAACTGGGGTGGCATGGTGAGCAAAAGAACAATGGATTAAACCCAGATCTGTGACTGGGGGCGAGTGTTTGAAAAGTTACAACACTCCCTCCATCATCCTTCTGTGTTGATAAAGTTGCCCTAAGTGGGAAGGGTATGCCCAGACGTGGGTCCCTTGCTAACTGTGCCACTGGATTCAAGCTAGCCTAGCTGATGAAGGGTGATACCCTGAAACCAGTCTTAGGATGCTTGTTTCCGGTCCAGGGAGGACCTGGCTTGGCAGTTCGGGCTGGACTGTTCCCATGGGGAACAGGGTCAAAACTGATTTGCATATGGCTGGGTCCAAACTGGGTTGGCATGGTGAGCAAAAGAATGATGGATTAAACCCAGATCTGTGACTGGGGGTAAGTGTTTAAAAAGTTTCAACACTCTGTCCATCATCCTTTTGTATTGCTATAATAAACAAGATCCAACTTGTTATAGGCCAATCTCCTTTATAGATTCTATCACTAAGATATTAGGAAGTGTGATCCTGTCACATCTGGAGGAATTGGTGGCGGAGGCAAAGATTCTTTCCCCAATTCACTATGGTTTCAGGTCCGGTTTCGGCACAGTTGATCAAGCCTTAAACTTGCACCTCATTCTTAGCAAATATGTAACAGCAAAAAAAGGAGCCATACACATGGCATTTAATGACCTCTCAAGTGCCTTTGATCTGGTAAATAAAGAGAAGCTTTGGCAAATCATGGAATCTCTGGGTATTGATTCAAATCTGGTGCTGTTAATAAAAAACCTACACACAGACCTGATGGTCTCGGTGCAGTATGGTTTCCAAGGTGAGAGAACATCTCCTATCCCATCAAGGCGAGAAGTATGACAGGGTTGCATCTTTGCTCCATTTTTATTTTTAATATACATAAATGGGTTATATGACTTTCTTCTGAAGTATGGGAAGGACTTTCTAAGGAGAGACAGAGACATCTTCCAGTGTTACTATATGCAGACAATGCTGTTTCAATCGCATATACTACTAATGGCCTTCAAGGTCTGTTAGATTTTTTTCTATCTTTTAAGCGGGACCTTGATCTGAAAGTAAATTTTACAAAGTCCTATGTAATGACATGTGGCCCCCGAAATAAAAAGTCTAAACAATTTACTATGGGAGGAAACATTATTAACAAGTTGAAAGACTTTTGCTATTTAGGTATGCATGTAAGCTCCTCTATGCCATGGATTTGCCATCTTAAAGCCAAACCTCATCAACTGTTAAGAAATACAGAAGTAATATTTTGCTTCGCTTGTAAACTAGGTCAGAGGCCAATACCTCAGATGGTGACATTCTATAAATCTAAATGTGTATCAGCAGCTACATTTGGTGTGAGGCTGTGGGGTTATGGCAAAGCAGATTTGTTACAACATATTGAGAATAAGTTTGCTCATAGATTACTGTTGGTACCTAAGAACGCAGCAAATATTATCTGTCACGAGGAACTGGGCCTGCAGTACCTGGAGGACTTGATTGCTGTTGCTCCCCTTCTTCTGTGGGTCAGATGTTGGAGAAACCCCGAGGCCAGTTTGGTACAAGATTGCATGATTGACTATCTACAATTGGCCAATATGAACAGAATCCCTTGCATTTATATCTGAAAATATCTTTTCAAAACCTGGGGCTTGAAAATATGTTTACAGACCCAAAGCCTCTGCCCAAAAATGCAAAGGAGGGGGGGAAACAGCGCTGTAGAGAGAATACTCTGATCCTTAGACTGCATGGAGTGTTGAAATTGAAATCCTTTGAACCTTATATTCAGATTTCAACCACGGATACTATGAAACCCTATTTAGTCTGATTTCAAAGTCCATTAGTATGCTTCCTCCTAACCCTGTTTAGACTAAACTTAATTCACTTTAGGGTGGCCTTTCCTAAGCAATGTACCTTGCAAAAAGAGCTACCCACTTGTCCCCGTGACACCAGGTCCAATCAGAGCACCCCTCACTTTCTCTTATTTTGCACACTCTATACTGCCCCTAGACATGCTTTTATATTGCCTATATTATGCAGGACAAAAGCCAGATACTATAAGGATGCAATAAGTTTTGTTAAAAGACTACCAATGATTCAAATTTGTTACCCTATTTTAAACTTCATTTGATCTGCAATTAGGAAACTATATGAATCTGCTGATGTAGTTGTATAACTTGACTTAGACATATGCCACGATCTCCAAATGTATTATAATGTTATTTCCAACTTTTAAGAAATAAGCTGTGATGGATGATATTTTAACCCGATGTTTTGGGAATTTTTTTAATGTTTTTATTTTAACTTGTATTTAATAGATTTGTGATTTAATGGCAATTTGCCGAATCAAAGTCTTTGACTGACTGACTGACTGATCAGAGAGAGGGAGGCGATCAGAGCACAGACAAGAAGAGTACATAAAACCAAAAAAGGACTCTCAATGCTCTTCTGACATCATCATAAAAAAGGAAGAAAATTTTCCACAACAAAAAAACCCAATTCAGGAAGAAGAACCTGGCGAGTATTTCAGCTAAATACATCACACATATTGAGAATAGTACTTCAGAACAGGACTTGAGCAGTGACTCTGCTAGCGGGCGCGGCAGAGGTCACAATAGTTTGCCAGAATCATCAAGAGGTTCTGGTTGTGAATTAATTGAAGTTGAAACTCCAGATTAATGACTCAGCCCTCCGGACAGACAATACAAATTAAATATACAAAGTGAGGGTGACATAACACACACTACTAAAGTGACATTCTGGGAAAATGTAAAACTTAGCTATGGCATCCTGTTGACTGGGGACAATTGGCCTTCAGAGTATGTAAGAGCAGTCCCAACAATATTGTCCATGAAAAATACAGAACCTTGGATATTTCCAATAGGTTTTTCAACCAAAATATAGGGCCTGAAAGCAGAGAACTAACAGCGTTTTTGGTGCTAGGTTCACAGTATTGATTTTGTCGACTCCCTCGGGGGTATTAGTACAGCCGTGGACTGTTTGCAACTCGAGTAACATTAATTCTACATGATATTGACCCAGAAGCATTGTCCTATGTTGATGACATATATGTCACGGATGATGACTTAAATACACACTTAACCAGAGTAGATCAGATTGTTTTGGGATTTGCTGAACATGGCTACAAACTCTTTTAAAAAAGTTGCTTTTCTCAGTGTTCTATTTTTAGGATACATATTATCAAATATAGGTAAAATTCTTGGACCACATTTGTGAGAGAAATGTGCTCTCTTATAACTACCAAACACCAAACAAATCACAATCATTGTTCGGCTTCCTGAACTTTGGTAGAACATACATACCAGATTATGTACCATGCAAAAAACCATTATACAATTTAATTTGCCCTCATTTCTTCAGTACACATTAGGCATCACAACATACACAAATTATTAGGTCACTACAGATTGACATGCTTTCATTTAGACACTTACACACATTTGTCAGAAAATACATTTGGTAATCAGTATTATTTCTTGTGCTGTTAGTTTCTCATATGTCACATTCTTGAGGTGACACAGTGCCCATTGCACATAAATTGAATTTATATTCTAATTGTGAAATGTATTTTGCATCCACTGAAAAAAACTACTGACTGCAGTCTGGATGGCTGTCATAAAGAAAAGACATTGACTCAAGGGAAACAATTTATTGTTACTACTCCCGCCCGAGTCTAACAGGCCAGCGTTCCTAACACAAGAGCCCTACATCCTAGATGGAGACAATGTGCCACTTCCCTGACAGCAACTGATGTAGACTATGCCTTTGACTCTACTTTACAAATTCAATAATTTCTCTAATATGAACAAGAATGCCCTGTGCCCAGTGGTATATTGCCTCTTGAACCGTATACATACATTGCATATACTAAAAGTACAGCCCAGCTTGCGATAGGCACCTAACACCAATACTCGGTTCCCTTCGCCACAGTACATGGTGTCATGACGGATGGACAATTCCATCTGCAAAAAAAACACTTACACCGTAGGGGATTGTACTGCACAACTAGCTGAATTGAAAGCTTTAATTCTGGCACTAGAAAATACGGATCCAGAATACCCCCCACTCATAGTGTGTGATTCACATTATTATGTCCAGTCTTTCAATTAAAATGTACATTATTGGCACCTGATTGAGACTCAAAATGGAATACTATCAAGCATAAACTATTTTGAGAAAAGGTGGCATAATTTAAAGACAGTTTGCCATGGGCTCATGTGATATGCACATTGAGGTACCAGCGTGTTGGAGTACACGTTGTAGAGAATTAATTGGCTGATGAAGCAGCCAAATCTGCAGTTAAGAATGCAACTGTAGCTGCAAATACTCATTCACATACAAGGGTGGTTGAAAATATTATAGCTGCCGTCATTGCTTCGTGCAATGGCGCCCTTCACCTAAACAAATACAGCAAAATATTCCTATCACTTGAGTGCACAGAACATTCATTTTGCTAGCATCCCTGGGGTGGGTGAGCACGTGGTACTCAACCAAGACCTCTGGGCAGAACTAATAATAGCTGTTCATGAGGGTGTTGCACCTGCCATGCAGGTGTGGCAGACACAGTTTATCTACTACTGAAACGCTACTGATGGCAGGGTCTGTATAAGCAGACAAAACAATATGTTGATTGTGCTTGCTGTAGATTCTTGCTCCAGATTCCTATGAGTGTGGCCAACAGTGATTGGCTGATGTTCAAACTGTTCTTAAAGATTTTCAAGTCTTTGTAGGGACTGAATTCCACTCAGACAAGGGCCCTGCTTTTGCTACTAAGGCCTACAGGGGTACTATGGGAACCTTGGGTGTTACTGTGCATTATTCCTCTCCATATGATCCTGAGGGAAATTCGATTGTGGGGAGGAAGAACCGTGACTTAAAGCAATCTTTAACAGCTAGAGTATTAGGATCAGGTCGTAGTTGGATCTATCACTTGTATGGAGTCCAGAGAGCATTAAGTAATCTGCCAAGATGCTGTTTGGCTGGCCGGACCCCCCATGAGGTCCTCTTTGGCATCCAGATGTACATTCCAGATTTTTACAATCCTGGCACAGCTGTGGCAGATATGCCTTTTGACATAAATGAATGTTTTGCTATCTTACAGGAATTACAAGACTTCTGAGGTGAGTGCTCTAATCAACTTTCTAAATGGTTTGACCATCTAGGAGTGAAGGAGCAGCCAGCATCTTCTGGCTGGATTCCAAAGGTTGGAAATTGCAGCGAAGAATGCATTTCACCCATCATACTGTGCACCGGTGCCAGTCCACTCCTTTCAAGGTACCGGAACCTTGATTTTGCCACCACTTGCTGGTTGTAAAGACAAACAATTTGTCTCCATTGAGCAGGTGAAATTACGTAAGATGGCCCATTCTACACCATATGTCATGTGGACTCCTGGATAGTTCCCTTAACTCCTCTCACTATCCTACGGAAATATCTCTACAAGTATTGAGAATTACCAGTGTTGTTTCCCCTTGGTTGAGGAGGGTGGAGACTAAACTTTTTTGATTCCTCTTACCGCTGCAAATGCAATGCATACATCAAAATGTGAGTCTCCAGTTTTCTACTGCCATGCCTAACAAAATAGTTTTTCATGATGAACCACACATATTTGGACATGTTTGCATATTTTTCTGGACACAATACTTTAGACACAACTTCCTTTATTATAAACGTTCCCCTCCACAAGCAATCAATCAATCAAATATTTTTAGAGTGCGCTACTGACCCCTAGGGTCTCAAAGCATTGATGTGTATGTCCTCAGAGTTCAGTCGAAGAACCAGGTCTTGAGGTCCTTCCTGAATTGAGGTAGCAATGGACACTGTCTGAGGTGAAGAGGTAAGGTGTTCCAACATTTTGCTGCCAGGTAGGTGAAAGATCTTCCTCCAGCCGAGGACTTCTTTATGTGGGTTACGTTGGCGAGCGACTGCTGGGAGAAACAGATAGGTCTGGAAGGGGAGTGATGCAGTGGTTGAAGTAGCTGGGTCTGATGTTGTGGAGGGCTCTGTAGGATGTACTAGGAGTTTGAAGTCGATCCTCTTCTCGATGGTGAGCCAGTGGAGGTCTTTCAGGTGTTCTGTGATGTGTTCTCGACAGGGGATGTTCAAGATGAGTCTGGTGGTGGCATTCTTAATTTGTCACGGCTTGCTCAGGTTCTTCTTGGAGGTTCTGGCATAGAGGACGTTGGCGTAGTCAAGTCTGCTCGTGATTAGACATGTGCCACGTTTTTTTCAGCAGTCGTTGGTACCCATCTGAAGCAAGGAAGAATATGCTGACCTGCACAAATTGATTTATTTATACTCATTCATTTCCCAACTGGCCCTAAAGGGCTATAATTGTTGGAAGGACAACACTGATTTAACACCAGTTAGGGGAACAAAACCCTAGCAAGAGCGGGCACAGATGCCCTATTTTGGCCATGTTTGATTCCAACACAAACAGTGCAGCAAACTACTTACTTGGGTCTAGCTAAAATATCAGGAAATTAATTTGCTTAGCATTCCCTCTGTTGCACTTTTTGATAATTGACGGAGGAACAGCTCAATAGTATGATACAAAATAGTACACACAACTCTACACTTTCAGGTCCAAACTGAGCCGTACGGCAGTGTGTGCATTTTAAACTGTCATCTCAACCTGGCAAAATAAACCTTTTGCCAGGGCCAAATCTTCCTTTTTAATACAAAAACTTACCATAGGGTAGTCCCTCGAGAACCCAGAGGGGAGGGTGCAATGTATTTAAAAACTAGGACATGTACTTATTAGTTTTACATGCCCTGGTGGTGAAAAATTCTTAAATTTGGTTTCTCTGGCATAACAATGTAAAATCCCAACTTTTGGCAAAGTCGGATTTTACATTGCAATTTTGAAAATGCCACTTTTAGAAAGTTGGCATTTTCTTGCCCTGACCAATTGGTGCATGCAGCCTGTCTCTAGTCACGTGACTGGGTGTAGTTGGCAGTTGGGCTTTGTGTATTACTCTCGGGCGGTAAGACAAAGGGGGAATACATATTGGCAGGCTGGGGCATTCCTGTCAGGATGAGGGGGAGTAGTTGTCACCTATCACACTTCTACCCCACATAGGCTCTGCCTCAGCACATTCACAAAGGGTTTTACTCTAGGCTTTCATGCCCTTAGACAAGCTGGGACCAGGGCAAGGAGGCAGGGTACCCTTTTCAATTCAAAGCCACTGTCTAGAAGTTTCTCCCACAGTTCAAGAGTCAGGGCACCAAGGTATAAATACAGATCTCAGACAGCACCACTTCAGTACGCTTCTGGTTGTGTGTATACTCTGCCAGGAAGAAGGACTGCTGTGCTGATGAAAGGACTTCTACTTTGATGGACTGCCACTCTTAAGGAGCTGCTGCCCAGCCAAGCAACAGCACCCTAGTGCTCACAGTTTCATTACCGGAGAGACAGGGGCAGTTTTAACTGATCTGAGATGCTCTGCGAGAGTCTCCATACACACAACACTTGACTGTTATGCTGCACTCCACCTGGGATATTAAGGTTGAACTGCTCTGTATTCTTGACATGTATGAAAAGTATACCCATTATGTACTGATCGAAACACAGTGTGTGATAAGATGTATGAATATGCAATAAAGACAAGATTAAAAAAATTAAATAAAAAAGACCTGCTGCCTTGCTGTGCTGATCTGCTCTCTGCTACTCTCTCGCCTAGAGAGAAAGAACTGGACCTGGATCCCAGGACCCTACAGTGACTCAAGCAGCTAGTTTTCTGACCTCATGATCCGACCCTCAGGGACATAACAGGCTCTCCACAGCTCCTGGGCCTGTCTTCAATGAGCGCCTGACCCCCAAGAGGCGCCTCTCAGGCCTTGCTTTGGACATGATTTTTAAGCTCTAATTCACGCTTTCAGACTCTTAGCAAATGGGCCCCTTCACTCTGGAACCTCGTCACTCACCTGGAAATCCAGCACAAGCAGCTGCAAGTTTGTTTCTTCGCACAGAAAGCATCATCTGCCCGTGTGGATTGCCACTGTGAGGCTCCAACCCGTCTGTCTGTGACACCCAGCCTGCTCATCGCGCCCTACTCACGCGCCAGCAACACTCTCCTTTCTCTCGGAGATCTTCTTTCCACTTGACAGGACTCTTGACACAATTCTTAATAAGGCAAAACTTGAGCGGGACTAATCTGAGACTAATTCGGACCCACGTTCCATCAAGGTCAGCTTGAACTTTTGACTTTGATCTGGTCTAGAGCAACCAGATAGCGGCAGTTGATGCTTTATGCTTTTAGGTGCAATAAAGGAGTTTATTCTTTAAAAATTAATAACTCTGGCCAAATTAATAACTCTGGCTCAACTGATTGGATTTTTGTCATTTTGGTCTTTATTTATTAAATATTGTTCCATTGTTCTAACCTGGATCTTTTTGTTTTTTTTTACTGTTTTACTCTTTGAAGTGTTGCACAACTACTTCACACATTGCCTCTAAGTTAAGCTTGACTGCTCTTTTCAAACTACCAGGGGGCTGAGCACAGGTTAATTTTGGGTTGCTTGTGCCCTACCCTGACTACGATTGTGGTTGCAGCTCACACCTCAGTCAACCAACAACCCAATTTCTAACACCAAGTATCATTTATTTTTTTGGGAACCAGATTCCTAGATATTTAATTTGTTTTGATAGCCGTTTGAGTCTGGTAATCTCAACTACTGATGGGTGGCACAAATCATTTGAAGGGAATACATCTGCTTTATCTTGATTTACAGAATATTTTGAAACCTCTGCATATTGGTTAGTTATGGATGGTATTTCAGGAATAGCTTTTTCAGCATGTTTGGAAAATATCAGAATATCATCACCTTAAGTTGCTTTTTTAAAGGTTTTGAATGGGAATGGTATTCATTTGATGGTTAAATCACACAGCAATGAGAAACTGCTCTATAGAAAGCAAGAACAGTAGTGATGACAAAGTGCATCCTCTGTGAGTACCTTGCAATAATGTTATTTTGTCTGAAATTTGTCCATTTACTCTAACATGAGTTGATGGTGGTGGTATAAGGCGAAGACCCTTCATTCAAATCTTTGTTCAAAGTTATACTTCTGGATCACTGAACGTAGGACGGTTTAAATACCCTATTGTAGGAAATTTGTTTACTGGTTGAGAGGGGTGAAACCCTACTCAAGCATCAACCATAATCCTTGTCATGCTGAAGTCACATGCAAACTCTAAATTAACCTGTGTTCAATCTTCTGGTAACCTAGCACAAATAAGTCAGGGTTACTTTAGAGGCAATATGTAAAGGATTTATGCAGCAATTTAACAGTTAAACACAACACAAGAGAAATCTCACACACATTTAGACAAATAAAGAACATTTGAATAAATAAGTTAAGATCAAATTGACAAAAGTCCAATCAGTAGAACTGGCGATATGCAATTCTAAAGATTTAAGTGAAAATAGCTCTTAAGAGCACAAAATGGGAACTGTAGTTATCTGGTTGCACAAGACCGGGACAAAGTCACAAGTTCAGGCCAACTGCGATTGAGAGTGGGGCAGCTACAGGGACCACTAAACAAACTACCTTAAATCCTGGTTGTGGATTGATGTGGAGTCCCACATCGAGGATGCTTCATGTAGCAGAGGCGATCCAATCTCCTGGTGTGGAGATATGCCATGCAGCGATAGTTCCAGGAAGCTGCAAGACTGCGATGCAAGTTACTGTGTCATCGTCAAGGATGCTGTTGATGAGGGGCATGTGATGCAAAGGCCTGTGTCAAGGATGCATCGCGCAGTGGCTGTTCGGATGAGCTGTGGAACTGTGATGGAAGTCCTGCGTTGGGGATGAATTGTGCAGCAGTTCTGATGTAGAGGTTTGTGTGGTGATGCTTTGAACTGTGTCTGGTCTGCTGGGACCACAGCTGGGATGGCGGAGTACCTTCAGACCTACGTCCAAGGGTCCAGGACTAGGATGGTACCACTTGAGAGGGCAGGACTCATGGTTGGCAGAGTGCGAATTCTGGATTCAAGATTGATGGAACGTGTTCTATTCCTGAGGCTCTGATCCGAAGGCCATCCAGTTAGCCCTTGTAGTCACACTGGCAGTCCTGGGTTCAAGATGCAGGTCAAGTCATTCTTACTCGGGCAGAAGGGCAGCACAGCTGGGCAGCAGAGTGGCAGTCCATGCAGCAAAGCAGCACAGCAGTCCTTCTTCTGAGTCTTCCACAGGTCCACTGTATTGAAGAGTTGGGTCTGAGGCTCCAATATTCACACGTGGTTCCCACTTTGAAGTGGGAAAATATTCTGGATGTTTCCACCTCCCTGGTGTCAGGCATCCCGTTCCTCCTTGCCCTGGCCCCTAGCTTGTCTTTGGACACAAAAGACTATTTAGTAAAGAACTTTATTGTTTTTAGTTATTTAAACTGTAACAGTTTCACATAAAAACAGCAAAAGAAAGTTCAAGATATCACAAGCTTCAATTCTAAAATGAGATAACCATAAAACATTCCCCTTACAATCACTTAATTCTAGCATTATAATTGTAAAACAGTGTGCAAAATTGTCCATTAACTGCTCTTTCAGAGATTGGAAAGTGCATATTGTTGATCAGGGTTATCTCATCATATATGCGCCAATTATATTGCTCGTCCTCAGAACCAGTTTACTTGCTGGGGAATGTTAAAAGTGCAATAAGGGCTGTAGAAAGTGCAATGATCTGTGTGGAAAATGGAAGCAGTTAAATGAAATGCCTCAAAGCAATAAGGATCAAAATTCTTGAATGAAGCCTTTTCTAGTCAGCCACCCACTGTTTTAACAAAAAATGGTAGGGAGTATAATGCTGTATTGAGCGTAAAAAGGACTGGATTTGGAGATCTATACAGGAAGGATGCCATTATTATTCATTACTTTATAAGAGGCCTTCAGGAATTAAAAAAATCTAAATGTTACCTGAACGTGTGAACATATTTCTATCGCTTCCTGGCATTGCCTGATGCCTAATAGGGGACATATTGGTTTTAGCCAATATTGCCTTGAGTCCTTCAGTTTTTTACAAATGCAGACTACATGCAGCAGTGATTCAAGTTTATAATTGCACATTCTACAGTTTGGTGAACCAACCCTTTCAGTCTTCCACAATTATAGGCCTTCAGAAATATTAAACCACATCTTAACTTGATTGGGTCTATTTTCTGCTCTAGACTCATGTGGCTAGATAGATGTGAGGGCCACCCATTGGACTGGTAAAGGGAGATACTTAAGTTTGCGTGGGCCTTAGCTGATAGCTCCTGTTGATCATCCTCTGCGGACTTTACTCCTTCATTTTTGGCAAGAATTTTGGCACACAGTTTTGGTGGAAGGTTTTGGTCGATTAATTCACAAACGCCCATGTCGTTAATTGAATCCATCATATATGATCCCCAGGCGAGCTTGCTATCCTGCATGATTGTCCAACTTAAGAACTTTGTGTTCCCCATTATCATTTGTTTGCTTATGTTGAATTCAAGGTGGACTTAGATGATGGGGTGACATCAAGCAGCTGGACTAGTCTTCCATAGCAACAACACTGCGCCTTGTCCAGCTAGATTCCTAGGCAATCTTTGAATATTAGACAGCAGTATGACAGTGTTAGAATAAATTTGCCATCAATAACACAGCAGAATGCAGTTAGGTCGGGACCTCTCATTTGTTTAAAAACATTTTTAAAGCTAATAATCATGACTGCTGACATTCCTTTCATCACCACAAGTTGCGCTTGCTGTGAGCCATACTGTTTGAAGTATATACAGAGATATTTCATGTTAGATGCCTGCTCAATTTTCTCCTGATCCAGAAAACATTTTGTCTTCTTGACTTTCTTCCTCCCACACATGCTTATTTTTGTTTTTGAAAAGGTTGGTAGAAATCTTGTTTGCATTGCAATAGAGAGACAAAGTATTTAGCGATCTTTGCAGACCAACTGCAGTATGGTCAAATATAATTGTGTCATCTGGGTATTGTAAACACTGAAGGTGGGTGTAAGCAAACGTAGATCGAAATGCATTTGCTTCAGGTAGGGCATTATTTAAATCAGCAAGTAAAGATTGAATAATTAGGGAGTCGATGTACAGCCCTGTTTCAACACTCGATTGGCTTAGATCTTTTCTGAGGTCACTCTATTGACAGAGACTTTGACTCTCACCCAAGTCCTTACAGATAAATTAATGATGGCTCTCAACAGTGTGGCCATTATACTACAGTTATGGAGCTTCTGCCACAACTTTGCTCTGTCCGCTCTATCAAAGACAGTGGTATAGTCACTGAAGGTTGCGTATAGAGATGGTGCTTGTTTTTTCTTTGCTACTTTGATCAAGGACGAAATTATCACTCAGCTACCTTCCATGCTGCTGCCTTGTCTAAAGCCTGACTGCGTAATAGGTATAGGTATGTTGATTGCGGCCCAACCTTCTATCTTTTAGTTTAAAACTATTTGCAAAGCATTCCCCGTCTATATCAAACAGCGTTATTAGCCTAAAGTTTGCTGGCTGATTTTATGTATTGGGCATAATATTGATAACCTTCAACTTTCCCAAACCTCATATGTCATAATGCATTGCTTGAACAGCAGGCAAAGAAGAGTGGACCATTTTTTGGGGCAATTTTGAAAAAGCTGGCTTGCCACTGGGCCTGGAGGGCCAGCTGAGCGGAGGGTGGAAATTATTGACCATACCTTCCGATGTTGTATTTACTGATCTCCCATTTTGTCCCATAGCACACTGAACCCAGGGTCGAAAACTTGTCATTCAAGCTTCCAGGAGTTATTACCTATAGAGAGAGAGCAGACCTTTCTGCCACTGACAACCTGGTCTGTGTACTGAAATTCAGGAAAGTGAGAACAGATGGAAGATCTTTCCAGGTTAATGCAGCTCAAATGTGGAATACACTCCCAGTTTATCTCAGAGACAGCACAAATCTTGCTAGATTCAGGAAGGTCTGAAAACCTGTTTTTTCTGAAATAGTTGTAGAAATCTATGTAGACTAGGAGAAGTGCACTGGGTAACATAGTGCGACTGATAGAGGCTAACATGAGGTTATAGTGCCAAGATACCTGTTGGGTGATTGTCTGCACTTAATAAATGTCTGTTACTTACTTACATTCTATAGGTTTGTTACATAATTGACCTAGGTTGCTGCCGAGATGTGTGGCTCCGCACTCAAAGTATTTCCTTTTTCTACACTACCCTCCACAATTTGTGAGAATTTCTTGATTTCGAGGCCTCATAAAGCTCTACCAACTATTTTTCTCCAGTCAATTTGTGGAGTTCCAATATCTTTGATCTATATGCCTTTCTTGCATTTCATAAATCACTAGTGAATGCTTGGAAATTATTATTGGTCCGACTCCTTCTTAAGAGATCATTCACTTTCCGCTTGAGAATTCTTAGTTCCATTGACACATGAGGAGAAGGCCATTCTTTGAGTGGACATGGTAATTGAGGGAGTTGCGAAAATTGAGCTAGTACCTTTGTTGTTAGGTTAGGCCACTGCAACAGAGGTGAAGCCTAGACAGGTGATTCTGCCCTAAGGAAGTTCTTCAATTCCTTTTTTTTTTTCATCTGGTAAGGCAGTGGTCCATTTCATTCTACCCGGACCACTGTTCTTCCTGGGTGGCAATTGTTTCTACAAGGGGCCGCCTGGACACATTTGTAGAAAGAGTGCAGACCAACATTGCATGGTCACTAATCAGGCTGGGGATCACTTGAAAACTGCTCACTTGGTTGTAGTTCTGGGCCGAAACCCAAAGGTAATCAATTAATGATTAATTGTTTTGTGTGATATATGTGCACTCTGGTTGCTTGTCTAGGACACTTTTGCCATTTAGCATTGTAAATCCTAGTTGGTTGAGACAGGTGGCAAACCTTTTCCCTGCATGATCCTTCTTGATTTTTCTAAGAAAGATCTCAAGGATCAGCTATTCAGCATCTTCCTCATGCTGCCAAATCATGGACTTCACTGATTCAAGAAGGAACATGTTAAAGTCCCCTGCTTTTTGCCACATGGTATCCAAATACTGTTGTCCTAGGGCTTTGATGGTTTTTATGATTTCGGCCGCAGGTATTCTTTTCTTTGGTTGTTTTGAATTTATATAGATGCACCCTATGATGATTAGCAACTTGTCCCTGAATGATCTTTCGGTGGGCAAGGCTAATTTTATAAATTTATAAGCACCAAGCAAACTTGCCAGTTCTTCTACATTTGTCGCCAAAACTTTCTGGATTAGAATTGATAAACTGCAGGAGGGGTGGCCTCCTTTAGGATGCCGTTCAGCTGGTTCATAAAATCCAAGGTGGTCAGGCCATATTGTGTCAGATAGTTGCCATGTTTCTTGGAGCAGATTATTTCATTCTTACTGATTTCATTACCTACATCGACGTTGGTAATCAGGGTGCTTGAACTCTGCATATTCCAAGATCAGAGTTGCATGGTCATTAAGGCCCTCAGCCGCCCGCCAAGATTTGACCGCCGTGCGGCTGCCAATGCGGCCGCATCCCCGCTACGGTCATTAGGAGATCCCCGCTGGGCCCAGCGTGGATCTCGGCCGCAACATAGGAGCCGGCTCTAAATGGAGCTGGCGGTGTTGCGGCCTTGCGACGAGTGCAGTTGCACCCGTCGCGCTTTTTACTGTCTGCATAGCAGACAGTGAAAAGCCGCATGGGGCCCTGTCAGGGGGCCCCGCGACTCCCCGTACCGCGGAAAAGGCTGGCGGTTGGGGACTTGTAATCCCCTGGGCGGATTACTACATAGCAGACAGTGAAAAGCCGCATGGGGCCCTGTCAGGGGGCCCCGCGACTCCCCGTACCGCGGAAAAGGCTGGCGGTTGGGGACTTGTAATCCCCTGGGCGGATTACTACCGCCGGGGCCATTGTGGCAGAAAACCGCCGGCCCCGGCGGTGCGACCGCAGCTCTTCCACCACAGTCGTAATGACCCAGGAAGCACCGCCAGCCTGTTGGCGGTGCTTCCGTCATTTTAGCCCTGGCGGTCGTGTACCGCCAGGGTCATAATGACACCCTAAATATTTTGGGGATTCTTTTTAGCAGTTTGACTTCTCTTTCTCAGAGGCTATTCAGTTTGGATTGCCTGCCATCCTGCATACTTTTGTATCACTAGAACCTTTGTGATCTGTATTGGCTCAACACCAGGTCCAGCATTTTTTTTACCTTTTGGACAACGGACTACTGGTGTTCTCTCAGAAAGCCAGGGACATGTCTTGGCAAAAATCCACAGGTATTTTGGTGGAGATAGTTTAGTGATTGCAATACCCCATTGGGTACGCAAGTTTGCCTGCTCCTTGAGATGTCTTACTGTCTCTGAATGACTAAATTGCACTTTGGATGCTTCTCTTGCATGGTTCTTGATACTGGGTATGAAAGCAATATATTCATTGCCTTTCGACTCAATCCTGACCAAGCTTGGCAGGGCCAATAGTAGTTTTCAAATGTTGTTTCGATTTAAAATGTCTTCCCTCCCTCGGGAGATGTTTTCTGGTTGGAGTATTAGTGTTACTCCTGCCAGAGGTTTATTCAGTAGGGGGCCCATGATTCGATCTTCACCTGGATGTACCCATCCACACTGACGGTCTTCTGGGATACTTGCTTTCCAAGGGTGGACACTGTCACTTGCAAATAGAAAGGCAGTGAATAATCTTTCTGCCCTTGCAAAGTTGTCCCTCTCTGTCAGAGGGGCAGGAAGCATTGGGTTTTTGGTCCTGGTTTTCTGGTGCCTGTGACAACCATGTTTCCTGAAGTGTGTTGACGCTGCTGTTAACCCACTGCCATTTCACTTGCAGATCGTTCCATGCCGGCTCGTACAAAGTTTGATTCTCTTTTGTGGATTTTGTCAGCTCAAAGTCAGTTGAGGTTCCTCTAAGTTTAATGACAGCTATGCCCAACACCGCATTAATGTCTGCTACACCAGCATGAGGGGGAGCCACTGTCACATTATTAAGTGAGCTTTTCCTGGGACCTTTGGTTCACTTGGCTTTGATTGTTTGTTGGGTGCCTTATATGTGCCGGTGTTCCTCTCCTCTTGTGAGTAGAGGTAAGTGCTATTTCCTAGAGGAGAGTAATTTTTTGCTGAATTACCTTTGGTGTTTATCTCACCACACTCACCTCTTCGAATATAGGATAATTTTTCTATGCTGCTATTGTGTGGACATTTAGGCCCTCATTACAACCCTGGCAGTAAATCACGCTTACCGCCGTGCAGAAGACTGCTAACATACCGATGCAGCCGCAAAATTCCACTCAAATATTACGACCCACAGTTCGGAATCCGCCACAATACAGACACCCACACAAGTCCGCCACACCAAAGGTCAGTGATAAACTGGCGATACCAAAACCGACACCATCACGCCAACAAGAATATGCCCACACTATCACGACCTACGAATCAACATGGCGGTCTTTCAACCGCGGTAAACCATTGGCGTTTAACACCGCCGCGCTCACAATTCACACACACTTACAAAACACAACCACATTGGACAATTCAAAACACACACACCTGATACACATACACACACCACTCCCACACACCCAATCCAATATAAAACACACACCCACATTACTCACAAACCCTTACTACCAGAAATTTGAAAGCAGGCCAGAGAGAGACACTACCAAAAACAACACCAACATCCACAGACACACAACACCATCCCCTACACAATATCCACGCACCTCAAACAACACACACCAACACATCCCCTCACACATCACAACAGACACCACCTCGCACATCACCCACACCACATCATGACACCTCAAAGACATCCCAGGTTCTCTGAGGAGGAGCTCAGGGTCATGGTGGAGGACCCACAGAGCTACAGCTAATCGGATCACAGGTGCAGCAGACATCAATTGCAAGGAAGATGGAGCTATGGCGAAGAACTGTCGACAGGGTAAACGCAGTGGGACAGCATCCAAGAACACGGGATAACACCAGGAAGAGGTGGAACGACCTATGGGGGAAGGTGCGTTCTGTGGTATCCAGATACCAGAATGCTGCACACAGGACTGGCGGTGGACCCCCCACCCCCTCCCCCACAACTAACAACATGTGAGGAGCAAGTCTTGGCAATTATGCATCCTGAGGGCCTCGCAGGAGTTGCAGGAGGAGGACTGGACTCTGGTAAGGCAAATCTTTACTACCTTATCCCCCCACCCCACCTGCATGCCACCACATACTCCCACCCTTTCCCTCACACCCATCACCCCAACAACCCACAGATACCCCACCAACACAACTCACACATCCCAAAACCAAGCCCTGCATGTAACACCAATGCATGGACACCCATCACCCAAGCATGTCCAGTACAGAGACTCACTCATGCCCCAAAATCACCAATCACACAAGGACCAAGCCAATAATGCAAGCACTGGAGTAGAGGGTCACTCACGCATTGCACATGATGGCACACACAGATACAATAACTATGCATTTACACCCCAACAGGACCCCTACCCAACGTCACCGGACAGGAGGTGCCAGACATGTCCAGTCCCCCTACAGAAGAGGCCCTCAGTGATGACAGCAGCTCTGCACGCCTGGATCAAGATGACCAGCCCAGCGCATCTGGGACCTCGGGACAGTCGGTTCCCCTGCCACTGTCACAAGCCACCACAGAGCCTCCCCCTCAGGAAACACCAGCACAGCACCCACCCAGCGGGCCCATCCCTCTGTCCCCAGGACACGTCAATCAGCAGTGTGCCCACCACTACAGGGAACCCAGGGCAACCCCACTAACACAGGACGATCAGGGACCTGGGGGCAGTGGGCACACGGTTCAGGGGACAGAGGCACATGATAACAGGGAAACTGGGAGGACTGCTGTGTGACGGGGGGACAGGCCCAGGGAACCGTTACTCCACGAGGCACTCTCCAACATCATGGGAGCTTACCATCATTCCCAGGAGACCATGGCAACGGTACTGGCCAAGTTTCAGGAGGTGCAGGAGGAACACTACCTGGGAATCAGGGAGGACTTGAAGTTCATTAATACCACCCTGGTCACCATTGCAGGGGTGCTGGCAGACCTTCTCAACACCAGGAGGGACACAGTGGCACAACAGGGGGCCCCTGACACTAGCCTGGACGATGAACAGCCCTCCACCTCCGCCAGTGCTAGTGGACAGGAGGCACCGCCACAGGAACTACAGGACACCAGCACCCCACCCGCTGCAGATGGAGAACCACCCCGCAAACGGTCCCTGAGATCCAGGAACAAGACAGAGAACATTGCCAAGACTCCCACGAGGAAATTAGACCCCCTGAATGTCACCCTTCTGTCCCACTATGTCACCTTGTCCATCCTTAAACTGCCATTGCTCCACTTCCTATGCCCCTTTGGACAATGCACCTGTGAAACAAATAGACTGGACTCTGCCATGGACATTCCTCCACCATCACTCCAGCCCATTTTACAACCCACCTCCACTTATTTGCACAGGAATAAACACACTTCTATCACAAAACAATCTGGAGTCAGTCTGTGCTTTCACAAATGTGTAATTGCAATAACTATGGAATATAGCAATGTCAATGTACTTGTTTACATACCAATGTAACACAGCTGTAGGCCAGGAGTAAACAGAGCAGAGGGCACAAAGTGGGACCCAGATCTGTGAAATGGAAAGTCAAAGTGATAAGTCAGGGTCCATACACTGAGTGAAAATGACAGACTTATGCTAGCTCAAACAACAGTATGAGATGTGGGAAGAAGTTACATCTTCTTACCTGTGTCTCACTGGAAGTATTGCCTGATGATGTTGTTTCAGTTGTCGATATCCTCTTCTTCTGCCTCCTCTTCTTCACTGTCCACAGGCTCCACAGCTGCCACAAGACCACCATCTGGCCCATCCTCCTGCAGGAAAGGCACCTGCTGTCGCCAAGCCAGGTTGTGCAGCATACAGCAGGCCACGATTATCTGGCACACCTTCTTCGGTGAATAGTACTGTATAGGGAGCCACCTGTCAGATGGAGGCACCGGAATCTGGCCTTCAGGAGGCCGAAGGTGCATTCGATCACCCTCCTAGTTCACCCATGTGCCTCATTGTAGCGTTCCTCTGCCCTTGTCCTGGGATTCCTCACTGGGGTCAGTAGCCATGACAGGTTGGGGTAACCAGAGTCACCTGCAAATGTTGAGGGATATCTATTAGACACACACTAACCCTTAGGGACAGCCCCATACCCAGACACCTATGTCAACTGTATTGGGAACTTGGCCTCACCTATTAGCCACACACAATGCCTCTGGAGTAGCCCTATCACATAAGGGATGCTGCTATTTCTCAAAATGTAAGCGTCATGCAGAGAGCCAGGATACTTGCCATTGAAATGGGAGATGTACTGGTCTGCCAAACACACCATCTGCACATTCATCGAATGGTAGCTCTTCCGGTTTCTATACACCTGTTCATTCCTGCAGGGGGGTACAAATGCCACATGTGTCCCCTCAATGGAACCATTGATATTGGGGATATGTCCCAGGGCACAGAAGTCACCTTTCACTGTGGGCAAATCCTCCTCCTGAGGGAAAACGATGTAGCTGCTCATGTGTTTCAGCAGGGCAGATAACACTCTGGACCACACGTTAGAGAACCTTGGCTGGGACATCCCTGATGCCACTGGCCACTGTTGTTTGAAAAAAACCACGGGCCAGGAAATGGAGTACAGACAGAATCTACACTAGAGGGGGGATTCCTGTGGGATGGCGGCACACAGTTCCAGGATTGTTGCATGATCAAGCCTGTATGTGACTAGGATGTGTCTCTCTTCCATTGTCGACAGGTCCCCAGGGGTCTGTAGACTGGAGGATGCCGCCATCTCATCACCTGCCCCAGCAGACGTGCCCTAAGGAGGAGAACAGCGAGCAGACAGTCATCCAACACTGAGGTATCACAATTTGTTATTTGCAGAAACGTTATCAATCTGCAATGTGCCGGTATCTGTCTATAATCCCGGCCCAGATAGGTGTGACGCAGTTAACATTCATCCCATGTGGCCTCCTGAAATGGCGGCTGCCTGACCTGCAAGGTGGGACAAGGGGATATAAGGTAACTGCGCTGGCATTGTACACCATCGCGGTGGGCGGTCGAAGACCGCGGCGCAATTCTGCATTGGTTAACATTTGGCCCTATGGGTCCCAGGAGCCAATGACGATGTACGCCGGTGGTGACGGTACGCACCGCCGTGGATGTGACCGACATTTTCTGTCTGTTCCCTCACTTGATACCAGACCTTCAACAGGAGAGGACCTACACTGCAAGTGCTGCTGTGACCTCAGTCTGGAAGCGACGATGGCTCATGTGTCTGGGGAAAGGGCCCCTGCCTTCACTTCGGAGGAGTTGGAGAAACTAGTGGATGGGGTCCTCCCCCAGTACACGCAACTGTACGGTCCTCCAGACAAACAGGTGAGTACAATGTGAGCATGCTGCATGGGCAATGCCTGTTTTGAGTGGTGTGGATGGAAGATACATGGGGGGGCTGAGGCCTGTATGTGCGGATGGTGAATGTATGTGCGTCAGGGCATGGGTGGGAACTGGTGGGCAATGAGTATGACGGTCCAGACGGGTAAGTAATTTCCTTTCCCCCTGTACCATTCCTCTAGGTCAGCGCCCACCAGAAGAAGGGTATTTGGCGTGCCATCGCCAAGGACGTCTGGACCATGGGGGTCTACCACAGACGGAGCACCCACTGCCGTAAAAGATGGGAGGACCTGCACCGCTGGAGCAAGAAGACGGCAGAGGCCCAGCTGGGGATGGCCTCCCAACGTGGGAGGGGTGCCCGTCGCACCATGACCCCCCTGATGTGCTGGGTCCTAGCGGTGGCCTATCCGGAGTTGGATGGGCACTTGAGGGCATCACAGCAGCCACAAGGGGGTGAGTACACTCTCTTTCAGCTGACTCTGCGTGCATTACGAGGTGTCTGGGTGGGGGAGTTGGGCAGTGGGTTCCCCTAGGCCAGGGCGAACTTGGTAGGCAAGGTCCCTTGTGAGGCACGCTATGTGGCACCCCAACCCCACCAGTGGTAAGAGCCATCTACGCCTAGTCAGGCTCCTGTGACTTCCAGGTGTGCAGCAATTGGTCTTAGGCCTCATACCCCATGGTCAGCTGAAATTTCTAGGAACTGTCAGTGCATGGCGTAGTGCAGAGGGCTGCTCCATGTGTGTTGTGTCCACCGAAAACGGTAGTGGTGTTGCATACACTGAACATGTCTTTCTTCTGTTCCCCCCCCCCCTTTTTGTGGTCTCCCTGTTCTTGTGTGCAATAGCATCATCAGGCGAAGGTTGGCACCGGAGCAGGAGGGAGCTGCAACCCACTGGGCCCTGAAGGGTGAAGCAACGGAGTCTGAAGCCACCAGTGGTACGGAGGACGAGGGGAGCTCCACGGCGGGGACAGGAGCAGACAGCAGTGACAGCGACTCCTCCTCTGATGGAAGCTCCCTTGCGGTGGCGGGCACCTCTGTGCTCACCGCATTAACAGGTACAGCCGCCACCCCCACTACCAGGCCACCCCCACTACCAGCACCACCCTTCCAGCAGCCCCTCAGCATGTGTCCCGTGCCCGCTCACCCAGGAGGGTGGGCATCTCCTTCGCCCCAGGCACCTCAGGCCCTGCCCCAGTTTGCCCTGCTGCCCTCAGTGAGGAGGCTATTGACCTCCTGAGATCCTTCACTGTTGGGCAATCTACCATTGTGAATGCCATCCAGGGTGTAGAGAGGCACTTGCAACAAACAAATGCATACCTGGATGGCATTCATTCTGGCCAGGCAGCCCAACAGAGAGCATTTGAGGCTCTGGCCTCAGCATTGATAGCAGCCATTGTCCCTGTGTCCAGCCTCCCCCCTCCAACTTCTTAGACCCAGACCCAATCCCCTGTCCCTCACCTATCCCAAGCACACCATCAGACCAGCATGCACACACATCAACATACAAGCATGGACATGGCAAACATAACCACCACAATTCCCACAGGCACTCATACAAGCACCATCCCCATGCAGACACAGCAACATCCACTGCCTCCACTGTGTCCCCCTCCTCCACGTCCTCCTCCCTGTCTCGTCTCCACTCACACCTTCATGCACTACATCCTCAGCCACTACCTCCATCACCAGCACACCCATCACCACACACCGCTCACGTGCACTCACCACCCCCACTACTATTCACACATCCCCAGTGTCCTCTCCCAGTGTGTCAGTGAGCCCTCCTCCCAAAGTACACAAACGCAGGCACACACCCACCCAACAGCCATCCACCTCACAACAGCCTCCGGCCCATGCACCTTCACCCAAATCCAGCAGACGTACACCTCCTACAACCACTACCTCTACCTCCACTCCCAAACCCTCTCCATCTTCCCGCCCCAGTGTGTCTAAAAAACGTTTCCTGGCAAGCTTTGACCTCTTCCCCTCACCTTCCCCCATCCTTCCCCTAGGGCCAGGCTTTCCAGGTCCCAGCCCTGCACCTCAGCCACCAAATACCCAGGCACAGTGGTGCCAGCAACTGCGGGGTCATCGAATGAGCCACCCATCAGGGCTGGCAGTGTGCCACGTAGCGAGGGCAAGGACATTCCGCCACCTGCCAATGTGACAAAGGTGCCCACATCCCGGAGGGAGAAGCCGAAACTACCAGCCATCAAGGGCTCAGCAAAAAAAAAGGGCATAGTGGCAAGACAACTGCGGCACCATCAAAGGTGGGAAAGGGCCAAAAGCAGAAGAGCAGGTCAGGAGAGGGCATGGTGGCACCGATTGAGGGACCAGTATCACACCTTCTGTCCACGACCGCGCCAATCTGTACGGCGGCGAACACCACTAGCTGCCCCTCCACCACAACCGCCACCAGCACCGTCACGTGCACCACCCCCAGCACATCTACAGCCTTAGCGACAGTCCCCAGCCTCTTCCCCAGTGGGCAGCTGTCCAAGGCTGCAGGAGACATCCTGCTTTGTCCCTCAGCAGGTGCTGACCCATGCACCGCCGCCACAGACACCGCCGCAAGCACTGCCACCACAGACGCTGCCGCAAGCACCGACACCGGCCCAGTGCATCCTCGGACACTGGCACCACCGCTGACATGGCTACCATCCCCAATGGTCAGTCGTCTGAGGCTGGAGGTGAGTTTGTGGACCCTGGGCATCTTCCAGGAGGCATGACTTCCATCACTGTTTGCCCCTGCAGGTGGAATGCGAAGCCGCAGCAGTGTGGGGTATGTCGAGGTATCCATGGCGTATCATGCTACCTGAACCTCGCCAATCTCGTGGCACGCACACCCAGGTGAGGGAATTGTACCAGCCACACTGCACGTGTAGCACTCTGGGCACCAGGCCCCCTCCAGAATCAGTGGAGTATCACATCCACTACCTCAGTCCTTGGCAGGATGAAGCACTCTGGGCACCATGCCCCCTCCAGAACCAGTGGAGTATCACATCCACTACCTCAGTCCTTGGCAGGATGAAGCACTATGGGCACGAGGCCCCCTCCAGAACCAGTGGAGTATCACATCCACTACCTCAGTTCTTGGCAGGATGAAGCACTCTGAGCACCATGCCCCCTCCAGAACCAGTGGAGTATCACATCCACTACCTCAGTCCTTGGCAGGATGAAGCACTCTGGGCACCAGGCCCCCTCCAGAACCAGTGGAGTATCACATCCACTACCTCAGTCCTTGGCAGGATGAAGCACTATGGGCACGAGGCCCCCTCCAGAACCAGTGGAGTATCACATCCACTACCTCAGTTTTTGGCAGGATGAAGCACTCTGAGCACCATGCCCCCTCCAGAACCAGTGGAGTATCACATCCTCTACCTCAGTCCTTGGCAGGATGAAGCACTCTGGGCACCAGGCCCCCTACAGAACCAGTGGAGACTGTTATCCACTTGAGAGACTGTGGCTCTGCACTCTCCAGGATACAGCAGTGGGCAAACCACCCTCTGGAGAGACTTGAGAGACTGTGGCTTTGTGTGAGAAAGTAGCCTCTTTCTAGCCTTGTTACCCCCACTTTTTGCCTGGTTGTGAGTGTATGTCAGGGTGTTTTCACTGTCTCACTGGGATCCTGCTAGCCAGGGCCCAGTGCTCATAGTGAAAACCCTATGTTTTCAGTATGTTTGTTATGTGTTACTGGGACCCTGCTAGTCAGGACCCCAGTGCTCATAAGTTTGTGGCCTATATGTATGTGTTCCCTGTGTGGTGCCTAACTGTCTCACTGAGGCTCTGCTAACCAGAACCTCAGTGGTTATGCTCTCTCATTTCTTTCCAAATTGTCACTAACAGGCTAGTGACCAATTTTACCAATTTACATTGGCTTACTGGAACACCCTTATAATTCCCTAGTATATGGTACTGAGGTACCCAGGGTATTGGGGTTCCAGGAGATCCCTATGGGCTGCAGCATTTCTTTTGCCACCCATAGGGAGCTCTGACAATTCTTACACAGGCCTGCCACTGCAGCCTGAGTGAAATAACGTCCATGTTATTTCACAGCCATTTTACACTGCACTTAAGTAACTTATAAGTCACCTATATGTCTAACCTTTACCTGGTAAAGGTTAGGTGCAAAGTTACTTAGTGTGAGGGCACCCTGGCACTAGCCAAAGTGTCCCCACATTGTTCAGGGACAATTTCCCTGACTTTGTGAGTGCGGGGACACCATTACACGCGTGCACTACATATAGGTCACTACCTATATGTAGCTTCACAATGGTAACTCCGAATATGGCCATGTAACATGTCTATGATCATGGAATTGCCCCCTCTATGCCATCCTGGCATAGTTGGCACAATCCCATGATCCCAGTGGTCTGTAGCACAGACCCTGGTACTGCCAAACTGCCCTTCCTGGGGTTTCACTGCAGCTGCTGCTGCTGCCAACCCCTCAGACAGGCATCTTCCCTCCTGGGGTCCAGCCAGGCCTGGCCCAGGATGGCAGAACAAAGAACTTCCTCTGAGAGAGGGTGTGACACCCTCTCCCTTTGGAAAATGGTGTGAAGGCAGGGGAGGAGTAGCCTCCCCCAGCCTCTGGAAATGCTTTGTTGGGCACAGATGTGCCAAATTCTGCATAAGCCAGTCTACACCGGTTCAGGGGACCCCTTAGCCCTGCTCTGGCGCGAAACTGGACAAAGGAAAGGGGAGTGACCACTCCCCTGACCTGCACCTCCCCTGGGAGGTGTCCAGAGCTCCTCCAGTGTGCTCCAGACCTCTGCCATCTTGGAAAAAGAGGTGCTGCTGGCACACTGGACTGCTCTGAGTGGCCAGTGCCACCAGGTGACGCCAGAGACTCCTTGTAATAGGCTCCTTCAGGTGTTGCTAGCCTATCCTCTCTCCTAAGTAGCCAAACCCTCTTTTCTGGCTATTTAGGGTCTCTGTCTCTGGGGAAACTTTAGATAACGAATGCAAGAGCTCAGCCGAGTTCCTCTGCATCTCTCTCTTCACCTTCTGCCAAGGAATCGACTGCTGACCGCGCTGGAAGCCTGCAAAACTGCAACATAGTAGCAAAGACGAATACTGCAACTCTGTAACGCTGATCCTGCCGCCTTCTCGACTGTTTTCCTGGTGGTGCATGCTGTGGGGGTAGTCTGCCTCCTCTCTGCACTAGAAGCTCCGAAGAAATCTCCCGTGGGTCGACGGAATCTTCCCCCTGCAACCGCAGGCACCAAAAAGCTGCATTACCGGTCCCTTGGGTCTCCTCTCAGCACGACGAGCGAGGTCCCTCGAATCCAGCAACTCTGTCCAAGTGGCCCCCACAGTCCAGTGACTCTTCAGTCCAAGTTTGGTGGAGGTAAGTCCTTGCCTCACCTCGCTAGACTGCATTGCTGGGAACCGCGACTTTTGCAGCTTCTCCGGCCTCCGTGCACTTCCGGCGGAAATCCTTTGTGCACAGTCCAGCCTGGGTCCACGGCACTCTAACCTGCATTGCACGACCTCCTAAGTTGTTCTCCGGCGATGTGGGACTTCTTTGTGCGACTTCGGGTGAGCACTGTTTCACGCATCCTTGTAGTGCCTGTTTCTGGCACTTCTCTGGGTGCTACCTGCTGCTAAGAGGGCTCCTTGTCTTGCTCGACGTCCCCTCTACCTCCTGGTCCAATTTGCGACCTCCTGGTCCAATTTGCGACCTCCTGGTCCCTCCTGGGCCACAGCAGCATCCAAAAACGCTAACCACACAATTTGCAGCTAGCAAGGCTTGTTGGCGTTCTTTCGGCGGGAAAACACTTCTGCACGACTCTACAAGGCGAGAGGGATCCGTCCTCCAAAGGGGAAGTCTCTAGCCCTTTGCGTTCCTGCAGAAACCGCAGCTTCTTCTGTCCAGTAGAAGCTTCTTTGCACCCGCAGCTGGCATTTCCTGGGCATCTGCCCATCTCCGACTTGCTTGTGACTTTTGGACTTGGTCCCCTTGTTCCACAGGTACCCTAGATTGGAAATCCACAGTTGTTGCATTGTTGGTTTGTGTCTTTCCTGCATTATTCCTCTAACACGACTTCTTTGTCCTTAGGGGAACTTTAGTGCACTTTGCACTCACTTTTCAGGGTCTTGGGGAGGGTTATTTTTCTAACTCTCACTATTTTCTAATAGTCCCAGCGACCCTCTACAAGGTCACATAGGTTTGGGGTCCATTCTTGTTTCGCATTCCACTTTTGGAGTATATGGTTTGTGTTGCCCCTATCCCTATGTTTCCCCATTGCATCCTATTGTAACTATACATTGTTTGCACTGTTTTCTAAGACTATACTGCATATTTTTGCTATTGTGTATATATATCTTGTGTATATTTCCTATCCTCTCACTGAGGGTACACTCTAAGATACTTTGGCATATTGTCATAAAAATAAAGTACCTTTATTTTTAGTATAACTGTGTATTGTGTTTTCTTATGATATTGTGCATATGACACTAAGTGGTACTGTAGTAGCTTCACACGTCTCCTAGTTCAGCCTAAGCTGCTCTGCTAAGCTACCATTATCTATCAGCCTAAGCTGCTTGACACCCTATACACTAATAAGGGATAACTGGGCCTGGTGCAAGGTGCAAGTACCCCTTGGTACTCACTACAAGCCAGTCCAGCCTCCTACATTGGTGGCAGCGGTGGGATAAGTGCTTTGAGACTACTTACCACTCTTGTCATTGTACTTTTCATAAGAGAAAAATATACAAAACAAGGTCAGTGTATATACACATAGCCATAAAGTTTAGCATTTCCTCTTTTCACTCTTTTCTAAGTGCTGAAAAGTACTTCTAAACTTTCAAAAAGTTCTTAAAAGTTTAAAAAGTTTTTTTCTGTCTTTCTGAAAAGTTCTGAAAACTTTTTTCTCTTTTTCTATCACTTTAACTCTCTCTAAAAATGTCTTGCACAGGCCAAAATGTTGACCTGTCTAAGATTGCATATGTTCACCTTAGCTGGAAAGGAGCAAGGAGTCTCTGCATAGAGAGAGGTTTGAGTGTAGGGAAGAATCCTTCCTTGGAACTGTTACTTAACATGCTTAGAGAACAGGATAAGGCTAAAAGTGCCCCATCTGTTGAAAAAGTAGCTAATGGTTCTCAATCTGATCCAGGGACTCCCCCAGGTAAAGGTTCAGGAAAGAAACTTCTTAGCCTTCCCATTACAAGACAGTCTAGCATAGTTGGTACTGAGGTGGAGTCACATCATCCAGATGATGTGCTCTCACATTACACTGTCAGCCAAGCTGTTAGGGTGCCCTCTGTAAGGGACAGGTCTCCTTCTGTTCATTCCCATCATACCTATGTATCTAGAAATGTCCCTCCCACCAACCCTGATGACAGATTGTTAGAGAGGGAACTCAATAAGTTGAGGGTGGAACAAACCAGACTGAAGCTTAAAAAGCAACAGCTGGATTTGGATAGACAGTCTTTAGAATTAGAGAAGGAAAGACAGAAGTTGGGTTTAGAAACCCATGGTGGCAGCAGCAGTATTCCCCATAGTCATCCTGCAAAAGAGCATGATTCCAGGAATCTGCACAAGATAGTTCCCCCTTATAAGGAGGGGGATGACATTAACAAGTGGTTTGCTGCACTTGAGAGGGCCTGTGTTGTACAGGATGTCCCTCAAAGGCAGTGGGCTGCTATCCTATGGCTATCATTTAGTGGAAAAGGTAGGGATAGGCTCCTTACTGTAAAAGAAAATGAAGCTAATGATTACAAAGTTCTTAAGAATGCACTCCTGGATGGTTATGGCTTAACCACTGAACAATACAGGATAAAGTTTAGAGAGACCAAAAAGGAGTCTTCACAAGACTGAGTTGATTTCATTGACCATTCAGTGAAGGCCTTGGAGGGGTGGTTACATGGCAGTAAAGTTACTGATTATGAAAGCCTGTATAACACAATCCTGAGAGAGCATATACTTAATAATTGTGTGTCTGATTTGTTGCACCAGTACCTGGTAGACTCTGATCTGACCTCTCCCCAAGAATTGGGAAAGAAGGCAGACAAATGGGTCAGAACAAGGGTGAACAGAAAAGTTCATACAGGGGGTGACAAAGATGGCAATAAGAAGAAAGATGGTGATAAATCTCAAGATAAGCATGGGGATAAGGGTAAAACCAAAGATCCCACTTCAAATCTTAAACACTCTTCAGAGGGTGGGGATAAAACTAATTCTTCCTCTTCTTCTCAACCTGCACACATTAAAAAGCCTTGGTGCTTTGTGTGTAAAAATAGAGGCCATAGGCCAGGGGATAAGTCCTGTCCAGGTAAACCCCCTGAGCCTACCACCACTAATACATCAAGCTCTAGTGCCCCTAGCAGTAGTGGTACTAGTGGTGGGACTGCTGGCAACAGTCAAGTTAAGGGTGTAGTTGGGTTCACTTATGGGTCCATAGTAGAAACTGGGGTAGTCAGTCCCAAGACAGTTTCTGTCACACCTAGTGGCATTGGCCTTGCCACACTGGCTGCTTGTCCCCTTACAATGGATAAGTACAGGCAGACAGTTTCAATAAATGGTGTTGAGGCCTTGGCCTACAGGGACACAGGTGCCAGTATCACTTTGGTGACTGAAAATCTAGTGCACCCTGATCAACACATCATTGGACAACAGTATAAGATTATTGATGTCCATAACTCCACTAAGTTTCTTCCCTTAGCTATAATTCAGTTTAGTTGGGGTGGAGTTACTGGCCCTAAGCAGGTGGTGGTATCACCTAGCTTACCTGTAGACTGTCTCTTAGGTAATGACCTAGAGGCCTCAGGTTGGGCTGATGTAGAGTTTTATGCCCATGCAGCCATGCTGGGCATCCAGGAGGAATTGTTCCCTCTCATTTCTACTGAAATGAAAAAGCAAAGGAGAGAAGGCCTGAAAACTCAGGATCCCTCTCCATCAACAGGTAAAAAGGGTATCACAGTATCCCCTAACCACCCTACCATTCAGGATACCATTCCTGTGGTGGGAGAAACCTCTCCTGGTGTGGCACCTGTTCCAAGGGAATCATCAGTTGGCAAAACTGTACTCCCTGAGGTAGAAGTACCTCTCTGTGGGATAACTAACATTGGTGAGAAAAAGAGCACCATTTTAGTTAACATGGAGCATCCCTACAACCCTCCCAGAGAAACTTTAGTGCAGAAACTCTGCACTGCCTCACAACACTTAGGACAGCATCCCTGCCCTAGTGTGGAGCTCATAGGACAGCATCCCTGCCCTGCTCCAACCCAAGAGAAACAGCATCCCTGTTCTCTCTTCCAGCCACATGGACAAAGTCTTTGCCCAGCTATGGCTTTTCTGAGACAGCATCCCTGTCTGGCATTTCCATCACTACAAATAGGTTCAGTGGACAATTCCCACTGTTCTAAACTAAAACTTACTGTTAGAAACTCTGAAAATACATCTTCACATTGTTGCTTAGCTAAAAAACTTCAAACAGGGTGGTTTACATCCCCACAGGGAAGTAACCATATAGTGGATGATAAAGGGAGTAACCAGTCTATTGCAGAGCTACTCTCTACTTATCACCACTTAGACAATAAAGTCTCAACTGGCCAAGGTTAGCCTTATTGGCCTTCGTTTGGGGGGGGGTTGTGTGAGAAAGTAGCCTCTTTCTAGCCTTGTTACCCCCACTTTTGGCCTGGTTGTGAGTGTATGTCAGGGTGTTTTCACTGTCTCACTGGGATCCTGCTAGCCAGGGCCCAGTGCTCATAGTGAAAACCCTATGTTTTCAGTATGTTTGTTATGTGTCACTGGGACCCTGCTAGTCAGGACCCCAGTGCTCATAAGTTTGTGGCCTATATGTATGTGTTCCCTGTGTGGTGCCTAACTGTCTCACTGAGGCTCTGCTAACCAGAACCTCAGTGGTTATGCTCTCTCATTTCTTTCCAAATTGTCACTAACAGGCTAGTGACCAATTTTACCAATTTACATTGGCTTACTGGAACACCCTTATAATTCCCTAGTATATGGTACTGAGGTACCCAGGGTATTGGGGTTCCAGGAGATCCCTATGGGCTGCAGCATTTCTTTTGCCACCCATAGGGAGCTCTGACAATTCTTACACAGGCCTGCCACTGCAGCCTGAGTGAAATAACGTCCACATTATTTCACAGCCATTTTACACTGCACTTAAGTAACTTATAAGTCACCTATATGTCTAACCTTTACCTGGTAAAGGTTAGGTGCAAAGTTACTTAGTGTGAGGGCACCCTGGCACTAGCCAAGGTGACCCCACATTGTTCAGGGCCAATTTCCCTGACTTTGTGAGTGCGGGGACACCATTACACGCGTGCACTACATATAGGTCACTACCTATATGTAGCTTCACAATGGTAACTCCGAATATGGCCATGTAACATGTCTATGATCATGGAATTGCCCCCTCTATGCCATCCTGGCATAGTTGGCACAATCCCATGATCCCAGTGGTCTGTAGCACAGACCCTGGTACTGCCAAACTGCCCTTCCTGGGGTTTCACTGCAGCTGCTGCTGCTGCCAACCCCTCAGACAGGCATCTTCCCTCCTGGGGTCCAGCCAGGCCTGGCCCAGGATGGCAGAACAAAGAACTTCCTCTGAGAGAGGGTGTGACACCCTCTCCCTTTGGAAAATGGTGTGAAGGCAGGGGAGGAGTAGCCTCCCCCAGCCTCTGGAAATGCTTTGTTGGGCACAGATGCGCCCAATTCTGCATAAGCCAGTCTACACCGGTTCACGGGACCCCTTAGCCCTGCTCTGGCGCGAAACTGGACAAAGGAAAGGGGAGTGACCACTCCCCTGACCTGCACCTCCCCTGGGAGGTGTCCAGAGCTCCTCCAGTGTGCTCCAGACCTCTGCCATCTTGGAAACAGAGGTGCTGCTGGCACACTGGACTGCTCTGAGTGGCCATTGCCACCAGGTGACGTCAGAGACTCCTTGTGATAGGCTCCTTCAGGTGTTGCTAGCCTATCCTCTCTCCTAAGTAGCCAAACCCTCTTTTCTGGCTATTTAGGGTCTCTGTCTCTGGGGAAACTTTAGATAATGAATGCAAGAGCTCAGCCGAGTTCCTCTGCATCTCTCTCTTCACCTTCTGCCAAGGAATCGACTGCTGACCGCGCTGGAAGCCTGCAAAACTGCAACATAGTAGCAAAGACGACTACTGCAACTCTGTAACGCTGATCCTGCCGCCTTCTCGACTGTTTTCCTGGTGGTGTATGCTGTGGGGGTAGTCTGCCTCCTATCTGCACTAGAAGCTCCGAAGAAATCTCCCGTGGGTCGACGGAATCTTCCCCCTGCAACCGCAGGCACCAAAAAGCTGCATTACCGGTCCCTTGGGTCTCCTCTCAGCACGACGAGCGAGGTCCCTCGAATCCAGCAACTCTGTCCAAGTGGCCCCCACAGTCCAGTGACTCTTCAGTCCAAGTTTGGTGGAGGTAAGTCCTTGCCTCACCTCGCTAGACTGCATTGCTGGGAACCGCGACTTTTGCAGCTACTCCGGCCTCCGTGCACTTCCGGCAGAAATCCTTTGTGCACAGTCCAGCCTGGGTCCACGGCACTCTAACCTGCATTGCACGACCTCCTAAGTTGTTCTCCGGCGACGTGGGACTTCTTTGTGCGACTTCGGGTGAGCACCATTTCACGCATCCTCGTAGTGCATGTTTCTGGCACTTCTCCGGGTGCTACCTGCTGCTAAGAGGACTCCTTGTCTTGCTCGACGTCCCCTCTACCTCCTGGTCCAATTTGCGACCTCCTGGTCCCTCCTGGGCCACAGCAGCATCCAAAAACGCTAACCGCACAATTTGCAGCTAGTAAGGCTTGTTGGCGTTCTTTCGGCAAGAAAACACTTCTGCACGACTCTACAAGGCGAGAGGAATCCGTCCTCCAAAGGAGAAGTCTCTAGCCCTTTGCGTTCCTGCAGAAACCGCAGCTTCTTCTGTCCAGTAGAAGCTTCTTTGCACCCGCAGCTGGCATTTCCTGGGCATCTGCCCATCTCCGACTTGCTTGTGACTTTTGGACTTGGTCCCCTTGTTCCACAGGTACCCTAGATTGGAAATCCACAGTTGTTGCATTGTTGGTTTGTGTCTTTCCTGCATTATTCCTCTAACACGACTTATTTGTCCTTAGGGGAACTTTAGTGCACTTTGCACTCACTTTTCAGGGTCTTGGGGAGGGTTATTTTTCTAACTCTCACTATTTTCTAATAGTCCCAGCAACCCTCTACAAGGTCACATAGGTTTGGGGTCCATTCGTGCTTCGCATTCCACTTTTGGAGTATATGGTTTGTGTTGCCCCTATCCCTATGTTTCCCCTTTGCATCCTATTGTAACTATACATTGTTTGCACTGTTTTCTAAGACTATACTGCATATTTTTGCTATTGTGTATATATATCTTGTGTATATTTCCTATCCTCTCACTGAGGGTACACTCTAAGATACTTTGGCATATTGTCATAAAAATAAAGTACCTTTATTTTTAGTATAACTGTGTATTGTGTTTTCTTATGATATTGTGCATATGACACTAAGTGGTACTGTAGTAGCTTCACACGTCTCCTAGTTCAGCCTAAGCTGCTCTGCTAAGCTACCATTATCTATCAGCCTAAGCTGCTAGACACCCTATACACTAATAAGGGATAACTGGGCCTGGTGCAAGGTGCAAGTACCCCTTGGTACTCACTACAAGCCAGTCCAGCCTCCTACACTTTGCACTCCCCAGGATAAATCAGTGAGCAAACCACCCACTGGAGAGACTTGAGAGACTGTGTCTTAACACTCCCCAGGATACAGCAGTGGGCAAACCACCCACTGGAGAGACTTGAGAGACTGTGGTTTTGCACTCCCCAGGATATAGAAATGGGCATGGAGCCCCCTGGTACAGCAGTGGCGTTGTGCGTTCATCAGGCTGAGGTGCCCCCCTCCCCCTAAGGTGCCTGTGTATTTTCAATCTGATGCCCCCGCAGTGTTCTCTCTGTTTTGAGTCAGGTATCATGTGTGGGCTTCGCCCATGCATTTTGGGCCCAGTGGTCCACGGACAATGATTGGTACACTATCCGGACTTGTGTAGTTGGTGTACATATTTGTATATACTGAATTTTGACTAATGGATTTTTAATGACTACAATCGTTACAATCATTTCCTTTTGTCCTTGCGTTCTTCCAGGGGGTGGGGGGGTGTATATGTAATGTTGATGCATGTATTTGTGTGTATGTTGTTGTGTGTGAGGGTGAGGGTGGGGGTGTTGCATATTGTTTGTGTTTGTCACTCTCTTTCCTCCACCCCCCCCTGTGTTGTAGGTGCAGTACTCACCGTAGTCGCCGCCGCCGCCGTTCGTACTCCTGGTAAAAGAGGAGCTAAACCAACATGGGTAACACCTGAAGTTCAGGCTCCATGGCGTCCTGGTTCCTCATTGGGTGTCGAGAGGGGAGTGTTTTCCATTCTGTGTACTGTTTCTGCCGTGCTTTTGATAGCGTTGGTTCCACCCCGGAAAATGTGGCGGATAGGCGTCTTGAAATTCGGTGGGTGGTACTTTGTCTTCCGCCTGTCTGTTGCCAGTTACCGCTGCGGTGTTTGTTTCTACCGCCGTGGCGGTCGGAGTGTTAAAGTGGCTGTCTATGTTGGCGGTTTCTGCCACGGTCGCAATCCCATTTTTGTTTCTGCTCGCATGTTTGCGGTATTACCGCCGCCTTAACACTGACCGCCAGGGTTGTAATGAGGGCCTTAGCCTTTTGTTGAATTTATGTTTTTTATTTTTCCTCAGGAGATTATTGGGAACAGCATTAGTGCTTAATGGATTTGTTATACCATGTTTATAACACTCTCTTTGTTGAGTAGACTTTGATTGCTAAAAGCATTATCCAGCGATTCACAATTTGATGGACTTGATTTGGGTTTAGCTATTGCTTTGCATTCTTGCATTATTGGACTAAATCAGACATAATTTCTAGTGGGGCAAATGCAGAGCAATAAAATGAAACCATGGACTTGACGGTGGACTGCTAAGCATTGGAAATCAGGGCATTAAGATTATCTAACTGGATGCCAATGTTCCTGACATAGTTAGCCAATGATTGCAGGACGTTTATTTGTATTTCCTGCTTATCCGCATGCATTACTGATACTTGCCAATAGTTATGAGGGCTTTATCCATAGCATCCCACAGTTCAAAACTGTTTTTGTCCTGGCCTTTGTCCTGGTCTTGACCCCTGCATGACTCAAGATCTGTGGCTAGTTGTTCTGAGTTTGATTTTAATGGGCTCTCCAGTGTGCAACCTAACACATGGTTAGTGTCCTGTATTTGTTGTGGGCCTTGTTCTTTGGAGATTATTTCCATTCTGTCTTCTTTGTCTCATGAGACTGTTAAAGTGAATGACTGCAGCCGGTCTTATATTGGTAGGTTTACTGGGTCTATTATGCTGAAGATCTCCTCAGCCATAATGAATTGATCTTGCATGGTCCCCTGAGGCTTATCAATATAAATATTGGTAGTAAATTCTCAAGGTATCATTACCTCCTTGTTTGCAATGCATGACTCCAGGGGAGAACGTGACACACTAGCATTGGTGATTGCAAAATTCCACAATGTTTGTGCCATCAAAGCATTTGGCTTTTTGATATCAAAAGGTTTTTTAGAGATACCTACTCCCAAAACTTGGATGAGATACGCTGGTGTTGAACCCGCAGATGATTGGATGGTTTCACAATTTTTAGTTGCCACTATTTTGTATTGAGGGGCAAGGGTGGTTTCACTGCATGACAGTCGAACAAAGGGTCAATATGGCCTGTTTCCCTATGATTTCCACTGTCAGGCAAAAACATTGATGAGGCCACATTTCCCCAGGGCTTCCATGCATTATTTTGTGATCTTTGTTCCTTCTGTTTGGGGGGATTGTTCCGATTTTCATCCTCAGACATCCTACCATCGCCGGTTTTACCTGTTTTATTTATCTCCAAATCAGGCCAGTCATTATTTAGAAGCGCAACATCCTGCTTGTCTGCTTGTGATCGAGGGAGACCTCAGATGTTAGCAACTAGTGCAGTCTGACTCAACTGAGATCCAAAGCCTTCCCCTGCGGATTTCTGCTCATTCTCTAATCTGTAATACTTTTCTATACCTTCATTGCCACTGCATATTTGGCTCATGGTTTTATAAGCGTTGTTTGGCTCCCATACTATAAATGATTTTTCTTAGACTTTGTTGTAGGCCTCATTGCACCTGTCTGTAAAAGCAGATAACTTCTTGTGCACACACTAGGATGGAGGCACTTATTTGTAATTTATGTTGTTGTGACAAATTACCACCATTTGAATCTGGGATAGCTTGAACAATTACATGTATTTGAAACTTTGGGGATTCTATAGTTTCATCAAATTGTACTTGTAATATGGTGTTGTGTTTAACTCCTATTCACCTTGTCTCCTCAGCACGTTGGCACAAGTTGGCACATGTTGGAAATGGCCCTTTTCACAGGGTTATACCCAAACGTTTTGTCTTCCTCCTATTTTCTCTGATCTGTTTTTTGGCTTTAGGACTCTGGGCACTTTACCGCTGCTGACAAGTGCTAACCTGCAAGTGCTCTCTGTTCAAATTGAGATGGTGATTGGTTTCTCCATGATTGGCATATTTGATTTACTAGTAAGTCCCTAGTAAAGTGCATCGTGCGTGCAGAGGGCCTGTAAATCAAATGCTACTAGTGGTTTTTCAGCACTGATTTTGCCACCCACATGAGTAGCCCTGTAAACATGTCTCATACCTGCCACTGCAGTGTCTGTGTGTGCAGTTTTAAATGGACAATTCGACCTGGCAATTCCACCCAGTTGCCGTGGCCAAACCTCTCCTTTTACTACATGGACATGGAAGTCACCCTTAGGTAGCCCAAGGCAGCCCCATTCACAGGGTACAGTGTATTTCAAAGGTAGGACATATATTAGCGTGTTTTACATGTCCTGATAGTGAAATACTGCCAAATTAGTTTTTCACTATTGCAAGGCCTTTCTCTCCTATAAGTTAACATGAGGATTGACTTGAATTTTTTTTTAAGTGTAATTTCCCTCTGGGCATAGATAGAGATGCGGAATTTGAGGTCTCTGAATTCACAATTTAAGAATACATCTTTTTGGTAAAGTTGGTTTTTAGATTGTAAGATTGAAAATGCCACTTTTAGAAAGAGGGCATTTCCTTGCTTAACCATTCTGTGCCTCTGCCTGGCTGCTGAATACACGTCTTGGTCAGGCTGACATTTGGGCTGTTTGTGAATTCACTTTAGACAGTAACACAGAGGGAGCTGAGGTGTGTCCAGCATATCCTGATGGGTCTTCCTGGGCTAGAGTGGAGGGAGAAGCTGACACTTGCACCTGAATAGGGCTGTGCCTGTCCTTAAACAATACAGTCTTCTACCCCCTGGAATGTGTCTGGGGCCAGGACAGGGAAAGGAAGGGTCTTGTGCACTACAAAGACTTTCCTTTGAAGTTTGCCTACTTCAAAGGCAGAAAGGAGTATAAGTATTAGACTGCTGACCCCACAACTTCAGAACACTGCTGGACTGAGGACATTCTGCTAGGGAGAAGAGCTGGATGTTTGAGGAGGACCTATCACTCTGCCTGTTGCTCTGCTGTGCTGGCCTGCTGCTACTTCTGCCCTAGGAGTGAAAGGACTGGACTTTGCTTTTGACATCCTGCTTTCCAAGTTTCTCCAAGGCCTGAACTGAGCTTGCCTTTTGTTGGAAGTCTCAAGGACATCAAAGACTTCATCTTCCAGCAACTAGGCTTTCTTGCTGAGAGTCCTGACTTACCAAGTGGTGCCAAATCCAGTTCTTGGGTCCTTGGAAGGGAGTTCTGGTGAAAATAAGAAGAACAAGGCATGGCGACTCCAAACCACTCCAAAACCGGCCCGCTGCTTGAATCTTTGCCACTACATGCATCCAAAGCCATGGTCCACACTGGAGCGCAACGACCATGACAGGCGCCGCAGACCGGCACTGCTGGCCCGAAGCCGCTGCAACTCCTGTGAAATCCCATGACATCGTGAGCCCTGAGTTCCAGGTCATCGATGTCTGTGACACCTGACTCTGCCACAGCGCCTGTTGCCCCATTGCGTCTTGACCAACTGGATTCATCGACACCGCTGGATAGTAAGGAACTGATGCCTCGCCACTGACGCTGCATCACCTCCCCTACAACCGCAAGGAACCGATGCCTCACCTCCCCTGCCTTGCAGTAGGGAACCAACGCCTCACCTCCCCGGTAGCAGTAAGGAACCAATGCCACACTGGCTCTAGTGACACCTCACCTCCATGGCTCCATGCAACATCTTTTTTTCCTCATTTCCAAAAACTACTGTACCTGGGGTCCATGTGACTCTGTAACCCATGCCGCACTCTCTCGCAAGTGGCGTAGGACTGTTGGGAACGACTCAGTCAACAACGTTATGATAGCCCCAGTTGGAGTTATAGTATTTCTAAGAGCTTTATTGGGATTTCATCTTTAAAAATTAATATTTTTGCTTGTGTCTGTTGGATTTGTGTTGTTTTGGTCTTGCTTTACTTATAAAAATATTGGATATTTTTCTAAACTGGGGTGGAGTACATTTGTGGTGTTTTCACTGTGTTACTGTGTGTGTGTGTGTATAAATACTTAACACATTGCCTGTGAGATAAGCCTGACTGCTGGAGCCAAGCTACCAAGGGGGTGTGGAGCGGTTATCTTAGGTGGTTAGGGGTTATCTTATGTGTCTTACCTTGACTAAAGTGAGGGTCTCTACTTGGACAGGGTATAAAGTGACTGCCAACTAGAGACCCATTTCTAGCAACACCCTTTTCTTCTTTTGCGGGAGAGGAGAGACTAGCCACTACAGGGGCAGACCCCCCAACACCAACAAGTTGCACAGACCTACCACTTCAGCTTGTGGAGGCGCATACTGCCAGTGCCTAGCACATATTGGAAATATTTTCCCTTTTTACCTGCCACCACTCAACCATTGTTGATGTTCTTTGTCCCTGGGGATCTGTGAGCTGTGAATTGTCGGGCAAAAAAAAAAAAAAAAAGTAGGGGCAGAGCTGGATGTTGGCTTCTTGACTTTGCCCTGTGAGCTGTGAACGGCTGGGAAGAACAAATGAGGTGGTGAGCAGAACTGGAGTTTAAGCATAGATGGAGTTCAAAGAGGTGCGAGTTGAGGGGTTAGGTGGAGACAAACCTTGCAGGCGAAACCTTACAGCGGAAGGCAGGCATGTAGATGACCTTTTGGGCAGTGTGCTAATGGTGGGGTTATGGCAGTGATCCAGGCATAACGGGCTTTGGCAATGTACTTCCCTGCACTGTCTTCCTCACTAGAGGAGGTGTGTGGCCTGAAACTGAAGCTCGCCGTATTGCACACACAGCTCTGTTACTGCCCAGGGCAATGCCGTCTTGCTATGGCATCCTGCTCCTAGCACATGCGGCCAGCTCGCTGCCTCGCTTCCTTGCTCCGCCCAGTGCTGGCGTTCATAGGATGTAAGTTCAAAAGATTAGTGACAAACCCTATGTAGGTGTGTGCATGCAGGGCCTTTGTGATCTGCTAATGTGGTAGGCTACAGCTCCTCCCCCTCATTAAGTCACAGTGGCCCATCCTGCCAACACCTGTCTTTTCTTTGTCTCACTGTCTGGGAGCAATACGCAAGGACTAACTGCCAGCTACGCCTAGTCATGTTACCTAGGGAGAGGTTGCAGACACCAAATGGTGAGGACAAGAAAAATGGCAACATTCTAAAAGTGGCATTTTTAGAATTGTGACTTAAAATCTGACTTTACCATGAAAGAGGGATTTAATTACAATCTTTAGATACCAAACCCGACCTATCAACCTGTTCCAAATAGAATGTTTTTAGTTATTAAATGTAATAAGGAAACCCAAATGTTGTCCTATAGGAGAGGTAGGCCTTGCTGGAGTGAGAAATGAATGTCAGAGTTTTTCACTATCATGACATGTAAAAGTTAAAAGCAAATGCTGAAGTTTTTAAATACACTGTACCCTGCCCTCTGGGCTGTTCAGGACCGAACCTAGGGGTGACTTATATGTATAAAAAAGGGAGATTTGCATCTGACAAAATGTTTATTTAGCCAGGTTGACATAGCAGTTTAAATCTGCCCACACAGGTTGTAATGGCAGAACTGAGACACGTTTTACAGGGCTACTTAACTTACTTTATTAAGTGGGTGGCATAACAAGTGCTGCTGGACCACTGGTAGCATTTCATTTACAGGCTGCTGATTACATGGGGTGCCACTTCACTAGGGACTTACATGTAAATTAAATGTTCCAAATGGATACAAGCTGAATTTAGCATATTTAGGGGACAGAGCACGATCCTTTTAGCATTGGTTAGCAGTGCTAAGCTGTACAGAGTGCAAGGCCAACAAACAGCAAAAAAGGAGGGGTGCAGGCAAAACAATTGTGGGAAGTCCAGTCTAAGATTTATATTTTTTTTAAAATAGTTTTTATTGGAGTACAAGGATACAGACAATTTGAATGAGTAGTGCGATATCATTGTTTACACATTACAATTCACCACATCATGGTCCAGATCAGTCACAGATGCCCTCTTTATGACATTGGTGGTAAATCCCACTTACCGCCATGCTGACTGCTGCCAACATACCGCCGCTGCTGCGGATATCCGTTCACATATAATGATGCACACACACACAAGTCAATCAATCAATCAATCAATCAGAACATTTCTAAAGCGTACTACTCACCTGTTAGGGTCTCAAGGTGCTGGGGAGGGGGATGCTACTGGTCGAAGAGCCACGTCTTGAGGCATTTCCTGAATGTCAGGAGGTCCTGGGTCTGGCGTAGGTGGAGCGGTAGGGAGTTCTTGGTCTTGGCGGCGAGGTGAGAAAAGGATCTTCCTCCGGCAGTGGTGTGGTGGATGCGGGGGACGGTGGCGAGTGCGAGGCTGGCGGAGTGGCGATGGCGGGTGGGGGCGTGGAAGGTGAGCCTGTCGTTGAGGTAGGCTGGACCTGTGTTGTGGAGAGCTTTGTGTGCGTGGGTGAGCTTGAAGGAGATCCTCTTTGAAACAGGTAGCCAGTGCAGGTCTCTGAGGTGGGGGGAGATGTGGTTGTGGCGTGGGACATCAAGGATGAGGCGGGCGGATGCGTTCTGTATTCGTTGCAGTTTTGTTTGCAGCTTGGCCGTTGTCCCTGCGTATAGAGCGTTGCCGTAGTCCAATCTGCTGCTGACCAGGGCGTGGGTGACATATTTCCTGGTCCCAACGGGAATCCACTTGAAGATTTTGCAGAGCATGCGGAGAGTGTTGTAGCAGGAGGAGGTAATTGCGTTGACCTACTGAGTCACACTGAGAGTGGAGTCCAAGATGAAGCCCAGGTTGTGTGCGTACGTGGTGGGCGAGGGGGCGGTACCTAGGGAACTGGGCCACCGAGTCGTTCCATGCTGAGGGGTCGGAGCCAAAGATGAGGATCTCAGTTTTGTCAATGTTTAGCTTGAGGTGGCTTGATTCCATCCGGCTGGTGATGGCGTGGAGTCCATTGTGGAGGTTGTTTTTTGCAGTGGTAGGGTCTTTCGTGAGGGAGAGGATCAGCTGGGTGTTGCCTGCGTAGGACACTATGTTGATGTGGTGGGACCGTGCAATGTTGGCGAGAGGGGCTATGTAAACGTTGAAGAGCGTTGGGCTGAGGGATGATCCCTGGGGGACGCCACAGATGATCTTGGAGGCCTCTGACAGGAACGGTGGAAGGCGGTGGAAGGCGGATTCTCTGGGTTCTGCTGGAGAGGAAGGATGAGATCCAGTTGAGCACCTTGTCGCGGATTCCGGCGTTGTGGAGTCGTGTGATGGCATACTGTGTCGAAGGCTGCGGAGAGGTCCAGGAGGATGAGTGCTGTGGTTTCGCCTTCATCGAGCATGGTCCTGATGTCATCCGTGGCAGCGATGAGTGCGGTCTCGGTGCTGTGATGTTTTCGGAATCAGGATTGGGAGATCCTTGCTGTCTTCCAGGAAACAGGAAAGTTGGGCGTTGACGACTTTTTCGATGACCTTGGCTGGGAAGGGGAGGAGGGAGATTGGTTGGTAGTTCTTCGGGTCGTCTGGGTCCGCCTTGGGCTTCTTCAGTAGGGCGTTGACTTCAGCGTGTTTCCAGATTTCTGGGAAGGTGGCTGACTCGAAAGAGCTGTTGATGGTGTTGCAGAGGTGGGGTGTGATAATGTTATTGCTTTATTGAAGATGTGGTGAGGGCAGGGGTCCGATGGGGATCCAGAGTGGATGGAAGCCATGGTGTTGGTGATGTCTTCTTTGTTGACGATGATCCAGGTGTGAAGGAGGTTGGTGTTGCTCAGGGCTTTGGGTTTGTGGGGGTCTGTGCTCTGTCGGTGGGTCTTGGGTTTGAAGCTGTTGTGGATTTCTTCTATCTTGCGGTGGAAATGGGTGGCGAGGACGTTGCAGAACTCCTGCAAGAGTGGGGGTTCGTTGGAGCAGGTCCTGGGGTTTGAGAGCTCTTTGACGATGCTGAAGAGTTCTTTACTGTTGTAAGCATTTGTGGCTATGCGGTTTTTGAAGTGGGTCCTTTTGGTGATGCGGTTCAGCTGGTGATGCTCGCGGATGGACTCCTTGATTGCGGAAGGTGGGGTCTGGTAGGATCCTGGTGCCAGGTCTTCTCCGTATTGCGACATTCTTGTTTGAAGTTCTGTAGGTCTGGGGTGAACCAGCTGGCCTTGGCGCTGTGGAGGGTGTTTGAGGGATTTTTTTGTGCAGAGCGAAGGTGTTGGCACAGTCTTCTAATCAGCGATGTAGGTCAGTGGCGGCTGTGTTGGGGTCCGAGGTTCCTGGCGGCGGGGCCTGGGCGACGGTGGAGATCAGTTGATCTGTTGAGATTTTGCTCCAGTTGCGTCGGGGGGGTTGCGTGCGGTGGTGGTGAGTGGTTGGTTTCAGGTAGGAGAAGTAGATGCAGCGGTGGTCTGTCCAGTCGAGTTCGGTGGCGTGGCTGAAGGAGACATGGCTGCTGGCAGGGAAGATGGGGTCGAGGGTGTGGCCTGCGGTGTGAATGGGCGATGTGACGAGTTGTTTGAGGTCGAGGTTAGCGAGGTTGTCCAGCAGGTGGTTGGTGTTGACGTCGTTGTTGTTTTCTAGAAGGAAGTTCAGATCGCCGAGGAGAATGTAGTCTGCCGAGGCGAGGGCCTGGGTGCTGACGATGTCGCCAATGGTATCGCGGAATTGTGCTTGGGGGCCCGGGGGTCTGTAGATCAGTGTTCCCTTGAGGGTGGTATAGTTGACGTAGATGTTGAAGTGGAGGTGTTCGGCGGTGTTGAGGGTGTCGTGGGTGCTGGTCGAGACTTTGATGGTGCTTTTGTGGACTACAGCGATTCCTCCTCCTGGCTTGTTGGTGCGGTCTCTCCTGGTGATCTTGTAGCCTTCAGGGATGGCAAAGGCTATGTCAGATTCAGAGGCCGAGTTCGTCCAGGTTTCAGTGAGGAAGGTGATGTCCGGTGATGTGTAGGTCAGCAGGTCCCAAAGTTCGATGGCGTGTTTGTGGATGGATCGGGCATTGAGTTGGCTGTCGGCCGGACTGTTGTGGTGCTTCAGGGTGCAGGTGTAGTAGCAGGCTTGGCAGGCGAAGGGTCCTTTGGTGTTCTTCGGGGTGGACTGGAAGCAGGTGGATGAGCGTCCTGGATTGAGGGTGTGGAGGTCGCTGGCAGAGTAACGGCGCGGACTGGCGCAGCCACCGCCATTAAGAAGGGGAGGTGGAAGGAAGGAGCAGCTGGGAGGCGGGAGCGAATGGGGGTGCAAGGGGGGCGGGCCGCAGTGATGCAGCAGCGGGAATGAGAGCGGCTCGGGGGAGCTGGAGGGCAAGGGGGGCAGAGGGGCACACAAGCAGCACAGAAAACCAGGAAAAAGGCGCAATATAGAGGTACAGAAAAACAAAAAATACAAAATTACAGAATAACAAATAAATTACCACTACGCTTACCACTAGACACTCTGCAGCAGCGAGGGTGGGGTGGGAGGACACGGGTACAGCAGGGTGGTGCTGTGCGCGCGGTGAGTGATTTCCTGGCCAAAAGGTCAGAGGTCACAAGTTCACCACCGCAAAGGTCAGTGATAAACTGGCGATATCAAAACCCACACCGTTACACCAAAAGAACATAGCCCATCACATCATGACCCACGAATCACCACGGCGGACATTCAACTGCGGTAAACCATTGGCGGTACATGCCACTGCACTCAAAATACACACACACACACATACAAAACACCACATTGGGCAATTTAAATAATTCACACCTGACACCCATACACACACCACACCACCACCACTATAAAACACCCACCCACATTACCCACAACCCTTTACGAATACAAATCATTGCCAACAGAGAGAGACAGCAAGAGCACTCACACAACCCGAGGCACATACCGCTCACACCTATACACTACTCACGCACCCCACATCACACACCCCAACACATTACCCTACACACCCTCACCTACACACCTTACACATCAACCATGGCACCACAAAGATACCCCCGATTCTCAGAGGAGGAGCTAAGGGTCATGGTGGAGGAAATCATCAGGATAGAGCCACAGCTTTTTGGCGCAATATCCATTGCTAGGAAGATGGAGCTATGCCACGGGGTCAACGCCGTGGGACAGCACCCAAGAACCAGGGATGACATCAGGAAGAGGTGGAATGACCTATGGGGGAAGGTACGTTCTATCGCAGCAAGACACCAACTCACTGTACAGAGGACTGCAGTGGACCCCCACCTCCTCCCCCACAACTAACAACATGGGAAGAGCAAGTCTTGGCAATCATGCATCCTGAGGGCCTGGCCGGAGTAGCAGGTGGACTGGACTCTGGTAAGTCAACCCTTTACTACTATCACCCCCCTACCTGTATGCCATCACATACCCCCACCCCCACTCCCATCAATCCACCACCTCCCACACACCCCACCATCACATCTCACTCATCCCAATGCCAAGCCCTGCATGCCATACCAATACATGGACACCACTCACAGACCTGCATGGACACCTGTCACTAAAGCATGTACACTAGAGAGGATCAGCTAACCCACCACATACCAACTAACGCAAATCAAAGCTGCTAGGGCAAATATAACCAAACAGGGCAACCCACTGATGCAAAATATGCCACACACAGAAACAATAACACTGCATCTACATCCCTGCAGGGGCCCCAGCCAATGTCAGCGGCAAAGAAGAGCTGGCACTATCCAGTCCCCCCACAGAAGAGGCCCACAGTGATGACAGCAACTCTGGTCACCTGGATCTGGATGACCAACCTGGCCCATCAGAGACCTCTGGACAGTCTGTTACCCAGGCCTCCCCCCTCAGGAAACACCACCACAGCACCCACCCAGCGTACCCAGACCTCTGTCCCCAGGACACATCAATCAGCAGTGTTTCCACCTCTACAGGGACCCCAGGCTACACCTCGCCCCCAAGACAATCAGGGACCTGGGGTCAGTGGCAGTGGACACACGGTTCAGGGTACAGAGGCACAGGACAACAGGACACTGGGAGGACTGCTGTGCGCAAGGGGGAGGACAGGCCCAGAGAACCGACTCTCCAGGAGGCACTCACCAACATAATGGGAGCATACCAACATACCCAGGATACGCCGGGCCAGATCCTGGCCCCTTGCAGGAGAACAGGCAGCTGCAGGAGGGACAGTACCTGAGGATCAGGGAGGACTTGCAGGCCATTAACACCACCCTGGTCTCCATTGCAGGGGAGCTGGCAGAAATGGCCAACATCATGAGGGAGGCAGTCTTACAACAGCGGGCCCCTGCCACTAGCCAGACATCTGAACTGCCTTCAGCCTCCGCTGCCGCTAGTGGACAGGATCCCCTCCACAGGACCAACAGGCCACCAGCACACCTACCCCTGCAGAAGGAGAACCACCCTGTAAAAGTTCCCTGCGTTCCAGGTATAAGCCAGAGACTATTGCCAAGACCCCCACTAGGAAATGAGACTCTCCTGATTGTCACCCTTGTGTCTCACTCAGTCACCCTGTCCACCTTAAACTGCCATTGCCCCCTTTCCAATGTCCCCTTGGACAATGCACCTGTGCTACCAATAGACTGGAACAATACCCTGGACTTTCCTCCATCATCACCCCAGCCCATTGCACTTGCCCCTCTACTTCTTAGCACTTAAATAAACACACTTTAAAAAATATAGAGTATGTTAAACTTATTTTAGTATGTATTGGTTTAACAATGTTCAAACATTGCAAATCAACTGTACAGTAATGTTCAAATAGGAAAGACCTGTAGTTGGCTGCAGTGATCACACCAGGAGCGTTAGTGGCGCTCAAGCACCTGCAAAATGAGTTGCCAAAGGGTACAGTGAGTGGGCATAGAAGTGGGAAATAACAGCATGCCAGTGACAAAGTTAAACCGTAAATTGAAAATGAAATATAAAGTAAGACTGTCTTACCTGTGTATCATTGAAAGTATTATCGAATCACTGCAGTTCTTTTGTCCTCTTCCTCTGCCTCCTCATCCTCACTGTCTGCAGGGTCCACTGCTGCCACATGGCCATCTCTAGCCTCGTCTTCCTGCAGAAAAGGCACATGGCGTCTCAGAGCCAGGTTGTGCAACATGCAGCATTACACGAATATCTGGCAAACCTTCTTGGGTGAGTAGCACAGGGATCCACCTGTTAGATGGAGACACCGAAACCTGGCCTTCAGGGGGCCAAAGGTACATTCGATAATCCTTCTTGTTCGCCCATGTGCCTCATTGTAACATTCTTCAGCCCTTATCCTGGGATTCCTCACAGGGATCAGTAGCCATGATAGGTTTGGGTAACCAGAGTCACCTGCAAATATCGAGGGACAACATTTAGCCACACACTATCCCATATGGCTCACACCATCCCCATACCCCAACATCTACTGGGTGGGAACCAAGGCTCACCTATTAGCCACACCCTATGCCTCTGTAGTTGGGCCATCACATTTGGGATACTGCTATTCCTCAGGATATAAGCATCAAACACCGACCCAGGATACTTAGCATTGACATGGGAGATGTACTGGTCCACCAAGCACACCATCTGGACATTCATTGAGTGAAAACTGTTTAGATTTCTGAACACCTGTTCATTTTGACGGGGGGCAAATGCAATATGTGTACCATCAATTGCCCCAATGACGTTGGGGATATGTCCCATTGCATAAAAGTCAGCGTTTACTGTGGCCAAATCCTCCACCTGGGGGAAACAATGTAGCTGCACATGTGTTTAATCAGGAAAGACACCACTCTTGTGAGCACTATTGAGAACATTGGCTGTGACATTCCTGCTGCCAACCCTACTGTCACTTAGAAAGTACCAGTTGCCAAGAAATGGAGCACAGACAGGACTTGCACAAGAGGGGGGATCCCAGTGGGGTGACAGATAGCAGATATCAAGTGGGCTCCAGTGGGAACATAGCTCTGTGATTGTGGCCCTGTCAAGTCTATAGGTGAGGATAATGTGCCTGTCCTCCATTGTTGTCAAGTCCACCAGAGGTCTATACACTGGAGTATGTCTCCATCTCCTATTCATCCGCAGCGGTAGCAATCTATGGGGCAAAAGAGTGAGGAGCCGGTCACAAACTGTACATCGTAGCCACAATAGTACAATGCATGATGTTAAATTACAATGTATAATTGGCATTTGTCCTGTATGTCCAATTTTGAACTGTGACGCAGTTATTATCCAGGGCCTGCCCCCCCCTGAAATGGCGTTCGCCTGTCCTGTGTGGAGGGACAGGTGGAAGTGAGGTCATTCCGCTGACGTTGTGTGCCGTTGCGGGAGGCAGTCGGGAACCGCCGTGCAACTCCTCATTGTACAGTGTCCAATGGTGATGTACTTCGGCGGTGACGGTATGCACCGCCACAGACGTGACCGCCATTTTCTATCTGATCACTCACTTGCTACCTGACCTTCAACAGGAGAGGACACACACTGCATGTGCTGCTGTGACCTGTGTCTGGAACCTACCATGGCTCCTGTGACTGGGGAAAGGACCCCTGCCTTCACCTCGATGGAGTTAGAGCGACTGGTGGATGGGGTCCTACCCCAGTGTGGACTGCTGTATGGGCCTCCAGACCAACAGGTGAGTACACTGTGAGCACGATGCGTGGGGCATGAATGCATGGAGTGGTGTGTGTGAAGGCCTCGTTTAGGGGGGGTGGGTGGATGTCACCTGGGCGGCTTGCAGCTCGTGTGCTGGGCCCTCTGTGTGCAAATGGCGATGTGAAGGTGTATGGTGGGCCATAAGTGTAACAGGTAGGACTGTTTGTCTAAATCTATTTTTCTGTGTGTATTTCCTCTGCAGGTCAGCGCCCATCAAAAAAAGGGTATATGGCATGCCATCGCCAAGGAGGTGCAGACCCTGGGGGTCTGCGGCAGGCAGAGCACCCACTGTTGGAAACGGTGGGAGGACATGAGACACTGGGCACAGAAGACGATGGAGGCCCAGCTGGGGATGGCCTCCCAATGAGGGAGGGGTGCCCGTCGAACCCTGACCCCCCTGATGGCCCACATACTGGTAGTGGCCTATCTGGAGCTGGATGGGTGCTTGAGGGCATCACAGCAGCCACCAGGGGTTGAGTACAGTTCCATCATTACAACTTATGCATGGTAGGGGGGTACCCGGGTGGGAGATGTCAGTGGTTGCCCTTAGGCCAGGCCTGACATTGCACAGTAGGTCCCATGTTGGCCAGGGTTCTGAAGTGATAATCCTAGCTTGTAAGCATCCACTACTGGTCAGGGCTGTGTGGGTCTAAGGTGTGCTGCAGTTGGCGGTATGTGCCCCTCCCCATGCCCTGGTGGCTAGCATTATTACTGGTAGTGCATTGATTTGTGCGTAGGGCTGTTCCCTGTGTGTGAACGTGGTGTGCACACCAACGGTGGTGTTGGAGCAGCCATTAACCAAGTGTATCCTCTGTCTCTTCCCCCCCTTTTTTGTTTTATCACCCTGTCCATATGTGCATTAGCATCATCTGGCAGAGGAGCAGAGGCACTGGCGACGGAGGGAGCTGCATCCCACAGGACCCAGGAGGAAGAGTTCACCGATGCCAAGGGAACCAGTGGGAACCACATTGGAGACAGGAGGGGACAGTTCGGACACAGATACTTCCTCCGATGGAAGCTCCCTGGTGGTGGTGGACACTTTGTGACCACCCCAGCTACAGGTACAGCTGCCACCCCCTTACCAGCACTGCCATCCCAGCAGCCCCTCAGCGAGTTTCCTGTGCCCACTCACCCAGGAGGGTGGGCATCTCCTTCGCCCCAGGCACCTCAGGCCCTGCCTCAGTGAGCCCTGAGTGAGGAGGCTATTGACCTCCTGCGATCCATCTCTGTAGGGCAGTCAACCATTGTGAATGCAATCCAGGGGCTGGCAGCCCAAATGCAACAGACAAATGCATTTCTGGAGGACATTCACACTGGCATGGTGGCCCAACAGAGATCAATCCAGTCTCTGGCCTCCTCTCTGATGGCAGCCATTGTCCCTGTTTCTACCGTCCCCACTCCATCTTCCTCTTCCCAGACCCATTACCCTCAATCCCAACCTATCCCAAGCACACAGGCAGATGAGCAGGCACACAAGACAACACACAAGAGTGGCACAGGCAAACATAAGCACCAGACATCATCCCACAGGCCTCACACAAACACAATCCAGATGTAGACATACCAACATCCACTGCCTCCACTGTGCCCCCTCCTCCTCCACCTCCCTCCCAGTTCCGTCTACACTCACACTTGCATGCACTGCACCATCATCCACTACCAGCATCACCACCACACCTAGCAGAACACACACCTCACTTGCAGACACCACTACAGCAGCCATGCACACGTCCCCTGTGTCCTCTCCCAATGTGTCTGTCCCCCCTCCCAAGGTACATAAACGCAAGCACTCAGACACTCAACAGCACTCCACCTCACAACAGCATCCAGCCCATGCATCTGCACCCAAACACAGCAGACAGACACCTCCTACAACCAATCCCTCTTCCTCCACTCCCAAACCTCCCTCTTCCCGCCCCAGTGTCCCTAAGAAGCTTTTTCTCTCCACCATTGACCTCTTCCCTCCCTCTCCCCCCATCCTTCATGTCTGGCCAGGGTGCCAAAGACCCAGGCAAGCACCTCGGCCACCCAGTGCACGGGACCACTAGTCTCCACATCCACTAAAGGTGGGAAAGGATCCAGGGCACCAGCCAGCCTCAAAGAAAGTGTGCCTGCTCCAGCTGCCGCCCAGAAGGGCAAGGAGACTGCCCCAGCAGCTGTCCGGAAGGGCAAGGAGCCTGCCCCAGCTGCTGCCCGCAAGGGCAATGATGCTGCCCCAAGTGCTGCCAGGAAGGGCAGGGAGCCATCCCCAGCTGCTGTCAGGTAGTGCAAGGAGTCATCCCCAGCTTCTGCCAGCAAGGGCAAGTGGCCTGCACCAGCAGGCAGGAAGGACAAGGGGCCTGGTGCAGGGACTCAGCTGGAGCCCCCACCACCAACCATGGTTATGCAGCCGTCCAAGGCTGCAGGCTATGGGCTGGAGCTTCCCCTTACCACCAGCAGCGGCACCGCCACCACCAGCAGTGGGCAGCCATCCGAGGCTGAACGGGATGGGCTGGAGCTTCCCCCCACCACCACCAGCAGCAGCAGCACCACCACCAGCAGTGGACAGCCGTCTGAGGCTGCAGTGGATGGGCTGGAGCTTCCCCCATCACCACCAGCAGCAGCACCGCCACCACCAGCAGCAGCACTGCCACCACCAACACCAACACCAGTGAGCAGCCATCCAAGGCTGCAGGGGAAAGGGTGGAGCCTCCATCCACCAGCGGTTGCAGCAGCACCACTACTACCACTGAGCAGCCATCACTGCAGGTGGACAGGGTGCAGTCCTACCTCCATGGGCTTCTGTGCGGCCTGTCCCCTGCAAATCCTGTGGGAATGACACCCATCTGAGAGACTGTGACCTTGCACTCCTCAGGATCAGAAGCGCAGGGCACAATGCCCCTTCCAGAACCAGTGGGTAAGCCACCCACTCACCCCATCCTCCCCAGGATCAGAAGCACATGGCAATTTGCCCCCTCCAGAACCAGTGGACAAGACACCCACTTGAGAGACTGGCCTTGCACTCTCCAGGACAAAGAGCAATAGGCATGTTGCCCCCTCCAGAGCATGTGGGCAAGACACCCACTTGAGAGACTGTGGCCTTGCACTCCCCACGACCAAGCACGGCATGTTGCCCCCTCTAGGACCAGTGGTGTTGTTCCATCTGCCAGCTGAGGTTCCCCCCTGGCCCTCATCCCCCTGAGGTACCTGCCTATTTTCCAACTGATGCCCCTGCAGTGTTCTCTCAGTGTTGTTGCAGGTGACAAGTGGGGCCTTGGACTTTGGCCTGTGGCTCACGCACAATATGGATTGGGCAGTGTCCCTTGAACTGTTCATATGTATATAGCATTAGATTTATTTTTCGTATTTCTGCCGTATTTATTTTATTTCACTCACTTTTCATCAATTCATGTAGTGCTTGCATTATTCCTGAGGGGTACGGGGTAATTATTCTTTATTATTATTGCATCTGATTGAGTGTATGGTGTTGAGGGTGGGAGTGTGTGTTGTGCACGTGTGTGTCACTCTCTTTTTCCTCCCTCCCTCCCTCCCTTGTGTGGAAGGCGGCTGTACTCACTGTGGTCGTCTTCGCCGTCGTTGGGGTTTGTGGTGGAGCAGGACGTGGAAGAGCAAGGGGAAGATCTGAAGTTCAGGCTCCATGGCGGCGTGGTTGTACCCTGTGTCTCCCAAGGTGAGTCCTTTCCCTTCTGAGCTCAGATTCCACCAGGCTTTTGATGTCGTTGGTACCGCCCCGCAAAAGGCGGCAGATTGGGTTGTCATTATATGGTGGGCGGAACATTGACTTGACGCTGTAGGCGGCTACTGCTGTGGTGGCTGTTGTTTCCGCCCTGGCAGAAGGTGTGGTAAAGTGGCTGTCTATCTGAGTTCGCACCACCATGGTCATAATTTGGCTGGAGTTACCGCCAACCTGTTGGCGGTATAACCGCCACTTTATCACTGATTGCCAGGGTTGTAATGAGGGCCAGAGTGTCTTATCAAGTCATATCCACATGCATTTTTCTTCTTATGAGGAGCCACAACCCTGTCAACCTTAGTGCAAAAAGTCTACCATGATATTAACAACAACTGTCTCTGCCTCCCCCTTCTCTGTGTGAGTTATCAGTGTGACTAGCCAATCGCCTTCAGCCGCAGCATATGACCCTTGAAGATGCATGCTGCCTTGGATATAAACTGAGAACCTTAACAGTAGCCCTTCAATACCATGACCTTCCGTGCTAGGCAGATCTATCAGGCATGTGTGCTCATCCAACTATACTGGTCTGAGAGAATATCACAGTGGATGGGTATCACCTTTAGTACTTTCCGTGAAGCACAGAATAACATCCCATGCATGGGCTATGAAATATTTCTGCAGGTCTGCAGGCTCCCCCCTATGAAGCAATGTGCTCTCTGCCAGGCTTATTGAGCATGCCCAGGCTGCTAGTGAGAGGGCAGCCCGTTGCTCTAGTGTATTGTGATATTATATTTGGCCAATAACAGGGTCATGTCCAGGTATCTGAGTGCGGGCTGTTTCTCAGCAGAGCGGGGAACAGTCCCGGGAGCACTCCGTCAGATGAGGTAGGTACCAGGGGGTCAATTTTGCCAAACAGTATATTTATTATTTGTGCCCAAGAAGCAGACAACAGGGGAAAGGACCAGAGCATGTGTAGGAGGCCCACATCCAGAAGGGAGCACCGGGGCAAACTGTGCCTGTTCCACTGATGATTTTATCAATACAGGCCAGCATGAGATAAGCGCTGTTTGAAATGTTAAACTGAATTTACTTGCAGCAGGCCCCCTTGGGTATTTTATGAGGATATTCCAGTATCTTAACCCACCCCTTATTGTGGAATTGTCTGGCAAGTTCATTCTCCCATGGTGGTCGGAGGTGTGATCGTGAGCAGTTGATATGGTGCAGGAATGCTATATACAGCCATTGTACCTGTGTGCTCCAGGGGGTATACTTCAAAGATTAGGAGAATCATGTATTGGGTTCTACACTGTATGTAGAGGGACTGTAGGATATGATTTTATGTGAGAAACTGGCCAGGTGGTAGTTCATAGTCCTTCACTAGTGTCTGGAAGTCTATCAGCTCCCCATTCTGGAACAATTTCCCGACTGTGGAGAGCCCAGCAGCATGCCAGTGCTGAAGACGCCCGAGCCGAATGCATCCCTTTGCAGTTGACATGCCAAAGAGGGGCGCAACAGGAGCCAAGGTGGCCACCCTGGGTGTTACTGTATTAGTCCTGGATAAACATGTAGCCATTACTTGGAGCAGACCAGTGGCCCGAAGGTCCAGGCACAAAGAAGAAGCAACAGATAGTGCAGCCAATCTGTGTATTCTGCCATTGTCAGCCCAGGCTCATACAGGTACTGACCAAAGAGCCAACAGGCCATCCATTGCAACTGGGCAGCAAGGTAATAGTGCTTAAAGATCGAGAGGGCCAGTGCACCTGAAGCCACTGGGAGTTTTAGCATTGCAAATGAGACCTGTTGCCTCTTGGTGCCCCATGGTAGGGTGGCCAGCTGTGAGTCCAGCTGTTCACAGAAGGATCGCAGGAGGAGGCAAAGAAGATTAGCAATGTAATAAAGAAATTGGTATAACAACACAATTTTTACAGCATAAAGCAGTAGTAATGATGACCAAAATGTAATTTGTGACTGGAGTGTTTGCTGCACTTTGCCCTAGTTTCCACCACGCAAATCATCCAGGGTATGATAGACAGCAATCCCGAGGTATCGGAACATGTCCAGTTGGAACCTTATCCTAGTTTCCAGTAGCAGGGAAAGTGGGGGGTCACCCACCTGTTGGGTGTGAAAATGCAGGATTTTGCCCAATTTTCCTAAAGGCTCAATAGGGGTCACAAAGTCAGAGAAGACCTGTGATACAGCGGAAAAATCTGTATCAGTGTCTCTGACATATAACAGTAGGTCTTCTGCATGTAATGATACTGCATGCACTACTCCTCTGACCTATTTCACTCAGGCCACTCCCAGCAAGAGCAGATGATCTGCCAGAGGGTCCATGGCCATGGTGAAAAGCAACAGCGAGAGGGAGAAGCCCTGTCATGTGCCTCTACATACTGGCCACGTGTCCAAGATGCAATTCCCAGTCCTCACGCTAGCCGTAGGAGAGGTGTATATGATCTGTTACCATTTTTCCATAAACGGCCTATTTTAGAGAGGCTTAAGACTTTGTGCATATAGTCCCAGTGCAGAGAGTCAAAGGACTTTTCCAGTCAACGTGGAATTGTGATGCTGGTTCTGCATGAGCGTGCCATAGCCTAAATTGATTAGGAGAGTGCAGTACAAAACCCGCTTGGTCTTCATGTATGAGATCAAGTAATTCTTGAAGGAGATGAAATGTGAGCAATTTAGTTAAGATCTTAAGTCAGTGCTGAGGATGAATAGCGGGTGGTATGATGCTGGATCTGTGGGGTCTTTACAAGGTTTCAGTAGAGTTGCGATTACAACATTGAAGGTCGGTTGCAGCGTAGCCTCAGAGTAGGCAAGGACATATAATACCATTAATTTAGGAGCAAGGGCAGGGGTGAATCCCACATAAAAGTCATCCAGAAGTCCATTTGTACCAGGGGTTTCCCCCAAGGTATAACTCTTAAAAACAACAGTATCTTGTGGGCAGTAAGAGGATGCTCGGGCTTTAGCGATAACCTAGGGAGACAGGTGGTAAAGTGATCAAATAAGTTGTCATATAGAGGGGGATGGATGCTTTATAATAGCCATGGAAGGCAGTGTGAACCTGTTTAGTGATATGTTGGTCAATGGCTGAAATACCCCCCCCGGGTGCGTATGTCAGCCACTGACCGACACCAAATAGGGCTCAAAAGGATCCTCTAGTGCAAAGCACCATAGGATTCCTTTTTATTTTCCCCCTGGGGAGTCACAGAATTTCTTCCACGTCTCTCCCCGCCCCCCTCCCGCCCATCTGTGATTTCATGGGGAGGGAGAACACAACAGGTAAGTGCTCCTCCGTCATCAATTGGGGGTTGGGGATACCACAATGCCTCCCCAGATGTCAGGGATGTTTTGTTGGAAAAAGGAGAGTCTCACATTTCCAATGATGCCTTCCTGGCACCGTTTCCTGGCCATGGATTGGGGTGCACCAGTGACCCATGGCTAGGAAACGGCACTAGATGCCAGGGACGCCAGGTGGAGGGGTTGGCCCTCCAAGAGGAATCACTCCCCTCACCCACACCTGAACCGTTATTTTGAAAAAAGTACTGTCTCTTTTCACTGGTGGGGGTGTGATTGCCACTCTCCAGGGGGTGATATGTAAAAAGAAATATATAAAAAAGCGAAGAAATTGACAGGGGGTCCGCCCTCCTGGTCATGGACTGCGACCCCCCTGTGGGGCCTAATTTTTAAAAATAAATTTGTGGTTTCCCTGGAGGGTGCTGTGGCTGAAGGGGACTGGGGGGAGTGCAGCGCTGTATCTGAAGGGGGTAGGGGGATGGGGGCGCTGTGTCTGAAGGGGGTCAGAGGTAGGGGGATGGGGTGCTGTGTCTGTAGGGGTTGGGGGTGGGGTGATGGGACGCTGTGGCTGAAGGAAGGTGGGGTGGGGGAGGGGCTTGCTGGGGGGTGGGAAAGTCATCTACCGGTGACAGGGAAGAAATTTCCTGTCACCGGTAGCCTTTCTGCCATGGTTTTCATGGCGGTGCTACCGCCGCGGAAACCATGGTGAAAATACAGCTCCTAATACCGCTGGCAGTCTTCTGTGGACTGCCGGATCGGAGATGATCATCTCCAGCCCGTCTGTTCTGACCACCATGGCGGTATGAGTGGAGATGTGGCAGGTTGGCAAAGGCCAACCCGCAACACACATAGGGGGTCATTCTGACCCTGGCGGCCGGTGACCGCCAGGGTCACCGACCACGGGAGCACCGCCAACAGGCTGGCGGTGCTCCCGAGGGCATTCTGACCGCGGCGGTTCAGCCGCGGCCAGAAAGGGTAAACCGGCGGTCTCCCGCCGGTTTACCACTGCCCTTGTGAATCCTCCATGGCTGTGGAGCGCGCTCCGCAGCCATGGGGATTCTGACACCCCCTACCGCCATCCTGTTCCTGGCGGGTCTCCCGCCAGGAACAGGATGGCGGTAGGGGGTGCCGCGGGGCCCCTGGGGGCCCCTGCAGTGCCCATGCCCATGGCATGGGCACTGCAGGGGCCCCCGTAAGAGGGCCCCGCAAAGTATTTCAGTGTCTGCTAAGCAGACACTGAAATACGCGACGGGTGCAACTGCACCCGTCGCACCCCTGCAACTACGCCGGCTCAATTCTGAGCCGGCGTCCTCGTTGCAGGGGCATTTCCTCTGGGCCGGCGGGCGCTCTTTTGGAGAGCGCCCGCCGGCCCAGAGGAAATGTCTGAATGGCCGCCGCGGTCTTTTGACCGCGGTGCGGTCATTCAGCGGCGGTACCTTGGCGGACGGCCTCCGCCATCCGCCAAGGTCAAAATGACCCCCATAATGTGGCAGTCTACACCGCCAGTGTATTGAAGGGGGCACTGCCACATATACCCTGGTGGTCAAAAGGCCACCAGGGTTAAAATGAGGGCCAATATCTTGTTTGCTGATTGATTATTTTCAGATCTCATACTACAGATGTGAAAACAATCATCATACATTAAATTGTGTCCTGTACTCCTTTTCAATAACATTGGTTATGATAAATGTTCCTAATTAAATTTGCATAATTTCAAAGCAAGTAGAAATGTTGGTGAATAAGTCCCATAGGACTTTTGTTTGACTTATTATACTTACACTGGTTCTCATGGACAGTCAGGGTGCTCCTTGTGTAGTACACATAAGATCTCGAATAAGCACTTCAAAATCCAGTCAAGCCTTTAACATTTTGTCACAGAGGGTACTCCATGACAATGTGGCATATGGTCTGTCCACCAGTATGTATAGTTTGGGGACTAAAATGCACTTGTCAATTGACAAACAGAACACCTACCATGCTCTGACAGCATATAAAGGTGTCGAGGAGGCCATAAGAACATCCATGATTTTCTGAAGTGGAAGAACTAAAGTTGTGCATCTCATTGCTTAACAAAGCAGTGGCCCGTGGACAGGTGGTATCCATGCTCAGCAATTAAAAGGTTTACCTAATAGCAGCTCCACCTTAGTCAATTTCCCAGTACTTCACTTTTGCATAGTACAACATAATCTTCGCCCTCTTTCCCTGCTTCGAGCAGACTTTACAATGACAACATGGTTGAGCCTTTTTAGGTGTTTCAGTAGTGTGATCAGCAAAAGTGTCACTCCTGCAGCCTTGCCACCTCCTCCAGAACATATTAACTGGAGGCTGCTGGTTCTGTAGCAGTAAGACTTTCAGTGACGGACAACTGAAAGTCAAGGAAAGACATGAGTCTTCCTGTGGTTGTCTGACAATAAACAACATACGTATTGCATGTTGTCTTCTGCATCAAATGGATAAACAGTTTCTTGTACAAAGTACAAGTTTTATGACTCACATTGTATGGCTGAAGAACCTGCTCATTCTTAGCCACTTCACATGTGTACTTGTTGTAATCAAGTATACAGGTGGGCTTGTTAACTTCGGCCATCTGACCCCAAACCGTGACTGGGGAAGTGCTCTCATAATGAATTGTAATGAGCATGTAAACATCACGCCTATCCGAAAACTTGACTGTGAATAGGTTATTAGAATGCAACGCAGTGCTCTGGGATTTCTGGAGCTTCTTTCAAACAAGCTGCTGCGGGAATCTTTTGCATCAACAACAAACTGTGCCACTGGCCACAGTGACACCTTTGTACATCTCACTGAACAGCTCTACTCCTCAAACTGTCCACATAAAGGCTATAACCTTTTTGAAGGAGTGGCTGGGCAAGCTCCCATACAATCTTTCCTGTGACCCTGAGTTCCCACACGTATCCCGATAAGAGAGGTATCCTACTTGTACGGATAGCACTAGAGAAAAGGCACAAAAAGCCCTAAATCCGCTATGTTGGGAGATAGGGGTAGCTGTGGTATTTGGGGCTGCGCTGTGGTGCCACCTATGCAGACCTACAAACCAGAGACATTTTTTAAAACTAGACAACCAAGGGAGTCTGGGGTGGTATACCTTGCATGGATCCCACAAGGTTTTCTTACCCACAATGCTCTACAAACCTCAAACTCTGAATGAAATCACACATTCACATTCCATTTCTGTGATGTAAAGTTCCGGAATCTGCAGGAATCCACAAAATTCCTTCCACTCTGCATTACCCCATACAAATGCTGTCCCACATGTGTTGCTGGGCCTAGTGCCCTCTGCAGGATTGGCTCAAACTAAGGTCAATGGGAGCCCTCACAGACCTTGGTTTGATCTGTTTCTGTCATGGGCGCTAGGCCTACCCACACAAGTGAAGTACTATTTTTATCTGGAGACTTGTAGCTCACCGTAGATTCCAGAACCTTTGATCACAGAACTGTGAGGAAAATGTGCTTTTTTTACTTCGAGTTTGAGGTGGGCAAAGAATTCTGTTTAAAAAAATTTGGTGGGAGCCACACACGTTAGCCCACATTGGATAACCATAGGTGTACACTTTTAAAAAATGTACAGTTTGGCTAGGTTTCCCTAGGTGCTGGCCTAGCTAGGGTCCAAAATCTAGACCTACCCACATTGGGAAAAAAGGGCCAGTTTTTGGTGAAAAAATGTGTTGCGTCCATGTTGCATTTTGAGTAATTTAATGTTGTAGGCACTAGGTCTACCCACACAAGTGTGACACCATTTTTATCTGGAGACTTGTGAAAGCATAGAATACTAGAACATTTGTTATTACCAATTGGATTTTGCTGCATTTGTGTATTTCAAATGTAGACCAGTTTATAAGAAAGATGGCATTTGAAAAATCCCCTTCAAATCATGTGGTAGTATGGGTACCCACAAATGCAGAGATGCAGAAATAACCACTGCTCCTAACCTCTATGTCTGGTGCCCATTTCTTAAACACAGAAGTGTTAGACCTGACAGCCTTGTGGTAGTCTTCCCCCAACATTTTGCCTGCCTGCCTCCATTATTCGGATTTCTGTTTTGCTGCTAACCAGTGCTAAAGTGCTTGTGCTCTCTCCTCTAAACATGGTAACATTGGATCCTACCCAATTGGCATATTTAATGTTCCTGTACATCCCTAGTAAAGTGCACTAGATGCATCCAGTGCCTGTAAATTAAATGCTACTAGTGGGCCTGCAGCACTGATTGTGCCACCAACATAAGTACCCCCTTAACCAAAGCTTAGTCATGCCAATGCAAAGCCTGTTTGTGTAGTTTCACTGCCACTTCGACTTGGCATTTAAAACGACTTGCCAATGCTTAAACTTCCCTTTTATTGCATATACGTCACACCTAAGGTAGGCCCTAGGTAGCCCATAGGGCAGGGTGCTATGTAAGTAAAAGGCAGGACATGTGCTTGTAGGTTTTACATGTCTTGTTAGTGAAAAACACCCAAAGTTGTTTTGCACTATTTTGAAGCCTGCTCCTCTCATGGGCCAGCATTGGATATTCCCTTATTTACTTTTAAGTGGTAATTTCTGACCTAAAGAAAGTTGCATTGTCATGTTTGTTATGGCTGGAACTGTAATGAGAAAACATGCTTACTGGTGAAGTTGGATTTAACATTACTATTTTATAAATGCCACTTTTAGAAAGTCAGCATTTCTCTGCACTTACTGTTCTCTGTGCCTTACAGCCTGTCTCCAATCCACATCTGATTTGTGCTGGGTGACATCTCCCCTTGTGCATTCCATCCAGACAGCCATAAACACAGGACAATCAACTGCATCTGCATTCATCTGCATACTGATAGGTCTTCCTGGGCAGGAAGGATGGAGGAGCTCTCACTTACACTTCAAAGGGTAGTTACCTGATCCCACAAAGGACTCATAACCCCCCACAGATCTAGCAGACACGACTGGGCTGAAAGGGGAACAGGTGCACTTCTAAACCACTCTTCCCCCCCCACTTCAAAGCCACATTTGGGTATGTATACGGAGTCTGTGACCCCGTAAAATCAGATTCTTCTGGACCTACAACTGGACTCTGTAGGAAGGATTGCGGTGCTGCTCAAAGGACTCATCTGGATTGCTTTTCTGGAAGGACTGTTCTCCTGCTTGTTGCCCTGCTGCTCCCTGACTCTGCTGGAAGTACTTTGCCTTTCTCCCACAAGTGATCTCCCAGGGCTTGTCAGCCTGCCTCCTGCTAAGAAGTCTCAGGGTCATCAAAGACTTCACCTAAGGGAGAAAATCCACAGTGCCAGAAAAATTGACACAACGCTTGCAGGATCGACACAGCACCTGTCTCGCGGCTGAAATATCACTGCAGCACCTACAAAATCAATGCAGTGCCTGCTTCATCATCATAGTGTGTTTGGATTTTCCAGGCATCATCCCTGAGCATCAATTTGTCATACAATTACACACCACGGTGAGGAACCAAGGCTGCATGTCGGGAAATCGATGTATCCTTTTGCCTGCGAGGAAAGAATCAATGCATCTCCTCCGCCGCACCTGAAAAATCAACGCATTGTTTTACTTTCCCACCTCCTCTGCAGCCCCGAGCGTCGTTTTGTTTTATGCATCCCAGGTACTCTGTGCTAAAGAGATGCATCCATTGTTTCCTATGGGTTAAGACTTACTTAAACCTCTTGAAAGTGACATCCTGACTTGTGCATATTGGATTTGTGTCATTTTGGTCTTGTTTTATTCAGATGAATATTATCTATTTTTCTAAACTGGTGTGAAGTACTTTTTGTGGTGTTTTCACTGTGTTACTATATGATTTATTGCACAAATACTTTACACATTGCCTTCTAAATTAAGCCTGCCACAGAGTTAGGTTCTGTTGTGTCTTACCCTGATTAGTATTGTGGTCCCTACTGGAATAGGGTGCATACCTTTGCCAACTAGAGAGCTAATTTCTAACAATTAGTTTTCTTGATACCCATTTTCCACTCTACCTGTTTCACTATAAGAATTAGTCTATACTCGGTACTCAATGAAGAACCATTGTACGGTTCAGCTCGGTTATCAGGTCTAGGTACCTTGGATTTTTGGAAAACCTACACAGCCTATATATACCTGCAACCAGAAGCATCTACTAGACGTAATGGTATATTGCTTTTGTAAATCGGCCATCATGACAATGTAAATGTTGTCACAAATGCCGTTTTTTCAGGGGAAAAAACACGATGAGTGCCACGCATATCAGCATGCCCTGTATACCCCTAGGTGTCTAGTTTAAAAAAATGTAGAGGTTGGCTAGGTTTCTCTGGGTACTGCCTGAGCTAAGGTCCAAAATCTAGAGCTACCCATAGTAGAAAAAAAGGGTCAGTTTTCGGTGGAAAAACATGATGAGTCCTTGTTGCGTTTTTGGCTGTTTCCTGTAACGGCCACTTGGCATCCCTACACGAGTGAGGTACCATTTCTATCGGACGACTTGTGGGAGGACAGAATAGTGGAAGACTGGTTACTTCCTTTTGGATTTTGCTGAATTTGTGCCTTTCAAATGTAAGCTAGTGTATAAAAAATATGACGTTTAGAAAAATACCCTCTAAATTATATGTTAGTATGGTTACATACAAATTCAGAGATGTACAAATAACCACTGCTACTAAACATCATATCTTCTGCTCAATTTTAGGTTTCCTTGATACAAATTGTTCCTATTTCGCTATATGAATTGATCTATATTAAGTACTCAATGAAAAACCATTGTATAGTGAAGCTCAATTGTTAGCTCTGGGTATCTTGGGTGCTTAGACAGCCAACAAATACTACATAGCCCTACAACCAGAAGGGTCTAGTGGACATAGTGGCGTATTCCTTTTGTGAATTGGCCATCATGACAAAAAGTTACAGATGAAAATGTTGTCACAAATGCTATTTTTTCCTACTCATTTTTATTATTTCTTTATTTCATCTTTTATTTTCCTTTGGAAAACCTTGAGTGACCTGCACATATGAGTCCTTGCTGAATTTGCAATTTTTCTACTTTTTAGAAATGTACAGATTTTCTGGATCACCCATGGGTTTCACACTGGTTTCCACCACAAACTGGAAGAAGGTTTAGAGTAGGGGTGGGTGAAGAATTCCACTCTGCCGGCAGAGTTTGCAGAGTTTTCCCCACTCAGCGCACGGCCCTCCATGTGGAGTTCTGAAAAACTCCCCGAAGTGACGCGGAGAGGATTTTTTTCTCTTGTGCGACACATCAATGTTAAGTTGGTGAGCGCGAGCCAGAGAAATTGCTAAGTTTGCGAGTGCAAGTGAAATTTCTCAACACGGGCGTCATGGTAGTTCGCTACCGCTCTCATTGAGAAAGCTGCTGCTCACGTTGAGGAAGCTGCACCTCAAGTAGAAAATCTTCTCGAGCGACAGAAAGAAGTAAGGGCCCCCTTACGCTCCACGTGATGCCATTTGTTCAGATTTTACTGCATGGGAGAAACCCCCCGACACTGAAAATCAGCACAAACAGCACAACTTACCCAACCTTCAACGATTGCAGAGCTCCACATAGCATGGTGGAGTTTTTTCGGTACTTTGCAAATTTCCACGTAGCAGAACTCTGCAAACTCTCCCAGGCCTAGTTGAGAGCACAAAAAATAGGAAAAATAAGTTACCTCTTAGAAAAATGCTAAAACTGTGACACAAAATGAGGGTTTTTGATTCAGCTCTGCATGTTCCTGAAACTTGGGAAGATGGTGACTTTAGTACAGTAAACAGTTTGTGGATGCCCTTTTTAGGGGGAAAAACGAACAGTTATCTGGAACATTTTTTCCCTCTTTTTTTTAACTAAAAATGTTGCTATATTTTGGCTATTTTCTCAGTCCCCTCATGTGAATCTACAAACCCTTATTACATTGAGAATCGCCAGGATGTTGGAAAAAGGGCACAAATTTGGCATAGATACCATATGTGAAAAAATGTTTTGGAGCCCTAAGCACAAACTGCCTGAAATAGCCAAAACAAAGGCACAGCACTGGGTGGGAAGGCCCAGCAGCTAAGAGGTTAATCTCGGTCTGCAAATGGGGTGTGCTCCCTGGTTGCAGCAGGGAGATTGTAAGCAGGGTAGAGTCGATCAACCTTGAGGTGACGAGTCTTGTCTACCTGCAGCTCGCCTTGTCCCCATCATTATGGGATTTAGCCCGGTAAGCAACATGGCCATGACAGTGAAGCAGTTCCTCTGTATCGAAGTAGCAATTTCGGGCTTTTCCTAGTTCTTCTATTTTGTTGGGTGAGTCCTCCACAGCGCATTCCAGCTGCTGTAGAGAGGCATCGCCCATGAGTACGTCTCAAGTCAGAACTGTACGTATGCCCACTGACGTTGTTATGCCCAACCCTATCTAACTTTAAGTGCCTCCCACTCCACAAAAGGGGAGGAAGCAGTGCCCCTGTTCTCCTGAAAGTTTTTTATCAGTGTGGTCTTGTAACATCTGATAGAGCAGCGTGTCCTCCAGCATTGTGACCTCTAGTCTCCATGTGGGGACAGGAGAAGGTGGGACACACCAGGCTACCTTGGTGGCCATATAGTCGTAACAGTCATATGTAGGCAGGCAGTGCAGACAAATATGTCCAGGTGAGAGTCAAATATATGGTCTGGGGAGTAGAAGGAGAATTCTTGCCGGGTAGGGTAATTAAGGCGCCAGGTATCAGCCAGAGCTCAGTGAATCAGCCATTGTCAGAGCATATCAGAGGCATGTAATACAGGGAATTGTGGGAGGGGAGGTGTCGATCTGTCAAGCCAGGCATCTAAGACTGCATTGAAATCTCTCCCCATAACCCACGGGCCGTCAGGGTAATCTGTGATAAGAGTTGTTAAGTGGGACCAGAATGCCATTGGATCAGTAGGGGGGAATATATTAATTCTACATTACAGGGGTGGTTGTTAAGGACCCCGTGGACAAAGGTGAGGCACCATCAGAGTCAACATGTTTTTTATCGACCCAAAAAGGAACACCAGCTCTAATCCACAACACCGTCGCCATGCCATAGGTGGAGAACCCCGTACTAAACATCTGACCCCTCTACTTGGTGTGGGAAAGTCACTTCTTCAGCCATTACATTGATCTCATACACCAAACCAATGTGCATATGCCAACATAGCAGCTCAGCTTGTACCCTGTAGTGTTTTTTCAGTGAGTTAATTACCATGACATTCCAGGTAATCAGGTTATAAGTGTTAGACCTGTGAGCTCTTGGCATGTTTTTCCTGTCTTTTTGGCTCTAGACCTCCTGTTTTGATCCTGTGCTGAATGTCTTTTTTATGGCTTTAGGACTCTGGGCACTTTACCACTGCTGACCAGTGCTAAAGTGCAAGTGCTCTCCATCTAAACTGGATTGGTAATTGGCTCTTTCCTAATTGCCATATTTGATTTACTAGTAAGTGCCTATTAAAGCGCACCAGAGGTGCCCAGGGCCTGTAATTCAAATGCTACTAGTGGGCCTGCAAAACTGATTTTGCTACCCATATGAGTAGCCCTGTAAACATGTCTCAGACCTGCCACTGCAGTGTCTGTGTGGGCAGTTTGGAACTGCGAGTTCAACCTGGTAAGTGCACCGACTTGCCAGGTCCAATCCTTCCCTTTTACTACATGTATGTCACCCCTAAGGTAGGACCAAGGCAGCCTCATGTGCAGAGTGCAGTGTATTTAAAAGGTAGGACATGTACTGATATGTTTTCACTATTGCAAGGCATATCTCTCCCATGGGTTAATTGTAATTTCCCACTGGGAACAGATAGAGATATGAAGTTTGGGTTCTCTGAACTCACAGTTTGAAAATACATCTTTTGGTGAAGTTGTTTACTAAAAGTTTGAAAATGCCTCTTTTAGGAAGTGGCCATTTTCTTGATTAACCATTCTGTGCATCTGCCTGGTTGTGGAATACATGTTTGGATCAGGATGACAGTTGGACTGTTTGTGAATTCACTCCAGACAGTAACAAAAATGGAGCAGAGGTGTGCCCTGCATATGCTGATTTGTCTTTCTGAGCTAGAGTAGAGGGAGGATCAGACACTTGCACATGAATAGGGCTGGGCCTGTCCTTACACAAAGCAATCTCTAACCCCCTGGAGTGTCTGGGGCCAGGGCAGGAAAGGCAGGGTCTTCTGCACTACAAAGACTTTCCTTCGAAAAGACTTTCCTTTGAAGTTTGCCTACTTCAAAGGCAGAAATGAGTATAAGTATTGGGTCTCTAAGACCACAACTTCAGAACACTTCTGGACCGAGATCATTCTGCCAGGAAGAAGAGCTAGATGCTGAAGGAGGGACTGCCACTCTGCCTGTTTCTTTGCTGTGCTGGCCTGCTGCTTGCTGTTTTTGTCCTGGGAGTGAAAGGGCAGGACTTTGCTTTCTACATACTGCTTTCCAAGGTTATCCAAGGGCTTAAACTGAGCTTGCCTCCTGTTAGAAGTCTCAGGGATCTCAAAGGCATCATCTGCCAGCACCTGAGCCCTCTTGCTGAGAGTCCTAACTTGGCAAGTGGCAACAAATCCAGTCCCTGGATCCTTGGGAGTGAGTTCTGGTGTAACCAAGGAGAAACCAAGTACATCGACTCCAGAGCAACTTCATAACCCACTCCGCTGACTTTTTTTCTAAACTGGTGTAGAGTCCTTTTGTAGTGTTTTCATTGTGTTACTATGTGTGTGTACAAATACTTTACACATTGCCTCTGAGATAAGCCTGACTGCTCATGCCAAGCTACCAAGGGGGTGACCACTGCCAACTAGAGACCCAATTTCTAACAATAAGTGCTTGCAAATGTTGAGGATTAAACAGTGATGGTGAAGGGCGGGACTCCTGAGAGGGTACATAAAAGGTGCATGCATATACCAGGGAAAGGAAGGGGTCCCGTAGCTGACAGGTTTTGACACAATCAGTCAAACAAAGACAGAGTTCTATGTGGGCGTACCTGGCACCCATGGGACTGGACAAAACATGTTTGTCCAATATAGCTAAACAATCCAAAACATCAAAACAAGGGAAATGAAAATCGGAAACAATTTAAGACCAGTTCAGTCCCAACGACTCATGAGCTGGAAGGACAGGTGGGGATTGTGGGACCCTTAAGAAATGACTCCGGATTTGCCATGTGTATGTGGATCATGCAAGGGTCAGTCCATCCAGATATAAGAGTAGCAATAACATACAAAGCTGCAGCAGCCCACAGTGAGCGCCCTCCCCCAGATACAGGGGCTTCCCCCAGAGGACCATCAGGCACTGAAGTGGTCACATGTGTCTCTGCCGGGGGGACTCTATCCCAGATCCACTATGGATTGTGCAGTAATTGCTGGCAGTGAGGGTGTGTTTGAACAGAGATCAATGGACCAACTGTCGTCTCCCGAAATAGTGGAATCTGAGGAGAGCAACCGGGGGGGGACACTGAGAGTCTCTGTATGGAGGCCGCAGCTTCTACCACGTTTTGCTGTTTCCTTTGTCTCTGCGTCATTGAGGAAATGCCTCACCTGGTCTTCTGGCAGCACAACCTCTGGACAGTGGTGGTGATATGGTTCATCTTTCACAGATGGACCTGTGCATAAGATCCATCTGCTTATCAAAGACCTCCACCTAGTCCCATGCCCTAGCTAAGCTATTGATATAATTTCTTAGGGCTGAAAGTTCAGATGGCAGAAGATCTGTGTTGATTTTCATACTTTGGGTTAAGTCATAGAGGAGATTCAGATGTTGTAGAATCAGGCCTAGATTTGATTGGAGACAAGCAGTTATGATTTTGTCCATTCCCATTCTATTTTATGATCCTTGTTATCATTTTCTCCTTTTCTTTCTCTTTTACCGCTGCCATTCCTCTTCGGTCAGGATTTTGAGAAGCAAGGAGATAATAAGTAGGTGAAGGCCTACTGGGAATAGTTGTATTTTTTAATTGATCTTCTAGTAATTATCACCTTGTAATTACTCAGGAGTTGTAGCAATTTTCTATTATGACAGGTGGTTTAATTAGTTTCTTGATATCCTGTTGCCACTCAGGTTAAACACTATGGCGGTCATTCCAACCGCAGCGGCCGGCGGTCGCCGCCCTCCCTGCGGTTACCGCCGAATGACCGTTCCGCGGTCAAAAGACCGCAGCGGCCATTCCGGCTTTCCCGCTGGGCCGGCGGGCGACCGCCAGAAGGCCGCCCGCTGGCCCAGCGGGAAACCCCCTTCAACAATGAAGCCGACTCCGAATGGAGCTGGCGGAGTTGAAGGGGTGCGACGGGTGCAGTGGCACCCGTTGCGATTTTCAGTGTCTGCAAAGCAGACACTGAAAATCTTTATGGGGCCCTGTTAGGGGGCCCCTGCACTGCCCATGCCAGTGGCATGGGCAGTGCAGTGGCCCCCAGGGGCCCCACGACACCCGTTCCCGCCATCCTGTTCCTGGCGGTAAAAACCCAAGCAGCGCCGCCATGGAGGATTCCCTGGGCCAGGGGTAAACCGGTGGGAAACCGCCGGGTGCCCTTTTCTGACCGCGGCTTTACCGCCGCGGTCAGAATGGCCCAGGAAGCACCACCAGCCTGTTGGCGGTGCTTCCGCGGTCCCCGGCCATGACCGCCAGGGTCGGAATGACTCCCTATATATTCTGTACCCATTCATTGAATCAACAAATGTATTCCTTTATATATATTTATAGTGCTCAGTTCTTCTGATTAACATTGCTGATAAAACTATTGTTTTAGGACTATGATGTATCTGGCAGTTCAATCTTAAAGAGTCACCCTTAATATTTATGTGTAATGTGTTTATGTTTGAATATAGTTTTCCCTGGTGTAATCTCTGTGAATTATTTTCTCCGCCTTGTGGACTTTTCAAGTTTGTTACCTCAGTAGCTGATGTGCATTGTTCATTAGATCCATTTTCAGGCTATTTTTTGTTATTATTAGGACCAAGAGGTTCTTTCTTGCTCTTTAAGTCCTCCGCAGGAGGTAGCCTGTAGTTCCAATACCTAATCTTTAGCAGTGCACAGAAATGTGTTTGAGCAAGAGGGGCTGCTACTAGTAGGACAAAAATTGTTCAGTCGGTATGAGGAAAAAATAGAAAAAAGTTGCTAAAGATTGTTGATTCAGCTTACTCACATCACTCAATCCAAAAACTGCATCCTTTACGAGTTTGTATCTCTCCTTGATTCCTCTTGTCCTCTCCATGCATTGCCCCTAGCCCAGAGGGGGAGAGAGGCCTCGTTATAAGACAAATCCCTTGCGGTCAAGAGCAGGTCGCAAGCAGCAAAACACAGGGGACGGTTATTATCTGGGTGCAGCCTGGAGGCACAGTTCAACATGCACACATTGTGCTGGTAGAATGCTCCAGTAAAGTGTTGAGGTAAGCTGAGTGCTGATATATTTAAGGTGTAAGCAAATAATGTTTATCAGGCTTTGTTGGCAAAAACAGAGCCCCTTGCTTATCTTATATCGGTACTATTTCTTATTGCGCACCAAACTGAAGTTGGTTTCCTTCCTTCTTTGCACCAAGTCTGACGCTCGCCTAAATCTGGTTGATATTCTGTAGTTGTTAGGAGAATTTGCTTTATGCAGAATTACAGTGTTGTACGTGGTATGATTGTAAACGCAGGGGCCACGAGGCTTGTGGAGTAGCACAATTTAGACTCCATCCTTTACACCTTAATCAATGCGCAAATACGCATTTACATTTCACATTATATTTACTGTGTGCGTTATTATTATAAACTTCTATGCTTATCTTGACACATTAATGAAATGTAACCCCCTGAAAGATTGAAGTTTTATAAACTTGAAGACTTATGTTAATTTAAGGATGATTTCATGTATTAATTATTCACATTTTCATTTACACCTTAAGCTGCATTAGCTGAAGTAACATGTATTTCTTTCTTCTCGTTTGCACATATTATGAAAAGTTGAAAGTGCATATGTATTATCATATTTAAAATGCATATTAAACATTTAGTTAAAGTCAGGCTGAGTTAATTGAATTTGTTTGGTTAGCATGCTTTTTCTTTGTAAGTGTCTGTCAAGGCTTGGGTGACTAGAGGAAAGAAATATAACATGGATTAGTTTCACTGATAGTATGTCCTGAGAAGAGAAACATCTTGGCATGAGTGTGAAGATTCAGTGAGCAGCTGAAGTCTTCTATTAATTGCATACCAGGACACTCAAGGTCACCAAGACTGTTCGAGTTCTGTGGGACGAGAAACCTGGGTGATGTTACACGAGAAACCTGGGTGATGTTACATTATATGAGACTGACTTGACAGTCATTGGTCGTTGGAGGAAAGGGAGCGATAACATTGATGTTTAAGGTTAGGTTCTTTTTAATTAATGCTTGCATTGTGAGGAGTTAAGGCAGATTCCCTTAGACTTTCGAGGGGGACAGACCTCTTTGAGTCCTTTATTCTTGCAAGTGTGAGGCTTTATGCTAAACACTTATTCCTTTTGAAAGACTTCTACTAAAGTCTTCATTATGCTGACTCCTTTTTGCATTCTCAGTGTGCCCTATGCAACCCTCCAAATAGCCTTTAGCCTTTATTCCAACTATCCTTAGCTTTATCTCTGAACTATCCTCATTTCTTACTTAGGACTCAGACTAGATGTATTTATTTCATATTTAAGAGGATAGCAGAGGTTTCTTTATGAATCATCTGTTTCTAATTCTCAGCTTCTTTATTGCTGAATTGTAATTGCTCTGTATCTAAATCTATTGAGACTGAACCAATTGTGATATTTCAGCTTGCCAGCTGTGATTCTGTATCTTTTCAATATTTTCATGTCATGCATATATATTCGATTATTGATTGGGAATACCTTGACTTAACTTCAATCACCAGTTCCTAGTGCCTATTGTGGGGCCAAATGGGCTTCACTATAAAGTAAATTGTTATTGTAACTCATGTGCATCTCCATCAACGTAAAAAGGTCCATCAGACAAGAGTATAAATTGAGACTCCTGTGGTGCGCTATCACTTGTTTTTGTTATGTTATGTTATGAAAATGTATAGAACGCATAGCTACCTGAAGGGTCCTGGGGAGACCCTGATTTATGAGTGGTCAATAGTATTGAGACTGTTTCAGGAGAAAGGGGAGGAATATATGTAAAACTTGCTGACCCATTAGAACACTGCTTGTCTACTGCTTTGGGACTGTAGGTATCTATTGGAAAGGCTGAATGGATCTCTACAATTTTTTCCTGGAAAAATAAGGCTAAGTTATTACTATCTTTATGAGAGGCTTCTACAGTGTTGGTGTATGTGTGAGGAGAAGAACATTCTTTTAGCAGGATAAAGATTTCATTTGGAGAGTTACAGCTCTGTTCAATTGTATCTGCATAATAGGCACTTTGGGCTGCTTTAATTTCAGCATGAAACCTTCTAATAGGCTTCCTGTACTCATCTTTTAGGAGAAATATCGTAAGATTTTCTCAATTTTTGCTCCAGCCGCCTACCATCCCTCTTTATTAGGCTGAGATGTTTAGAAAACCAGGGGCGCTTTTTTTCTTATGTCCGCTCAGCCTTAACATATAGGGAAGGATTGTATCTAGGCTTTTGCTAAACCAATTGTTCAATAAATCTAGAGATGTAACCGTGTTCCCATTCAATGTGGGTTTTGAGCTCTCTCGGATGTCAATCCATTCTTTGGCCTTAAGCATATGCCAGCGCCTATAAGGTTGGGAAATGCTTTGGGAAGGTGTTTCCAATACTGGAAGGGGAAGAGAGAGAGAGGTTAAGTAATGATCAGACCAGGCCAAGGGGGTGGGAGGCAGGGCAGTTAAATCTGCAATATTTCTGAAAGCTAGGTCAATGGTATGGCCCTTAATATGTGTAGGGCCCCTGATCAGTTTTGTGAGGTCTAAGGCCTCCATATCTAACAGAAGTCTTTTAGCAGCTGCATTCTCCAAGTTCTCTGCGTGAATATTAAAATCTCCTAGAATTGTCAAATTTGACTTATTACAAATTAGATCGGCCACTTGCTCCGGGAAGGCTTGAAGGAAATGTTGTGTTGTGCCAGGAGGCCGATACACTAAGGCCCTGGAGAAACTATATTGGGGTTTTAAAGAAAAAGAAAAATACATACTCTCACAATCTGATATCTTAAGGGGATAGGTGGTGGCCTTAACTGAGTCCTTGACAATAATGGCAATTCCCCCCCTTTCCCAGAGACTCTGTTGTGCCTTATTATTGAGTATTTATTAGGCAGAGCCAGAGAAATATCTGGGGCTGAGCCCTCATGGAGCCATGCTTCAGTTAGGAACAGGGCTGTAGGTGTTAGTTTACTCAATAGATGATTAATATCCAGCTTGTGGGCAGCTAAGGATCTGCAATTTGCCAAGAGAAACAAGCTATATGGAGCTTTATGAGATACGGTGTGTTCTGTATTAGAGGTTGAGGGAATCTATCACCAATACTATAGGGCCAGGTAACTCCCCGGGGATCCATTTGTCCATTAACTTTGGCTCCTGTATTACATCTAAGTGAGTGGAGAAATTCCACCCATAGGTTAGCCTACCTGTATTAAGATGACCATAGATGCTGGCCCCTGGGCCCATTCGGACACGGACGGGCACAGACAGGCTTGCCTTTGGTGCGCTTTCAGCATGCCCGCTGCACATGTCCGCAGCATTGAAGGCTTTTAAATGCTCAGATGTACAGGAGGATGAGACGGCTAGACCGTTGACCTCCTAAAGATGGCATCCGTAGTTGTCCTTATGGAGAGGTCGGAAAATGGCTGCCGTCTCAATACACAGAGACCGCCAGGCAAAATCCTTCCTCAAAATGTAAAAGAGCCTGATTAAAATGCTAGTAAGTTTACTTATAAATATAATAGTACCAACAAAATAAAAACGAAGGAAAAACAAAGTTCCTCGGTTTTAAAACACCGTCGGCCTCTGAACACGGACCGAGGTTTGAAGAAAATCAATAAACCCTCCCCCAAATAGTGAAAGAATGCCAGTAAAACGGGTATACTACTAAAAACTGCAATGAATAAAATGCTGTCACCTTCAGCTGCAAATTCAAGATATTCCGCGACGTGGCTGCAGCATTGAAGGCTTTTAAATTCCCAGCTGTACAGCAGGATCAGACGGCTAGACCGCTGACGTCCTAAAAATGGCGTCAGTAGTTGTCCTTATGGAGAGGTCGGAAAATGGCTGCCGTCTCAATACACCGAGACCACCAGGCACTATCCTTCCTCAAAATGTAAAAGAGCCTGATTAAAATGCTAGTAACTTTACTGATAAATATAATAGTCCCCACAAAATAAAAACGAAGGAAAACTCAGTTCCTCCGATTTAAAACACCGTCGGCCTCTGAACACGGACTGAGGTTTGTAGAAAATCAATAAACCTTCCCCCAAATAGTGAAAGAATACCAATAAAACGGGTATACTACTAAAAACTGCAATGAATAAAATGCTGTCACCTTCAGCTGCAAATTCAAGATATTCTGCTACGCAGCCGCAGCATTGAAGGCTTTTAAATGCTCAGCTGTACAGAAGGATCAGACGGCTAGACCGCTGACGTCCTAAAAATGGCGTCCGTAGTTGTCCTTATGGAGAGGTCGGAAAATGACTGCTGTCTCAATACACCGAGACCGGCAGGCACAATCCTTCCTCAAAATGTAAAAGAGCCTGATTAAAACGCTAATAAGTTTACTTATAAATATAATAATAGTCCCAACAAAATAAAAACAAAGGAAAAACACAGTTCCTCCGATTTAAAACACCGTTGGCCTCTGAACACAGACCGAGGTTTGTAGAAAATCAATAAAACCCTCCCCCAAATAGTGAAAGAATGCCAAGAAAAAGGGTATATACTATTAAAAACTGCAATGAATAAAATGCTGTCACCTTCAGCAGCAAATTCAAGATATTCCGCTGATACGGGTTCAACAACACTTCCTTTCATTTCCTGTAGTCCTTGCCATCAGTATTTCTGCACCACTACCACCTTCCACTAGCGAGTAGCATCTCGAGAGTCAGATAAGGTCCCTCATGAGCTTTGCCCCCATGAGAACTACAGGATCTTGGTGTTCTGACCTTTGCGACTGTCTGCCGACCATCCGACATGCAGATTGTGCATAATGCTTCTGACTTCTCACTTCATCTCTGCTCGGAAGGCCCTAGTTGAGAACTTCACCTTCATACTAGTCACATTGCTGGGCCCTGAGTACACAAGCTGTCCTGAGTCCTGCAGTGCTACTCAGATACTGCTGCTATACCTTCAGAGTTGGTTCAGCTGCTTAACACCTGCCAGGGGCAAAACACAGGACATGCCACTCACTGACCTCACCAGGAAGTTAATGATTTAGATTTCTGCGGACGGGTTACTGAGTACACGAGCTGTCCTGAGTCCTGCAGTGCTACTCAGATACTGCTGCTATAACTTCAGAGATGGGTAAGCTGCCTAACACCTGCCAGGGGCAAAACACAGGACCTCACCAGGAAGTTAATTATTTAGATTTCTGCAGATGGATTACTCCATCATAACGGTGATGATAGTCCATCCGCTGAAATATAAATCTCATTATATACTGAAGGATGTATATTTTGGTGGACAGGCTAGAGGATCCGGAGACCGCCAGCAAGCCCTCACCCCCACACCACCAGCAATACGTAGACAGACAAACTTATTGATCGGAAGAAGTTTTTATTACAAGTTCTTTATGATATTTTTTCACACATAACTGTACCATAAACCACTTCAAATTAACTTTTTTCATATTTACAAAAACATAAATCACATCCATAAGATATATTCAGTAACCATAAATCATTTTCTTCTGACAGGATCCCTTCCTGTCCTGAACTGCCATTGGACCACACAAGTGAACCATACCTCACCTGTATCCCTAGGAGGGGCGGTTGCCCTGACTACACTGTTCCCTGTCCACTCCTCAGGGTTCCACCACCCCTCCAAACACCAATCTGCCTAGGGGTGTAACGGGGCAGCCAAGACCGGGAGCACCATGGCCCACCCAGCGATCTGGGCTCCCTATCCCATAATCTGGTGTGTACATCTGCAGGTTGGCTCAGGACCTCAGGATCCTATCTCTGGTGTTAACCCGGGGCCCCAGCCTTGGGGACCCCTCTGTTGCTCCTGGTTACTTTAATACCTCACTTTCCTCTAATACCTTCTACACAACCTAAATTAAGGAGAGGGTGGGTGGGACAACTGCGAGCTGAGCGCCACACCAGCTGCCACTATGCAAGAAGGCCGAGCCTTCCTGGGGGGGTGCTTATGTAGCCCCCCACTGGCATGCAGCGGCTGGAACCGGTCTGGAGCTGATGCAGCAGAAACATTCACCTTCCCAAACTCCCGCCCCCACACCTCACGAGACGTGGGGGCGGAAGTACAGGCCAGCCCATCACACAACTAGTGCGAAGGGGTTCTTGGGCCTCGGTGGTCCCGTCTCCTAAGGGTCCGCGCTCCCCCATCTTGGGGGGTGCTCTTCCATATGCCACCGTTGTAACCCGTCTGCAGAAATCTAAATCTGGCCTTTAGTCTAAAATATATTAGAGTCCCACTCACTGTGATCCACTTTCACTAAAGGAGAAAGAGAATCTGTTGCACGCAATCTCAATGAGGATTTCTTGGACTGTCAGATACAATGCCACCTGTAACTGAGGTTCATTTTTATCTCTCCATGTAATAAAGTGGAAATAGTAGTTTCTATGTCAGTGAAACTGTGAACCATGAAGGGAAGGCTATTAGATTCCTGACACCCATCTATGATTCTGACTGGGGGCCAGGGGTAGATCCTGGTGGTACACAACATCCTGTACTGCGCCTGCGCTGTCACTTGACCACATGCCTGCCATCATTGAAATTACAAGTGTCTCAGACAAAAACAGGAACAAGTCCAATATAGCGAGTGAAAATGCTAAACATGCAGCACAGAAGGTTTGTGTTCTGTAAAAGATAATTAAGTAAAGCTATCATAAAAAATATCTCAGTCAGCACCCAGGCCATTACACTTCATTGCAGCCTAGTATAGTTACATTAAGGAAATGTTACAGAAATCAGATGAACACAGTGCGTGACTCACCTGGTTGCTGACAGTCTGCAAGTGACTGGGAGTGGGTCTTCTAGGCTCGACTGTTCGCTGGCTTCCTTTCTCGTGAGCCGAAACGCATCTTCCAGCAGTTCAAGGTTGTGTGCCAAGAGGACGGAGAGTCACCTGCAGCTCTGCTCGCTTGGCAGTGTCTCACTACAGTTGAGTAGTTTTTGCGAGCACTGCAACCACAAGTACCAGCCAAAGACCAGAGAAAACACACACCCACTCAATGTTTACAGTTTAGCACCCCACTCGTGCCAGATTATCCAGCAACTACACGTGTGATACAAAGAGGCTGGGCAAGGCTGACAGTGGGAGCGCAATTTGTTTTTTCGACACAGGATTGAAACAAAATATCTCATTGTGCCTGGTCACCACAGCAAACGAGTCTCTCAAGCCTGTCAGAAGGCTAAATTACTTCACAGAGCTGCAATGCACAGATTAAGCACTACGCCTGAGGCTGCTTTTTGATGTGCCTCATGATCTTCAGAGGGTGTCGGGGTGCTCTACAAGCGTCACTAATGCATTCTTGTGTGGTGACGCGGACACCAGCACTAAAATACGTTATTCTAACCCCTAATCCGTGGTACTCGGCACGGCTGTCACAGACACTTTCAGCTCTGGGTTTCAACTGTTGCTGCGGTGGTACACTTTTCAGAAGTCGTGAGGTTGTTTTCTTTTCATCCACTTTGTTTTAATTAATGTAGATGTTAACCAATGCTCTCCTATTCGATTTGAGCATTGGGATGCTCTCCAATTTGATTTGAGCATTGGGATTAGGCAAACATCTTCCTTGGGCACTGATCATGCACTCCCTACAACTAATTTATAAACAAGACATTGACCACATTCCAATAGACAGGAAATTGAAACAAACCTTGGGGCAATATCTTCATTGCCCCAGTCTTTATGTGAAATAATACAATTTTGCATGAATTTATTTAAATACTATCATTTGCCTGTTAATATAACTTTTACTCCAATTGCTTTTCTTCTATTCTATTGTGTAACCAGTGTACAGACAACATGAAGCCAGTAGTCGCGGCTTCCGATAGCAAGAAGGGGTGTTGCGTGTGTGTGGGGGGCCAGGGGGTGAGGTTGTAAATAAAAATTACATTAAAAAAATTAGGAATAAAAACACTTACCTCCTCTGCCAATGCGCCGCTCCTCTCTCCGTCGTCGCTCCTGGCAGGCAGGCAGGCTTGCACAGGCTCCCAGCCTGCCCTGCAGCCAATCCTGACGCTGCTCAAAGCAGCGTCAGGATTGGCTCGGAGTGCCCAGCTAGGGCGCTCCCAGGCAGACTGGGAGCCTGTGTAGGCTCTCTCGAGCCCGGCAACTGTGTTGCCGGTCTTGGAAGAGCCTACTGCGCATGTATGTTTGGCCGACCTGAGACAACCGGCCAAACATACATGCGCTCTGAGGGGGAATGCTGACCACTGTGTCCCGCCCCTTTAAAAGAAAAGGATAATAAACAGAGTTTATTATCCTTTTCTTTTGAAGGTTTTGCAGCTGCCACTGCTGGCGGGGTGTGACGCTCCTCCGCCCTAGTGTAAGAGCTGCCTTTGGAAGCCAGTCAGAAAACTCGAGATTGGACGATGCCCTGGCTTCAAATTGTTTTGCTGGCAAGCATCAATGACCAGTTTCTTTTTACCAACCAGATAATACACCTTGGTTGTCTAGAAAATATTTCATTTTTTAAAAGTACATAAAGACTCAAAGGATGTTAGATTTGTCTATTCACTGTTGACAACTGTGTGAGTCCAATAGCTGTTAGCTTACGTTGGCCCCATAGTCTGGTATTCACTCTGCATTTCTAGTTTCCCTTGTAAAACTAGACACTTCCTGGGTACCTTGATAGACCCCATATTTGCCTTTGGTTGTGGGGTTGCAGAGTTGAATTACATTTTAGAATTACATTAGAGAAGTGGACATTTATGGAATTTAGGTGACAGAGGCAGGATACGGTCCCAAGGCTTCATCCTAGAACGTGTCGGACATATTCATGTTGTTCATGTGATGGATCATTTGTGCTTCTCCTTCCCTTTTAGTCTTGTTAAAACTGTGTCAAAGCAGAAGTATGGATAAGAAGGTGGATGGGAGGACTTTTGCTTCCTTCCAGTTTCCACGGTAGACAACTTTTTTTATGGCATAAAGAGACTTTACAGATTTATGGCATCTTCCATCTTTTTTAGTTACTTCCATGTGAACGGCAGCCCTGATTGAATGCCCTCATTCAACCCTAGTACAGGTTGTTGCTCTAAAAAGTAAAGCCCATTTTGAATATCACCCAGATACAACTATAGTGCAAGTTCTTGCTATAAGTGAAGATTCCCAGTTGGACTATTGACTTGTATACCATAAAATAGACCGCTGTTTTGAAGGGAAGTTTACTTAACTCACATCCGTCTTGCACTGTCATTTTCTGGCAATTTGCTGATCTTCACTCCCTGATTTGTTTTGTGTCAGAAGTGGTCCAACTCCTTTCCATGCATCGTGTATGGTGGGATCATGAGCAAAATCTTGTGCCAGAGGCTTTCTGACTATAAAAGAACATCATGTATGTTCTTTCTTTGCTCAAGACTCGTGGCGAATTTCTGTGGAAAGCAGAATACTTGTAGTGGGAATTCTGACTGTCCAGACTGAACACAGGAGTTATAGATCACCAAACAACTTCAGAGGGTTTTTCCCTGTACCACTCAGCAACGAGGAGCTTATATGGACACACCCTTAGAGTGTGCCAGGCGCCATGTCTCCTTTTTCCTCTGGAGTATAATTTACTCTTCATTCATCTTAATACTTTTAGAAACAGGTGCTAAGAACACCTAGCAAATATGTAAGAAGTGTCCAAAGGGCTCTGCATAAGGTTTTTGCTCTAAATCTTGTAAATATGTCTGACAAGCCTGTCTGACACCTTCAAACACACTCCAAACAACATTACTCCTTGCACCTTTCACACCATCTCAAGTCACCTTTCCCTCGCCTTATTTTTCTTTTAACTATTTTCTAACCATTTCCCTAGCCTACCTTTCTAATTGTTTTTCGAGCCTAATGGTTAAAAAGATCATATTACCAGCAGGAATGTATAGCACATCAATTGGGATATGGTGGTTGTGGAGAAGAAGTGGTCAAAATATAAACGTTTAAAATAGCTTATATTAGAATTTACAAATAGATTCTAATCAATTATAAAGTATCACTGCAGCAGCTCACTATTGTAACTTGAGTAGGTGAATTAGCATGCTTCTCAGTTTTAACAGGATAGATTCAGTTCGGTTCAACTCCAAAATGGTAACACGTTGGAGAGAGCTCTGCAGGAGAATAACGGGAATTCTGCACTGAGTAATTAGATCACACAGGAATGACTTGAGCAATTAAAGAAAATGATCTGTCGTCAGGGTGCGTGTAATTAGCATACAAGTTCAACTGTGATTGAGAAGGCCTGGGTTACTTACTTGTAATTGTCATTTCTCTTCCTAGTCACAGTCCTCACTAATAAAGTCGTACCCTTCCCACACAGGCTTAATAACAAGCAGATAGAACAGAAACTAAACCCTGCCTCATGTGAAGCCCACCAATAAGAAGAACCTTTCCCTAGAGAACGTCTTCTAAACACTAAGGGGGTCATTCCGACCCTGGCGGTCCATGACCGCCAGGGCGGAGGGCAGCGGAAGCACTGCCAACAGGCTGGCGGTGCCTCCTGGGCGATTTACCACCGCGGTCAGAAAAGGGGAACCGGCGGTTTCCCGCCGGTTTCCCGCCGGTTTCCCGCTGGTTTCCCGCTGGTTTCCCGCTGGCCCAGGGAATCCACCATGGCGGTGCTGCTTACAGCGCCGCCATGGGGATTCCGACCCCCTTCCCGCCATCCTGTTCCTGGCGGTAATTACCGCCAGGAACAGGATGGCGGGAACGGGTGTCGTGGGGCCCCTGGGGGCCCCTGCACTGCCCATGCCACTGGCATGGGCAGTGCAGGGGCCCCCTAACAGGGCCCCATAAGGATTTTCAGTATCTGCTTTGCAGACACTGAAAATCGCGACGGGTGCCACTGCACCCGTCGCACCCCTTCAACTCCGCCGGCTCCATTCGGAGCCGGCTTCATTGTTGAAGGGGCTTTCCCGCTGGGCCAGCCGGCGGTCTTCTGGGGGTCGCCCGCCGGCCCAGCGGGAAAGCCGGAATGGCCGCCGCGGTCTTTTGACCGCGGAGCGGTCTTTCGTCAGGAACCGCTTGGCGGGCGGCGACCGCCAACCGCCGCAGTCAGAATGACCCCTTAAGCCATTCAACACTGCCCGAGGAATTATTCCCCATAAACTTTCTCTCATGCTACGCTCATGTAAAAATAATGTAGCAAACAGATAAGCAGGAGTCCAAGAAACACATGCACATAGAAGCAAGCAATATAAATGTACTGGGTAGAAACTTTAATACAGTTTAGAAAATAAAATGTGACATTGGTGACACGCCAGAAAAACAAAAACACCCTAGGCAGATGAAATTAAAGCCACACTAAAATTTGTTCCAAGTGTTCGAAGGCAGCCTTCATAAAGGTATAAAAGACCAAATTAATATTTCAAGAAGGAATCACAAAATGAACCCTCGGTGGAACCGTCTCAAATCCTCACACTAAGCTAAAGGAATATCCCTCAAAAGAAGATGGAGGATCTCAGGGCTTCCCAAGAACCCTGTCTGCCAAGTCAGCACATGTAGCAGAAGACGCTTACCAAAACACATAACAATTTCAAAAAATATTGAAAGCTTCCAGATGCTTAAAAAGGACCAGACTATGCAGAAGAATGAAGGGTCGGTCATGAAGGGGGACTGATGGGCCCAGAGAGCTAAGCTGGGATAGGGACCCTGGAGCCATTTTATGCAATGGGAAGATGTGCATAGATCAGGGATCTCCAACCTTTTCTGTAGTGAGAGCTACTTCTCGTCAGTGAAAATCATTGTGAGCTACTGAAGGCTAAATAACTCACACATTGTTACCAGACACCTCAACGCCAAGTTTAATTGACATTAAGCCTAATGTCCAAAGAGCCAGCTGCTATGGTTTGAACAAAATAATTTGATTAGGGACACTATGATGTGTGTCAGTGATGTGGGGATGTATGAACTTGTGTGCGTATGAACTGGATATATGTGTATGGGTGACTGAGGAGAGCCTGTGTTGCATGTACTTGTGGCACAGGACATACCTTTCACCATTCCTGGCACATAATAGGAGAAATTTAAACTGCAGAACATTTTTTTGCAAAAATGTGCAAAATATGGAACATTTTTCTGCACTTTAAAATTCTCCCATTTACAAAAAAAAAAAATTTCAGTTATACATATGGCACAGTGTCTACTGCCCACTCTGAGCAGGAGGCCTGCTGTTTGTAAATGTGACTCTTTGAAATGGGAGAAAATTACAATGAAGAATTAACTTATTCAGGTATCTTTTCATTTCAATTTTCTCCCATTTAACAGCATTCTAAAACATATTTTTTTCTCATGCTCCAATATTGAGTTGACAAGAACATTTGTTTAAGAGTTAAATACCCCAGTGTTTCAGTTCTTCACCTCTGTGCCCATGCTTGAGCCTCAGTCATAATCTGGCTAAGCACTGCTCATAATCAGACCCTCATCTTTGCAACCTGATAATAGTATTCTAAAATAATCAGAGCCTTCCCTTAATGTGACCCTGCGCTTAGATAAAATTAAACTGCAAGCTACTCTAGAGGTGTCTGGGAGCTACTGGTAGCTCGCGATGGACTGGTTTGAGAAACCTGGCATAGATGGTGACAAAAAGGCCTACGTTTAAGAAAATGAATGGTGCCCCCAGGAACAATGTAAGTAAGTTATTGGTTTTGATTAATGAAAATTGTATAAAAGAGAAAACATTGATTAAAATCTTAAAAGAGCTGAGAAATGTAGACAAATTAGATAAAGTCATGAATCGCAAATCAGACATGCCGATTAACAACTTTAAAGTGCATTGTGCGCTGTTTAAGGTTTGTCAAGAACTATGAGGTGCCAAGGTCACTCATTGTTTTTAAGGTTGTTGTTTCCACTCCGTCTAGTGACCTTACTCAAGAATCTGACTAATCCACAGTGAGCGATGTGTTAAAAGAATATTAAAGTGGAAATTAGCAGCCTTAAAAGTGCTTGTGTGCAGACTGAGTGAGGTAGAGAGATCCCTGACGGACCAGGATAGCCTCAAATGTGTGGTGATGATAATACCACTATGGCTAGCAGCCTGACACAGGGTTCTGACTGGTTTGTTCAAATTTGTTTAAAATTTTCATGAAACCACAGTTTAGGATAGGGTTGTCGAACTCCAGAAAGGAGATGACATCCTGCCTGCATCTGTAGATCTCTGTATCCTTTAACAGAGGCTTAAGGAGACACTTCCTCCCCTCTGTCATTTGGGGGCAAATGCAGATTGCATGCATAAGGTCCTCCTTGTATGAGCCACATAAGTGGCAGATTCTGTTGCCGGTATACAGCCAAGCAGGTTTATCCACAAAAGTTGGAGGGCAGCCCAGGTGTCATTGCAACAATTTGAGCTTCAAGTGGAGTAGATAAGTATAGGATAAATTCAGCACTTGTTTTAGTTTTGAGTAGACGTCCATGCATGGCTTCTTTTTGCAAGCTTGACTTTATCATTGAGTAGTGAGATTTTGGCCATTTCAAAGTTGACTGCTTTTTTGAAGGCACTATAGGAAAACAGTAATGGTCCAGAGGTTCCCAAGATGCAAGTTGGCTAGGCTTTGGTCTAGGTATTCTTTGAGGCTGTTGCCATACCTGCTGCCACTCAAGTTGTCAATTACTGACCACAGGATAGAACTTAGTGAGTTGGGCTCTGTATGTTTTAGTTTGAAGCAGCATTTCACAGTAGGCCCCTATTGCCCTATGGATTGCTTCGTTAGACAAAATTCCCAGCCAGATTTTGCTTGAGGAGGAACTCGGCAGTAGATTTAGAGCATAACAATAGATTTTGTTTGGAGTTTGTCCAGAACTGCAGAGTCATGACCAAACAGGGCCTCCCTAGCATAGGTTAAAGTTGGCAGGAGTTTTGCTGCCATGCCTTTTAAAAGAGGTTCAAGTGTTGGACCTTTCAGTTTCTTGCATTAGGTACTGAAGGCAGCAATCAAGGTGTTGTTCTTAGTTGCTATAGCTCAGAGCTGTTGCTCGGCCAGCCCCTTGTCATCTAGCAACACCCCTAGGTAGTTGTATTTCTTTGTATTTCCAGGCCATGGGCTCCAAGATACCAAGTGTTGTTTTTCGTGAGTGCCCTGCTAATCAGCATCATCTTAGTTTTGTTCTGATTGATAATCAAGTCATTTTGTGTAGTGTGCAGTTGAAGAGTATATATCAATCTTTGTAGACCTACCTTGATTAAGCTGCACAGGACTAAGTCATCCACGTATAGTAGGTGGTTCAATGCTAGATTACCGAGACATGGAGCGTGGCTGTTGGTTTCAAGGGCTGGTGAGAGGTCAGCTATGGAAAGATTAAAGAGGCATGATGCCAGCATGCACCTCTGCTTGAGGCCTTGTTGAGTGTAGATTTTTCTGGACAGGAGGGTTCCGTCTCAAATTTTGATCTGCACCCATGTTTGCGTGTGAAAGGACTCTATGGCTCTGAGGAGGTGTGCAGGAAAGTTCCAAGCCCTAAGCTTCCTCCAGAGATTTGCTCAGTATAAGCAGTCACGCAGTGACTTGTAGTGAACAAAGCAAAAGTGAGCCAAGTGGTTCTGTTTCGCCAGATGGTCCAGTTTGAGGGACAATGCCAGAAGAACAAGTTACTTACCTTCGGTAACGCTTTTTCTGGTGGATGCACTAGCTACCTGTGGATTCCTCACCTTATGAATTCGTCCTTGCGCCAGCATCCGACGAAAAGTCTTCTTTCTAGCTGTCCACGTCGATGAGGACGTCATATTGGCACGGCTCCACGTGACTCCGTCTGACGTCAACGTGCCAATAAGAGGTCCTCGTCGGCGTACTGATGTAAGTTTCACCTCATTTTTTACGTGCCTTTGAGGCGAACAGGTGAGAACCGACCCATCAAAAACCGTAAAGAAAAAAAATATATATATATATATATATACACAATAACATCTCCCATTAAACGCATATATTTACATAAATACATGAAAAAAAAAAAATATATATATATATATATATATATATATATATATATACATTTATACATATCTCCAGATAAGCAAAAATCAACCATTACAAGATAACTGTGAAATCAGGCAGGCAACGGGGAGGCGGGAGGGACTGTGAGGAATCCACAGGTAGCTAGTGTATCCACCAGAAAAAGCGTTACCGAAGGTAAGTAACTTGTTCTTCTGATGGATACAACTACCTGTGGATTCCTCACCTTATGAATAGAGTCCCAAAGCTGTACCGCACTCGGTGGTGGGTGCCCGCCTGATGACACCAAGAAATCCTGCAATACCGAGCGAGCAAAATGAACGTCCCTCCTCACTTCAGAGTCCAAACAATAATGTTTTACGAAGGTATGGAGGGACGCCCAAGTTGCCGCTTTACATTTGTCTACTAATGGAACTCCTCTCGCTAGGGCCGAAGAAGCAGACTTAGCCCTAGTAGACTGGGCCCTGATACCTTCAGGAGGAACTTTCTTCGCCAGAGAGTAACAAACTTTTATACACAGGATGACCCACCTGGAGATTGTTCGTTTCTGGACCGATCTGCCCTTCCGCTGTCCAACATACCCTACGAACAGCTGATCATCCAGACAAAAGTCTTTTGTCCTCTCCAGGTAGAAACTCAGCGCCCTCTTAGGGTCCAACCGAAGGAGCCTCTCTTCATCCTTAGAGGGGTGGGGAGGAGGGTAGAACGAGGGAAGGGTAATAGCCTGCCCTATATGAAAAGGAGTAACAACTTTTGGCAGAAAAGCCGCCCTGGTTTTCAACACCACTTTATCAGGGAAAAACATGGTAAAAGGAGGTTTAACAGAAAGGGCTTGAAGTTCCCCAACCCTCCTAGCAGAAGTAATCGCAATCAAGAAAACAGTCTTTAAGACCAAGTATCTCAACGGACATGAATGCATGGGCTCGAAAGGCAAACCCATCAAAAACGTCAACACCAGATTCAAGTCCCACTGAGGCATGTGAAAGGGCGTGGGAGGAAACTTATTAACTAAACCCTTAATTAACCTATTTACAATTGGAGATTTAAATAAAGAAGGTTGGTCCGGAAGGCAAAGAAAAGCCGACAGAGCCGACAAATAACCTTTAACAGTAGCTACCATACAGCCTTTCCTTGCTAAATCAAGAGCAAACAAAAGAATATCTGAAAGGTGGCACTTTAAGGGATTTGTTTGATTCTCTCCACACGAAACCACAAATTTTGCCCACCTTCTGGCATAAATGGATTTAGTGAGTGTCGCCGGGACGATAGAATAACATCCACTACATCCGGTGGGAGAGAAAAGGAACTCAGGTTGCCCCGTTCAATTTCCAGGCATGAAGGTGCAGGCTCTGGAGGTGGGGGTGTAGAACCTGCCCCTGCGACTGTGAGAGGAGGTCTGCCCTGAGCGGGAGATGGAGCGGAGGGCACTGAGAGAGTTGAAGCAGGTCTGTATACCATACCCTTCTCGGCCAGTCCGGTGCCACCAAGATGACTTGGGCCCAGTCTTGACGAACCTTCCTCAGAACCCGAGGAATCAAGGGTATGGGGGGAAACGCGTGAAGCAACTGGCCACTCCAGGACATCTGAAACGCATCCCCCAACGCTCCTTGCAACGGATACTGGATGCTGCAGAACAACGGGCAATGCGTGTTCTCTTGAGTGGCGAATAAATCCACCTGAGGCGTACCCCACATCCCAAAGATGGACCAGGTCTGGATGGAGACGCCACTCGTGATCTACTGAGAAGTGATGACTGAGACCGTCCGCACGTACATTCAGAACTCCAGCCAAATGATTTGCTATTAAGCAAATCTGATGGTCCTGAGCCCAGGACCAGAGCCGCAGAGCTTCTCTGCAGAGAAGGTACGACCCCACTCCTCCCTGCTTGTTTATATACCACATTGTGGTAGTGTTGTCTGTCAAGATCGGAACTGACTGACCGCAAAGGGAAGGGAGGAAGGCCTTGAGCGCCAAACGTACCGCCCGCAATTCCAACAGATTGATCTGCAACATCTGTTCCGCTGGAGACCAATGACCCTTGATCTCCAGGTCCCCCGGATGAGCTCCCCACCCTAGAGTGGGAGCATCCGATATCACTGTGGCCACAGGGGGTGGTAGTGAAAACGGTTTTCCTTGGGAAAGGTTGCCGTCCACTGTCCAACAATGAAGATCCGCTACAGCGTCCTTGGACATCTTTATTGAATCCCTGAGATCTCCTTTGTGCTGGAACCACTGCCTGCGGAGGCAACACTGAAGAGCCCTCATATGTCAGCGAGCGTGAGTGACCAACAGAATGCAAGAAGCAAACAGACCTAGCAGGCGTAAGACCTTGAGGACTGGAACTGCCGCTCCAATTTGAAACATTGGAATCAATGCCTGAATTTCCCGAACCCGCTGAGGCGGGGGGTAGGCCCGAAACAATGTTGTGTCCAGTACTGTCCCTATGAACAGGAGGCGTTGAGAGGGCTCCAGGTGAGATTTGGGTACATTTACTGAAAAACCCAGATCGCACAACAACTGGGTTGTCATTTGCAGATGAGACAACACAAGCTCTGGAGTCTTGGCTTTGATCAACCAATCGTCCAGGTAGGGAAAAACCGCTACTTCCCTCTTTCTGAGATATGCTGCAACAACCGCCATCACCTTTGTAAAAACCTGAGGAGCTGAAGTAAGTCCAAACGGAAGGACCACAAACTGGTAGTTTTGCATCCCGACCACAAACCGGAGATACTTTCTGTGCGACTTGATTATTGGAATATGAAAGTACGCATCCAGCAAGTCGACAGACACCATCCAGTCTCCTTCGTTCAACGCCAATAGTACCTGCGCTAGGGTGAGCATTTAGAATTTCTCCTGTTTGAGGAACAAATTCAAAATCCTCAAGTCTAGAATCGGTTTTAGACGACCGTCCACTTTGGGAATCAGGAAATATCTTGAATAACACCCCTGACCCCTTTCCTACCAACTCTATTGCGCCCTTTGACAACGTGGTCATAACCTCCTGTTGCAACAACAGAAGATGGTCTTCTGAACAAAATGAGGGACGGGGGAAAGGGAGGAGGGGACTCCTGAAAGGGGAGAGCATAACCTTTTTCCACAATTCTTAACACCCACGAGTCCGTTGTATTTGACTCCCACTTGTGGAGAAAAAGACTCAATCTTCCCCCTACAGGAGAAGTATGGACGATAAAGTGGGGAAAACTAGGGCTGCTTCTTCTGTTGTCCACCGGAGGAGGAGGATGAAGATGACGGCTTCTGGGCTGGCCCTCTAGCTCTACCCCTACCCTGCCCTCTAAAGGCATGATAGGGCAGATTGGCAGGTTGCTGGGCCAAGTATTGTGACCTCCGAAAGGCAGAGTCACGTATAAACCCCCTAAACCTGCGAAAAGGTCTATAAGATGTTGCAGCAGAGGTCTGTAAGCCTAAAGACTTAGCTGTTGCCCGACAATCCTTAAACCGTTCAAGGGCAGAGTCCGCCTTGTCTCCAAACAGCTTTTCCCCATCGAATGGTAGATCCATTAAGGTGGATTGAACGTCTGATGAAAATCCAGATGACCTTAACCAGGCATTCCTCCTAGTAGCCACAGATGTTCCCATTGCCCTGGCTACCGAATCAGACGTGTCCAGGCCAGACTGTATAATTTGTTGTGCAGCCGCCTGCGCATCCATAAAAAGAGATCCAAATGACCTTTGCATCTCCTGTGGCAGATCCTTGGCCATCTCTTTAGCGGAGTCCATAAGGGCGTGGACGTACCTGCCCAGCACACAGGTAGAATTAGTAGCTTTGAGCGCCATACTACAGGATGAAAAGATCTTCTTCGAAGACTGCTCCATCCTCTTGGACTCCCTATCATTTGGGACTCCAGGGAATGTTCCAGGAGCAGACTTCGCAGAGCAAGACGCCTGGACTACTAAGCTTTCTGGAGTCGGATGTCGTGACAGGAAAACCGGATCTCCTGGTGCGCCCCTATGTCTCCTCGCCACTGCCCTGTTCACTGCAGGAGTCGTTACTGGCTTCCTCCACAAGTCCAATATAGGCTCAGTTAAAGCCTCATTGAAAGGCAGCAAAGGATCAGCACTGGACGCAGAAGGATGCAGTACCTCTGTGAGCAGGTTAGTTTTCACCTCCGCCACAGATAAAGGCAAGTCCAGAAACTCTGCTACCTACCTTACCACTGTATGGAAGGATGCAGCCTCTTTTGTTATCTCCCCCGGAGACGCAATGTTCCACTCCGGGGAAGTATCCAGCCCACTTGCAGTGGCCAGACCCTGGAATTCATCCGAAGGCTCAGTCTCACCTTCCTCCAGCTGTCTACATTCTTCCTCCTCCAAAAGTCTTAAAGCCTTCCTACGAGACCGAAGATGTGTCTCCAGAGCCGGCGTCGATAAAGAATCCATCGACGCCGACGACTTCGAACCTCGGAAAGGCCCAGGAAGAGATGGATGACTCCTAGCCTCACCCGGCATGAATGGAGCCGCCTTATACGGCGCCGGAGAGCCCAAATCAAATGCCAATGGCCCCGTGGGACCCGCCGGTGCACCAGCAGGGGCCATATATTGAAAAACGGCATACATTGCATTAAAAAATGCAGCCGGATCCGCCCCTGGAGCCGGGAAAGCCGGGTATTGCTGAGTAGAGGTCTGCTGTACATGAGGCTCCCTCGACGCCGGCGAAAATTGAGGGCTATGATGAACAACCTCAAAGACAGATGGCGCCAGCGACAACTCCAGACTCCTGGGCTTGTGTTGTGTAGATTATTCAATTTGTGTTTGCCCAGACAGTCAGGTCATCCAAGATGAAAGATGCAAAGTATTTTGCTTCATTTTGCAAGAGTGTGATAAGACGAAAGTTTTCTGGTGAGGTTTTGTCTCCACCTTTGTGAATTAGGATGGTAACCACACCTCACCATGAGCCGGATATAGAACCTGTATGGAATGTACTCGAGAAAAGGTGGGTAAAATTTCCTGCCCAGTACTCTGGATTGTGCTTGTAAATGGCCTGGGGGATTCTGTTTGGCCCAGGGGCACCATCCCTCCTGCTTTTAATTATAACTTTCGTAATGTCTTCAACAGAAAGTTGGACCCCATCTTGATAAAGGAGAAAATGTAGATCTGTTGCTGGAAAAGCCCCCTGCAAGGCGTTAGATGCTGTGGGGCCCTCTTTGCAGGATGGCAGTGCAGAGAGCGCCTTAAAGGGGTTACGGGTGTTAGGTATTTTACTGCTGAGAAATGTTTACTAAGAAAGGCAACCCACCACTTTTCCATGATGGGGACGTTCTCAAGGGGCTGCTGTTGCCGATTTAAGTTGTTCACGGTTGACCAGAGGTTTCCAGAATTAGGTTGCTTGCTGTCGTAAAGCAGTTTGGCCCAGAAGTCATCTGTAGTTCTTCGATTGTCAATCCAGAGTTCCTTGGTGTAGTCTTTTTTTTGCCCCCTTAGAATAGCTGATTCACTATTGCCCCTTTGCACCAGTCTCAGAGCCTGGTTAGAATTTTTCCTCGCCAAGCAACAGGTTGCTGATCTCTTTTTTAGGTGTAAGCCATTGATATTGTGAGGCTTGGGAGCATGTCTTGAGCGAGCCAGCTGTGTTGCAGTTCTTGTTTTCAAGAATGCTAGTAGTGAAATGTTGCCATGTTTCCACTTGAGCTAAGTTTAAACTTTCCAATTCCTTGAGGACTGTTTTTGCGCCGTTGGCGATAGTCGCTGTAGTTGATTCTGACCTTTTCAACTTCTTGTAGTTTATGATGAATTGGGAATAGAGTGGCTCAGGACCACTCTCAACGGCCTCTATTCTTAGATCAAGAACTAATATTTGTGGAAGGTGGTCGCTCTCACAGCACTCTGCAATTTGAAATAAACGAACAGGAGGAAATAAAGAGAGCGATAGGAATGTGCAGTCGATGATAGACCCCGATAGTGGGACTCTATCGGTAAAGTTAGCTGGACAGTCTTCTAGTGATCTACCATTGAGCACTCTCAGCCCAGGTTGCTCGATGTCCGGGACAATGTGCTGTTCACGCTTATCTCTCCGAAACGTCACTGTTGACACCTGGGGTTGTACGTCCCAAAAATATTTTGTTATGTGAGGAATTCATCAAGTGGTCAAGAGATGATCAAGTTCATATTGAAGTATCTTGCCTTGATACTTGGTACAGTAGGAATAAAACTTTGAGTGTTAAGCTGGGGAGCATCTTTAGTAGGGTTTGTGTACTGATTTCCTTCACAGGGAGCAGGTGCCAAAGCAGAAGGACAGTGAGACTAAGTCTCTGCATGTGGCACTGTAATGCTGAGGCTGTGTCAAGATGTTGGGCATATTCCTGGGTGATACAACTTGTAAGGGAGTTATCTGATGAGCGCGGAGAATGTGGTCTGGGCCCAGGAGCTTCAGCACGGTTCCACGATGGGTCTGAGCCAGTCCCAGTCAGGCAAGGCTGCCCATCATAAGGTGCACCATTGGAGGCCACCAGTGCATTATTACAGGCATTGGATCTTCTAAGGTGCAGGTAGAAGACTGTTCGCTTGATGCATTGTGAGGTGTTCGATGAGTTGCAGTGATGTTCCTTGTCTGATTTTTTTGTTTAAAGAAGGGTTGAAGTGTCTTGAGGAGCGTGCATGTTGATAGTCTTGGGGGCCCATGGGCACACAATGGGCTTGTTCATAGCTTTCCTTAATCTTTTCCTTTGTTGCTTCATGAGAGACGTGTTGGGGTAGAGTTGCTAAGTCAAATTTTGGGGAGGCCACTGAGGGACCTGTCACTTCCGGATCGTGTGCCGGTTTCAGATCCTGGTCGCAGGGCACTTGTTGGCTCTGGTGACCCAAGTTTTGGGGGCCAGAACTAATGGCAATATCATATATTGTTTGTGTATTATCTGGTGCTTAACTGGTTGGACAGATTTCATTGTGACGGAGGCCCATGCTAAGTTCAATGACCGCGGCGGCCAATTCTGACCGCGGCGGTAAAGCCGCGGTCAGAAAAGGGAAACCGGCGGTTTCCCGCCGGTTTTCCCCTGGCCTGAAGAATCCTCCATGGCGGCGCTGCAGGCAGCGCCGCCATGGGGATTCCGACCCCCTTCCCGCCAGCCTGGTTCTGGCGGTTTTGACCGCCAGAACCTGGCTGGCGGGAACGGGTGTCATGGGGCCCCTGGGGGCCCCTGCAGTGCCCATGCCAATGGCATGGGCACTGCAGGGGCCCCCTAACAGGGCCCCACAAAGATTTTCAATGTCTGCATAGCTGACACTGAAAATCGCGACGGGTGCAACTGCACCCGTCGCACCCTTTCCACTCCGCCGGCTCCATTCGGAGCCGCCATCCTCGTGGAAGGGGGTTTCCCGCTGGGCGGGCGGGAGGCCTTCTGGCGGTCGCCCGCCAGCCCAGCGGGAAACTCAGAATGACCGCCGCGGTCTTTTGACCGCGGTACGGTCTTCTGGCGGTTCCCGCTTGGCGGACGGCTCCCGCCGCCCGCCAAGATTAGAATCACCCCCTAAGTTCAGGGTGTCCGGTAAAGATTCGAGTTTGTCGATAATGTGGGAGCACGAGCACGTTTTTTGTTGAAGGTATGTGACTGTCTGTGCTTTAATGATTAACGAACAATGGGACTTGCCATTTGTATGTGGAGCTGCAAGGCAAGAAATGTCACTAAGCACCAAGAAGGCACTTAGAAAGAGAAAATGCTACACAGCCATTGGCAGGCAAACTGTTCTTTTAAAGTGACCCTGAACAAAAAGTGCACATTTGGTGGGCAGTTTGGCCTGTAACATGGTAGCTGCAGCAGCAGCACAGACAAATCAGTGGATGGCTAAGCTCTGCAGCATTGGACACCAGCAAGGACCAGAAGCCTAAGCACTGCATGTCCCATCTTCGGTGGTCCAGATATGTTGTGTGATACCAAGGCATAGAGTGCTCTGCCCATCACTGGGGGAGTTGATGCCCTGCCAAGACTCCTGCATCTTGCTCCAGCTCATTGCAGTCTACTCAACCCTCATACTTTTGCCTGTCTTTGGTTTCTGTGCTGCCCATATCCTTAAATGAGTAACTGGCAAAGGGCCACTTCAATCATCACTTGAGACACTTAGGTCCTGATTTTGAGTTTGGTGGAGGGGTTACTCTGTCACAAATTTGACAGCTATCATGTCTGCTATATTACAGTTCCGTAGGCTATAATGGAACTGTAACACGGCGGACGGGCTATTCTTCATGTTTGTGATGGAGTAACCCCCCCTGCCAAACACTAAATCAGGCCCTAAGCTTGGGAGCATTCTGCACATGTAGGAAACATGCCACCACCCCAAAGAAAAAAAGAGATGCAGTGGGGTTCAGGGACTCTCAGTTCATTTGTCATCGATCACCCAACATTTGAGGTATGACAGTATTCTGCAAAAAAGGGGCAAAGGAAGTGGCAAGAACTAGCAAAATGGTAAGCAAAAAAGAGTTATTGTAATGGAATACTTCAAGTTATTTGGGCAAATTATGTTGAGACATAGGGGAGACAGGTTGTCAGCTGCCTAGTTGGTGTATTCTGTATTAATTTTGGCACTCAGCTAGGCTTTGCGAAGATTGAAAATACAGTGCAGACAGCTATGCAACTAGGATCGTCTCACTGACCGAAAACCCACTACTGCCAAGAGAACTTTCACAAACTCAGCTCTGACAAGACTGAGATCCTCATCCTGGTACCATCCACATCAGCCTGGGATGACTCCTGGTGGCCATCGACCCTCTGCACCTCCACCCCCAACAAACCACACACACAACCTCAGCGTCATCCTGGACTCATTGCTCACCATGACCTGCCAAGTCAACTTAGTCACATCCTCCTGCTTTCACACACTCCAACTTCTGCAGAAGATCGACAAATGGATCCCAAAGAACTGCTGCAAAAACATAACCCATGCCCTGGTTACCAGCAGACTCGACTACAGCAACACCCTCTACACCGGTACTACCCAGAAGAACATCAAGAAATCCAAAATGCCTCAGCCAGACTCATCCTGGACATTCCCTGACGAAAACCTATTAACAGTCACCTAAGAGACCTCCACTGGCTCCCTATCTAGAAGAGAATTAGCTTCAAGCTCCTTGTCTATGCTTACAAGGCCTCCACGACCTAGGACCTGTCTACCTCAACCACCGCATCACCTTCTACTCACCCAGCAGACCTCTCCGCTCTGCTCATCAAGCACTAGCCACCATACCCCAAATACGGAAGACCTCAGCTGGTGGGAGATCCTTCACCTACCTCACAGCAAAGAGCTGGAACACCCTGCCCCTGCACCTCAGGGAGTCACCATCGCTACTCAAATTCAGGAAAGACCTTAAAACCTGGCTCTTCCACTGAAGCTCAGAGGACAAACACCCTCAGCACTTTGAGACCCTTACGGGGAAGTAGTGGTGCTTCATAAACTCTGATTTGATTTGACAAAACATCACACAGGTAGTGCAGGGCACAGCCAAGCCCTTGGGTCTATACAAGCGTAACCCCAGTTACAAAAACAAAACCCATTTATGGGGGGGCTGGCCAATTAAGCAATGGTGGTCAGTGCTGAGGCAGAGAAATAATCCACTTAGGAGAAACTGAATATATTAGACCACCACCTGCAATGTACACAGCAAGTGAAAAGCAGGCAAGTTTAAGGTCAAGGCAAAAAGGCAGACCATTACAGGTGGCACCAGAAGGGGGCATGCATTTGAAATGACAAAACAGTGGCAACACAACATCTACCTAACCAGGTGAGTCTGCCATGATAACAAAGCTAACTGGACTGACTATTTTTAAACCCACCTTCTTTCAATGTGCATGTCTGGAGGAAACGATTACTTGCAATTCAAGTAAATGGTTTTGACTTGTGGTACAATAAGAAAGAAGAGTAATCAAAAGATAAAAAGAGGATTAGGAAGGAGAGGAACCAAGCCAACTAGTTGGATGCAATTACAGGTGGACAATTTTTCCACACCCATGTAAGCAAAAGAGGAAAGGGAAGGTTAAAGATATTAAACATTGCAGTGAGGGTAATTTCCTGTCCAGGAGCAAAAGAATGGCACTCTCCTGGTCAGAAAGAAGGCCGATGTGAGGGAGAACAACCTCAAACTGTGGCCTTGGGATAACTCATGACAGAGCTTGCTAACAGACATGGACGTCAATTCCCCTAAATGCCAGGGTTTACGGAAGTGACATCACACGCCCTTTGACCTTTACTTTCACTCACACACACATACTTACACATCCATACAAATTCACACTTGCATACACTTTCTCTCACTCTAATCCTCAAACATGCACACAACATACATTTAAAAGCATTTTTTTACTTAACTCATCTGCCATTGACAGGCATTTTCCCATTAATTGTACTCCATTTTAATTTTTTTAGTACTTCATTTTTTATTCACTATTAGTGTGATAAAATAAACTCTACAGAAAACAAGGAGAATGGTGTCTCAACAGACGTAATAAGAATGAGCTGGCCCTGTGTTCCTGGCACTGAATTTGCTACCTCTGATGCCAGGGGTCACAAAGGCAGTGACAGGGGTAGCAAAGGGCAAGCCAGCGGTCGCAGCTTCGACCCCTGCGACCCCTAAATGACATCCATGCTAAAACTCAAATCGAGAAGGGAGGTGTGACCCACACATTTTAAGCATAATGCTTCCAGACTATGCCAGCCTCGTCCAAGTAAAGGTAGAACTTTAACACTCTATCAGAGCTGAAAAACTTCAAAAGACTTAGGGGGTCATTCTGACCCTGGCGGTCTTGGACCGCCAGGGCAAGAATGACGGAAGCACCGCCAACAGGCTGGCGGTGCTTCATTCCCCATTCCGACCGCGGCGGTAAAGCCGCGGTCACACCGCCGGGGCCGGCGGTTTCCCACCGATTTTCCCCCGGCGCTGCCCTGGGGATTATGACCCCCTTACCGCCAGCCTGTTTCTGGCGGTTTACAACGCCAGAAAGAGGCTGGCGGTAAGGGGTGTCCTGGAGCCCCTGGGGGCCCCTGCACTGCCCATGCCACTGGCCTGGGCAGGGCCCCGGCCTGCTTTTCACTGTCTGCATGGCAGACAGTGAAAAGCGCGACGGGTGCAACTGCACCCGTCGCACGGCCGCAACACCGCCGGCTCCATTAGGAGCCGGCTCCTGTGTTGCGGCCTCATTCCTGCTGGGCCGGCGGGCGCAAACATGGTTAGCGCCCGCCGGCCCAGCGGGAATGTTGGAATGGGGGCCGCGTTATTGCGGCCGCATGGAGGCCGCTTGGCAGTTCCCGCCTGGCGGGCGGCGGTAGCCGACCGTCAAGGTTGGAATCACCCCCTTAATTCTTTTTCGAACTGAAACAACATCACAGAGCTAACCACCTAGGAGATAAATTTAGTTTTTGCAAAAGCTGTGACTGAAACAAAGAGGATCATTGTGTTTTTGTTCTGACTTTATGCAGAATTGTTGTGAAATGAATATGTTGAATAAAACTGCAGCAAATTTGTACCTGTCACCTACTGAGAAGCATCCAACCTTACTTAACTCAACCATTCAGTTTCCCAGCCATCTGCTGCAACTGGAACATCTGTCTGTGGAACAGGATCAGCTATCAAAATAATAGAGGGTATAAGGGAAGATGCCATTTTGATATGACTACCAAGAGTTTCAGAAGAAGAAACCAAAGCCTGTAAGGCTAAAAGAGTCTGACCAGAGTTACAGAAAGTCTTTCCCTTCTAATCTTGCTGTGAATGCTGGGCAGGAGAGTGAAAAGGGAAAAGGCAAACAAGTATTCTGGCATACACCCTGAATCCACATATGCATACTACCTTGTACAGCAACAGAGCACCCAGTCTTGAAGCAAATGCATCCAGCCAGGGATTCCCCAAGTGTCTATTTATCACTTGAAAGACCTCCAGGCTGAGAGTTAAATCCATCAATACAAGAAACACCATAGGGTGCCAGCCTCCATATTCTCCATTCTTGAAAGATGTTGAGATCAAATGTCGTTCATACTACCCAAGAACACAGAAAGTGTGCAAGCAATGCCAGGGAAAGGGGATCTAGTGCCCTCCCATTTGGATACAGACTATTAACGACTGCATCTTCATCTAGACTACACCAGTTCTCTCCAGTTGAAAGACATCTTTGACTCTTGGCTTGCTACAGACCCAACTCTGAGGTAGACACCAGCGTAACACTCCAGCCCATGATGCTGGCATCTGTTATGGTGACCACAGGAAACAGAGGCAGACCCCTGAAAATCTTTCACTTTCATCAACCGCCACTACTGGAGAGAAACTTTCAAGGAGCCTCAAGAATGAATAGATTGTAGTTCAGAGACACCAGATCCCAGTTCATCAAATATACTCCAATAGAGGCTTGACACAAAACTGGCCCAAAACCGTACAAAGACACAGGGGCTCATTACGACTTTGGCGGGTGAAAGTCCTGCATCGGGATGACCGCCTATGCGGCCATCCCTCCGCCATCACAGCAGGAAACTCACCACAACATTGACGCTGGCTCGTAATCGAGCTGGTGGAAATGTTGCGGTGCATCAGATGCAACAGCACTCATCGCGCTTTACGAGCAGTGAAAAGCGCGATGGGGCTGTCTATGGCCCCCAATGCCCCCTTTCCACCAGCCTTTGCATGGCGATCTGACCGCCATGCAAAGGCTGGTGGAAAGGCGACTCGCAATCCGGAGGGCAGCGCTGCTTGCAGCGCTGCCCTGGCAGATTACGATTGCTGAGACCGCCTGGCTGTCGACTGACGGCAACCTGGTGGTGCCGCCAGTCGAACTGTGGCGGCTCTGCCACAGTTGTAATGTGGCAGTCAGACCTCCACTATGGCGATGGCCTGACCGCCACAGTGAGTGTGGCGATCTTAAGACAGTCACACTTGTAATGAGGGCCACAATCTCCCATATCTCTCTGTGAACACATACACTGATGAATTAGAGGTCTATATAGTATCCAGAGAGTGCATGGTGTAACTTAGAGTATTACAGCTATGACAAGTGGAAGAAATACATGTCCCACAGAGGTATCAAATAGAGCCATGCTGAACTTTCTCTGAAGGCAAGGCATGACTTCCTTTAAATTAAAACCCAAGCAAAGGCCTGGTGGTACACCAGATCCATGTAAACTAAAGACAAGTGAAGTGAGGTATTTTACCAGGTAAGAAGGCATCTAGATCTCAATAGGGATCTAGGCCCATCAGTGAAGTGAGCACATCAGCTTTAATCCAAAGTAAAGCATAAGGAATCTCAGAGCTGAAGTTCAAGAAATAAACTCCACTGAAGAGAAAAGCCCCCAGTAGACATGATAGAAGGCAACCTCTCAAAAAATCACAACCAACCATCTCCTGCGAAACTAGGCATCCCCAAGACTTCATGAAACCCAAAGTGACAGGAGGGAGCAGGTGAGGTAAAGCACAGAACAGAGGGAAAGAGCACATAACACAGGAATGGCTGGAGAGGAGTAAGCATGACACATTAAGACAATGGTCTAACATGGAACAAGGATGAGAAATGGTGAAAGGAATGCAGAAATGTAATTTCAATTACATAGTGCCTGGCACTGCAAGTGTTTCAGGGAATCACAAACCTTGGAAACCTAAGATATCCTGGGAGAATTGGGACATGAAGTGTGCATCATGAACTTCCATTGAGGCCAAAAGTCACCTTAGAAAACTATAGATATCGGATCCTGAAGAAAAAACATATTGAAATCATATACTTAAGGAACAGGTGAACTCTTCTCAAGTTGACGAACAGGCGAAATACACCACAGACTCAGGGCCGCCTGGCAAATTTTGTCGGACCAGTCCCCTCAATACATAGTTAGTCTCAGGCAGCTCAGTTGCTGCATGGAGGCTTGTATTTTCTTTGCACCTCAGGATAGACACTATCACCTTATCTGTCAAAGTGCAACCACCCCTCTTGTATAGCTGTCTTCATGAGAGGTGCTGCAGACCCAGGTGTTAGTTTCTGGAATACAGTCACAGTTACAGGGGCTTCCACATCCACTACCTCATTTTCCCAGTGAGCCCTTTTGAAAGTGACCTTTTCTCTATTTTGTCTTTCTGTATCACAATCATTAATTTATAAAACAGTAAGTTTGGCATCATGGTGCTTGAATTGGTGTAAAATGAGTAATAGAATTTAAAATTATTCTGATTGGAGGCCCAAAATATTTCTTGCCCGTGGCCCCCAAAAGTCTTAAGATGACATTGTACTAACCTTTTATTCTGGGGTGTGTGCAAGGATGAGAATGTCAACTGCAATATTCCATTTAAAACTAACAAAACCACCAAACTTTACTAGTTATTCCCGGAAACTATAACTTGTGCCCCAAAGTAACTATAACTCACGCTCCCACCATGCACAGTGTTGTCATCAATGATGCCATAGAACATTCCATGTGTGATGTAATATGTGAGATGATTAGCAGTGTATGGCGAGGGCTCGCGTTATAGTTACTTTAGGGCACAAATTATAGTTACTAGAGATAACTATAATTGGTGAATTTCAGTGGTTTTGTTTGTTAGGATAGTATGTTCTAACTGGCATTTTCACCTAACTATAACACCCTTTTAACCTTTGTTTTTTTCAGTGAATTTCTATTTTATTTAATGTAAAACCAGATATTGATAGCCATGCGTGGGTTTGGGTGCAGACCTCTGCCGAACACCATGGTGGTTCCCAGCCACATGCTACATATGGGTGCAGGGCCTGGCCTGTAACATGCCCCACACCAACAGGAGCCCAGTCCCATCTGCAGCATTTGTAAGTGTGTGGCATGGGGTTGGGTGCAGCCCCTGGCCGCTTGCACCAAATGCCCTTCTGCCATGCACAGTGGACTATGTCATGTAACAATGTAAAGCATCTCATATTAAGATCTACTGGCTTTGTCAAAGGGTCAAAACACAAAAGGCGGTTGGTTTATTGGCTATATCATGGGGACAGCATATCAGACACCATGTCAAAAAGTCACTAATAACTATAATCACATATATATTTGATAAATTTACACATTGCAGCATTTAATAATAGTGGTTGTCACAACATATTTTCAATAAAGCATTAAGCATATTAACGTCTTTCAGTCTTTTTAACAGTTTTCAGGATAAAACGTACAGTGCCATGGAACCAACCATGGGGGGAAGCTGCACTCCAGTGGTAAAACATATAGCTCCTGCATGGTGTGCTTTAAAAAATATCGTAAGCCGTTCCTGGATCATGAATTTAATGACAGAGGAGACATACTGTGTTTTTATTAATATTGCTAGGGGGCTGGTGCACTCCCTCTAGCCCAACACAATATAAGAAGAAAGTTGGTGGTGCCTCTGCCCCTTCTAAGGGCACCACCAGAATTAAAAAGTATTATTTTAAAAAGTCCAAGGGCATTGTGAGGCCCTTCTGAGCTGGGCCAGTAAATGTGAAATGAGTGGCTACTCTACTTTTTTAAGATGGGAAGGGGGACATGGGGCTCCCCTCACCAACTCTTCAATGTGTCCTAGAGACCCCATTCCCCGGGCCAATATTTATTACTGGGGGAAGGCATGTGACCCTTCTCCCTGAGGCACTTAAGGGCCCCTGGGATCCCATTCCCCAGGGCTGATTTTCCTTTTTTTTAGGGAGAGAAGCATGCAGCCCCCTCTCCGAGTTTCACAATGGCCCCAAAGGTCCCATTCTCTGTGGCTGTTTTATTGTTTTTGGGGACGGGGGAATGGAGAGTCCCTCCCCTGAAGCCTCTATGGGCCCTTGGGACCCCATCCGCTTGGGTTAAAGCATTTTTGTGGAAGGGATGCATGAGATCCCCTCCCCTTGCCATCCAATGGCTCTGGGGACCCCATCCCTCTAGGCAGGTGGCAGCAGTATTCTGGGGACTCCAGCACCATGGCACACACTGTATTGTCCTGCCTGCAAGAGCGCAGGCAGGGAGAACTTAAACTCCCTACCCTCACTCTTGCAGGCAGGAAACATAAGTTTGCTCCTGACTGGGAGAAACAGAAAAAGCTACTTCTGCCAGGTGGAGCTAATCACTAAAGCTGGCTCCCACCACACCTCAAACAGTGCAGACTGTGTAGCTGTTTTAGTGGCATGGGTACCTGGGGGGCTCCCTCTGGCAGCTCCCATGGACTCAAATTGCTGATTGGAATCCTGGGTGGGCAACGGGGCACCCACAGGAAAATCTGAATTTGCAACGGCCACAAAGGGTTGGGTCCCTAGGGTGGCCGCATGCCCCCATCCACTTAAAGATGAATTTGACTCCAGGAGATGAGGTCCACATGGGCTGTAAAAGCCTCAGGGAGGGTCCTGTGATGTCCCTCTTGAAAATGAATTTAGCCCAGGGGATGGGGGTCCCGGGATCTTTAAAAGACTCAGGGAGGAGAGTTGTACTCCCCACCTTAAAAATAAATGTGACATGAGGGATGGGATTCCCAGGGCCTGTTAAGGGCTTGGGGAGTGGGGAAGCATGCCCCCTACCCTAAAAAATGAAAGCGGACCTGAAGGATGGAATTCTCAGGACCTAGCAAAGGCCAAGGGAAGGGGACCACACACCCCCTCCTCATTCCACAAAGTATGTGCTGCCCCCATGGGCCTGGGCCCTATCCCACCCTGGTGGGGTTTCTTTAAAAGCCCAGATCTAGCACAAACTTACAATAAAATAGTTTTTTATTTTTTTTAATGAGATGGCTGAGACCTTTTTTTAAAAACTCCATGAAGATTCATCAAATGCTAAAGTTATAAGCAAACCAATTTAATGCTAAATTTGGGATATAGAGTGGTGAGGGTAATTTTAGGGTTTAGGGTTGTGTAGTCATAAAGAGTACTAAGGGTAATTTTAGGTTATAGAGATGGTTAGTAGTAAAGAGAGGTAAGGGTCATTTTAGGGTTTGGGGTGGGCTATGGTAAGAGTAAAATTGGGACTTAGGGGTGGGTAGTGGCAAAGGAGGTTAGGAGTGAATATGATAATGGGGGTTCCCTACAAAAAAACAGACAGAGACACTCTATCTTTAGGTTCCACCAAAGGAAATCCTTAGATTTTTGCTTGCTAATAATTTTGTCACCTTTTGATGAATCTCCAGGAAACTTTGCAGACCTCTTCTTTTTTCTACATTGGAGAATGTTGAAAGGTTTCTTGGTGATTGGTTAAGGGGGTGTTCAAAGAAAAAGGAGGGTCTCAAAACATGATTCTCAACCAATACATTTTCCATAGACCTTTTAAACAGATTGAACAACAAAATGGCTGAATAGACTTACAGGGAATTTGGCAGAAATGTAAATGATGGTACGGAAAGGGTCCTTTTTGTTATTTGATATGAGTTTGTTTAGCTATTTTTAAGTAATATGGGACAAAAGTACTGATATATTGGGCTGTGGTATGCCACAGTACCTTTGTGGCATACCGTGGTACAAGGCAATGACGAGTCACAATATTATTGGTTAATTAATGAAAGCCCTTGCAAAATAAAAAGGCTGCTATATTATTTAGACCACATGTTTCTTTTTGCTCTGTGTTTCACATGAAATGTAACTTATTGGTCTTTTTGTAATGCATAGATGACATGGGGAACTTTAGCAAAATCTGTAGAGTTTTGGGAAAGTAGTTTTTAAAATTTACAGTGTACTTTAGTAGGGTTTTTAAATTATCTAGAAAGTACAGTGGTACTTATTGAAATAACAAATAAACACACACACATATATATACATATATACACATAAATGACAAAATAAAGTTAGACATAACATAGGGTGGCTTTAAAAGATCCTTTTCAGTAAATATATTTATATATGTTTGTCAAGACCAGTTTTTAGATTTGAAATGAAAATATGGTTTGTATATGCTGAACAATGTACACCATAAGGATGATACAGTGCTGCACTGTAATATTTTATATTTAAATGAAACATTTGCGAAGGAATGCTAGCACTGCCTTGTTCACATGTTGTTGAGTATTTTCAAACTTACCAGCACTTACAGTAGATCACTTCCACATTTGTCACTTACAACAAATATTTGAGAACACAGAATGTGTGTTCGGAACCATAGACATTAAAATGAAAAACAATCCATGTTAGTTCAACTCCTTACAAACCTAAATCATTTTCACCATCTACTTTTGTAGCATCTGTTGTATCCAAAAAATGAAACTGCCCTTAACAAACCACTGTCTTACAGAAATAAGGAACAAAGAGGCAGGCAAACAAATATTTAAAGAGTTAGATGATTGACAATTAGGAAACTACATCATACCAACAATTTAATTTTGAAAGGGGGACAATTATTAGCTTAGATATAATTTGTGATACTAATGTAGCACAATGCTGCCAGAAACCAAAATGAGGTAAGAAAATTAAACTAGTCTGATGTTTAACAAGTAATAGAAAGGCATTTGACACACTTTTGTGGTCACATGTCAATTAAAACGAATGTAAAACTAGATATGAAATAAAATTAAGAAATATTGTCATCATCACATCGAAGAATTCTGAAACGCCTACACAAAATTGAATACCTTGCACAATTTGAACTCACAAACAAAGACATTTTGAAAACAAGGATGTTAGACACATACTACCAAAATCGAAGTCCATTGTTAGAACAATTATGCCTCTATGAAGTTGCTCATTCCACCTATATAGAAACAATGTGACAGAAGATATCAACACTAGTACATTTTGAAAAGAAGAACCAGTGGTTGTTTAATACATCATAGTAAACCTACTTTTATGAATCATTGTAAACTAAGCTGTGAAACAGGTGAAAAGAAAGAATTTTACTACTTAGCACCTCTTCAACAATTGGGCAGGTTCTAAATGCAATGGACCAAGTAAAAAAGGACAGATATAATATAGATAACTTAGGGCCATATTTATACTTTTTGACGCAAAACTGCACTAACGCAGTTTTGCGTCAAAAAGATTAGCGCCGGCTAACGCCATTCTGAAGCACCATGCGGGCGCCGTATTTATTCAATGACGTTAGCCGGCGTTAGCCGCCGGCGCTGCCTGGTGTGCGTGGAAACAAACGACGTACACCAGGCAGCGCCGGCGTAGGGGGATATGGGGCTTGGGCGTCAAAAAATGGGGCAAGTCAGGTTGAGGCAAATTTTTCGCCTCAACCCGATTTGCGCCATTTTTTTTTGACTCCCAACTCCCATAGAAATGACTCCTGTCTGAGCAAAGACAGGAGTCATGCCCCCTTGCCCAATGGCCATGCCCAGGGGACTCCTGTCCCCTGGGCATGGTCATTGGGCATAGTGGCATGTAGGGGGGCACAAATCAGGCACCCCTATGCCACAAAAAAAAAAAAAAAATGACTTACCTGAACTTACCTTAATGTCCCTGGGATGGGTCCCTTCAGCCTTGGGTGTCCTCCTGGGGTGGGCAAGGGTGACAGGGGGGGTCCCTGGGGGCATGGGAGGGCACCTCTGGGCTCCTTCAGAGCCCACAGGTCCCTTAACGCCTGCCTTTTGCAGGCGCTAAAAAACTGCGCAAAAGCGGCCGTACGGCATTTTTTTTGACCCGCCCACTCCCGGGCGTGAATTTTGCCCGGGAGTGTAAATACGGCGCACATGCCTCGGAGTCAGTTTTTTAGACGGGAACGCCTACCTTGCATCTCATTAACGCAAAGTAGGTGTCCACGCTAAAAAATTACGCAAACTCCATGGACTTTGGCGCTAGACGCGTCTAACGCCAAAGTATAAATATGGAGTTAGTTTTGCGTCGGAATTGCGTAAAAAAAAACGACGCAATTCCGGCGCAAACAGAGTATAAATATGCCCCTTAGTATCTCAATTAAATAGCAATGAACTAGACATTTACAAATAGATAAAAGAATCAGTAGATCACGGACTTTAACATGAAAATGGAATATGTGGATGTACTACTTATGAACCTACATTATAATATGTAAGTGGTCAAGCAGGCACAGGAAAATCTTATTTTTTAAAGTAATTACTGTTTATGTGCATAATGTTACTAGCTCTAAATTATCTTGGGTAGTTACTGCTCGTACTGGTTTAGGAACACAAAGGAATGTCTCATAGCCTATCCTGTTACTACCTGTGGGACATGATAGCAAACTGGATTGCTTAGAACTAACTACTGATACATGCCAACAACTTGGGAGAGTCTGAAAAAAATTAAAAATGTCGATAATAGATGTAAGTTAGTATGATTTTTAAATTAATGTTGGTGTTTGTTCATCTTCGTATGCAGGAGGCACTCAAAAGGTCCTAGAAACAATGAGGGATTGACTTTTATTATGTTTATTGAATACAATCAGATATCTCAGTAGTAGTCTTTTATTAACTTACCATCTACTCTGAAGCCACCATAAGGCACATGTCTAACATACCTTACACTTGCTATTAATCTCTATATTAATTTCAATTTAGTATTTCTCATAACTCAAAAATATGGTTAACTTTAGTAGAAGGTCTTTATGATTTGAGGCATTTGGTTACTTCTGAATAGAATGTTTTTTTCCAGGATTTTTTTAATCTTTTGTATAAGGTCAACATGACCAACCAAAACAAAGGTCTCAACAGGAAACAGGATGACAACAAAGGCAAACAAAAACCTAAGTGTTTTGGGAAGGACATTGGTGAGCCATGAAAAGCTTATGATGGATAGTCATCTATCTCTCTACTGCAATAATTACAGTATGGCAGAGGAGACAGTATGTTGCTGTACTGCCATATTGCTCTACAATTTCAGGATTCGGCCTCAAAAGCTGTATTTTCAGTGCGGTACTAGGAGCAGGTACTGGTGGAAAGAAAGATGCACGGGTGTTGATGGAGGTACTGTGGAAGAGAAGACGTAGAAGGTACTACTGGAGGGACAGATGCAGTGAGTGGTGATGGAGGTGCTGATGAAGTTGAAGAAGTTGAAGGTGTAGTAGTAACTGAAGAAGTGGCTGCTGCTGATCTTCCTTCTTCGGCCTTGGTGGAAATGGCCCTTTCTGTAGGGCTTCCCCTAGTTTTTGGCTTCTGACCTCCTGTTTTTGATCCTGTGCTGAATTTCACTTTTGCTGGCTTTACTACTCTGGGCACTTTACCACTGCTGACCAGTGCTAAAGTGCAAGTGCTCTCTGTCTAAATTGTATTGGTAATTGGTCTATCCATGAATAGCATATTTGATTTACCAGTAAGTCCCTAGTCAAGTGGACTATGCATGCCCAGAGCCTGTAAATCAAAAGCTACTAGTGGGACTGCAGCACTGATTGTGCCACCAACAGGATTAGCTAGTACACACCTCAGACCTGCCATTGCAGTGTCTGTGTGTGCCATTTGAACTGCCAGTTCAACATGCCAAGTGCACCCACTTGCCAGACCAAAACCTTCCCTTTTACTACATGTAAGTCACCCCTAAGGTAGGGCCAAAAAGCCCCATGGGCAGGGTGCAGTGTATTTAAAAGATGGCATATGTACTGGTGAAATACTGCTAAATTCGATTTTCACTACTGCAAGGTGCATCTTTTCCATAGGTTAACATGGGGATTGCCTTGAAATATCTTTCAAGTGTAGTTTCCCATTGGCAGCAGATGGAGATCTTGAGTTTGGGGTCTGTGAAAACACTGTTTGAAAATATATATTTTGGTGAAGTTGGTTGGTTTTTAAATTGTTAGTTTGAAAATGGCCCTGTTAGATAGTGGACATTTTCTTGCTTAACCATTCTGTGCCACTTCCTGACTGTGGAATGCATGTGAGGATGGCAGTTGGGCTATTTGTGAATTCACGCTAGACAGTTACACAAAGGGAGCTGAGGTGTGCCCTGCACATCCTGATGGGTCTTCCTGGGCTAGAGTGGTGGGAGGAGCTGACACTTGCACCTGAATGGGGCTGTGGCTGTCCTTACACAAAGCAGTCTCAAACCCCATGGGGTATGTCTGAGGCCAGTGCAGAAAAAACAGGGTCTTGTGCACTGCAGAGACTTTCCTTTGAAGTTTGCCTACTTCAAGGGCAGAAATGAGTATCAGCATTTGACCTCTGGGACACAACTTCAGAACACTTCTGGACTGAGCACATTCTGCCAGGAAGAAGAGCTAGATGCCGTATGAGGGACTGCCACTCTGCCTGCTGCTTTGCTGTGCTGGTCTGCTGCTTCTGTCCTAGCAGTGAAAGGACTGGACTTTGCTTTCTACATCCTGCTTTCCAAGGCTCCCCATGGGCTTGAACTGTGCTTGCCTCTTGTTAGAAGTCTCAGAGACATGAAATACTTCATCTGCCACCACCTGTGCTCTCTTGCCGAGAATCCTGACTCACCAAGTGGTGCCAAATCCAGTTCCTGGACCCTTGTAGTGAGCTCCGGTATAACCAAGATAAAAAACAAGTGCATCAACTGCAGAGCGACTTTGGAACCTGCACTGCTGCCTGACCCTGTATCACTGCCTGCACCAGGAGCCATGGTCCCCGCTGAGTGCAACAACCAGGACTGATGTTGCAGGCCTGATGCCACTGTAGTGCCTTTGGAATCCCACTGTAGCGTGAGTCCTTAGTGCCGTGTCCCCAACGTCCTAGACACTCGACTTCAACTCCGTTGCAGCACCTGTGGCCCTGTCGTGTGATCGCGACACTGCAAAGTCAACGCCTCACATCTTGACCTGCTGGATTCATCGCCTCTCTCCGGATCGTAAGGAACCGATGCCTTACCACCCACGCTGCATCACCTCCCCTGTAACCATAAGGAACCAACACCTCACCTTCCCTGCCTCGCAGAAGAGAACTGGTGCCTCACCTCTCCTGTTAAAGTAAGGAACCGATGCCACACCGGCTCTAGCGACATCTCGCTTCCCAGACTCCTTGAAATGACCTTGTTTCATTGTTTACCAAAGGTACTGGGACTGGGGTCCGTGCGTCTCAGTGACCGTCCCGGACTTCCTTGTGAGTTGCGTCGGACTGATGGGAATGACTTCGTCAACGATGTTGTGATAGACCCAGTTGGAGCTATTGTGTTTCCAAGAGCTTTATTGAGATTTAACCTTTAGTATCTTTGTTTGCTTATGTTGGATTTTATTGTTTTGGTCTTGTCTTATTCAGATAAATATTGACTATTTTTTGCAAACTGGTATGGAGCCCTTTTGTAGTGTTTTCACTGTATTACTGTGTGCACAAATACTTTACACATTGCCTCTGAGATAAGCCTGAATGCTTGTGCGAAGCTACTGAGGGGGTGAGCAGGGTTATTTTAGCTGTGTGACTCCCTTACCCTGACTAGAGTGAGGGTCCCTACTTGGACAGGGTGCAAACCACTGCCAGCTAGAGACCTCATTTCTAACATTGATGATCAGCGGTGAGGATAGGTCTTGTATTTGTACTTGACATACAGTGACTGTTGTACAACGCAGACCATTACACAACTACATACAGTTTTTTTCTTTTTGTTGGCCTTCTACTCTGTTTGCCCTCTTGAAACATTGCAACTTTTGGATTATCAACAATCATGTCTCAATCTGGGGAGCCATCAGCAGTTGCTGCAGATTTAGGGCTAGATTTACTAAAAAGTGGTGCAGCGCAAACATTTGCAGCGCCGAGGTTTATCACTTTAGAAATGTAGGATTGTGCTGTATTTACAAAAATACGGCGCACCCCTGTGCTTTCCCCTGCACCGGTGCTAAATTTATCTTCTAGGGTAAACACAGGGACCCTTGCACCATAATGCAAGGAAGGGTGTCTGCATTGGGGGGATTCATTGTTTACATGCAGAAAGGTGTCCCTTCCTGCCCATAAACAATCTACAATGCCGATTTGGCACTTTTAAGTGTGCTGCAGAATGTAGCACACATAGAAGTAGCAAATCGACATTTTTAAATGATTGTTTATGGACAGAAGGGGAAACCTTTCTGCACATAAACATTTCTTCATTGGCTTTTGCTCTTTCTATGCAGCACACATGAAAAAAGCAAAAACAAGGATGAATAAAAGTACTCCTCCTCGTTGTGCCATGCCAATGCCACCCCTGGATGGTGTTAGTTTTTAGTGTTGCTAGAGATTTACGCCTTCTTGTAAATCTGGGGCAGCATCAAAAGCAATGGGTGCTGCGGTGGAAGGCCCACAGCAACACCCATTGCATGCCCCTCTGACACAGAAAACTGCGTCAGAGGGACCCATATTTACAAGGTGGGGTTAAGCCACAAAAAGTGACTTAGCACCACCTTGTAAATGTGGCACACTGCACAGTGCCACCGGAGGGTCACACAAAGTGACGCTCCAGTGCCACTTGAGCATTGTAAATCTGGCCCTTAGTGTTTGAGCAGGAAAGGTTGGAAACCTATTCGGTACCTCAGCTCAAAATGTTTTGTAGGGAGCTCAAGTGTCCTATTAAAGGCCTCACTAGAAAGCAGGAGCTACAAAAGGTGCTGAGGGCCTGGTTGGCAGCAAAGGAGGCTGATAAGCCCACAGAGGAGGAGAATGTTGTTGTTGAGTGAGAGGAGAACCTGCATGAAGATTTGGTGGATAACCAGGATCTGGCAGGGAGGAAAACATCTCCCATGGCAAGTAGCAGTGTTTCCTCAAGAGGTCTGACCCCAGAGGAGTAGGAGGACAGGTGGAAGGATAGGCGGCTCTGGATGGGGATGGAGAAGCTCAAGCTGGAGCATGAGAGGGAGCTTCAATTGGAACTAGCCAGGTTCAAAAGGGAGGCAGAGAATGAAATAAATGCTCTAGAGAAAGAGAACATCACCATAGAAGAGAACTAAATGCTTTTAGCTCAAGAGCTGAGCTTCAAGGAGCTGGATCTAAAGAGCAGGTCCAGCACAGATGGTAAAGCAGTACCACAAGGATGTGGTAAAAGATTTTGTTTTCGGGGATGACATAGAGCAGTGGTTCAGGGTTTTGAGGTGGCAGTGAGGATGTACAGGGTCCCTGAAAGAGATTGGGGGGAGGGGGCAGGCTTGTGGAAATATTTCTCAGTGGAGGGGAGGCACATCTTGCTGGTCTTAAAAGTAGAAGATCAGATTATATACCCTGCCATGAAGGATGCCCTGACCAGGAGGTATGGTCTCACCCCAGAGAGTTACCGGGTCAAGTTTAGGGAGAGTGCTAAACTTAGTTCTCAAACTTGAGTGGAGTATGTTGATTCTTTCTGCAGAGCACTGGATGGTTGGGTAAAAGACTACCAGGGGCTGTAAAAGGTGAATGCAGAGGAGCAATTGTCTAGTCATTGTTATCCAGACCTGAACCATAACCTGATTGACAGCACGATGACAGACCTCAGGAAGCTTGCCAAAGAGGCGGACTGCTGGCTCAGTTCCGGGCTCCAAAAGAAGGTGTATGTGGGAGACTCAGCCAAGGGTGGGAAGGGTCCCTCACAGAAGAAGGAGGGGGAGGTCAAGTGAGACACAGACGGGTCTCAGGGTAGGGGGAGGAAAAGGTTCCTATGCCCCGTCTGACAGGAAGGAGGGAGGTTCTGGTGGGCAGTGGCCCATGGCACCCCCTTTTCAACCCCAACTGCTTTGAGTTTTCCCATCTAAGACACAAGAAAGGGGTCACACTCTGTCCTAAGAAACCCCCTAATTGTGGCCCCTCCACAGGGATGGCCAATGTAGCCATAGGGGCACTAATCCGCAGGTCATAGATCATGCCATAATCTCCCTTAGTTGGGAGGTGAACTCAAAGGTTGATTTGGTGATCCCAGAGAGTGGGAGATGTCACTTCCACCAGGTGAAAGTGGAGGGGGTCCCAGTCACGTCTCTTAGGGACACTGGTGCTAGCCAGACCATGGTTGTGGAAAGGCTAGTTTCATCAGAACAGTACACTGACCAGGTGTGTAGAGTGACTCCAGCCCATGGGCAGGACTTTTTCCACCACATGGCTCTGCTGTCACTAGAGTGGGGTGGGGAAGTGACCCAGAGAAGGGTCATAGTTAGTCCCCAGATGCCCGTAGAATGCATTCTGGAGAATGAGTTGCTCTCGGTGTTGGACAGCCACCAAAGGCACACTAACAGTTCAGTTTCCAGGTGTACTTCTCCAAAGTGGAAGGTACAGGACCCCAGCAAAAGAAACAGGAGAAGAGAGAGCCCATTCCTGTCCTCCACTCAGGTGGAGGGTATATAGCCTAAGTTAAGTGACCAGCCTCAGGATACCACCCATGAACTGGTGGGAGGTGAAGTGGAAAAAGGGTGCAAGGCACCTGGGGCTACTGCCCCCCAAGTTTTTAAACACAGAGGCTATAGACTTTAGGATGAAATGGGGCCTGGCTCTTGCCACTAACAGCTGTCAGTGGCCTCTGTTGGTTGTTGCCCTTGTGGTCAGAGTTTTCCCTGGGTTGGGGACCAAAGTCAGACCCAAGGGGTGGAATGGGCCACATCACACTGTTGGCCATGGTGGTACTGTCTGCCCACTGGGATGCATCGGTGAACAAGGTAAGGTTAGATGCTTCAAAGGTGGAATCTACCGATGAGAAGAAGGGTTCCTCCTCGGTTAGTTCAGAGGGCCCTGAGAGTGTAGCCAGAGGGATTTACCTGGGTTCAGAGAGTTGTAGAACCGGCAAGAGTCCCTGCAGTAGTGAGACTTTGTCCAAGTTCTATCGCCCTAAGCAGGGAAATCTCTGGCTTTAGACTGGGAGAGGTTTGTGTTGGAAAGGGCCCTTTCAGCAGTTGATTCTGTTTTTGATCCTGTGCTGAGTTTTGTTTTTGTTGTCTTTAGGACTCTGGGCACTTTCCCACTGCTGACCAGCGCTAAAGTGCAAGCGCTCTCTGTCTAAATTGTATTGGTAATTGGTTTATCCCCATGATTGTCATATCTGATTTACCAGTAAGTCACTAGTCAATTGCACTATGTGTGTCCAGGGCCTGTAAATCAAATGCTACTAGTGGGCCTGCAGCACTGATGATTAGAAACAAATTATTAAAAAAATACAAATTAAATGTAAAAACAAAGGTTGAAGATTAGTTGTAGTTAGGAAAACAGCTTATTATTTCTATAGAAAACCAACTTAAACTACACAAGCCTTAGAAATTGAAAAGTTATAGCTATATCTTAAAGTTATAATTTGCGCACCACCCTACAGAGTGATGTTAACTTCCTAGCCAGATAACTATAACTCACCCCTCTACCATGCACAGTCTCCCTATAAGTGATGTCAATGGAGATGTCATGAGTGTTGCTATGAATGCTTTGATTTGACATGCTGTAAGTGGTATAATATGAAAGAGTTAAGCAGTGCATGGGCAAGGCAAATGTTATAGTGAATTTAGTCTAGCTAGCAAACTGACCACACTGTTTATGGAAGTGCAAAAGCTATATTACACTTTGGGTGGGCCCCATCCACCAGCTTCTTTAATAGAATGCCATAACTGGAGGTGAGTGGGCCCCTCATATTCTTGGCATCAGATGCCACTGCACACATTCAACTATCGATAACTAAGCCCTTGCTTCAATATGAATACAATATACATCACTATGAGCATATATGCATGTAGTGAGACAGGCTTTATAATTTGATTTTTATAGATCCATTATGTTTCTCACATATGGGTACTAAGCTCCATACTGTCAAATCTTGAGGCTTTGTACTTCAGTTGAATGGCTGAATGCCCTTTTGATTATATGGAACAATGAAACCTGTTAAAGCATACACAGGGAATACAAGCATTGTGTTGTTGCACAGGAGTTTATGCAACCAATCAAGTTCACCTACTATCTTTGGAGTTCCCTACACGCAGCTATGTCACTGCTTGTTAGTGGATGGGTTGGATGTTTTTCAGAAACTAAGTTCAGTTTGATGCACTATTACAGAAGGAATGTCACTTGTTATTGCACGAGGTTTGAGAGAGTTGAGTGGATTAGGTTAAAAGAGCCTTGTCAGCTCTGCATCCTCTGCTGCTTTCTTCACTATCTCTCTGATTTCTGGCAAAAATGTTTCTGGCCCTAAAAGTGAAGAGCATGTAGCAGTGCTTTCTGGGACACGTCCACTTCCATGCTCTCACCCAGTATTAACAGTGTCTTACCACGCTTGACATAGCAGTCAGTGCTGTTGCCTCAGAGCATCTGACAGCACTTCTGAACTCAGTTGGACTGCCTCTTTATGAGTTTCCAATAGAACTGTATCAAGAGCAACAAATAAATACTGAAAATCCCAGAATAGAGATAGAGAAGGATATGCAGCAAGTATGCCAGCTCTAAGACAAAGCATGCAAGAAGAATTGATTCTCTTCAAGGAAGACTGAGACTTCTCATCCATGGGGCCAGAGGGGCTAGTATTACTGGATGTCATATTCACGAGAACTGCCAAACAGGGCAAAATGTAGTCAATCTTCAAAGAATCTGAAAAATTCTCTGCAAACCCCAGCAAGAGTATTAACTTTTAGGAATCTCTTGCTTCTCAGATGTGCTCATTCTTTCAGGATCATAGAGTGAACACTGGGCATTTATGGTAAGGCCTGGCTCACGGACATGCTGATAAGGGCTGGCAACATGATCTAGATGTTGCCCAGGAGCTTCAGGTTCTGACGCAAGAGGGATCGTCTTAATACAAAGATAACCTAAATACGTGACAACACTTCAGCCACGCCACTGCATCTTTCTTCACATGTATGCCAAGGGAGTGAATTTTCATCTCATCATAAACCTTATCTACAGAAACAGCAGACATTGTTGTCTTCTCAGGTTATGTGCAGGGAGGAGGAGGTGGAGGGGAAGGCACAATGGGTAAACCTGTCTGAAACTGCTCTGCTTTAGCTGCAATCATAGACTGTGGTTGGCTGGAGGAAATAGGGCCCAAACTCATTCAGGTTTACTTCACAACCCAGAGGAACAGAGAGCTCCACAGACAAACCCATATGTGAGCTCGGAGTGAATACAGAATGAAAGGAACAAAAGCTGTGGCCTTTTCTTAGAGTGCTTGTGCCTTGAACTTTGGACCTGATGTACAAAACCACTTTTATGGTAAAAAACGCTGCATTTCTCAAAATCATTTGTCTACTAAATGTACTAAACACCTTTTGTGGTTTTGAAGAAATTTTCTGAATCATGAAATGGTATTTGTGACTCATTCCAAAGTGCAATGAGGAAGGACATGAAAAGAGTATCCTCTGCTATTTTTTATTTGGAATGAGATGCATCAATGATTTGTGACCACAAATTTGATTGAAAGCAATTATACAGTCACCAACACATCAGAAAAGGTTGCAAAGATGAAACTGTCCCCGCTCACCTTTGGAAATTATGTCAGGAAGTGTGTTGAGAAAGTCAAGGGGAGTGGGCTTGCTTACTCTGATGTCCTTCATGAAATCAATGATTTACAGTTTTGGAATTTGAACACGGGAATCAAGGTCTGCTGTTCCTTGTAGGCCTCCATCTCTGTGTTAATTAAAATTTATTATGTAGATAATTCTATGACTCCCTCAAACTGGACATTTTGCACCACAAACTATTAGTACAGAGGTCACATCACAAAATGAAGGGCAGGTCACCATAAGTAGGTGTGCAATTAGCACCCTCTAACCTTTTTGTACATCAGGCCCCATGTCTGTTGGTCTGTGGGAGGGTCAAGGCACATGGCTTAATTTCTTCTTTCTTTTGCTGTGCAGCATCATGGAAGAAACAAGAGGAAGGACCCGTCCCTCCCCCGTCCCTCAAAGCACAGTCAGTTATGGCAGGGTACAAACTTAACAGACGGGTAGCAGGCCACAAAGTACAGCATTCAACATATATGTGTATGATACAAAAATTAACTCACTCTCTCTCCACCCATTCCTCCTAAAAACAGTTTTGCGACTCTCATAATGCGAAAATGATGCACCATTGTTTCTAATGACTCTCCACAGCTGGTCCGGTCCCCTTAAGAGTGCTTCTGATTTCAGCTTGCTACCAGCATTTCAGTGGTGGGCATCCCATGTTACCATAGTGCCTGGGCATGGTCATACAGGCAGAAGGGTGACCAGAGGCACCAAGATCAACAGCATGTCATGACCGAGCAACAATCCCAGAAACTGTACATTCCTAAAGCCCCCACTTTGCAAGGGTAGCATGTATCCTCATTAGACATGGGAAATTAACACACTAGAAAATTGTCTGCCCCTTAATGCTTTGAAGGAGGGAGAAGGGAAGATTTCTGGGATAAGGTCCCTCACATTGGTCGACTTCAAATACAGCAAAGGTCATTTTCCATTTTTTCTGCTTATTTATCTACTGGCCTAAGGAGGGTGAAACCACATTAGTGAGCAGTGTGAGGAAGAAAAGTTGACAGAGCTCAATGAACTTCTGGGTAACTGGTTACTTTGATTTCTTGTTATGTAGCTGTAATGAAATCTTTGTGCATGTGTGTAGGCATTCTACATCAGAGGGAGGGAAGTTTCAAGGTTGCCATGAAGTGGGTCAAAACACAATAGTTTCAGTGGCAAGGCATATGTCATTGGTGGATTGTAAATTTTAAAAGTGGTAGAGCATACAAACTAATTCAAATTTCACTCACAGAGCTAGCAAAATGAGCCATGTTTCCCCTTGGAAGATCTATGCCCTAAACAAAATAGAACCAAAGAGTGAATGTGACAAAGTAATTTTAAAACATTTGGGTCAAAGCCACTAATACTGGGTAATCGTGAAATATGTATTTATTTGACTTTTTTGTTGTGCAAAAACAATAGAGTTGGCCTTAGAGTGCTGCTGATTGAATACATCGACATGATTATCAATTAAGTATAGAGTTGACAGCAGAATATACAAATTACACTAACATGAAGGTGTTAAAGCCTTAGAGAGGTGTAATGGAGACCTTGGTGATAGTGACCAGTTTGCGTGCCTAGATAACAACTGATATTACAAGGCCACCTGTAGGTCCGCTTGAAAAAATAGATTTTCAACGGATTCCTGAATCTATAAAAGTAATTTGCCAGTCTTAGAAGTAATGGCAGTGAGTTCAATGGGGAAGATCCTTGTATGTGAAGGGAACTTCCTCCCAACATTTTGCAGAGGAATCTGCAGGCCCATTCCAACTTCTGGCTCCTGTATCTCAAGCTTTTTTTGTTTGAAGGTATGTCATGAATCGCTTTTTCAAATGGTCAGGTGATCTACTGTATAAAGAAAGCTGTGTGAGCAAAGGAGACGTCTTAATAGGTGGGTCTATTGTTTGTAGGGAGAGAATAGAGGGCCTGTATTGTGGGTCAGATGTGGTCATACCGTTTCAGGCAAATCAGAATACAAGTGTCATGATTTTAAACACTGTGATGTTTGGAAATTATTTATTGGATAGGGCCTTGTACAAGCTGTTTGTGCTTTGAACAAACTCGAAACGAACAGTGTAGATGCCCTTAGTCTCTCTTTGATTTGAGATACCAACTTTCCATTAAAAACACACACAATTCACCCAAAATGAAGTTATTTGTTGTCAATAAGTAACCTTCTTTGTACCCCACAACTACATTCCTGACTCCATCTTTAGTAAATGTGTGTTTGGCTTCCAAACACTGGGTTCAAGTACCCACGTGTATTACTTTTCCAAATGAATACATGCTGCTTCACAAGCCCTTATGACACAATTCTAAGCCAGGAATACACCCCATGGGGCTGCTCCTGATGCCATGCATGGACACCCTGTGTCAGGAACTCCCATCAGACACCACAGATAGCCACAATATGCTAGTGTTGGCCCCAATTATGTCAGGGTCATTATTTTAGTCAACACTATATTTGGACTGGGCACACGTATGCCAAGGGTACTCAGATATACCATTATACCCAGTATAACAATAATGCCAATGATTACACATTATGAAAAGAATTCTCATAATATGCTGAGGCTGCTATTATGTCACTGAACACCATCTTATGCCAGGTATATACATCTCTATGCCTAGGGTTGCCACCATTGTGCTAAAGTGGGCAAACATAAAGCCTGGATGCAAACAATATGCCAGCAATGCTGTGATAGTGTAGAACGTTGGGCAAATTTGAAGTCATCCTTCTCACATAAACAATGTGTGTCATGACTTGCTTCCCGTGCTGCCATAGGATTCTCTGACAGGCAGCCGAAACACATTGATGCCCCATGGACTCCTTAGCATTGCCCATTGTGGCTCTTCCCGTGATGCCCAATGCTTCCCAAATACGACTCCATAGTAGTGTTCAACACTACTAGCCTCCCAACCCAAACTCAGCATACCTTGTGGTTCATGCAGTCACACGGCCCTCCTGCTCAAATATTACAAGGATTTCTACAACTCTAAGATTTATGTCACACTTCAGGATCTGGTAAGAGCAGGATGGCTATCTTGGATGTTGATGTTTTTGAATCATGCCTATTGCTGCATAGTATTTGCTGAAAACCTTGGCCCAGAATTTACCAGTGACTATAGCGGCTCTTCCACCTACCCATTCTTTGCATCCTGTTTGACTTTGTATCTCTTTCTTCAGCCTTATCTTAATGGATGTCTCACTGAACCTGAAAGAGAGAAAAGATAAAAGGCATTGGACCAATGATCAAAAAGTAGGTAAATCTTCTTTACTGTCACTTTAAATAGCGAAAGAATTTGTGTAAGGCCTAGTATCCTCAGAATATTTTGTACAATAGGTTTCCCAGGAAACTGAACTTTTAGATAAAGCATTATAGTTGTGGGATGCAGCCTTTCCATTCTTCAAAGAGGCTGTCTTTTAAACAACAGATGTGGTGCGTTCCCTTAGCATTGTTGTAGGATCAAGCCCAAGTGTGTACAAAGTTTTGATGAGACGTGGGCTATTTGAGTACAAAATATTCATTCTCAGACAAGTCCCACAAGTCTACTCCAGCTTCTCCTTGTTATACAACGACAATAGCTTACTGTCTATAAGGCTTTGGTTGTGGGATCTTCATTTGCACTGAGGGTTTAACACTGTACTAGATACTGTAGATCATTTGACAATAGTTGACTGCTTCAACCCATTCAAATTTGTACAACTGCCACGAAAACGTATATTTTTCTGCACTCAGTCATAATACTCCACTGCTTATCTAAAGTACTAAAGCACATATTTATACTTTTTAGCCCCGCATGTGCGTCATTTTTTGACGCAATAGCGGTGAAAACTTACAAAATATATTTGTATTTTGTAAGTTTGCGTCGCTTTTGGGTCAAAAAATGACGCAAATGAGGCGCTAAAAAGGGTAAATATTGGCTTAAGTACTGATGAAGGACATTCATTGATTTTCCATTTCTTCAAAGAACGGTATGCTTTCTTGGTTATTAATGTTCCGCACAGGTCTCCTCAGAGTTTGTGCAGTAGTGTGATATGCAACGCCTGCGCTAGTTCACAACATTCTCTGATCTTATCTAAGATGTCAGACTCCAAAGATAGTATATTGGTTAACTCGGGCACGGTTAACCCAAAATCTCATACACTGATGTTCCTCCTGTGCGTGGTTTGGTTCCTGAAGAGATGCACAAAGAATTCAGCCACGAACTTACCTGTTCAATTTATTTTATGATTCCCTCTGGCCAGTCTCCAAATCCCTTTTGGCTATTTACGTCTTTCTTTATCATTATCTTCATGACTGTCCTCACTCGACCTGAAAAAGGGAGAAGACAAGAAACATTAAACAAGGTAAGTGTTGTATAAAGTTGGGCTTGCAGTGCTGCAGCAAGAATCATTGAGCTCTTGAAGAACATCAGAAAGCACGTTCAAAACTAACAAGTCACAGACACTTCATTGATAGGTTTAACAAAGTATGAAAAAGATACTTCAACCCCAAAAGACCAAGAAGTGAGACAGTGTGAATTCAACTGAACGTATACTTGTACGAGTGACTGTGATCTCAGTGAAGTAGCTAGGGATAAGCCGATACTTACAAATGGAACAAGTATATATGTATACATGTATGTATGGATGTAGTAGTTTTCTACTGCAAACCTCGTGAAAAGGCAGTGGGCTACTATACATAGTCAAAGGCATTGATATGATCAGTAAACAATTAAAGAGGTAGTTGTTTTGTTGAGTGTAAAGGCATCATTTTTTAAATTAATGCCATCAGTAGATAAACATGTTCAAGTATCTGTGTAACATAAACAGTTATAAGTATGTATATATTGATTTACGGAATCTTGCTTCCAGAAACATTACAATGTCTTTTTATGTCTGATGAATACAACAACAATATAAATACAACACTTACAATAATTCCACCCAACCCATCGAGCAGTATTCAAAACTTAGAAAAACAATGACCGAAAACACTCAACTTACCACATTGCTATTAGATGGTAAGGCTTGCACCAGTCCTCTACTGGACCTACAGCGCCATTAGATAAGTTTACATCTGTTGTAATATGCAGGATTTATGAAAGCAAACATGACTGATGGTTTTAGGATTACTGTATATATTATATTGTCCTTGCACAAACGTAAAGCCCTCAAGGTACTCGTCTATTCTTCTCCTTTAGGTAACCAAAGGCCGGGACCACCATGGAAGACAGATGCTCCTGGAACAAAGGAAAAATATCACAGGTAAGTGCTCAATATTTGACCAGTATCATAATTGGGGAAGGAATGGTGAGGAAGTACACCAGGTTAAGACTAAGAATTCTGCCCTGTCACTATGTGCAAAAAAAAAAAGAGAAACATGCCTGTCTAATGTAAACATAGTTAAATGTCACTAGGTTGGAGCTTCTCACAGAAAGAGATTTTGGAGATGTGTAAGAAACTCGTCTTAGATACACAAGGGGAATGGTCAAATGAAAAGGGAGGTGTGCATTCAAAATCTAGAGGTGTCTTGATTATCTCTGGGTATAGAGACTTGACAGAGGAGAATTGTCTGGACCCCGGCGCACTACTACAGCCCGCCCTTCACCCTCTTGCCTCCCATACCATCCCAGTAAATGATGGAGTACCTAGGCTAGCCACGCTCCATCAGGAGCATGGCGGGGTGACTAGTTTTGACCGCGGCCTCCTGGCTTTCTTCCATTCTCATTCATGCAATCACCCTTCTGAATCTCGGCTGGCGCCTCCCCCATCATGGCATCCCTCTCTCTCTGCGGTGCCCTCTCATCGCCCTCTTCTTCGGTTTCATGCTCCTCCATCTCTTGCAAGACTCTTCCTCCTCCTATGTCCTGAGAAGCTCCTGCATTCCTCTGACTCCTGCCCACATGTTTCTCCCAGTTGCAGAATTAAAGGGGCTCTCTTCCTGTGTATGCAATGGTCCTTCTTCTTGATACAAGCTTCCATAGTTAAAGACAAAGGAAGGACTACCCAGCCTGGACTCTTGTGGCTGAATTCCTGTTAGTGACTGAAAACAGAGGAGACCATATTCAGTACGGGGGAGCTGGAGAGAACATGCCATGGAGTGTCCTCCAGTTCATCCTCCCCCTGGGATCAGGAGACCATACAGGTCGACAAAGTCCCATTCCAAAAGTGTGCATGGTTTGGAAGAGTTCCAGCGTGGGAGGTGCTTGCAGGGCAGTTTGCCAAAGAGTGGCCAGGATACGGCCATATGTTATGAATTCCCCCTCATGTATGTATCTCATATTGGTCATTGTGTTGTAGAAGGTCATCAGGGTGCCCTCTTTAATGAGCTCCACGTTCTGAGTAATATTTTTCTAAGACCATGGTAATAGAACCCTAGGGGAGGCTGATGCATATGAAGGATGAGGCCATATCAGTAGGAGCCCACACCTCAGGGCCGCAACTGAGACTAAAAGCAGCTTGGAACCCTCAAGAGTGGTATGAGAAGTCGGGGATAAGGATGTGTACAGTGTCCCAGATGCAAGCCTTATCTACACTGTTGTTTCGGTCAGAGATGAATTTATGACCTTCTAGAAATCCATTGCAACTGGATGGCCACATGGTATTTATCAAAATCTGGGACTCCCACCCCCACTCTATCGGTAGGTAACTGAGGCTTAGAAAGAGACACTCTCCTACGTCCAGAACTGCACAATAGATTCTCCAGTAGCTGGTTAAACCGCTAAAAAGGAATCTGGGTAATACAACAGATATATTAACAAAATAATAGAGAAGTCTTTGCAACATGACCATCTTGACTTAATTGTACGACCTGCCATTGAGAGGGGCAATTTAGTCAAGAACGTAGGTGGTCATTATGAACATGGCAGTAAACACCGCCCCACTGGCAGTGGCAGTAACTACCGCCAACAGGCTGGCGGTCCGGATCGGCAAATAATAAAGCCAAGGAAAAGCAAGTAGTGGTCCATCGACACACCGCCATCTTTGTAGTACCGACGAGGATGGAGGAGGCCACCCACAGACCGGCGGACTGGTCCGACCCGCCCACTAAATAATGAAAAACAAGACCGCCATCAGTTCCGGGGCGGGAACCACCGCCAGACAAAGCGTGGCAGAAATGAACAATATGAAAGGACACACTCACCGGAGGCACACACAATACGCCGACGCAGACATGGAGAGAGAGTTGGAAATAATGCCAGTGCTGCTCCTTGCCATATACCGCCACAACAGTGACCGCCGATGAAGATGACGACGGTAAGTACCGCAACCTAGTACACATGGGAAGAAAGGGCACAGTTACACAACCACCCCACCCACCCTGCAACACCCCCCCAAACAATCCCACATCCCAAGCCAAAAATGCCATTACAAAATGTACTTTCCGGACACAAGGCAACATAGACCTGCACCAAAGTACACATATGTGGACATCACCCCTCCATAGTGAAACGCTGAACAACGTCACCATGTTGTGCCAACGGCACTACTGGGCACTGAAACGTTATGTATAAAGACATTACATCATGTCCAAATAAGGCCATTGGCCAGTCCATTACAAATAGCCTGAACTTGACTCCCTCATGTGCAAAGGGTAATCCACTCGAAAGAGGGTTCAATGGGGCAGCCAGGTACCTCAGGGGCATGGGGTGGTGGGGGTGGTGACTTGCGTCTGGAAGAGGGGGGCTTGGGCATAGGTTTGGGAGGTGGAGGGGGTTTTGGCTTGCCCTTGGAAGAAGGGGGAGTGGGCTTGAACCGGGTGGTGGCAGTGGGACCTGGGCCATACAGGGCTTCTTCCTCCCTGGGGAAGGAGCACGGAAACGGGAAGGGTGGACTGGGGCGGACTTGGACGTGGAAGGAGTGGACTGGGCAAGGAGTTGGGCACCTTTAGGGACAAGACGGGTGGGCCAGTGGGTTCGAACAGGTCAACACAGGAGAGGAAACGCTTCTTAGGGGCAGTTGGAGGGGATTTTGAGGCAGGTCTGGGAGTGGAGCTGAGGAAGTGCTTGTACCAGGTGTAGATGTGCCAGAAGTGGATGCAGGTGCCTGTAAAGTATGCTGATGTGTGGTGGATGTGTGTGGTGTGGATGTCTGCGAATGTTTGAGTGTTTTGGGATGAGGGGTGGACACAGTGGGACAAGACAGGCTGCCAGTGTACATGGATGTTGTCTGGGTGTCTGCAGATCTGGTGAGTGTGCTGCAAGTGTCTGTCAATGTAGCTGTGGTGAGTGCAGGTGTGGTGTCTGGGGTGCATGTCTGGATGTCAGATGTTGTGATGACTGCATGAATAGGGGCAGCAGCAGTGACTGATGGTGCAGTGCGTGTGGTTGTGCATGGTGAGGTGACAGACAGGGAGGCGGGGGAGGTTGACACACTGAGGGAAGTGGATGTTGTTGTGCGTGCTTTGCTATGTTGGGTGTGTGCCTGCCTGTGGTAGGAAGTGTGGTGCTTGTGTTTTTCTGTGTGCTTCTTGTGTGTTGATCTGTGTGCATGGCTGTCTGTACGTGTGCTTGGGATGGGTGAAGGGAGTGGGGTGCTGGAAGGGGTAGAGGTGGTGGGAGGGGGGACGGAAAGACCAGGGACACTGGCTGCCGTCAAAGAGGAGGACAGAGCCTGAAAAGATCTCTGTAGGCCAGAAATGGCACCGTGAATGCCTTCCAGGTATGCATTGCACTGCTGCATCGAGGATGCTAGCCCCTGGATGGCATTCACGATGGATGCCTGCCCTACAGAGATTGTCCTCAGGAGGGCAATAGCCTCCTCTGTGAGGGCAGCAGGGCTGACAGGGGCAGGGGATGAGGTACCTGGGGCGAAGGAGACGGCCACCCTCCTGGGTGAGCGGGCATGGGCAACTAGGTGGGGAGCAACTGGGGGGGCGGTGATGGCATGGGGGGTGGAGGAAGATGGCATAGAATAGGTGTGCCCAGTAGGGTCTGCCACCACCACGGAGCTCCCATCGGAGAAGGTATCCAGTGGTAGTTGCCTCCCCTGTGGTACTCCTCTCGCCCTCCAATCCACTGCTCCCCTTAGCGCCTCTCGACTCTGCCTACTTGGAACCGTGGGCTGCTGCATTCCCACTTGCTGGTTCCCCTGCTCCTTCGCTAGATGATGCTGATGTACACAAAGGACACAAGAGCACAGGGGTGGAGAGACAAAACAAGGGAGAACTTTGTCAAAATCTGAATAAATGTACATCTCTGGCTCACACACACTGCCATCCAGGCCACACGCTTACACGCAGCACATACAACATACGTCATGACTGTGCCCCTGACTAGTGGCCATTACCGCCGAATACACCATATAACACACATGAAACACTGACCTGATACACTGTGCGAAGTACACCCAAGAGAGACTATGCCCAAGCAATGCACTTACAAGTCCATAAGGCCACAAAGCATACTAGATGACAGAAAGGGGACCCCCAATGAGCCTATTGAGACTGCCCAAACTAGCCCTCAGACCATGCCAGGGACTTTGAGAGGGCAGGACTGCAGGAACACACCTGTCCAAGTGCCTGGCAATAGAATACATACATAACACAGCACCAACATACATCCATCTCAGCAGTATCACAACAGTGTCGGTACTCACCCCCTTGTGGCTGCTGTGCTGCCTTCAAGCTCCCATCCAAATCCGGATAGGCCACCACCAGAATGCGGGCCATTAGCGGGGTCAGAGTCCGACGGGCACCCCTTCCTCGTTGGGAGGCCTTACCTAGCTGGGCCTCTCCACTCTTCCTGGCCCAGCGCCTCAGGTCCTCCCACCGCTTCCTGCAGTGGGTGCTCAGCCAGTAGTAGACCCCCAGGGTCCACACCTCCTTGGCGATGGCTTGCCACAGGCCTCTCCTTTGATGGGCACTAACCTGCATGGGACACACGGAGCAAAAAAAACAGACGTCAGTGTGTGTGCACCGAATACAGATGACATGTCATTCCCTATGGAGCGGCCATTGTTGAAAGGCATGCTATCAACTCTCATGCAGTACATGCCAGACAGTCTACGGCTGGGCAGTTACACATCAAACCCACATGCATACAGGCATCTGCCACAATCACACACATCTAAGGATGACAGATGCCAACTCACCTGCTCCTCTGGTTGCCCATACAACTTGGCATACAGGGGTAGGACCCCGTCCACCAGCTTCTCCAGCTTCTCTGTGGTGAAGGCTCGGGCCCATTCCCCTGTAACCCACGCCATCTCAGGGACCAGAGTCAGGACACAGCAGCACACACAGTGGAGTATTAGCCTGCACAGAATCAGGAGTCAGGTGTCAAGGGTCTGACGAAATGGCGTATTACTGCGGCGGTGTGCTCCGTCACTGCCGGCGGCGATCATGATTGGCCCAAGTTCCTCATTGACAACCATATAATCCAATGATCGTGTGCATGGCGGTGAACACCGCCTTCCGCCATGACGACTAACACCAGCGGAATGAAGTCACTGCCACTCTCTTATACCTGGATGGTAGGAGGCTGCCATTTTACTACCACCATGTCACCATAGCATGGCCAGGGGCCTCATCCAGGGCCTCAAAATCTCCGCCCTTAGTCGCTTGCTGACAAGAGTCTAGGATCCTCACATGTATCCATCTTTGGAAGTGTGTTCACACTGGGATTCCATTATGACAGAGTTAACGCAGCACACATTTGCCTGACGGTGTACCTCAACCTTTGCGCCTTAGTGTGTTACCTACGTGTCACACTTACAAAGATACAGTGACATCGTGGGATGCAAGTGTAAGTTGACACACAGATTGTGTTCTTTCCTCCCCCATAGGTACAAACCCATGTGGCGAGGGAGGGCCCCATCTGTTTACAGACCCCTGGTTGATATGGAAACTATGGAGGAACGTCACATCATTGTCACCTACAGACTCAATAGAGCTACTATGCATGACCTCTGTGCATGAATGGATCCTGTACTGAAACAGGCACATCGTAATCAGCCTGCCATCCCTACAACTGTGCAAGTGCTATCTGTATTCCATTTTTTGGCTACAGGGTCATTTCAGGTGACAATGGGCATGGGTGCAGGGGTTTCACAGCCAATGTTCAGCCTCATCTTGTCAAAATTTCTGGATGCATTCGTCCAACACCTGCAAACATATGTCCAATTTCCCCGGAGGGCTGAACTTCGCGCCATCAAATCTGGATTTTATGCCTTTGCTAACACCCCCATGTGGTAGGTGCCATTGATGGAGCCCACATAGCTCTCATACTCCCAAGAGTGAATGAACAGGTGTACAGGAATCAGAAGAACTATCACTCCATGAATATACAATTGGTGTGTACTGCTGACCAGTACATATCACATGTCAGGGCTAGGTTCCCAGGCTCAGTCCATGATTCCTTTGTCCTGAGAAACAACAGTGTACCACACATGATGGAACAACAACAAGGGGACAGAGGATGGCTCATAGGTGAGTGTGTATTACACTGGATCTGTACATAGCTGACAGGCAGGCTATATGCAAGTAAAGTCAGTTTATTAAGGTCGTGTTTCGCCCACTTTTGCATGTGATTCTTGATAATCCAACTTGCAATGACACCTGTGAGGAATCCCAGAACAGATGCAGAGAGGAATTATAATGAGGCCCATGGAAGTACTAGGAGTGTGATTGAGAGCACTATGGGTCTCCTGAAGGATAGATTCTGTTACCTCCATCTCTCTGGGGGATCCCTGTGCTATGTCCCTGACAAGGTGTGTAAGATAGTGGTGGCCTGCTGAATGCTGCACAACGTGGCTGTGAGGAAAGCCATCCCCCTTCTAGAAGAGGAGGGTACTGTCCAACCAGCACTGCAACCTCAGAGCGGGGATGGGAGTGATGGTGAGGAAAAAGAGTGGGAAGATCTCAACTCCAGGACCCAGCTAATCCGCCTCTACTTCCAGTGACTCTAAGGTACTGATCAATGATGGTGATGTCTTTACTGCATAGTTTCAGTCTGACTCATGTAATTGGTGATGTGGTGTCTATATTCACTGACACTGTTGACTGATGACTGATGTGGCATGTGTCAGGAAACCCAATATCATGTAAAGTGTGACATTCTTCAGACACTACAGTCCGTTGGATCCCCCTCCTGCAATAAAGGTATGATTATGTAATTGTCTGGCTAATGCATACACATTCACAATTGACATCTCATGTTGATGAGGGACATACGATTTGGGTGCATTGGTGTATTTATTAAATGGCAAAATATAAATAATTAGCGAGACAGTGATAGGGAGGGGGCACATGGTGCCAATCTATACTCAGGTACATGGACTCAGCTATTGGTAGCACTGGGTTTTATTCCATAAGGCCATTGGAAGATGGTGTTATGGCAGTGGCATGTCAACAAGGGAGCACAGTGGCACACAAGGGAGACAGTAGAGGGCAGAGTCACTTCCTAGCGGTGGGCTTGGGCTTGGCTGGTGTTTCAGTGGCATGTTTGGGTCTGAGGGCAAATTTGCATAGCTGGAGCTGGGCTGCAGGGGTAGGGGTGCTGGTTTCCTGTGTGTCCTCTGCCAGTGCCACCAGTCCAGTAGCTGCTGCAGATGTAGAAGGCAGGGCAGTGTCCTGGGTAGTGGTTGGGGCTTGCAGGTGGGTGGAGGACTCAGGCTGGCTGTGGCACTGGTCCTGCAACACCCCTGCAATTGAGGTCATGGTGGCATTGAGCTGTTTCCATTGCTCCATGGCCTCCTGGTGGTGTGCTACCTGCAGCCTCTGATTTTGCCCCAAGGTGGCCAGGATCTGGCCCCTCCTCTCCTGGGTATGGTGGTATGCTCCCAGGACCTCAGATATCATCTCCTGGGATGGTGCATCCATCCTTTGGCCACCCCCTTGGGCCACTGACGGCCTCCCACTGGCCCTAGCCCCCTGTGCCTGTGTCCCCCCTCACAGGTATGGCAGTCCCACTTGCACTGGGCCCTTCGTCATCCTGCCTGTTGGTGGGTGGAGACTCTGGCCTCTGTACATGCGGGCTGCCAATCCGTGGCCGGGAGACACTGGTGTGGGGTCGTTTGGCCTGAGCTGATGATGGTGGCTGGGTGGTAGGGGTGTCAGTGGTATCCTGGGTGGGGCTGCTGTAGGGTGACAGTCCAGGACTGTGTGATGGACCAGGATATTCCTCGATTTCCAGACATCCCCCTGCACTCTCCTGAGTGGGGCCTCTGACTTCAGGTGAGGCATTGGCAGGCCTTGGCATTTCCGTCCAGCTGGCATGGGTGGTGGTGCCTGTGGGGGGGTGGAATGGACATGTAGGTGTCAGGTACTTTTTCGGTAATTGCTGCACTGCTCTGCCGTATTTGATGGTTATATTCCCCTATTGTGGCATGCAAGGTCCCTTCATGTGCATTTCTTTGCATTTTATGTAGGTGCTGTAGTGCCACCGGGAATCCATGCAAGGGTAGGTGACTGTGCACAGGGGGCTGGATGGAGGTCTGTTTGTGGGATAGTGGGCATGCAGGGTATTTGGATGTGGGTGTTGTGGACTGGGTGGGGATGGGGTCCTGGTGGTAGTGAGAGGGGTGGGGTGATTCATGGATTAAGGGCATGGTGACTTTTAAGGTTTTGTAGTGGACTTACCCGAGTCCACTCCTCCAGTGAGTCCAGTGAGGCCCTCCGGGTGCAGGATATCCATGACCTTCTCCTCCCAGTCCCGGTCCCTCCCAGTCCTCCCGGTGTATTCGGGGGTGTAGGTGGGGGACTGCCACCAGTCTTTTGTACGGCGATGTTGTGCCTAGATGCCATTGACCAAACCTTCCCACGCAGGCTGTTCTATCTCTTCCAGATGTCGTCTCCTGTGCATAGATGGTTTCCCACTGCGTTGACCTTGTCGACTATTGTCTGCCATAGCTCCATCTTCCTGGCCACGGGTGTCTGCTGCACCTGTGCCCCGAATAGTTATGGCTCGACCCTGAGTATTTCATCCACCATGGTCCTTAGCTACCTATCTGTGAAGTGAGGGTGCTTAGGAGGTGCCATGGTGTGTGTTGTGGGTGGTGTGTTGTGGGTGTATTAGTGAGGGTGCTGTTGTGTGGTTGTGTGTGTGGCTTGTAAAGGTGTTTAGGGTCTGTATGTGTTTTGGTGGTGTATTTGTGTGTGTGACTTGTGTGATGTTGTGTTCAGTGTATGCATGTTGTGTTGTCAATATCTGTCGTGCTATTGGAATTGCAAAGGATTGTGGGGTGTGTATGTGTGTGTTTGTTAGAAATGGGGTCTTTGGTTGACAGTCAGGTTACCTCCTGTTCAAGCAAGGACCCTCACTCTAGTCAGGGTAAAAGAGAATCACCCTCAGCTAACCCCTGCTTACCCCCTTGGTAGCTTGGCAGAGCAGTAGGCTTAACTTCAGAGTGCTAGGTGTAAAGTACTTGTACCAACACACACAGTAACTTAAAGAAAACACTACAAAATGACACAACACAGGTTTAGAAAAATAGGAAATACTTATCTAAACAAAAGAAGACCAAAACAACAATAATCCGACATACACAAGTCGTTATACATTTTTTAAGATTAAATTCAAAAACAGAGCTTAGAAACACAAAATGCTTCGATGAGGTGTTAACACAGCATTGTGACAGAGTCGTTCCCAACAATCCGACACCAGCGGCGCTGGCCACAGAGTCACGTAGACCCCCAGGTACAGTACCTTGGTGAAGAATGGAAACAAGCCGATGCGTGAAGTTGGAGATCGCGGCATCTGTGTGAAACGTTGAATCCGCGCACTTCGAGCGGCGTCGGTCACGGCATGGTGCGGTGACTTCCACGGAGTCGCGGACTTTGGTGGGGCTGCAGCAGTGTTGGGCCTGCGAAGGTCGTCACGTTCCAGCGTAGATCACAGAATTGGGTGCAGGCGGTGGCACCGGATTCAGCAGCAACGTCGGTCCAGAGTTGTCCGAAGTCGATTTCCTTGAGTTTTCACCGGCTTTTCGTTTCAAGGGCCCAGGGACTGGATAGGGCACCACTTGTCAGGGCAGGAGTCTCAGCAGAGAGTCCAGGTGCCTGTAAGGGAAGTCTTTGATGGCCCTGAGGCTTCAGAACCGGGGGCAAGCTCAGTCCAAGCCCTTGGAGAGTCCTTATCAATCAGGAATATACCACAAAGTCCAGTCTTTGTCCCCTTGCACCGGCAGAAGCAGCAAATGCGGGATAGCTCCACAAAGCACAGTCACAGTCAGGGCCGCACTTCTCCTCAGCTCTTCAGCTCTTCTCCAGGCAGAGGTTCCTCTTGATGTCCAGAAGTGATCTAAAGTCTGTGGTTTTGGGTGCCCTTCTTATATCCAATTTCTCCTTTGAAGTAGGCCTACTTCAAAGCAAAGTCTATTGAGAATGTGAAATCCTCCCTTGCCCAGGCCAGGCCCCAAACACTCACCAGGGGGTTGGAGACTGCACTGTGTGAGGGCAGGCACAGCCCTTTCAGGTGTGAGTGACCACTCCTCCCCTCCTTCCTAGCACAGATGGCTCATCAGGATATGGAGGCTACACCCCAGCTCCCTTTGTGTCCCTGTCTAGTGTGAGGTGCAACCAGCCCAACTGTCAAACTGACCCAGACAGGGAATCCACAAACAGGCAGAGTCACAGAAATGGTATAAGCAAGAAAATGCTCACTTTATACAAATGGCATTTTCCAACACACAATCTTAAAATTAACTTTACTAAAAGATGTATTTTTAAATTGTGAGCTCAGAGACCGCAAACTCCACATGTCCATCTGCTCTCAAAGGGAATCTACACTTTAATCAGATTTAAAGGTAGCCCCCATGTTAACCCATGAGAGGGACAGGCCTTGCAACAGTGAAAAACGAATTTAGCAATATTTCACTGTCAGGACATATAAAACACATTACTATATGTCCTACCTTAACAATACACTGCACCCTGCCCTTGGGGCTACCTAGGGCCTACCTTAGGGGTGTCTGACATGTAAGAAAAGGGAAGGTTTAGGTCTGGCAAGTGGGTACACTTGCCAAGTCGAACTTACAGTTAAAACCGCACACAGACACTGCAATGGCAGGTCTGAGACATGATTACAGAGCTACTTATGTGGGTGGCACAACCAGTGCTGCATGCCCACTAGTAGCATTTGATTTACAGGCCCTGGGCACCTCTAGTGCACTGTACTAGGGAAATACTAATAAATCAAATATGCCAATCATGGATAAGCCAATTACATACCCATTTTGTAAAGGAGCACTTGCACTTTAGCACTGGTTAGCAGAACAGTAAAATCAGAGTCCAGCATACATCAACAACATGGGGAACAGAGGCAAAAAGTTAAGGGAGACCACGCCAAGGATGAAAAGTCTAACAGTGTTTTATAGTGTTGTGAATGTGTGTCAGGTGTGTGGGTTTCAAAGTTGTCAATGTGTGCATTTGTTGTTGGTGGGTCCCGTTGCTGTCCGTACCGCCAACGGTCGTTCGGCATTCACTATCTGCCACGCTGATTTGTGTTTCATTATTTGGTGGGTGGAGGATTTGTCTGCATGGTAGTGGCGGGGTGGGGTATACTGCCTTTCTGCCATTGTAGGCCCTGGCGGTGGGTGGATGTTGCAGGGTTTTTGGAGGTTTGGCTTTTTGGCATCATTATTCGGCGGTGTGCAGTCTACCGCGACTGGCGGTCTTCTGTTCACCGTTGCCATGGCGGTCGGCAGTGATTTCCGCCAATTTCATAATGAGGGCCTTAATCTGGGCTTTCAGTGAACACACTGCTGCAGCCTGATTGCCCTCAATGTTATTCTATCACAGTTTTATATGTTCACCCCAAGGTATTTGAAGTAGTCCAGCGCCCATCTCAAATCACTAAACTCTGCACTCAGCATTCTAGAGATGGAACGCTGCCTAAAGGGAAGTCACAGGACTTTCCCCAATTGATCCTGAGCCTGAAGGCCTGATGAACCTGTTGCAGGGTCTCTTCGATCATAGTCGTGTCTGCTGAAACATCTCTGATGTAGACTAATAAGTTGTCCATCTAAAGCAAGACTGTACGTGCAAACCAGGGCACTGGGATTCCCAGTGATGCTCTAATTCAACGTAGCAAATTCACAAGTAGTTCAATAGCCAGCGCAAAAAGCAAAGGGAAGAGAGGGCATCCCTGCCTTAGGCCTACGTGTACAGTAAGGTGGGCCGAGACACTCTTGCTCATCTTAACCATAGCTGTTGAATTGGAGTATAGATTCTTAACCCAGGCAGTAGTGTGACTGCTAAAGCCATATATAGTCAAGCCCCAATGCATGCCAGATGCCTTTTCCAGGTCAAACAGGACAAGTTGGAATAAAGAGAGGGTACATAGTCGAGGATAGCGATTAAACATCTGATGTTGAGGGAAGTGCTGAAACCCTGAACAAATCCACATTGGTCAATGTGGAGAAAGTTTAGGGGTATGGGGGTATTCTAGATGGCAGCAATTTGCTAAGGAGTTTATAGCGGGTATTAAGAATATAAAGGGGTCAACATGAAGACATGTCCATTCCCTTTGCACAGTGTAGGTACCATGTTCTCTTGTCATCTTATCTTTTCTCCATGTCTTAGAGCAGATTGGTGATCGCACTACACAGTCACCAGCTAAGTGCCCCAGACACAGCCATTCCTAAGTTCCCAATAACTTATAGTCAGAAGGTACTTGTGCACATATCTCCACTTCCATATTCCCCACTTTGATGCCAGCAACACACACAAATCACATGGTTGCTACAAAAATTGAGCTATAGGTTAGTGAAACCTTTTTGCCTGACCATGGTTGTGCGTGTTATTTTGCTAAATTCCTGCTGCCAAAATCTGCAATGGGAGTACAGAAAAGAAGTCTGCTATCCTCCTATTCCTCTCTCTATCCTCAAATCATAGGGGTCTGCCCCAAATGCATTATTGTGTTGAAGTCCCCTGTTAATGGTACTGAATACCCAGGTGCCAAATAAATGATTTGTTTAGAATTCAATTGATGCAAGCTAATTTTTAAGCGATGTTTCCTGCACATATCGAAATATAAATATGTAGACACAGGAGCGGCTCGCCTGGCTGGGGGAGGGGCCGGGGGCGCAGTGGAGCGAGGAGGGACACAGGAGAAAATTAATTACATTGTTTTAAAATCCCACTTTATGCTCTGCTCCAGCGCTTCTCCTCTCCTGTTACTGCTGCAGGGCAGGCTCTCAGCCTGCCCAGCGCCAATCCTGACGCTGCTCGGAGCAGTGTCAGGATTGGCTGGGAGCGACCAGCCAGGTCACTCCCTGGCAGACTTGGAGCCTGTGCAGGCTTTCTCCAGCCCAGCAACCTTGAGACGGCCGACCAAACATGCATTCACTGTGAGGGGAGTGCACAGTGCACTCCCCTCAGAGCGCATGCTCACATCCATCTAACTTCCGTTTTTCCCTTCCTTATCTGAGGGCCATCCACTCCTACCTACTTTTGAGGGCAAAGAAGAGGGGTTGTGGTGGAAGTGTTTCTTTTGAGCTCGGAAAGCATCCTCTGTATGTGACGGATCATAGCAGACCCTCGAGAGGCAGAAGGAGGGCAAGTAGCAACGGAAAGTGGCAGAAGGGTGAGATAAGCAGATAGTGGGGTGGATAAACATTATCTAAATAACTGTAACTATAAATAACTGAATTAATTTACTGAAAACGTTAGATCAAATGATGTTACAGTTAAATACTAAGAACAGTAACATCAATCATATGCAAAAAATCCATGAAAAGCTTAATTTGTGGAGGTGTAATGGCTAAATCCAACAAAAAACATTGAAGTCCACCAGCTGTATCAAGCTTCACAATTATAACGTGTATACAGTGATGAATGAGCTATTGGAAACAATGCCTTGACTATTATAAATAATAAATTGTAGCAGTTACTATATTGCACAATGAAATACAAGATATTGTCAAAGCCCTAACGCCTGGCTTGCATTTTCATTTATACCTTTTTGTCTTTTCCAAACCTCTTGCTGTGATAATTTTAGGAGTTGCCCGGATGCTGGGCAGTGGATCTACTAGATTTGCTGAATCTTATCAGCAGTCAGTGGCTGAATGTTGTTGGTAGGTATGCCAAAAAAATCGTTTAACATATGGAAATGTTAAAGGAATGGAGTGCTTGCATTCATAGGAATTCACCAATTTTGCATGAAGTGAACGTGGAACCAGAAAAGCTATTCGCTGGTTGAAAAATACATGTTGGACTTTGTGACCAGTATATTTGCAAATAGTAAATATTTTTATAACTGAACTATGTACTAATAGGTAATTAAAAAATAAAATCTGAATCATAGTGGCTCAAAATCCGACCTATGGTATGCATAATAATACAGTTGGTTGCAAGCTGCGACCCACTAAAATGTACTGCCACCACAGGAATTGTGGCCTGCTGGGATAAGCAGACCACCATATCTGCAATTGCTTTTAATAAAGCGATCATTTTTATTCTCTTAAAGGAAACCAACAGTTTTTGTTTTGTTTTAAGAACTTAAAGTTTTGAATGCAATCCACAGCCTACTCGTAAAAAAATGTTTTTGAGCATACACATATAGACTCCTGGGGACCCCTTCCCGCTTCTGAATGGATCACCCCTACCTTTCAGTAGGTGGTAAATATGTATGTTTTATGACTGGATTTTGGTCGCATAATTTTACAACATACCATAAGAAATCGGTATTTTGAAGGGTTGTCCTATCCATGCCCCTTTCAAATACCAATTCAGCATGGAAACCTGTTACCGAATCACTAAATGGGTTTTCTACATTTGAAAATTACATATACTGTATGCAAACCCTGCCATTTACTGAATCACAGGGTTTGCAACCAGTAAATGCATTCGTACATCCAGCCCCAAGTGTCTTGCAGTGAAAGAAATAACAATTAGGATATTTTTTTCTATATCAGCATTTATGAGATAAATAATTTAATGTTACAAGAAATTTGATGATGCAACTATATGTTTCAGATGTAAAATAGCTCCACATACACTTCAATAGAAGGACTTTTCTAGGAGGTGAAAAGATACATTGAAATAGCCTGAAGTGTGTTTGATCTCTCCTCTTGCTGCTCTTATAGAACCTTGTATTCCCCATCCCTCTACCCAGTCACACACCTCCTCAGGTCTTTCAAAGTGCATAGACTTTCCATATGAAATGTTTCAGTATTTGACTGGGAAAAAAACGGATATAATTTAGGTCTGGAGTCTTTTCTTCACACTATCAATGCTTCTCTTCTATCTTTGGATCGCTTGAGTGAAATCTCAGAATATCACCACTTTCTTATTTTCATATTAGGTGGGTGTTGGACTTGGACCTTTCTGCAGGGTCATCCCCAAACTTTTTGCCTTCACCCTCCTGTTTTTTTAACCAAGTGCTTGTGCTCTCTCCTTAAATCATGGAAGACTTGACTAGGCTTGACTTACATCCAATTGGCACATTTAATTTATTTGTAAGCCTCTAATGAAGGAGTACTACATGTACCTAGGGCCTATAAATTAAATGCTACTAGTGGGCCTGGAGCACTTAATGTGCCACTCACTTAAGAAGCCCTTCAAACATGTCTTGGGCCTGCCATTGCAGCCTGTGTGTCCAGTTGTAAACTTCTATTTTGACCTGGCAAAAAAAAACCTTCCAGGGGGAGGAATAGTAGAAAAAGAGGACAGGACACTCAGAAGACAGATAAAACACTTGTGGTCAATATTTCATCCAGCTGATTGAAAGCCCTAAAAAGTCTGTATTGTGCAAAGGAATGTCTTTTGTGTCAGCTTACCATTTGAACTGGTTGGAAACAGAAGTGGCGTTTTTAAATTTATGGGAAAGCTGCTGCTACGTTTCTTTCTTTGACAACCTTGAGCCCTCAGTTTCTAATAGTGATGAACCGGAATACATAGAGTTAAACCTTCTGTGCGTCTACATTGCATAAAACCATTGACATGTTTGAGTCATAAGTTAAGAAGGGTCTTCACCAGATTAACTTTAGTAATGTATGAATTATTAACTTGTCCACTCAGAAATGGGTGGCTTTATTAACACTGGTCCACAATAAGAACTTGGTATTCCAACCAGCAGATAAGGCAGATGCCATAGTGCTTATGGATCGTAACTTTTATGAGGATAGTGTGAGAGCCCATGGTTATGATGGCAATACATATATACCTCTAAGTTTGATCCTACAAACTAATTTGTTAGCACGTTGGAGAAGATTTTGGATAACGTTGTTGAACAGGGGTGGATCAATCAAAACATGCGCAATTTCCTGTCAGTTGAATTTCCTAGAAGAACCCTAGGATACAATCTGCTCACGACATCCATGAAACACACATTACTTACTTGGACGTCAGTCTTGAACTTACTCTGTTAGGGATATTTACCACAGTTTTAAAAAAATCGATAGACTGAAACAACCTCCTATTATACAGCAGGCCTCATCCTTTGTCATTGAAGCAACACTTGCTGTTTTCACAATTCACATGCAGGAAACCTATAACATCTGATGCTGTCACTTGTGCACAGACACTGTCTATATTTAAAACACAATTTGTGGTTACCCTGAGGAGGTTCTGGATTCAGCTTTGCAATGCCTATCAGCGTTGGATTGCTGTAGTTTATTACAAAAAAGGCAACGTGAGTTTGACACTTAAAGTGTTTGTCACTAAAGTTTCTACTCAGTCCACTGTCATAAAACAAATCATCCACCAATGATAGGATCTTCTCTAGACAGAACCTGATTTTAAGGAAAACTTTCGAGAAAACTCTTTATTTGCTCATCAATGCATACAGAACTTGAGAGAAATTCTATCATCCCCGAAAAGTAAGTGGAACACATCACAAAAGGGCATGAGGAAGTGCTACAATTGTATACACTGCAGAAATGTGATGTTGGGAAACAGTATCTCTCACCCCCAAATGGGTAAACCCATTCAACTCAGACACAGAGCAGATTCACAAATCCTGAGGTGAACATTCAGATACAGTTATTGCAGTGTGAAATCTATTGGATTAAGCATTTGAATAGTTTGATTCCTGCTGGTTTAAATGACAAACTGGAAATGACATGTTTTTGGAAACAACAGATAAATGAGTCATTGGTCCTATGGGCAAGATTAACATATTTTTCCAGCATTTTGACATCACACCTAGGGTCCCTGTAACAAATTCTCAGACACCTTGAGTTGATTTTAGATTTCTTGTCAGCACAACTTCCTATTTTCCCAATGTTTATTTTTTGTAAATATTTCTTTCATGTATGATTCTCTGAACAACATCGTGTATAACAATGGGGGTTGTATATCTGTGAATTTATATGGCTACAATTTGACTCACATCTTTTTGCAATGGCTTCCTTATTATCTTCCAGCTCTCTATAGATTTTTGGATTAGTCAGTCTTGTATTAATTTGTAATTGTGCACTCTCACCGAGTTAATGTGAGCATAGCATTTAAATTCACTACCGTCATGTTTCTGGTATATTTAGTAAATTGCTGCATACTTAAATACATTATTTATTCTTAACTTCTTTTCTCTGATCATCTTTTTGGGGGGGAGGAGGGGACTGCCCTGTAAATCACACTCAATTGCTAACAGGCATGGAGAGTCTGTCACCCATTTTCATTTGCAAGGACATGAATGCACTCATGTCGGACTCAAATACCCTGCATGCTTTGGTTGGCATAATCTTTTATGGTCGATCACAAGGACTTGGCATTTTCATGAGTTGAATGTAAGCGGTGGCTTACAACACATTTCTAATGAGTTAATTTTTGCCTGTTGCTCTCGTACTAACAGATCAACATGATTTCCTGAGCCGACGTTTTGGCTACTGATTCTTATTGGTGATGCATGACCACAGGATTGTCTTGCGATAGGCTTGGTGTTAGCCATATTGACTAATGGACTGTTTTTTTCGGGGTCACATAATCGAGTGCAAGAATTAATTACAGGCCCTAGATAGCACAAACTTGCAGATTATGCTTCATGCGGCACATTCACAGATTTTGGTTGTCACTATTGTTTGGCACTTTATGTTGGGCTGTCCTGGTGTGGTTGGAAAATTTGTTAGAGCTGTGGGATTATTGGTACTGATTAACACTTCTGGTGTGGGAGGTTTCATCCCTCTATCTAAATTGCATGCATGTTTCATTTATCCTAAATAGAGGGATCCATTTGAGTTGGAGGTGTTCTATTTTTTCTTTTACTTGTCTGGTTTTGAAACTGGGATGCCATTTATGCTTATACTTATTTGTGATTTACAGTTATGCCTGAAGAAGTGTGTGTTCCCACAAAATGCACTGGGTTATGATCTTTACACTGAAGTTTTCCATTTTGGATTGCCAGCTTCAAGCTATATATATAGGTGCAAAGCAGCATTAATGTTACATGATTCATCTACAAGCAATTAAAATAACTTTCTTTGGATATTTGTCCTCCTTCAATTTAATTTGGTGTTAATTGTGGTATATTTTGTAGTATATCCTAAAGCCTTGGACTTAAGAGCAAATCATTGCGATAACTTGAAGCCTTTGGGCACTAGCTGTGCAAGCTCAATCTAGTACACTGTGTTGTCCTAGTTTATTCACAAAAATACATTTTGCAGGCTTAAGCCTTTCTTTTTAATACATATGCCACCACTAGGGTAGGTCTTGAACAGCCCAGAGGTCAGGGTGCAGTGTGTTTTAATCGTAGGACAAGTACTGTATGTTTTACATGTCCTAATAGTGAAAAAACCCTAAGACACTTTTCACCACTGCAAGGCCTACCTCTCCCATAGGATAACACTGGAGTTATCATATTACATTTAAGAAAAAGTAACTTCCAGTTGGGAACAGGTGGGCATGGCGGGTTTGTTGTCCTTAAAAGTCCTCTTTAATGGCAGAGTTGGATTTTGACTCACAATTCTGAAAATGGCATGTTCAGAAAGTTGCCATTTTGTGCCTGCATACTGATCCTAGGTCACATACCTATGTGTAGCTGGCAGTTAGTCTTTGTGTATTTCTCCCAGACAGTGAGACAAAGAGAAGATAGGTGTTAGAAGGATAGCCCAATCTGAGTTAATGAGGGGGGCTATCCTCTACCACACTTGTGCTTCACCAAGGGTCTGCCTGAGCACTCTCACAGAGGGCTTGACACTCATCTATCCTGATTCCAGACAAGCTGGGACCAGGACAGGGAGGAAAGGGATGCATGACACCTTAGAGGGTGAAAACCTCTAGACTCTTCCCACATTTCAAAGTGGGCACCGGGTATGGCATAAATGTTGGACCTCAGACCCCCAACTCTTCTTACATTTCTGAACCTGTACCAGGAACAAGGACTACTATGCTGCTGAAAGTAATGCCACTCTGTTGGACAGCAGCTGTGAAGCTCCGCTGCCCTTCTGTACAGACCTGCTGCCTCCAGCCCTCTTGCCTGGGTGAGAAAGGACTGGACCTGCATCTGTTGAGCTCAGGACCCCACAGTGACTTGAAGGGGTAGTTGGCTGGCATCTTGACTAGAGCCACAGGGACGGAAGTCTCTAACAACCTTGAACCCATCACTGGGCTCTGGCACCTGTGAATCTTACCCTGTCAAGTGCTGGCACCCTAGTCCTGGACCCTTGGAAGTGGGCCTGAAGGTGCTCTTCCAGTCTGTCTGTGGTGTCAGCAAAACTGATGCATCCTCTCTGCTGTGCAGTGCAACCCGGAGCAACTCCAATGCATTGCCTCTTCCATGTGGATTTCCTCCGACTCAGGTACCTCGCATCACCACATGCAGCCTACCAGAAACCAGCCGGTGTGCACACATCTTGAGACAGGACTTCGCACCTCAAGCCTCTCATCAACTGCATCCTCAATGATGATCTCATATCACAGCTTCACAGCTCTTAGGAACCGCTAGAACCTTGATTTATTTATTAAAAAGTACTCTATTTTTTCTAAATTAGTGTGGAATTCTTCTTGTGTTGTGTTTTCACTTTATTACTGGTTGAAGTGTTGCACAAATACTTTATACATTGTCACTAAATTAAGCCTGACTGTTCTGTGCCAAGCTACCAGAAGGTTGAGCACAGCTTCATTTGGGGTTTGCTTGTGATTTCACCTTCACAAGGGTTGTGGCTTCTGCTTGAGCAGGTTACCCCCCCATCCCGACTAGTAACCCAGTTTCTCACAATGGGACTGTTTTTGTCTTGCTACTTGAAGCATTTCATTGAGGTTATGATAATTTATATGCCTTGAAATAACTGCCCTCGGAGTGTCGTAGTTTGAACTCTTACTCTAAGCAAGACTGCTCGTTAAAGGATAACAGTACTTTTGTTTGTAGGCGACAATGCCTATCCTACAACAAATCGCAACTGTTGTCCCAGCCTTACCGGCTCACTAGCAGCACCTCACCAGAAACACGATAGTAAAAGGTGATTTGTGGCAGCCTTTACACATGGACTCGAGAATAAGACATCTCAGGGAATGTCGTGGTTAAACGGAGATTACCCCTTTCTCACAGATATATCATGTCTCATACAAACACAGGCAATGACAAAGATGCAGTAAAGTTTCAATAGTTTTTATTTAACACAACTGCAATTTGTGATATGATGCATGGGCTGCAATGATTAGGATAATGAATAATGCAAGAAACAGAATTGTGAAGACGAGAGTCATTATTACAAAGACCCCCACCATCTTGCAATGCATGAAAAAGACATACGAGGTGTAATATGCTCTAATTCCCTAATGTGATAGGCCTAACCTCCTACCTAAAGGAGAGCTGGGTTTGTTAAACCTAATATGCCAATGCCATGTCCATGAGAGGAGCCCCCAACCCTTGTTACCTTGGAATGAGGTCTCTATCTCAGACTCCGCAGGGACACGAAGACTGGGTCAGCGTCAAGACGACGTGCGGTATCAGTATCAGCGATGGTGGCGATGCCCTCTGGTCGGAATCCCTCTGATTATCTGTCTAAAGTGCGATGTATTTATACAGATCTACCAGGACCCTTGACGTAGGTGTGTTCCCAAACAATATATAACAGACATGCTTGGGACGGCAATTATTACAAACAATCCCTCAAAAGTATAGAGAGGGAAAATCCCTAAGTGTGAACACCTACTGTTTGCTTGTCTTTGTTGCTTGATCTTGACGCCTTAGCGCGGTGGCACTGATAATGTAAAGCATAACAAGTGGCCTAACTATAAACAAGGCAGCCATCTTAGATTAATTAAATAATTAAATGGGATAAGACAGAGCAAGCTAAGTATGATAAAAGTCACTAGGTGACGGGGGCACGACTCTGCAAGCCAGAGGCTAAGCTAACTCCTGTTACCCCATTAAAAAAAACTAGGATTCAATACAGGAGCAGCACCCACTGACACTCTATCTGCTCTTTCAACTGAAACAAGAATTGGAAAAGCCAGTAGGTCTGGCATTAGCCGCCAACCTTTTAGCAATTCTTGTTTTGTTTTGTCATGGTTTTTGCAAAATTTACTGTTCTGAAAGATGCCAGGCCCTCGTCACTCTAAAAAGCACATAGGCAAAAGGCAAAATATTTTTTTTGGTCTAAAAAAAATGCCCCATTACTGTAGTACTCGGGGGCACTGAAGGGAACACCTTTGTGTGTGGATTTGTCCATTGTGAAAGGGCAGCATGACATACCTCATAGTGGAGTCAGCTAGTGGTTGAAGTGGGTTGACACATTGCCCCTTGATTCATGCTGGAGTGGAGGCAATCAAAATGTGAAATGTGAAAATAAACAGCAGAAAGAAAGGATAGAAAGGAAAAGGAAAGAAAAAAGAAGGCATGAAAAATAGGAAGAACGATTGAAAGAAAAAAGAAGGAACATTAACTAAGAAAGAAAGGTTCCTTTACTGATCGAGATAGCTTACTCTGTGTCAGCCCACTGACCTATCTCAGCACCATGCAAACTTTCAATGATTCACTGTCACGAGCTTTCAACCTGGGTGATAAAGGTACACATAATTACACTCTTAATGAGTTCTCACACCAGCTTCAACAGTATAAGTGATTATATTCTAAATGAAGTAACTCCATGCTACATAAAGATATCTGTAATTCAATTTTCAGATAATGAAGCACCCATAAGTTTCTAGTTCTTTTCCAAAGGGCACAGTATAAGCCAAAATTAAAAGTGTTACAACTGTGCTGCAAATCAAACACAATAAAGTCCTTTTTTTCTGGGGCAAAGTTTATTGAAGAATCATTGGTGAAACAGAGTCCAGGATAAACGTTCTGCAGAAGCTTTCTGGCCTTCTATTATAGTGGATTAAATAAATATTATTGTTGTTCATTGTGGGCAAAGTAAAATGTGAATAACTTAATACAGAACAGATTCAAATGGACACACTGTGGTATGCTGTGAGATCACAGCATTCAGATAAACAAAGGACACTCCTAAAGGAATTTACAATACCATTGGCAGAAGGCAGGATTTGATTAAGCTGGAATGTGCTCTGTGCTCACATCAAAAGTGCCCTGCTGTTAGATCAGGTTCTAAACACACAGGCAACACCTCAGGCAACACTAAACACTAAAGTAATTATAAAGTAAAAACACATACACAGCAGGAAACTGCCTCGTGTACTAGTGTGGTCCTTGTGGAAGAGAAAAACGTAGCCACTCAAAGTCAAGTTAACCAGTGGCTTACGTAGGCTGACCCATTGCCTCTTGGTGTATGTTGTAATGGGCAGTAGCAAAATGTGAATGACACAGCACACCAATGGACAAAGAGAAGTGTCTGAAAGCCCCTTAAATGTATTATAGATATAATTTTAGTAAAATCAAGAGGTCTTGGTTAATTCCAGACCTAGAAAACTTGATTAGCCCTGTGGTTTCAGTACAGTCTGTGTCCATACATCAATGCACAGCTCCAAACTGGGTCCATTCACCTTTTCAGGGAGATCTACAAATCTCACATTGTTCGATTAAACTGCATCTTTATATCTTGCACGGTTTGCTGCAGAATGAGTGTATCATTAGATACTTACTTAACACGCTCGTTTAGTTGCTTAGCCTCAACAGTCTGTTACCCTTAAGTCTTTTCTAGGGGACCTTCTCTTTCAGCAACTTTGACAAGGTCTGTTTGTAGAAAGTGTACTTTAGCTGACAAAAACATGTCTTCTGTTTCAACGCTATTCTAGACTTTTTAACTCTACTAAGTACTTCTTTGAGAGTTGGCTTGCGTTCTGGTGATATCTCGGCTGATGGAGGAGCTTCATCAGTTCTCGGTGTCTCTACCTCTTCTCGGTTCTGTTTAAGAAATTAATACTTAGCAAGGCAATTGATTTTCTGCAGCTGGTGTTTACCTTGATCTCTTCCAATGATGATAAATTATGTTCTTACACTGTGGAGGAAGAGAACAGTACACGTTCCAGTGTCATTTCTTTCAAACTGGCCATTGCCTCGTTTGCTCACTTTAACCCATCCTAATCCCTATTACCAGTCGTGGTTTGGCATGGCTTGTTTGTTCTCAGCCTCTTTGAACACATGTTGTCAGTTTATACATTGGACATGAGCAACTTATCTGAGGAGCACCACACTTGTCCTTGTCTGCACCGAGGTAAGGGAGGCCCAGAAGTCCTAGTTAACCTTCGCCACTGAATGGAGGCTAGACTCCCTTAATTCAGAAACACGATTTTTGCCCTGTCTTCTATCTTTCCGGGTGCAACATACCATTGTTTCATTTCATCCGAAGAAATGCAAATTATCTTGACAGTAGATTGACATAGCCATCAGGAGAAGGAAACGGTGGTGAGAAGGGGGTACTGAACGGAAGTGTCCCCAACTTTGCAACTTTAGAACTGCTAGAAATTAGATGTGCACAACCGCAGCCCTATTCCTCGTTCAGAGACACATCGTAGCTCCTGCCATGTTAAGAGGCTTTTCCAATCTTCTTTTACTGGCAGAAGACAATTCGTCTGTAGTTCTATTATGCTAGTGGCCTTTTAGCCTACCAATAGCAATCCCACAACAGCCAATGGAAGTAGCCCATTTTATCTGCTGCCGTGAATGGTAATTTAAAATGACTGGAAATTTCCAGCCACACCATGGCTTTGTTTCAAGGACCCAGCCTTCGCTAGTTCCTTTGTATGCTCTGACTGACGTCTTGACATCTGATGATTCAGCATGCACCTGTTGCTGCTGCTCCACTTCCTCTGTTCCAGCCCTGCTCCAGCCTCCTTTTTTTGTATTCCTCAGGGCAACACCATAATTGCGGCATGTCTGCCCAGATATGGGTCCCTGCTCACAGTGTCACTGAAGTCAAGCTTCACCCTACTTGAGTGGCCACAGTAGGCCACAGTTGCTCTGATGTTGCTTGAGAGGGGACCTGGCCTGGCAGATTGGGCTCGTCTGTTTCTGTTGGTGCATGACCATAGCTGAGTTGCATATGGCTGGGCCCTGTCTAAGGTGGCATGGTGGGCAAAAAAAGATGGACTGGTATGTAGTTACCAGTGCTTGAGATTAAGTTAAGCATTCAACCCATCACTTTTGTGTATTCCTTAATGTAACAAGTATGTTCAGACATGGGTCCTGTGCTCACTGTGCCACGAGAGCTAACCTGCACCCTACTGAAAAGGCCTAAAGAGCAGTGGCATAACAAAACTTGAGGGGTCCCCGTCTGCACAGTATATGAAGGGAGCTCCACCATCCAGATTCACTCAAGAGGTCTCAGGCCAGTGTACTGTGCTGAGGATACCCCCTGGAGCTCAGGGCCCCCAGCACCGTGGGGGCTGCAGAGGCCTTGGTTACGCCACTGCTAAGAAGGATGATCTTGAGTTGCCTGTGTTCCAGTTCAGAGAGGGCTTGGCTGGCAGTTTGCTGGACTGTCCTTAAAGGAGCAGATTCGAGGCTGTTTTGCATACAGCTGAGTCCTTTCTGAGGTAGATTGGTGGGCAAAAAATGGTGTACTCCGATGTGGTTCCAAGTAACATGTTAGGATGGCTGATCCTACCCCTGTCAATACTTGTGGAGCTCAACGAATGATTGGGGGTCACCACATACCAAAAGGTGTGTAATCAATTATCCCACTGCCTGCTTCCTTTCTGTTTGCTTCCTCTGACTCTATCCTTTAGGCATTTGTATCAGAGTTTGGATGAAATGTGAAGCTTGTCACATCTTACTTTGCTGCTTCCCACACCCTCATAGTGAGTGCAACTGATCACTTTACGTACGCTGTGAGGGAGCAGTGAGACACTGCCAATTAGTTTAAGCATGTCATTGAAAACATATCAAAAGAAAAATGTGCAACAAAGAGAAAATAATACAAGGAAATGTTGAGTGCAGCTTTCCAGTACTAGAACCGTTTACCTCGACATTGTTGGTCCTTTTCCGTTTTTTATTTGTTGCACACTTAACAGGCAGGCTTGCTTTCATTTATTGTTCTAAACCAATAATAATCGATCTGCTATATTGATTATTCAAGATTGTTTTTGTCCCATCATAATGAAAATGTACTGTTGATGCTCCCCAAACTATAATTTAAATCTAATAACAGCACCACTTGACAGCGCCTGTGCCTTTCTTTGGAATTACAGCTAGGCCTAATAAGGTCATTTTTAATAGCTTTTTCTTTACCTGACATTTTGCAATTTGAAAGTTATTATGTATTACATAGTCATTTGAGTTTCTGTAGAAGAAAATAACTCCCAACAGAGAAGTACAAAGTTTTCTAAAGTTCAGCATTTCATACTGCGGACTTCTTCAGTCTTGTAATGCGGTTTTTATTGTCTCAGTTCAACAACTATATTACAACAGAAACGACTATGTAATTAAAAAACAACTTTGTATTCAATAACTATCCATTAAGAGAGTTGTATTTGCAAATGCGAAAAAGTAGTTTGTGAAAGAGAAATTCAGAAATGCTATGCTCTAAAGATTAATTGTACGCCCAGCTTCTGGTAATTACATATAGCAACAAATGCAAACTGTGGGTGCGACATATCTGTTTCATCAGCAAACATAAATGAGAAAGTAAATGGGTATTTACTTTGGAAATGCATCACTCCGGTCCCTGCTGTACATACACTTGCAATCCATTCATCATAATGACCTTAGCAAAGAGTCTAATTCTAATTTAATTAAAGGGTGGCCAGTCAGAATTCCTGAAACACGTGATCTCATGATTCCAATTGGTTAAGCTTTCATCGAGAAGGAATAGATTCCTGTGTTAGAAACGTTTTGAAAGGCTTGCGACATACAGTCTAAATAGCTGTGATTTTCATCCTATATATCCCTAGCCTGTCATTTGCAACCCATGGGTGCACAGGAGGCCCAAACACAAACAGTCTTTGGGAAAAGAATCTGCCTCTTGTTCTACTCCTCCTGTGGAATGGGTTACAGCAATTGTGCAAAATGACCTCTGTTCCGTAGGTGGACTTTATGCCGTGTCCACAACTGTAAACAGATCTGTACTCCTACCACAGTACAGCATTCTCCTGCTATTTAGTCAGGTTTACCCTTTTCTATCATACTTGCCTACATAGAACATAAACAGTCACTGTTAGGCTGTACCTTTACTTGTATTCCCGTTCATCGTCATTAAATAAAAAAAATAACAAGACAATCCTTTACATGAAAATAAACATGGTTCGATTTCTGTTCTTCTTGGTCTCTGAGCTAATGTGGTTGACCAATACACCACTGTTTAATAGCCCTACATATATTGACATTGATAGATCTGTTCTTCTGTGGTTTCACACTCCTGCCCAGAGACGTTGTAAGGTATTGGCAAAGTGGGGTCAGGCCCAGCGCCTCAGCCTTTCAGGCCCCCCCCCCCCCCCCCCCCCCCCCCAACAGAGCCAGCTCTGTTCTGCTGATAGGATTGGGTGGCCTTTAATAATTCTTAGATTTATTTTTTAAATATAATGTAGACTTACATGTCTCCACCAACTCAGTTTAGGCGGCATGTTAAGTTACTACTACTAGCAAGTTTATGACATGTTTTTCATTCAACTCTTGGTGGAAATTTCCACACCTAGGGGAGGACTCCACAACCGGGCCTAAGACCTTTGCAGCCGTGGCACAGACCTCCACACGGAAGCGCATAGAAGAATTGTAAAACCTGACACACTTGACTCCCACTCCCTTCAAGCATACTTCCAACACCGTAGGCTCTGTTTTTTTTGCTTTCCATCTCTCAGCTCAAGCAGCGAACCACACACTCTGCCTGAAAGAGGCAGACCCACTTCGGAAGAGGAAAATAAATTTCACTGATGAGAAAGACAACCTTTGTAGTTAAACTTGTGGCAAAAACGACAAACAACTCCATGGGTTGCCTCTATACACCCTCAGTGGAACACAGAAAGCAATCTTATGGCACGAGGTGGCATTATGTCAATGCATTGGTGGAGAAAGCATGCAGTGTTGGGCATGTTAAAAAATTGCAAGATAAGAGGAGGCCAGTTAAGGAGTTCTCCAAATTCAACCTCTTTCTGGGAGGGCACTCCTTCGGGAAAGCTGTCCTCTCTACAATGCACCCTCACCTGCTGTATGGGCTGCCTCTTTCCAACACTATTAATATGGTGTCAGGTAAGATTCTAAACCCCTCTCTCTCACCTAAAGCAAATCTGTAATCACTCACCCGTATCTGTCTATTACCTGTACTTACATTGCTAGTCAAACATCATAGACATGCCCATTAAAAGCACCTTCTAACACATACCTTATGAATACATTGATGTTTTAGTTATATTTCTTAGATAGCTGCTTTTTGAATGAAACAGCTGCTTTTTCAAGTAGATTGGTTGCTTTGGCTGTGGCAGGAGTTATTGCAAGTGCAGCAGATCTCATAACACAACCAAACCAAACACAGGTGTGTCCATATGCTTGCAATGCCACTAACACACTATAGAGGATTTCTATCACTTGTTTGTTAAACCCTAATACTATACTTTACTTTATGTTGTGTGAAGATGTATAATTGTAGTCAAATCTGACCTTAACATTTAGGGGCATATTTATACTCTGTTTGCGCCGGATTTGCTTCGTTTTTTTTTAACGCAAATCCGACGCAAAACTAACTCCATATTTATACTTTGGCGTTAGACCCGTCTAGCGCCAAAGACCTTGGAGTATGCGTCATTTTTTTGCGTGGACACCTTCCTTGCGTTCATAATATGCAAGGTAGGCGTTCCCTTCTAAAAAATGACTCCGAGGCATGTGCGCCGTATTTACACTCCCGGGCAAAAATGACGCCCGGGAGTGGGCGGGTAAAAAAAAAGGACGTCCAGCCGCTTTAGCGTCATTTTTTAACGCCTGGTCAGGGCAGGCGTTAAGGGACCTGTGGGCTCGGAAGGAGCCCAGAGGTGCCCTCCCATGCCCCCAGGGACACCCCCTGCCAACCTTGCCCACCCCAGGAGGACGCCCAAGGATGGAGGGACCCATCCCAGGGAACTTAAGGTAAGTTCAGGTATTTTTTTTTTTTTTTTGGGTGGCATAGGGGGGGCCTGATTTGTGCCCCCCTACATGCCACTATGCCCAATGACCATGCCCAGGGGACATAAGTCCCCTGGGCATGGCCATTGGGCAAGGGGGCATGACTCCTGTCTTTGCTAAGACAGGAGTCATTTAAATGGGGGTTGGGAGTAAAAACAAATGGCGCAAATCGGGTTGAGGCGAAAATTTTGCCTCAGCCTGACTTGCCCCATTTTTTGACGCCCACGCTCCATTTTCCCCTACGCCGGCGCTGCCTGGTGTAAGTCATTTTTTTTGATGCACACCAGGCAGCTCCGCCGGCTAACGTCATTCCATAAATAAGGCGCCCGCATGGCACTTTGGAATGGTGTTAGCCGGCGTAAAAATTTTTGACGCACAACTGCGTTGGTGCAGTTGTGCGCCAAAAAGTATAAATACAGCCCTAAGTTTGTTAAACCATTATATAGTCATACACTTTCTTTTTTCAGATTTAAGGCCCTGTATCGAATTCTGCACCTAACCTTGCACAAAAAACCCAGATTAGCACCACAGAGCACACACATGGTAGAACCTAGTAAGCAAAATATCTGCTCTTTTGGCTTTGGGTCTAACATCTTTGTTTGTTACCGATAGAGTAGCAGTGTGTCTCTTGCCACACATCCCTATTTGCACCGAAGACAATATGTAAGGGAATTGTTGAATAGCATGTATTGTCTGATAATTCTTCTTTAAGACTAAGCATTATAAGTGAAGTACAAGTTATCTGTGACATGTAGTCTGAACTAGCAGGAGAAGAATCTTTGTAGGTCATACGTTAGTTTTTAAATCAAAATATCATATTTGTGTATGATTTTGCCCCACTTATGTCTCTCTTTCTCTTTCATGTCAGCTTCTGTCATACGACAGCCCATGGTTTCCCCTCTGAAGCTGAAAATTATAATATAGCTTTTGCATGATTTTGCTTAAGAAATTTACTGAGTTGTCTTTTACTATGGGATATGCTGAACACACTATTTCTATGGGCAACGGTGAAGGATGTGCTTCAAACAAAGGAATTGGACAGCAGTCTGTGTATATTTGGGGACAGTGTTGAGCAAAGAGAAATAGGAGTTGAATTTGGCTCTAGGACAAGGATTCAAAGACATGCTAGAACAATGTTTCTGAGAATTAGGAAGGAAAGGGGGGCTTTAGGTTATACAGAGATGCCCTTTCAAAGAAAACAAAATATGACTACAAATTCATATCCAGGTATGGAAAGAATGTGTTGTTGTTTTGCTGGTGTGAACTCTCTCATTCTCTTTAAACCAATCAACACAAAGTTGATGCATTATAGGAATGTGGATAGGGCCTGATATACTTGTGCTCTTCTTGCCACTGATTGGTTGTGGAAGACCACATATATTTCATCGAAATTGAATAAAAAGGCAATTGTGTATTCAAAAGAGCTGTTGGTGCAATTGCTACTGAATTGCTTGCTGTCCAATGATCATTGTTGTTTTTCAATTAATGGATACACACTGATACCAGAAAGTTTCTGAAGTTACTTTGAAGAGAAGACTAAGGGCCTGATTTAAATAGTTTGCGAATGGGTTACTCCGTCAAGATGGATATCCTGTCTGCTGAAATACTAAACCTGTAGGAAATAATGGTATTTAGATATTGGCGGACGGGATATCCATCACCATTGTGACAAAGTAACCCATCTGACAGTATCTAAATCAGGCCCTCAGTTTTTGACCAGACCACCTTGTGAACAGAAACACGGATTACATCAGGGAACACCCTTGCCTTCTGCCAGCTGTCAGTGAGGTAAGTCTGAAAACCTTTGATCTAAACTTCTGCATCTCAACATTAGTCCTTTCAATTACGTATTTATCTAAGCTATTTTATTATATATAATGTAAAAAGTGTTTTACTTGAGTGTTGATTGCTTTCCTTTCATGTATGTATCTCTAATGAGCCAGCATTTGCAATCATGATTTCCTTTGTAGACATATACATGGAACATAATCCTTCTCTCTATAGCTGCTGTATCAAGAGATACCTTAGCAACACCCACTACAAAGGCACAGGTTTAGCAGCTGACCTCGCCAAGGTTAGGCAGAAATCAAATATCTATGACTTGAGTTGGCTACCTATCTTACATAACAGTGTATTTGTACAAGATAACTAATCCTTTTTTGCGGAATATGCCCTATTGTTTTGGTGTAATAATTGGGCATTTATCTAAATCTCCGTGTTTAGATCTATTTTAATTGAATTAAATATGACATTTTCTATAGTAAGATAAAGCTACACAATGCCAACATTACATAAACTAAGTTTGACAAAATGAAAATGAGGATCCCAAATGTTGACATTTTGTTTAACTGTTATGTTTACTCAAAATATTGAATTTGAAAAACATTTACATGAAAGCCAGATAAGATGATTATTAAACCAAAATTATAAAAATACATGGATGTTAGTATTTTTGAACATTTATTCCTTTCATTACACAGACTAATTAAAACATAGAATGTTAGACCAAAAATGAGATGGAACACAACTGGACACCAGCCTCAAAGTGAATGTGCTCTTGAATGAATACCCGAATAATACACTGACTTCCGTCGCTGCTCAAACTCTTACTGCTAAGAATGGAGCATTGTTCAGGCTGCTCATAGGACCTTTCTGTTCAGTGGTGCTAAAACTGTCCTGGACCTTAATGTGGGCCCAACAACTAAGGCCCTCCATGCACTTGTTGCATAGCTTCCCCTATCAGGTGTAGACATCCACTGCAATGTCTCTCCAAATCTAGCACCATGCTGCATTGCTCAACTGGATCTCAGGACCCCATGGAATGGAATGGGCCCTCTTATCTTGTCTCTCAGCCAAAATGAAGGTGTTAGACAAGAAAGGAGCAGCAGGACGGAGGTCGATGATGTTGTGATAAAAGGACAGCTTAGAATGACCACAAAAATGCTAGCTTCATCTTCCTGTATGTAATTTCTTGTTTGTTACAGTAAGAAGAGATCTCTCCACCAACTACTGGGACTGCCACATGCTGGGTTGAGACTCTGTATGCTGGGATGAAACAGTCTGCATTCGGGAGGGACTCACCTTGTGAGGAGGAGGAGAAACCTCGGCATGCACGAGGGACAATCCTGCATGTGGCTAATGCCAAACAAATTAAGAGGATCACAAATGTTGTACTTGATTTTGTTTTTATATGTCATTTATGTGTCTGAAGTATGTTTTTGAGGATGTTTTTGTAAAACTTGAGTGTACTTTGTGAAATCTTGTACTTATGTGTTGTTAATGAAAAGTTTTTGTTATAGAAAATAAAGCACTGATTTATTTTTACTTGAGCATAGCATGTGTTGGCAATATGTCTTTCCTGTGTGGTCACCCTAGATATTTCACCTTTTTTGGAACCCTATTTCTGCTGGACTTGGAATTCTGTGCACTTTACCCATGCTCAAGAGGAGTAAAGTCCCTGTGCTCCCCTGTTAAACATCTTGAATGTGGCTTAATCCTGATTTGCACATTACTTTTCTTATTATGCCATAGTATATTGTGCAGAAATACAAAACTGGCTTGGAAAGTAAATGTCACTTGTGGACTGCACCTCCTGTTGTGCCATATGCTACATTTGCAGGTAAAACATGGTTTCAAATTTACCCACTATAGCCACTATAGGCTGATGGCAGCAGTTTGAAACCTGCTGCACGGATCTGTCAAAATCAACCCTTTTGACACATTGGAAAACCTGTTTTTAAATATTAAATGTCACCCCTAACTGCACTATGCAGTGCAAAATATTTAACATGCATTACATTGGTGATGGTATTTCACCCAGTGACTGGGCCCAAAATGACATTATCGCTGTTCAGGCTGTAGCTGGCACATAGGAAAAGTCAAAATATAGATGTTACACTTTAATCTATAACTATTTACCTGTACCAGCCACAGACCCCATTCAAATACTTATTATTATACCTAATAAACATCCAAATTAATGCTAAAGTCAGACATTTATTAAATATATTGGAATTGTAACTTTTAAAACATTACCTTTACTCTGCGTAAAGATAGCTAGAGGCTAATGTGCATTAGCTCTCCAGCCACTACCCAGCCTTTAGAGGATGAGGTGTGAAGACTGCTCCTGTAGCTGGGACAAGGGCCTGGGTGAAGAGGTGTTTTCCCCCACCAGGAAAAATCAGTTGTGGTTGCCTAAGGAACTTAATTAACTTCAAATGGACCTGCCCTGTCACAAGTAAATGTCTGGTGACACTTGAAGAGGTACTAGTCTCTATCCCACTAGTAAGACTGGCACCAAGCCTAGTGGAAGGAAAGATACTCCCAGAACTGGTTTTGACTGACCACAGAGGAGGGGACTTGCCTTTACCCTGGTCAGACCTGTTGTGGGGGCATACAAGCTTTGCACAATGGTAGAAGAGTTTGCCTATTATGGGTTTTATGATTGAGTGGCACTGTGAGATTGTTTGCAATAGGGAATAATGAACTACTGAAAAAATGGGTAGGGCTGCACCTGTAACTTGTATCCCATTGGTTAGTAGGTGCCAAGTGCCACCCACTAGCTGTTGCTAGACATAAATATGGTACCACAAGGCACAATCCTGAAAACACATTCTGGTCCTATGGAAGTTCGGAAAAGGACTTAACCTGACATCTGTGACCTGAAAGAAGTCCTAAAGGACTGAACCTCCTCTCTCTTGAACCAAGGACATAGAAGCCGACTCCAAGGGTCAGTTGTTTAACCTCCAGTGTGGCTACAAGGATACAATAAGTTGCAAAAGACATTTTTCCTGAAGTGCCCAGCTGACCAGAGGCAACCAGACCTGAACTAGGCTTTGCTGTTGGCCTCTGCCTGACACCATGAAAGTCTCTAAATGCCACTCCCTGAGGCATGTGAAGTGTACTCCTGTGGCTGTTTGGGCACCAGAAGGATGCTTGAAAGCATTTTTAAATTGTTTCTTCCAGAACTCCAATGACATCTGCTGTAAAAGTATCTGATCAGCAGTCCCACAGTGTTAGCATGAATTTCTGCTTTTCCCACTCATGTCTCACAGCATCTCTGAAAAAACGACTAAGTCATATTCTGCTCTGTGACATAACATTTTCAGCGATAAATCTCCTGAGCTACAGAGCTCCAGTGGACCAACATGCTTCACGGATCTGGCTTTCGGTATAGTGATGGCTGCTATAACAAAGTCCCTTTCTGCCTTATGACTTAGAAGAAATCTTAACACTTTTCTTCACAAAAGTATCATCGTAGAGCATTCTGACTACCAGATGTTTTACCTGGACCAATTCACTTGGTTGATCCGACCAATGTTCCATCATAGTCTGCCTGAAATCACGCTTAGGTCTGGTCTATCGCTTCCACAGGCTATCAATGGCGCTTTGTGATTTTTATTATATTTTCTACTAAGAATTTCATATCTCTGGTGCCTATTATTGGATTTTTTTTGTCATTTTGTTTATTACATTTTACTTTATTTTTCTGATTGAGTTTGTAATTCCTTGGTGTTTTGTCTTTATTACTGTTTTGATACTCCATAAATACTTTACACATTGCCCTACATTAAATCTGTCTGCTCTTTGCCATAGCTACCAGGGGGTTGAGCACAGTGACTTTAATTTAGTGACTTTTAGGGTGCACGCTGACAAGGGGTGTTGCTATTCCTTGAGATGGGCAGTTACCCACCCCAAATAAAAAATAATTGTTTACAGCATGTTTCTTGATCGTATAATGTAAATTAAACAGAGTTGTCTCGGGATGGTAGAGGCGCACACTGTTCATCATTGACAAGAGACTTTAGAATCACATAAGGGCAGCAACCAAAGAAAACATTAGTTAACTAGCTCATTCTCCATCTGTACTCTGAATTATTTTCAGTACTCCACCCAGTTTACTTGGATGTGGGCGTAGAACAGGGTAAACATCGATATGTAAGCCCTGCCTAATGGCGATGTTGTGCAAATAATCTTGCACACAACTTCTGGTGAGTAATCCACAGTCTCCCTTATGTTCAAACCATCTGAATCTTGACATAAGGATGTCAAAAGTACTTTCAATAATGGCTCATGTACATATATATACACACTCTATTTTATCTCCGTTGAGGTACTGTGGCTTGATGTCTGTAGGGTTGGAGCACCTGGCAAGATAGAGCATACTCAGCATCACCTTCAATAACGATATGTGAAATTGAAAAAAGGGGGCTTCTATCCTAAATATAATACACCATGCTTGCATACATTTAGTGGGTGTCAGGTCAAAGTTTGTGCATTGTGCTGTATAGTAGTGAGTAATGATTATGTTTGAGATGCTACCCTTAGATCCACATGTAGCTCCTGTCATGAGCCACATGCCACTGAAATCCCAGCAAACATGTGACATGCAAGAGGTGACTGAGAGAAGATGCACTTGTGCTATGTGCTTCTAGGAACAGCAGGTACACATTAGTGAAGCAGTCCCTGGAATTGTGCCAACAATGTCTTTCAGAAAAGGAATGCTGTGTGGTGAAGTGGCGGCAGTGCCATGTCTGTGTACTTTATGGCACCTAGCACTCAAGGGAAGTGGGTGAAGGCATAAAATTCCCTTGCCACTCTTAATGACTGTGGGCAATAAACTGGTGCACTCTTCCCTCTGTGGATATCAGTACCTGATGGAAGCATTGAGAGGGGCATGACTGTGATACCACATTGCCATAGACTGACCCTCTGTAAAGATCCAGTGGCCATGAAATGAAGCGCAGCCCATATTTTGACATTGTCAGGTTTAGCCTGAGAGCAGCCTGTAGGTGAATCACACTCCTTCTTCAAGTTTGCAGCCATGTCAAGAATCACATCAGGTGAGAACAGTATCTGCTAATAACTGATTCCCTGGATGTCTCAAAGATGTAGATCTTTTGCCTGTTAACTCTTTCTCCTCATCAGATAATTATTCCTCAGAATGAGGGGCAAAGCAATAAAAATGTTCACCAGCATAGTGATGACAGAAAATGTTATTTGGTGTGTGAGTTTGTTAGAAATGGGGTCTTTGGTTGACAGTCAGGTTACCCCCTGTTCAAGCAAAGACCCTCACTCTAGTCAGGGTAAAAGAGAATCACCCTCAGCTAACCCCTGCTTACCCCCTTGGTAGCTTGGCAGAGCAGTAGGCTTAACCTCAGAGTGCTAGGTGTAAAGTATTTGTACCAACACACACAGTAACTTAATGAAAACACTACAAAATGACACAACACCAGTTTAGAAAAATAGGAAATATTTATCTAAACAAAACAAGACCAAAACGACAAAAATCCACCATACACAAGTCAAGTTATTAATTAAAAATCAAAAAGAGTCTTTAAGTAGTTTTAAAAACACACTAGCGCTGCTAGAGTGAAAATGTACCTGGTGTGCGTCAAAAATAACCCCGCACGGGCGGGTGTGCGTCAAAAATAACTCCGCACGGCGGTACTTGAATCAAAAATCCAGCCGCACGATGATTTTAAAATCCTGCAGCGCAGGTTGTGATCTCCCAGCCTCCGTCAGTGATGCTGCGCGTTGTTTCTCATGCTCCATGCGTTGATTTTTCGGTCGCGTTTCCTTCGAGCGTCGTTTCTCAGCTGCGGAGCCGGAGGCGCGTCGTTTTTTCAGCCGCAGATCGGATTTGCATCAATCTTTTCCCCGCACGGCGCTCTGTGCATGGATTTTCTTGTCTTTAGGCTGCCAGCTTCTCCTTTCAGGGTCCCAGGAACTGGATGGGCACCACAGGGCAGAGTAGGAGTCTCTCCAGAGACTCCAGGTGCTGGCAGAGAGAAGTCTTTGCTGTCCCTGAGACTTCAAACAACAGGAGGCAAGCTCTAGATCAAGCCCTTGGAGATTTCTTCTCAAGATGGAAGGCACACAAAGTCCACTCTTTGCCCTCTTACTCTGGCAGAAGCAGCAACTGCAGGATAGCTCCACAAAGCACAGTCACAGGCAGGGCAGCTCTTCTTCCTCAGCTATTCAGCTCTTCTCCAGGCAGAGGTTCCTCTTGGTTCCAGAAGTGTTTCTAAAGTCTGTAGATTTGGGTGCCCTTCTTATACCCATTTTAGTCTTTGAAGTCACCTTTCTTCAAAGGGGACTCACACCTACTTGTGAAATCCTGCCTTGCCCAGGCAAGGCCTCAGACACACACCAGGGGGTTGGAGCCGGCATTGTTAGAGGCAGGCACAGTCCTTTCAGATGAGAGTGACCACTCCACCCCTCCCTCCTAGCAGAGATGGCTAATCAGGAAATGCAGGTTACACCCCAGCTCCCTTTGTGTCACTGTCTGGTGTGAGGTGAAAAACAACCCAACTGTCAAACTGACCCAGACAGGGAATCCACAAACAAGGCAGAGTCACAGAATGGTTTAAGCAAGAAAATGCTCACTTTCTAAAAGTGGCATTTTCAAACGCACAATCTTAAAATCAACTTTACTAAAAGATGTATTTTTTAATTGTGAGTTCAGGGACCCCAAACTCCACATGTCCATCTACTCTCTAGGGGAATCTACACTTTAATCATATTTAAAGGTAGCCCCCATATTATCCTATGAGAGAGACAGGCCTTGCAACAGTGAAAAACGAAATTGGCAGTATTTCACTGTCAGGACATATAAACCACATTACTATGGGGGTTATTCTAACTTTGAGGAGTGTTAATCCGTCCCAAAAGTGACGGTAAAGTGACGGATATACCACCAGCCGTATTACGAGTTCCATAGGATATAATGGACTCGTAATACGGCTGGTGGTAAATCCGTCACTTTTCCGCCACTTTTGGGACAGAGTAAGACCTCCTCCAAAGTTAGAATAACCCCCTATATGTCCTACCTTATCCATACACTGCACCCTGCCCTTGGGGCTACCTAGGGCCTACCTTAGGGGTGCCTTACATGTAAGAAAAGGGAAGGTTTAGGCCTGGCAAGTGGGTACACTTGCCAAGTTGAATTTACAGTGTAAAAATACACACAAAGACAATGCAGTGGCAGGTCTGGGACATGATTACAGAGCTACTTATGTGGGTGGCACAACCAGTGCTGCAGGCCCACTAGTAGCATTTGATTTACAGGCCCTGGCACCTCTAGTGCACCTTACTAGGGACTTACTAGTAAATCAAATAGGCCAATCATGGATAAACCAATTACATACAATTTACACGGAGAGCATATGCACTTTAGCACTGGTTAGCAGTGGGAAAGTGCTCAGAGTTCAAAAGCCAACAGCAACAGGTCAGAAAAAATAGGAGGCAGGAGGCAAAAAGACTGGGGATGACCCTGCATAAGCAAAAGTCCAACACGACCCCCTACCAGCCTAAAGCCAGGGGAGAACAATCAATACCTTGATGTACTTCCCTGATTGGGGCGATAGAACAAGGACCCAGGCCCACAACAGCAGGGGCATGTTCCAGTTCTATGCCTTCCTGACTCCAGTTGGATCCCTCTGTCCATACTCTCAGGGCCCACTAAGCTAACCCATGGGGAACCCTTCTCCACATCTACAGACACCATCTGTGCAGCACCTAACTTTACTTTGCTCACAGATGTATTGCAATGGGCAGATAGTACCACCAGGGCCAACACAGTGGTATTGCCCACTCCACCCCCGGGGTGTGACTCTCGTCCCCCCCCCCAGGGGCAACTCTGTCCACCAGGACAGCAAGCCACGGTGGCCCCGGACAACTGTCAGGGATGAGAGCCCGACCTCAGGCCTCTCCAACCACTGTGACTGCAGAGAGTGGGGGGCGGTAGCCCCAGGTGCCTGGCACCCTTTGACCACTCTCTCTTCCACCAGGTCAGGGATGACAACCTGACCCTGGTCCTCCCCTCTGGGGCTCTGTACCCTCCCTGCAGAAGCGACACCCCCAGAGTCAAAAACTGTCAGGGTGCTTGTAGAAGCAGTCCTGCACAATTCTTCCACCAGTGCAGGGCTGTTAACCTGCAACTGGTCTGCCAACCTGGGGTCTGTACCTTCAGGTTGGACCAGGGCCAGGGTTGAGGCTTCCCTCCCCCTGCCCTCCCTTCTGGGGTCCTGAACCCCCCAACTAGGAGTGGCCCCCTCAGAAGACAACATGGGATGGGCACTGTTAGCAGTAGCCCCTTCCTCCAGGTCAGGGGGGACACCCTGAACCTGGCCTTCCAATCCAGGGTCTGTACCCTTAGATTGCACTGGGGCCAGGGGTGAGGCTCTTTCTCCCCTGTCCCTACTCTCAAGGTTCTGCACCCACCCCTCAGGGAGAGTACCCCTTGAAATCACACCAGGGGGGGTGATTGGGCAAACCGCCCCCCCCTTCAGGTCAGGGTTTATCCCCTGCACCTGATCCTCCAGTCCAGGGTCTGTACCCACAGACTGGACCACTGCCTGGCAACCCAGGAATTCCTGGGGGGCATACCTACCCCCCACCAGGTCAGAGTTTACCCTCTGAACCTGGTCATCCAACCCAGGGTCACCACCCTGCGGTTGAACCACTGCCTGGCGCACCAGGCCTTCCTTGGGAGCACACTTACCCCCCATCAGGTCAGAGTTTACCCCCTGAACCTGATCATTCAACCCAGAGTCACCACCCTGCAGTTGAACCACTGCCTGGCACACCAGGACTTCCAGGGGGGCACACTTACCCCCCTCAAGGGACACACTGTCCCCAAGGGCCACACAAGAGTCTGGCTGGCGCAGGTCTCCTGACCTCTGCCCATCTGACAGAGTCTGGATTCCCCCCAACCCAGAAATGGTCTCACCAAGGTCATTCCTGGGGGGCTCTGCTCTCGGAGCTGACCCCTGACCCTCCAGGTTCTCCACAGGGGTCCACAACCCCCTCTCAACCCTCTGTCTGGACTTCTGCACCCCCTCACTAGGAGTGGCACTGCCAGACACCAGAACTGGTGGGACGCTGGCTACAGCCGCCCCCCCAAGTTATCCTGACACTGTGGGATCTCCCTCAACAGATGGCCCTATGGTACAGGCTAGGCTCCCCTCCTGGTGTTCCCTCATGGAACCCTCCAGGACCTGGGACCGGATCTCGGGCACCTTGGACCTCAGCCCATCCCCATTCCCTCTCCTCAGAGACTGGACATGGGGTCCCTCACCCATCCCACTACACTGGGACCTACCTGGGACACTACAATCCTTCCCTACCTCACCTGGTTGGGAAATACCTCGACCACTCCTCTCAGGAACCCCCCCAAATGCCTCTTCAGACTCTCTGGTACTCACCAAGAGGTCTGCCTCCATTGTAACCTCCCTGGGGTCAGAGAACTCACACTCCAGCTGGTGTTGGCGTAGCTCTGGAAAATAAGGACTAGACATATGCTCTCCAGCAATTACATCACTCAACCCCTTACATGAATTAACCAAAGTACCCTTCACCCAACCATCCAGTGACTCTGCTTTGGAAAAGCACCCCACATCACCCTTCTGAGACTGGTGAGACAGTACCTGACTGTCCCTGACACTCAACCCACACTCTTCTGGGATGTCTTCACACTCCCTAACCAGGACTTCTACCTGGGGGGAACCCCTCTCCCTGTCACTCTCACCTTGAGTCAGTATAGTGTCCCTCCCACCAGTAGGAATATGACTCCCCATGCCAGTTCCCCAATCCACCTCAGGGACCCTGTGCATCACTGGAGCTACCTCATACCCCTGACCCTCCTGGTGTGTGTTAACTCCCTCCTTCAAGTAGGGCACCACATCTCTGGGCATGTGCACTTCTTCAGCATCACTAGATATAAAATTGTTGCTGCCACCATTCCAGCTGGATTCAGCCCTCATGACTTCCAGCTCCTTCATTTTGAGCTCATAAGCCCAAATCCTCTTTTTGATCTCTAAGTCCCTCCTCCTTTCTTCCAACTCCTTCTCCCTTTGCATCCTCAACTCCTTGAACCGGCGAGCCCTCTCTGCCTGTAACTCTTCAGGAGTCAGACCCTTGGATGACACCCTGCTACCCCTCCTGGGGACCCTCCCCCAGGCGTAACAGGTACCTCCACTACACCACTGTGTATCCTCTGCACTTCCCCATCCACATTCTCCTCCTCTGTGTGCCCTCCAGCCTTCTTGATTGTCACCCGGGCCCTCTGTGCCTTTTGCAGCTCCCCCTCCCTGGTGGAGCTCTCAGTGGGACAGTCAAGATCTTTAAGGAACTGTTTCAATTGAGCAACTGAGTACTCCTTCAGTTTCTCTATTTCAAACACAGCTCCAGCTGTTGCATCTCCAGATTGAGACATGCTGGTCACAAGTGCAAAGTTCCAAAGGCAGAAAATAAGTTCCCAATGAAGTAAAAAGAATCAGTCAAGGGATCAGCAAAATCATGGAAGTAAAACAAAAAGGAGTCCTTAAGAGAAAAAGCAAAAGATCACCAAACAAGTAGTATGTGGTCACGTAGTGGTCTGAACTCAAACTGTAGTGTACACTTAATCACTGTATGTCAAGTACAAATACAAGTCCAAATCCCAACCGCTGATCACCAATGTTAGAAATGGGGTCTTTGGTTGACAGTCAGGTTACCCCCTGTTCAAGCAAAGACCCTCACTCTAGTCAGGGTAAAAGAGAATCACCCTCAGCTAACCCCTGCTTACCCCCTTGGTAGCTTGGCAGAGCAGTAGGCTTAACCTCAGAGTGCTAGGTGTAAAGTATTTGTACCAACACACACAGTAACTTAATGAAAACACTACAAAATGACACAACACCAGTTTAGAAAAATAGGAGATATTTATCTAAACAAAACAAGACCAAAACGACAAAAATCCACCATACACAAGTCAAGTTATTAATTAAAAATCAAAAAGAGTCTTTAAGTAGTTTTAAAAACACACTAGCGCTGCTAGAGTGAAAATGTACCTGGTGTGCGTAAAAAATAACCCCGCACGGGCGGGTGTGCGTCAAAAATAACTCCGCACGGCGGTACTTGAGTCAAAAATCCAGCCGCACGATGATTTGAAAATCCTGCAGCGCAGGTTGTGATCTCCCAGCCTCCGTCAGCGATGCTGCGCGTCGTTTCTCCTGCTCCGTGCATTGATTTTTTGGTTGCGTTTCCTTCGAGCGTCGTTTCTCAGCTGCGGAGCCGGCGGCGCGTCGTTTTTTCAGCCGCAGATCGGATTTGCGTCAATCTTTTCCCCGCACGGCGCTCTGTGCATGGATTTTCTTGTCTTTAGGCTGCCAGCTTCTCCTTTCAGGGTCCCAGGAACTGGATGGGCACCACAGGGCAGAGTAGGAGTCTCTCCAGAGACTCCAGGTGCTGGCAGAGAGAAGTCTTTGCTGTCCCTGAGACTTCAAACAACAGGAGGCAAGCTCTAGATCAAGCCCTTGGAGATTTCTTCTCAAGATGGAAGGCACACAAAGTCCACTCTTTGCCCTCTTACTCTGGCAGAAGCAGCAACTGCAGGATAGCTCCACAAAGCACAGTCACAGGCAGGGCAGCTCTTCTTCCTCAGCTATTCAGCTCTTCTCCAGGCAGAGGTTCCTCTTGGTTCCAGAAGTGTTTCTAAAGTCTGTAGATTTGGGTGCCCTTCTTATACCCATTTTAGGGGCATATTTATACTCTGTTTGCGCCGGAATTGCGTCGTTTTTTTTTACGCAATTCCGACGCAAAACTAACTCCATATTTATACTTTGGCGTTAGACGCGTCTAGCGCCAAAGTCCATGGAGTTAGCGTCATTTTTTATCGTGGACACCTACTTTGCGTTAATTATATGCAAGGTAGGCGTTCCCGTCTAAAAAATCGACTCCGAGGCATGTGCGTCGGATTTATACTCCCGGGCAAAATGCACGCCCGGGAGTGGGCGGGTCAAAAAAAATGATGTACGGCTGCTTTTGCGCCGTTTTTTAGCGCCTGCAAAAGGCAGGCGTTAAGGGACCTGTGGGCTCTGAAGGAGCCCAGAGGTGCCCTCCCATGCCCCCAGGGACCTCCCCTGTCACCCTTGCCCACCCCAGGAGGACACCCAAGGCTGGAGGGACCCATCCCAGGGACATTAAGGTAAGTTCAGGTAAGTGTTTTTTTTTATTTTTTTTTGTGGCACAGGGGGGCCTGATTTGTGCCCCCCTACATGCCACTATGCCCAATGACCATGCCCAGGGGACAGAAGTCCCCTGGGCATGGCCATTGGGCAAGGGGGCATGACTCCTGTCTTTGCTAAGACAGGAGTCATTTCTATGGGGGTTGGGATTGAAAAAAAATGGCGCAAATCGGGTTGAGGCGAAAAAATTGCCTCAACCTGACTTGCCCCATTTCTTGACGCCCAAGCCCCATATCCCCCTACGCCGGCGCTGCCTGGTGGACGTCGTTTTTTTTAACGCACACCAGACGGCGCCGGCGGCTAACGCCGGCTAACGTCATTCGATAAATACGGCGCCAGCATGGCGCTTCAGAATGGCGTTAGCCGGCGCTAATTTTTTTGACGCAAAACTGCGTTAGCGCAGTTTTGCGTCAAAAAGTATAAATATGGGCCTTAGTCTTTGAAGTCACCTTTCTTCAAAGGGGACTCACACCTACTTGTGAAATCCTGCCTTGCTCAGGCAAGGCCTCAGACACACACCAGGGGGTTGGAGCCGGCATTGTTAGAGGCAGGCACAGTCCTTTCAGATGAGAGTGACCACTCCGCCCCTCCCTCCTAGCAGAGATGGCTAATCAGGAAATGCAGGTTACACCCCAGCTCCCTTTGTGTCACTGTCTGGTGTGAGGTGAAAAACAACCCAACTGTCAAACTGACCCAGACAGGGAATCCACAAACAAGGCAGAGTCACAGAATGGTTTAAGCAAGAAAATGCTCACTTTCTAAAAGTGGCATTTTCAAACGCACAATCTTAAAATCAACTTTACTAAAAGATGTATTTTTTAATTGTGAGTTCAGGGACCCCAAACTCCACATGTCCATCTACTCTCTAGGGGAATCTACACTTTAATCATATTTAAAGGTAGCCCCCATATTATCCTATGAGAGAGACAGGCCTTGCAACAGTGAAAAACGAAATTGGCAGTATTTCACTGTCAGGACATATAAACCACATTACTATATGTCCTACCTTATCCATACACTGCACCCTGCCCTTGGGGCTACCTAGGGCCTACCTTAGGGGTGCCTTACATGTAAGAAAAGGGAAGGTTTAGGCCTGGCAAGTGGGTACACTTGCCAAGTCGAATTTACAGTGTAAAAATACACACACAGACACTGCAGTGGCAGGTCTGGGACATGATTACAGAGCTACTTATGTGGGTGGCACAACCAGTGCTGCAGGCCCACTAGTAGCATTTGATTTACAGGCCCTGGCACCTCTAGTGCACCTTACTAGGGACTTACTAGTAAATCAAATAGGCCAATCATGGATAAACCAATTACATACAATTTACACGGAGAGCATATGCACTTTAGCACTGGTTAGCAGTGGGAAAGTGCTCAGAGTTCAAAAGCCAACAGCAACAGGTCAGAAAAAAAATAGGAGGCAGGAGGCAAAAAGACTGGGGATGACCCTGCATAAGCAAAAGTCCAACAGAGTTCATTTCTTAAATGGTCAGCCTTGATAAGATTGGTTGGTGCTTCAACTGTAGATGAGTAGTGGACTTGCGAACAATCACTCCTTGTGTTACCAGATGTGTTGTAAGGGTTGTAAGCCTTGTTATGAAATTAACCAGGATTGGCTTTAACCCCTTCGCTGCCAGGCCTTTTCCCCCTCAGGTGCCAAGCCTTTTTTTGGCTGTTTGGGGCCGTTCACGCTTAGGCCCTCATAACGTTTTGGCCACATAAGCTACCCACGCCAAATTTGCGTCCTTTTTTTTACAACATCCTAGGGATTCTAGAGGTACCCAGACTTTGTGGCTTTCCCTTAAGGAGACCAAGAAATTAGCCAAAATTATAAATTCAACACTGAAATAAAAAAATATTGAAATTGAGCTGAAAAAAACAGCCATTTTTCTCCACGTTTTACTCTGTAACTTTTTCCTACGACGTTAGATTTTTTAAAGCAATATACTGTTACGTCTGCTGGACTCTTCTGGTTGTGGGGATATATAGGGCTTGTAGGTTCATCAAGAACCCTAGGTACACAGAGCCAATAAATGAGCTGCACCTTTCAATGGGTTTTCATTCTATACCAGGTATAAAGCAATTCATTTGCTGAAATATAAAGAGTGAAAAATAGGTATCAAGAAAACCTTTGTATTTCCAAAATGGGCACAAGATAAGGTGTTGAGAAGCAGAGGTTATTTGCACAACTATGAATTCCAGGGTGCCCATACTAGCATGTGAATTACAGGGCATTTCTCAAATAGACAACTTTTTTACACATTGTCTCACATTTGGAATGAAAAAATGTAGAGAAAGACAAGGGACAATAACACTTGTTTTGCTATTCTGAGTTCCCCCAAGTCTCCCCATACAAATGGTACCTCACTTGCGTGGGTAAGCCTAATGCTAGCGTCAGGAAACGCAACATGGACACATCACATTTTTACATTGAAATCTGACCTGTTTTTTGCAAAGTGCCTAGTTGTAGATTTTGGCCTCTAGCTTAGCCGGCACCTAGGGAAACCACCCAAACCTGTGCATTTTTTAAAACTAGACACCTAGGGGAATCCAAGATGGGGTGGCTTGTGGGGCTCTCTAAGCAGGTTCTGTTACCCAGAATCCTTGTCAAACCTCAAAATGTGGCAAAAAAACACTTTTTCCTCACATTTTGGTGACAGAATATTCTGGAATCTGAGAGGAGCCACAAATTTCCTTCCACCCAACGTTCCCCCAAGTCTTCCGATAAAAATGGTACCTCACTTGTGTGGGTAGGCCTAGTGCCTGCAAAAGGAAATGCCCCAAAACACTATCTGGACACATCAAAATTATCAAATACAAAATTACCTGTTTCTGTGTGGGTGGGGCACCTGCGTTTTTGGTCCTGGCCTCAGCAGCCATCTAGGGAAGCCTACCAAACCCAGACATTTCTGAAAACTAGACACTGGAGGGAGTCCAGGGAGGTGTGACTTGCCTGGAACCCCCAATGTTTTCTTACCCAGAATCCTCAGCAAACCTCAAATTTAGCTAACAAATCAAATTGTTCCTACATTTCTTTGTGGGATCACTGCACCTGGGACAAATTTACTACCACCCAACAGTCCCCTCAATCTCTCGGTAAAAATTATATCTCACTTGTTTAGTTGGGCCAAGTGCCTGTGACAGGGAAGAGCCAAAAGCATGTCAAAATTGAGGGGGAACCAAAGCGGGTCCAAAAGGGCAGTTTAAAAAAAACATTTTTAGGCTGACAAGTGCAGCAGAATTTTTATTGGTATAGACAATGCAGGGTGGTAGGAATTTTGTGGATTCCTGCTGATCACAAAAAATTTTGGAAAAATGTGTGATTTCCAGCAAAGGTTTGCAGGGCATTGTGGGTAAGAAAATGGTGCGGGGTGCATGTTAAGCACACCACTCTGGAATCACCCAGATGTTTAGTTTTCAGATGTGTCTAGGTCTTGTGGATTTTTCTACATGGCAGCGTCGCAAAGTCCAAAAAGTGCAGCCTTCACCATTCCATGTGGGACGATTTTGAGAGTTAGCCAAGCTCTCATGGCCCAAATGTAAAACCAAAATCAAAAATAATCAAATGTCCTCTTCCGTGCCATGGGATAAGATGTTTTAGTGTGAGGGAGGAGAGCTGAAAGACTGTTACCCCCTTTAGTTGGGGTGGGGGCATAACCAGGCCCAAACTGGTTGGTAGCCACCACCCCACTATTTTTTTTTAATTCCCTGGCATCTAGTAGACTTTCTGCCCCCTTGGGGTGTTGATCGGGGGTAATTGTCCCATCTGCCCACTAGTGGGCAGAACAACTTTGGCCCCATTTATTTGTGGTGGGGATATGGCCATACCCATACCCTCTTATTTTGGAAAAAAAATCTTCCCTGGTCTCTGGTGGGCTTTTTGCCCCCCGTGGACCTTTAAAAAATAGGACGATCTGCCCCAAGGGGGCAGATATGGCCAACAGTAATGTGCCCCCATGGGGAATAACCCTTGCCCTAGGGGCTGCCCCCCCAAACAAAACACACACATACACACACACCAATCCCTGGTGCCTTAGTGGTTTCTGCTTCCCCCGGGTGCAGATCGGCCAAATAGAAAAAGGCCAATCTGCCCCCAAGGGGAGCTGAAGTGGCCTAAAATAAATTTGCTCCCCCCAGGGGAGAGATCCTTGCCTAAGGGGTTGCTCCCATTGCGTGAAATTGGCGCAAAAAAATAAATCCCCGGTGCCTAGTGCTTTCTGCCCCAAGGGGGGCAGAAGTGGCCTAAAGACAATTTGCCCCCCAGGGGAGCGACCCTTGCCTAAGAGGTTGCTCCCCATATATAAGAAAATAAGGTAAACAAAAAAATATATATATCCCTGGTGTCTAGGGGTTTCTGCCCCCCGGGCAGATCGGCCTAATTATAATCGGGGGCCGAAAAGGCCTAAAAGTAATTTCCCCCCCACAGGTCGCTCCCCACTTATAAAAAAAAAATATATATATCCCTGGTGTCTAGGGGGTTTCTGCCCCCCCATGGGCAGATCGGGGCACAGGGGGCAGAAATGGCCTAAAAATAATTTGCCCCTCTAAGGAGCCGCCCTTGCCCAGGGGGCCGCTCCCCTCATGTCAAAATCCCCCCCCAAAAAAAACTCCCTGGTGTCTAGTGGGTACTTCTGCTGCCTCTCTCGGCCCCTCCACATGATCGGAGGAGAAATACAAAAGCATTTCTCCTCTGATCCGTGCTGGAAGCTCAGCTTCCAGTGTGGAGGGGCAGGCCTCTGATGACATCAGCGCGCGATTGTGTGCTGACGTCATCAGACACCACGGGGGCAGATGGGGTGGAGGTGGGAGGGGAAGCGATTCTCCTTCCATCCCTGCAGTGGGGGCGCCGAGGCGAGGATCACGGGAGGAGCGCTAGCCGGTCCCAGGACGTAACGGTTACGTCCTTGGCTGCAAAGGGGATAAAATGCATAATAATATTGGTTTAAAAAAATCTGTAATAACATTGAACAGAATTTTCTAAAATGTTAAAAAAATACTGGATCCAATAAAATAAAACAAATAAAGCTTCCTTTATATTCCAATATACCAGGGTCGTTTTACCTCTATCTTCTATTTCTCTCTCGTTAAGCTTCTCTGTCTTTGCCTAACTCTGTCCATAACTTCTACCCAATTTCATCTTAAGGTTTTTTGGGGGTCCAAGGCAAGACATATTTCACCCTGGCAAAAGTTATATAATTTAGCATTGTTTGGCATCACCAAAGGCATCAATTGTTTGCCCTTTGTGTAGTCCTCAAACTCATGTTTGGCCTGCTCTCAACTCTCGTTTCTTAACCACTTCACTGGATTTTGATTAGTTGTTTTGGTGAGGACTATAGTGTTTGTGTTGCAGTTCATTGTGCTCTGCTCCAAACATTAAGTAGTAAATTAACCACTGTCACAGTTGGCACAGAAAGCAGTCTATTCAGTCCCTAATATGAATACTGTTCTGCAACAACCCATACACCAGGACGATTCATTGGGCCTAACCACGTGCCATTAAAGTCAGTCTATCCTTTTACTCTTCTCCAATATACAGGACACTCAGGCCCATATTTATACTTTTTTAGCACCACATTTGCATCATTTTTTTACGCAAAAGCGGTGCAAACTTACAAAATACAAATGTATATACAAATGTATTACAGTGTAATACATTTGTATTTTGTAAGTTTGCACCGCTTTTGCGCCACAAAATGATGCAAAAGCGGCACTAAAAAAGTATAAATATGGGCCTCAGTTCTTAATTTGAACCAGTAGTTGCCAGTTGGGGTCACTGGCACTCATTTTGGGGACTGACACTTATTTTACCTATCAGACATTTTCAGAGTGCAGGAAAGAGAGAGAGAGAGAAACACATACAAAGTGGAAAGACAGGGGAAGAGAAAGACAGAAAACCGTGACAAAGGGAAAATGCAAGCACCTGCAAGGGTTAGATAAAATGGCAGGGAGTGTCTGGAACTGAGCTAAAAAGACATGAGCTGGAATGAAGACTGCTTAGACATCTAGTAGCGCCAGTTGCTGGCTTCTGAGCAGAGCTTTAGGCACCGACACTCATTCTTTCACAAATTAAGCACTGGTGACATTTAATTACTTGGACAACTTCCGGCTAAAGGGGCCTGAAGTAAAAGGGGTCTAATGTTTGCCTAATAGTGCCTGGAAGGGCACTAGACAGTAGCCCTGCTCCTGCGATGACAAATTCCATTCGATTCAGCAAGAAAGCTGGAAGAACTCTCAACTTCAAGACCTGCTGAAATCATCATTCATCTGCCATTTCCAAGCAGCCGGTAATATATGACTTTTACCATACTTTAGTGATAGACCAGTACATGGCAAATGCATGATAACTGCCTAAACACATCAACTCAAACTTTGATACAATGTTGTTCCTTTTAATTTAAATGCCAAACGATCCATATAACAGAATTTACCCAATTACATTTAACCCACTCTCTCTCCTGTGTGCAATCAGTGCAGCAAATACATCTACAAAGATCCCTTATTCATTTTACACCTCTCACGGTTTCTGTCATTTTCGTAAGGAAACGAGGCAAACCAAGGTAAAATAATGACAAAATGAAGAGCCACTCTTCTCGAAATCCCTAAATCAAACAAATGAAGAAAGATAGCCAACTTTTCTTCTGCACGCCCCCTAGACTTTGGAACCTCATGCCCAAGACGTTTAGAGTGTATCCATGCCTACTTTCCTATAGGAAAAGCCTCCAATTTTATCTGTTCAAGATACGTTTCCTTGATTAGTGCTATTCTCTTTTCTCTCTCTCTACTTGGTTTGGGACTGTCTGCATTTTTTGCTATTACGTCTGTGACTCTCTCTTTGTGACAGGACTACTTAGCTGTGCCTAGTGACAAGCTCACTTTAGTTTACATCTTTAAAATACATACTAACATGAAAATGATACAAAGATGTAAATCTTATTCCTTGTGCACAACCATTGACAGTTATCGTGATACCTTGCGTGCTCACAATCCCCGACTTCCTAGGCAATCCAGACATTCTGCAAGTATCCATCTTGGAAGTACAATATGGAACTAACTCCGTGTAATCGTTCCGGTTGCCTAACCAACACAAACAAAAACAGAGTTTATTTTCCACTTTTTATCTCCAGTTTTTGGGAATGCAAAATATACACATTCTACATACATAAAAGATGTACGAAAAAGGAAATTCCTGAATGGTGTCAATGTAAATTGGAGAATAAAGTGCGTTTCCGGTTGTGCTAAATCTCCTAAGAAAATATTTACATGCACTCATATTCCGGAATACAATATCTGCGTTTCTGGGCCTTTCAAAGTGTGTGGAGGAAACCGTTTTCTGCACATCCCTCATTCACAGAGGGATGAACTGAAATCTATGCTTTTCCCTTTAAGAGTCCTAATCTAGGATATGGTTTACACAGGGGAAGGTGCAATGGCACTGGGAAGAAGGGGGAAGAAAAGACTCATGTTTCACTTGTAGTCTCTCTCTACTGCATTCTGCAAAGGGTTAAAATATAATCTATTATTTTGGTGTGCATAGGCTTTTTAAAGGCCTGTACCTGTCAGTGCACTCCCATAGGTGCCAAAGTCAGAGGCCGCCTATTGGTTGGCTAACGCAATTCGCACTGCCCATGTATCAACTTTATTAGCGCCTTTGCGGGGTTCTGTTTAAGTCATTTATGGCTGTTCATGCTGACTATTGTCAGAACATTAGCTTCTAAGAGTTTGAAGAGGGAGTGTCATCTGTGTAAAGATTTAACGCACAAGATTTGATCAGTTTAACCGTGGAATATAGGTAAGAGTGTACTTGAAGGACACCTAATTCCATTTGTTGTAGGGGTGTACTGTGAGGTGGACAGGCAATGACATGAGTCCTATCCTTTAAAGAAAAAGAAGCAGTAGCCCCAAGACTCCCGCTTGAAGTCAAGGATCTGCCCGCATCTTGTAGTTATGGTAGAATGGTATGGTTAATGTTGTTCAGTGCTTATGACAAATACAGCCAAACCAGTGCTCCACCACCTTCCAGCAATATCCTCAGATCATTTGGTTTGGACCTAACCCTGCCTTATATACTGTAGGGTATGCAAAGTCATGCTTGCATAGAGCTTGGATGTATTCTTCTGATGACTTTTAACAGTTAGGTTTCTACCTGCTCTGGCAGTTTTCCTGGATACAGCACATTTTAAACAGGCTAGCTGAAGCATTTTTCAGCAGAGGCGTCATTAGGCAGTGTTTAACAAGATGGCATCATGACTAATGAAAGTGAGATGGTAATTTAGAATTTAGGATCAGTGGCTACTACTGGTGATAATGCCAACTATTTAAACAAGGGAACTGGTGAAGGATCATCATGTGAGCCACATGGTTTACTGCCTCCTCTAACTAAAAATAGAGGCAGTATTATGGTTATAAATGTCTTGAGACTCATTCCTGTGAAGCAGATCTTACATGTGTTCCCGCAGGGATATGCTGTGTCTCCTAACTTTTCAGTATTTACATGAGAGAAGAGAAGGCGTTAGCCTTTACGATAACAGATTACTGTCCAGCAGACCAATTGAAAAAGGAACCACTCCAAGTACTTCAGAACCTTGTTGCATGGTTTGACAAGAAACTCACTTTTAACCAGCAAATTACAACATTGGTATAAATATCAACATTCATTCCATTCCAAAGAGAAGAATCTTCCTACTGCTGACGGTTCCAGACTGCATTAAATTGACCAGGGCCTTTTTGGTATCAGACACAATTACTGCATCAATGAAAATATTGGAGCCTCTAGAAATGCAAATATAAAATATTGAGGACCATAAAATTAGAATTCTTCGTAGTCTATTGGCATCCAAATGTTTTTTTAAGACTATTCCCCCTCTCTTGCAGTTACCGGATACTGATAAGAACAAAAATAACAGTCCACATCTGCAATTGTGAAGCCGCTTACGAATTCCTGCCCATTTACAGACATGAACTTTAACAGCCAGGGAAACAGTCAGAACTATTCAAAAAATTGCCCTTCCGTCTTCAAAAGCACTTCAAAGTGGGTCACAAGCAGGGACTTTGCAAAACATGTAAATAAATAAAAAATATTGATCACTGTTATTCTCAATTCAGGCTGAATCAACCTGCAATGTTAAAATTCATATTGTCATAAAAAAGATATTTGAGGTGCTAAAACAGGAAGAGTTGTTTACACTTTTTATTGGAAACTGGTGGGATTATGTTTTGTAATCTCGGGTCAGAAAAGTCATTGATGATACACCACAATTCCTTCTACTGAAAGCTTTCAGAAATCAATATGCATGTAAGCTTTATTGATTTTCCAGTCTACTGGATTATAACTGTGATGCAATATCCTTTTCGGCTTAGTTGATTAGGAAACTAAAATGATGCTGTAGAATACCCTAGGGAGTTTACACAGGTCTTTATTTGATACACTTAACTCTCTGTGAGACAGTGGTTTATTTGGGTGGATGGGTGTCCACCACTAGTATATAGCCACTACAAGACAACACGTGTAGAGTCACAACAAAGGTAAGTCTGAAGCCATGTTTTACTTGTCACATTAGTAAATGGCATAATATGTGCTGGAGTCCACAGGTGACATTTAACGTTCTGTGCCATGGGTGTGGGTACTACACCATACACTAAGGAATTTGAGAATTAAATACACCAATCATGGATTGGTTAATTTATACATGTTTTAGGGGGCAGAGCACCCAATTCACCACCCAATTCATAACATTAGCAAGTGGAACAACTTCTTCATTGAGTACTGGAGGCATCTTGAAAAGCAGTTTCTTGTAGCATTTACAATGCATTTTAATTGGAACCTGACATCACACTGACACGATGGTTAATGTAGATGACCGTCTGATTAGCCTAAAGGAGAGGCACAAGTGGGTACATATTATTATATTATATTTGGTTGTGGTAGATAGCCCTTATATCAGAATTGCAGTACAAAGTGAAACATAAGTGACACCATTTTTACTGCATGATGGTGGATGAGAAACATGCGATATGGTGCACATTGCTCTAATTTTACGTGCGGAAAACTGTGTGCGCGCACTGGGGTGTGAGGTTTTAATTTTGCCCAAATTTGCGAGGCTGCCAATTTTTGTCTTTTCGAAGGTCCCAGCCTTTTCAATCTTATGTTCGACCGAACATTTTTTTGTGGTTCAAGATCATTTTCATTGCACAGCCTTATCATTTCCACTCTGATCAAACCCAGCTGAGGTGGACATCCAAAGCAGAATATTGCACTACATATTTTTCTTCTGCAAACATTTTCTATGCCCAATGAAATATGGTTTCATAATTTAGGTCTACCTGTTCACTTTTTGTGGAGTTTTTCTACGCACAATGGCATGGCACAGGAAAAGAACAATACCTGTTTTCTGCAAAGTAAATCTCATGCAGAAGCATTTTCTGTGTTCAATAGGGTGTAACATACTGTGTTTCAAAATCATTGTTTTCTTGTGTAAGTGCCAAAGCATAAAACTTTGCAACCTTTTCAAAGTTGCAACATTTCCAAGAGAACTTTTCGAAGGTTGACAAAACAAATGCTGTGAATGAACGAGTATGTGGCAAAGACGTGTGCACTCACACGCGCCCATATACACTTTTTAAAGAGAATAATGTATTTACAGCACCAGGTATCAAGACTGAAACAAAATGCTTTTGCAAATTAAATTTTAAAATTGAGAGTGACAGTAGGTTTTTCTTCCTCTCTATAAAAGACTTGATTAGAGATGATGTAACCTGAGGTATTGTTTCTATGTTCATGGGAATGCATCCCAGGAAATCACACTTATTACAGTTTAACAAACTAGAACACATTGAACAGAGAGGGACAAGCGACTTGATATCTTGAGATGTTTAGGGACACAACACGATGAGATAGTCAGTGTCAGTGGTAACACCTTAGCTTTGCAAAGCGTCCACGCAGGAAAAACTGTGTTACTGTTTCAAAGGGATCCAGGCGAGGCTTCCCCTAATATGAAGAAACAGGAATTTTTCACCTGCAATGCTCCACAAAGAAATGGGTCACTCTTTAACATAACTTTGTTTGTTCTAAGGCAGAAAAAAGAAGCCAAAGATGGATTATTGAGAAGTTAAATATATTGGGGCTATCAGTAAGAAATTATTGTCCCACGAGAGCTTAATGAATCAGAAAGTGTAGTCAGTGCAATAATTTGGAAAGGCAAACAGCTTTTTTTAAAATCAAAATCTGAACTTTCCGCAACCGTGGAAGATCAATCTAAAGACGGCAGCACGCCATACGCATCTCTGGAGAACGCCTTCCCTCCCAGAAGAACTGAACGTGCAGTGATGCGTCAGCCGGTGATGTACGATAAGATGCAAATGTATTTAAATGTAGTTACCAGGTGGCAGCCCATCGCAAGGAGCCTGGCATACAAGCTTATTGGGTAAAAGTGATAAGTGCAAACTCAGGATTTGTGAAATGGATTTGTGCGACTGGGCAAGGCAACAGGATCTGAGCATTCAAGCCTGAACAAAAACACATTAATACAGAGAAACCACGACACAGAAAAGTAGTTAGAAAGGGTGGTACCTAGGCAAGTCGAGTTCGCACTGTAAAAAACTGCAAAAAAAAATCACTCAGTAGTGCATCACTGTTTAGAATACGTCATAAAATGAAACAAATGAAAGGAATAAAAAAAAATTAGGACTGGACTTTGAGACACTTTAGCTTAGGTTCTCCAACAAGTAGCTCGTGAGCTACAGGTAGCTCTCCAGCTACCAGCAAGTAGCTTCCTAGCCTACTAAATTAGAAACTTTTGCTTGGCTGAGTTATTAATTATATGTGTATCAAAAGTGAGTAGTATGTATTCAAGATAATATTGTGTGTATTTGTAGGATTCCTAAGCTGACATTTAGAGAAAAAATGGTTGAATTTCCAAAATATATTTAAAGCTGTTAGGCAAGTGCTGAGTGAAGGTAGCCTGTTTCTCTGAAGCATTGCTACTTACTATTCTTTGTCTCATTTCCCTCAATCATTCTACAAATGTGTTATGCAGTGAGAATCTCGCTATACATAACGTTCCATTCTGTGGTGTGTGGAGTGAGGACACAATTTGATCATCTACCACATTTAGCTTTGTTAGAAATGGGGTTTTTGGTTGGCAGTCAGACTACCCCCTCTCCAAGCAAGGACCCTCACTCTAGTCAGGGTAAAGGAAAATCACCCTTCGTTAACCCCCATTAACCTCCTTGGTAGCTTGGCATGAGCAGGCAGGCTTAACTTCAGATGCAATGTATAAAGTATTTGTACCAACACAGAGAGTAACTCAGTAAAAAACACTACAAAAAGACACAACACAGGTTTAGAAAAATAGGTAATATTTATCTAAACAAAACAAAGAAGACCAAAACAACAAAAATCAAACATACACAAGTCAAGTTATGGATTTTCAAAAGAATAAGAGTCTTAATCCTTACAAAACAGTGAGAATGCTGTTATTTCACAACACAGGGTCAAAATAAAGCCTCACGGGCGGGTGTGCATCGAAAAAGGCCAGAGATGCGCCGATTTCTCACTCGCCAGGAGACCATGCGTCATTCCTCCTCTAGTCGGGTCCGCGAGCGTAACTTCTTCTCTCCTACAAGAAAGCGATGCATCGATCTGGACAGGCACTTTGGGTCCAGGCAGGCTTTGCGCTGATTTTCCATGCCCAGCAATGTTGCATTGAAAATATGGTTGCACAGTATCACAAAACTGTGTTGTGGGGGATTTGCGTCGTTGTCAGCCTCTGTTAGCAGTTGTTGCACTTCGTTTATCCAGCCACGTTGCATCGATCTTCCAGCTGTGATGCAGGTGGAGCGTTGATTTCAGCTGCGAAGCTGGCGGCGCATTGTTTATCAGCCGCACCCCGGAAGGTGCATAAAAAATTTCCCTGCACATGGTCTGTGCGTGGATTTTCAGTTCTTGTCTGCCAACTCCACCTTTCAAGGGCCCAGGAACTGGGTAGGGCACTACTTGGCAGGACAGGAGTGTCAACAGAGAGTCCAGGGCCTGGCAGGGAAAGTCTTTGATGGACTTGAGACTTCAGCAACAGGAGAACAGCTCAGTTCAAGCCCTTGGAGATTCTTCTCAAGCAGGAATGCACAACAAAGTTCAGTCTTTGTCCCCTTTCAAAGGCAGAAGCAGCAACTGCAGGATATCCCAACAAAGCATAGTGACTGGAAGTGGCAGCACTTCTCCTCAGCTCTACAGCTCTTTTCCTTGGCAGAGATTCCTCTTAGATCCAGAAGTGATCTAATTTTCAGGGGTTTTGGGGGCTCCTCCTATACCCCTTTCTGCCTTTGAAGTTGGCCTACTTCAAAGAGAAGTCTCTGTTGTTTTCAAGATCCTGCCTTGCCCAGGCCAGGCCCGAGACACACACCCAGGGGTCGAAGACTGCATTGTGTGAGGGCTGGCACAGCCCTTTCAGGTGTAAGTGACCACTCCTCCCCTCCCTCCTAGCACAGATGACTCATCAGGATATAGAGGCTACATCCCAGCTCCCTTAGTGTCACCGTTTAAAGAGAGGTGCAAACAGCCCAACTTTCATACTGAACCAGACAGGGATTCCACAAACAAGCAGAGTCACAGAATGGTTTAAGCAAGAAAATGCCTACTTTCTAAAAGTGGCATTTTTAAACACACAATCTAAAAACAAACTTTACTAAAGGATGTATTTTTAAATTGTGAGTTCAGAGACCCTAAACTTCACATTTCTATCTGCTCCCAAAGGGAATCTGCACTTTAATAATATTTAAAGGCAGCCTCCAGGTTAACCTATGAGAGAGATAAATCTTGCAACAGTGAAAACCGAACTTGGCAGTATTTCAATGTTAGGACATGTAAAACACACAAGTACATCTCCCACATTTAACATACACTGCACCCTGCCCTTGGGGCAACCTAGGGCCTACCTTAGAGGTGCCTTACATGCACAGAAAGGGACGGTTTAGGTCTGGCAAGTGGGTACACTTGCCAAGTCAAATTGGCTGTTTAAAACTGCACACACAGACACTGCAGTGGCAGGTCTGAGCCATGTTTACAGGGCTACTAATGTGGGTGGCACAACCAGTGCTGAAGGCCCACTAGTGGCATTTGTTTTACAGGCCCTGGGCACCTTTAGTGCACTTTACTAGGGACTTACTAGTAAATCAAATATGCCAATCATGGAAAGCCAATCAGCAATACAATTTACACAGAGAGCATATGCACTTTAGCACTGGTTAGCAGTGGTAAAGTGCATAGAGTCCTTAAGCCAACAAAAACAGGTCAGAAAAAATAGGAGGAAGGAGGCAAAAAGATTAGGGATGTCCCTGCAAAAAGGGCCAAGTCCAACAAGCTTGACATCCAAAAATTCAATTTCTGTATCACAGTGAATGTTAATTCCAGATTTGCAACAAATAGCAGTGCCTACTCTCACTTGCCCGTCAGATGAAAAATAAGTGATTAATGAAGTGGGCCCACATAGCAATCTTATCCATGTAGTACGTCAGCTCTTTACAATAAAGCACCTGCACCTCCTAAAGAGCCATGCACCATTGAACAGAGCTGGGAGTGCAGCAGGTGCTCATTGCAGTTATTCTCTTTTGATAGTACAGTGATTTGTTTTATAGAAGAACGGTGTCCTTATGGCACCATCTCATCATTTCAAGTAGCATTCTAGTTTGATAATTGAGTCTCAGTTGACTGGATCTGTTTGCAGGCCCTCAGCCCATCTGTGAGGCATATACTAGTATACAGTGAAGTCACATTCAGAGTCACCATAAAGAAAGCTGATTCCCATCTAAGAACAAAGATTGTCTTGAGAAAATGTATTGAATTCTCAATGTAAGATGGAAGGGTCTCCACTAATGGCAGAAGAAAAGAATTAAACAAACTACCACTGGCGGAGATAATAGGTCTTCCTGGGGGTTTTGTTCTTTCCTTGTGCACTTTTTGCAATAGTTAGACCACTGGCAGATGAAGATGGTTATTCTTAGAAAATTAGTAATCATCTCTCGCTAAAACTCCTTTCTCCCACCATTGGTGTAACTATACAAAATATTTGGGTTTCACCTCCAAATTCTAGTACCTAGAAAAGAAAATCATAACAATTGCCGTCATCCAAATGTCTCATTGCTTCTTCTAAATGATTCTCTTTGGGCAGTAGTACCCCCCCCCCTTATCAGCAGGTTTCAAAATAAATGATTAATCCATACTCTATGGTGGTATTAAAAATAGTTTTCCGATTTCTAAAATTTTAATTTTTCAGTTTTAACTTCAAAGGGTATGAATACATTTGTATGTATATATATATATATATATATATATATATATATATATATATATATATATATATATATATATAATGTTCTGTTTCTTTAATTTGTAAAAGTATTTTTTATTTAAATGCATTTTAAATTAAGTAATTATGTACATACAAATAATTTATTTTCTAATAATGAAATTTAACATATAAATTTATAAAGTATAAAGGAAATAAAAAACAGGATTATTTACTATTTATAAATGTGAATTTATGTGAACATCTAAGTAGTTTTTAAAATATAATTTACTACAAATCTGATATATGGTTTTAAGTTTAATATGTTGTTTTTAGTGGTTGTAAGGGGTATTAAATATTCAGGGTTGGGCAGTGCTTAGTGGTAGTAAGGAGTTTTAGGGTTGGGAAGTACATATGGTAATAATGAGTTTTAGGGTTCAGGGAAGGGTAGTGTTTTTGGTAGTACGTGCTTTTCAGAGTTCAAGAATGGAAAGTGTTTTAGGGATGGAAGTAGTTTTTAGGGTTCATGGATGGGTAGTATTTGAAGAGTAGTAAGGAGTTTTTAAGGTTTTGATAAAACCTTCAGTGCCCCATCGCAGCACAACCAATCCATGAAGCCTAAAAGCTCCTTAGGGGAGTTGTTAGGGTTTAAAGATTGTTAATGCATAATGGTGTTAAGGTTTCTTAGGGTTCAGTGATGGGTAGTGTATGGAGATAGTAAGGAGGCTTTAGGGTTCAGAAATTGCTAGTGTATTGGGGTAGTAAGGAGTTTTTAGTGATCAGGCAATGCTTAATTTGAACCAGTGGCTGCAGGTGGAGCCAACCAACACTAAGTTTTGATGACTGGCACTTACATTTCCTAATAAAACTTTGACCCTAAGTAAGTGCCCAGAGCAACACAAAGGACAGAAAGGAGGACGATGAAAGACAGTGACAAATGAAGAAAGGAGAAATGGAAAAGAACTTGCTAAAGTGAAGTGAATGGTCAGAGTGGTGGAAGAAAGTGGCATGAGCTGGAATAAAGACTGCACAACCTTGGTGTTAAGCAATCCTGCTAATTTTCTGCACTGCCTGCAGGCTTCTGAAGAAAACATGGGCATCAGCACTTAGGGCCTCATTACGAGGCTGGCGGTTTTCAGACTATCAACCTTGCAGTGACTAATAAAGACCCTGGCGGCCAAGCTACCAGGGTTGTGCCAGCGCTACCAAGATCCATGATCCAGACGGCATAGCAGTGGCGGAGATTATAATCCGCCAGGGCTGAGCTGCATGCAGCTCTGCCCTGGAGATTATGACCTCATTCTCGGCCACCCTTTTCATGGCAATTTCACCGCTATGAAAAAGCTGGTGGAGACCAGGTGCAGGGGGCCACAGAGGGGCCCCTGACTGCCCATCCAACATGTTTACTGCAATTCAGACACCCTCGCACATGGTGCAAGGGTGTCTGCATTGGCTCATGGTATCCAAAAGACTGCCAGTGCAGGGAGAGAGAAGAATAGTGCCATACCTTAGTATATGTGGTGCTGCTCTACTCTCTCCCATTCACAGAAAACAGTGCAGCAACTTCACATGCTGTGTTGCATGACATATTTTTATAAATCTTACTTCATGTGCATTGGGCTGCTGAGATTAAGCCAAACACGAGGGAGAAAGTAGGTACATATTAAACACATTAAATAAACATGTCTATGCCTGCATTTTAGGGAAACATCTTACAGAGATCAGCCTCACAAATTCAGATAGAGCCTTGAGAAGCAGATTTCAGCATCATGCGCACTCTTTGTGGATTTGGGATATAATGCGTCATGGATTTTAATTGTCTATCACATAGTATACTGCCTGCAAAGAAAGAGATTCCTCTGAGAATCCAGAATAAACATTTTCAAAATGCTGAGTTTTCTATAGCAGATGAAGGTGTTAGGTGTTAAGACTCTCCTTCTGTCCCCCTTTCACCCGTGTAATGTTCCAGGTCATGATACATGACATCCATAAATAGGCCTCCTAAACAGATCACTCCTGTTATTGCCACATGCTGTATTGCCTTCAATTTTGAGGTCAGGTGATGCCAGGGTTTATCCTCCATCAGAATGTAATGTAATCCAGAGAGCTGCAATGATCTGTTGTTGCTGAAAACATTGCATTTTGCCCCAGTGTTTTTAGCGACAGGTTTTGTTGGCTTGAGGATCATGCAGTGGTATCTTCAGGGTTAGTTCAGTCTACTGCACGTGTTCGATGTGCTTCTACTGCCTGATATTACACAATTTTTGTTACTGCATTACTGGCACCATTGTGCATGTTTCCGTAGGATTCTACATTACAGCTATTGTTGACATTCAACTCCATGGTCAGCTCACACATTATTTTACTTTTTGTGCATTGTTTGCAATCACTATTCGCTGCTTCACTGCTGTCAACATTGCAATCCACATGTCTGCACTTCAACACCTCTTGCATGGTGTGATGATTGAATATACCTCTTATGGCTGAATACATGGAATCTAACTTAGTTCTCTCTCTCTTCTATCTTTCTATTTCTTTTCCCCTTTTCTTTCACAGCGGATTTGGTTGCATATGTGGTAACCTCTATTGTTTATCTCAGGCATAATTCTTATGTCCTGATGTTGATTCCATCATTTGGTTAAGGGATCGAAACGTCGTAGACTACAGTACCTTGACTCAACTTGTAATTATTCATGTGCTGATATGACTATGGGTGCTATCAGTTTGTGACTTCATCATTGTATTTCATTTGTGTCACAGAAGAAATGTCTAAGTGCCTAAAGTATGATGACCTTCCTGGTGTTTGTGTTCCCATTACAATCTTCTTTACCCTGACATAATTAATGTATAATATTGTCCATTTGGATACCAAACATAGACTTCATTGTATCTCTATGGTTTATTTGTTTTGAATGTTTCACCTAAGGGACTAAGGCCCTAATTACGACTTTGGAGCACGGAAAAGGCCATCCGCCAAAGTCGAGCGGTCAGGTTACCCCCAGTGCGGTCCCCTTCCCGCGGCCCCTATTGCAAATTTCCCGCTGGGTCAGTGAGCGGAAACAGAGTTTCTGCCCGCTGACCCAGGGAGAAACAGCCCACAACATTGACGCCGGCTTATACTAGAGCCGGCAGCAATGTTGCAGTGCATAGGGTGCACCAGCAATGGTTGCACTTTTCACTGTCTGCAAAGCGGGGCTGGCCATGGGGTCCCCTGCACCCCGTCTCTGCCAGCCTTTACATGACGGTGCTACCGCCATGTAATTGCAGGTGGAGAAGGGACTTGTAATCCCCAGGGCCGTGCTGCTTGCAGTGCTGTCCTGGCAGACTAGGACCGCCAGCACCACCAGCCCTTCCAGTGAAGGAGAAGTGGCAGTGCTGGCAGTCCAACCGTAGCACAACTGTCGGACCTCCACATTGGCGACGGTCCGACCAGGGTCATAATGAGGTCCTAAATGCCAATAGGGCAGGGTGCATGGAGTTTAAAAAGCAGGACATGTATATTTAATCCTTTACATATCTTTAAACTGGTTTACCATATTACATTTTGTAAGGGCTAAATTCAGTTTGGGAGCACCTAGAAAATATTTCAAAGACTCCTTTAATAGTAATTTAAAAGACAACTTAATTGTAAAGTTGAATTTGAATGTACTATTTTGGAAACGATCCTTTAGGAAAGTTGGATTTTTTTTTGCCTGAACCTAAAATTTCCTTAATGCCAGTGTCCACGTGTTACCTGACCCCTGCTGGCTCCCTGGAGTTCGATGTGTATTGCTTTCCAAAGCAGTGTACAAAGAGCCTAGGTGTGGGGTGGAGTGATTCTTTCTGAGTGTATGGCTGGGGAGGAGCTATGCCCCTGCCCTGACTGCACTTCAAAGGGGCCTGCCCTGGTACATACAGAAGAATATGACACCAGGCTTGCCCCTGCCTCTATTTCAATAGCCATACTGGAGCCAAACCCAGAGGAGAGAGAGGATCTGACCAGAACCAGTTTAGGAATTAGACTAAGGCTTGTCCCTGTTCGGATGGAAAAATCCCTTTCATGGTGATGGTGTGCACCCCTACCCTCAGTGCCCGAACTGTAATGATGCCTTGATTCCTGAAACTAACTTCTGTTGTCATGGGTGAACACTGGCCATGTGTGTGCACCATGAAGTTGGCCTGTCTCACAGACTGCAGAATTTTTTTACCAGGAGGGTCATCCACAGCACTACTCTCATAATGGTGAAGGCTACTACCTTTGGCAGCAACTAAGCAGCACAAGGGTGGTGGTGGCAGCATACTGTGTAGTGGTCAGTAGAAGTGAACAAGCCCTTTTTACATGTGCTGCAGGTGTGAGTCCTACAGGCTCGCTCATTTAAAGTTGCACTGCTGTGTGCTTAACCCACCTTATGCCTACCTTGGTTTGGTGTGGAGTGCTGTGCAATGTGTGAGGGGTACAAATGTGCTGGGATTCTGTGTATATGTCATATGAATGTGCTGGGTGTATGTGTGACCATGGGTGGTACCATAAATCGAAGATTCTAAGTTCCATTTTGGTAGACCCAGCGCTAACTGGAGGAACATGAGGAGGTAGAGGAATCCCTCAGACAGATTTGTGGATTTCAGCATTCCTATGAGCTGGGTGGGACACACTGGACAAAGGTAGAATAAGCTCCTAAGTTCACTTAAAAAGTTGCTCTTCAATTCAGAGAAAGTTCACTAGGAAGTGACCTGCGTACCTCTCAGGAAGGGAGTGGGGCAGTTGAGAGAATCATAAAGAGTAGGGCTAAGTCATTGTGATACATATATGACTGTGGCTGACATTCAGGTGTGAACCTCTAGGTACTCCCATGGCCTCTATTGTGGGACTATCAGATTTGGAGTCGCCCCTGCTGCAACAGGGTGCTTTCTAGGGAAAGGGCATGGCAGAGGAAAAGGCACTTCAATAGGAAGCAGACCCCCAACATAATCTTCAAAGACTCAGACTCTAAATCACATTTGGTGTCTAAAATGTACTGTAAAAAGGGGACCTTAATGCCCCAGAATTGTCACTTGTCAAGCAGCCATTTGGGCTATGTGTGGAGGAGAAACTCTACAAGACTTCTGCCTGTGACCAGGATTGGGAGCCAAGGCATGCCAGTCTCTCACCTGGGTGTAGGCACATCACCCAGGGAGTTCAAAACCACCTGCCCCTGGAGCACCAGTGCCTGCCTGCTTGCCAACACCAGTGTGCCCTGTGAGGAAGAGGAGAGTGCTGGAGGGAGCAAGGTCCAGTGGGGAATCCTATAGATTGTATTCCTGTAGCAAAGTGTGAGGAGGTGGCTGCTGCACCAATCGAGTTGTTGCAAATGTGCAGAAAAGAGTCAATGACCCCCTTATGCCAGAAGAGAGCCACTTTAACCATTGCTGCACCGATTGGGTCATCGCCTGTGTGCAGGTTGTAAGTTGGTGACCCTGTATGTCAGGTGAGCTGCAGTGCTGATTGGGCCATAGCCATGTGCAGAGCTTAGTCGGTGACCCTGTAAACCAGGTGGGGCTGCAGTGAAGATTGCTGCTGCACTGATCAGGCAATAGCACATATGCGGAGAAGAGATGATGCCATATATGTCAGGGGTGATACCAGGACAAGGCAAGGAGTGTGGTCTGGTCAAGACCATCTCTATGAGGAGTAGGCTGCTGTAGTGACCCAGGCAGGCCCAAGCTGAGACTGAGGACAAGCTCTATGAGCATCACAACCCCTCCACCTCTGGTGACGATAACAAGGAATTTACCAGAATTTGAGGAACATCTGGAACCTCCTGGCAACTGCCTCTGCAGAACTACATTTGAGGTACAGGACTACATGTGAGGAACTTATTTGAGACAGCTGCTGCAACTTCAGGGCCTACAAAGATGGCGTGTTCGGGGACTCCACTCACTCAGATCCTGCTGTGGAGGAAGACTGATTTACAGGCCTGATGGTCCTGAGGAACTTGCCTGCCATATAGTGCTTCAGTGCTGGAACACTTTTAACTTTCATAAACAGTTGGAGAGGAACTCCTGAGAGTCGGACTACTAGCGGGGCTTAATCTGAATGTCACCTGTAGTAAGTGATGAATAAACACTACTGCTAGTGAGAGAAGGGCTGGGACCTGCCTTGAAAACATGAGCAACACAAGAGGATAATGGTCGGAGTGCTGAAAAATGCAAACACTCACAGATCTGGGTTTAATTCATTGAATGTTTCGAATGTGAATGTGTGATTTGCTCTGTATTCCGTCCATCATCTGTTGTTTTTGCTTTTGTCACCCCAACTGGGAAAGGTATGCCCAGACGTGGGTCCCATGCTTGTTTTGCAACCAGATTCAAGCTAGCCTGGCTGATGAAGGGTGATACCCTGAAACCGGTCCCAGGATAATTTTTTTCTGGCCCAGGGATGACCTGGCCTGGCAGTTCGGGCTGGACTGTTCCCATGGGGAATAGGGTCAAGACTGATTTGTATATGGCTGGGTCCCAACTGGAATGGCAAGGCAAGCAAAAGAAATGATGGATTAAACCCAGATCTGTGACTGTTTGATTTGCTCTGCCTCCATGTGCCCAGATGTGGGTCCCGTGCTTGCTATGCCAACAGATTCAAGCTAGCCTGGCTGATGAAGGGTGATACCCTGAAACTGGTCCTAGGATGCTTTTCCTTCTTGTTCAGGGAGGTCCTGGCCTGGCAGTTCAGGCTGGACTATTCCCAGGGGGAACAGGGTCAAGACTGATTTGCATGTGGCTGGGTCCAAACTGGAATAGGATGGCAAGCAAAAAAACTGATGGATTAAACCCAGATCTGTGATTGTTGGTGAATGTTTGATTTGCTCTGCATTCTGTCCATCATCTGTTATTTTTGCTTTTGTTGCCCCAAGTGGGAAAGGTATGCCCAGACGTGGGTTCTGTGCTTGCTATGCCACCAGATTCAAGCTAGCCTGGCTGATGAAGGGTGATATCCTGAAATTGGTCCTAGGATGCTTTTTCTTCTTGTTCAAGGATGTCCTGGCCTGGCAGTTCAGGCTGGACTATTCCCAGGGGGAACAGGGTCAAGACTGATTTGCATGTGGCTGGGTCCAAACTGGAATGGGATGGCAAGCAAAAAAACTGATGGATTAAACCCAGATCTGTGACTGGGGGTGAATGTTTAATTTGCTCTGCATTCTGTCCATCACCTATTATTTTTGCTTTTGTTGCCCCAAGTGGGAAAGGTATGCCCAGATGTGGGTCCTGTGCTTGCTATCTCACCAGATTCAAGCTAGCCTAGCTGAAGAAGGGTGATACCCTGAAACCGGTCCCCGGATGCTTTTTTTTGGTTTAGGGAAGACCTGGCCTGGTAGTTTGGGCTGAACTGTTCCCACGGGAAACAGGGTCAAGACTGATTTTCATATGCCTGGGTCCAAACTGAATTGACATGGCAAGCACAAAAAACTGATGGATTAAACCCAGATCTGTGACTGGGAGTGAATGTTTGATTTGCTCTGCATCCCGTCCATCATCTGTTGTTTTTGTTTTGTCGCCCCAAGTGGGAAAGGTATGCCCAGACGTGGGTTCTGTGCTTGCTATGCCACCAGATTCAAGCTAGCCCTGGCTGATGAAGGGTGATAGCCTGAAACCGGTTCTAGGATGCTTTTTTTTGGTCCATGGAGGACCTGGCTTGGTAGTTTGGGCTGGACTGTTCCCATGGGAAACTGGGTCAAGACTGATTTGCACATGGCTGGGTCCAAACTGGAATGGCAAGGCAAGCAAAAAAACGGATGGATTGAACCCAGATCTGTGACTTGGGGTGAATGTTTGGTTTACTCTTCATTCCGTCCATCATCTGTTGTTTTTTACCATGCGTATTGGTTGTGTAATTTATGTTGTGTTTTAAATACTTTTTTTTCATAAAAGCAAGTATTTGACTGGACAATCTTTTATTGCTGCTGCTGAAAGTATTTTACCTGTGTTCACTTCCTGTGTTCATCTTGCTGTATCCACTTCCCCTCCGAGAAGCCTTGGACTGCTTGGCGTGCATTACCACTGAGAGTCAAGTGCGGATGGGATACTTGGCCCAGTTGCTCAGGATCCATAGTAGGTCGGCCCTGGGGCATCAGGAGTAAAAGACCTAGACCCCCCCGGTTGGGCCTAGTAGCTCTTGCTTGCCTGTGGTCCTTAGAACAGGGTTCTGGGAGACCCCCATTCACTGCCAGGCACTGCGCATAAAAGTGGCATCCTAAGAATCTGAAATAAGAACACTCCTGGACCTGTGAGGATGAGAAAAAGGGCTGCACTGCTTTATGAATCCTGAAAGAAGACTGGTCCTGCCTGCCTTGAACCCAGGACCCCAGAAGTTACTCCAAGGGTCAATTGATTGACCTACTGTTTGAGCTACAGGTACACAACAAGCTTCCAGTGCCTTTTTCATCAACTCCTAGCTGACCAGCCCCAACTGGACATGATGCTGTCCCCTCTGCTGCCCTCTGTGAAAGTGATTCCTGGCCCCCATGTGTTGTCCTCAAGGTCCTAGCCCTTGACTCCTTTCAGATTGCACTTCTCCCTGCCTAACTTCAGAGCTGCAGAGCTGCAGAGCTTGCAACTGAAAGCTTCACCAGGTCCAATGCAGTGCAACGTAGAGTCCTGCAACACTGTGTTGCTTCTGCCTGAGAACTTCATTGGGAATGGCGCAGAGCTTCACAGATCAGTTCCACACAGTCTCGACATTAATGACAGGAGGTAAAACTTTCAGCAGGATGAACATGGTCCTGTATCAGGTCTATGACTCATTGCAGTCAGCCTGTACTTGTGACTTTCTCCTGGTCCTGTCCAACAAGCTACTCGAAGTTGAAGCTTTGTGCCTCTTGGTGCCATTTTACCTAGAACCTTGAATTCTAATATCTCCAGTTCTATGCATTGAATGTTTGTAGTTTTCTTGTATTTTATTCATTGAAGTTTATGCTATTTTTTACTCTGGTTGGGGAGTTTTCTTGTTTTGCTTTTTTACTGCATTATTGTTTGAGCACTGCATAAATAATTTACACATTGCCTCTAAATTAAGCCTGATTGCTTGTATGCCATCAGCGAAGAGGTTAAATACAAGTTAATTTAATAGGTTTTGTATTTCACATTGATAAGGGTTGGGATACTTATTTAAGGTGGGTACTCAGAATGCACCTACTAGCTATCATTAGTGGAGAAGATGATAAGGCACTCACTCTACCCAAGCAGAGATGTTTTTAGTACCCAACCCACGGGAGGAACCATTTTCCTTCCTTACGTTTAAAGTTTAGGACATCCACTTGAAGCTGCCATCCGCAGCTAAAGATGTAGCTCACATAAAAAAATACAGAGTCCAAATGATGCTTCTATCAAAACATCGGAATTGTTGGAAAAGATCTCACAACTCTAGATTTCTTAGAACATCCACTTACAGCTTTAAGTGGTCGTGCAGAAAGAAGTGAAAGAAGCTAAAAGCATACATCAACTTAATTGTGAAGAGATTAAATGCATTTTGCAATTTGAGTAGAAGAAGTGAATATTCTTAGGTATAATTGATATGCCTTTTTAGTGCTTTATGCAAAATGATTCCAGGAAATCTAAAAAGGAGAGATTACAGAAGCATATAAGATTGAAAGGACACCAGTGACTGTTTTGCTACGCACACCTAGAATCTGTTATTAGAGATCTTTCTTCGTGTTTGGTGAGTCTGAATAAAAGTGATTTTCTAAAAATGGAAAGTACTCTATCTCATGTGCCCGGTGGTAAATTAGGAAAGTGCATGCTACAATCCCTTTTAACACCTTATTATGAAAACACGATTCTGGAGGTGGTAATATGTGACAACAACATTTGTGTATATATGTTGTGTGGTATTTTGTTTTGCTGGTGATCTGTGATTTTGTGCTGCATTATTGCAAACTTTACTGCAGTTGTTGTGTTGAGTTCTATTTTGATTTTTTGTGATGTTTCCAGTTATGATTTAATTGTGCTGTCATGTTACTTTATGTCTGTTGTGTTATGTTCTATTGTAACTAATGCTGCAACATTTCAAAAAGAAGCACCAAGTGCCTTGAAATCAACCATTTACCCATGTCCATTGTGGTAAAATAGTGCAGCTCCAGCTCTTAAACTAGTTAAGACACCTGTCAGATCACAACGGTGTCAAAGACCATTTTGTACCTTAGCACTCCAGGTGCTTCCTTTATGTGTTGTACCTCAGGGAGTCATTTCTTTCAGAAGCTAATCAGGTATTAGAGTAATACCTGGACATAATTCAATTTTCGCACATGCCATCTTTGAAGCGCAAACTCAGTTTAGTTCTCATATTCTTTCTAATGGAGTTAATGCATGCCATCATTTACGGAAAGTGCTTCACATATAGTGTAACAGAATGCATGTGGAAATCTACAATATTTATTAAAGATGATTCCTGGAGAAACAATGAACCCCCTGACTGCTGCTTAATGGAAATTGTACTGTGTAAACTACCGACAGAGCTTAAAATCGCATGATCGGCTCTATACATCGAATTACTCTACATATTGCTAACATCTACGTGATCAAACTGGATCTCTGAGAATTTCTACAGCTTCTACGTTTTATGTACAAGGGTAGCTAATTCGTTTCACAATACTTCAAGTTGGTTTGAACAAAAATGCTTTTCTAAAATTGGAAAAAATAATGAAAGACTCGTGCGCATTATGAACAATGAGCATTTTAAAAAGAAACAGGTTTATTAAGGTGTCGAGAGTTAATCAGTGAAAATGAGGCAAAGGGCTGTTGTGTGAGATGCTGAAGCTGTATAAACGTGGATTCTATTTACAAATCCATTGATTGTAATTTAATATATGAAAGGCTTTAAATAATGATTCCTTGAATCTGTTATTACAATTATTATAGCAAATTGCAAAGTACAAGTCACAATGCTCCTTACTGTGTAATGATATATGGTTAAGAGCAGACATTGGTCCAGCAAATAGACTAAAGTATTTTAAAAGTTGGGAAGGCCCCTAGACAATGGAGGGCCCGTGGAGAGCAGACACAGTCTAGTCTCTCCATGGGAGCTTTTGGGAAAGAGAAGTGACTGGAGGCAGGCAAGATTGGTTAAGGTTACGTGGGGGGGGGGACATAGGGAAAGGGTTTATAGGGTTGTGGTGGGAGGGACCAGCCTCTTCCGTGCTAGCTCATCGCACGGCGAAGAAGTTGGCCGCCCACCCGCCCTACAGGATACAATAGGATGGTAAGGGTAAGGATGTGTTTTTTTTTTTGTTGAGAAGTGAGTGAGTGAGTGTGTGTGTGGGGAGAGCGCCAGTTAGGGCAGGTTGTGAACAGATGTTTCTTTGAGGCAGTAGATGGGGGAGGGTGAAGAGTCAGATGCTGGCCTGGCCACCCTTCCTGGGGGGAAAAAGAACCAGGTGAAGGGCGAGAGTGCGGGGGATGCCCAAAGCAGGTAGGCCATGAAGACTGCGTCACTGACTGTGTCCCGAAGACGCTTCATGTGTGAAATATAAGTAAAGGGAGTTTTGCCCTTCAATGGGCACAACTGGCGTGAAAATGAGGAGGAATCTCATTCGTAAATGAGGGGTTGTGAAACTGCCTGACTTCCCACACAACCTCCGATCATATGAAGTTTTGCAACTTCACAAATTGTAGTTTGTCAGCTTTGCACACCGGATTTTTGTGTTCTTTTTACTTTGTCTAATCCTGACAGAATTTCTGAAGAAGCAACTCTAAAATAAAAATGTTCACCTCTTCAAAGTTTATATATTCAATGAATAAAAGAAGCCCTAACTGGTCACACTTTTTTAAAAGCAAGGGAAGAACAGCGACTGGACAGTAAAATGATCCCTATAATGAAATTGAATTTAATTGCTGATTATTAAGCAGCCTATTCACAAAAATGCCGGATTGTTGCGGTTATACTTACCCGTGGTCGCATTTCACAAGCGGTTTACTGATTCACTAAGTTGACAATTTTGTAAATTGCTATCATGAGTGCGTAGTATTAATTAAGGTTTGTCAAAATTACAAGAGTGCCATATTTTCTTTGCAAGTCCATGCTTTCATGGAAATGCCCTCTCTGCCACACTAAGTTAACAAGCTGTGACAAGGTCAATAGATCTGGCTGATAATTGATAGTGCGATTTCAATCATTTGTGAGTTTTGCACTCAGGAATTCATCCTTGGACTCATGCATCCATTAATCGCCCAGCTGGCTCATTCTTACATTCATACACTCACCCATACAAAATAAGACACCTACTTAAACTCAACCAGCATTGAATTCTGAATTGAGGATTGAGGAGCATTGTGAGATCCCGTCTTGAGGATGCATCGTGCAGTAGCGGTTCCGAGGAAGCTGTAGGCCTGAGATGCAGAGTCCTCCATCACTGTCAAAGATACCGTCAATGAGTTTGTGATGCCAAGTACTTTATTGAAGATGCACCATGCACTGGGCGGTTCGGAAGAAGCTGTGGGACAGCGATGGAGAGTCCTGCATTGTTGTAGTCTTGTGATGTGAAGGCCTGTGTCAAGGATGTGTCGCGCAGCAGTGGTTCTGAAGAAACTCTGAGTTGCGATGTGTTTCAGACTGAGGAATGTGTTGCATTATGGTGGTTTCTGTGTGGTTGAGGTGAGATGCACCACAGTGCATTCATTCTGCTCAAATGACCACACCTGTGTTGCAGAGCACCTTCAGGCCCAATTCCAAGTCCAGGACTGGGGTGGCACCTTTTGGGGGATAGGACTCAGAGCAGACTGAGTTCAGGTGCTGGGTTCAAGGTGGTTGGAGCCTTTTCGGTCCCTGTAGGATCTGATCAGGAGGCCAGCCAACTAGCCCTTATGATCACTTTGGCGGCCCTGGCTTAAAAATGCAGGTCTCGTCCTTTCACTCAGGCAGCAAGGTAGCAAGGCAGCATGCCAGCAGAGCAGGACAGCAGTCCTTCTGAGTGTTCCACAGGTCCAGAGGTGTACTGAAGAGTTAAATCTGAGAGTCTAATATTTATACACGGTGCCCACTTTTAAGCAGGAGAAGGTTCTGGAGGTTTCCTGCCTCCATGCCCTGGCCTCAGCTTGTCTGGGGTCACTAAAGACTAGTGACAAACCTTCACTGTGTGTGCCCAGTGTGAGCCTTTTTGATGTGCAAGTGTGGTAGGTGACACCTTCTCTCCATTATTGTCAGAATAGATCATCATGCCAACACCTATCTTTCCTTTGTCTCATTGTCTGGGGACAATACCCAAGGGCCAACTGCCAGCTTCACCTAGTCCTGCGACCCAGGGACAGGCTGCAGGCACTAAATGGTTACGAGACAAAAACGTCAACTTTCTAAAAGTGCCATTATTCCAATTGTGACTTGAAATCGGAGTTTACTATTAAAGAGGGATTTTAATTACAATTGTTAAGACATGAAACTTGAACTATGTACCTGCACCCAATTGAAAGTTAGCACTTATTAAAAGTAATAAGACAACCCAATGCTATCTTATGAGAGATGTAGACCTGGCAGGAGTGAAAAACAAATTTAAGAGTTTTTCATTAGCGGGACATGTAGCAATTAAAAGTACATGCCCAACTTTTTAGATGCACTGCACCCTAACGTAGGGGTGATATCTGCAAAACAAAGGAAGATTTAGGTCTGACAAACGGTAAGTTGTGCCAGGTTGAAATAGCAATTTAAAACTGCCCACCAAGGCTGCAATGGCAGACCTGAGACATGTTTTACAGGCCTATGTAAATGGCTGGCCATACAGTGCAGCAGGCATACTAGTAGCATTTAATTGACAGGCCCTAGGTACATGTAGTACCACTTTATTAGGGACTTACAAATGAATTAAATATCCCAATTGGGCATAAGGCAAGGTTACCATGTTTTAGAGACCACAATCACTTTAGCACTGGTCAGCAGTGGTAAAGCACGCAGGGGCCTACAGCCAGCAAAATAAAAGTCAGTAAAAGCAGGAGAATAAAAGGCAAAATGTGGGGGAACCCACTGCAATGATGTCAGGTCCAAGAATGAGTTGGATAGCTATGAAAAGGGACTTCTTAATGGAGAAAATGAAAAACTAAAAAAAACACAATAACTGGTTCACCTGCCCTGACTGAAGTACATTTATTTTCAAGTGGATGTGCACATGTGATCAGGTGAAATATTGACATTCCCTGTACAACAGAAACAATGGCTGAAGTTGGCTGACCCATTGCTCTGTATATACTGTAATGAGTGAAAGCAGAAGGGGAATGATACTCAAATGGATGAAGAGGGCTGATCCGCAGGAGTGGGGGAAAGAGGATTGCAAAGAGAGAGAGAGCAATCTAGTGAATCTGAGATCTTCCGCTCATCTGGTTCTCTTTCTTCTTGACTGTTATCTCAAGTAAATGTGCAAATTTTCGGACTTGCTTCCTTACCAGGCACTGATGTCCTGTATTGAGTGCTATTTGTGCTGCTTCTACTTGGCTTTTATTAAGAGGTGACCACCCACTACCCGGAAGTGTAATGTTGAAAGCTATCTCTCTGTCAGTTAAGCTATGGATACACCCCAGTACCCACCTAAAAGTGTTTCAAAGCTTCTGTAGTCTATGATGGTTTGTAAAGCATGAATGTTAGGTAAAAAATAGTTCTTTACTTCAAAACACTCTTAGATGTGATTACAAATGGTGTCCCGTAGCTCTAACTGTGCCAACTGTCCCCTGAGGAAAGTCTTCCCTTAGACTGAAAGAGACATGAAGAGGAAACTATGACACCAATTGAGTTGAATGAACAAAGGAAGCTGGTTCTCACAACCTCTAATCAACTTCATAGATCTTCCATGCTACCTGATACTGCAATAGGTCCTGATGCTTTTGGAAATCTAAAATTAATTCACCCTCTTGCTCTGAGGCCACATTTATGGGGTTGGGAGCTACAGGAGTGCTTGGTGCATCAGTAGCAAGTTTAACATGTGAAATGTGAACTACTCACTGTATTTTCCACTCAATTGGTATTTTAGGCATAATGCTGCTTAACCCATAAACCTATCACCATAAAGCTGAAAGCTTAATATTGAAAATCTTGGCCGCCCTAAAGGCACAGTTTTCTAATTATGTAAGTAGGCAGTCTTTAATATAGCAGTACTTCACAGACATGATATTGGTGCTGATTGCTATCAGGCAAAAGCACCAAGATGCGATTAAGGTACACTATAACAAATAGATATTATGGAGTATTATGCAAAATTACCAGAAACAAATACTGTGATATAGGACTATTGTGTCAAAGAATATTGTCAGCTCAAACATGTGGGACAGAACATAGAATGTAAAAATATTCTTTTGTAGGTAAGGATATGATATTATTGTTTTAGCTATTGTTATGTATATTATCATTTTCTTTAGTAGATTTGCATGAAATAGTGTTTATTAATAATTCATTATATATTAGTTACTAATTTATTATCAGGGTACTATTGTAATGATAATATCTATTTTTATTTGTTGATTTAAACTTAGGGCTTTATTAGGAGTCTGGCAGTCCAAGGACATGCGGTGGCAGTTGTACTGCCACACTCCAGGTGGTACTTTCCGACACTGGAGGTCGGACCTCCAGGGGACCACTATCAACGCCGGGAACATGGTTCCCGATGGGCTGATGGCAGGTGGACTAGAGGTCAGCCACGACTGCGCCACCATGCTGATCACGACTCCTGTTTCTACCAGCCTTTCCATGGCAGTGCCCCCGCCATGGAAAGGCTGGTGGAAACAGTGCTAGGGACCACAGAGGGGCCCCTGCACTGCCTATGCCCCTGGCATGGGCAGTGCGGGGCCCCTTCACCCCAGCTACCTCGGAATGTGCACTGTCTGCTTTGCAGACAGCATGCATTTCGAGGGTGCTGTACTGCTATTGTATTGGTCAGACCAATACAGTAGCACTGTTCCTGCGGGGCTGACTGATGGGAACGTTGTAATGCGATGTTCCTGCCAGTCAACCCGCTGGGAACATCGTAATACAGCGAGGGTGAGGCAGCTTGGTTGATGGCTACCTCATCCCCGCAAGTGTGACGGTCGGCTCCTCCGACCCCCAAACTCGTAAAGAGCCCCTAATCAGAATTTTCTTTTTTTTTAAACAGCTTGGGTTTCCAGGGAATTAGGAGGGTAAGTTGTTTACATTGTTGTTTTTTGTTAATTAAAATAAATTGCTTATTTAACATGTAAAATACTTAATTGATACTATATTTATTTTAGTATAGTTTGTAATTTTTAATCGGTAATTTAAATTTTAAACGTTGTCATTTACTAATTGTTTATTTAATAGTGGATTGTCAAATGAATAATTTTTATTTTTATTATTTGTTGTTTGTTTTATTTAATTGTTCATTCATTGATTGGTTTGATGATAACATTTAGAAGAATCATTTTATATTTATTATGCATTTTAATTTACCTTATTTTGTTTAATAATCAGTTTAATATTAAAGATGTTTCTTTTTAAAAAGCCTGTTGTGGTTGGTGTTTTTGTTGGGCATAGGGAGTAAAGTGTATTTATTTTAAATAACTATAATTTCTTATGTATTTTTTAAATTCATTTTGTAATATGGAATTCACACTTTTTCCATTTAGTTTATTGTATTTATCTACAGATTCATATTTTTATTTAATATATTTATTTTGTGATTTTTTTCTTCATAAAAATGTTTAGGAATTAGAACGTGCATCTAACCATCCAAAGTCCAACACTTTTGCTACTGTTGCTTAAATTGGAGGGGGAAACGTAAATCTAATCCTTCCAAAGTCTATCACTTTCACTGATTTTGCTCACATTGGCATGGGAATATTAAATCTAACCCTTTCAAATTCTAACCCATTCCCTACTATTACTAGATTGGAGTGGTAATTGTAAATTTGACTCCTCAAAAATCCAATCGTTTTATGTGTTTTTGTTTACATTGGAGTGGGAATATTTATACCACCAGGTGTTTGAGTTCAGGTTTCTTTAATGACTTTTGTGATAATTCCTTGAGGTGGGCATTTATCCCTCAACTAGGGCCTCACTCCCCGATATAGATTAATTTTGGCCCTGGGAGTGGGCCCCAAGGTCTGTCATGGCTCAGGGAGGAGATCCATGCCACCCCGTTCCCCATATTGATTATCTTTAGCCCTTGGGGTGGGCTCCTTGGGGCCTGTAATGGATAGATGAAGGGGCTGCCCATCCCCTATCCCCATTGTAATTTCTTTCAGCCCCAGGGGTGAGTTCCCCAGGGCCAATACAGGCTAGGGAAAGGGGGCCTAGCACCCCCACATTAATAAGACACAGTGACCCTGCCACTGTTTTTTTTTACAAACCAGCAGGAGTCCCGTGGGATCACAACAATTTTTGCTGATTTTTTGTTTTTGGCCCAGGTGGTCCCTCTGGGTTGCCACTCATGGGTCCTGGGGGGGTTCATGGTATCTCTACCCTACCATTTGTATAACAATTTTTATTGGTTTAGGACGGGGGACTATGGGCCTGATTAGGAGTTGGGCGGTTGAACCACCACAACTCCAATACAGCAGTGGAGGTGGTCGTCAAGCCGGCGGCCTTTCCCCATCATATCTTTCCACTCGGCTGACCAGCAGAAACAGTTGTATTTACAACATTTCCACCGATCAGCCCGGTGCAGGGGTCCATTGTGACCCCCAGCACTGCCTTTCAGTCAGCCTTTTCAAAGCGGGGACCCCGCCATCAAAAGGCTGGCACAAAGGGAAGTTGTGATTAGCAAGGCAGAACCAAACTCGGTACTGCCATTGCTGACTCTGACTTCACCCACTGCCAACTCATCATGATCCCTGATACTGTTGGAGGCGGCGGTCCCCTGGAAGTCCAACTCCCAGAATCATAATCTGGTGGTCAGAGCACCCGGATTGCGGCAGTCCGGCCGCCACCTCAAGTTTGGCGGTCTGTGGATTGCCAAACTCATAATTAGGCCCTAAGTCCCGGAGTCCTGTAATGGCTGCTAGCAACATTTTCCTCATGTTGCTGACAGTCAGAGCACTTGCTCCCACAGTAGTCTGACTTCTACGGGAGTGAATTGGCCCATGGGGAAAAAAGCTTCCTGGGCCAATCAGAATACTAAATTTTTAAATTGGCACTCCCGCAAGAGTATCCTGAGCTTCTTGTGGAACCAAACTGTATATAAAATACAAATTTCTAAAAAACTACTGAAAGGATTTACATCAAATCACAAAAAGCACACTCTGCATACCAAAATCTAGCTTTCTGCCAAATTTGGTGTAATTCCGTTCAGCAGTTTTTGCTGTGGTCCTTCTGTTCTTCAATGTGTTTATTGATTTTCTGAGTATAAATTGTACCCACAGAACAAATACAACAAAAATACCCAGCAGGAAAAGGGGGGTGGGTCAATTACAGTATCGTAGGGCAGTATACATGATACATCAAACAACCTAATCACATGCGTGCGTGGCTAACTCTACTCTAGTTCCATTCCTCTCACTGTGACCTCTGTATCCTCTTTAGTTATCCCATTCTAAGGTCAGCAAGGTGCAGCACTAACCATAATTTCTATGACAAAATTAAGCCTCTCATTTTATTCCTTTCTAAATTAAGGCCCTCATTACAACCCTGGTGGACGGTGGTAAAGCAGCGGTAATACCGCCAACAGGCCGGCGGAAAAAAATGGAATCACAACCATAGCGGAAACCACCAACATAGACAGCTACTTTAATACTCCGACCGCCACGGCGGTAGAAACAAACAACGTGTCGGTAACCGCCAGCAGACAGGCGGAACAAAAGGTTCCGCCCACTGTATTACAAGAGGCCTATCCGCCACCTTTTCGGGGGTGGAACCAACGCTATCAAAAGCACGGCAGAAACAGAACACAGAAAGGAAACCACTCACCTCTCGACACCCAACGAGGAACCATGGAGCCCGAACTACACGTACTGCCCATACTGGTCTTCCTCCTGCTCTATCAGGAGCAAGACAGACGCTGTCGAAGACCACGGTGAATACTGCACCTACAACACGGGGGGAGGGAAAAGAGAGTGACACACACACGCAACACGCAATACCCCCACCCCCACCCTCACCCACAACACCATACACACAAATACATGCAGCAAAATTAAATATACACCCTCCCCCCCCGGAAGAATGGAAGGACAAAATTAAATGATTGCTGATTGTAACGATTGTAATCATGAATAATCAGATAGTGAAAGTTCAAATATCAGTATATACAAATATGTACACCAACTACACAAGTCTGGTTAGTGTACCAATCCTTGTCAGTGGTCCCAAAATGCATGGGCAAAGCCCACACAAGATACCTGACTCGAAACGGAGAGAACACTGCAGGGGCATCAGATCGAAATTAAACAGGGACCTCAGGGGAAAGGGGTGGGGGGCACCTCAGCCAGATGAACGCACAACGCCACTGCTCCTCGAGGGGGCTCCATGCCCATTGCTGTATCTTGGGGAGTGCAAAGCCACAGTCTCTCAAGTCTTTCCAGTGGGTGGTTTGCCCACTGCTTTATCCTGAGGAGTGCAAACCCACAGTCTCTCAAGTCTTTCCAGTGGGTTGTTTGCCCTCTGCTTTATCCTGGGGATTGCAAAGCCACAGTCTCTCAAGTCTCTCAAGTGGATAACAGTCTCCACTGGTTCTGGAGGGGGCCTTGTGCCCAGAGTGCTTCATCCTGCCAAGGACTGAGGTAGTGGATGTGATTCTCCACTGGTTCTGGAGGGGGCTTGGTGCCAAGAGTGCTCCACATGCAGTGTGCCCGGTCCCATTCCTTCACCTGGGTGTGTGTGCCAGGAGATTGCCTAGGAACAGGTAGCATGATACGCCATGGAGGCAGAGACATACCCCACCCTGCTGGGGCTTCGCCTGCCACCTGCAGGTGCAAACAGTGATGAAAGTCATGCCTCATGAAAGCTGGGCAGGGTCCAGGAAGTCTCCTCTAGCCTCAAACGGCTGCCCACTGGTGATGGTAGCCATGTCAGCTGTTGTGCCACTGTCCGAGCACGTCACGGGGCTGGTGGCGGTGCTTGCGGCGGTGTCATGTGTCAGCACCTGTTGAGGGACACAGCAGGACGTCTCCTGCAGCCTCGGACGGCTGCCCACTGGGGAAGATGCTGGGGACTGTTGCTGAGGCTTCAGACGTATAGGTGGCGGTTCAGGTGGCTGTGCAGGTGGCGCTGCTGGTGGGGGTGCAGATTGCGCTGCTGGTGGCGGTGCTGGTGGCGGGGCAGGTTGCGGTGTTCGCCGCCGTACAGATTGGTGTAGTCTTTGACAAAAGGGGTGACATTAGTCCCTCAGTCGGTGCCACCGTGCCCTGTCATGACCTGCTCTTCTCCTTTTGTCCCTTCCCCACCTTTGCTGGTGCCGCAGGTGTCTTGCCACTGTCCCCTTTTGTTTTGGCGGAGCCCTTGGTGGCTGGTAGGTTCGGCTTCTCCCTCCAGGATGTGGGCACCTTCTTCACCTTGGCAGGTGGCGGAATGTCCTTGGCCTCACCAGGTAGCACGCTGGCAGCCCTGATGGGTGGCACACTCAATGACCCCGCAGTTGCTGGCACCACTGTGCCTGGGGATTTGGTGGATGAGGTGCTGGGCTGGGACCTGGAAAGCCTGGCCCTAGGGGAAGGACAGGGGGGATGTGTAGGGATGTGTAGGGAAGAGGTCAATGTTATCCAGGAAAAGCTTCTTAGGCACACTGGGACAGGAAGATGGAGAGGGTTTGGGAGTGGAGGAAGACGTAGTGGTTTTAGGAGGTGTACGTTTGCTGAATTTGGGTGAAGGTGCATGGGCCGGAGGCTGTTGTGAGGTGGATGGTTGTTGGGTGGGTGTGTTCCTGCGTTTGTGTACTTTGGGAGGAGGGCTCACAGACACACTGGGAGAGGACACAGGGGGTGTGTGCATGGTAGTGGGGGTGGTGATTGCACGAGAGCTGTGTGTGGTGATGGCGTGTTGGTGATGGAGGTAATGGCTGAGGATGTAGTGCATGCAGGTGTGAGGGGAGACGAGACAGGGAGGGAGGAGGTGGACATGGAGGAGGGGAACACAGTGGAGGCAGTGAATGTTGCTGTATCTGCATTGGGATGGTGCTTGTGTGAGTGCCTGTGGGATGTGTGGTGCTTATGTTTGCCATGCCCGCTCTTGTGTGTTGATGAGTGTGCATGCTGGTCTGATGGTGTGCTTGGGATAGGCTGAGGTACAGGGGTTTGGGTCTGGGTGGAGGAAGTTGGAGGGGGGAGGCTGGACACAGGCACAATGGCTGCCATCAGTGCTGAGGCTAGAGCCTGAAATGCTCTCTGTTGGGCTGCATGCCCAGAATGAATGCCCTCCAGGTATGCATTTGTTTGTTGCAAATGCCTCTCAACACCCTGGATGGCATTCAAAATGGTAGATTGCCCAACAATGAGGGATCTCAGGAGGTCAATGGCCTCCTCACTGAGGGCAGCAGGGCTGACCGGGGCAGAGGCTGAGGTGCCTGGGGCGAAGGAGATGCCCACCCTCCTGGGTGTGCGGGCACAGGACACTGAGGGGCTGCTGGGAGGGCGGTGCTGGTAGGGTGGTTGGCGGCTGTGCCTGTTGATGCGGTGGGCACAGAGGTGCCCGCCACCGCAAGGGAGCTCCCATCAGAGGAGGAGTCGCTGGTGTATGCTCCTGTCCACGTCATGGAGCTCCCCTCGCCCTCCGTCCCACTGGTGGCTTCAGACTCTGTTGCTTCACCCTCCAGGGCCAAGTGGGTTGCAGCTCCCTCCTGCTCCAGTGCCACTGCTCCTCCGCCTGATGATGCTATTGCACGCAAGAACAGGAAGACAAAACAAAAAGGGGGGGGAAAGACAGAAGAAACACATGTTCAGTGCATGCAACCCCACTACCATTGGCGGACACAACACACAGGGAGCAGCCCTCTGCACTAAGCCATGCACTAACAGTTCCTAGCAAATTCACATGCCCATGGGGGCGAGGCCTAAGCCCAATTGCAGCACACCTGGAAGTCACAGGAGCCTGACTAGGTGTAGATGGCTATTACCAGTAGTGGGGTTGGGGTGCCACAGAGCCTGCCTAACAAGGGACCTAACCTACCAAGTTCACCCTGGCCTAGGGGAACCCACAGCCCACTTCGACAACCCAGACACCTCTTAAAGCGCGCAGAGTCAGCTGAATTAGAGTGTACTCACCCCCTTGTGGCTGCTGTGAGTGATACCCTCAAGCGCCCATCCAACGCAGGATAGGCCACTACCAGGATCTGGTACATCAGGGTAGTCATGGTGTGATGAGCACCCCTTCCACGTTATGAGGCCGTCCTCCAGCGGCGCAGGTCCTCCCATCTTTTACGGCAGAGGGTGCTCTGTCTATGGTAGACCCCCAGGGTCCGGACGTCCTTGGCAATGGCACGCCAAATACCTTTCTTCTGGTGGGCGCTGACCTAGAGGAAAAGTGAAGTAAAAATAGATGTTTCTAGCCCGTACATTTCATCTCATGCATTGCCAAACACCTCCCACCTTGGCCCAGCCATACATAGGTGGGGGGGGATAAAGTAGTAAAGATTTGGCTTACCAGAGTCAAGTCCTCCTGCTACTCCTGCGAGGCCCTCAGGATGCATTATTGCCAAGACTTGCTCCTCCCATGTTGTTAGTTGTGGGGGAGGAGGTGGGGGTCCACCGCCAGTCCTCTGTACAGCAATCTGGTGTCTGGATACCACGGAACGTACCTTCCCCCGTAGGTCATTCCACCTCTTCCTGATGTCAGCCCGTGTTCTTGGATGCTGTCCCACTGTGTTGACCCTGTCGACAATTCTCCGCCATAGCTCCATCTTCCTTGCAATAGACGTCTGGTGCACCTGTGATCCGAATAGCTGTGGCTCTACCCGGACGATTTCCTCCACCATGACCCTGAGCTCCGCCTCAGGGAAGCTGGGGTGTCTTTGAGGTGCCATGATGTGGTGTGGGTGATGTGTGAGGCGCTGTCTGTTGTGATGTGTGAGGGGATGTGTTGGTGTGTGTTGTTTGAGGTGCGTGGATGTTGTATAAGTGATGGTGTTGTGTGTCTGTGGATGCTGGTGTTGTGTTAGGTAGTCTCTCTCGTTGGCCTTCTTTCAGAATTTTGGTTGTAAGGGTTTGTGGGTGATGTGGGTGTGTGCTTTATATTGGATTGGATGTGTGGGTGTGGTGTGTGTATGTGTGTCAGGTGTGTGTAATTTGAATTGTCCAATGTGGTTGTGTTTTGTTAATGTGTGTGTATTTTGAGTGCGGCGGTGTGTACCGCCAATGGATTACCGCGATTGAAAGACCGCCACGTTGATTCGTGGGTCGTGATACTGTGGGGGTATTCCTGTTGGCCGTGACGGTGTAGGTTTTGGGATCGCCAGTTTATCACTGACCTTTGGTGTGGCGGACTTGTGTGGGTGTCTATATTGTGGCGAATTCCGAGCTGTGAGTCGTAATACCTGTAGTGGAATTCCGCTTCTGCAACGGTATGTTGGCGGTCTTCTGCACGGTGGAAAGCAGGATTTACTGCCAGGGCTGTAATGAGGGCCTAAATGTTTTAAGTTTTAACAGTTTGATACAATCAAGATGGCTTCAGGTGTGCCACACGTTTGTCAGAAGCAAGACTATGGGGGCTCTAGTTGTTCTTTAGAACATTCTGGGAGGCTGCAGTAGAACACAAGGGAATCAACTGACAGGTTGCTCCTGTTGGAAGTATGTTTTACTGAGAATGTCAGACTTCTTTCTCATATGGCCGAGAAAGATAGTATGAATTTACAAAAAATATGCTCTCATTTAAGCTTCTGAGGCAAATACCATAACCTCTATGGGGAAATCATGAGAAAGCAGTTTTCTCTCAAACATGATTCATGAAACCCGAGTAGAAGGCTTTTTTTCACAGAGTAAAATCACCTTAGCAACAAATGATTTATATTGTAACTAAAATCTATTATCAACCTATATACATTCTCCTTTGTGTGCCCATCAAAACCTGCCATTTACTACAATGCATTTCAATTGGGGTATATTGGTCCCAAGAGGGCTGCCATAACATTCTAATTAAAGTGTTGACAGCCAATCAGATCTCACCATGAGATCTGTGTTTAGGCACCGCACAGATATTCACATTTCTTTTTCCTTTAATATCCCAAAAATTACTGAATGGATTTACACCAAATAACAAAACTGTGCTTTCTGGACCAAGAGTCACCTTACTGTCAAATTTTGTGTAATTCCGTTCAGGGGTTCGAGCTGCAGTCATGTCTAAACTCTCTATGGGAATTCATGTGAGAAACACACTTTTTTTGACCCCCCCTAACAAGACCCAGCAAGACACTCTTTCTGGAAAATGTCATGAAAATGTGTCAAACGGCATCAAGTCTATAGCCAAGTCAAAAAATGCTTTTCCTATACAAACTAGGGGCCTCATTAAGAAATTGGCGGCACGATCATCAGCCCGCCAGACCCATGGAGAGCAGACTGCCATGGAGCTGGAGGTCTCCCCCTAGCCCAATTACAATGGTTCCACTGTACTGACTGGCGAAAACCTCTGTATCAGAAGGTTTCCACGAGTCAGCCCAGTGAAAACAGTGCAGCGCCTTTGACTTCGGCTCCTCAGAGAGCCGAGGCCAATGCCATCACACAGAGGGTGCAACCAGCACCCTCGAAATGTAGCAGACAGTGCGCATTCCTAGAGTTCTGGGCAGAGGAGCCCTGCACTGCCCATGACATAGTCATGGGCAGTGCAGGGGTCCCCTGTGGCCCCAACACTGGCTTTCTGCCAGCCTTTTCATGGCAGGAACCCCGTCATGGAAAGGCTGTTGGAAAGTGGACTTGTGTTCAGCACTGCAGTGCTGAAAATAGTGTGGGCATGGCTGACCATGACTCTGACCGCTGCCATCCTGTCAGAGTCAATGATCTTGGAGGTGGCGGCGATCCCCTGGAGTGTGGCAGCCCGACCGCCACCACAAGTTTGGTGGTCCTAGGATGCAGGGCGCGAGTTATAGTTACCTTAGGGCATAAGTTATAGTTACTTGAGATAACTCTAACTATAACAGGTGAATTTCTATGGTTTTGTATGTTTGAAATGTGAGGCAAACTATAACGTTCCTCTAACCTTTGTTTTTTTCAGTACATTTCTCAGTTTTTTTTTAATTCTATTTCCTAACGATAACGGCCCTGTAACCTTTGGATTTTTCAGTGAATTTCTATTGTTTGTTTAATGTTTAGTAATTTTAATTACTATACGTTAATCCAACCACCGCGGATGACCTTCAGCCGTGCACAGTGGCAGTTGGACACAGTGCCTGGCCTGTGGCTAGGTCCTGAGGCCAACACCCTATAACTACCCACCCTTGCACCATGTACGGACTTTCCCCATGCGTGGCAGGGGTTGCCTGCAAGGCCTGGTCTTCAGTCAGACCCTGCGGCCAACCCCTCTAACCACCCTACCTAAAGCTGCAGACAGGCCTTTGGCTGTGCACGGTGGGAGTTGACCATGGGTGTGAGAATAGGTGTGAGAGGGTGTATCTGGGGTGAGAATGGCTGTAAGAGTTTCTGTCTCTGAGTAACAGTGCATACATCAGTGCCATAGTGGGTGTGTCAGTGTATGCGTAGGTCAAAACACTGGTAAATAAACAAATACACTGCTAAGCGATATTGGGCTTTGAACCTTCAACCTACTGAGTGACAGTACAAGAACTTGACCATTAGGCCAGCAGTGATTCTGTTCTGCATCCAAATGTAACTATAACATTTGTACCAAACATCTTGCTGGTCTTTCCCTTTGAAGCCATTGCATAGAGAGACCATTTCAATGACTATCCCTCTTTCTCTCTTCCAACCCTTCATGGGAAGGAAGGAAGAGAGAGAGAGAGAGAGTGAGTGAGTGACAGACAGGACCACGGGGGGAGCCTGAAGGCCCTCGCCGTACTGGCCGGCTCCCCCTGTCCCGCGGGGGCCGGCATTGCACCTAGAAGCAGGGAGCTGCTTCAAATAGCAGCTCCCTGCTCTGGCAGCAATGTTTTTATCTGCCTTCCCCACATGCATATTTGCGTGTGGGGGGACGACAGATCAAAAGTCCAATTTTTAACAGTGAGGCTGTTTGATATCTCTTGCAGCCAGAAACTGGACTTTGTTTGCTTTTGTTTGATGGGAACTGTCAGCTCCCTCCAAACAAAAGCAAATAGCTATGTCCCAGGTGCAAAGATAGTCTCCCTCCTGTATTTTGTCTGCCTACCTGCCTGCTTGTGTCTGCTTGTACCCTCCTGTACCCTTGTTATTCAAATAAAGTTACATAAAGATAGAAGACAGCACACAGCAGAAAGGGAACACAAGGATATGAAGGTAAAAGGGGCTGTGAAGCCCTGCACGACCTGCATGACCACTCTGCCTTTAGCTTATTACCAGCAGAGAGCACCCTGCCAAAACTTGCTAAACCTTGCTGATCGGATGATCCAATGGCGACTGCCTCATTAGGCACTACGCAGTGTGGGAGTACAGAGGTAGTGTGACAGAGACACTGTGATATTGCGACTCCGAGGGGCTGAGAAACAAGAAAGCCAGTGCAGCAGGGCTGGTGTGGTGTGGTGTGTGTGGCTGAGGCGTTATTGCCAGGGCCCCAGGGTTGATCCAGAGAGGCTCAGAAGTGGCCAGTCTAGGCTCTGGTTCAGCCTGCTCCACTCCGCGTACTCCCCCGCCACCTGGATCTGGATTAAGTGGTACATCCTGTTGGGTCACACCATGATAGTGTTCTATCACATCCAGTGCTCAACTGTGGTTGTTAAACCATTTGGCCTCTGCTGGCCACTGTTGGACATCAGTGGTGGACAGAAAGTAATAGGAAAATGACATTGAAAAATAGTCGAACCACCAGTGCCAGGCAAACACAACAGAGGCACTCAATGAGAGCCTTTAGTAGACTGATTACGGCACATCCTAAAGCAAAAGGATTTGGCCAGAAGGAACATAAGGCTATGGTAGGGACTAGTGCTGCTTCTTATGGACCGATGCCTACAGGACCCGATTCTGTTTCTGCCTCACCCCTGTAAGATGGCTAGAGAGGTTGACCCCAGACTTCCTAATAGGCTGATAACTAGCTTCTCTCATAAGGTAGGACAGAAGGTGAGCAAGGCAACCCCTTTACAGAAGAACACCAAGCAGACTAATGAGCAAATAGAATGGGAGATGCATCTAGGGTCACAGGGTGCTTCTTTATAACAGGAACAGGAGCTAGCTCTGGTAGCCCTGGTGATGGAGGATGGTGATAGAGAATCTCATGGCAGATGTCCAGAGGGACAGTGAGATAAGAGCTGCCGAGAACGATAAAAATGCTTTGGCAGGATCATCAGTGACAGTGCTGGCAGGTGAGCAAACTCATAGGACATTTTGCTGTACGTGGAAGGGACAACAAAGTGCAATGGAGAGCCCAAGGAAGGAGAGCGAACCTAGAGGGCTCCAGAGAAGGAAGGGCCAAGAGCCCTAGCAAGAGCCGCTGCAGGAATCTCCTCTCCATAGACAGCCTAGTGACGAACACCTGACAACAAACATCGAACCAGTGGATACAGATGCCCCTGGCAATGGTATTTTATAGGGGAAAAGTGACTAAACAAGAACTCCCTGATGTTTCTGGATTACACACTCCCAGATGAACCCTGCAGTCCCATAGTTAAAAATGGCCCTTGTGGGCTTTCTAAGGTATTGCCGCCTGCAGAAGATAGCCCTGTGGCCTCAGTGGAGGCTATGCTTGGTTTCAAACCTGTAAATAACAGCTCCTCCCATTGTGGGGGGCGTTGTTTGACTGACTCTCTATAGCAGCACATTTTTGCCTGTCAGTCTTCAAGGAGCAGCCCTGTATCCCCATAGATCCCACAAGGTTTTAAAATTTCCGAGGGCATGACTGCACTAAATAATGTTCTAGCCTCGATTCTTGCATTACTGGAGAAATTCCTTGGGGGACTGAGCATATTGAGTCACTACTAACTGTGATATTGCAGGCCTTAATCCCGGGTGAATGAACATCTGGGCCGAACCACACTTCACCTTCACAGACCCCCTGGCACACCACTACAAGGAGTACTATACAGAAGCAAAATGTACCCCTGCTCAAACTGGGAGTTTACCACAGATTAACACAAGCATTGCTAACCCTTGTGGCGATGGTGCTCATGTTTATGGAGAGGGGGCTGGGCCTACTGCAGCAGAGAAGGGTAGCCTTCCTGCAGATGAGTAAAAGGCTAGTCCTAGTACAAATGCTGCAGTTATTTAACTGAAGGAGCTACTAGCTACCACTGCGTAGTGTAAAAGGAGAACCTTGGGACCCCAGGGTGAAGTCCCTTCCAAAATAGGGGTAACCATGAGCCGGGGTAATAGAAAGAAGGGAAGTGTTAATGAAAAGGAGAAGTGAGCTATTCCATTCCCAGTTTACTCCCTCAAATGTTGTTCTCCAGCAACAAGACCTGCAGAGGTTGGGGGCTAGCCCTGGTTGCAAGCTCCAAGAATACGCCAAGCGAGGAGAACACAGGTATCAGAGATCCAGCTGCCTCCCCACCTGATAATACTTCCCAGCTGTCTGCTAAGTGCAAGGGGGTAGTGGAACCCTTATGACCCACCAAGCCCCAATATTGCAAGGAAAACCGTAGAGGGGGGTGTGGTGGAAGGAGCAGTTTTCCAAGAAAGACCAGTTATAGCAAAGAAGCCTAGAAATAAGAAGAAAAGCTCTATAACTGAAAAAAGAATGGTGGTGAGGAAGGGCTCAAGGAAGGTAGCTAAGTCTGGCAACCCCTTGCCCTGCCCTTATGAGATGGTAGCAGTCCAAGTTGAACAAGTTGCACAGAAGGCTTCATGCACTCCCGGAGACTGAGGACGCCTCCTGGATTGAACCCGGAAGCTTCGCCATTTATGGTCCCTTCTGGACCTAGACACAGAGATAGCCTGGATGCCTGTGACTCACATTGTGTTAGAATTGACGGCCCCAGTGATATTGCGCCAGAGAGAAGAAACTACGGGAAATGCCTGGAATTTATCAATCTCTTCCCTGATGTTGGCCTAAGCCAACCCCTAAATAGGTCTAGACTTTTAAGCCTCTTCTATGCTATACCTGAGCTGAGAGTTCTTTCCTCCAGTGACGTGAAATTAGTCAAGCTGGGAATCAAGCAAAGTAGCTTGACTAGGGCAGGAGGTGCATTCATTCTACCACTCTTCAAGGCGATTCTGCTTTTTCCTGCCCCTCAGCTCTGGTCGAATTCACCCTTCCAGGTATAGCTAGATTAGTCCTCAATCACGCTGATTGCTTTTATAATAATGAGGGTCGACGTCCTACCCTACCCTACATCAATTCAGGAGAAAATCAATAGGTATGAGGGGGGTTAGAGCAGCTCAGACTTGTCAAAGGAAGATAGTCCTGTTAGGCACGGACTGACACCATGGCAAAATAAGAAGAGTTTTATAGCTGATGGTAGTAGGGTGTGAGAATCATTGACCCTCACTGCCTACAATAACAGCAGAAAAATCTGGATCCCTAGTCATGATGTGAGAAAAAAAGGGTCCAACTGTGAGAACTGGTCGTGGGTAGAGGCTGTACTTGCTGGTGATTTGGGAGCATCCCCTAGAGCAAGAACTGACTAATTAGTAAAGAAATCTTCCCCCGCTCAGCCATTCCTCCTGTATACTCCCCCCCATACCTCCTGCCTGTAGTAATTTGGAGGGGGGTTGCTTGTGGATATTGTCCTGGAATATAGCAGGCTTGGCCGGCAAACTGGAAGAAAATAACTGGTGAAAACATGTCAGCTTGCATGATGTTTGCTGTTTCCAAGAAACATGGGCTGATGAAGGATTATGCATTAATAGGTTCTTGGGCTTTGATGTGCTAGCCACTTAGGCTGGGAAGGGCCACCATTTGGGGGGTATCTCAATATGGGTGTCATGCAAGTTAGAGTGTAAAGTAGAGCAAATAGTTACACTACTTTTGACTTTTGATGGCTCTTACCAACATTCAGCATGTGAAACTTAGGTCAGGAAAGGATAAAGGGGTGGTGATTGATATCTTGAATGTATGCATTCCACCAGGGTGGTCTCCAGGGGTTCAGGCTCTCTGGAGAGAGTGTTCCACATACATTGAAAAGGTCAGAAGAGACTTGGCAGATGATAAAACTACACAGGGCTGTGGAGGAGGTAGGAGTGTGATGCTGATTTGCAGTGACTTCTACTCTTCAGTTTGTGACACTATCAATAGTAATGATATCCTGCTGGACGACCGTAGTATGGGGATCCCTGAGACAGCTATGAGTTATTTTAAGTCTACAAAGAAAGCTGAGGCCTTTACTAATGTTTTATTGAATAACGGTCTCCGCTTTGTTAATGGGCACTCAAAGTCAGACGTGCTGCTAAGGCAACTTTCAAAAATGGCAGATCCTCTTCGGTCATTGATTATGTTATTGTCAATGTGGAAGCATGGACATCCATCTTAGATATGGCTATGGTTAGTAGAGTGGAAAGTGATCAGAATCCACCTGTCCTCACTATGAGGGTAGACGATCTGGGACTAGAAATTACACCAGGGAGGGCCCTGGGGTTATATGAGAGGGAGATTGTTTCATCCAACTGCAGAAGAAGAATACGGTGGGATGGTGAGAAGTACCGGCAGGTACTCCCGCTGCTTGAATCCATAATAGCCAATTATGGACAACTTCTCATAGACGCTTTGGCTAATGACAGCCCCCTGATACTGGCTTTCCATGACTTGATGACAGTGGAGTCTCACTTAAACTAGATGGTATTGATAGAAAAGGGCAGTTAGGACTTGAAGGATGGTTTGATAAGGAATGTGCAAAGGCAAAAAGAGAAGTATCGATTGTCCTAGCGTGATGTCGCAATAGATCAATTAGTGAAAAGAAATTCAAAGAATATAGAAGAGATTATAAGTGCACATTAGCAACAAAGAAATGGCTGCACCAAAACGCAATGTGGGCTGAACTCAGAGCAACCACAGCTGACCACAACACCAAAACAATTCTGGGAACTAGTAGCTAGAGTGAGTAAGGGGACAGCAAATGTTGTAGACACCCATATAGGCCCACTGCTTGGGTTCACCACTTTAGTACACTGTATAGTTTTTCCAAAGTCAATCCCTTGGTCCCTAGACAGAGGCAAGGCACCCTTCCTATCACACTAGTGAAATATGAATTTTAATCCCAGAAGTGATCAGAGCACTGGGAGCAATGAAGAGGAATAAGGCCCGGGCCCAGATTTGGTTCCAGTGGATCTTTATCATGAGGCACCCTATTATTGGGCTAAAATACTTACTAAGGTGTTTACTGCTGCCCTAGAGGGTAATGTAGTTCCTCAATCTTGGTGCTCTGCTATTATCCCGATCTATAAGAAGGGCGATCGAGGTTATCCTGTTAACTACCGGCCGATCTCGCTACTAGACGGAGTTGGGAAGGTTTTGGGGAAAGTCCTACTCGACCGCCTACAGGGGTGGGCTGATGCCCAGGGTGTGAAAACAGAAGCACAAGCTGGTTTTCGCCCAGATAGCAGAAAACAACTTTTTGAGATCTCTATTGGGGTTAGGGCTGGGTACTCCCCTGAAGGCTCTCTTTGCAGAGCTAGGCTTGGTGCCAATATCAGAGTTAGCAACTCTAAGGCCAATACTATATTGGGTGAAGTTAGTCCGCAAGTGTATTTAGAAACCCTTGAAGAGGTTACTGCGAGTGGTGGAACGGGTGGGGCTCATGGGGAACCCAGGTTAAAGGCACCCTATGTAACCTCCAGTTAGAGGCTCTCTGGGATGGCCTGGGTGGAGTTAATCAGAACACTGTTGGTAAGGTAAAAGAGCAATATCGAGAATTCAATGAAAGGAGGAATGCGTCAGGAACTCAGGCCCGATTCAAACACTAGCTACTACTTTACCAATGTCCATGAACCAGGCCCTCCAGAATATTTGGACCTGCTGTATCCTGAATTGAAGCGGTCTGTCTATATTAAAAACAGAATGGGTGTGCTGCCCCTGAGAGGAAACTTGGTCCGCACGCGCAGGCTGCCAGCAGGACTTGAGTATTGTCAATGCAGTATTGGGGAGGTAGATAATGTGCTTCACTTCACTTTGTTTTTTAAAAAATTTGATGTGGCAAGCCGCGGTCAGAAAAGGGGAACCGGCGGTTTCCCGCCGGTTTCCCGCTGGCCCAGGGAATCCGCCATGGCGGCACTGCTTGCAGCACCACCATGGGGATTCCGACCCCCTTCCCGCCATCCTGTTACCGCCAGGAACAGGATGGCAAGAACGGGTGTCGTGGGGCCCCTGGGGGCCCCTGCACTGCCCATGCCACTGGCATGGGCAGTGCAGGGGCCCCCTAACAGGGCCCCATAAAGATTTTCAGTGTCTGCTTTGCAGACACTGAAAATCGCGACGGGTGCCACTGCACCCGTCGCACCCCTTCAACTCCGCCGGATCCATTCGGAGCCGGCTTCATTGTTGAAGGGGCTTTCCCGCTGGGCCGGCCGGCGGTCTTCTGGCAGTCCCCCGCCGGCGCAGCGGGAAAGCCGGAATGCCCGCTGCGGTCTTTTGGCGGGAACCGCTTGGCGGGCGGCGACCGCCGACCGCCGCGGTCAGAATGACCGCCATAGTTTGGAGCAAAATTACATTTGAAAATAGAAATCACATTTAGGTGTACAAAAGCATCTAAATAAAGTTTCCCCAAAGTCAGCGGGAATGTGAAATCCCATTTATTTGCAAAATCCATCAGTGTAGATAGAGAAGGTGGTAATAAAATGTCAAATTATATATATATTCCTGCTCTATCTAATCAAAGTGTACCAGACTGATAAGAAATCTATATGCATAATTTTATGTATAAAGAATTTTAAAACAACACATTGTGCTACTGTATGACTAAGTGGCTAAGGTGGTAAAGAAGCTTCGTGACCTGCAGAATGTCTTGGATTATTTGAATTTGTCGTTCCCAGTTGAACTGAAGTTTATTTTACATTGTTGGGTTATGTCTGTGGGATCTTGAGTTCATTTGAAAGACCGCACAAAGACCTCTAAACTCTAAAATTTACCAGTTTTGTATACGAGTCTTTCTTTTGTTAAAGCAGTTCCTGCAAGGCATGTGTGACACTGCTCAAGGAACGTTACCTTTGTATCCATGCAGTGTGCACTGTGGTAGTGCATTTTCCATCTTGGGGGAAATATTAAGTACATCTCAATATGTTTCCATCATATTTGGTCACCATGGTTTGTGAAAGTTGATGTTAACAAGTGTCATGCCTTGTTTCAGGACCACAAGGTTCAAAAATCATTTTGACAAGGAAGCAGTAGAAATGAAAGTTGAATGTGGTAGTCCTGTGGCTTTATCTAAAGTGCTGTACGGGTTCACAATAGACACATGCTTCAGCTTTTGCTGAAATGACAGCATCTGCTGCACATACATGGAAACAAAGAGCAGTGGCTGCGTTTTCATGTTTATAAACTGTATTGTCTATGGCTCATAACTGTCTCATAAAATCTCGGAGTTAATGTATGGACTAAAAGCAAAGCAGTTTCACTTAAACTATCACGTTGTCCTATTTGTATGGTTAATTGGCATTGAAGAGTTTAATAATAATATATTCCCTGATCCTTCTATGTGAAAGTCTGTGGCTCCTGCAGGTATGGTTTTAAGACCATCACAGTGTAAATCCAAGAAGAGGAGCGGTGGTAGTGTTTTTTGGAAATAAACTGATACTTGAGGCATCAATTTGCACAGTAATCATTGCTGCCACCATTCTTATCCCAGATCCTTCAGAAAGCAAAACTCCACCCCTCTGTCAATGAGGGAGGATAGCATCATGGACATACCATTTGTCCCTGGACTGAAACACTTCTCAGAGTTCATCTGCAAACATGCAAGCCAGTACACATTACCATGTAGTGAACAATGCTGTGAAGCCATGTGAGGTGAGCCATGCTCTCAAAACTAAAGTGGCAGTAGGTTATCTGGATCAAGTGACCTTATGGTAGCTCAAGGGCATGTTTAGAGAAGAATCAGACAAAGGACTGCCCTGCTGTGTAAAAAACCCAAAGGAAGACTGAAGCTGCTTGCCTTGGACCCATGACCCCAGAATGTACTTCAAGGCTCAGCTCACTGAAGTACTGTTTGAGCTACAGGGACACAACAAGCTTATATAGGCCACTGTCCCTGCAAATGCTTTGTTGGATGGTTCTGGCACCTGTCCTAGACTCTCCAGCTGGCCTCTGTTGGAGAGAGTCCAAACCCCCATGTGCTGCCCCCGGTCACCTAGTCCTGGACCCTTTGCTGGTGTCTGATTGTACTCCTCCTGTTCCCAAATTGCAGGAAGTGGGACCTAAAACCATTTTGCCAACATTCTGCCTGGAGAACAGATGGAGACTTGTGCCGCAGTTAAAACTGCAGCCATTGACATTGAAACACCAGTGGGCCTCATCTTGCTGGTTTACCCAGCTGCAGGAGATCTGACGTCCAGACACTTTTACAAGTCTCATTGTAGAGGACTTGACTGGGACTAATGTTGAGTAGCATCCAATCGACATTAGATCTTCATGGGCAGATTTTGGGTTACAGCACTTGGAGCATTCCCACCTTTGCTGATGACCGCACCAGGACCCTTCTCTTCAACAACCCACCATCGTCGTGCCCTGCTTTGGATCTAGCTTGCAGCTTGCCCAACCACTGATCCGTTAACACCCACTTTTTATCCATAAAAGCCAGAAGATAAACCTTCCACCGAGATGAACCTTGTCCCTGTTTTTGACCCACACTTCATTGCAGTTGGCGCTAACTTTCACCTTTGACCATGTCTAGCACATCTACACACTCGCAGCTGAATCTTTGTGCTTTTTAGCTCTAATTTCAATTCAAACTTTAAAAATTCAGATCTACGGTTCTTTTCATTGGAATTTATGTAATTTTTATGTTTTTTAATTATTAAAATAGTCTCTCTCATTTCCTAAATTGGTTTGGGATGATTTTTATTTTGTGGTTTCAATTCATTACTTTTTGAATGGCTCATAAATGCTTCATACATTACCTCTAAGCTGAACCAGACTGTTTTGTGCCACCAATACTGGTGTGGAGGGGTTAAGCACAGATTTATTCAGTGACTTTTATGATTTACCCTGACAGGATTGTGACTATTATTTGATGTGAGTTATTATCCCCTTCAACGAATACTCCAGGTAATTACACAATTGATACTGTCACAAAGCTATGACGGAAGGAGGCTGACCAAAAACAAAGAAAGTCTGAAGGTGAGTAGCCCAAAATCCACTCTTTTCATTTCTACAATATGAAAATGCCGGATATTGAAAAAGGGTGTTCAAACTCCACACAAGCGCTTGTGGATAGCCACAATGGGATTGCACATGGATTTGTTAATCACTGTGTGTACTACATTTGTGAATTTTTCTTCATGGAAACTACCCACTTTCTTATCACACACTAGCAAAAACCTGCATGTCTTCCTCTATCCACAAAACAATGTAACTAAAAACATAGGGCCTTATTTAGAGTTTGGCGAATGGGATACTCTGTTGCAAAAGTGGCAAATGTGCCATCCACCATATTACAACTTGATGGGATGTCCATGATGTTTTGACGAAGTATACCTTCCTGCAAACTTTAATAAGGGTCATAGTTGCAGACATTGATTGTCTGTCACTTTGAGCATGGCAATGATGTATGTATTCATTCATGAAGCAGTGCATGGAGTTAATATTAAACTTTGTAATTTTTTTTAATTTAATCATTTTCAGTTGTAATGATTTTCTAACTGATGTGCCCAAGATGTTTTAATAATGCCAATACGCTGTTTTTCTGTTTGTTGTGCTGAGTGTGCTGCATAAAAATAATCTGAGACAGAATTTTCTTTAGAGCATTTTATGGGTCCCTAATCAGTGAAACTTATTACTGTTTACTGATGGTTGTGTGTACTTGCAACATTGCCCCAATTACTTCAGCTACATATTTTGGGTGTGCTTAACTGCATCCAATGAAACCCTCAAGCTTACAAAGCTCTGCATTATGTCTCATTTTTTAATAACTAGCACAAAATATTATACTTAATTGTGTTATAGAATATAATAATGTTTACTTCAGCATCTCTTCACTTCAGCCTTTCTCATAAGCTAAAGACTCTGTCCCACCCTATGTTCACTCTGAAAGCAATAGCAAATCTCAGATCTGGACAATGCAACTGTGAAGGAGTAAATTATTATGTACACCAACTCACACCCAATGAGAGGCAAATTTATCCTCACCTGTAGAGCTCATCCATGTACACAGTATGTAATTGACCAATCCACGATGAGCATAAGAAGTAATCTGTAAGCAGCTACTATGAGTTTATACTACCCCACTTTACAATGCTTCAATTTGTTTTCATTTAGGGCTGTTGCATAAAGTTGGTGTAATTCCGCAATGTTTGTTTTCCTATCCACGGGTGACACCAGTAAACTTAGTTTAATTTACCATCACTGAATGTGAAAGAGGTTACTCTAACCCTACATAAAACTATCCAGTACTTTGTTGAAATAGAGTTATCGCTTTTGGGTTACTAAAAATCCCTATAAAGGGATCAGGGGGACCGTGGTACAGAAACAACCCTATTTCATTGTTCACAATATCACACACACCTCACTAAGAAGAATAGACAAATAAAAAGCGTCTATTGTGACAGGAATAACCTGTTTCCAAGTATGTCTACAACAAATACACAGGATATCATAAAAAATGCAAGAAGGCTTGTTGTGAGCAAAGAGAATAAAATGAACATTTCTAATATTGTAAAGCTGTCATCTAAAACCTATTTGTTTGTGCTACCCTGAGAGAGGATGGAAAGCAGAGCAATTTCCAGTTGTGAGTTTCTTAGGGAGTAGTGATGCACTGCACACCTTGTTGACAGCAAATGCTGCTGTTATCTTTGCAGATGTAAAGGCAGTGTTCTCTGTGAAGGGCACACACCCACTGCTGTAGCAGCCTTCCTCAATGACTTGCCTTTGTTCGCACTGAGGAAGATGTTGCATCTTTAAAGTGATCCACCTGTAGGTGAGACTGTCTTCTCGTAGAATCTCAGGCAATAATTTGGGTGAAGGACCTCTCAATTAATTGGTCAAATGGTAGTTCTTATATACATATATACTAAATCTAATCAGAGACTGGAATTTCTGACATAAGAGAACGGCAAGTCAGTCTGCACTACATTGACTATATGACTGGGATTGTTCTTATTTGACATAGACACAATAGAAATTACACACTCGACCCAGACTTATGGAGCATCAGGTGTTATATCAATGTCATCAGTTGGAAGACCCGGCACTTTCACAGTTCTTAGAAAGACAAGGTCAGACAACATCAGCGTAAAATGGCAGACATAACATTGATTCTGCATAAAGGGCGATAGATGGTGACCTCCATGATCTATAATGGTGACGGCCTACCTAAAATAACATCAGATGAGTCGGACCTTAGGATCTTTATGGAGGGCATGCATACACAAAAACATGGTCACCTGCAGCATCACCTCCTGTCAAAACTTTTGCAATGTGTGTGGCGATAACATTTCTTAAACAGGGACTCAACAGTACCACACTTGATGGTGTTATGTTTCAATATATCTCTACAAACATATTCTACGGTATTGTACTCAATAATTTATGGCATTCATATATTTTTTCAGGTATTACCCTCTGAACATAATATGCCTAACTCAGAACCAAACTTCTTTGGCAATTGAATTACAGTGTGATTTGCATGTTTCTGTTAAGCCTATCTTCACAACTAGTCAAAGCAATACAGGTGGCGATTCTACATCCCTACACCCCAACTTGTAAACATACATATTCCAGCCAGTCGTGAGTAACACAAATGTATAATTTTGCCAGTGTTCACAGGAATTAACATGACCACCACCTCCCTAATACTCATTTCATGCTCTCACTTCCCTAGCAATGGCCTACTTATGTAATCGAATAGACAAAGTAAATATATTTTTCAACTTGAGTAAATAAATGTGCTTTTCATAAAAATCCATGCTAGATAAATTCAACTGTTGTGAGTCAGAAAAGCCTTTCTAACTTTCAAACTGGGTTTACCGACCCATACCAAATTGTAATTAAAAAGGGCTGCGCAAGGTGCGTTCTCTCTTCATCTGGCATATATCAATTGTTTGAAGCTGCAATTCCTGTTAAAAATCATTGATCAGTTACAGCTACCTCACTTGAGAATACAAACACATAGGTGATGATCTGCTGCTCATTGCAGGTCACCATACCTGTGTTTGTAGCCATTTACAATAGTCATAATGATGACATTTCCTGAATGTATGTTACTTTTTGGTTGAAGGTAAAACCTGAAAAAATGCACAAAAAAAGAGTGAAATATTTTGGCATGTCTTCAACCTTGTTAGCTGGAAGGAATAATTTCATGAACATTCACAAATTTGTGAACGTTCCCATATTAAAATACTAGTAGATCACCCAAAACGACCCATGGTTTTGATAATAATTTAGTCTCTCCTGGGGTGTCACAAAATGAGGGATGATTTAGGCAAATTTGAAAGTGATGCCTAAAAAGAGAATAAGCACAACAGAAAATGGGATGCCAAATGCAATCGTGGCCATGTGCTGCAGTGATCAATAAAGATGCAGAATGGTTGTGCAATCTCAGTAGAGAAAAAGGGCATCATTCCGAGTGTGGTTGTCTTCAGACCGACACACTTGCGGTGGCCGTCAGGACTGCCGCTGCTGTGGTGGTCCGACTACCACATTAATACCCTGGTGGTCAGACCGCCAGGGTTCCTCCAGCACCACCAGGATTCATTATCCCAGCGGCTTGGCAGTGGCAGAGATTGGGGATTACAACCTTGTCCTCCACCAGCCAGCTGGTAACACTGCCATGAAAAGGCTGTCAGAGAAAAGGCACAGGGACCACAGGAGGGCCCCTGCATTGCCCATGAGCCATGCCCTGCAGGTAGACAGTGAACATTGTGAGGTTGCTGGTGCACGCTGCGGGCTACAGCATTGCTGCCGGCTCGATTACAAGCCAGAGAGAGTGCTGTAGCCTGTATCCCTCTCGGTGTGCAGGCAGAAACTGAGGTTTCTTCCCGCTGACCTAGGAGGAAACTCTTAATAACTCCGGCGATGTGGTCGCCACGAAGGCGGCCACCTTATCGGGAGTTTGGCGGATGGGCTTGTCCATCTGCCAAACTCTTAATGTGGCCCTAAATGTCAGAGCAGAAGCACTCACACTATTGTATGGATAGTCACAATGGCCGCATGACTTAAAGGATTCCTGCCAGAGTCAATGGCGTCCTAACTAGTGCTGAAATTGGGGGTGAAATATATAAAGGTTGCAAAACATTTTTTTATTGTTTCTTTTGAAGTACTGGAACAAACTTAGGAGTCTGAACTTGGAGAAGCCATGGAAATGAACCCTAGATAAACACTAGTAATCTTCCTTGTGTAGTGTCTAGAGTTGCCATTTATGGGAGCATTATTGTTTGGTTCACTTAAAAGAATTGTCTTTATTGAAGTGTACTGAGGTCGGCGTATACAGGGGTATTATTTTATAGAAGGGCACTAACATATAATACTCCAAGAAACTGCAGTTATATAGTTATATAAAAATGTATTTTCACCAGAGAATGCTTCCTTCTCTAAATTAAGTATTTCCTCACCTATGAAGAAAGTTATATTGATTTATATAATTTAATGCAAGGTGATTCAAAAAATGTCAGTAATATGTAACGTTATACTTGGGAATTAATGAAAAACAGGAGTGTTTTTCAGTGAGGGAATCTGATTGGCATCAAATGTACAAAGAGAGAATCTCAGGATTTCTATGATGTCCCTCACAATCCCTACGTAAAACACATCCCTGTAATTCACTTTGTACTTTCTATAATTTGATACTGTGTATGGACCCCCAGGTTCACTGACCCTGTTTTCAGTGGTCATGGAGGGGCAGAGGAGTAATTGTGAAGCCATAGATAACCATCATATCCTAAGTGTCTCAAATGTAAAAAGAATAATACTAGGCCTCCTGCCCGACCAACCTCAGCGACTTCCACTCCTCCAGAAGATGTGCTGTTAATTAGAGCATAGAGAGCCAGTGCTGTAATGAAAGACAATCTGAGAGCCCTCACTGAGCAACCTGTGATTCCTTTAAGACACAGCAACATCGGGAAAAAACTTTTTTCCCACTATTCCTGTCATGTCAGTGAATAACTTGATTTAGAATGTGGGGTTCTCAACAGGGTCTCAGTGAGAGCCATACATAACAAGATGCTTTGAAATAATTTCATAGCTACATGTGTTTAGTACACAAAAACAATCATATACAGGTCAACAAGTTTTTAAGCATTTGTGATCAGTGACACTTTGGAATAATGCAAGGTACTAACAAGTGCTTGCTGTGTCCCCCTGTCTACCACCTTGATAGACATTGCTTTTCTATACCCTTCACTACTATTGGTAAACATGAATTCTGATATGGATTCAAGAAGAAGACTGATGGAAATGGAGTAATATATTTGGGAGGGGGCACCACTACCAACTTAATAATTCCACTATGGTTAGGTCTGAACTTACTTCTGATCATCTACTGGTAGCTGTGGCTCAAGCAGCAGGTAAACCCCAGCGAAGTTCATGCTACGTTCAAGCACTAAGAACAATTTTAAAGTAACAGGCAAAATTCAATAAAATTCCCTAATAAATAAGTAAAATAGAGAAAAAATAATGAGTGTAAATCCATCAAGATCATTAATACAAGTTATGGAGACCTATTATATTCAATGAGGGTCGTAATACGACGGACGGGATATCCATTACATTTATAGTGGAAGAAAACACCTCCATCAAGATCTTAATAAGGCCCAGAATGTCTTGATCAAAAATGTTACCTTCTGACTTAGGGCCTGATTACGAGTTTGGTGGGAAGGGTCTTGCCATCAAAACAGCATAAGATTTCCCGCCCGCCTAGTTGGTGGTCCGCCCGCTGTATTAAGGTTTTGGTGTGGTGCTGAACCAGAGACTGCTGGAGTCCCACCAACTCTGCCAGCCTTTCGCCGACTGCCTCGACGGCGGCATGGGGAAAAGCAGCTGTCAGAGGGCGGTACAGACAAGGTTCCTGCTGTCCAAATTACAAAGTGCCTTTCCGTCGAGCCGACTGCTTAGACACAGCAGAATCGAAGGAATTTAGATGCAAGCTTACTCATTTTCTTCTTTTCCCTTCAGCCTCTAACATGGACCCCTTTGTCCAGGACCCCCCTTCACAGCAACAACTTGACCCGAAGAAAACAATCCCATGGGGGACAAAATCTGGGTAAGTATGTTTCACACTTTTCTCCCATTGACTGGACTGGGCACATATGTTCCGGACTTCAGCAGTGGAAAAGAACTCATACAAGGTATTTTTTTAACAATGTAATGCATATGTGTACATTTTACACTTAGTCAAAATGTACACACCTGCATAGATACATATAAAAAAATCTGTCTTAAATTGCTGATCGCGTCCTGCGCTGGTCCCTGCCATCAGAAACACAGCCGCTGGGCCAGCGGTGACATCTAAATACAACGGTCAATAGGGTCAGTTGAACTCTGATATGTCATCTGTGAGCTCTTGCTAAAGCTATTCACTTAGGTGCTGAAAACACTCATGGCCTGATGACGATCTTGTCAGACGGGGTTACTCTGTCACAAATGTGACGGATATCCCGTCCGTTGTATTATGATTCCATTATATCCTATAGAAAGTGTAATACGGGGACAAAATAGCCATCATATTTGTGGTGGAGTACTCTATCTGCCAGGATCATATAATCAGGCCCAAAGTCAGACAAACCTGGATTCTGTAGATGCCTAGTCTGTTTAATGGGTTTGGATAGCTTTGCTACACCACTCTAGTCCACGGTTTTACTGTGGCACAGAGTCACTTTTTAGAAGTCAAAATTCACCAGCAGGGCAGGCTTCAGCAGGGCAATGCTCCACAAGGCCAGCTATCTTTTCTGTGAGATGACACTGAACCAGTTTTCAGTACGACAAAATGCTCTCAGCAGGAGAAACCTGCTTTGTTACACCACTAGGGAGAAACCTTGCTTTGTTTCACAACTTTGTGTCCTCCAAAATTGTACAAAGTGACTAAGGGCAGGATTATGAGTTGGGCGGATGGGATGACCCATCCGCCAAACTTCCGACGGGGAGCTTGCCTCCTTATTAGCTACTTTCTGGCCAGGCGAATTACGACTTTCGCTCTGGGCTGACAGGTGGAAGCCATGAAAAGACTGGCAGAGAACCAGGTTGTAATCAGCAGGGCAGCGCTGAGTTTAGTGCCGCCCTGGCTGATTCCAACCTGCACTGCCCACAGCCCATTGGGAACATTGCTCCCTGTGCAGGTGGCAGTGATTTGGTGGTCTGACCGCTGAACTCCTAAATTGGTGATCAGACCACCAAACTGTTGGCAGTCAGGAACGCCACTGCGAGTCTGATGGTCAGACTTGTAATCCTGGCTTCCTGGCAGTATTTACACAAAACATCAAGTTAATATCAGTATACAGAAATATCAGAAAACAAAATGTGATACAGAAATATTGTGAAGAAGAAATATAATTGTAAAGAATATTGCTTTTTTCATGAATATCATTGTTATTAACATTGTTTTCAGTGATATAAAAACAGAATTTTTATTTGATGGTGTTTTAGTTCCTATATTAACTTTATGTGTTATTATTGTTTGCATAATTGTAATTGATTTTGTTTTAACATATTTTACAATTTTGGAATTTTTTGTTTATTATAAATACCAATTTATTTTCTTGCAGAGGGTTGTTGGGTTTATAGGAGGATAGGGTGGGAGCTTAACTAAGCAAACATTTATTAATTAATTCATAGATTTAAAGTAAGAATGTGATTGATATTAAGTATGTACATTATGTAATACTGAATCCTTAATTACAGTTTAGGTGTAGATTGCTAGGTTTCTAGGGTAAAGGGTGAGAAGTTAAGTAGGTATTTATTAACAACAATTATTTTTTTGATGTATTATTTAATTGATGATTAATTCTGTAACTTATGTAATTACTTATAGGGTGGGAAGTTAATTCAGTAAATATTAATTAGTAGTAAATTATTAATATATTAATAATTATTGGAGTGATTATTCATTATGTGCATTATGTAATACTGAATAATTTTAGTTGTATGTTCGTTTGGGCTGTCGGTGTGTAGGAGTATAGGGAGGGAAGGTAATTAAGTAATGTGTAATAATTATTACTGTTTGATTAAATATGCAATTTATTAACAACCATGTAATTGTGTAATCAGTTATATCTTAGTTTGTAGGGTTGTTGGGTGGAAAGTTAACTAACTTATTAATAATTGAGAAATAATTAGTTATATAATTGTTTAGCAATTATGTAATTTGTGTTACAGTTATTTATTTCAGAGATAGATTTATAGGCTTATAATGGTATGGTCTTTCAAGTTAATTAAATGATAATTAAATACCCAATATTTCTAAATTAAAAATTAATTTTTACATTTTTTGTGAATTTTGTAATTTGGTTAATTGCTTTTTATTCTTAATATTTTTGGGTATATATATATATATATATATATATATATATATATATATATATATATATATCGCCAACATCCACAAAACCAATGACTGCACTTACTCAGCAGCCAGTGCTCAAATCAACTTTATTTATGATTACACATTTGGCCGAAAATGGCCTTGCTCACATCCTTGGCCATTTTTTGCTAATATGCATAATCGTGAATAAAGTTGATATGAGCACAGTTATTGTTTTTTTGAACGTTGGTGATATCTTTGACCAGACAGCATTTGCGCTCCACCCTCTTCGGGTGCAGACTCTGTATCCGAATGTGGACTGTGTTTGTGTATATATATATATATATATATATATATATATAGATATATGTATAGTAATAATGTTTCTTTTTTTCTTGTGCAAATATTTAATTTTTGTGAAGTGAAGTAATACTTTACCTACTGTTGCACAGACTGGAATGGGAAAAGTTAATTTTACCACTCTGAAGTCCAACGGTTTCCTTACTGTTGCTTACGCTGAAGTAGGAATAGTAGTTTTAAGCCCTCTGAAGCCCAGCACTTTTCCTACTGGGGCACAGACTGGAGGGTGAACAGTGAATTTTACCCTTCCAAAGTCCAATTTGTTCCTTAATGTTGCATTGACTGAAGTGGGAATAGTAAATTTAACCCTTCTGAAGTCAAACACTTTCCGTACTGTTGCACATACTGGAGTGGGAATAGTACATTTATTCCCTCTGAAGTCTAATTTTTTCCTTACTGTTACATAAACTGGAGTGGGAATAGAGTATGTTTTATTCCCTGACTTTAATGCATTTCCTAATATTGTTTAAATATATTTATTATTAATATCTGTTTATAATTTATATTTTATGTTATTTGTTTATATTTTTATATTATGGTATATATTAAAATATTTCAAATGCACTACTTCAAACTATATATATATATATATATCCAAACAATGCTGTCAAGTATGGAGACGCGCTCGACAGCTGGTGCAATGCACAAGGGCTGACCGTGCCCTTAATTACTTATTAAACAAAGGGCAGTTCGTGACGCACTCAGTTAAGGTTCAGGTCCAGTTCTTATTCAGAGTTTATTCAGTGCAACAAAAACAAAACAACGCATTTCGACTAAACAGTCTTCCTTCTGGTTTCACAGTCCCTTCTCACTCTCTCTTTTTATACTGCCTGAATCCACTAACTAGTGCAATGCATGATGGATCTTGTGGTGCATTCTAAACAGTGTTCCAATATTCTGTAGTTTAACATTTCCCAATATTTACAAATAAATTGATCTGCATGTTTCATCACATGATTACTGTATTTTGAACAAATCAAAGTGAGAGAAAGGTTGTATAATGTGTGCAAAAATTTATAATTAATCTTTAGAATTTGGAAATGGAATATGATTCTTGTAAAATGATTTCAATACCTTGCTAATGCATATGCTTGATTCTATATTCGCCCAAATGATTTAAATATTTTCCAAATCAATTATTTACATTGTGTTATAATCAATAACATCTTACTATTGTTATTCAACCATTATTGTTTATAAATAAACAGAAAGTCCCTCATCATTATTCAACCCAAGAGGTGTTCTTATTCTCGTTTAGATGATGTGATTAAATCCTGGGTGCCTCTGTTTTTTGTCACCACCTCTTTCATAGTCATGATTATGACTATTGAGATTATATTTAGGTATCTTCATCAAACATTAATTTACAAATGAACAAAAAGTTTTTCATCATTATTCAACCCAAGAGGTGTTTTTGTTCTCATTTGGGTGATGTAGTTAGATTCTTGTTGTCTCAATTTTTTAGCTCTATCACCCCCTCTTTCATGTTCAGGAATATGGTTGATCCCAAAATATCTCAGCATTTTCCAGCTGCTAGTTTCATGAGTTTTAAGGTGTTTAGCAACAGCATAAGTGAAGTTATTATGTATAATCGCTCTGATGTGTTCTTTTTTTCAACATGCAAATTGTGCTGCCCACATACTTTAGGCCACAAGGGCATTCAATTACATAAACAAACCCATAGAAACTCACTGAAAAAAAACAAAGGTTACAGGGGACCTTATGGTTAGGAAATAGAATTAAAAAAACATAGAAATTCACTTAAAAAAACAAAGGTTACAGGGATGTTATAGTGAGGCTCAGATTTTAACCGTACCAAACCATAGAAATTCACCAGTTATTGTTAGATTTACCTCAAGTAACTATAATTTGAGCCCTAAGGTAACTATAACTCGTGCCCTCGCTATGCACTGCAAATTACCCCGTAAATTATGTATGGCAATCATGCCATCTTTCATAACATCATTGATAATATCAATGTAATAGTTGCTGTAATTTTTTGTATTATGGCCCTGGGGAAGTGGTGGTCCCTGGGGCTAATAAAAGCTCTAGGAGGGGGGTCCCATGCATCCCCTTCTTTTTTAAGCTCCCAATGCCCCTGTGACCTGGCCCACCCGAGGGCAAAAGAAAAGAAAAACAAAACTCAGAAAAAGCAGCTGATCTATTTGCTGTTTTTCGGATTTTTTTTTGTATGCTTTTTAAACCTGGTGGGGTCTGTGGGGGCCCCTAGACCAAGACTAGGGGCTCAGGGTGATCCTACCCTGGCCACTTTTTTTAATCTTGATTTGTGGGACTCGACTGAAGCCAAGTACCAAAATGGCTGCCAACCCTTCCTGGTTGAAGTGTTAGCAGCAAATCAGATATTAGCCCGGTGACAGTTGGAATCATGGAGGATCTGCCTCCCTGGATAATATCTCTAAAACTGCTGAACAGATTTATACAAAATCATTAAAAAGCACAATCTGTCCAACAAGGTCTAGCTTCATGCCGACTTTGGTGTAATTCCATTCAGAGGTTTGAGCTGTAGGCATATCTAAAGACCCTCTGGAAACATTAATGGCGAAAAGGCATTTTGGGACCACACTTTTTCTTGCCCCCTCTCCTCGCTTAATGGATTATCTTGAAACTTTCAAGACAGCAGCTGAATTGATGGAAGTATACGTTTTGAAAATGTCATGAAGATTCGTGGAGCGGCACCAAAGTTATTGGCAAAACAAAAAACTCTCTTCTTATGGCAACTAGGTCCTAACTATAATTACCTACTGGTGACTGCAAATAGGTTATATTCATATATGTATACTACCTAATGGCAATCACCATTAGGTAGCTCTTAATGGAGTACAAAACTACCAAAAAACTAAAATGAGGTAACAAAATAAGCAATATGCAACAATGTTGTTTCTTAATTCTGGTCACATGACAATAAAAAAAATAGAAAACAAGATAATTAGGCAGGAAAGAATTATGTACCTTAATAATAATACAAAGTGGGTTATATAAACAGCCCAGTACTACTAAATTCTACCAACAACTTTGCTGACTGTTGATACTCAATAGAACTCTATTTCTTCTTCAAAGACATAAAAGGAAATTTGAAAATCATACCTTATCACCTCCATCTATATAATTATACATAAACAAAGGTACATTTCTAAATTGAATATTGTAACAACAATAATACAGGAAAATAATTTAATCAAAATAAATTAACACTTGTGTTAGGACAACTACTACTGTAACTGTTACTTTTTTAAGTCTTTTCCAAAACAGATTTACCCAGAATGAACACAATGCTTAAAAAAGAATATATTGAGAAGCAAAAAACAGAAATTGTACCACAGAGAGAGGAGAAGCAAATAATTGAACAGAGGAGGACGCCTAAACAAAAAGAATAGTATAGGCAAGACCAAAGTAATTTTCTCTAATATTTGTACACACCTTTCCTTAGTATTAAAAAGGTCAATAACAATCAATTCAGCATCACCAGCAGTTAGAAATTTCAACAAAGAAATGCTGTCTATTTAAGAAAAATATACACTTTCACAAGAAGAGATTTTACGAGTATAACTGCAAAGCATTATAAAACAAGTATCCTGAACAGTCTGCACGCTAAACACTTCATTTCATAAGGAAAAAGCCAGAGAAACCCATGCAGAAACAGTATTCTCAATATCCTGTTGAATAAAGCATTTAATGTCAAAAGAAAAACACTTCATTTTCAATACTGAATTGAGCCAAAAGCCTTGACCAGTTAATTTCAACCTATAAAATACATAAACTGCAGAGGCAACTAAGAAGACTAAACCATACTTTAATGGAGACATTTCTAAATTAATTATAACTCTACCTTTCCCACGCACTGCTTATACCCTTTCATATTACATCACTTATATCATTTTAAGTGATAGCAACACTCGTGGCATCTCAAATTACATCATTTATTAAAACACTGTGCATGGTAGAGTTTATAATTGATTTAGTCTGGCTGGGGAATTTAGAACACTCTGTACTGAGGTGCGTGAGTTTATGTTTTGCTCAGGTAGCAATTTATGACTATAACTTTGACATTTCTATGGTTTGTGTAGTTTAAGGGCCTCATTACGAGTTTGGCGGCACCAGATCTGCCATGTCGCGGGTGGCAGTCCTATTCTCCCAGCCCTGGCCGTCCTGCCCACAGTATTACAAGACTGTCAGGACTCAGTACTGCAACCAGCATGAAGACTGACAGCACAGCAATCCCAGCGGCAACTGCCATGTTGGCGGTCAGCAGAAAGGTACTGCCATAGTGTAGCACAGCCAATCCGACTGACATGCAGATTACGAGGTGCACGACCACCATTCTGGTGGTGGCATGGAGACCACCAGCTTTGATCTGGCAGAATCGAGGGAAAAGGTGGGCTAGCTCCCTCATTTCCTTCTCTTTCTGGCAGTTCTCTGTGTGGACCCCCTCTCCCGGATCCCCCCTCATGTTTTCCCCATGCCCCCAGGAAACATCCTCTACTGCAGTTAATTATCTGCTGCATTGTACCCCCATTGATTGGACTGGGCATATATGCCAGGAGTCCAGCAATGAAATGGTACATACACAGATTTTTTTTCCACATGCGTCCATGCACATGTGTTCATTTTGTACAAAAAGTACACATATGCATTGACACGCGAAAAAAGGCCCAGTATATCTTCTTGCAGACACTGTTGCCCGCCACCATCTACATGGCGGTCCACTTGTAATACAGCTGGTGGGAGGTGGTGTGCTTGGCAGTACGTTTGGGCCTGCCAACATGGTGGTCTTGGACCGCCACCCGCCAAACTCATAATGAGGCCCTTAGTTGGTTTTGGATGGAAATAGTAAATTACGTTTTCCTAACCCCCAGTATTTTAAGTTTGTATAGAGATAATGAATAAAGGCCGCTATTGCCCTTGTGCCTATGCCATATCACAGAAGTAGATGATCGGCTAACAGGCCATTAAAGAGGGCATTGATTTTGTGGCACATATGCAGTCACTCAAACAGAGCCTGTGGGGGATTACTGCCCCCTCCTCAAATCTTTGGTAGTCCCTTGTTATTAAAAGATATACTGGCAATTTTAAACTGCTGTTCTAACTTTAATTGTTTCCAGTGCAGGGTGCAAATTTATGACTGTTCAGGAGGCCAGTGTATTTTTTACGTAATATGATTCACTATTCCTTGTCTGTGTCTAGTGCAGACGCACCCAGCACAGAAATGGTGAGTGGGCCATTTTACAAAATTTACCTCTAGGTGCCCTTGAATGTTCAAGTGAGGGAGATGCTGAGCCAGAGGGTCAACGGCAGGGAAATGGGCATAGCAAAGCCAAACTTCTTTCCAAACTCCTTGTCCAGCGGATCTCAGATACCTTTGTCATTAGTACTATGAAGAGAGAATTAACATTATAAGATTATTCACATAAGGAGTGATCAGACCACCATTTTTGCCTTAGAGCAAATCATTAAAGCAAAGCATTTCAAAATTACTATTGGGATCTATGTAGTGGTTCAGAAATAAACTTCAAGAGGGTTAGGACCCTATTTAGAGTTTGGCGAATAAAGGTTATCCATCCTAGTTAGAGTGCATAAAGGCCTTATAAACTGTACATAGTGCAGACAGGACATCCTCCATTTTGTGGTGGATGTCCCACATCCACCGAACTGTTAAAAGGCCTCTAATTAAGCTTTGTGTTGAAAGCTATACAATTGCTACATTCACAAAATGAATCAGGAAGACCTAGAAAACACAATGATTATGCAAACAATGTATTGGTATATCCCCCAACCAAGTTGTCCTAACATTGGTATCTTCTAAAATCACAGTGCCCACATACTATTAGTCAAGTTCACAGAAGCGCAATCCTTAATTAATCAGGGCAAGGATGAACTAAAATGTCACTTAAATCATCCAATAGGTTTACCATTTAGAAAATACATAGTTTTATAAAACTGGGCAGATTGCAGAAGCCCCCAACTCTTTGCTCCCATTTTTCCACTTATGCTGGAGTTTTCCTGGCTCTGATGGTGCACTGGGCACTGCTAAACAGTCCCAGCCCCTGTGTTCTGATCAATAATGACATATGCAAATTAGGCTAATTATAATTGGCTGTACCAACCTAGCTATAAGTCCCTAGTACATGGTAGGGATTGTAGGTTTAGGGACCCCAGCAAAGGTGGTAGCCCATAGGTGTACTGCTGTGGTGCCCAGTGTTGTTCTAAAGGCAGGCCTGCTTTGCTGGCTGTTTATAGTTAAAGTTAACCCCTGTTGATGGAAAAATAGACAATTTGTATTCCCTCACTGTAGTAAATGGGCTTCATAGGCTAACACGGGGAAACTTTATTTTTAATTAATACATTCTCAGAAGGAGAAGAATATTTCTAGTTTGGTCTCAAACTGATTGTTATAATGCATCCAACAACTTGCCATTGTTGAATTTAATTTACCTAACATAGGAAAAGAGTTTTAGAACTCTTCCTACAAGTTACCTGTAGTGCCCATCTCTGATTGGCCAGCCTCTGGCAGCCTGGCCCGGCTGGCTTGATGAGGTGTGATCTGGCCTGGGCTGCACACAATGAAGTGCCTGGGGGAGGAGATCTGCCTCAGCAGATGGTGAAACAGGATGCAGGGAGAGCAGCCAAACTGGTCTTCAAAGGAGGGAAGGGCATTTGGAGCAGCTTAGGACCTCCCTCATTTCCTTCAAACCCAGACAGCCAGGTGTACCCCTGATTAGATTAGGATAGGGCTAGAGAGGGGTGTGTCAAGTGAACTTAGCCACACCAGTGGACAGACTCAGCCAAACCTACACTCCAAAATTCAGATTCTGCCATTTTGGATTTTTAAAGAATGTTGCTTCCAGAGATTGATTTTTGCCACACTTCCGAGGAAGTGCTCATCAAAGAGGGTGATGGCCTGCCTGTGATTGGACAATTGCCCCCCCTCGCTTTCCACCCCAGGAGAAAGGATGAATATGGCAGAGCAGCTGCACTCACACCTCAGATCCTCCAAGAAACAACAGAAAAAGAAGGACTGCCCTGCTGGACCCCTGACCTGAACACTACACTCTGAGGCACTGCACCGGCTGCGCACTTGGGCTTCACCAGTAAAAGGAATTTGCCTGGGTTCAACTAGTTCAAGAAGGGACTCCCTGTGTTCTACAGATGCAAAGTAGCTAACCAGCTCCCCTGCATCAAATCCTGAAGACACTGACCATATCACCATTGTTCAGTGGTCATTTTGGAGTTTGAGCCAGGTGCATTCTGGGAGTTGGGGTCCTAACCCTCAAGGAGCAAATCAGAGCTTCTAGAACCTTGGGGTGAGATGTGGACTCCTTGAGGACCTTATAAGACCTTCTGGAAGAAGATCCAGAAGTTTGGAGAACTTTTGGAAAAAAGTTCCTTAAAGGGACTGACCCGATGTAGTGTCCAACACCTTTGTCAAATAGGGCTAGATTGTATGCAGAAGAGTAAATGTCACCCCTTTAGTGTCCAATACTTTCTTAAAAATGGTTTACATGGGAATGTGATATTTCGTTTTATAATGTTAGTGGGGACCCCACCTTGAAAAGGCTGGCAGAAAGGGGACTCGTGATCAGCATGGTGGGGCTGGACTCAGTGCCGCTGTGGCTGACCACAAATTCGACCACCACCACCCCATCAGGGACCATTATCCCGGCGGTGGTGTCGATCCCCTGTCTGTCTGACCGACATGGTCGTAACATGGCGGTCGGACTAGCAGGACTACGGCAGTCTGACTGCCACTGTGCATCTGGCGGTCTTAAGGTCTGAAGCCCATAGCTATTTTCTGGGATCCAGGTCTCACTAAGGTGCTGCTGTTCATCAGAGCGGGAAGGTCTAATTTTAAGGATCATTTGAGGGCTTTGATGGGAGGGGTGAACAGAGGGGATGTGTATAGGTTAGTCATAGTGTTGTTTGTGAGGTTTTTACACATTTGGTTGCATTAATAGCAGTGGTTTTACTAGTGTGTAATTTGGGGTTCTTGCACACTGTTTTAGTGATATTGTTATGCTGTGATACATTGTGTTATTTTGCTTATTTTTTGATGATTTAGGGCCTTATTACAAACCTTGACGGAAGGGTTTCCTCCATCACAAATGTGACGGATATCCCGTCCAATGTATTACAATCTCCATACAATGTAATGGGATCATAATACGGCAGACAGGATATCCGTAACATTTGTGATGGAGGAAACCCCGCCATCAAGGTCGTAATAAGGCCCTAAGTGTAATATATATGTGTATTTTTGGGAATATAAATTGTTTTGCAGGTGGATTTTCTTGTTTACTTTGCAGGTTTTTGTCTACAAACGTGTCTTTTGGGCATTGGGAACTACTTTTTTTTTAAGGAAATCACTTTTGGTTCATGATAAACCAACATTTGTAACTTTGGTTTCCTTTTTGGGGTTTCTGGTAGTGTTAATTTCCTGTTTTTATGCTTCCAGGATGCATTAGACTGCTTTGAGGAATGCCTATTGATAGTTATTTGGAAATGTGTGGTTTTTGCATTGTATTTATTTTATGTAATGGATTGAATTTGTTCTTTTTGGTGTAAAAAATGTTGATATTATTTTGTTATCTCAGCCTTATTTAACATTGGAGTGTTATTTAATGTTTAGACTAATGTAGTAAAATACTATGAATATATTTGTATAAAAATAATTTGTGATGTTGGTTTAGATTGTGTCAGAGTTTTTTGTGGACTTTTGTAAATTAACATTTATTTTTTATTTTTTGTATTTTTTGTCTATTAATTCTAAGTAATCTACTTCTTTGTTGTTTAAGAAGACTTTGGCTTTACATTGTAACATGTACATTCTTTTGGTTTGTTTGCTACATTTAGGTGCAATTTGGCTAACAGATTGCTAAATTTTCAGTTGTTGGTAGCTTTTTTGTAATGCGTGTATAAACACATAGATTGTAGGTTGGATTCTGCCTAGTGTGGATTGGAAGGCAGTGTGTCATCCTCCCACTGCATTATTTGTTTTGGCTTTCTGTGCCAAGCTGCTGTCATAGACATTCAACCATGGTATTTGGAAATTGGGCTGGCGCCTGTGTCTGGAGCGATGCAGTTTGACAAACCAAGGGCCTGATTACAACCTTGGCGGATAGGATACTTCGTCACAAATGCGACGGATATCTGCCCACTGTTTTACAAGTTCCATAGGATATAATGGAACTTGTAATGTGGCTGGGGGGGATATCCCATCTGCCAAGGTCGTAATCAGGCCCCAGGTGTCTTCAAAATTATCCATTAGGGGGCTTAGTGGATTTTAATTTTGTTGGTTGAAATAGCTTTCTGTTAGTAAAATGTGGTGGTTAGCTGTTTTCTGTGCAGGGGCTCTGCCATGAAAAGGTCAGCAGAAAGACAGGGTAAAGACCCCACACAGGGCCCCGAGAAGATTTTAAGCCCATTGGGCAGTGTGGTTGGGGGCACATGTTGTGCCCTCTATGCTTGCACTGTCGGTGCACACTGCTGGCATGCACAAAAGTGTGCCCAAGGTGCATCTGGCACTGCACTGCGGTGGCATGTGTTTCAGGTTCAATTTCTGAGCCAAAGTATGCTGCTGCAGTTACACCGCTGCAGACACTACCGACAGTCCAGTGATAGTGTCATAATACGGCAGGGTGGAGGCCGCCGGCTTGGCAGCATCCTCCCAGCCACTGTAATGGCATTCCGATGAAAGGATCTCAAAACTAGTAATCAGCCCCATAGTCTGGTGCTGTATTTTGTTTTCAATTTCAAAGGCAAATAGGCTGCTTCGGGCATATTCTACACTTAGGGGCTGATTACTAGTTTGGCAGTCCGAAAAAACCCTACCACCAAACTTCCAATGAGGAGACTGCCATGGTGCTGGTGGGCTCCCCACCAGCCCCATTACAAGATTTCTACTGGGCTGACTGGCCGAAACCTTAGTGCAGTGGCATTGGACTCAGCTCCACATGGAGTTATTCGTTTAATGTGGTTTAAGAGGGTGTAGTAGGTAGTGCTTTGTTTATTTGGAAGTAGAGCACATATGAAAGGAATATTTGTGTTTTGATATTCACCATGTATGGTGTACATCTGAGTGAATGTTATGGGACAAATTTGGATGGTCCCATCTATTATCCAGACTTGACACGATCTTAATTTTAGTAAGTTATCTGCTGCAGAGAATACTAGGATATGTTTATGTTGCCAAATAAACAGAAGGTTCCTCATTATGTGCTGTTGCTGAATGTTTCAGTTTTTCTAAGTCTTGGTATCTTTTTGGGGCAGGAGGAGTATCGCTGGTGGCATTTTTTGTTTCTGCAATTAAATGTTTCAAAGTGGGTGTAGGTAGTAGTTGGCCTGTGATGTGTTCATGAGACAGTATATCTTATAGGATTTTGGTTGTGGGTTCCAGGGAGCTAGTGCATGCCTCTCTTATGTCTTGCAATACCTCCCTTACTTATATTTCTATAAGAAAAACAATGGCACTCATAGGTATCATTTATGGAGGTGGGCGAAAAATTGGCTGCATCACCAGAGGATGCAGATTTCTTCCCGCTCTGCGGTCTGCTGCTTACATTGCAGAGTTCTGGCTCACCAGCGTTATGTTGTGAGTGAGAATTTGTGTCCCTTAATTTGATTTTCAAGCCCTAGAATGCCTCCCTCGGAGACTTCTTAACACAGACGTGGCGGCAGGTCATGACCACTCACATTTTTTAAAGGTGGCAGAAAAAAGCATTGCCCTCTGATGCACCATGTGGTGCCACTCACACTAATTTTATAGCGTGGAATATGCTCTTGCTTCTAAAAAAACAGTGCAAGCTGTGCCTTTTTCAGCTTGCTTGCGGAACTCCTTGGAATCTTGCAGAGTATTTTGTGTAACTCCAGGGAATTCCACAGTTAAACTCTTGGAGTACCCCCGGGCCTGAGCATTTAGTGAGATAAGAAACTTAAAAGGCTAAATAGCCACATTAATTTAATGCAGAGAAATTCACACACCAAACCATCAACACAATCTCCACATCTGTAATGACCCTTCAAAAAAGGGGAGGGCCCACACATCCCTAAGTGTGTTATTTGATAACTTGGGATATACTGCTGAGCACACCAAGTGATCTTTTAGATTATATATCAGGCTATTTATGTGTTGTGTGGTTCTGTTGTATTGAGTCTGTAATTGTGTAAAACCTGTATGTTGGAGTGCATTTTAAAGGCATATTGTCTTGCAGTATTTTAGTTGGTGCTGATGAGAGCCACCAACAGGTGTCCTGGAAAACCAATCTTATGTGGGGCTTAGAAGGTATTCCCGTCCAGGTGGGACGAGGAGCCATCCTAACGGTGGCCCATTTGTTATTGAGAGTACCAACATGGCAGAGGAAGATTACTTCATGTAATCTCCACCAGGATATAGTGTCAAGGAAGGAAAACGATACTGCTCTACTGAAGAGGTTGATGTGTTCCTCAATGAAGTCCTACATAACTCCTCTGTAAATTATGTGATATGGATGTTCAGTTTACTTGGCATACTGTAGCTCCAATTTTATGTAAGCGTTCACGTCGGCCCTCATTACCAGTTGCCCAAAATAATGCCTGTTACTTCCCTCTCTCAGAATTACCTTTACTGGGTAGCCATGTAGTTCTGGGAGGACATTCGGTTAATTCCGATAGGGGTATTAATAGGGAATACACGTTTTTGAGGACTAACATGTAGGACTCATGGTGATTCTAACATGTTTTTCCCGGTATATCACCCAACGACTTCCCCTGGTTGCAGAAGGTGAAATGGTCGTGTGAAACACCATGGAGTTGCAATGGCCCCACACAACCTGTAGTTCAGATGAGGCTGGTAACTACAGTTAGATGCCACACTGGAATTATCGGACCACTAGAGGACCTATGTGTATTGCTACCTCATATTCACTTTTGAAATTTTTATAAATTGAATGAATGAGTGAATGAGTGCGTAATTCACGGATCCATCCATGTCCAGATGCTGTGTGAAGTTAATATATGAGAATTATCGGGCCATTCGCAAGCCTGTGTGTACTGCTACCTTATATCCTCTTTTGATTTAGTGATAAATTGCGTGAGCTAGTGAATGAGTGAGTAATTCACGGATTCACCCACTGCAAGGTGCTGTGTGAAGTTAATACGTGGGTTGATTAGTTGTGTCGTTCAGGCGGTAAAAAAACACCATTATTTGTGGATGTTTTCCTATTTGGATAATTTCCTCATGTGAAAAAAGTAATATTTTATTTCAGATTCATGTCAAAATGCAAATTTCTTTCGCTGAAAACACCGTATTTCTGTTGCTAAGGACGTTATTGCAAAAAGCAAGTATATGTGAAAATACCACGCCAAACGTGATGCCCAAGACTAAGCAATCGGGCATCTTGTTTTAATTTCTTCTAATTACGTTCTTTTCCATGGGAGAAGTAGACATTTGATGACTTTAACTTGCCTTCCATTAGGCCTCTTTCAAACCAAAGAAGCAGATAATACACATTTTCAGACGGCCTATGTAATATGGTGAAAGCTGAACTTCTATAAGGCTGGAAAACGAAAAGTAGAAATACATCATAAATTCATAGGCGATGCATTTAGACAGAGACATTTTTTAATAATAGCTCTTACTGAGTCATTGGAATGAATCCTGTTTGGTCTGCAAAAATGTGGCATGTAAAAATGTTTTTTGTTATAAAACAAAAAAGGAAACAAAACACAAAAAAGGCTGCATTGAGGAAAGAAATAGGCAATTTCATTTTTCTGACCTTTCCAGGTAATAGTGCTAGTTTAGGTTCCATGGTATCATTTTCCATCAAAAAAAGATAAAAGTTTTTACATCAGAAGCTTCTACTGAAAGCACTGCTATCGTCCATGTGGTTAGCGTTCTTTTTTCCTGTCACCATGAACACTATGATTAAGTTTGCATGAGGATAATAACAACAGCATTGCCTTTAAATTGTATCCTTGCTGTGACCTTTTGGGTGAGCTTGAAATGGATGGAAATTTTATATTTTCACTACAGGGCATGTTCTGCCATTAACTCTTTCTTCTGAGCCTCAAAACCTTATTACCTGTAGATCTTAATGAATCAATAGGATCTCTCATTTTTTTCCTTTAGTGCTGTTTTACAACTCATTTCATGCTGTGACATAGTAGGTGGAATTTGTTACTTTCCCATCTGCTGGAGACCACCGCTGGGGCCAGACTCATTTACAGATGCCACATTTACTATTGTAAAGTACATATCTTGTAACTAATCTGTAAAAATGATTTGTTCCATCATGTCACATTATAGAAGTGAGAAAAATACATTTTCAAATAAAACACCTGAACCAAACAATATTGTGGCCGTTTCGATGCAGTGAAAGCACATCAAGCGCCTGTCAATTGCGTTCTTCTGGATCATTCCTGATTTTTTTCTCTCCGCCATGTGTTCTGGGCCTTGTTTTTCTCATTTTTCTCATATAAAGTTGGGCTCACAAAGACATGTACGATATTTCTGTGTATACGGACATAAATGTCTCAATTTACACCTATCAGATAACCATAAAAGGCTATCTTCTAGGCTTAGGTGGTTTTACTACTGCAAAATTGTACGTTTCCATTGGTACAATTACGCTGTAATAAACCTCATCTAAGCGACGGTAAGTGGACTGTTAGAAGCATAGTTTGTGTTGATAGTTTATTAATGCCCACAGCCACCTTTTCAAACAAGTTCCGAAAGATGTCGTCAGATTTACTCCAGCAAAGAAATGGTGCAACACTCCTTCCAAGTTTGGAAGAGGAATGGAAAACGCCCAAACTTTGTGGTTGTGTACAACGCTGGGAGCGTGGTATTGAAGATTTGTATTTCTTGATGTATTCACTCATGTTTTGATACTATGGGTAGTTGGGCAGGACGGGGTCTGCAACTAAGCCTCTGCAAAATGCATGTAAGCTATGCATGTGTAGTTTCCTGTAGCTGCTGAAAAGACAAAAATTATGTATGGCACTCTTACACAACACAAAAACGTCGCTGGAGTTTTACCCATGGGGGACGGGTTTGAGTAGAAATTTCATGCAGAGAGACAATTTCTATGTGAATGTTTCCTTTTCTCTTAGAAACAGTCAGGCCCATATTGATACTTTTTGACGCAAATCAGTGCTTGGGCAGATTTGCATCAAAAAGTTTACCGCCGGCTAACGCCATTCCAACACGCCAGCCGGCACCTCATTTATGGAATGACGTTAGCCGGTGCTGCGGCCTGGTTAGTGTAAAAATAAATGACTCTAACCGGGCAGCGGAGGTGTAGGGAAGAATGGGGGTTGTGCGTCAAAGAATGGTGCAAGTCAGGTTAGAGTCAAAAATATTGACTCAAACCTGACTAGCGTCATTTTTTGACACATAACCCCCATGGAAATGACTCCTGTCTTAGCAAAGACAGGAGTCATGCCACCCTGCCCAATGACCATGCCCAGGGGACTTCTGTCTCCCGGGCATGGCCAGTGGGCACAATGGCATGTAGGGGGGCCCAAGTTAGGCCCCCCAATGCCACTTTAAAAAATAGAAAAAAATACTTACCTCTACTTACCGTAGATGGATCCCCCCATCTATGGGTGTCCTCCAGGGGTGGGCGAGGGTTGCAGGGGGTGTCCCTGTGGGCAGGGAAGGGCACCTGTGGACTGCTTCCATAGCCAGAGACCATGGAAATGAGCCCACAGGTCCCTTAACGCCTGCCCTGACCCAAGCATTAAAAAATGACTCTAAACTAGTTTAGAGTCATTTTTTAAGGCCCTCCCCCTCCCGTGCGTCATTTTTGCATGGGAGTATAAATAAGGCTCAAAGGCCTTAGAGTCATTTTTTGCCCTAGAACGCCTACCTTGTATCTCATTAATGCAAGATAGATTTCCATTGTAAAAAATTACTCAAACGCCATAAATTTGTCACTAGACTGGTCTAGCGCTAAAGTATAACTATGGAGTTAAGTTTGCACAGGATTTATGTAAAAAAGAAAACGCAAATCCGGCGCAAACAGAGTATGAATATACCCCTCAGTCTTTTGCTGGTATTTTACATGAGTTTTTCATGAAAGGTATACCCTCTTGGATAAAAATTACTGGAGACACCAGCAAAATATGTTTACTTATTATGCATAATTTTGAAAGATTAAAATCTTAAGTTTTACTTGAACCCAGTTACAAAAAAGAAATTGTGGAATACAGAATCCATGTCCTTATTCCCCTTTAGGTGGTCCAAATGGAATTGCAAAGAAGAGTCTGAGGGTCAGAGCAGTTCTGGATTTGTTTCCTGTGGCCTTTCGATGTTTTGTTCTGTGCCAGTTGTTGGCTCCAAATTGATGAATACCTTATTCCCATCCCATATAGTCAACAGTTACTTCTTTTCCATTACCGCCTGCGTTTAGTAGTTACTTGGGGATCGGTATAAACACATACTGTGGAAGGTCATAGGATTCAATAGTGCAGGAATCGATTGGTGTCGGCACAGACTGTGGAGGGTCATAGGATTCAATGTTTCAGGAATTGCTATAGGTGTTAGTCTAAAAGTCATGGTCAATTTTGTAAGGTGGGTAGTTCCTATGTTCCATCTAAAATATTGTTGCCTGGGTTCCCAGGGTATCGTCCACGTTGTTTATTCTCTCACCTGCAGCTAGATTGGGGTAATTTAAGAAAAACTAAAGTTCGATGGGTGGATGCCTGCAAAATTCTCACCTACGGAACCTGCTTGTGCTCCTCTTCAGAGGACATGTAGTCTGGTCGTTCAGGTTGGGCTCGTACTATTGGAACAGTATTAAATCAGTCTGATCGGCCTATGGCTGATGTCTGGAAAGAAGCACAGAATAGGCTATAATGTGGTCTAAGTGATTGTGACTGGCAGAGACCTTTGCAAGCGTTCCACTAATCACTTTTTAAAATCATTGTGAACCCAGAATACCAACAGATAAGCCCAGAGGTGAATCTCTTTCTTGGTGTGCCACAGATGTCCTTCATGCACCATATTGATGATCCTACTCCTCATGGTCACAAGAATAACCAAGTGATCGCCCCTTAATACTAACCCATCATGAACAGAAATCTCATTCCTGACCATCCAAAAGGGGCAAACTACTCGACTAACTTTGAATCTAACAGGCCACTCATTCACAGTGTATGGGATGATGGACATGAAAATGTAATCTTTCTTTATCTCAGATTTTCCCTCTTCCTCATTGATGGCTTCATCTGTTGCAACATAAACACTTTAATCAGGCCACATTGTGTCATCCAAATTGTCACACCCACTATCATGACGTTCTGTAACCAATATGGACAAACAATCTGCAGTACAGGTCTGCACACCAGGACATACTCAACTGAGAAGGTGTATTCCTGTAGCTCCACCACTCATTTGCAAATTCTGGCTGAGACACTATCTAGTCCCTTTTTCAAGAAGATCTCCCACAGAGGTTTATAGTCTGTTACTGCTGTGAATGGCCTTCCCCATAAGAAATACTTAAATGTTTTAAAAACCCAACTCGTTGTCGAAGCCTCTTTCTCCATTGTAGAGTAATTGTCACTAGCCCCTCTCAGTTTATGTGATGCACATGCAGTTGTGTGCTCCTCACCGTTATCAATCTGGAGTAGAACAGTCCCCAGCTCTTTGTTACTAGAATTTGAATTAGATTCAGTATTCTGTAACTCACTTTTTGAATGGCATCAAATTCCTTTTGACACTCATCACTCCAATTTAATTCTATCCCGTTCCTGCACAGACTTCTCATCTCCATAGTTTTACCAGACATATTGCTTATAAACTTACTGTAGAATTCTGCCATTCCCCAAAAAAGACACCACTTCATCCTTGTTCCTGGTAGGTCACAGCTTGTATATAGTTTACACCAGTTCCGAGTTTGGTTTAACTCCCTTGAGCCGTGATGGTATGTCCCAAATAGGATATTTTAGACTTACCAAATAATCAATTATCCATATTCAACTTCATGTCAACATCCCTTGATTCGAACAGTACAGTGAAAACTCTTTTATTGTGCTCCTCCTATTTTGTCCCTTAAATGAGCACATCATCTTGGAAACATTGTATCCCTCTCAATTTTCCAAGCACTAGAATAATGAAGCAGCTGACATGAGGCTAAGTGGCGTTCTCAAAAATGTAAATGCCCCCATGAGTGTTAAGAAACCAGTCAGCTCTTTTGAATCAGGATGTAATTTGATCTGATGATAAGCAGACGTGAGAGTGTAGTGCAAAATCTCACATCACAGATTGTAGACATCATTTCAGAATATTTGGTAATGGGAATTTTTCTACCACTACCTTCTTATTCAAACCCCTTAAGTCCACACATAGATGAATAGCTCCTGATGGTTTCGTGGCAACCATTATGGGTGGTAGCCGTTCTGTGGCTTCCTCTGGGGTTACAATGCCTTCTGTGCCCAATCTCTCCAACTCTTGCGTATGTCCTGTTGCACACTTTGAGGAATTTTCCTTACCATAGCTGAGGTTGGTACGATATCTGGTATGATTTTGATGTAATGATAATATCCCCTGACACATCCCAGTTTTTAGAGAATACCTCTGCGAAGTAACTTGCAAAATCTGCAGAACCTTTTTTAATTTGCATGACTCCTACTTGAGGCTGCGCATTGGGATTTAGAAAAATGCCCAACTCTTTTTGATGAGGCCACCTCAGGATGTTATCTCCCATATATACCATACATATGCCACATATATATTTACAGGAATAATACACCATCTATATTCCACAGTGCTTGCAAAATAGCCATGCATTTTATTTCTTGTCCTTCATAGCCCCCTGCCCTGACATCCATATGACACAAACTTATGCCAGGAAATGTTTTCTTAAAAACATCATCATCTATGATGGTCAGCCTCAAACAGGAGTCAAACAACCTCTTAACTCCTATATTACCCACTATGACATTATCCGGTGGATTGTCAGATGCCTTGGTTTCCATGCTTCTCTTAATAATGTGTACCACATACTCTTTCCCAAACTCCTTAACTCTGAAGTTTTTATAAGTCTTCTTTTTGGGTTTTCCGGATTTTTCAGATTGGGAGGAACCGGGCCTAACAGAACAGCAACATGTCATGAAGCGACCCCAAACGCAAACTGATGACATACAGGTTTCAAGGCATGATAGTCACTGCTATTTGCCAAATGGCCTATTTGCCCCATCTGAAACATTTTCCTTTAAATCCATCTCCTGCTTTGGTTGCAGGCTTTGCCTCTACTGACTTTACAAGTTGTCCCACCATCTCATAGCTCCTTGACCCATTTAAGCATGTGTTTCAATTTCTTGGCTGTGGCTAACACATCCCTCAAAGGCAGATAATCTTTTAGCCATAGCACTTTTGCAGTGTAAAAGGAATTGGCCCCTGATGTGTTTTTCCACCAGTGCTCCAAACTTACAGGTATATGACAACTTCCTTAAATCCACTACAAATTCCAACTACTGTTTCATCATCCTTTTGTGTACATTTTCCAAAGTGATATTGCTCCAATATTGTGTTTCTGCATCATAAATAGTGATTATCCAACTTCTTGATAATCACTTCAAACTCATTCAAGCCCTGTTCTTCTTCTGGGCTAAGCTCAGGCAAATTTTTGAACATATCTTGTCCTTCTGCTCTGGGAGTTTGCATTAAAAGTGTTAATTTCTGCTCTGCGCTTAAGCTTGTGCCACAAACTCTGGCATAATTGTAAAATACTTTCGTCCATTTAATCCACTTCATAGGAATATCACCTGGGCTATTTAGAAAGAATGATGGTGGTGTAATGTTCTGCATAGTTATCAAATGTTAAAATTACTTTGGAGAAGGAAAAAAAAAAAATGTTTTCCATCAGCAATTGCAAACACACATCTATCTGCACAAAGATCTAGGACATATTTTTATTCCACAAATCCTTTTGTATCACCACAGTAAACTGAGAAGCCAAAATGAAGTTTGCTAACTTAATATTAGCAATAGACTGTAATGGCTGCCATGTTTGCTTTGGAAGAAGCCAGGCAATGTCACTTTATCCTTCACACGGCCACAACACTATTCCCAATTAAAAACGAGTGCTGCCCTGCAATATATCTGTCTCAGTTAAAATAGATGCACAGAATTAGCTCCCAAATGGTGGCTGGTATAATTGTGACTCGCTGAACAACTAAAGCATATTCTGCTCATTTAGAGTGATGTGCAAAGAAGAGGGTGGCCCCGCCTGTTCTTTACCTCAGGTCTTCGCTGCACTTGTTGACCGCCTCTTTAATATGGCTGCCTCACCTACTTGTACCAAGCGTCTGCCATTCCAACTGCCTAGCCAGCTAAAAGGGCAGCCACACTTGTGCAATGAACTACCAATAGCGGCTGCACCTGTCTGCTGTTGCCTCAAAGTACAGGTGTTCTGCCAAGATCAGATCCATCGTTTCCTAGTGAGAATGCTACACAAGTGACTCCGTCCTGAGTCCTCAAGACCTCTCTTTCTTCTTCAATGCCGCAGTATACCCATAGAGAGGACTACACACAGTGTAATGGACAGCTGCTGTTGAAGATCTTTCTCCTGCCCTGTTGGGACAAAGACCCACTTGTCACCAGTGAAAGAATCACACAGGTCCAGATGAAATAGACAAGAACAAGTAAGGTTTGCTATTTCTACATTTACAGCTCAGAATCAACTACTAATTCACACTTCAAATCATTTTAGTGTTCCAGTACATGGAACTTAGAGCCCAGCTATGACACACAATAGGTTCTCATCTTAGCCATATCCAATGCCACAAAACATATTGGTACTGGAAGTTACCAGCTGGATAGGGATGCATGATTACTGCACCTGGTGTTCCTGATGTGGTAATCAAAGATTATCGATTAGGGATAGACACCCCCATGTAATTCCGCAGTAGGAAGACTGAAATTACCAGTAGACCGGTAGGAATCTGCATAGAAGCACTGATTTCCACATGTTATTCTACTTTTCCATATGCGATATATTGGATTATCTTGTGATCTCACTGTAATGCATAGACTCTGAGCCTTATTCACAAAGCTATTTTGGAGTATGTCAAATAGTACTACTTGATTCTCATCCTCCACCTCTACTATATTTACTGTACACAGATCTTCTACTCAGTGCTGACAATCTCCATACAGGCAGGGATAGGATTTAGTAGTAAATGTGGGAGAACCAACTAGGAGCAGTGGGGAATAATTACTATTTAATGGATGGGATAAAGGAAATAGAAGGTGCGGTTTAGGGAGGCATGCTAATTCAAAATGCATACCCACATAATAATAAGGCAATAGCAATTCACTTTGTAATCTGCTAGAGGGGTATTACTGACAAAACAGACTTAACTGTAGTCCAGAGCAGCCGTAGGGTAAGTCAAGCACGACAAGGCCAACCACTGGTATAGCACAACACTCCACAGAAATCATTAAAGGCAGGGAATAAGAGTAGCACATAAGGAGATATAAAATAAGTTAAATTAAATCATCTTTTGAATAAAGATGTATTTAAAATATTGTTATTTGTATTAGTAAATAATGGTTTGCATTCAATTCTAAATATTAATCTTTTAATATGAATACAATTTTAACAATACAGATTATGAATTATTTTTTATACTTTATAACACAAATAAATAAAATAATGCATACCGTCCATCCAAGGTTGTGTTACATTCAGAATACAAGATACTGTAAGGCGTGGGAGAGAAATGAATAGTTGAATTAATTGTATTTAATTAAAATAATTATGTTAAAATAAAAGAAGGAAAAGAATCTAAAATGTATGATTATGATAAATGCAGGTGTGTTGTTAGTTTTTACTGTTGCAGTCCTAGGTGAATAGGAGTTAGGAAAATATTTTTTAATTCTTTTGCCCTAAAAAATATTGATTTTGTATTAATTATATTAAAACTCCTTGCTACATTCTATGGGGAGATCCCTGCTCCTATGGCAGAGACCCCCACAAACAAACAAAAAGTTACTAATTATAAACCTTTGGTAATAAACTGCAGCGGTAGGAGCCTCACCCCCTCATTGCAGGGGTGGAGGCTCGTAAGTCTACATCTCAGTGTAAGCCTGCACATAGAAATGGTGAATTCCATCCATGAGAAAATGTTCCCCTAGGTGTAGTTGTATATATACATTTGAATAGATTTACATATGCAAACCATACTTTGTGAATAGGGCCCTAAGTGTTATCTATACACCAGTTACCAACAACACTGGGTGTGGTATACCAGACCTCTAACTAAAACTCTGATCCACTCATAAAGAGGGTTGTAGCAGGCAAATAAAGTATGTACTTTTATATGCTTCCCTAGAGATTCGACCCATCACCCTTTTTTTAAATAAGGTTATGGCTGGATGACCAGACTATTCTTGTATCATTTTGGTAAGTGTATGTTCAACAATGGTGGTCATGTAACATTTATGCAAGCACTATAGCTTAGCTTAATTTTAAAGCTTTTAGTTTCCCTACCTGCAAGAGCAAGGGCATGGTTAAAAATGTGTGCACCTACCTGGCGGCAGCATTTTTGCAGCTCCCGCTGGGTGAGAGCACATATATCTTTCCCTGCCAGTGCGGGCAGGGAAACAGTGTCCCAGGGCGGAGGGGGTCCCCAAGGCCTCTGAGAGGCTTTCGGAGGGAGGAGGTGCATACCCCTTCCCCGTTAATTAATTATTGGCCCCTGGGAATGGAGTACCCGGGGCTTTAGTGTAGTTGGGAGGGGGACATGCCCCCTCGCTTTTATTTAAATATTAGCCCTGGAGATGGGCTTTTAATTAGATTTTGGGTGTTAATGTGTCCACATGGAACACCAACATATTTTATTCTCCTTATCCGTCAACATCTTTAAGACACAAGACCAACTGGATCCCCAGGTGCTACACATTGTGGGTGACAGCAGGAGCTGGTATTTTGTTATTAAGTGGGTGCCCCTTTCCACACACACTTTAAGTGTTTTTTTATCAAGTGGGTGCCCTGATGCCCATCCAACACATACACAGCTCCATTTTTGTTGGGGGCCACTTGGTAGCCCAAGGACCTCCACGACCCTAGCACAGCTTCCGTTGCAGGAGCCATCTACTTCAGTTTTCAGTGGGAACCCTGGTGCCCACTTCAGACTCCTACAATCCTTTCTTTATTGGAGGCCTGGGGGGAACCAGGTACTTGTGGGAGCTGTCACCATTCTTTTACTCATGTCCAGGTGGGAGCAGCATTTTTACTGCTCCCGCTGACACAGAGCAAAGTTCTGTTTTTTGCTCTGGAGAGTGTAGGCAGGTTATGCCTGCATTCTCCAGGCCGAAATCACCAGTGTCCCAAGGGATGGAGTCCCTGGGACACTGCTAAGATCTGGCCCAGAGTTGGGCCGATCACTGGCTCAGGTAGGGAGGACCCACACGTGTCTGGGGACGGGGTCCTGGGGCCTGTTCAGGGCTCAGGGAGGTAAGATGTGTACCCCGTTCCCCTTAATAGAATTTATTTGCTCTGGGAGCCCGTGGGAGGCCCAGGGATGAGGCCACGCCCCTCTCTGCCTATTTGTAATGTATCAGCCCCAGGGATAGTGTCTATGGGGCCTCTAAGAGGCATGGGAAGAGGTGCTGTGCACTCCCCTCCCTTTGTTGGATTTGGAGCCCCATAGTATGGGATTCCTGAAGCCTCAAAAAGGTTCAGAATGGGGCTGCACTTTCTTTTTTCATTAACATGATAATGTTGTGCTCTTCACAGTTTCAGAATTTAAGTTATTGGCTTTGGTGGGGTCCCTCAAGGAAGCCCGCAGCAGACCCAAGGGGCAGGGTATTCCTACCCTGCCCGTTAAGTAACTTTTTATATTTTTTCCTTTATTTACAGGACAAAGGACTCAGGGCCAGATGTATGTAGCATTTTGCATGGTGCAAACTGTGAAAATCGCAGTTTGTGGCATGCAAAATGCGCATTGTGATTCTCATTCACATTTTGCGAGTCGGTACCGTTTTGCAAAATGTGAATGCGACTCGCAAATAGGAAGGGGTGCCCCCTTCCTATTTGCGACTCGCACCGCAATGCTAAATTGCTTTGTGACTGTGAACGCGGTCGCAAAGCAATTCTCAGTTACCACCAGTGTCACACTGGTGGTAACCCATTCGCAAAAGGGAAGGGGCCCCCATGGGACCCCTTCCCCTTTGTGAATGTTGCCCAAAATGTTTTTTCAGACCAGGCAGGGGTCCAATGGACCCCTGCCTACTCTGAAAAAACGAAACCAAATGGTTTCGGTATTTTTTTGTATTGACACTCATTTTCCTTTAATAAAACGGGCTGCAATACAAAAAAAACTGCTTTATTCAAAAAGCAGTCACAGACATTGGGGTCTGCTGTCTCCAGAAGGCCACCATCCCTGTGAGTGCAGGGAATCGCTATGGGGTCGCAAAATGCGATCCACCTCATTAATATTAATGAGGTGGGTCTTTGCGACCCCATAGCGATTCGCAGACGGTGTCTGAGACACTGTTCTGCACCGACTCGCAATTTCCGAATAGCAAATTCTGAAATTGCTACATCTGGCCCTCAGTCCCTAAGTCCTAAGATGGCTGGGCCACATCTTTTTTATGTGGTGACTGCCAATTAGATCTCACCTCGAGATCTGTTAGCTCTGTGGATCCTCGGCAAGTTGAAATATACAAAGTTTTGACCCTTAATTTCTTCAAAACTACTGAACCGATTTACACCAAATCACAAAAAGCATGCTTTCTGGACCGGGATTTTGCTTTCTATCAAATTTTGTGTAATTCCATTCAGCAGTTTTGGCTGTAGCTCTGCCTAATTTTCCAATGGAAAAATGAATGGGGTAATCGTGTTTTGGGACCCCGACTTTTCCCGTTTCCAGTCTGATGTTTCATGTTGAAACTCTCCAGGAGGGAGCTGTGGTGGATGACACATTTTTTTTGTTTTTGAAAGTTTTGTGATGATTCGTCTTTAGACATGCCTACAGCCCAAACTGCTGAATGGAATTACACCAAATTTGGCAGGAAGCTAGATCCTGTCCACAGTGCTTTTTGTAAGTGTAAATCAGTTCAGTAGTTTCTGAGATATTAAATGTTGAAAAATATAGATATCTAGTAATATGGAGGATCTCTGGTTTGACCTGTCCCTGTGCTGATATCTGGTTGGCTGCCAAAACTTCAACAAGGAAGTGTTGGCAGACATTTTGGGACTTCAGACGAGTCCCACAAACATTTTTATTTAAAGAAAAGGACCCAGGATAAGGATACCCTGAGCCCCTAGCCTTGGTGCAAGGGTACCCCAGGGACCCTACCAGGGCTGAAAAGCGTTAAAAAAAAAACTCTGAAAAATCCATGGATGGAGCTGCGCTATAAAAAAAATTGGTTCCTAGATGGGTCAGGTCCCCAGGGCATGAGGGTGTAAAGAAAGGAGGGAGGGTAAAGTGACCCCGTTGGCACTGCTGTTTGATGACCTCTCGAATTACCTTTGTGTGGCCCTTGATCTTATGCCGGTGGCGGCGCTGCCTTGTGACTGACTGGTTTGTAAGGGTCCATTTTTGAATGACCTTAGCTTCTCTTAACACGCTGGGGCCAATGACTAACTAGTCCTGCCCAGGTTGCAGTTAGCGTCCTTTTAGGATGGAGGCTCTCACTGCGATGCTCTGACAGGAGCTGTAGGTCAGGGCGGGAGAACTATGTGTTTTTAAAGGTGATTAAATGGGGACACATGAGGAGTCACAGCAGTACTTTTCTGACCTTTCAGCCTGTTGTTCAAACCTTTCATTCTTCTTAAATCAGTATATACTGAATCGCAGAGGTGGGGCTCAATAGTGCATTTATCATACCATAAACATTTATTGATGACCAAACATCCTCCGTTATTCATTACCGTCCCTGCATTTTCTCTCAGACACACACGCTGTCCGATTGTACATAGTGGCTGTCATTGGTGAAATAACACATGTACTAAAAATCCTTCTTAATAAGTGCACATAAAGTTCCTCATCCTAGTTCATTCCACCTGGGTCCATGGTCCTGAGTGTTAATATACATCAGAATTATTTTGTCTCCAGGGGCAGTAATGAATGATGGAGGATGTTTGGTCATCAAAGAACAATGGGAAATCATGGCAAAACAACATGCAGTACGGAACTCAGAATACACTGCGAACATACATGACAAGAGCAGAGCAAGGTTTAGACAATGCTTCACAAGAGGACCAATGAGCTTGTTATGAACTGGTGTTAGGACCTAGGTTCTATAGAAAAAGCATTTTTTGTTTTGTGCCGTTTGATATATCTACACAACTATTTCCCAAAAAAAACAGCAGTCACTTCAGCTGCTTTCTCAAAAGCTTAGGGTGATTCGTCGAATGTAGTCTCAGGAAAAGAGGGGTCCCAAAATGCATTTTCCCTATTCATTTTTCCATTGGGATTGCAAACAATGATAGCGCCAAAACCACTGGATGGAATGACACCAAATTTGGAAGAACAGTAGCTCTTCGTCCATAAAGATGTCTTTTTGTTATTTGGCGTAAATCCATTCAGTAGTTTTAGAGAAATTAAAGAAAATCCAAATTTGTATATATGGTGACATGAAAACTTTGTGACCCTCCTGATCTCGTGCTGAGATCTGATTGGCTAGCAACACTACAACAATGAAGTGTTGGCAGCCATGTTGGGAGTCTCAGACAAAAGTGTGGACAAAACCAAAAGGGGCCAGGGTAGAGTCACCCTGACTCCCTAGCTCTGGTGCTGCGGTCCCAGAGGGACACCCCAGAACTATAAAGCATTTATTTTTAAATGTTCGCAGCAGTTTATGGCGGATCTGCAGATCTGGTTAAAATTACAAAACTCAAGTGCTAATTATGAAGCTCCTGGGTGGGCCAAGCCTGGGGACATTCCCATTTTAATGTGGGGGCCTGCCAGTCCCCCCCGCTGCCCCAGGGACTCCCACGTCCCTGGGGCAAAAATATGTGTGCGGGGTGCCGTGAGGTAACTATAACATCTGCCCCCGCCATGCACAGTTTGTTCTTCAATAATGTGAATGATAATGTTTCATTTATATTTTTAATGATGTTATAGCAATTATCATGAGTACTGTAATTCAATTAGTAAATTAGCAGTGCATGGTGAGGGTGCGAGTTATAGTTACCTTAGGGAACGAGTTATAGTTGCATGAAAGAACTCTAACTATAACTCATGAATTCCTATGGTTTTGTACGAGTAAATTCAGAACTATAAAGTCTCTGTAACCTTTGTTTTTTTTTGTGTGAATTTCTAAGTATTTTTAAAATTCTATTCCATAACTGTAATGTCCCTGTAACCTTTGGATTTTTCAGTGAGTTTCTATTTTTTTTCAACGGAAAGTAATTCTTATTACTATACATTAATTCAACCACCACCATGCACGGTCTTTTGGCAGTGTGCAGCGGCAGTTGCTAGCCACCCAACCCAGCGCATGACATTTGGCCATTCGCAGCAGGGGTTGGCCAAAGTGCCTGGCTTGTGGTCAGTCCCTGCGGCCAGCCCCTTTAAAAACACAATCCTGGATGGCCTTCCCCTCCCCAGGCCAATCTCGGCCCAGGTGACCCCTTCTCCTGGGGCCCAGCCTAAATATTTGTTTTTTGGGGGGAGGAGGGCCACACTGCCCCCAGCCCAATCTCGGCCTCAGGGACGCCATCCCTCGGGCATGGCCTAATTATTATTTTTTGGGGGCGAGGGGGCTGCATGGCTGCCCTCTCCAGGCCGATCTCTGCCCTGGGGACCTCATCCCCCAGGGCCCGTCCCCTGGGAGGCAAGCTGCAAAGGGGCTGTGTGGTCCTCCCGCCTAATATTGGTGAAAGCCCTGGGGAGGAGGCAGTCTCTAGGGCTACAAGGGTGGGCTGGGCAGCCCCCTGTTACAAATAATAAAAGCCCCAGGGAGGTGGAGGTCCTCAGGGCTTTTGGGGGGCCAGAAGGCACCCCCCACCTTAGTGCTGATTAGTGCCCTGGGGAGTTAGAGGGTCCCCAGGGCTGCGGGTCAGCTGAGTGGCAACCCCACATTACTTTTCTTTAGTGCCCCGGAGAGGTGGCAGTCCCAGGGGATGCAGGGGGTGGGCCAAGAGGCCCCTCTCTGTTTACAAATAACAATGCCGGAAGGGAGCAGGCCCACCCGGGGGTTTATTAAAAACAGTAGCCCGCGCTTTGTTTTTTAAAACATTTTTTGCTGCATATGTGCGAAATTACGATTTTGCAGCAAAATAAATGAAAAATAAAATGTTTTTGAGCCGCGGGGGTCACCAGAGATAAGGGTTTAGGGTTGTCTTTTTTTCTCTAGGATTCGGCTGAAGCTGAGACCCAAGATGGCTGCCAACACTTCCTGGTTTGAAGTGTTGGCAGCCAATCAAAGCTCTTTTTACCATGCACTGGCTCTTAATCTATGTGAAGTCGTTGCAACCACAGATATATACATTTGTTTCCCCTTAAATATCTCCTAGAGTACTGGACGAAAGAACAATCTGCGTACCAAAAGCTAGCTTTCTGCCAAATTTGGTGTAATTGCGCCCGGTAGTTCAGGCTGTAGTCTTGTTCAAAGGTCCTATGGGAATTAACATGGAAACACAACTTTTTTGAATCCCCCTTTTTCTCAGCCCCCACTTGACTGGTCATCATGAAATTTATCATGCGCAACAAGAATTACTGGGCACCAGCTTTTTGAAAGCTTTTTGATGATTTGTCAAATGGTGCCAAAGATATAGGCAAGTCAAAAAGCACTGTATCATATATATATACACACATATACACATATGCATAAAGATATTTATATATATGTATATATATATATATATATATATATATATATATATATATATATATATGTATACACACACACACATACACACATAATCTACTGGAGGTCGCAAGTAGTAGTTACAGTTAGGGCCAAGTGTCCACTGGAAAAGCAAATTTTGTTTTGTCAATAACTTTGGCACAGTTTGATGAATCTTATCTTCATGAAATTTTCTAAACTATTATGATTATCAGTTCAGCTGCTGTCTTTAAAGTTTCAGGGTAATCCACCAAGCGGTGGGCTGGGAAAAAGGTGGGGACCCTAAACGCATTTTTCAAACGCATTTTCCTGTAGTGATTTTGAACATGACTACAGCCCGAACCGCTGGACAGTATTACACCAGATTTGGCATAAAGGTAGCTCTTGGTCCAGAAAGTGTGCTTTTTGTGATTTGGGGTACATCCGTAAGTAGGTTTTGAGAAATCAAGGGAAAGAGAACTATAGATATCTAGGGAAGTGGATGATCCGAATCTGATTGGCTGGCTGCAACCTGACAGGGAAGTTGTGGCCACCATTTTGTTTTATTGAATAATGGACCCTGGGGCTGAAATGTGGGCTGCAATGGATAGAGCGGGCCAGGGTAAAGGTTCCCTGACCAGAGTGAGCTAATAGAATAAGTAAATAATTAGATGAAAATGCTTAGAAAACATTTTTCGATGGTTTCTGAGATCCGTTGATCTGCTTCCAGTGTAAATCCGTGGTGGATCTGAGGATCCAAATGAGGTTTGAAAAAAAATAAGAATTCAAAAAATAATTAAATATCTTTTCGTGTTTATGATGTGTAGGTGACAATTACACATGAAACTGGATGCAGTCTTTCAAGCTCAGGAGGAGCACTCCAAGGCCTTTGTCTGACAGATGAACTACATAATTTCTATATATACCATCCACATCAAATTGTAAATTATTATGGTATATAGGGGCATATTTAAGAAAAGTGGTGCTGCACACAGCGCAGCGCCACTTTTCTTGCACCCATGCACCCTTTAGCGTCTCCCTACTGCCACTATGTATGCGCCATATTTTAAATACACCACCATGGCACAGGGTAGGGGGCAATAACGTAATTATTTTTAATGATATTGATGTACCCTGCAGGAGTAGCACCAAAATTTTGGTGCTACTCCTGCAAAGTACACAGGAGCCTATTGTATTCAATGGCATGCCCCCTTTTAACGCCAGCTCTGAGCAGGCATTAAAAGTGCCAAAACAAATTACACAACAAAATGTCTTAGTTTCCTTGGTCCATTTTTTGGCCCCCTAATGGGGGAATACCCCCTTTGCATACATTATACCTCACGCAGGCATAATGTAGCGCAAAGGGTTACAAAGTGGCACAATGCATGCATTGCGCCACTTTGTAAAATGGCGTGGGGGTTTCGGTATTCTAACGCCACATTAGTGTAAAATAATGACACCAATGTGGCATTAGAATGGTTCTGGGGGCTCTTAAATATGCCCCATATAGTCCATATTATGGTCTCTGAGAAATGCAGAAACAGTTTTATTAACGTATTTCCTGGATTTGTCAAATTGTGAACAAAATTCACGTGACCACTTCCGCTTCTGCCTTTGGCATATGTTAGAAAAAGCAAAGGCAGTTTGTGGGAAAAGTGCTATTAATTTTCCAAAGGTATCATTCATTAGGATTTCCAGTCCTACCTCAGTAAGTGTACCCAGGTTCATTGCCGCCACAGTGCACCATCATGAGGTCTGGATGTTGGCAATCCCTAATGCTTTCAACCAAAGGCAGCAATTGATGCCACTTTAAAACTCTCTGGCCAACTCAAGTAATATCCACATTAGATAATTCCAGGTCCCTGTCAATGTCACTCTTTTTATCACTCTCTCTGGCCCAAAACACAAAGCTATGGCGCATGATCCACACTTTTGGAGGGAAGCTGGAGTACCAATCAGGACAAAGCTGTAGTTGAATGAGGCAGTTTTGAAATGAAATGAAGTTGAAATGAGGCTGCTAGTTACAATTTGAAAGAAGACATTTGATTGGTAGTTGGAAATATGTAGGTGCTTAAAACTAGGTAGTGATACTTTGAGAAAAGTAAGTAGATATTGGATCGGCTTTGGAGGAAATTTGAAAAGATGGTGGTGTATGGGATATGTTTATTATTTCAAACGTTCAACCACACCTTTTACATTTGGTTTAGAACTAAGCATGCTGCTCCCAGAAACTGTTATGAACTTGTGACCTACTGCTTGCAGAGAATGTTTCAAAATACCTAACCATGGTAACATAGCTAGAGGAGCATGGGGTGAAGGGAAATAAAAATACTAGGCTGCAAATTTGTATTCACATTTCTTGTGCAATAAATTGCTTATAAAGTTCAATTGCTTATATGTATACTTATGCGAAAAGGAGTATAAATTACATTTTTGGGGAACCGATAGTAAAAAATTATTTTGTGCTTCAGTGTGGATCCGCCTTAAAGTTGAACAGGGGGTTGCGCTGAGCCCCGTGGTGGATCTGCAGGATCTGGTCACAACCCCTATCAAATTTTGATATCTTTTAAGGGATGTTGGAAAGGGTTAATTATATTAAGCGGTTAGAAGTGGTATAACATAAGTTAAATATGAAAGGGAGATTGTGATTGGTTTTCTGATTGCGTAACAATGAGAACAAAGTTGAAAAGGTTGCCATTAATGGTTTCCTTGCATGAAAGTGGAATACCATTCTTGTGCTTGGTTTTTCCACATTTTTGTAGAGAGACAATTCTAAATGATACTGAGAGACAAACATACAGACTAACAAACACACATAACATGTATGTGAGATTCACTAAGTTACATGCCCACTTGCACACCCCTACACTCAGTAATACATCAAGTCTTTTACCCATACTGCAGTTCATATGCCTACTTGCAGAAGTACTGAGCTACTCACAAATCCAGTCTTGTGGGACAGAGACACTTATACATTGTCTTAAACACCCACTCAGACACCGAAAGAGGAAGTTACACATGCCTAGACAGCAGTTATGTATTGAGCACTATCAGAGCCAGTTTTACATGCAGTTATATACTCCTATATTCAATAACACAGCTAGAAGGTGACTCATACAGCTACTTGCATATTCCCAGAGAGGGGCCCAGAGAGTTACACTTAGGGGCCCAGAGAGTTACGTAAACAGATAGTCAAATACTGGTGTACTTACTTCAACATCTGATGGCATACCCATAGAGGGACTAATACAGTCACTCACATGTGTAGTCAAGTAGTGATACAGCATGGTTAACCAGAGAGAGAAGTAGTACTTTAATACATGGTTTGGACCTGCCACTGCAAAGCCTATGTGTGCAGTTTGGTTGCCAGGAAGACTTGGCATTTACAGCTTGTTTGCCAAGGCTTAAACTCTGCTTTTGCTACATAAAAGTCACCCCTCGGGTAGGCTGTGGGCAGGCCGTAGGGCAGTGTGCTTTGTGTTTTGATGTGATTTTAACTTTCACTGACTTACATATGCAATTACAGACCCATACAACCAGTTATTCATCTAATTTCCTACCCATAATGAAAGTCTCATACCTATTTAGAAAGGACAGAGACACTCACACACTCCACGAGAAAGTGACTGAGACACCTATACATTCACTCACACGCCCAAAAAGTAGTTATTTATCCAACAGTACAAGATCCACTTGATAACACAGTTATAAACTTCTATTCTCACTAACAAAGTAGTAAGCAATTCATACCGCCAATCACATATACATTTAGAGATCTAAACAGTTACTAAAAGCATACGTTGTGTATCACTATACTTACTTCAATCTCTGGTAGAAAAACGCTCTTTGTCTTCCCTGATTTTATAATGTAAGGAGTGAAGTAGTGAGCACCAGCAATGGAGTTGTCTGCAACAAACTGTATATCCATATTTGCATTCCATAATTTCAAAATGAGAGGATTATGATCATTAATATACTTGGAGGCCTCTGCTGTTCTCAGGTTATACATATTTTCTGGTGAATTTCATGTCAGTATATTTCTTACTGCAGATAAAAAGCTTTTCACTCTTCCTTTGGAAATGTAAGGTCTTGGAAATCAAAAACGACACCTTGTAAAATATTTTACTTTACATCTGCCACATTTTTGCCACATCTATGTGTTTGAAACTGTAGAACTTAGGCCTTTATCATCATTGTCATTTGGGATGATGCATGTAACATACTGTTCTATGAAAGACAGTACAGAGTCATCACTATCAGTTCCGAATTTCAGAACATCTTTTATCCATAACAACATGTGAATATGAGGAGCAATTCTTGCCTGGTATTCTTTACGCGAAAAGAAATAAGTTACTTCGCCAAGAGGAGGATTTTTTAAATGGCATTAGAAACTCAGCATGGCTTGAAACTTGTGATGAAAATACCTACAAATATTAGCAGGATCCAAAGAGCAAAGTTATCCTACTGTCTTCAAATTAAAAGCCTTATTGTTCAAGTTTGCTTCGCTTATAAACTCAAGTGGGTCATCCCAAACATACTCTGAGCAACTAAGAGTGATAAACCAAATACGTACACCTAGGTTTTGCACCCTACATTTAAGGTTTCCATGACAACGATACCAATATTTATTGGTATCACAGTGACATGCCATCAAATTAATTAAGTGATATTCCAAGTTTTCATCCTTACTTTGTTCTTTGTCAAAAACCTCCTTTGCAGGAGAGATTTTGTAGATTAACTCTTGTCTTTAGAATGTGGTTTACAGCATAAGGCAGTCCTGACACGTTATTCTCCATTAATTGATGGAATACATACGGTATACACAGGCGAAACCGAGGGTACTCTAAATATAGTATTTTGGACCTGACACCGTCCCCAGGTAGATCAGGGGTTCGGCAGTCTAAGCAAGCAGCTGTAGCGAGGCAATCAGCAATCAGCATGCAGTCGTGGTCATCTGGCTGGAATCTCCCTCTAACGTGTATGGGACAAAGGAGTGTTTTCATAATAAAACAGTTGACATTCTAAGAAATGGTCCCCACATATGAGTGTGTATGTTTCAGTGAATGTTGGAGCTGCAGCGTGCCACTTTTACCAGCCACCTATCTGACTGTAGCCTTGAAGAAAGCACAAAGTGACATGAATGTCCTACTAAGAACGTATTGCTTTCCTACGCAAAAGTACAATTAGATAGAGAGAAATAAAACAACACCGCAAATGTGGCTATTGTTAGAAAAATAAAGCAATGCTGGATAAAATGTAACTAGGCTAGAGTGCACAATGGCAGGCCAAGTTTGTTAAAATAACGTGTCTAAAACATGGCTGCAATAGCTATATAACACCAACCCCTTGCAGGTTCAAAGGTGGTTTAAAAGCTAAAAAAAAAAACGAATAAGATTTATCATACATTTAAGGTTTCCATGACAACGATACCAATATTTATTGATATCATGTTGACATGCCATCAAATTAATTAAGTGGTATTCCAAGTTTTCATCCTTACTTTGTACTTTGTCAACAAACTTCTTTGCAGAGAGATTTTGCAGATTAACTCTTGTCTTTAGAATGTGGTTTACAGCATAAGGCAGTCCTGACAAATCATCTCCAATAATTGATGGAATACATACGGTGTTGCTAGAAAAATAAAGTGATACTGAATGAAATGTAACTGGGCTAGAGTGCACAAGGGCATGCCTAGTTTGCTAAAATAACGTGTCTAAAATATGGCTAAAGTAGCTATACAACATGTTTGTTTTGTTGCTAAATCAAAGCATTCTTCTACAACAAAATATGCACCGCACTCTTGCCACTTATCCCTGTTTTCTTCCTTAGTTTTAGAACATACAATTACTTTACGAGTGAGTGCAGCAACAACAAATACAAACGCAGTCTTGTTTCTCTGAAGATATTGTGTTAAACTTTGCTATTTTTTGTGCACATTTTGAATAGTAATATCTGTGTTCTGTTGCTTTACACCTCCAGACACCACTTACTCATTATCCCTACACTCCTCTTCAGGATCAAAGAAATGAAACTGAACAGCTTCACAAACTTTCTCCACCTCTGCCACAGTACCATGCAATATAGCTCTATTCATCTATCCTAAACATAAATCTGGGGTTTTCACGTAGCAAAGTCTCCTAACTAAATTTCTCATTTTTGAATGATGCACAGCTAACATTCTAAAGTGATCAAAAGTGCTTCTACATACTTTCATCAATGAACACACCAGTGAATGCCCATGTAAATAAGAGTATTTCTTAACTTTATATGGATATAAACCTTGCAACATTACAATTTTATTTTTTTAGACTTTTGCATGAAAAATATCTTAGAAAAGTTCTTAATTTCTCATTGAGCAAATACTGTTACATTCCATTTATGCACATGGCCTGTCTATGCCTTCCTTGCACCTCTTCAGCTATTACTTTTTCCACATTCCTAGGAAGTATCCCTTCTTTTTCTATTGGACTACTCAATTAATCAATCATAGATTTGTGGAGCGCAGCTATTCACCCACAGGGTCTCAAGGCGCTGTTTGTGGGTGTGATGCTTAGTCATAGAGCCAGGTCTTGAGGTCCTTCCTGAACTGCTTCAGTGATGTGATCTGCCTGAGCTTGAGAGGTAGCGTGTTTCGTGTCCAGAATGCCAGGTAGGAGAAGGATCTTCCTCCTGCTGTACTTTTCCAGATCTTGGGGAAGGCTGCGAGGGTGAGCTGGGAGAAGCAGAGATGTCTGTTGGGAACGTAGAAGGCAGGGTGGTGGTTGAGGTATGCCGGTCCTATGTTGTGCAGTGCCTAGTAGGTGTGATGCTCTTGTTGACTGGGACCCAGTGTAGGTCTCTGAGGTGGGAGGATATGTGGCTGTGTCGTGGGATGTCCATGATGAGTCTGGCTGCTGCATTCTGGGCTCTTTGTAGTTTTGATTGAAGTTTCTTGGTGATGCTGGCATAGTGTGCATTGGCATTGTACAGTTTGCTGGTGACGAGTGCGTGGGTGACTGTCTTCCTTATGTCAGAGGGAATCCACGTGAAAATCTTCGGCATGAGTTAGAGGGTGTGAAAGCACAATGAGGAGACGGTGTTGACTTGGTGTGTAATTGATAGAGAAGAGTCCAGGATGATGCCCAGGTTGCGTGCATGGTGCGTGCGTGCAGGTGGGGTGTTTCCCAGAGCGGTGGGCCACTAGGAATTGTTCCAGGCAGAAGGGGTGGATCTGATTAGGAGGATCTCTGTCTTGTTCGATTTGAGTTTGAGGCAGTCGTCCTCCATCTAGGCGGCGACTGCTCTTATCCTGTTGTGGAAATTTCTCTTGGCCCTTGCAGAGGCCTCAGACAGGGACAGGATCAGTTGGGTGTCATCAGCATACAAGATTATGCTTAGCCCATGTTTGATGATCTTGGCAAGTGGGCCATGTTGACATTGAGGCTGAGTAATGATCCTTTGAGCACTCTGCAGCATGTGTCTTTGGGTTATAATGTGAACAGCGATAGTCTGGCACTCTGTATTCTTCTGGTGAGGAAGGACCTGATCCAATCCAGTGCTTTATCTTGGATGCCAGTGAAATTTAGTCTGTTGCAGAGGGTGGAGTGGCAGACAGTGTCAAATGCAGTGGAGAGGTCGAGGAGGATGAGTGCAGCCGTGCCTCTGTGGTCTAGTATGATGCGTATGCCATCAGTGGCGGCTAAGAGTAGGATTTTAGTGCTGTGGTTGCTTCTAAATCCAGATTGGGACTATTGTCTTTTACCTCATAGCAATGGCCAACTGTGTCAACTGCATGCACTAATGTGTTTTCTTGTAAGTTTCTCTCTTCATTAGAAATGGTTCTGTACTTGATGTGTGTTTCCATTCACCTTTAAAAAAATTACAAAAATGAATTTTATCTATAAACCTTTTTCTTAAAATTATTTTCCTCATACACAATATTGTTTTGTCCAGCGTCTTGATTCTGTTCATTAATATAAAATATTTCCTCTTCATAATAAATGCTTTCTCAACTTTAGTCTCAATATGTTGCTTTTGCTTAAGTACAGCTCTTCTCCCCTTGTATGTTTTCATCTTCTTTAGTAAATTTTGTATTATTCTTTTTCCCAACATTTTTACTCTTATATCCTTACACTGTTTCTGTCTTTCAGTCAAATTCTCTAATTCCTTTTTACATTTCCTACATTTACTTTGACAAAGCATGCACTCCTTGCTGTTTATCATTTGATTTCAAAAGCCTGATTTTACTGGACAAGTATCTTTCATTTTGTAATTTGTGACATAAGTTTTTCAGAAACGTCTTAGAGCTCTTACCAGCTGTTCTTGTTTCCTTGCCCACATTCTCCACCTAATCTGTCTTTTTACACTCAGATTGAATAAGGTAACAATGTTTCCTCTGTTTCTTTATTCTTTGTCTCTTATCAGACATCCTGATTCTTCTTTTTTTAATACAAGTGGATATCTGCAAATCAAATGAAGAATACATTTAGCTCTACAGAAAATAGTATTAAATGACATACTATACACAATTAGGTGTTCTGTGCCATGCACATGGGTGTGTCACGGACTGCAATAGTCTTTCTTAGGTGGATCAGTCTGTGTCTTCATTTGCAGTCATTTGCACCCACAAGCTCTGCAGTAGTAGACCCAAGCCATGTTTAAAGTACTACTTGTCTTGATTAGTGACTAGGTTTTGTCAGTACTTGACTACATATCTGACTGAGTGTGTCAGCCCTCTATGGGTGTGCCACCAAATGTTTAAATAAGTATGCTAGCATATCACTAGCTCTTCTAGTTACTCTATGGATCTCAAAATGTGTATGTAAATAACTGTATGAATGGCTTCCTGCCTCTCTTGGTCAGTACAGGGATATGTAACTGTGTATGCAACTGGCTCTGACAAATACATAACTGCTATCTAGGTGTATGTGTAAATGTATGAGTGCCTCTTTTTCTGTCTGACTGGGTATGTGAGTGGCTGTATGCTTTTGTAAATGCGTATATGAGTTGTAGTATGGGTGGGGGACTGTATGTACAACTCAGCGTAGAATTCTGCAAGTGCACTTGTAACCCAGTGAAACTCAAAAGGACATGTGTAATTTTTTAAACACAAATAACCCTGCGTTATGGCCTAGGTAATAGCGCAGGCAGTTTTCAAAGAGGTTTTGAATGTGCCAGTGGCTACCTGGGTCTGTTGAAGTAACTATGATGATATGCGACTGGCTGTTAAAGCAACTCTGACTATCTAAATGTGTATGTAAATGGCTGTATATGTTGCTTAATGGCTGTGTTGGTGACTACAGAGGTATGTAATTGTGTGCCCAACTACCTGTGATAGTACCGGATACATAACTACTCTCTGGGTGTGTGAATGAATGTATAAGTGGCTCTTTCATAGTCTGACCGGGTGTTTGAGTTGTTCTAAGCTTTTGGAAATTAGTATATGAGTTCCAGTATAGGTGGGTGACTACATATAAAGCTGGACATAGTGCTCTGTAAGTGCACATGTAACTCAGTGAAGCTTAAAAGTACATGTATAACCTTTTAAAGACAAAGCACTCTGCCCTATGGTCTATGTACAATCTAACTGAGGTATTAGTTATGTATGCTAAAAGGACAGTTTACGACTTGGCAAATGAGTTTTGAATGCCAAGTCAAGCTACTGAGTTACATGTGCACTTACAGAGCACTATGTCCAGCTTTATATTTCTGGTTGCCCTTCTGACCCTTGCCCACCACAGATCTTCAAGAACATCCTGCTATCTACTTCCGCTGCCACACCTGTAAGTAGAATCATCAACAACTCTTTAACTTCAGGAACTTTTCCTACAGACCTGAAAAAGGCATACATACGACCATTATTAAAGAAAACAAATCTAGACCCACAAGACCCCAACAACTACAGACCTATCACAAATGGACCTTTCCTGGGCAAATTGATAGAAAGAGCAGCATTCGCCCAGATGTCACAATTCATTGAAGACAATTCTATACTTTCAGACTTCCAAACTGGATTCCGCCCAGGAAGAAGCACTGAATCGGCACTCATGGCAATCTGGGACGATCTTAAAAACACAGTTGACCGAAATGGAGTTGCTGCACTACTTCTCTTGGACCTCTCAGCTGCCTTTGATACGGTTGACCATGACACCCTAACTCAAAGACTCCACGAAGCCGGCATACAAGGGATTGCGCTCGACTGGATTACTTCCTATCTCCAAAAAAGAGCGAATATCATCCACTCACCCCCCTTCTCATCCGAACCCTACCCCACAAAAACAGGGGTCCCCCAAGGGTCAATCATCTCACCTTTGCTTTTTAACATCTACATGATATCTTTACCAGAACTGATCAATGATTTCCATCTCACATGCTACAACTATGCAGATGACACACAAATACTACTTCAATTAGAAGACCCCAAAAACATTGAAAACTCTCAAATCTTCAGTTGCCTCAGAGCCGTTGATCAGTGGATGACCTGGAGCCATCTCAAACTAAATACCTCCAAAACTGAAATACTCATATGTGGTGACTGGAAACATTATGACCCTCTGTGCGTCTGGCCTGACGATCTCGGACCACCTCCTCAATCATCCAAGGAAGTGAAAAACCTAGGAATCACCATGGATTCCAAACTAACTATGAATGCCCAAGTAGACAAATTAGCACGCACAAGCTTCATCACCTTAAAGACTTTACGACGTATTTTCCCTCACCTCGAATTTCCACACAAGGTGCAAGCTACTATCTCACTTGTATTATCCAAACTGGATTATGCCAATAGCCTCTACCATGGATCATCTCTATCTGTTATGAAAAAACTACAACGTATCCAGAATTCCGCAGCCAGGCTACTACTACATATAAAGCCGCAAGCCCACATCTCTCCTGCCTTGAGAGCACTACACTGGTTACCCGTTGCCAGAAGATGCACTTTCAATCTGCTTTGTATCACCCACAAAGCTATACATGGAACAGGACCGCTTTTCATCAGAATTTTTTTTACCAAATACATCCAACAAAGAACACTCCGCTCAAGACTGGCACCCCGCCTTAGAACACCACCATACAAGAAAAAGACTGTAGGTGGTACATCCTTCTCCGTCCAAGCAGCCAAACTATGGAATTCATTACCCCCAACTATAAGAGCCACAGATAACTTTCTTGTTTTCAGGAAACTACTCAAGAGTTGGCTCTTTCCTTCATAACCACCTTTTTCAAGCAACTACGAACTGCATATGCCTATGTGGATAATTATTTCTTTCAGATTATATGTATATTTCTATTCATTTATAGTTTCTTTGGAAACTAAAGCAAGGCTGTGCGCTCAGAGATCCCATAGCAGAAAAGATCTAGAATCCATCCTGGAGATGAACTGTTGATGTACTGGAGCGTAATCTGTATCTGACTGAGATGCGCGGGTTCTATCTTCCTCTGCTGGAGACACAGAGTAGAAGGTTCTCCCTTTATAAAGCACCTGTAAGCTCCGCCCGCTGAGTCACGCCCCGTCCACCCTCGAAGTAAGTAAAGGAATTCCCGCCTTTTTACCAGGATGATGGACAGCTTTCCAAAACGACCCCAATGCGTTTACCGCCGATTCCGGTGGTGCGTTGTTGATGCTCAGAAGCACGAGGACATCTCCACAAAGACGCACTAGTAACAATCACATTGCCAAAGGCACACAAGGTTGCTGGAGACGTTTACCCCGTGGCCCATCACGTACCCTTAATTGTACAATATAAACGGGGCGTATAAAACATGCTAGGTAACGCTTACTGACATACTCGTAGAAAATATTCCGGTTGGGTAGGCCACAATACTCTTTTTACAGACACTAAACCTCAACAGGAAGCACTTACAAATATAAACGTAGCAGGTGCCCCAGTTGAAGCTCAGCTTCTGGAAAGGACAAGCCACCCTAAGTCTTGGGCTTGGCAAAGATAAAGCAAGGCTGTGGGCTCAGAGATTCCAAAGCAGAAAACAATCTAGAATCCTTCCTGGAGGTGAACTGATGATGTACTGGAGCGTAATCTGTATCTGACTGTGACGCGCGGTTTCTATCTTCCTCTCCTGGAGAAACAGAGTTGAAGGTTCTCCCTTTATAAAGCACCTGTAAGCTCCGCCCGCTGAGCCACGCCCCGTCTACACTCGTAGTAGGTAAAAGAATTCCCGCCTTTTACCAGGATGATGGACAGCTTTCCTAAACGACCCCACTGCGTTTACCGACAATTCCGGTGGTGCGTTGTTGATGCGCAGGAGCACATATCCACAAAGACGCACTAGTAACAATCACATTGCCAAAGGCACACACGGTTGCTGGAGACGTTTCTCCCTTGGTCCATCACGTAGCCTCAATGTACAATATAAATAGGGCATATAAAACATGCTCGGTAACGCTTACTGACTTACTCGTAGAAAATACTCCGGTTGGTTAGGCCACGATGCTCATTTTCCAGACACTAAACCTCAAAAGGAAGCACTTACAAATATAAACGTAGCAGGTGCCCCAGTTGAAGCCCAGCTGCTGGAAAGGACAAGCCACCCTAATTCTTGGGCTTGGCAAAGATAAAGCAAGGCTGTGCGCTCAGAGATTCCAAAGCAGAAAACAATCTAGAATCCTTCCTGGAGGTGAATTGATGATGTACTGGAGCGTAATCTGTATCTGACTGTGACGCGCGGTTTCTATCCTCCTCTCCTGGAGAAACAGAGTTGAAGGTTTCTCCCTTTATAAAACACCTGTAAGCTCCGCCCGCTGAGCCACGCCCCGTCTACACTCGTAGTAGGTAAAAGAATTCCCGCCTTTTACCAGGATGATGGACAACTTTCCAAAACGACCCCACTGCGTTTACCGCCGTTTCAGGTGGTGCGTTGTTGATGCGCAGGAGCACATATCCACAAAGACGCACTAGTAACAATCACATTGCCAAAGGCACACAAGGTTGCTAGAGACGTTTCTCCCTTGGTCCATCACGTAGCCTCAGTGTACAATATAAACGGGACATATAAAACATGCTAGGTAACGCTTACTGAATTACTCGTAGAAAATACTCCGGTTGGGTAGGCCACGATGCTCATTTTACAGACACTAAACCTTAAAGGAAGCACTTACAAATATAAACGTAGCAGGTGCCCCAGTTGAAGCTCAGCTTCTGGAAACGACAAGCCACCCTAACTCTTGGGCTTGGCAAAGATAAAGCAAGGCTGTGCGCTCAGAGATTCCAAAGCAGAAAACAATCTAGAATCCTACCTGGAGGTGAATTGATGATGTACTGGAGCGTAATCTGTATCTGACTGTGAAGCGCGGTTTCTATCTTCCTCTCCTGAAGACACAGAGTTGAAGGTTCTCCCTTTATAAAGCACCTGTAAGCTCCGCCCGCTGAACCACGCCCCCGTCTACACTCGTAGTAGGTATTGGAATTCCCGCCTCTTCCCAGGATGATGGACAGCTTTCCAAAACGACCCCACTGCGTTTACCGACGATTCCGGTGGTGCGTTGTTGATGCGCAGGAGCACATATCCACAAAGACGCACTAGTAACAATCATATTGCCGAAGGCACACAAGGTTGCTGGAAACGTTTCTCCCTTGGTCCATCACGTAGCCTCAGTGTACAACATAAACGGGGCATATAAAACATGCTAGGTAACGCTTACGGAATTACTCGTAGAAAATAATCCGGTTGGGTAGGCCACGATGCTCATTTTACAGACACTAAACCTCAAAGGAAGCACTTACAAATATAAACGTAGCAGGTGCCCCAGTTGAAGCTCAGCTTCTGGAAAGGACATGCCAACCTAAGTCTTGGGCTTGGCAAAGATAAAGCAAGGCTGTGCGCTCAGAGATTCCAAAGCAGAAAACAATCTAGAATCCTTCCTGGAGGTGAACTAATGATGTACTGGAGCGTAATCTGTATCTGACTGTGACGCGCGGGTCCTATCTTCCTCTCCTGGAGACACAGAGTTGAAGGTTCTCCCTTTATAAAGCACCTGTAAGCTCCGCCCGCTGAGCCACGCCCCGTCTACACTCGTAGTAGGTAAAAGAATTCCCGCCTTTTACCAGGATGATGGACAGCTTTCCAAAACGACCCCATTGCGTTTTACCGACGATTCCGGTGGAGCGTTGTTGATGCGCAGGAGCACGACGACATATCCACAAAGACGCACTAGTAACAATCACTTTGCCAATGGCACACAAGGTTGCTAGAGACTTTCTCCCTTGGTCCATCACGTAGCCTCAGTGTACAACATAAACGGGGCATATAAAACATGCTAGGTAACGCTTACTGAATTACTCGTAGAAAATAATCCGGTTGGGTAGGCCACGATGCTCATTTTACAGATACTAAACCTCAACAGGAAGCACTTACAAATATAAACGTAGCAGGTGCCCCAGTTGAAGCTCAGCTTCTGGAAAGGACAAGCCACCCTAACTCCTGGGCTTGGCAAAGATAAAGCAAGGCTGTGCGCTCAGAGATTCCAAAGCAGAAAACAATCTAGAATCCTTCCTGGAGGTGAACTGATGATGTACTGGAGCGTAATCTGTATCTGACTGTGACGCGCGGTTTCTATCTTCCTCTCCTGGAGAAACAGAGTTGAAGGTTCTCCCTTTATAAAGCACCTGTAAGCTCCGCCCGCTGAGCCACGCCCCGTCCACCCTCGAAGTAGGTAAAGGAATTCCCGCCTTTTACCTTTTTACCAGGATGATGGACAGCTTTCCAAAATGACCCCACTGCGTTTTACCGCCGATTCAAGTGGTGCGTTGTTGATGCGCAGAAGCACGAGGACATCTCTACAAAGACGCACTAGTAACAATAACATTCCCAAAGGCACACAAGGTTGCTGGAGACGTTTACCCCGTGGCCCATCACGTACCCCTAGTGTACAATATAAACACAAAATTGTTTTTGTAGTAGGTTCTCCCTTTATAAAGCACCTGTAAGCTCCACCCGCTGAGCCACGCCCCGTCCACCCTCGAAGTAGGTAAAGGAACTCCCGCCTTTTTACCAGGATGATGGACAGCTTTTCAAAACGACCCCAATGCGTTTACCGCCGATTCCGGTGGTGCGTTGTTGATGCTCAGAAGCACAAGGACATCTCCACAAAGACGCACTAGTAACAATCATATTGCCAAAGGAACACAAAGTTGCTGGAGACGTTTTACCCCGTGGCCCATCACGTACCCTTAGTGTACAATATAAACGGGGCGCATAAAACATGCTAGGTGACGCTTACTGACATACTCGTAGAAAATACTCCGGTTGGGTAGGCCACGATGCTCAATTTTACAGAAACTAAACCTCAAAAGAAGCACTTACAAATATAATCGTAGCAGGTGCCGCAGTTCAAGCTCAGCTTCTGGAAAGGACAAGCCACCCTAACTCTTGGGCTTGGCAAAGATAAAGCAAGGCTGTGCGCTCTGAGATCCCATAGCAGAAAAAGATCTAGAATCCATCCTTGAGGTGAACTGATGATGTACTAGAGCGTAATCTGTATCTGACTGTGACGCGCAGGTTCTATCTTCCTCTGCTGGAGACACAGAGTAGAAGGTTTCTCCCTTTATAAAGCACCTGTAAGCTCCGCCCGCTGAGCCACGCCCCGCCCACCCTCGAAGTAGGTAAAGGAATTCCCCGCCTTTTACCACGATGATGGACAGCTTTCCAAACGACCCCACTGCGTTTACCGCCGATTCCGGTGGTGCGTTGTTGATGCTCAGAAGCACGAGGACATATCCACAAAGACGCACTAGTAACAATCACATTGCCAATGGCACACAAGGTTTGCTGGAGACGTTTTTTACCCCGTGGCCCATCACGTACTCTTACTGTACAATATAACCGGGGCGTATAAAACATGCTAGGTAACGCTTACTGACATACTCGTAGAAAATACTCTGGTTGGGTAGGCCACGATGCTCATTTTACAGAAAATAAACCAATAACAATAAAATACACACACACTCTTTTAAACCTGTCTGACTAAGTATTTTTTACCCATGATTCTAATTATGTATTGTATGTGCATATGTGTGTTTTATTCATGTGTGTGTGTGTATAAATATATATATATATGTGTATGTATGTGTATATGTTGTTTCTGTGCCTGGCATGTTTGTGGATCATTGCATGGCTCCTGATATCTATGAATTTCTGCTCTCTTTTTATCACACTTATCTACCCATCACTCTTATGTCATGTCTCTATCAAACTATCCTCCATTCTCACTCGGACTCATCCCAAATCCCTTCGACCACTTTCATCTCCTAAATATCTCTGCCTAAGCTCTTCCCCTCCACCTCCACATCTAACTCACCAAACCTCACTCTACCTCTGTGACCTCCCACACAACCCTACTAAATTCTCCTGCATTCTTCTCACCCTACTTCTATGCTCTCCCTAACCCATCCACATCCTCTTTCCCCTCCGCTCCCCTATTATTCATCTCAAGCCTTTGGATTGAGTAAATGAAGGATAAACTCCCAATTAACACTTCTGGATTTCTTTCCTCCTCCACCCCTCCATTACTCCAGTCAATCTAACTAACAAACTCTCATATCTGCAACTCAAATTAACTCATAATAATACTAAAACTGTACTCCTTATTAAATTATACTAATCCATCACTAATTCTTGTTGGGTACCGGAGTAGCGTGCTACTCATCGAAAAGCGCTTCGACGCCTCATCAGGGGTAGTAAGCGCTATATAAATACGATTACAATTACAATTACAATATACTAATTTCCAAAAGCTTAGAACAACTCAAACACCCGGTCAGACTATGAAAGAGCCACTTATACATTCATTCACACACCCAAAGAGTAGTTATGTATCCGGTACTATCACATGTAGTTGGGCACACAATTACATACCTCTGTAGTCACCAACACAGCCATTAAGCAACATATACAGCCATTTACATACACATTTAGATAGTCAGAGTTGCTTTAACAGCCAGTCGCATATCATCATAGTTACTTCAACAGACCCAGGTAGCCACTGGCCCATTCAAAACCTCTTTGAAAACTGCCTGCGCTATTACCTAGGCCATAACGCAGGGTTATTTGTGTTAAAAAAATTACACATGTCCTTTTGAGTTTCACTGGGTTACAAGTGCACTTGCAGAATTCTACGCTGAGTTGTACATACAGTCCCCCACCCATACTACAACTCATATACGCATTTACAAAAGCATACAGCCACTCACATACCCAGTCAGACAGAAAAAGAGGCACTCATACATTTACACATACACCTAGATAGCAGTTATGTATTTGTCAGAGCCAGTTGCATACACAGTTACATACCCCTGTACTGACCAAGAGAGGCAGGAAGCCATTCATACAGTTATTTACATACACATTTTGAGATCCATAGAGTAACTAGAAGAGCTAGTGATATGCTAGCATACTTATTTAAACATTTGGTGGCACACCCATAGAGGGCTGACACACTCAGTCAGATATGTAGTCAAGTACTGACAAAACCTAGTCACTAATCAAGACAAGTAGTACTTTAAACATGGCTTGGGTCTACTACTGCAGAGCTTGTGGGTGCAAATGACTGCAAATGAAGACACAGACTGATCCACCTAAGAAAGACTATTGCAGTCCGTGACACACCCATGTGCATGGCACAGAATACCTAATTGTGTATAGTATGTCATTTAATACTATTTTCTGTAGAGCTAAATGTATTCTTCATTTGATTTGCAGATATCCACTTGTATTAAAAAAAGAAGAATCAGGATGTCTGATAAGAGACAAAGAATAAAGAAACAGAGGAAACATTGTTACCTTATTCAATCTGAGTGTAAAAAGACAGATTAGGTGGAGAATGTGGGCAAGGAAACAAGAACAGCTGGTAAGAGCTCTAAGACGTTTCTGAAAAACTTATGTCACAAATTACAAAATGAAAGATACTTGTCCAGTAAAATCAGGCTTTTGAAATCAAATGATAAACAGCAAGGAGTGCATGCTTTGTCAAATTAAATGTAGGAAATGTAAAAAGGAATTAGAGAATTTGACTGAAAGACAGAAACAGTGTAAGGATATAAGAGTAAAAATGTTGGGAAAAAGAATAATACAAAATTTACTAAAGAAGATGAAAACATGCCAGGGGAGAAGAGCTGTACTTAAGCAAAAGCAACATATTGAGACTAAAGTTGAGAAAGCATTTATTATGAAGAGGAAATATTTTATATTAATGAACAGAATCAAGACGCTGGACAAAACAATATTGTGTATGAGGAAAATAATTTTATGAAAAAGGTTTATAGATAAAATTCATTTTTGTAATTTTTTTAAAGGTGAATGGAAACACACATCAAGTACAGAACCATTTTTAATGAAGAGAGAAACTTACAAGAAAACACATTAGTGCATGCAGTTGACGCAGTTGGCCATTGCTATGAGGTAAAAGACAGTAGTCCAATCTGGATTCAGAAGCAACCACAGCACTAAAATCCTACTCTTAGCCGCCACTGATGACATACGCATGATACTAGACCGCAGAGGCACGGCTGCACTCATCCTCCTCGACCTCTCCACTGCATTTGACACTGTCTGCCACTCCACCCTCTGCAACAGACTACATTACACTGGCATCCAAGAAAAAGCACTGGATTGGATCAGGTCCTTCCTCACCAGAAGAATACAGAGTGCCAGACTATCGCTGTTCACGTTAGAACCCAAAGACACATGCTGCAGAGTGCTCAAAGGATCATTACTCAGCCTCAATGTCCACATGGCCCACTTGCCAAGATCATCAAACATGGGCTAAGCATAATCTTGTATGCTGATGACACCCAACTGATCCTCTCCCTGTTTGATGACTCTGCAAGGGCCAAGAGAAATTTCCACAACAGGATAAGAACAGTCGCCGCCTAGATAGAGGACGACTGCCTCAAACTCAAATCGGGCAAGACAGAGATCCTCCTAATCGGATCCACCCCTTCTGCCTGGAAAAATTCCTAGTGGCCCACCGCTCTGGGAAACGCCCCACCCGCACGCACCATGCACGCAACCTGGGCATCATCCTGGACTCTTCTCTATCAATTACACACCAAGTCAACACCGTCTCCTCATTGTGATTTCGCACCCTCTAACTCATGCTGAAGATTTTCAAGTGGATTCCCTCTGACATAAGGAAGACAGTCACCCACGCACTCGTCACCAGCAAACTGTACTATGCCAATGCACACTATGCCAGCATCACCAAGAAACTTCAATCAAAACTACAAAGAGTCCAGAATGCAGCAGCCAGACTCATCATGGACATCCCATGACACAGCCACATATCCTCCCACCTCAGAGACCTACACTGGGTCCCAGTCAACAAGAGCATCACACCTACTAGGCACTGCACAACATAGGACCGGCATACCTCAACCACCACCCTGCCTTCTACGTTCCCAACAGACATCTCTGCTTCTCCCAGCTCACCCTCGCAGCCTTCCCCAAGATCTGGAAAAGCACAGCAGGAGGAAGATCCTTCTCCTACCTGGCATTCTGGACACGAAACACGCTACATCTCAAGCTCAGGCAGATCACATCACTGAAGCAGTTCAGGAAGGACCTCAAGACCTGGCTCTTTGACTAAGCATCACACCCACAAACAGCGCCTTGAGACTCTGTGGGTGATTAGCTGCGCTCCACAAATCTATGATTGATTAATTGAGTAGTCCAATAGAAAAAGAAGGGATACTTCCTAGGAATGTGGAAAAAGTAATAGCTGAAGAGGTACAAGGAAGGCATAGACATGCCATGTGCATAAATGGAATTGTAACAGTATTTGCTCAATGAGAAATTAAGAACTTTTCTAAGATATTTTTCATGCAAAAGTCTAAAAAAAGAAAATTGTAATGTTGCAAAGTTTATATCCATATAAAGTTAAGAAATACTCTAATTTACATGGGCATTCACTGGTGTGTTCATTGAAGAAAGTATGTAGAAGCACTTTTGATCACTTTAGAATGTTAGCTGTGCATCATTCAAAAATGAGAAACTTAGTTAGGAGACTTTGCTACTTGAAAACCCCAGATTTATGTTTAGGAGAGACAAATAGAGCTATATTGAATGGTACTGTGGCAGAGGTGGAGAAAGTTTGTGAAGCTGTTCAGTTTCATTTCTTTGATCCTGAAGAGGAGTGTAGGGATAATGAGTAAGTGGTGTCTGGAGGTGTAAAGCAACAGAACACAGATATTACTATTCAAAATGTACACAAAAAATAGCAAAGTTTAACACAATATCTTCAGAGATACGAGACTGTGTTTGTATTTGTTGTCGCTGCACTCACTCGTAAAGTAGTTGTATGTTCTAAAACTAAGGAGGAAAACAGGGATAAGTGGCAGGAGTGCAGTGCATATTTTGTTGTAGAAGAATGCTTTGATTTAGCAACAAAACAAACATGTTGTATAGCTACTTTAGCCATATTTTAGACACGTTATTTTAGTAAACTAGGCATGCCCTTGTGCACTCTAGCCCAGTTACATTTTATTCAGTATCACTTTATTTTTCTAGCAATAGCCACATGTACACCCTATGTATTCCATCAATTATTGGAGAGTGATTTGTCAGGACTGCCTTATGCTGTAAACCACATTCTAAAGACAAGAGTTAATCTGCAAAATCTCTCTGCAAAGAAGTTTGTTGACAAAGTACAAAGCAAGGATGAAAACTTGGAATACCACTTAATTAATTTGATGGCATGTCAACATGATATCAATAAATATTGGTATCGTTGTCATGGAAACCTTAAATTTATGATAGATCTTATTATTTTTTTTTTTTAGCTTTTAAACCACCTTTGAACCTGCAAGGGGTTGGTGTTGTATAGCTATTTCAGCCATGTTTTAGACACGTTATTTTAACAAACTTGGCCTGCCATTGTGCACTCTAGCCTAGTTACATTTTATCCAGCATTGCTTGATTTTTCTAACAATAGCCACATTTGCGGTGTTGTTTTATTTCTCTCTATGTAATTGTACTTTTGCGTAGGAAAGCAATACGTTCTTAGTAGGACATTCATGTCACTTTGTGCTTCCTTCAAGGCTACAGTCAGATAGGTGGCTGGTAAAAGTGGCACGCTGCAGCTCCAACATTCACGGAAACATACACACTCATACGTGGGGACCATTTCTTAGAAGGTCAACTGTTTTATTATGAAAACACTCCTTTGTCCCATACACGTTAGAGGGAGATTCCAGCCAGATGACCACGACTGCATGCTGATTGCTGATTGCCTCGCTACAGCTGCTTGCTTAGACTGCCGAACCCCTGATCTACCTGGGGTCGGTGTCAGGTCCAAAATACTATATTTAGAGGACCCTCGGTTTCGCCAGTGTATACCCTATGTATTCCATCAATTATTGGAGAATAACGTGTCAGGACTGCCTTATGCTGTAAACCACATTCTAAAGACAAGAGTAAATCTACAAAATCTCTCCTGCAAAGGAGGTTTTTGACAAAGAACAAAGTAAGGATGAAAACTTGGAATATCACTTAATTAATTTGATGGCATGTCACTGTGATACCAATAAATACTGGTATCGTTGTCATGGAAACCTTAAATGTAGGGTGCAAAACCTAGGTGTACGTATTTGGTTTATTACTCTTAGTTGCTCAGAGTATGTTTGGGATGACCTACTTGAGTTTATAAGCGAAGCAAACTTGAACAATAAGGCTTTCAATTTGAAGACAGCAGGATAACTTTGCTCTTTGCATCCTGCTAATATTTGTAGGTATTTTCATCACAAGTTACAAGCCATGCTGAGTTTCTAATGCCATTTAAAAAATCCTCCTCTTGGTGAAGTAACTTATTTCTTTTCGCGTAAAGAATACCAGGCAAGAAGTGCTCCTCATATTCACATGTTGTTATGGATAAAAGATGTTCTGAAATTCGGAACTGATAGTGATGACTCTGTACTGTCTTTCATAGAACAGTATGTTACATGCATCATCCCAAATGACAATGATGATAAAGGCCTAAGTTCTACAGTTTCAAACACATAGATGTGGCAAAAATGTGGCAGATGTAAAGTAAAATATTATAGAAGGTGTCGTTTTTGATTTCCAAGACCTTACATTTCCAAAGGAAGAGTGAAAAGCTTTTTATCTGCAGTAAGAAATATACTGACACGAAATTCACCAGAAAATATGTATAACCTGAGAACAGCAGAGGCCTCCAAGTATACTAATGATCATAATCCTATCATTTTGAAATTATGGAATGCAAATATGGATATACAGTTTGTTGCAGACAACTACATTGCTGGTGCTCACTATGTCACTCCTTACATTATAAAATCAGGGAAGACAAAGATGAAGGAAATGTGGGAAGTGATTTCTACAGAAAAGTCTCTAACCAAGAAATTGTACAGCTTCACCTTGAAAATGCTTTTGCATGGGGTGATAAGTTCTTATGAGTACTGAATTGTTTAGCTTAGTCTAGGACTTGCCAGCACACAAAACAGAGTTTTGAAGTCATTGCCAGAAATTCAGAACCTAGCAGAGTTTGATCTGGAGAGTACAGATATTGTAAAAACAAATATGTTTGATACTTACTATCCAGGAAGAAGTCCACACCTAGACAACATGTGTCTTCACAAGATTCTGCAACACTATAGGTACAGATACAATGTGATAAAACATAGATGAGGGAAATATGATGTAATTTGTTACAACAGTTGTTTAGTTTGACATGTAAAAGGTAGTTTAAAAAACATATAATCCTTAGTTGTCAAACTCCTGAGAAAAGAGAGTTTTTCTACTTAGCACTTCTGCAACTATTCAAGCCTTGGTGTTCTGAAACAGAGATACTCAGATAGTATGACTGCTATGAAGAATCTTTAAATGCTGTAAAAGACAGCATGGAGTGTTTAGTCTTTCTCAACCATTTAAAAATGTTGAATGATGAGATAGGACAGAAAGAAACAATTGCTACTGAGATAACAAAGGACAGTTCACAAAGCAGCCAAAGTTCCGAACCTTTAATTCAAGATCCTGTTGGACAGTCAATAATTACAAATGAAGCTGCAATAGCTATGCATGAGGTGGAGACTGCAATGCAACTAACAAGAGAAGAAACTGTTGATTTTTCAACAGTAGTACAACTGAATGATGAGCAGAAATAAATGTATATGGAAATAAAAGAACAAATAGAGCATGTATTCCTCCATGAAACAAATGAAGGTAAATCATTTAGGCCAATTCTATTATATGTCATTGGTCAGGCTGGTTTACCTTGCATCAACTACTTATACTACCTGTAGAACATGACAATAATCTGGAGTACAAATGTTATCTGGTGAAACTTGTCATGAAGTTTCCAGAGTTGTGAAGAAATTGAAACTTTTAATCATCTATGAGGTGAGAATGGTATAAAACGTAATGCTCTCCTTTGTCCACTTAAGAATGCAACAGATACTAAAGCCAAATTATGAAGTACTGTTTGGAGAAAAGTACGTAATTGTTATCGGAGAATTATTACAACTTACCCACGTGAAAGGACAGCCTGTGTTCAAGACACTCCTACATGAAGAAACATAAATGTCTTTGGGAAGTACTGAAAATGTAAATATTTTGTTAAACGTCCAATACAAGGAACTACTTAGAAATATGCACGAATCCACTGACATGGAATGCAGAAATGTCCTGACGGATATTAAAAAAGGAGTTCTCAGAAAAGAGTTCCTTGCAATCTTGAGTTATAAACAACTTATTTTTAACAAAGAAGTCAGTTGCAGTGCAAATGTTCAAATTTATTGAAGAAGAAAAATGTAGATTTTCCACAGCCTAGTGGGCAGAAAATCTGGATGTTATTAAAGACACGGAGGCTAATATTATGCAATCTCCTTTATTGCCACTACTCACAGCAGCTCATTTAAAGAACATAGAACTTTAGAATTCCAACTCAATGAAAATATAGAAGCCCCCATCCTCATCCTTCTTTTTTCGTGACTGCAACTGACATTAACCATAAACTCTAATTAAATCTTTAAACTGGAAAATATAGCCAATTTCGCAAAGACATCCATCAATATAATCTTAAAGATTGAGACTTCACATCTTCCTTGCAAACTCCTCTGTCTTTTAAGGTTTACCACGAGCTATCAAGAAACAGAGTAGAAATTAATCCAGGGAATGGGAATAAGGGAGGGATAATATTAGCCTACTTGTCTTTAATAATATCCTGATTTTCTGCCAACCAGGCTGTGAAAAATCTACATTTTATGTCAAGACCCGGAGGCTATGTTTATGCAAGTTTAAAACTTTTCCAACAAACAACTTGCCATATTTTCAATTGGTTTAAAAAAAAATCTTTTTAAAATTACATATTTTGAAAAATCTGCACATCTTAAGATATCCTGCAATGAACGTCCCTTTATGAACACTCTTGAGGCAGCTGCACCTCTCAAAGAATGTGCTCCAAACTTACTAACATCCACACCCACTCTAGTTGTTACATTTCTCATCCATCTAGCAAGCATCTGTGCGGACACAGCTTTGTATGGCTTCCTAAAAGAAAAAAGTAACTAATTCACTCCAAAAGGTCTGACCATCAAAGTTTTTTTTTCATACTCCTTCACACATTTAACACTACAAAGGGTAGAAAATTGAAACATAATTTGTTTTGGTTCTTATGGACAAATAGAAACAGACACCCTCTGGGGAGTAAATCCTGCTTGTATTATTAAGAGCCCTTACATCAGAAATTCTCCTGAAAGAAATAAAGCACAACAGGGTTGTGAACTTCATAGATAAATCTTTCAAATTTTGCAACTCATTTGATTCCTAACTGTCCGGCAAATCTAGAATCTTTGAAACATCCAAAACAGAATTATAGCTTGAAACAGGTGCTTTGCAATTCGAATACCTCTGTTCAACCTTCTTACCATAACATCTTGACCAACTGAAAGAGCATTGACTAATTTGTGATCAGCAGCAATTGTTGATCTGTAAACATCCACCATCCTACAGGATAGTCCCCCATCATACCTTTCAGATAAATAATTCACAAGTTGCACTGAAGACACTGAAATGGGATCTAAATTCCTCTCCATGCACTAGCAAACCCATTTCCGCCAGGCCAATCTATACATTTTCCTCGTTCTTGAAGCCCAGGAATACATAATAAGATCCGGAGCCTGTTTTGAAAGGCCTGGGGCCTCCCATATTCTCCTAAAATTTTCCAACCCACTAAAGTCAATTTATCTGACTGTACTAAATGATAAAGTTCTCCTGCTGGACCCTGCAGGAGTTGTGGAAACCTCGGTCACAGAATTGTAACATCCACTGTAATTTCCAGTCGAAGAGGATACCACACCAGAGCCTTCCAAAGAGGAGTAATTAGTACCACTGTCTCCATCCACTTGAGCACCATCATAGTCACCCACACAATCATTGAGAAAGTAGGAAAGGCATATAGACTGAGACCGTTCCAGTTTTGACAAAACGCATCTACCCCTGCTGAGTTCGGATCCGGATGCCAGCTGAAATATCTCTTCAACTGAGCGTTCATTCTGTTCACAAACAGATCCACTCCAAAGGTCCCCAAATCCTTTCTACTTAACAAAAATCGACCTGTTCAACTTCCCATCACTTGCATCCCTTAACTTTTGTGAAAATCAATCTGCCTCCACAGTGCTCACACCTGGAGTGTGCTCTGCCTGAACACGAATCCCACTTGACAAACAGACTTTCCAGAAAACCTTCACCAGGTCAGCAAGATCCTTCGAGTTTGGACCCCCAAGCTTATTTACATTACGCACCAGTGGCACATTGTCCATTCGTAATAGTACAGAACATCTCACCTTGTCTTTTAGAAAACTCTTCATGGCAAAAGATCCTGCCAATAATTCCAGACAATTTATGTGTAACATCTTCTCCTCCTCTGACCAACAGCCCACCTTTGACACTGCCCCACATCGTGCACCCCAGCCAACCAAGCTCTGATTCTATTATTAAGTCCTCACTCTCTTTAAAAATTGCTGTTCCAAGCCTCCATGTTCCTTAATCAACAATTGAGATCCACTCTCATATCCTGTGAGAGAACAACCTCCTCCAAATATCTCAACACATTCCTCAGATGCATTACTTTAAACCTCTGCAAAGCTCAATAATTCAGTTTTCCAGGAAAAAATGGCCTGAATCATGGAAGATAGCAAACCAATCACTTGAGCCAACATTCTTAAAGATATCTGATTTTGTAGCAACACTCTTCTAATTTCTCTCCTTTTCTTTTTCAATTTCTCTTTGGGGAGTTTTAACACCCCTTCCACCATATTCACCACAAAACATAAAAAAGGAGTTTCCTATTTTAGATCTAAACTGGGTTTCTCCCTGTTTACCATAAAACCCAAAAGCTCTAGTAAATCTACAGTCATTTGCGTATACTCCTTTAGTCTTGCCTTGTTCTGTTTCATGATACGAATATTGACCAGATAAATGATCAATCTGACACCTCTCTCCCTCAAGTAAGACACCCCTGGATGTAGAAACTTCATAAAACACAACAGGGCTGATGAAAGACCGTAAGGGAGACAAATTTCCATATCTTTCCGCCCCAATTGAATTTTAGGATCTTTTGATGTGGTTCTTAAATAAGAACTATCAAATAAGCATTCTTCAAATCCAGACAAGTCAACCAGTCCTGAGATTGAAGAATGTCTCGCAACATTTGTGTGCCATCTAATTTGAATTGGTGATACACCAACCAATTGTTTAGACTCCTTACATTTATTACATGCCTCATGCCCTTGTTATTCTTTTAGACTAAAAAGATATTGCTTACAAATCCCCCTTCTTCCTGAAACGCCTCCACTATTGCACCTTTCCTGAGTAACTCTCACACCTCCTTGTCTACCATTATTGCTTGTTCTACACTGAACTTAACCCCCTCTGGGATCCAGGACTGAAGTGGCTCCTTGATAAATTCTATGTGATAACCTCTTACTGTTTTGAGAACCCAAGAATCTCCTGTTACCTCTAACCAATTGTGATAAAATTGGGCAAGTCTGCCTCCCAACCTTATTGTAATAACAGTAAGGTCTGACCTTACCTGATCCATGAATCCGACATTTACCAGGTCCACCTTGACCTCTTGAGCTCTGCTATTGCGTATAAAACTGGAGGATCTCCATGATCATTGTCCCTGAGTGGGACCATAACTGCAGGAAAACAAGCCTCTCGAGATTCCCATTCCTCTGCCCTGAAAATGACCCCTTGTTCTCGCGGCCCATGCAAAAACACGATCACTAAAAACTTCCTTTATGTCAAGTTGTGACTTCTGCTGCGAGGAGTAAACCCCTACAACTTTTGACATAGACTTGATGAAATCATCATCAAAAAGCAAGCCATTAGTCGATGGTCCTGCCTCATTATGTGCAAGATCCACTAATTTGGGATCTATTTTTCGTACAATACTGTTTCTGCATTCAACAGAAATCGCCGTATTTGCATTTCCAGCAAACACACAGCATTCTGAACCCATTGACAAAATTTGTCAATATCGAACAAACTTTTATAAATATGTGCCTTTTCCACTAAACATTTTTGGCAGTGGACCTACAATATCCAGGAGTTTATTCTGGCACATGCCTGATCCCTGATTAAGACCCTTATGTGGATCACAGCCCCATATGCCAAAGAAAGGCAAGGTTTTCACATCCAGCTCTGGCGTTGTGGTGACCATATCTTTTAAAGATGGTCTAGGACATTCATACCTTAATCTTACCCTGATCGTTTTAGGAATTTGTTTCCTGATCCAACAATGCACGTAATTTGCAAAGTGATCCACAGGCAACCATTCAGGAGATAAAGGATGCCTTATTAGAAAAAGGTCAAACATTGAATTCCCCATGTGATCTTTTGAAATGTCTTTTTATTTTTCTTTCATATAATTTTTAGTCTCTTTTTCCTTGGCACGTTCTCATATTCTGATTCATCTGAATTGAAAGCCGATGAACAGCTTAACTCAACCTCAGCACTCCCTGCAGATTCATCACAGTGAACCTCCTTATGCGCACAACGCTTCTTGATACCTCATGCTTCCATTTCTAGGTCTTTGAACTGCCCATACTTGTGTGTCCTCCACACCACCTTGACTCATGTAAACACAGTCACCCTGTTCTGCCAAAGCAGATCGCCTTCTCTTAATATGGGTTTGACCAGCAGAAAGATGTTTCCTCTTGTTTGCCACTTTATCTCTTTTCTCTACCTGAGAAGTCTCACCTGCAGACAAAAATATTTCTTCTTCAGATGCTAACTTCCTATTTGACATAGCCTCTAACATGTTTTTCCATCCTATTACCTATCTCAGAGGTCATTCTATCCATAACTTCTTGTAACCTTCCCTCATGCAAAGGCTCGACATCTACACGAGTCCTGTCTTCACTCATTTTACTAAAATATAAACTGATCAACAAAACAACTGAAACTGTCAAAACCAAACTATGCAAAAAGTTATAATTAACCATGCTGAAACTCTTCACTACCTTAGAAAAAAAATGTTACACAGAGATCTGTGAAGAAGCAGCCAATAACTGCCAGTTGCCACTGATGTTCTACAATGTAATCTTTCAAAACCTGTCTACATAACAATACCTAGGAAGTAACCCAACTTCCTAAAACTTCCTAAAATGAGTTATTTCTTAATGTTCACAGTGTGAAAGGACTCGGACCTACATATCTATGAAAAAACCACACACGACTGCACGCTCGACTAATGTACCACCAAATAAGAAATTATAGATTGCCTTAAGACATCTGACATTTTTCCCTGGTTTGCTTAAAAATAAATGACCGCTGTTCAAAAGACATGAATACTGCTGCTGGGTAACCACTTAATTAATCCAGCATGTGGTTATAATGCTTCATATGACCTAAACGAATGTTGTTTTACTCTATGCTGTTGCTGGACAACCACATTGGGACCAAGCGTGTGTCCTGTAAGCCACTTGACCTTATCCCTGGAATGACATGACCAAATTCAGCATGCAATGCGCTGCCTCAGCAGGGTCACGATTACATATCTGCAATCAGCGCAGCAACCAACATGGGGCTCACTGTCTTCATAAAGCCACCGCAGAACAAGCTCACCGTCATGCAACCCGCTCCGCACTGTATGGGTTCAAAATAAAACCAATGGTCACGTCTCAACTCCCTACAGCCCCAACCAGGTATATTGTAAATAAATTAATCCTGTCTACTAAATTCATTGATGAACTGCACAAAAAACAGAAATGATACCATATAAAATCACGAGGCAATCGAAGATACCAGAAACGATAGAAGATAAGAAAGTCAACCAAACCAATGTAAAATTTTAAAACACGTTAGTTCTATCTCGCATAGCATAGAATTACATTTAGATATGTCAATACTTAAATAGACAAGACTTCAGTATTAATAAACACTGTATACACACTTCACCCCTTCACAATAGTACTGATCTGCTTGGGCAGCAGCAAAAAAGAAGGATGTGGATTGGGGGTTCTGTATTTTTATTAAGTTAGGATTCTAAAGTTCTATGGGCCAGATGTAGCAAACGTTTGCGACTCTCAAACGGGCCGATTCGCAATTTGCGACAGTGCAAAATCGGAAATGGGATGCAAAAACCCCATTTCCGACTCGCAAAAAGCGATGGGATCCGTTTGCGAGTCGCATCCGTTGCAACCCCATTTTGCGACCCGCAAATTGCAAGTCGCAATTTGCGAGTCGCAAACCTCATGCAATTGCAACTCGCAAATTGCGACTAGTCGCAAAAAGCCCAGTTTGCATGTCCCATTTACCACTAACTCAGAGCAGGTGGTAAACATTACCAAAGTATAAAAGGGGACCCAGAAGGCATCTGGGTTACTCAAGATGGCGGAGATATACCTGATAGCAGTGAGGAGGAGAGTCTACGCAGCCCAGCAGAGGAGGAGGAGGGGCCACAGACAGGAGAAGATATATAGAACCAGGCAGACTCTTTTTCAGCAAACTGAAGAGGAGATCTATGACAAATACCGCCTTAGCAGCGCAGCCATTCTAGAATTAATAGATTTACTGAAACCACAGCTAGAACACAAGACTCTGCGTGGCTGCGCCATCCCTACGCATGTGCAAGTGCTATGCGCACTGCACCTCTTGGCCTCAGGGAGCTATCAGGGGGTCATTGCCGTGGCAGGTGGGGTATCCCAAAGTGCAGTGTCAAGGTTCCTCAGGGCATTCCTAGATGCCTTAGTCACGCACATGTCTCACTTCATATACTTACCAAGGAATGAGGCAGAAATTAACAGCACCAAGCTGGACTTTTACCGCATTGCCCACTTTCCTCATGTCATAGGGTGTGCAGATGGGACACACATTCAAATATGCCCCCCTGCTAATCTGGAACACATTTTCCGCAACAGGAAGTGTACCCACTCACTCAACATACAGGTTGTTTGTGATGCCCATTATGTCATCACGGACATCGTAGCTAAGTTTCCTGGCAGTACCCATGACTCATACATTTTTAGGCACAGTGGGATACATCAACGCCTGGAACGTGGGGAATTTGGAGACGGTTACCTCCTAGGTAGAGCCACAGACACTTGCAGACATACACACAGGTCACTGTGCACGACAATCTGGACTTCCTAACCGTGTACTTTTGTGCCCAACAGGTGACAGTGCATATGCTCTCAGGCCTTGGATCATGACTCAGTTTTTACCACCCAGAACTGAATCAGAGAGGCAATACAACAGTGCGCATAAGAGGACCAGGAACCTGATCGAGCGCACCTTCGGACTGCTGAAGGCAATATTCAGATGCCTCCACCGCAGTGGAGGCACCCTCCAATACACCCCCATTACCGCTTTCAAAATTGTGGTCGCATGCGCCATCCTCCACAACATAGCCACCCGACGTGGGCTACCTCTCACCCCTGCAGACCCAGATCCTGATGATGAAGAGCAAGAACAACCACATCGCCATCATGGGGATAGGAGTCTAGCTAATCAAGGCAGACTGAGACGGGACCACATTGCAACGCAATATTTTGGACGGTACGTGTCAACTCCCACCATACTCACCTATTAACCATTTGTTAAGTGGAACAAAAATAACTGTTTTATTAATGTCATGAAGAAACTATATACAAGTTGAAATTGTCCATGGGCAGGAAAATGCCAACCAGTCATGTGGCACATTAACGCCATGTGCCACATTAATCTGTCCTGGCTGTTATCTATGATCTCCTGCCAGCCTGGCTGGTCCCTGCTGCGTCCATGGTGCTGTGCCTACCACTCCTCAGCACCCTACTGTGAGTGGCAGAGACACTGCTCACTGTTGAGCCCTCCTCCCAGGTGTATTTGTTAACTTCCTGGCTGTGATGTCATCATCATGTGCCAGGAAGTGTTTCCAGGGTGTTCTGGTATGCTTTCGGGAGTGTTCTGCTGCATCTGCAAGCAATTTTGAAGGTATTCGCAAATTGCGACACCCACTCGCTAATTGCGAGTTCGTTTTTTGCACACTCGCAAACAGCGACCTCGCAAACTGCGGACTCGCACACAGCGTTGCGAGTCCGGCTGCGAGTCGCAAAATCGGATCGCTTTTTTTTCTGGCATTCCAATTTGCGACTCGCATTTTGCAAGTCGCATCAACTCGCAAAATGCGAGTCGCAATTTTTATTTTTGCTACATCTGGCCCTATGTTCTTTAAAAGAGCTGCTGTTAGTAGTGGCAATAAAGGAGATTGAATAATGTTAGCCTCCGGATCTTACCATATAATCCATTCTATGCCTAATGCCTACTATTCAAGAGTGTTCGAGCTTTCATGAACAATTACTACAGCTGAAAAAAGAAGACATTTTGTGTAGGAGGTTGGCTCTGTATGTACTATCTCAAATTAAGAGATAGTGTGCACAGAGTTCAAGGGTTCCCCTTAGAGGTAGGATGGTGGCAAAATTAGATAATTCTAATTCTCTATTTTGGGGTAGTGTGGTCGAGAAGTAGGCTTATCAGAGGGTAGTGTTAAGCATTTGTTGTACGTACACAGGCAATAAATGAGGAACACACACTCAAAGACTTAAGTCCAGGCCAATAGTTTTTTATATAGAAAAATATATTTTCTTAGTTTATTTTTAGAACCACAAGTTCAAGATTTGAAGTAAATACATAAAATGAAAGGTACTCCACACAGGTAAGCTAGGAACCTTGAATTAGAGCAATAACATATACAGTTTTTGTTAAAATGGCAATAAGCTATTTTCTAAGCGGACACAGTGCAAAAATCAACAGTTCCTGGGGGAGGTAAGTAATGGTTAGTTTGTCAGGTAAGTAAGGCACTTACAAGTCTAAGTTCCTGGGCATAGGCAGCCCACCATTGGGGGTTCAAGGCAACCCCAAAGTTACCACACCAGCAGCTTATGGCCGGTCAGGTGCAGAGGTCAAAGAGGTGTCCAAAACACATAGGCGCCTATGAAGAACAGGGGTGCTCCGGTTCCAGTCTGCCTACAGGTAAGTACCTGCGTCTTCAGAGGGCAGACCATGGGGGTTTTTAGAGCACTGGGGGGGACACAGGTAGGCACACAAAACACACCCTCAGCGGCACAGGGGCAGCCGGGTGCAGTGTGCAAAGCCGGTGTCGGGTTTTGTATAGGATTCTATAGAGGGACCCGGGGGTCACTCTGGCGGTGCAGGCAGGACACAGGGGGGCTTCTCGGGCCAGCCACTGACTGGGCTACGCAGAGGACCGCCTGGGGGTCACTCCTGCACTGAGGTTTGGTTCCTTCTGGTCCTGGGGGCTGCGGGTGCAGTGCTTGGTCCAGGTGTTGGGTCCCTTGTAACAGGCAGTGGTGGTCCGGGGGAGCCTCTGGTTTCTCTCTGTATGCGTCACTGTGGGGGTCCAGGGGAGTCATCTCGGGCTACTCATGAGGTCGCAGCCGCCTGGGAGTCCTCCCTGTGGCATTGGTTATCTGGAGCCCGAGGGGGGGGTGTCAGGTGCAGAGGGTGAAGTCTCACATCCAGTGGGAAGAATTAAGGCCCTCATTCTGAACTTGGCGGGCGGCGGAGGCCGCCCGCCAAAGTCCCGCCGTCAGGTTACCGTTCCGCGGTCGAAAGACCGCAGCGGTAATTCTGACTTTCCCGCTGGGCTGGCGGGCGGCCTGCCAGCCCAGCGGGAAAGAGGCTTCCACGATGAAGCCGGCTCGGAATCGAGCCGGCGGAGTGGAAGCTGTGCGACGGGTGCAGTTGCACCCGTCGCGTATTTCACTGTCTGCGCAGCAGACAGTGAAATACATTTAGGGGCCCTCTTACGGGGGCCCCTGCAATGCCCATGCCAGTGACATGGGCACTGCAGGGGCCCCCAGGGGCCCCGCGACCCCCCCTACCGCCATCCGGATCCCGGCGGTCGGACCGCCGGGATCTGGATGGCGGTAGGGGGGGTCGGAATCCCCTCGGCGGCGCAGCAAGCTGCGCCGCCTTGGAGGATTCAATGGGGCGGCGGTACACTGGCGGGAGCCCGCCAGTGTTGCCGGTCCGACCGCGGCTTTACCGCCGCGGTCGGAATCCCCATTGGTGCACCGCCGGCCTGTCGGCGGTGCTCCCGCCGTCCTCCGCCCTGGCGGTCTTTGACCGCCAGGGTCAGAATGACCGCCTAAGTCTTTAGAAGTTGCAAGAAAGTTGCAAAGTTGTTGCTTGTTGAGCAGAGCCGCTGCTCACAGGAGTTTCTTGGTCCTTAGGTTCAGGGCAGTCCTCTGAGGCTTCAGAGGTCGCTGGTCCCTGTTGGTTGCATCGTGTTGCAGTTTTTTGAGTCAGGAGACAGGCCGGTAGGGCCGGGCAAAAGCGGTTGTCGTCTCTGTCGTCTCTGCAGGGCTTTCAGGTCAGCAGTCCTTCTTCTTGTTTCAGGTTACAGGAATCTGATTTCCTGGGTTCTTGGGTGCCCCTAAATACTAAATTTAGGAGTGTGTTTAGGTCTGGGGGGCAGTAGGCAATGGCTACTGTCATGGAGGGTGGCGACACCCTCTTTGTGCTTCCTCCCTGAGGGGAGGGGGCACATCCCTAATCCTATTGGGGGAATCCTCCAAACCTAAGATGGAGGATTTCTAAAGGCAGGGGTCACCTCAGCTCAGGGCACCTTAGGGGCTGTCCTGACTGGTGGGTGACTCCTCCTTGTTTTTCTAATTATCTCCCCCAGCCTTGCCGCCAAAAGTGGTGGCAGTGGCCAGAGGGACGGGCATATCCACTAGCCGGAATGCCCTGTGGGGCTGTAACAAAAGGGGTGAGCCTTTGAGGCTCACCGCCAGGTGTTACAGTTCCTGCAGGGGGAGGTAAGAAGCACCTCCACCCAGGACAGGCTTTGTTCCTGGCCACAGAGTGACAAAAGCACTCTCCCCATGTGGCCAGGAACTCCTCTGGTTGTGACAGGCTGGCAGAAACTGGTCAGCCTAGCACTAGGAGTTGGACTGGTATTCAGGGGGCATCTCTAAGATGCCCTCTGGGTGCATTTTACAATAAATTCCACACTGGCATCAGTGTGCATTTGTTGTGCTGAGAGGTTTGATACCAAACTTCCCAGATTTCAGTGTAGCCGTTATGGAACTGTGGAGTCCATGTTTGACAGACTCCCAGACCATATACTCTTATGGCTACCCTGCACTTCCAATATCTAAGGTTTTGCTTAGTAACTGTAGGGGCATAGTGCTCATGCACATATGCCCTCACCTGTGGTAGAGTGCGCCCTGCCTTACGGCTGTAAGACCTGCAAGAGGGATGACTTACCTATGCCACAGGCAGTGTGAGGTTGGCATGGCACTCTGAGGGGAGTGCCATATCGATTTAGTCTATTTCTCCCCACCAGCACACACAAGCTATGAGGCAGTGTGCATGTGCTGAGTGAGGGGTCCCGAGGGTGGCATAAGACATGCTGCAGCCCTTAGAGACCTTGCCAGGCATCAGGGCCCTTGGTACCAGGGGTACCATTTACAAGGGGCCTATCTGCGTGCCAGGGCTGTGCCAATTGTGGAAGCAAAGGTACAGTTTAGGGAAAGAACACTGGTGCTGGGGCCTGGTTCCCAGCACACTTTCAATCATAACTTGGCATCAGTAAAAGGCAAAAAGTCAGGGGGTACCCATGCGAAGGAGGCATTTCCTTATACAACCCCCTCCCCCAAACGAAAGAGGATGATACTAACCTTTCCCAAGAGAGTCTTCATTTTCTAAGTGGAAGAACCTGGAAAGGCCATCAGCATTGGCATGGGCAGTCCCAGGTCTGTGTTCCACTACAAAGTCCATTCCCTGTAGGGATATGGACCACCTCAACAGTTTAGGGTTTTCTCCTTTCATTTGCATAAGCCATCTGAGAGGTCTGTGGTCAGTTTGAACTATGAAGTGAGTACCAAAAAGGTATGGTCTCAAATTCTTCAGGGACCAGACCACAGCAAAGGCCTCCCTCTCAATGGCACTCCAACGCTGCTCTCTGGGGAGTAACCTCCTGCTAATAAAAGCAACAGGCTGGTCAAGGCCATCATCATTTGTTTGGGACAGGGCTGCTCCTATCCCATGCTCAGAGGAATCTGTCTGCACAATTAACTGCTTAGAGTAATCTGGAGCTTTCAAAACTGGTGCTGTACACATTGCTTGCTTCAGGGTGTCAAAGTCATTTTGACAGTACACAGTCCAGTTCACTTTCTTGGACAATTTCTTGGTGGTCAGTTCTGTGAGGGGTGTCACTATTGATCCATATCCCTTCACAAACCTCCTATAGTACCCAGTCAAGCCAAGGAATTCCCTGACTTGAGTCTGGGTTTTTGGAGCTACCCAGCCCAGAATAGTCTGGATCTTGGGTTGGAGTGGCTGAACTTGGCCTCCACCTACAAGGGGACCCAAGTAAACCACAGTACCCTCCCCTATCTGACATTTAGATGTCTTGATAGAGAGGCCTGCTGCTTGCAGGGCCTGCAAAACCTAATTGAGGTTGACCAGGTGATCCTGCCAGTTGGAGCTAAAGACAGCAATATCATCAAGATAAGCTGCACTAAAGGATTCCAAGCCAACAAGGACTCGATCCACCAAACATTGGAAGGTGGCAGGGGCATTCTTTAAGCCAAAGGGCATCACAGTAAACTGGTAGTGCCCATCAGGTGCAGAGAATGCTGTTTTCTCTTTTGCTCCAGGTAGCATTTTTATTTGCCAGTACCCTGCTGTCAAGTCAAAGGTACTTAAGTATTTGGCAGCACCTACATCATCTATGAGCTCATCTGCCCTTGGAATGGGGGGAGCATCTGTCTTGGTGACAGAGTTAAGCCCTCTGTAGTCCACATAAAACCTCATCTCTCTCTTGCCATCTTTTGTGTGAGGTTTGGGGACCAAGACCACTGGGCTAGCCCAGGGACTGTCAGAGTGCTTAATCACTCCCAACTCCAGCATCTTGTGGACTTCCACTTTGATGCTTTCCTTAACTTGGTCAGACTGTCTAAATATTTTGTTTTTGACAGGCACGCTGTCTCCTCTGTCCACATCATGGGTACACAGGTGTGTCTGACCAGGGGTTAAAGAAAAGAGCTCAGCAAACTGCTGGAGGACTTGCCTGCAGTCAGCCTGCTGTTGGCCAGAGAGGGTGTCTCAATAGATCACTCCATCTACTGAGCCATCTTTAGGGCCAGTGGAGAGGAGATCAGGGAGATCTTCACTCTCAGCTTCCTGGTCCTCATATGTAGTCATTAACATGTTTACATCTGCCCTGTCATGAAAGAGTTTGAGGCGGTTCACATGTATCACCCCCTTGGGGGTCCTGCGAGTGCCTAGGTGAACCAGGTAGGTGACCTGACTCTTTTTCTCAAGAACTGGGTAAGGGCCACTCCATCTGTCCTGCAGTTCCCTTGGAGCCACAGGCTCTAGAACCCAGACTTTCTGCCCAGGCTGAAACTCAACCATGGCAGCCTTTTGGTCATACCACATCTTCTGGAGCTGTTGGCTGGCCTCAAGGTTTTTGCTTGCCTTTTCCATGTACTCTGCCATCCTTGAACATAGGCCTATGCAGGAATCTGATTTCCTGGGTTCTTGGGTGCCCCTCAATACTAAATGTAGGGGTGTGTTTAGGTCTGGGGGGGTAGTAGCCAATGTCTACTGTCCTGGTGGGTGGCTACACCACCTATGTGCCTCCTCCTTGAGGTGAGGGGGGCACATCCCTAATCCTATTGGGCGAATCGTCCAAACTAAAGATGGAGGATTTCTAAAGGCAGGGGTTACCTCAGCTCAGGGCACCCTAGGGGATGTCCTGACTGGTGGGTAACTCCTCCTTGTTTTTCTAATTATCTCCACCAGCCTTGCTGCCAAAAGTGGGGGCAGTGGCCGGAGGGGCGGGCATCTCCACTAGCTGGGATGCCCTGTGGCGCTGTAACAAAAGGGGTGAGCCTTTGAGGCTCACCACCAGGTGTTACAGTTCCTACAGGGGGAGGTGAGAAGGATATATTTAGTATTGTCACAAGTTAGAACTTTGTCTGGTTTGTAACACATAGCGTTTGATGAGAGTAAACTAAATGCCAATTCAAGTCGTGTAAAAGAGTACAACCGTTTGAGAAGTGTCTATGACCCTCATTTAGGACAGTATCAGGTTTCTGATAAGCCTACGAGCTTGGTGAAGCAAGAAGTTTCAAACGATCACATCGGTGGTCTTCAGAAGTTATGAAGAAACCAAATGCTAAAACTGCTAGTGATATTGTTGGTTACCAGTTGTCAAACCCATCTAGACTCAACTGCTATACCAATATATCTCTCAATGCACTGTTGTCTTTATCTCATCTTGTTCCCGCAATTGAACAGAAAAAAGACAAAAGGTTGTGCTCTGTACTTTTCACATTTTTAGAACACTTGTGAGTTGATAGAACTTAATCATATTATGTGTCTCATGTTAGAGATCTTATAGATGTGTGCACTGGATTTGTACACTTAACACAAAACTCTCAAGAAGATGCACAAGATTTCTTAATGGTTATACTTGGTATATTGGCAGGAGAGATGGTACCTATTGATGATCTATTTGGACTAAGGGCCTAATTCCATGTTTGGCAGTTGGACCACCAGACCGCCATAGTGGCTGCCGCCAATAGACTGCCATGTTGGCGGTCATACAGACGACTGTATTACAAATTACAATGGCAGGACAACCAAATGCAAGCCAAAAATGCCACACGACCAGTACTTTTGAGGGCATAAAATAAGTGGTCCGACCACCAGTACCGACAGCCCGTCAACCAACCACTGAAAAGATTACAAGTCGCAAGTTGCATTGGTGGGCACCCATGGCGGTCATGCAATGATGGTCCGAACAACGGCCGTTTGCAGTCCACCAAGTAATACACAACACCACATTGGATGGATTTGAAAACAACACAGCTGACACACATTGCCACACGTGACACTCCTGCAAAGAACACCATAAAACACACTCCTTCATAAACCACAATCCTTTGCATCTACAACACCAAACACCCAAGCAAGATCATATCCAGAAAATACCAAACCACAGATTGGGCAAACCCCCACAACTTTCCCGAAACACGTATCCCACACCCTCAACACACCTCTGTTTCCAATCACATACATTTGCACTTCCCAACCCCATTAACACACCGTCACCTTTTCATTTCCCACCACTTATTTTTTCATCCCCACCAGGTCACCCAGAAAAATCCCCGTTTTGCTGAAGATGAGTTAAGAGTCATGGAGGATGAAATCATTACAGTACAGCCATATTTATTTGGAGCCCAAGTCCATCACACTACTATCACCAGTAAAATGGAAATGTGGCTAAGGATAGTCAACAGAGTGAATTCTGTGTGCCTCACCCCAGACACAAGGGACGACATCAGGGAAAAGTGGAACAACCTCAGGGGGAAGGTCCGTTCCATGGCATCCAGGTACCAGCTGCATATCCAGAAGGTTGGCGGTGGTCCCCCCCTCCTCTCTTATAAATCATATCCTCGGAGGAGAAAGTCTTGGCCATCCTGCATCCTGAGGGCTTGAGGGGAATACCTGAGGAGTGGAGTCTGGTAAGTCACAACACAAAAATATCCCACCAAAATGTATTGTCATGCATGCTCATCTTTTGCCACCTTCACCGTCACTTCACTCACCAGCCCAGTGTCCACCTGTCCATAGACCCCTGTCTGGCCTCTCACATGTGAAGTAGACTCACCTAGGGGAACAACACGTGTGTACAGTGTGTGTAGCACAGGGATTGACAGCACTACAATTCCCAGCAGGCACTGTTCTACAATTCCAAAAACCAGAACAATGTATCCTGCTGAAAACTTCTTTGTTTTTCAACTCCCCATTGGAATGTACCAACTTGAGAGGATGACATCAGTATAGTGTGTGTGTAGAACAGGACTGCTAAGGCCAAAATGCACTGGTACTGTCACTCTACTCAGCCAACACAATGCCCTCTGCCCCAATTACCCTTGCCTCAGAACTCACCATTGAAGGGTAGTCACCTGGAAGGATGACATCTGTATAGTGTGTGTGTAGTACAGGCAGTGAAAGGACTGATAGGGCCATTGGTCACTGGTACTTTCACTCAACTCAGCCAACAGTGACCTTTGCTCCAATGACCCTTATCCCTCAACTCACAATTGAAGGGTACTCACCTGGAAGGATGATATCTGTATAGTATGTGAGTACTACAGAGACTGAGGGACTGATAAGGCCAAGAGGCACTGGTTCTGTCATGCCACTAAGCCAACACAGTGTCCTCTGCTCCAATGACCCTTGTCCCTGAACTCACCATTGAAAAGGTACTTACCTGGAAAAATGGCATCTCTATAGTATGAGTGCAGTGCAGGCACTGACAGGACTGATAAGGCCCAGAGGCACTGGTACTGTCACTACAAATACCAGAACAGTGTCCCCTTCCCTGAAGACAACAGTATTTCAAATCTCAAATAATGTATACTCACTGGGGGAGTTGGCATCTGTCAGGTATTGTGAAGCAGTGAGAGTGACAAGACTGCAACACACAGTGCTCCCCTAACTACTGACAACAAAGCTGTGTTCTCTCCAAAAATACACCTGTGTACCAAATCATCATTGGAGTGTACAGACATGGGAGGAAATCCTCAATATATTGTGTGTAATTCAGGGAGTTACATGGCTGCAACTCACAGGAGGCTTCCTTACTCTCACTCCATACACCAGTCCAGTGTACGGTTGCAAATATACCCTGATTTTGGAAATCACACATGAACTGTATACACCTGGGGGATGACATAGAACAAGTGCATGAAGTGCAGTAAGTAACATGACTGCTTAAGCCAAGGGGCTCTGTCTCCCCAAATCCAAACACAAGCCCAGTGTGCATTTGTCCAAATATCCTTGTTCGTTAACTCACAATGTAAGTGTACTAACCTGAGAGAATGCCCTATGTATACTATGGGTTGTACTTGGAGTAACATGACAGTAGATCCCAGGAGGTTCAGTCCCTGTAACTCCAATAACCAAGACAGTGTCCATATGACATTGTACATCTGTCTGTGAGCTCACAAATTAAGTTTACCCACCTGGGAGGGACCCGCATCCACATCATGGTACACTCTGTGATGTGGCTAACCACCTAGATCTACCTTGAACAGCTATGCCAATATGAAAATATTGTGCAATGGAAGGGCAGCTCAACCTGTGTCAAACAAAAAAGGGAAAGAATCAAAGGCCTCAAGATGCATCACCTGAATGGTATTGGCAGCAGACACTTACACAATGCACTGACCACAACGTGAAACATAACACATATACAACAAAGTACTGGGTCTGCCTGGATAACAGTCAACTAGGCCATAACATTCTCTAAACCACATTCTGCTCAGCCACTTTTTTGCCTTCACTGCTGGCAAGATTTAAGTCAATGACCATCCTCTGAAGTGCTAATCAACTCATAAAATCTGCAGCTGGTTGACCGAAATGGAATTGGTATGTTACTCAAATGTCAGGTCAATACAATTGAGTATCTGTCACATAGAGAGAACCTTCAAATGCAATGTGTATGTGGCCTTTAATAAATGTTGCTGTAAACTGTTGGAGATAGATGTCATAATAAAACCTGTAACATTGTATCTCTCACATCCACAGGTCTAACTGCCACTGGGAACACCGAGCCCACTCAAGAGGCTGCCACTACTCCTATGGATAAAGCCCTCCTGGACATTTGGATGTTGAGGACGGTTCTGGCCCATCAGGGCAACCTGGTCAGATGACAGCAGTGAGCCTCACCGTGACCACTTCGAGTCTTCCCAGCCCAGTTGCATCTACATCATAGGCACCCATTCGCCCCCCAACCTGTATCCCGAGGACTGTGACAACCATCTTGTACCCCATAGTTCAGGATCCTGAGTCACAGCAACACACCTCTGACAGTAATGGTCTAGAACCAGTGGTAGGGAGCAAGCTGTGCCAAGGGCGCAGGCATGTGGGGGTAGGGTGCATGGAAGAGATGTTGTGGGCTGGCGGCATGAGGCTACTGGGGATGGTCCTGTCCAGGACACCATCAACCAAGTCTTAGGAGCCTATCAAGAATCCCAAGGCATGAGAGACCAGGTACTTGCTGAACTCAGGGAGATCAAACAGCTGCAGAGGGACTTCCATCGTGAGTCTCTGGAAAAGTGGGAGGCCACCAACACCATCCTGGCCACCCTATCAGGGGTTTTTAGGAAGATAAGCAGTGCCCCGGTCAGGGACCATGAGCAACACCACACCCCTTCCTTTGGCCAAGCAACACCAGTCCCTTCAACATCTCTGGTAGCCACTGTAAGGGAGGCCCTGTCAGTGGAAGGACCCGGCTCAGACACCCCTGCCTCTGTAGCAGCAGAATGCCCCCACAAGCGGGGATGTCTACCTAAGCATCCAGGAGCATCGGATGGCAAGACACTAACCACTGCCAGCAAATTACCTCTTCCTGAAGAACTCCTTTGTGTGCCACATATTCACTCTGTTGATTGTTCTTCAACCACCTTCCATTGTCTATGGTAGTAAGACACTGGACTTTGGACTTCAAATGTTGTGGCATCTACTAATATGATTACATCCACCATGACTGATTCCTCCACTTTACTTTTCTGTTGCATCTCTCAATTATTTCCTGCACCTATGTCAATAAACTCACCTATCACTGAAAAATTGTCTTCTACCTTCGTTTCTACATTTTGAAATGTTGAAATGTAAATCCATGTGATGCACATAAGGAAGACACAAGATGGTAATGGAAGGAGGGATATGTCTCAGGTAGTGTCATGTTGGATATTACTTGCAACAAAATGATAGAAGTGTCTGTCATACCAAACATTTTATTGCACAGTAGAGCACATAGGCTGTTAAAATGTCTGGAATTTCATAGCCAAGAATGGCTGAACCATATTGAGTAAAAATAGATATCCCAAGGTACCCTCCCCCAGACCACAAAAGAAAGGACTTTGTCAACATTACTTACACCATGGCACAGATAGAGGGCAGTACAAAAGTCGCTGATCATAGGTCCATCCCATTACAATGACCAAGCATCTGGTGGTATGATAGAAGCCTGTCAGTGTTATGGCACATGCACTGTGGCCTGCAATGATGAAACACATCTACAGATACAAAAAAGGTCACACAGGATCATTGTCAACACAATATGAAGGGAGAGTGCATGGATTGCAGTTGATGAGAACATATTTCAAGGCCATATGATCACACACATAAGACAAATGGACCAACACACCATATCAAACCAGTGTATTGTGAACTTCAGAATTCCACCCACCCACTGTCCAAGCTGCATTGGCACAGGACTCATACACCCTAAATCTGTGACCAACATTACTTGGATGAATCCATGTCCACTTCATATGTCAGAACAGCAACAGACACCTGCCAATGTCACAACTCTGAAATCCCCAAAAGAGGGTGGCAGGGTGAAGGTACCAGGTCAAAAACAAAAACAATACAAAGAGTTTCGGATAGAAATGTAATACCTATGACATAAATCTCATATCAAACATCAGTAGATCCAGTTACATTGCAATGAGACTGAAACAAACAAAGCAGATAATTAAGGTAGTGAAATGTTCAAGTCTGACTTAGCAATTACACCATGGCTGTATACTGCAAAGCATAAGATCCCCTGTCTTTTGGAAACACATGTTACTCAACACATCCTGACAACTACCGTTCCTTATACAGTCACAGTAATCACATAACATTACATACGTACACTCAAGTAAAGTAGTTATTTGATATAGATGAGATCTGCCCACAAGTCTGCACCTTCCCTTTTATCACTGTCATCCTCACTTGGCATTTCAGGATTCTCACCAGGTGACACTGCTAGCTCCCCCTCATCTGGAATGTAAGGGATATCCCTCCACAGGGCAATGTTGGGGAACATTCAGCAGGCCACAATGATTTTACACACTTTTTCATGCTCTAACTGTCTTGTTCAGAGACCTAAATCTGGTTTTCATGAGCCCAAAAGCCCACTCCACAACACACCATGTTCTTACATGGGCACCGTTGAAGCAGACTTCCCCTGGCGTAGTTGGGTTCCTCACCGGCTTCAACAACTGTGGACAGTTGGGGTTTGCAGAGTCCCATCTTAAGGTGTCACGTAGGCTCTCATTATTCTAATGAGACTACTGGATTTGGGCGGCAGAATCACTTGCACTGTGGGGGACTGAGTCTGAACACACTACAGGTGACACCCGTCAGCCGAATACGGGTTTTGTTCCGGTTAACTAGCAGTGCCTCATCTCCACCCTAGAGCAGGGATGATTGGGCAACCGAGTGCATGACACAATTGACTCCTCAGGGAAATTGTGATCACTCAGATCTCATCCATTTCTCTCAGTTACATTAGTCTCACGTATGCAAGCACAATCAGAGACAGAGTATAGTTCATTAAGGTTTTATTTAAGTAACTGCATCTTAGATAATAAAGCATGGATTGCAATAACTAGGACAATGAAGCATGACAGGATTAAAATTGTGTGAAGGGAGAGTGAAACATAAAAATAATGCTATCATATTGTCACTAAGATCGTTAAAAATAGCTCCCACCTAGGATAAGAGCACAACATGTTAAGCTGTAATTCTGCCCTTCAGTTTTCCCTGGGAAACGAAGCACTCAGCAATCAGCATACAGTTGTGGTCAACTGGCTGGAATCTCCCTTTAATGTACATGGGTCAAAGTAGTGTTTTTATAATAAAACAGCTGATGTCCCAAGAAAGGATCCTCACGCAAGAGTGTGTATGTTTCTGTGAACATTAGAGACAAAGCGTACCACTTTTGCTGGCAACCTATCTTACTGCTTTTTTGAGAAAAGCACAGAGTGAAAGAAATGTCTTGTTTAAGAACACAGTGCTGGCCTAGAACAGCTAGATAGAGAAAATAAAACAAGACCGCAAATGTGGCTATTATTAAAATAATAAAACAAAGCTGAATAAAATATGTCTAGGTTAAAGTGCACAGCGGCGGGCCTAGTTTTCTAAAATAACGTGAGTAAAACTGTAGCTAAAATGGCTACACAATAAACAAATGGGACATATATGCAACTAAACTGGTGTGGTGCCCATTTTGTAGTGTTTTAACTGTATTGCTCTGTGTGTTGGTACAAATACTTTACACATTGCTTCTGAGTTAAGCCTTTCTGCTCATGCCATGCTACCAAGGGGGTGAGCGGGGGTTAGCCTGGTGCATTTCTCCTTTGCCCTGACTAGAGAGAGGGCCCTTGCTTGGACAGGGGGTAACCTGACTGCCAACCAAAGACCCCATTTCTAATAGGGCAGCAAAATTCTGGTGCACATAAGTTATATCTACTACAACAAGATATGTTCAGTGAAAGTGCAAATTCCATTACAAAAGTACACTCTTGTGAGAGGCTCATAAGCATAAAGCAGTAAACACTGCCCACTCACAGTGGACATGGAGGACTGTGCACCTGACTCTCACAAGAGGCCAGCGACATCAGTGATGTCATAAATGATGTCATACAACAAGTCATGTGGGAAGCCCACGGAGGGAGCGCTAGCGCTCCCTCCCAGCTGCGGTGCGGTGCTGTAATGGTTATGTCCTCGACACAGGAGCACTGTGCTGCGGGACGTAACCCTTACGTCTGCAGCACAGAAGCAGTTAACAATACCATACGGCAGGAGTGTAAGTTATCAGAGCTAATTATAACTGGTGAATTTCAGTGGTTTCATACATTTAAAACATTACAGTCTTTTGCCATTTGTAGAGCAAAAAGCTTTAAGCATGCCATTAACCCAGTGACATCCTTGCCAACCTGTAAATTACTAAAGTCCCCTCTAAGATTGCAGTTCCTACTCCCACTTCTCCTTGCTATCCATTATGCAAGTCCATGCCCCTGCTCTCTCATTACAGTCCTGCGTGGACATTGTTCTGCCACTGTCTTTCCTGTCTGCCTTGAACAGTTAGCTTGCTGCCCCATCCACCTCCTCCCTACTCTCTGTTGTCCGAGTCCATGGACCAACCCCTTCTCTCCTGCCCTGCATGGTCAAATGGGCTGTCACTGCCCTCCATATAGCTTGATAATCCTGACCACTCTTCCCGCTCTCCATTTCCCAATTCTGTGCCCCATCATTGCCCTCCTGCTTAGCCTGCCCTCTGTTTTCCATGTGTAGGCACCTATCCCCTTCTCCCTGCCTTGCCTTGTCTGCTGTCAGGCCCCTGCCCCTCCATACTGCCCTTCATGGCCTGTTACGTTGCTACTGTCCCACCTGTCTGTCCAGTATGGTCAACCTGCTACCCTTGCCTCTTTCCCCTATGCTGTCTGTTGTCCATGTGCATGGCCTGTCTCCTCCCTATTGCTTTCCATGGACCGTTGTGCTACACTGCCATCCTGTTTTCCCTGTGTGGTGTATTGTGCTGCTGCAACCCCTGACACCAGCCCTATAAAGTTAGTTTGGTGCCCTTGTCCATCTCCCTCCTGGCCTCTTTTATCCCAGTCCATTTCCCTACCCCATTCATCCTGCCCTCAGTAATCCAATGTGCCATCATTGCCAACATTTTCAACTTGATGAGAGGGAAGTTTTGAAAAACAATCCTGGGGAATTGATTTTTTCCTATTGTCTTACATTGAAAAAAGGAGATTTTAGGTAGGAGACAGAGAAAACAAAGCCCTTTTGGACTTAAAAACATTTGGAGTCTCCTGGCTGAATCGGGTGTATTGACATGTATGGTTGTACTGCCACTGCCTCTTCCTTCGGCCCTCAATGGTCTGTTATATTGCTGAAGCCTCTCTTGCCTGTCCTGCATGCTTGGTTTCTTGACATTTTTGCCAATGTAGTCAAGCCTTCGCCTTATAAAACTGCAAATAAACAAAAAAAAAGTGTTTTGTATACTTGTCATTTGGCTATACTTGGGCACATTATGGATGATATTTTTGCTACATTTGGACTCTTTTTTCTCTGGTGGCTATCTTGGGAGACATATTTGTTATGAAGCTCCCTAATTTCCTCATTTACTGAGTATCCTCAGTAGAATATGCTTTCAGTTTTTCACTTCGATACCATCAAGATGGTGTTCAGATATGTCACACATTTAGCATACATTCATCATGCTGGCACTCTAGTTGCTCATTAGAATACTCCAGTCAAGCTGCTGATCACCAGGGAGTTAACTGGAAGTCTGTTGCTGGTGTTGAAAGTACATGTTTCAGTCTGCATGTCAGAATGTTTTAATGAAATAGAAGAGGAAGATATTTGAGAACTCATTTAAAACATGTCCTAATTTTTCTTTCGATAGTACTAACCATAATTTCTATGACACAATGGGCCCCTTATTTTGTTCCTTTCTAAATTAAATGTTTTAAGGTTTACCAGTTTGATTCACACAAGATGGCTTTCAGTGGGCTACACGTTTGTCATAAGTAAGACTTAGTGCTCTAGTTGTTCTTTGGAACATTCTGGGAGGATGCAGTAGAACACAAGGGATTCAACTGACAGACTTCTCCTGCTGGAAGTAAGTTTTACTGAGAGTGTCAGATGTTTTTCTCATATGGCTGCTAAAGATAGTGTGAATTTACAGAAAATATGCTCTCATTTTAGCTTCTGGATCACCTTCCATAACCTCTATGGGAAAACCATGAGAAAAAAGTTTGCTCTCAACGTGTCCCAGCAGAAGGCTTTTTCACAGGGTAAAATCACCTTAGTAACAAATGATTTACACTGTGACTAAAATTGTCTATCACTCTTTATATGTTCTTCTTTTTGTGACCTGCAAAACCTGCCTTTCGCTACAATGCATTTCAACGGGGTACATTCATGTACATTGGCCCCAAGATGTCTGCCATCACTTTCTGGTTGAAGTGCTGCCAGCCACTCAGGTCTCACCATGAGAGACATGTTTAGGCTCCACTTAGATATCTATAATTCTTTTGACTTTAATAACTCCAAAACCTCTAAACTGATTACACTAAATACCACAAAGTATGATCTGTGCACCAAGATCTAGCTTCCTGCCAAATTTGGTGTAATTCTGTTCAGCGGTTCAGGCTGCAGTCATGTCTAAAGACCCTCTGGCAGTGGTTCCTAACCTTTTGAATTCTGTGGACCCCCACTTCATCATTACTGGAACCCAGGGACCCCCACTAAATCATTATTGGAATCCAGGGACCTCCCACTGATTAATTAATGAAAGCTGGGGACCTAATCTGTTAATATTGTTTAATTTTCTGAGCAGTTGTGGACCTCCTGAGGAGGCTTTGCGGACCCCCAGGGGTCTCTGGACCGCAGGTAGGGAACCACTTCCCTATGGGAAAATGCATGGGGAAAATTAGTTTTGGGACATTTCCCATTTTCACAGGCCCCACTTGACGGATCACCCTGAAACTTGAAAAGACAACAGCTGAACCAACTGTCGTATTAGTTTTAAAAATGTTGTGAAGATTTCTCAAACGGTGCCAAAATTATTGGCAAAATACTTTTGCTGTGGAAACTACGCCCTAGTCTTAACTACCTACTGGTGATCGCCAATATATATAGTTATATATATATATATATATATATATTTATATATATTTATATATATATATATATATTCCAACAATTTTCTCCTCCATAAATAAAAGCGCCGAACTCCGGTTAAAAGTGAAATGAGGCATTATTTATTCACAGAAGCAAAGGTTCTTGCATTTCCCTGACGCGTTTATCATAGGTGCTTCAGTTTAAAAATAGCCATGTGATGTAACCCCTCTTTTATATTGTGGTGTTAAAGACACAGAGTCACTTTTAGTTATTCAGTCTTACATGCGAGGCAAAGTTCAAAAGTTCCACTGCCAAAGTGTCAATATTTATTTCTATCGGTCCAAGTACACTGTATATCTATATTTATCATCAAATTATTGCTCATATTATTTTTCGCTTCCCATTTAATCATTGCCACGTTTCCATCGCAATGTTTCTTTCATTTTTAGAGTGCTTGGCAATAAACATCTTCAGTTTACTTGGAAAGTGTCTCTGAATCTCCAATTTCATTTTAAGACACTCTGCAGCTGTTTATACTTGTATGCCTTTTAATTGTAGTCCAGATAACCTGTGCTTTCCTTTTTGCGTGCCTCACAAACACTAATTAACCATCCCTTGCCCGATTTTCATGTTAAACACAGTTCTGTAATTCATTTTGTGGTCGGAATATCCATACCTTTCAATACACGATGTGATAAAAACGGGCAGATCTGGCTTCAAACACATAAATCACCATCAACTTTTCTCCGTATGAAAAGCCTGATCCAAACAGGGCGATCACGGCACAGAGGGACGAAGAACCCTCTCAAACATTCCAACAATTTTCTCCTCCATGAAGAAAAGCGCCGAACTCCGGTTAAAAGGGAAATGAGGCATTATTTGTTCACAGAAGCAAAAGTTCTTGCTATTCCCTGAAGCGTTTCGGCATCTCAGTTTCAGCCTTAATCATAGGTGCTTCAGTTGAACCAACTGTAGTATTAGTTTTAAAAATGTTATGAAGATTTGTCAAACGGTGCCAAAATTATTGGCAAAACACTTTTGCTGTGGAAACTACGCCCTAATCTTAACTACCTACTGGTGATCGCCAATATATATAGTTATACATTCTGGGTAAGAAAACGCTGGGGGATTCACCCAAGTCACACCTCCCTGGACTCCCTCGGGTGTCTAGTTTTCAGAAATGTCTGGGTTTGTTAGGTTTCCCTGTATGGCTGCTGAGCCCAGGACCAAAAACTCAGGTGCCCCCGCAAAAACAGGTAGTTTTGTATTTGATCATTTTGATGTGTCCAGATAGTGTTTTAGGGCATTTCCTTTTGCTGGCACTAGGCCTACCCACACAAGTGAGGTACCATTTATTTCGGGAAATTTAGGGGAACGCAAGGTGAAAGGAAACTTGTGGCTCCTCTCAGATTCCAGAACTTTCTGTCACCAAAATGTGAGGAAAAAGTGTCTTTTTGGTGACATTTTGAGGTTTGCAAAGGATTCTGGGTGGTGAGAGCCCACAAGTCACCCCATCCTAGATTCCCCTAGGTGTCTAGTTTTCACAAATGCACAGGTTTTGGAGGTTCCCCTAGGTGCCGGCTGAGCTAGAGGCCAAAATCCACAGCTAGACACTTTGCAAAAAAACGTCAGATTTCAATGTAAAAATGTGATGTGTCCATGTTGCGTTTCCTGTTGCAAGCATTAGGCCTACCCAGGCAAGTGAGGTACCATTTTTATCGGGAGACTTGGGGGAGCACAGAATAGCAAAACAAGTGGTATTGCCCCTTGTCTTTCTCTACATTTTTTCCTTCCAAATGTAAGACAGTGTGTTAAAAAGATGTCAGAAATGCTGTGTAATTCACATGCTAGTGCGGACACCCCGGAATTCAGAGATGTGCAAATAACCACTGCTTCTCAACACCTTATCTTGTGTCCATTTTGTAAATACAAAGGTTTTCTTGATACCTATTTTTCATTCTTAATATTTCAGCAAAAGAATTGCTGTATACCTGGTATTGAATGAAAACCCATTGCACGTGCAGCTCATTTATTGGCTCTGGGTACCTAGGGTTGTTGATGAACCTATAAGCCCTATATATCCCTGCAACCAGAAAAGTCCAGCAGATGTAACGGTATATTGCTTTTAAAAATCTGACATGGCAGGAAAAGGTTACAGATAAAAACGTGCAGAAAAATTGCAGTTTTTTTACCTCAATTTCAATATTTTTTTATTTCAGCTGTTATTTTCTGTAGGAAAACCTTGTAGAATCTACACATTTTACCCCTTGCTAAATTGCAGAATTTTGTCTACATTTTGAGAAATGTTTAGCTTTCTGGGATCCAGCATTGGTTTCACACCTATTTCTGTCACTAACTGAAGGAAGCTGAGTGCACAAAAAATAGTAAAAATATGGGGTATGTCCCAGTAAAATGCAAAAATTGTGTTGAAAACTGTTGTTTTCTGATTCAAGTCTGCCTGGTTCTGAAAGCTGGGATGGTGGTGATTTTAGCACCGCAAACCCTTTGTTGATGCCATTTTCAGAGAAAAAAACACAAGCCTTCTTCTGCAGCCCTTTTACCCATTTAAAAAAAAAAAAAATCATTTTTGCTGTATTTTGGCTAATTTCTTGGTCTCCTTCAGGGGAACCCACAAACCCTGGGTACCTCTACAATCCCTAGGATGTTGAAAAAAAGGATGCAAATTTGGCGTGGGTAGCTTATGTGGACAAAAAGTTATGAGGGCCTAAGCGCAAACTGCCCCAAATAGCCAAAAAAAGGCTCGGAAGAGCAGAGGAAAAGGCCTGGCAGCGAAGGAGTTAACTATAATTCACAACTCTACCATGCACAGTTTTCTCGTTTCTCATCAATATTTTCACTGCAAATGTTGCAGTGATGTTATCATCAAAGATGTCACGAGTAATGTAATATGTGGGATAATTAGCAGTGCATGGCAAGGGCGTGAGCTATACCCACATTTGGGGAATATATCCCTAAGGCCAAATTGCAAAGGAAAGAGGAATTGGGCTAAGTGACACTCCTCTCCAAACCTATTGTGGCTCAATGGTCTCCATCTCTCAAGGTCTCTCTTAATTGTAGGTGGGTGCCCTGGTGTTCACCTTGGGAACGCACTAAGCACCACATGGTGGGCCAGAGGGAGCCCCAGGGCACCATTGCTCCCCCTAGAGGAAGCAACTGCTTATGCTTCTTGTTTCCTTGCCCACATCAGTGAGGAAAGGGAAACAGAGGTTTGATCCCTACCAGTAGGAGCATTTTTAAATCTACCACTGGGTGGGAACAGACATGCCTTCCCGGTGAGGGCTCCATGGGACACAGGCATCCTGATGGGCCTGGTTTCAAGATGCAGGTCCAGTCGTTCTCACTCAGGTAGCAAGGCAGCAGGGTAGCAGTGCAGTAGTGCAGTCCTTCCTGCCTCAGAGCAGCACAGCAGTCCTTTTTCTGAGTCTTCCAGAGGTCCAGAAGAGTACTGAAGAGTTGGGTCAGAGAGTCCAAACTTTGTACCTGGTGCACACTTTAAAGTGGAAGCGGCTCCTAGAGCCCTCCCTCTTCAGAGGTGTCTGGAATGTCCTGCCTCCCTGCCCTGACCCACCTTGTCTGTGGGAACGGTAGACTAGCTTGAAACCCTTTATGGGTATGCTGAGGCTGAGTTTTTGTGATGTGCAAGTGGGATATGTGACAGCGCCTCTGCATCATCCTGATAAAGATGGCATATCCTGACAACACCTATTCCCCTTTTGTCTCACTGTCTGTGAGCAATTCACAAAGACCAACTGCCAGCTGCACTTAGTCATCTGACCAAGAACACAGGCTACAGGAACCAAATGGTTAGGACAAGAAAAGTCCAACTTTCTAAAAGTGGCATTTTCAGAATAGTCACATAAAATCTAACTTTGTTAAAGAGGGTTTTATATTGCACCTCTTTGAGGCCAGGATTCACGTCCCTACCTGCTCCCAACTGAAAGTTATCACATTAAATGAAATGAGGTAACTCCAATGTCATCCTATTGGAGCTGTAGTCCTAGCAGCAGTGAAGAATTAATGTAAAAATAAATGAAAAGTAAACTGCTCCAGCTTGAAGTGCTTTAAAAATGATTGTAGGCGATTTTAGGGGTCATGGATTCAATAACATAGGAGACATACTTTAATTGTTTTAATGCTGCTGGGGGCTGGTTTGCTCCTTGCAGTCCTCCACAACACAAATAATGCTTGATGGTGCCCCAGCCTCTTTTAGGAGCACCACTAGGATCCCAAAATATAAATAAAAAGCCCTTCCAGGGTTTTATGGGGCACTCCTTGCTTGAAGCAGTGGATGATAAATTAACAGCTCCTGTCACTCATTTATTATTCTTTTCTCACATTACAGTTTTGCCACCACATCTTTGTCGACGTGGTGGCAGCCAATCAGATCATGTTTCTTGATCTATTGTATCCACGGACCCTCTGTATCTCTATACATTTTGAATCTTGATTTCTCAAAAACTACTGAACAGATTTATGCCAAATCACAAAAAAGCACAATAATCTGTGGCCAAAGATCTGGCTTCCTGACAAATTTGGTGTAATTCCGTTCAGCAGTTTTTGCTGTAACCCTGCCAAAAGCAGTCAAAGGCAAAAGCATGAGGATGTTATGTTTTGGGACGCCCTTCTTTTTGGCCCCTGCTGATGGAAAACCCCAAAAGCTTTCCATAGACAAACTAGGCAAAAATAGCACATTTTTAAAACGTTTTGTGAAGATTCGTCAAATGGTGCCAAAGTTTTTAGCAACCCAAAAAAAGATTTCCTTGGAAAATCTGACCTCACTTTTTTTAATATACATTTTTTTGAGCAGCGATCATATAAACACATACACTCCCAGAATGGTCAAACATCCAAAAGGGTTCAGACACCTGGGGTTAAAGTGCTTTTTTGCCACCTACATAGCATATATATAACACATTGTATCACAATATTGATAGTTTTCAAAATGCATATTTGCAAATCAAATCTATGCACATATACTTTAATCCACCTGAGGACTCAATAGAAGCCTGGAATAATAAGACTTTTATGAGATGAATACATAACTACCAAAGCTCTCGACAAATCCCCCCAAAAAGGATCACAATTCACAGTTGTCAATACAAATGTGGTAGTATAGAGAACCTGTTATTTACCACCCCAGCCTAAAAAATGCATAACATTTGCTGTCTAATTAAAACCCATCAGCCTAATTCAGAAGACTCAAATGAGGCCCAGATGGCAGAATATCTCTGAAGAGATCCCATCCACCGTGCATATGGTTCCTCAAAACTTGCATCTTTTTTATTTTAGGGAGCCATTGTTCAAAGCTCAGGCTTTCAGCCTTCTTCCAATTCTGTAAAATCAAGCTATGAGCTACTAATGTGCTGATGTACACTAGCTATTGCAGTGTTTTATGCAAGTGATCCAGAGAGTGTGATACCCCAAATAGACCCAGCTTAGTTTCTGGCACTAAAGGAGAGAGGATCCACCTGCTTATTTCTCTAAAAATGGCACTCCAAAAATTATGCAGTGTTGGGCATGTAAAGAAAGTGTGGGGCCAATCCCCTACCACACTAGATTGACACCGCAAACAGGAGGCGGGGATAGAATTTACCATTTTATGCATAGTATAAGGTGTGTAATACACCAACCACCTGGATATGAAAGCCATTCTTTGAATGATTGCTGCTCTCAGTGCCTTATGCCCCAACTCTGAAGCATATCGCCACTCTGACAGAGTTATTTTACATCCAGTTGAGCTTACAATCTTATCCACAAATCTTAGAACTAAATCAAAGTCAGTATTTTTACATAATGCCCCATACCAGTTTCCGACCCCAGTTAATTTGCTCTTCAAAATAAGGCACATTAATATCTTGGTTCCTTTCTCTCACCTCCTGATAGTTCATCATATACAGGCTACTTATTTGCCAATAGCTAAATAGAAATATGCGCACAGCTTCCTCAAACCATAGGGCAATTTGTTCCCATCTGATTGGCCTCCATCCTACAAATAAATCCCCAAACCTGGCAATCCCCTTGGATTTCCACAACTGCACCATAGTTTTAGATGAGACAAGTCCAGAAACTACACAATCTTCATTTGGGTGAATGATTGATACTGTGGCACTTGCCATTCGTCATAAAAACCCCTTATACGATATTGTAATGATTGAAGGGTCTTATAAGAGTTTTCCTAGGGAGATTAGCTGACCTTAAAAAAAAGGGTAAATTGCCCTGTGCCTTATCAAATTGAAGCACTGCCAACTTTACTCTTGAGTTCTTGTTATTCCACAAGAACTTCTAGAACAACTGATCTAATTATTTGAAGTATGACCTCTTATTCCTAATGGGAAGGTTAGCTAGTAAAAACAAAACTAAGGGGAGAATTCTGACCTGCTAGTTTAGCTGGACTAATTGCAAATAGTTACGGGTCACGAAGATGCCAAAATATCTAACAGGTTTTTATAGTGAAAATGAATGACCCAACTCATCAGGAAGATCCACAGGGGAAGAATTGAATAACAAGATCTCCGTCTTTGCCTGATTTAATTTATATCCGCCACATCCTAGTATATTCCTCAATTCCTTTCAGGGTCCTTTGGATGTTCATCTGATCTGCTTTTAGATACAAAATGAGGTAATCCAGAAATAGTTTGGCTTTTGACTGCCCTTGTAAAGGAGGTACAATCAATTGGTCTTCCCGTATTTATGCAGCTAGTGGTTAGTGGTTCAAAAAAAGGGCAAAGAGTCCTGGGGACATCGGGCAACCCTGGCTTTGGCACCTCGATATGGGCACTTCAACATGCTAAGAAACAGACCTAGAAAACCAAATTTCCCTAAAATAATACACAATGCTTCCCAATTGATCAAATCAAAGGCCTTTTCCACATCAATCATTAAGATGGCAGCCTTCTCTTGATTCCTTGAGAAACAATCAATTGCTTGAATTTAAAAGGTAGTGTTGGTGGAAATTGTTGCTTTGGTAAAAAGCCACACTGGACTTTATGGATCACATTTTGTGTCAACTGGACAATTTTCAATGCCCACATTTTAGTAAATAGCATATAGTTAGCATTTAAAAGACAAATTGGCTTGTAGGAGTTCACATTTGTCGCTATTATCTCCTTTTTGTTAAAAACGTACTATGATTGACACTTTAACAGTTTTTTTAATATCTGCACCACTCCTATACTGATTAAATAATTCCAGTAGAAATGGGAGGAGCGCTTTGGAAAACATTTTGTATACCTCAGTGGGAATCCAATAACTGCCCCAGGCCTTTGCATTTGGCATGTCACTCTCCTATACTGATTAAATAATTCCAGTAGAAATGGGAGGAGCTCTTTGGAAAACATTTTTTATACCTCAGCAGGAATCCCATAACTGCCCCAGGCCTTTTCATTTGGCATGTCTCTCAAAGCATTGGCGACCTCCTCGATCTGAATTGTCCCTGACACCTCGTCATGCATTTGACTCACAACCTGAGGCAGGGTAAAAGAATTAAAAAACTTCTCCTGCTTAGCCTGATCTACTCCCTCCCTTATATCATAAACAGAGCTATAGTGATTAAGAAAGACCATGGCAACTGCAGAGTCCTCCTTCACCTCAACCGGTGTGGAAGGATTTAAAATTCATCTTATTTCCTTTTGGTTCTTCCTTAACTTTGTTGCCCATGCCAAGAACTTCCCAACATGTTGACTTTCCTCCTACAATTTTGGTTGGCAAACCTGATACCCACAGATCTCCTTAGCCAAATGAAAGTCACAAAGCTTTTATTTAGCCACTTCAAGCTGGTACTTGTGCCACCGCCCTTACCCTGGGTCAAATAGGAGTGTCCGAGGGCCGTGAGGGTGGCAGTGAGACTTTGTTGTGACGGCAGTACAAATCTTAGAGGATGGCTGACTAGAGGGGGCATTTTGGTGTTCTGACTCTTGATGTTATAACAAGTAGCTAGATGAGGGGGGTGCAGCGTTTCTACTCAGGTGCCAAGGGTGATCAATGTAACACTGACTGAAGTTGGTAAAGCATCATGATCCAGGCATGTCCTCGAGGGTGAGGAAGCACCCTGCCAAAAGCAGTCAATGCAGGTGAGTTGGGTATCCCCAGGTTGAGGGTCCCTGGCAGTGCTCTCTTCTCCCCAGTCATTGTGCAAGGTGTCTCATGAGGCTCCCAAACCAACTTTTCTTTACTGATATAAGACTTTTAGGCCCATATTTATACTTTTTTAGCGCCGCATTTGCGTCGCTTTTTGACTCACAATCGGTGCAAACTTACAAAATACAATTGTATTTTGTATGTTTGCGCCGTTTTTGCGTCAAAAGACGGCGCAAATGCGGCACTAAAAAAGTATGAATACGGGCCATAGACTTGCAGTCCTTGGTGGTAGATGGGTCCCGTCTAGAGGACAATTTGATAACATTGGATAGAGAGGATTAGGTCAATATAAGACAGCAGCATCTACGGGATCCCTTGCAGCTGACACGCCCCTCACACAAAAAGCAAAGAGACTAGATGCACATACATGCACCCTTACTGTTCGCAGAGCGACAGGTGAAACGCTTAGAGATAGTAAGATAGTGTGGAGAGAGCATTAACAATGGAGAACCATGAGCCCGAGGCCTCTTTTGGTCCCGGGAGTAATATCTACGGTGAGACTGCCTTATCAGACATTGAACTTCAGCAGGAATGGCTAGAACAGCTGCAAGCAGTTGCTCTTATCTCCAGGGGTACTGAGTGCAGCAAAGGTTCAATAGTAAAGGAGAATATAGGTGATGGCACAGGAATGGGCCAGGTATCTGTTACACGGACTAGCCTGAAGTTTGGAGGTTCCAAACGACCGGAGAATGGACTCAGGGCCAAATGTACGACCATTTTGTTTTGTGACCCACTTGCCAGGCCTAAACCTTCCCTTTTCTTACATGTAAGACACCGCTAAGTTAGGCCCTAGGTAGCCCCATGGGCAGGGTGCAGTGTATGTTTAAGGAAGGACATATACTAATGTGTTTTATATGTTCTAACAGTGAAATTCCTCTCATAGGTTAACACAGGGGCTGCCTTTAAATATGATTAAAGCGTAGATTGCCTTTGGGAGTGGATAGACATGTGGAGTTTGGGATCTCCGAGCTCACAATTTAAAAATACATCTTTTAGTAAAGTTGATTTTGAGATTGTGTGTTTGAAAATGCCACTTTTAGAAAGTGAGCATTTTCTTGCTTAAACCATTCTGTGACTCTGCCTGTTTGTGGATTCCCTGTCTGTGTCAGTTTGACAGTTGGGCTGTTTGCACCTCTCTATAGATAGTGACACAAAGGGAGCTGGGATGTAGCCTGCATATCCTGATGAGCCATCTGTGCTATGAGGGAGGGGAGGAGTGGGCACTCACACCTGAAAGGGCTGTGCCTGCCCTCATACAATGTATTCTCCAACCCCCTGGCGTGTGTCTGGGGCCTGGCCTGGGCAAGGCAGGATTTCACAAACAAGAGAGACTTTCCTTTGGAGTAAGCCTACTTCAAAGGCCAAAATGGGTATAAAAAGAGCACCCAAAACCACAGACTTTAGATCACTTCTGGAAATCAAGAGGAACCTCTGCCTGGAGAAGAGCTGAGGAAAAGTGCTGCCCTGCCGGTGACTGTGCTTTGTGTGGCTATCCTGCAATTGATGCTTATGTCTGTGCAAGGGGAGAAAGGCTGGATTTTGTTGTGCATTCCTGCTTGTGAAGAAATCTCCAAGCGCTTGTCCTGAGCTTGCCTCCTGTTGTTGAAGTCTTAGGGCCATCAAAGACTTCTCCTGCCAGCACCTGGATTCTCTGCTGAGACTCCTGTCCTGCCAAGTGGTGCCCTATCCAGTTCCTGGGCCCTTGGAAGGTGAAGCTGGCATACCAAGACTGAAAATCCACACACAGACTGCCGTGCAGGGAAAATATTGACGCTCCTTCCGAGACGTGGCTGAAAACGACATGCTGCTGGCTTTGTGGCAGAAATCAACACTCCCTCGGCATCGAAGCTGGAGAATCGATGCACGGAGCTGGAAGAACGACGTGCAACACCCGCTGACGGAGGCTGTTAACGACGCAAACCCACACTCGCCCGTGCGTTTTATTTTGACGCTACCCAGGTATTTTTCAACGCTAACAGTGTTTTACCTGTTTTCTCAAAGATATAAGACTCTTTTTGCTTTTTAATTAATAACTTTACTTGTGTATGTTGGATTTTTGTCGTTTTGGTCTTGTTTTGTTTAGATAAATAGTTTCTATTTTTCTAAACCTGTGTTGTGTCATTTTGTAGTGTTTTCACTGAATTACTGTGTGTGTTGGTACAATTACTTTACACCTAGCACTCTGAAGTTAAGCCTGCCTGCTCGTGCCAAGCTACCAAAGGGTGAGCGGGGGTCAGCTGACGGTGATTCTCCTTTACCCTGACTAGAGTGAGGGTCCTTGCTTGGACAGGGGGTAACCAGACCTCCAACCAAATACCCCATTTCTAACACCAACTGCTTGGGTTTATTAAATTAGAAATATGAAAACTCCAAGGCCATTGGCCAGTCCATGGGTGTTGGCACAAGTACATTATGGTGCTGTCACTTTACTCCAAACAGCCAGAGAACCTCCACTTGAAGGGGCGTCAAGTGGGCAGGCAGGCACCTTAGGCATCATCCTGGGGTGGGGGCAGATTTTAGAAGGGATGTTGGTCTTGGGTTTGGCAGGGGTGGACTGCTTTTTGGGAGAGATGGGCTTCTTCTTGGGGAAAAGAAGTATGGGTGCTTGCAGGGGGGCAGGAGAGGGCTTGAAGGTGGAAGGGAGGGGCTGGGAGGTGGGTGTGGGCCCCTTGGGTTTGAGACAGGGTGGATGGAACAGAGGCAAGGTTAAGATAAAATAAAAAAACGTTCTTAGGGACACAGGGACGGTCAGCAGAAGGGGATGGGGATTTTGGAGGTTGAGGGAATGGTTGTCTACTGTGTTTGTGTGGATGTTGTGGGTGCAAGCTTCTGGGAGGTATGCTTGTGTTTGGTTGGTGTCTTTTAGGTGGGTGAGTGAGTGCATTCTTGTGTCTTGTGGTTCTGGGTGATGGAGTGGTAGATGTGTGTGTGTCTGTTGGGGTTGTGTCCGCTGGGCAGCTGGATGTGGTGGATTCTGTGTGTCTGTTTGTGTGGTATCTGCAGGTATGGTGCTTGCAGTGGATGTCTAGATGCCTGTAGGTGTGGTGTCTGTGGGTGTGCTGGGTATGGTGGGTATATCACTGACTGTTGTGGTGGTGCCTATGGGTATACTTGATGTAGTGTGTGTAATGCTGGAGGTGCTCAGGGTGTTTTGGGAAGTGGTGATTGTTGTTGTGTCTGTGGGTGTCTGTTGTTTGCTTGCCTGCTAGTGTTTGCTGGTGTCTGTGTGTGCTGCTCTTGTGTGTTGAGGTGGATGCTTTGGGTAGGTAGGTGAAGGTGGGATTTGGATTGGGAAGAGAAAGGTGGAGGGAGGACAGAAGTTGGGGGAGACTGGCTGCTGTCAGTGAAGAGGCCAGAATTGAAAAGATCTCTGTAGGCCGGCCTTTGCACAATGAATGCCTTCCAGGAATGCATTAGTTTGTTGGAGTTGAGTTGCCAATCCCTGGTTGGCATTCACAATGGCTGACTGCCCCACATAGATACTTCTCAGGAGGTCAATAACCTACTCACTGAGGGCAGCAGAGGTCACAGAGGATAGGGCGGAGGTGCCTGCGGCAAAGGAGATGCCCACCCTCTTGGGTGAGTGGGTACGGCCATCTGGGTAGGGAGCAACCGGGAGGGTGGTGATAGAACAGCTGGTGGTGGACAAAGATGGTGCAGGGGGATGCCTTGATCATCCACCACCACTAGGGAGTGTCCACTGGAGTAAGAAGCCGATGATGAAGAGGATGTTCTGGTCTCCCCTAAAGATACATGTGCCATACGAAATGCGTGCATGCCATCAGAACTGTCAACAGTTGCCCACAGGAAAATCAGGACCTCACATGACTACAATTGCATGGCTGAAGCTTGGCAATCACAATAACCATTCAACAAGTAGGAGACCCTACCATCCTCAAAGCTTTGCCCCATGGATCAGATCTCAGTTACCTGTTGTCATACAATAGTAGGCCAATGCCAAATGCATTCCTACAGATCCCACACAAGGTTATGCACATGTATATTTTTCACATACATGATGACCCAACAATAATAAATAATGCTCCAAAGTCCTGTGATTGTAATACAGTCAGAGGTTCTTTGCTGTGCTGTCAGCACTGGAGGTCGGACTGCCTATTTCCAGGCTTCCACGTCACTGGGGGTCTGCCTTTTTTTTGGGCGGTCCTGCATATATGACTCGTAACGGGGAGGTCTGAAAGAACAGCAACACGCAGTCTTTTTGGAACCACCAACATGGTGGTCTGGCGGGCAGACCTCCAACTCATAATGAGGCCCAAAGTCTTTTTGCTTGATGTATACTATTGCTGCTGATTAAGCATTTGGGATAAATTTACCATGTACTTTGTTCTTCTCCAATTCTTTTTATGCACCAAGGGCCAGATGTAGGAAGGCTTTTGTGCCTCACAAATGGCGAAAAACGCCGTTTGCGAGGCGCAAAAGCCCTTACGCGATGCAGAAACCCATTTTGCGACTTGGTACCGACTCGCAAAATGTGTTTCCGACTTGCAAATAGGAAGGGGTATGCCCTTCCTATTTGCGACCGCATCGCGATGTAGAGTTGATTTGTGACCGCGAAAGCGGTCGCAAATCAACTCGCAGTTACCATCCACTTGAAGTGGATGGTAACTCATTCGCAAACGGGAAGAGGTCCCCATGGGACCCCTTCCCCTTTGTGAATGCAAAAAAAAAAGAATTTTCAGAGCAGGCAGTGGACCACTGCCTACTCTGAAAAAAAACTAAACTAAAAGGTTTCGGTAATTTTTCTTTTTGCAGCTCGTTTTCCTTTAAGGAAAACGGGCTGCAAAGAGAAAAAAAAACAGTCACGGACATGGTGGTCTGCTGTCTTCAGCAGGCCACCATCCCCGTGAGTGCCTAGACTCGCTATGGGGTCACAAACTGCGACCCACCTCATAAATATTCATGAGGTGGGTCTTTGCGACCCCATAGCGAGTCGCAGAAGGTGTTTGAGACACCTTTCTGCATAACATTTTGCAAAAGTGCAAATTGTGAGTCGCTAGTACTCGCAATTTGCACCTCGCAAAATGTTTTCTACCTACATCTGGCCCTAGGTGAATTATTGCTGCTGACTTAGCTTTGGAGGTATAGGGTACTAAGCTATTAGATATTAATGCTAGTATTATTCAATGCCAAGCTCAGTGCCTTTTTAATGTCTTCTGTGCTGTGCTGTGCTGTACTGTACTGTGTCAATTGTTGCTGCTGTATCATCTAAGGGAGCAAAGGACATTCAGGTATTAGACAGTAATCCCTTGCTCCAATTGGTGCTTACTATTGTTTCAGTTATCCATTGGAGAAATTAATTAGATGTTATGCACGTTGCACTTTGCTTTTTGCTTTTTTGGGGGGGGTGGTAGTTTCCTGCACAGTTCACTTTAAGAATATACCTGACCTCAGCCTTTCTCCACTCAGTTTAAACCGCCTCTGATGGCCTCATTACGAGTTTGGTGATCCCGTGACTGCCATGTTGGCGGTGGTGGTCTGACCGCCAACAGGCTGGCAAAGACCACCAAATTATTACATTGGTGGGAGTGCATACAAAAGACCGCCAAAGCACTGCCAGGCACGACAGTCCGCCCTGGTCAAATAGAGGCACAAACAGTCCAGTGGAGACCATGTTTCTGCCAGACACACAGCCATCATAACTGCTGTGGTCGAACCACCAGGGAACACCAGATTAAACAGAACAAACAGTATAAAAGGAGACACTCACCTTCAGGAAGCCATACACGTCTGGAGCCGCCATGGAACCATAATTAGACATCATTCTGCTGCTCCTGCTCACCGAAAGACAACGGAATCATCGCTGATGAGGACTACAACAACCGTAAGTACACACACTCACCTGTTACATTTGTAAATTGTTACATTTGTAAATTGTCAAATTCTTTACAGTTCTGTAGCATATCATAGGGAGGGAGGTGCGAGGGCTGCACACACATGTAACATTACAGTGACACACACACTCACATACTACATCAAGGACAACCACACATACACTGCACACACAATGCAGCCAGCACAGACACCACACGTCAATAACACACTGTTATGCACAGACCCAGTCACACACATTCCCATACAACATACCAACACATCACAACAGCACTACAACTGCACAAATATGAACACTTGTCACAAATTCAAAACCAACACTGGCCAGGGACTCGACACACATACAACACAATGAACAACCATCTGTGATGGAACACACACAATTACACCATCCTACAACCTAGCAATCAACATACACATCACACACACAGACAGAACATCAAAGCCATTATGCCATGCACAATACACGCAGACTCAAACAACAAACACATATCAATGCAAGCACAACACAATACTATGACATCAACATAGTTCACCAGAGTTGCATAACCTATCACACAACATACACCCTATCCCTGGGGTACAAAAGCACTGCACACAACCTCACATACTGCTCTAACAATACATTAAGCACAATCATCACACACACAAATGTAGGCACGCAACCAAAGATAGCCAGGAACAACTCAAACCTAGGAAAGGAAATACAGGACAAAGATGTAACGAAAAAACCAACAACTGGTTGGATTTAATGAGTCTAAATTGAAATAAATATGAATGTCCAAGGCATATGCCAGTCCAGAAGTTTTTCAGTGAAACCAAAGGCACAAAATGGTGCTTCACCTTGACTCCTGACTGCCATGTAACCTCTACAGGTAGGGGCAACAAGGGGCAGGCAGGCACCTCAGGGATTCGCGTAGTGGGGCAGAGGGGGTTTGGGCTTGGGCTTTGGACGGGGGCTTTAGGCTTTGGTTTGGAAGGGGGTTGAATCTTTTTGGAAGACATAGACTTCTTTTTAGTGGGGGAGGGAGGAGGGTTAGGGGAGGCCTTGAAGGTGGAAGGAATGGCCTTGGGGAGGGTCAAAGATTGTTTAGGGGTGTCATAGGGAGGAAGAGTAGGGAAAAGGTCAAACTCAGAAAGGAACACTTTTCTTGACACAATGGGATGGGCATCAGAAGGGGATTTGGGTGTGGAGGGTGAGGGAGTGGTTGTCTGATATTTATGTATGAATGTCCTGGGTGCATGTTTGTGGGAGGTGTGCTTGTGGATGGTGGGCTTGTGGGTGGTGGGTGTCTGTTCGGTGGGTGAGTGACGGGGTGTATGTGTCTTGGGCTGAGGGAGGTGGAGATGCTGTTGGATGCCGTGGTGGGTGGGTGGCTGTCTGTTGGGGTGGTGACTACAGGTATGGTATATGTGCTGCATGTAGGCCTGTCAGTGGTTGTGGTGTCTGTAGGTGTAGTGACTGGGGTAGATGTCTGAGAGTCTGCTGGGGTGCTGTCTGCGGGTAGGATAGGTGTGGTGACTGGATCACTGAATATTGGTGTGGTGTCTGTATGTGTGTCAGGTGTTGTGTCTGTGATGCTGGGGCAGGTGGAGGTGTCGGGGCAGGTTGTGACTGTTGCTGTGCCTGCAGGTGGATGCTCTCTGTGCACGTGCCAGAGGTGTGTCTTGTGGTGCTTTGGTTTGAATGGGCTACAGTTGGATGTTGAGGTGGATTCACTCCTGTCTGTTTGTGTGCTTTGGCTGGGTCAGGGAAGGGGGATTTGGACTGGAAAGGTGAAGGTGGAGGTGGAAGGTAAACAAGGGATGACTGGCTGCCATCAGTGTGGAGGCCAAAGCCTGAAATGACCTCTATAGGCCAGAGATTGCACTTTGAATGCCATTCAGAAATGCACTGCTCTGTTGTATCTGGCTTGCCAGTCCCTGAATGGCATGTACGATGGTTGTCTGACCCACAGAGCTAGACCTAAGGAGTTCAATAGCCTCCTTACTGAGGGCAGAAGGGCTAACAGGGCCTGAGACAGAGGTACTTGCGGTAAAGGATACACCCACCCTCTTGGATGGACAGACACGGCCAACTGGGTGGGGAGCTATTGGGAGGGGGTGATGGAAAGGGGGGTTGCGGATAGTGATGGTACTGGGGTGGTCCCAGATGAGTCTGCCACTACTAAGAAGTGACCACTGGAGGAGGATTCAGAAGAAGATGTAGTGGATCCAGTCTCCCCCATGGCACTCCCATCGTCCTCCGGGCCACTGGGTTCCTCGTGTCTGAGCTGTCCCATGGCCAGAAGCTTCCACACTCATCTGTGCCCTATCTCCTTCGCCTGCCTGTGTTGATGCTGAAAATAGATAGTGAAGTAGGGTCATCACCTTCACAAGATAATACTTTCATCATACATTGCACATAGGTCACATAACATCCTGTTCACTAACACCCTCAGGAAGTGCAAGTGTAGTGCCAACATCATGTCACAACAAAATATAATGTATGCCCCTCAAAATCTACATTGTTACAGACCAGCAAAGCCACCTGACAGACACCTACAATACCATGATTTAAGGTGACCACTCACACTGACCATACCATGACAAGGGGGGGTCATTTTGACCTCGGCGGTCTTTTGTCAAGACCGCTGGAGGACCGCCGTGCTGAAGACCGCCAGTGGTGGCGGTTTTCTGCTTGGCGTATTATGACTGTTGGCAGCCCTCTGTATTTTTTCGGACGGAGAGCCACCAACAGTCATACTGGCGGTCGGCGGGGAAGTGGAGGTTGCTCCACCTCCACTGCCACGTCAACAGAACACCGCCCACCGAATCACGTCCTGTGATTCGGGGTGGCGGTGTTCTGTTGACGGTGTGGTGTCAGCGGAGCAGCCCCCATGGATCCCGTCCCCTCCCGGAGGATCAACGGACCAGGTAAGTTGATCGTCCGTTAGGGGAGGGGGGTGGGAGGGGTGTTGTGTGTGTGTGCTTGCATGGGGGTGTGCATGTGTGTATGTAGAGGGGGTGTGTGTGTGCGAGTATGCTTGCGGGGGTGTTGTGTGTTTGGGAATGAGTGCGTGTATGTCTGTAGGTATGTCTGTATGGATGTGTGCGTGTATGTTTGAATGTGGATGTGCGTGTCTGACTGTGTGTGTGGATGTTGGCATGTATGTCGGTGTGTGTGCATGTATGTGTGTTGGTGGTGCCTGCGTGCGTGTCTGGTGTGAATGAGTGATGTGATGTAAGGGGTAGGGGTGGGGAGGGGGTCCTGCCACCTTTGGGGGGTGGCAGGGGTGGTGGGGGGTGTAGGGGAGGGAGTCGGGGTGGGGGTGGGGGGGGGTGAGACCCCTATCAGTGCCAGGGAAGGAATTCCCTGGCACTGATAGGGCTTACCGCCATGGATTTCATGGCGGTTCCAAACCGCATGAAATCCATGGCGGTCAGCCAGGTCCAAATACCGCCGGCGGTATAGTGACGACCGCCGGGCTGGAGACCCAGGTCTCCAGCCCAGCGGTCGTCTCCGCCCTGGCGGGCGAAACGGAGAAGAGGCAAATGACCATGGCGGTAACCGCCATGGTCATAATTGCAAAAATTTGACTGCCAGCCTTTTGGTGGTCTTACCGCAGCTTTTCCGCTGTCTGCCAGGGTCGTAATGACCCCAAGGTGTCTATGCCACTTGATCCAGGTTCTCTATCCAGAACAACATAGACAAGCACCAATCAAACAATAGTTCAGAAATGTGAAATAATTTTCCATAAAACCAAAAATATTTAACACACAAATACTTTACCCTGATGTTATGTATCAGTCAATGACACATGTTGTACAGTAAAGGCAATCAACCTTGTGCAAACAAGCCATACCTTCCTCATGGCACATAGATACTACCATACACTATGGACACATGCCAACATGTAACACCTCAATTTGTCACACATGTCAAATGTTGTTCAAGGAGTTAGAACACTTCACACACACATGCACCAAGGTGATTAACCAAGGAGTACCAAGACAATGTGGATTAAGGCATACAGGAACATGGTCTCCAGAAATCAAACAATATCAGTCATGTGAGGACCATGTAAGCTTTGACCAATGTCCCACGCACAGTAGCAAGTTGTCAAAAAAGTTAATGTAGCAAATTGATGTTAGACCTGGCATCTTTAGGCATGTTTCCCTTGTCTTTTTGCCTTTTGACCTCATGTTTTTATGGTATGCTGGACTCCCCATGTAAATTGTATTGGTGATTGGTTTATCCATGATTGACATATTTGATTTACTGGTAAGTCCCTAGTAAAGTGCACCACAGGTGCACAGGGCCTGTAAATCAAATGTTTCTAGTGGGCCTGTAGCACTGATAGTGCCACCCACACAAATAGCCCTGTGAACATGTCTCAGACCAGCCATTGCAGTGTCTGTGTGTGGAGTTTTAAACTCCCAATTTGGCCTCGCAAGTGTACCCACTTGCCAGGCCCAAAATGTCCCTTTTACTATATGTAAGGCACCCCAAGTTAGGCCGTAGGTAGCCCCATAGGCAGGGTGCAGTGTATTTAGAAGGTAGGACATGTACATGTACTGTTGTGTTTTACATGTCCTGATAGTGAAATACTGCCAAATTCATTTTTCACTATTGCAAGGCCTATCTTTCTCATAGGTTAACATGGGGACTGCCTTTAAATATCTTTTAAGTGTAGTTTCCGATTGGGAGCAGATTGAGATTGGGAGTTTGGGGTCTCTGAACTCACAATGTAAAATACACCTTTTGGTAAAGTTGGTTTTTAGATTGTCCGTTTGAAAATGCCACTTTTAGAAAGTGGGCATTTTCTTGCTTAAAGCATTCTGTGCCTCCCCCTGCTTGTGTATTCCACGTCTGGGTCAGACTGGTGGCCATAGTGAATTCCATCTAGATAGTGACACAAAGGGAGTTGGGATGTAGCCTGCATATCCTGATGAGTCTACTGGGCTAGAGTGAGGAGAGAGGAGCTGACACTTACACCTGAAAGGGCTGTGCCTGTCCTTACACAATGCAGTCTTCAACCCCATGAAGGAAGTGTGTCTGTGGCCAGGCCTGTGCAAGGCAGGATTGTGTGAACAACAGAGACTTTCCTTTGAAAGGCAGAAAGGGGTATAAGTAGTAGACCCAAAACCCCAGACTTAAGAACACTTCTTGATCAAGAGGAACCTCTGCCAAGGAGAAGAGCTGAAGAGCTGGTGGAGGAGCACTGCCTCTTTGCTGTGTGGGCTTTGCTAGGTTGGCCTGCAGTTGCTGCTTCTGCCTCAAAGAGGGCAAAGGCTGGACTTTGCTGTCTTTCCTGCTTTTGAAGCTTCTCCAAGGACTTGGAGTAGAGCTTGCCTCCTGTTTGAAGTCTCAGGGATATCAAAGACTTCAACGTCATCTGCCTACAGCACTGGCAACTGTGTGTTATGTGCTGCAACAGAAGAAAAACCACCACAACACCATCAAAGATGCCACTGACTGCACCATGTCCTAATGACGCCACAGAAGCTGTGCCTCACATCGCACCGCAACCCTGGTCTCACCAACCCCACCACCTGATGTCATCCCTAGCCATTGCTTGCACCCTGACCTGTGGGCTCAGCACTCCGCATCGCCTTGCTCACACTGCAGTCTTGGCATCCCGCATGACGCCGCTCCACTGCTTGTGAGGTACATGAGGCCCCATCCCATCCCGCACCACAGCCCTGTCCATCGGTGTCAGGGTCATCAACTCCAGTGCCATCAACAGACGCCTCTGTCTGCACCGCAACCTATGGGTACCGCATGAGCCTGCACCGCGCTGCTGTCTGGGTCTACTGATGACAGCGCTTCAGCAACGACAACACTGCTGCCTTTACCGTGACCTAGAGACACAGCACTTCGCACCACCCCGCTTCACACCACAGCCCTGGTCTTACCGATGCCGCAGGACGCTATCACTGAGCCGCTGCCTGTACCGTGACCTGTGAGCACCGCTTGTTGAACTGTCCTGATTCACACTGCAGCCCTAACGCCATCCACACCAGCACTCCTGACTTAGTCATCAGCCCTGAGTTCGATCTGCAACGCGTGTGACTTCAAGGGCTCGACGACTCCCGCACTGACCTCGGCCTGCGACGCCGCAGTCCGGATCTCATCACGAAGATCATGACGCCCCTCATTCCAAGGTACTGTTTGCGGGTCTTTCGGACACTGTTGCTAGCCCACAATGCCACGGCTGGCCTGAACTATTGGATTTGTTTTTCACAACACCGTGATAGCCCCAGACGGAGCTATCGACTTCAAGGAACTGTATTTTCAAGTTAATTATTGCTAAATTCATATCTTTATTACTGTATGTTGGATTCTTCTTGTTTTGGGCTTGTTTTACACAGATAAATATTACAAACTGGTGTGGTGTCCTTTCATAATGTTTTCACTGTATTACTGTATGTTACGTGCAGATGCTTTACACATTGCATCTGAGATAAACCTGACTGCTCTTGCTAAGCTACCAAGGGGCTGAGCTGGGTATCTGCCTTATCCTGACTAGAGTGAGGGTCTCTACTTGGACAGGGTGCAAACTGACTGCCAACTAGAGACTTTAACAATGGACTACTGTACTGTGCAGGAAGGTGAGAACCAGATATCTCTAACTATGCAAATCAATCCTTCAATAGGCCACTGACTGACTAGCAACACCACCACCACCCACACACAAGACCTTGCATGTCTGACATGTCTGACATCTGTCCATGGAGGATTCCTACAGCCAAAGCATTTGTACTGCTTACATAACTGGTACACCAACAATGATGCACACCAATAGCCTGGACACACTAACCATCCTACTCACAGGTGTATATGAACTTCCACAACTGCACCAAATAGGTGTCATGGCAAACATGAGGCTACAAAACAGGCAGGACTCATTAGACATACCCTTCATTGCAACAGCAGGTACACATAACACATATCAATGTTGGGCCTTTGCTTGACCTTTCCATTGACACATGATGTAGTCAAATTACTGTCTGGGCCATAGCTGTGAATAGGCTACCATTGCCTATGTATCATGCCCACAACAGTATGCCTATGGACAAAGCTGTGTAGCCACTTTCTACTATCAGAACGTCAGCATGGTTGTTACATTCATACCTTTGATACCAAGAATTGCGTGCCTTTCTAAATGCCTATATAAATGTTGAAACATCTCAATGGTATCCAATATGCATATAGTCCACTCTGATGAGACATCATAAATCCCTCACTTACCAAGGGGGATTATCTTGTGAAGATGTTAACCTTATATTTCCTGTGACATATCAGATGGAAATCACAGCCTCCCATGAGGCTGTCACTTGTAAGAAACATTAGAAAACTAGAGATGCCTTAATCATGTCTGACTCAATGTTGCAAATACACATGTATTTTAAGACATTGCAGAGAGCAAGGACCTACACACCTTACTATTATGACATTGGGAGGATTGACCTGTTGGTGGGAATTTAAAACCTACAGGGTAGAAAAAGCAGTACATTGATACACATATGATACAGACATATATGCACCATTATGTGCCGTTGTACTGAGGGGGCAACATAGTTGAGTAACATGTTTCAATACACATTTGAATGTGCACACCTGTGTGTAATAGATGGCTACTGTACATCAATGTGTACACATGAGATTTGTGACACTTTGCACTTACCATACTGTCAGATCTAACCATCTGTTCCATCACTCATTCACCTGATAAAGGGGCAGAAATGTGTTAGGTCTGTACTTACCCCCATATGGCTGCTGTGCTGCCTTCAAACGCCCATCCGATTCAGGGTAGGCCACCACCAAAAATGCAGGCCATTTGGGGGGGGCACCCCGTCCTCTTTAGGAGGACATCCTCAGCTGGGCCTCTGTGGTCTTCCGGGCCCAGCGTCCCAGGTCCTCCTACTTCTTCAAACAGTGGGTGCTCAGCTGGCTGTGGACCCCCAGGGTCCATACTTTCTTACCTTCTTCTGATTGACGTTGACCTGTATGGATGACAAAGATAAGAAAGAATTTCATCTTTACATGTACAACACTAAAAAAAGCAGAGTAATTTACAAGTCAACCCTTACACATTGTTCGGAACATCCACTCCACTAATAGATAAGCATATACAGTTAGGGCATATGTGAGCTGGAAACATGCATCTCAAGCAATAACTGCCAAGTTATCACATATGACCAGACACCCAACACATATGAAGAAGAGTTTTCGCAGGCAGAGCCCAGCATTACACCTCCACTAAGCATGTGCAACAGTCACAAGGTGGTTTAGGGAACATACATGACACACTCTCCGCAAAGTCTCAGGACTCTAACTCTGTCACCAAACATTTGTACATGCCCAGGAAGTAACCCATTCTAGCACACCTTTAGCCCCCAAAGGATTTTAAGGACACAATCCGAAACATTACCCATTAGCCTTTACTTAGCATATCAAATATTAGTCTAGCTAATGAGACATATGTGTTCATGTTGCACTTACCTGCTCCTCTGGTGCACCATAGTGCTGTCCATACAGGGGTAAGACCTCCTCCACCAGCTTCTCCAGCTTCTTGGGTGGGAAGGCAGGGGTCCTATCACCTATAGGACGTGGCATGATTGCTTCCAGAGGCCGTACACAGCAGCTCAGGTCATAGAGGTCTTGCTGGCAGCAGTGCCAGGAATTAAGTGAGAGATAAAGTATGAGATGGCGGTCGCGTTTGCCGCATAAGAGACCGTCACCGCCGATAGACATCACCATTAGCCCAAGACTGCAATAGACAGCAATGTGTTCCCACGACAATTTCCACGTGGTAGTATCTGCTTACTGCCATGACGACTTCTGTCGGCGGTCGCAAGTTTCCCATTGTCCAGTACAGTAGATCAGGCAGTCACCATTTTAAGGCCCTTAGATGGTTGGTTTAGTTGATTTCATGATGTGTCACAGGATCGGACACATATATACCACATTCTCCTGAGTACTGGATTTACCTAACTATGTATAAATGTCCAGTCTGAAGTGACACGTCATGGTGATAAGATAAAAGTAACGTATCTTTAGTAGCGAGTCCGCATCCAAGTGGCAATTGGCTAGATACTTTTTTTCTTCTTTTTTTATATATAGCATATTTGGATGTCCTTACAACAGAGGCTCCCTGAATCATGAGTTTACATTTCCATGTCATAATTGAGGGAAGAGGATGACATTCCACTAAGTTGACATCATTAACATTGGTGTGTGATATGTACCATGTTCCTACTGTGTCATTTGCCATGCCACAATATGATATGAGACATATGTTTAGAAACTTACAAGAGGCACAATGAGTAATGGACATACCTTCTTTTTTCCCCCCACATAGTTACCCTAGAATAAGAATGGTCAGACAACTTCCAGTGTCCCATCCACTAGTGGACCTGTAGACCACGGAGGATCGACATGTCTTTCAGATCTACTGCCTGGATATGGATCTCTGCCTTCAGTTGGAGGCAGATCTGATGCCTGTCATTCGTCATCCAAATAGCATTCCACCCATTGTATGAGTCATGTCAGTGCTGCATTTTCATAGCCGCAGGGTCATTTCAGAATACCGTGGCCCTAACTGCAGGCATGTCGCAGCCTATGTTCAGTCTGGTCTTGAAGGATGTACTCTCTGCATTGTTAAAACACCTGGACAGCTACATGAGATTACCACAATGTAAGGATTTAGCCGATGTGAAGGCAGATTTTATGGATTGGCACACATCCCAGATGTAGTGGGAGCATTGATTGTACCCATGTAACCTTGGTTCCCCCACTTGGCAATGAACAGGTGTATTGGAACAGGAAGAACTTCCACTATATTGATGTCCAAGTAGTCTGTTTGGCGGACCTCTACGTTTCCCAAGTATGTGTACAGTAACCCTGGTTCTGTCCATGATACTTTCATCATGCTGAACAGCACCATCTCAGAGATGATGGCACGACTCTACCCAGAGAGGGCCTGGCTGGTTGGTAAGTCACATATGTCATGCGTGTTAGTATCCTATGTCTGCTGCCAAAGTTAAGGATGTCCAAGATTTATGTTTGCACACATGTAATGATTCCTTGCAGGAGACTCTGGCTCCCCAATCCATCCCTGGTTGTTGACACCAGTGAGGTAACCAATCACGACAGAGGAAGTCCGCTTCAATGACGCCCACGGAATGACACGTTGTGTTGTGGAGCGGACTTTTGGGCTCCTGAAGGCAAGATTCCGTAGCATTGATAAGTCTGGTGGAGTCTTCTACTCACCCGCCAAAGTGTGTCAGATTATTGTAGCATGCTGCATGCTCCACAGCCTTGTCCCGAGGCATCAGATCCTATACATCCCTGATGAGGAGGAGCCAGCAGTTCCAACGGGAGAGAATGCAGAAATGTAAAGTGAGGATGACAGTGATACGGATGAAGGTGGAGCCATCCGGGCAGATCTCATCAATCAGTACTTCACCTGACTGCAGGTATGAATTGTTCTGTACTTTGATTGACTCAGAAGGGTAGTGGTGGTGTTATGGATGTTTGAGAAGGGTCTTTCCATGACCATCAGACAGGTTATTCATTGCTTTGCAATGCGTAGCCCAGCTTTTGCTACAAAATAGTAAATGGAGTTTAAACTATTGTGATGTTCTTTTTTCTTAGTGTTTGTCACAATGCACATTTAAAGTTACCATTGTATTTGGGACATGTATTTTTAGGTCATGTTGACCCTTACCTGTCTAAAATTCTTGTTTAAAATTTGAATTTTCCAGATCTCTTTACAATACAGTCCTCATGTGGACATTTCCGAATTATGTCTCTGGCATGTGGGTTGAGCTGGTCTCACATGTGAAGTGGCCATGGACTGATCCAGGTACTGTCTGACATTATATTGGTGGTGCATGAGTTCCATGCCCAGGCATTCAGGACAGAGGGATGGCTGTGCTCTGTTCCACACAATAGACCTGTTTGCCATGTATGGGGTCCAATGGTGTCATGTGTGTGATCATGGGTCTATGACAAATGTCTTCCTATGCAATCCATTCACACAACCTTTTCATTTGTTTGATAATGGTACTATCTTGTATGTAGCTGTCAATGTGTTTCCTGATTGCAGGCCACTGTGCATGTGTGTCAAGACTGACATAGGTGAGTAGCATGCCTACAGATACCTGACCATGGTAAGTGGTAAGTTCCCTGATATAGCGACAGTTGTATTGACCTCTGTCTGTATAATGGGGTGTGCTCATTTGTTAGGTATGGTTTGGGTGTGTCACAAAGGTTTAGCTGATGACAAATTTCACCAATCTGTTTGCCCATTTGGATAAACAAATTCTGACATGTCCCTTACTTTAGTGGTCTGTGGGATGTTAGTTACTGACACCTATGCTGGCGCAATAAACTGTGTGATCATTGGCATGTGGTCAGCATATGTGACGTGCAGTGCTATAAATGGGGATTGATGATTGTCCACTTGTATAATTGTGTATGCATTGAACCCAGAATCAACAGTACATGTGACCTACCTATTCCCTCATTTGCCTCATTTGCTACATTTGAGTGCATTATGTGCATTCAAGAAAATTCACAATTAACTGTCCAAAATGACTCTCAAACATGTGTTGTGATTTAGTTGCGTTTCGTTAGAAGTGCACAGAAAAATTAAACGAATGGGATCAAAGCAATAAAGTGCAAATAGTGAAGGGTTCAATCATGGTGGATATAATCATCAGGGTGGCTGCTACAATCTGAAGTCTCAATTCCAGTGTCCTACTATCTGAAAAATGGAGGGTGGTTGTGAAATAGTCAACAGGGTGTGTCGGTGCCACTTAAGGGGAACCAATCATTAGAGGATCACTTCCTGGCAGTGGTTGTAGTCTTTACATCTATACTTCCTGGTTGTTTTGGTGGACATCCATGTTTGCAGGGCAGAGTTCTTCAACTACAGAGGCAGGGGTGTCTGAGGCATGTCCTACCTCTTGCAGAGCCTCCATTCCACTGGCTGTCACAGATGTCGACATGGCTAGAGGAAGGGGTTTGGTGTTTTGGACAGAACCTGCTAAGGGTGGTGTTGATGTCTCTCAGCACTCCAGTTAGGCGGACCATGTTGGAATTGAGGGCCTCATACTATTGCATTACTTTCTGGTGGTTGTCCCTCTGCAGCTGCTTGATCTCCCCCATCATGGGAAGCACCTGACCCATCACCCCTTGGGTCTGTTGGTAAGCACTCAAGACTTGGGAGATGGTGTCCTGGCCAGAAGTATCCCTAGCAGCCTCAGTCCGCTGGCCCACACCATCCATTCTACTCACCATACGCCCATGTTTCTGCATCCTTGGCACACTTTGCCCACTACCAGTGGTGCCAGTTCCTTCATTGTCAGGGTTTTCTACTTGTCACTCAGGTACCTGAACTGGGTGGCACATGATGGTAGAAACTGTCCTCGGGACACAGGTTTGGGGGTGAATGGGTGCTTGCGATGTTCATGCAACGGGGCTAGGAAGAGTCGATGTGGGCTGGGTCAGGCTGACAGTTGTGGACTGACCAGTTATCCCAGATGGGCCAGAATCTTCCTCATTGTCCACCCATTCCAGAGGTGTTTTTATGACTGAAAGCTTCATCCAGGGGGGAAGGTTTCTCTCTCAGGAGTCCTCTCCATGGTCCTAATGGCAGGTAGACCTGTTGAAGAAGTGGAACAGACAGTTACAGATTGTAATGCAACATGTGGTGTCAACCTTTGACAGGTAGGTATGCATTGAGCCATGTACATAAAGGCTTGCTTGACCCCCTGATATGACAGTGATATGACAGTGACATCTGCTTTCAAATCGGAAGTACAGCTATGTGGAATAAAGATAATTCCTATATCATACACCTTGCTACAGGCTGTCAGAGTATAATTTCGATGTCTGTTCATGGACTCATATCTTGGCAGATGTGTAGCTGTATATTTTTCATGTTACCTCCCAGTTAGCAGTAGTTCTTAATTAGGAGTAACCCTTCTACCTGGCCATATGTATCAGGTTACACCAAGCACAGCACTGCATATATGTGTGTTCCCCCTGGAGAGTGTAATTCAATAGTTGATGGGAGGTAGTAGGGGCAGTTTAGCATAGGTGCAGCTGTTGCTATGTGTTGGTGGTAATGTACTGGCAGATACCCATTACATTGTTGTCATTGGCATAGAATGTACAATTGTGGAGCATTCAGGTAGGTTTAGTCAATTGTTTAGTTGACATGTAAGGCATTTCATAGAGAGACACTGTTCTGGTTCTCTTAATGGTGGAACAGTGCCTGCTGGGAGTTGTAGTGCTGTCAGTCCCTGTACCTACCCTTGCCATATACAGAGACTGTGCCCCCAGGTGGGTTTAGTTAACATGTGGGATGCCAGACAGGGTATTAGGACAGTTGCACACAGAGATGGTGAGTGAATTGGCAGTTCAGATATAAAAAAATTAGCAAGGTGGGCACATCTTCCTGTCAGGAGGATGAGGGTCACCCCACAAGGGAGATAGTGGTTGTGGGGAATAGGGAGGATGGAAACTAGCAGAGAAAACTAGCAGGGACAGAAGTCATGAGAATGGTCAGTTACTTTTGGTGAGTAGAATTAGGATGCAACATGTGACAGAGAGCAAAAGGAAAGGTTGGCTGTGGTCCAGATGCGGTTTGGGATTTCCAATAACCCAAGAAATGAAGGTTATAACTTGCAATACAAATGGGCTATTAAATAGATGGGAAAGCATGGCAGTGTTTAATTGGCTATTGTCATTTAACCCAGATGTAATTCTTTTCTAGGAAACACATTATAAGGAGACTAATCCGTGAGTAGCCATTCCAAGAGGTTTTTGCACACTTATTTTGCATCATCTGGCGTGGCGTTTAGGGGAGTGGCAATCAAGTGCAATTGACTGGCAAATCAAGGAGGTATTACGCGATGTTAACGGAAGGTGGTTATGGATCAATGTGAATGTCAAGGTTAATATTTTTAATTTGATGAATTATTAAGGGGCCATCAGTGACAACGCAGAACGCTTAGGACAACTGTATAATGTGGTAATGGGGGCTGTTGGCCCCATCATTTGGGGGACTTTGTTACAAGATATAAGGCGAGACACCTCTAGCAAGAATAAGTGGCAGCTTAAGCCACAAACATAAAAAATGTTGGCCTCTTTTCTCATTGGAAGATGGGTAGATCACTCCTAGCTAATGCAGTTCATGTGCTTCTCTCGTCAGTTTCATATGGCGACACATCTGTTTTTTCTCTTATTATCACAGGTAATCAAGGAAATAACAGTTGATCTTAGAGCGAGTGCCTTTTCAGATCACTCAAAAGTCATTATTCAACTTCAGTTGAATAACACACCAAGAGAAAGTCCTAGGTGGCATTTTGATACTTCACTCTTGACTGATCAGGTGTAGTTGAAAAATACAAGAATATCTATGAAAACTTTCTTTGAGGTCAATAACAATTCAGCTAGTGACTCTGTGGTATGAGAGACCTTTAACACTGCATTTTGGGGCAATGCACTTGAGGAGTTTTCTATAAAAAACTTGCTTACTGCAAGGGACATACAAACAGATCAAGAGCCTCATTAAGAGTTTGGCAGTCTGATGGTAAGACCGCCATGGTGGCGGCTGCCAAAAGACCGCATGTTGGCATATTAAGAGGTACACATCTCACACCGCAAAAAAACCAGTCAATTTCCCAAAAACGCTGGTACACTGGCGGACGGAGAATAAGCGGTTCGAGCACCAGCACCGCCAGCCCGACAAAATTCATCCGATCAAATTACAAACCACAAATCACAAGAGCGATTCTTCCATGGTGGAAAACTACTGGCGGTGCAAACAGCGGTGGACTTAACTCACATCAGTCAGAACACTATACCACATTGGAGAGTTTGAATACCCCACACCTGACACACATTCACACACCCGACACACTGCACTGTAAAATACACCCCTACACAACCCACAATCCTTTGCAACCAGAACACCACTCATAGCCAAAGATTAGCAAAAATAAGAAACACTAGCTAACCAAACAATAGGCACCCTACACATTTCACTCTGCACTCATACCACACTTGCAGAATATACACAGATTTTTTTTTTCATCCCACACTATGCACAACAACCATCACCCACTCACACCACAGCACCCACACCTCATCACTAACATTTTCCCATCCTTTTTTCACGACCTCACCGTCTTTACCACCACTACCATGTCCCACAAAACATCCATGTTACACTGTTGATGAGTTGAGGGTCATGGTGGATGAAATTGTCAGGGGAGAGCCCCATCTATTCGGATCTCAGGTCCAGCAAACATCAATAGCCAGGAAAATGGAGTTGTGGCAAAGGATAGTCGACAGGGTGAATGCTGTACGCAGTAACCCATGCACAAGGGAGGACATCAGAAAGATGTGGAACAACCTCAGTGGGAAGGTATGTTCCATGACACCCAGGCACCAGCTGGCGGTCCTCAAGACTGGCAGTGGGCCCTCACCTCCTCCTCCACAGTTCACATCACGGTAGGAGAAGGTCTTGGACATCCTGCATCCTGAGGGCCTGACAGGAATACCTGGGGAGTGGAGTTGGATAAGTAACAACAGCATTCATGTTACCAGACAGCTTTGTCTTGCATGCTCACTGATCACCTTTCCCCACCCTAATGACCAAACCACGCACCTCCCCTGTATCCAAATCTCCTAATACCCCTCTCAGCCACGCCACATATCAAGTAAGCTCACCTTGGGCCACAGTGTTTGGGAAGGGCATGTGAAGTACTTGGAACTGACAGCACTACAACTCCCAGAAGGCACTGTTCCACCATTAACAAAACCAGAACAGTGTACTAAATTTGAACTGTCTTGCATTTGAAACTAACAATCAAAGTAACCCATCCTGAATGTTCCACCATTTAACAGTTCACGGGAATGACAGCTATGCAATGGCCCACTACCAGTACTATTACAAGCAAATCACAGCTACAGCTGTGTCCCATACCAAAATGGCCTCTGGGAAACGTTCCCGAATAATGTCATATTCTCACCTGGGGGGGCAACTAAATGGCAAACTGGATGCACTTGCAGTATATCCAGACAGGTCAAATCGTTACTCCTATATTGTGTGCCAGCTCTGACACCATTGTGCATTGTTCAACTTTTAGTTGACTCAATGATGCCATACACCTTACTAGGAGCGAAATGTACATTGTCATGTCTTTAATCAGACACAATATGAGAGCATCAGCAGCAAGAGCTTGGAGCATGCTGTATGCAATCTCACATCTCTGTGTACCACATTGCACTAACCCAGATTTAGTAACAGCTGTGTTAGATCTGACAGCCTTAGGGTGATCATCTCCCAACTTTTTGCTTGCGTCCCTCCACTTTTCTGACTATGTTTTTGCTGGTTTGAGGACTCTGCACACTTTACCACTGCTAACCAGTGCTAAAGTGCATATGCTTTCTCCCTTAAACATGGTAACATTGGTTCATTCCCAATTGGCATAATTGATTTACTTGTATGTCCCTAGTAAAGTGCGCTTCAGGTGGCCAGGGCCTGTTAATTGAATGCTACTAGTGGGCCTGCAGCACTGATTGTGCCACCCACATAAGTAGCTCCTCAACCATGTCTCAGGCCTGCTATTGCAAGGCCTGTGTGTGCAATTTCACTGCCACTTCGACTTGGCATTAAAAGTACTTTTCAATCCTTAAACTCCCCTTTTTCTACATATAAGTCACCCCTAAATTATGCCCTAGGTAACCCATAGGGCAGGTTGATATGTAGGTAAAAGGCAATACAAGACAAATACATGTGTGCTTTATATATCCTGGTAGTGGAAAACTCCTAAATTGGTTTTCCACTGCTGTGAGGCCTCCTCCTTTCATAGGCTAGCATTAGGACTGCCCTCATATATTATTTGAGTGTTAGATTATCATCAGAAAGGGGTAAAGAGGTCATATTTAGTATGACCAGAATGATAATAGAAAATCCGGCTTATTGGTGAGATTGGATTTTATATTACTATTTTAGAAATGCCAGTTTTAGAAAGTGAGCATTTCTCTGTACTTAAAATCAATCTGTGCCTTACAGCCTGTCTCCAATCAACGTCTGAGCTGGTTGACAGCTTCCTTGTGCATTTCACCAACACAACCACAAACAGGACCCTCAATCACACCTGCACTCATCTGCATATTGAATGGGTCTTCGTGGCCTGGAATGGTAGAGGGCCTGACACTTACATTTCAAAGGCTAGTGGCCTGCCCTCACACAATGGACTGCATACCCCTACTGTGACCTTGGCGGACAGACCTGTACTGGCAGGGGAACTCGTGCACTTCAAAACCACTCTTTGGAACCTCGCCCACTTCAAAGACATTTTTGGGTATATAAACTAGGTCCCTAACCCCACCAACTCAGACACTTCTTACCTGAACCTGCAACCTGTCAAGAGGAACTGCCTGGCTGTCCAAAGGACTCATCTGGACTGCTTTGCTGAGAAGGACTGCTGCCCTGCTGTTGCCCTGCTGCCCTGCTGCCCTCTGTCTTTGCTGAGAAGTGCTCTCTAAGGGCTTGGATTGAGCTTGCCTCTTGTTTACTGAATTCTCGGGGCCAAAAAGACTTAGGGCCTCATTCTGACCCTGGCGGTCCTAAACCGCCAGGGTCACGGGCAACGGAAGCACCGCCAACAGGCTGGCGGTGCTTCAGTGCCCATTCAACGCCGCGGTCAAAAAAGGGGAACTGGCGGTTTCCCGCCGGTTTTCCCCTGGCCCAGGGAATCCTCCATGGCGGCGCTGCTTGCAGCGCCACCATGGGGATTCCGACCCCCTTCCATCCAGCCTGTTTCTGGCGGTTTTCACTGCCAGAAACAGGATGGCGGGAATGGGTGTCGTGGGGCCCCTGGGGGCCCCTGCACTGCCCATGCCACTGGCATGGGCAGTGCAGGGGCCCCCTAACAGGGCCCCATAAAGATTTTCACTGTCTGCTTTGCAGACAGTGAAAATCGCGACGGGTGCCACTGCACCCGTCGCACCCCTGCAACTCCGCCGGCTCCATTCGGAGCCGGCTTCCTCGTTGCAGGGCCTTTCCCGCTGGGCCAGCGGGCACTCCTTTGGCGGGCGCCCGCCGGCCCAGCGGGAAAGCCAGAATGGCCTCCGCGGTCTTTTGACCGCAGGGCGGCCATCTGGCAGTTCCAGCCAGGCGGGCGGGGACCGCCGCCCGCCTCGGTTGGAATGAGGCCCTTAATCTCTTCAGGAAATTAATTGTGTGCTGAAAACCGATGCACAGCCTGAAGGAAATGATGCACAGCCTGCCTTGTGACTGAGAAATCACCTCACTGCCAAACCGGAACGACGCAGCACCTGCCTTGCGACAGAAAATTCAATGCACAGCCCTACCGGATCGATGACAGCGGATCCGGAATGATGCAGCCGATTCCTGGAGTGGAAAATCGATGCAGTGCCTGCCATGCCACAGACAATTTGACACATCGTCCTACCGGATCAATGCAACACCTGTTACTTCTTCTAGCACCCCCAGGATTTCCTCACATCGTCCCTTGGTGTCGAAAATATCCCCACATCACAGTGAAGAACCAAGACTGCATGCCAAAAAATGACGAAAGCCCCTTTCTGCGTGGAAAGAAATGGCGCATCATCTGTGCCGCGTCGGAAAATCGGATGCACACCATATTTTTCCAAGTACCTCCTCCTCTGCGGTCTCCATGCTAGTTACTTTTGACGCAAACCAAGTACTGTGTGTAATTTAGAGACAACTGTTGATTTCTATGATTTAAGACTGTTTCTAATCTTGTAAAAGTGATATCTCACTGTGAGAAACTGGGGCTGATTGCAGAGGCCCCCTAACTTTTTGCCCCCATTTTCCACTTTATGCTGGTGTTTTCCTGACTCTGATGGTGCCCTGGGTACTGCTAACCAGTCCCAGGGCCTGTGCTCTGTGTAAAATGGATATGCAAATTAGGCTAATTATAATTGGCTAAGTTAACCTACCTATAAGTCCCTAGTATATGGTAGGGCATGTAGGTTTAGGGACCACAGCATAGGTGGTGCACACCTAGGTGCATTGCTGAGGTGCCCAGTGTCATTTTAAAAGCAAGCCTGCCTTGCTGGCTGCTTTTAAATTAAAGTTATATGCAAATTCGACTTTGGAATTAAAGGTACTTCCAAAGTTTTAAACTACCTTATTTTTACATATAAGTCACCCCTAAGGTGTGCCCTATGTGCCCCTAGGGCTGGGTGCCATGTAACTATAAGCAGGGACTTTATAAAAATTGATTTATAAGCCCTGGTGAGGTAAAAACAGCCAAATTCGTTTTTCCCTCATTGAAGTAAATGGCCTTCATAGGCTAGAATGGGCAGACTTTATTTTAAATTTTAAAGTCTCCTTAAATGTTACATACCAAGAATTTGGTATCAAATTGATTGTTATAATAAATCCCACAACTTCCAGTTGTTGGATTTAATATAACTAGTGCAGGTAAAAAGTTTAGACTTTACCTAAAAAGTTGCCAATTTCAGCTCTGCATTGTTTTTGCTGCTGTGCTCTGATTGGCCAGCCTGCAGCAGCTTCTGCCAGGCCACTTTAATGAGGTGTGAAGTGGCCTGGCTTTACACAAAGGAATGTGCTTGGGGGAGAGAATCTCCCCTCAGCAGATGGGGAAGCAGGAAGGGGGAGGGCTGCCAAACTGGTCTTCAAAGGCAGAGAAGGACATCTGGAGCACCCAGGAACACCCCCACATCCTGCAACCCCAGACAGCTAGGTGCCCCCTTGATTAGATTAGGAGAGGGCAGGAGAGGGGTGTGTTTATCATTTTTAGCCACACCAGTGGGTGGGTTCAGCCAGATCTCTCCTCCAAAAATCAGATTCATCCATTTTGGATTTTTAGAGACTGTTGCCTTCTGGGATGGATTTTTGCCACACTTCCCAGGAAGTGGTCATCACAGGGGGACGACCCTGTCCCTGATTGGAGAACCAGGGCCCCCCTGCTTTTCACCCAGGAGCAAGGATAAAACTGGCAGACCTGCACCCACGCCTCAGATCCCCTCCAGAATTCAACAAGAAAGGAACTAAAGAAGAAGAAGGACTGCCCTGCTGGACCCCTGGCCTGCACCTGGACCCTGCACTCAGAAAGACTGCACCAGCTGCACACTTGGGCTTCACCACAAGAAGGACTTTGCCTGGCTTCAACTGGTTCAAGGAGGGACTCCCTGTTTGCTACAGGTGAAAAATTGCTAACCAGAGTCCCCTGCACCAACTCCTGAAAAAGTGACCAGCTGACCACTGTGCAGTGGCCAAAAAGGAGTTTGCGCCAGGTGTATTCTGGGAGTTGAAGTCCGCACTTCCCAAGGACCATCACAGAACTTCTGGACCCTTGGGGTGAGCTGTGGACCCCAAAAGAACCTTAAAAGAACATCTGGGTGAAGCCCCAGAAGTTTGGAAAAGATTGGAGAATTTTTGAAAAAAAGCTCCATAAAGTGACCGACCCGACGCGGAAATTCTAGCCGGCTTGCCTCAACCGCGACCCGGCCTGACTTCGTGGTTCGTCCCGGTAAAGAAAAACATCCGAAAAAGAGACTAAGTCCGAACGTAAAAAGTTGACCGGGACCTTCCAGCCATCGTATCCGAGAAGGGCTCCACGGACGTCGGATCAAGATCCAGGTTTACCCCGGTCGAAGGATTTTCATCTCGAAAAAACGACTAAGTCCGAAGGTAGAAATCACCACCGAGGAAACCGACTTCGCGTATCCGGACAAGGGCTCCAGGAGGTCGGATCCAACTGGCAGGTTCGTCCCGGTGAAGAAAAACTTCAAAATAAAGACTAAGTCAGAAGGTAACTTTTTAACCGAGGCTTCCCGCGACCTGTATCCGAGCAGGGCTCCATCGCGGTCGGCCTGAAAGTTTGACTTTGTCCCGGTCCTGGTGCAACCAGATGACCCGATTGGCGCTTTTTGTTTCTATGCGCTAGAAAATAATAATACTTTAAAAATTCATATCTCCGGTTCCCCTGAACCGATTTTAATCGTTTTTGTGTCATTTTAAAGATAAAAATATAAGCTATTTTTATAAATTGGTTTTGGATTTTTAAACTGTTTCCTGTGTTTTATTTAATTACTGTTTTGTGATATTTGAATGCTTTACACTTTGTCTCCTAAGTTAAGCCTTGACGCTCGATGCCAAGCTACCAAGGGTAGAGCTGGGATTAATTTACTGAGACCTAACTGTACTTTTGTGGAGGTTTGTGGCTTGTTGCTAGGTGTAGGTACCTACCTGCCCTACCAATAACCCATTTTCCAACATAATTGGAAGCAGCGACGGGATCCTGTACTTGTGTTCAATATCACGTTACAGTTTTAGATAAAACAAATTAAAAATCCTTTAAATTGTCCTAGTGCAAAAATTGTTTTTAATTTTTAATTTTAATTTTTTTTTAAATTAATTTGGATTAATTTTAATTATTGACTTTTTGTAATTTTTCTAAATTCTTGTTACCAATTTTTGCAAAAAGTTTTTGTTGACACAAAACTAGGGAACCATGGAGCTTGATCTGGCTAGCCTACCCACACTGACAGTAGTCCAGCTTAGGGGGTTGTGTATTGAGAGGGGGTTGCCTGCAACCCCTGATCTCAGGAAGGAAATCCTGATTAAATCCCTGACAGCATGGGCTGAGGCACAAGAGGTAGAGACAGAGGAAGCTCCAGAGGAGGAAGAAAAAGAGGAAGATGCTAACTCTAACCACTCAGGGGAGGGAAGGCATCAGACCCCAAGTGAGGAAGAGGAGGAACGGTCCTCACTGGATACAGTCACTACGGGCAGACCCAAAGCTAGTGGTAGGAAGAGGGTCCTTTCAGGAGGAGAGAACCCATCCATCAGGGAAAGAGAGCTGGAAGCCCAGCTAGCCTACATAGCTTTGGAAGCAGATAAGCTTGCCCTAGAAAAGAAAAAGTGGGCAAGCAAAGAAAAAAAAGATGGAAGCAGCGATAAAGAAGCTGAGGTGTCCATGGGTGGGGGAGTTTGCCCCAGATTACCCAAGGGGGTGGTTCCTGCTTATGTAGAGGGGGATGACATAGATAAGTGGCTAGGGGCCTTTGAGAGGGCACTCCAAATGAGAAGGGTTAGGCCTCAATACTGGGGTTCCCTTTTGTGGGAGTTGGTCCCCAACTCAGGGAGGGATAGGCTTCTGACCTTAAGGGGGGAGGAGGCATATTCATACCCTAGTATGAAGAGGTGCTTAGTCAAGAAGTTTGGTCTGACCCCAGAGCAATATAGAATGAAGTTCAGGGACACCCAGAAGGTCAGTACCCAGTCTTGGGTTGACTTTGTGGACACCTCACTAAAGGCACTAGAGGGCTGGATTATTGGCAAAAAAGTAAATACTTATGAGGGGTTATACAATCTGATCATGAGAGAGCACATCTTGACCAATTGTATCCAAGAAAGGTTACGCCAGCATCTAGTGGACTCTAAGCAGACCAACCCTAGAGAGCTAGGGGAGGCAGCTGATGAGTGGTTGAGAACCAGGGTGGTTGTCAAGTCCCAGGGGGGAGACTCCAAGAAGGGGGGGTCAGGTCCCCAAAAACCTAAGGAGGGAGGTGGTAAGCCCACCACAGAGACTCCCTCTGTACCCCAGAACCCTAAGGAGGAGGAGAGAAAATCCCTCTCCCACTCTGACAAGCAGAGACAGGGAGACCCAGGGTTAAAAAAACTCTTGGACAGTAGGGCTTGCTTTGACTGTCAGCAGACAGGTCACTTCAGAGGAGATGCAGCCTGTCCAAGGAAGGTGGTTAGCACTGGGCTGTCCAGTGTAGCCATAGAGGAGGATTCCTCAGATGATGAAGTCCTCCTAGCATTGTGCTGGGAGACAGGACCAGATGGTAAGCTGGTGATCCCTGAGGGTGGGAGTAGGCACTTCCACCACATTCAAGTGAATGGGATCCCTACCACTGGCCTGAGAGACACCGGTGCCAGTCACACTATAGTGAGTGACCGGTTAGTGACCCCAGACATGTATGTCCCAGGAAAGACAAAGAAAGTCAGGATAGCCACAGGGGAGGTCACCTCCAAACCTGTAGCCATAGTGCCCCTAGAGAGGGAGGGTATCCTTGACTGGATTAGGGTGGTGGTCAGTGCTGACCTTCCCCTAGATTGTATCCTGGGCAATGACCTCCCAGAGGTGAGTCTGGTCACAGATGGGGTGGTCGCCCAGGGCGCCCCCCCAACCCAAAGTCCTGGGGAGTCAGTCCCTACAGTTAGGAGACAGGGGTCCCCAAGAAAAGGAAAGAAGAAAAGGAAGGGTAGGCCACTCTTAAAGAGAGTTCCAGGGAGCCAATGGCCTTCTGCCCCAGTAGGGGGGGAGCCCAGAGTTGGCACTGGTGAGGCCTCCCCTGACCCCAAGGAAGTCCTGAATAGTCAGGCAGCTGTCCAGATGCAAGGTGTTGCCCCTGCACTGACAGAAGGGAGAGTGGAAGGAGGGTGTCTGCCACAGGAGGTGGTAGCCCCCCACTCTAGACAGCAAGAGGGGTGCCAGGACCCCAAAGATGCCCCTAAAGCAGCTCAGCCACCTGTCAGTGGAGAGCTTAGGGTGTGGTTCTGGGTACTGACAGCTGTCAGTAGCCTCTGCTGGGTGCTAGCCTTCCTGGCAGCACTGTACTTGGCCTGGGAGGCAGACCCCAGGGCCAATAGCAAAGTAAGCCCCCTGACCCTATTGGTCATGGTGGGGTTGCTCAAGTGTTGGGTGACCTCTTTGGGTAAGCTAGGTGTTGCCCTAGCAAAGTTTGGAGTAGGGGAGGTGGGCACCTCACTACCCAAGTTAGCAGAGAGAGAGGAGGAAGACCCCCCTAGAGGGAAGTTTCAGTTTGGGTTGGGTCCTTTTACTGTTGGGATGGCTTCACTACCCAGAGGGAGTGACCCTGACAGGAGGATATAAGGCAGAGTAGGCCCTGCAAAGGGACAGCCAGTTTTCTTCACTGTCTTCCTCGCCTAACAAGCCAGGAAGACTCTCCCAGGGTTGGGCTGAGTCTCCTGGGCGTGTGGGCTGGGGGGGGGTTGTGTGAGAAACTGGGGCTGATTGCAGAGGCCCCCTAACTTTTTGCCCCCATTTTCCACTTTATGCTGGTGTTTTCCTGACTCTGATGGTGCCCTGGGTACTGCTAACCAGTCCCAGGGCCTGTGCTCTGTGTAAAATGGATATGCAAATTAGGCTAATTATAATTGGCTAAGTTAACCTACCTATAAGTCCCTAGTATATGGTAGGGCATGTAGGTTTAGGGACCACAGCATAGGTGGTGCACACCTAGGTGCATTGCTGAGGTGCCCAGTGTCATTTTAAAAGCAAGCCTGCCTTGCTGGCTGCTTTTAAATTAAAGTTATATGCAAATTCGACTTTGGAATTAAAGGTACTTCCAAAGTTTTAAACTACCTTATTTTTACATATAAGTCACCCCTAAGGTGTGCCCTATGTGCCCCTAGGGCTGGGTGCCATGTAACTATAAGCAGGGACTTTATAAAAATAGATTTATAAGCCCTGGTGAGGTAAAAACAGCCAAATTCGTTTTTCCCTCATTGAAGTAAATGGCCTTCATAGGCTAGAATGGGCAGACTTTATTTTAAATTTTAAAGTCTCCTTAAATGTTACATACCAAGAATTTGGTATCAAATTGATTGTTATAATAAATCCCACAACTTCCAGTTGTTGGATTTAATATAACTAGTGCAGGTAAAAAGTTTAGACTTTACCTAAAAAGTTGCCAATTTCAGCTCTGCATTGTTTTTGCTGCTGTGCTCTGATTGGCCAGCCTGCAGCAGCTTCTGCCAGGCCACTTTAATGAGGTGTGAAGTGGCCTGGCTTTACACAAAGGAATGTGCTTGGGGGAGAGAATCTCCCCTCAGCAGATGGGGAAGCAGGAAGGGGGAGGGCTGCCAAACTGGTCTTCAAAGGCAGAGAAGGACATCTGGAGCACCCAGCAACACCCCCACATCCTGCAACCCCAGACAGCTAGGTGCCCCCTTGATTAGATTAGGAGAGGGCAGGAGAGGGGTGTGTTTATGATTTTTAGCCACACCAGTGGGTGGGTTCAGCCAGATCTCTCCTCCAAAAATCAGATTCATCCATTTTGGATTTTTAGAGACTGTTGCCTTCTGGGATGGATTTTTGCCACACTTCCCAGGAAGTGGTCATCACAGGGGGACGACCCTGTCCCTGATTGGAGAACCAGGGCCCCCCTGCTTTTCACCCAGGAGCAAGGATAAAACTGGCAGACCTGCACCCACGCCTCAGATCCCCTCCAGAATTCAACAAGAAAGGAACTAAAGAAGAAGAAGGACTGCCCTGCTGGACCCCTGGCCTGCACCTGGACCCTGCACTCAGAAAGACTGCACCAGCTGCACACTTGGGCTTCACCACAAGAAGGACTTTGCCTGGCTTCAACTGGTTCAAGGAGGGACTCCCTGTTTGCTACAGGTGAAAAATTGCTAACCAGAGTCCCCTGCACCAACTCCTGAAAAAGTGACCAGCTGACCACTGTGCAGTGGCCAAAAAGGAGTTTGCGCCAGGTGTATTCTGGGAGTTGAAGTCCGCACTTCCCAAGGACCATCACAGAACTTCTGGACCCTTGGGGTGAGCTGTGGACCCCAAAAGAACCTTAAAAGAACATCTGGGTGAAGCCCCAGAAGTTTGGAAAAGATTGGAGAATTTTTGAAAAAAAGCTCCATAAAGTGACCGACCCGACGCGGAAATTCTAGCCGGCTTGCCTCAACCGCGACCCGGCCTGACTTCGTGGTTCGTCCCGGTAAAGAAAAACATCCGAAAAAGAGACTAAGTCCGAACGTAAAAAGTTGACCGGGACCTTCCAGCCATCGTATCCGAGAAGGGCTCCACGGACGTCGGATCAAGATCCAGGTTTACCCCGGTCGAAGGATTTTCATCTCGAAAAAACGACTAAGTCCGAAGGTAGAAATCACCACCGAGGAAACCGACTTCGCGTATCCGGACAAGGGCTCCAGGAGGTCGGATCCAACTGGCAGGTTCGTCCCGGTGAAGAAAAACTTCAAAATAAAGACTAAGTCAGAAGGTAACTTTTTAACCGAGGCTTCCCGCGACCTGTATCCGAGCAGGGCTCCATCGCGGTCGGCCTGAAAGTTTGACTTTGTCCCGGTCCTGGTGCAACCAGATGACCCGATTGGCGCTTTTTGTTTCTATGCGCTAGAAAATAATAATACTTTAAAAATTCATATCTCCGGTTCCCCTGAACCGATTTTAATCGTTTTTGTGTCATTTTAAAGATAAAAATATAAGCTATTTTTATAAATTGGTTTTGGATTTTTAAACTGTTTCCTGTGTTTTATTTAATTACTGTTTTGTGATATTTGAATGCTTTACACTTTGTCTCCTAAGTTAAGCCTTGACGCTCGATGCCAAGCTACCAAGGGTAGAGCTGGGATTAATTTACTGAGACCTAACTGTACTTTTGTGGAGGTTTGTGGCTTGTTGCTAGGTGTAGGTACCTACCTGCCCTACCAATAACCCATTTTCCAACACTCACCTTGTGCTTATTGAATCTGTATCATTTTGACCGTATTTTAACCATTATTAAAATATATTATTCTAAACCTGTGTGGTGTATTTTTGTGGTGTTCTCACTGTGATACTGTATGATTTATTGCACAAATATTTTACACATTGCCTTCTAAGTTAAGCCTGACTGCTCAGTGCCACGCTACCAGATGGTGGGCACAGGATAATTTTGATTGTGTGTGACTTACTCTGACTAGGATTGTGGTCCCTACTTGAACAAGGGTGAATACCTCTGCCAACTAAAGACCCAATTTCTAAAAAGCTGTCATTGCCATTTCAGGGGATCATGTAAAGACAGTGTGTGCATCTCACAAACCATGTTAAGTTGTCTAATGTATACATCACTTGTCGCATCACTTACAGCAACTGTGTGTTCCTTTCATGCCGCGGCACTAGCCGCGGCCGCGGGCTCAGGTTGCCGCGGCGCGGCACGTTAATTCTGCCGCGGCCGGCACCCGGGTCGCGGTAGACGCCGCGGCGGACGCCCAGGTCACGGGGGTTGCCGCGGCTCCGACGAGAGCCATGTAGGCTCCAGGGAGCCGGTCTGGGGGACGCGGCGCTCGCCGCTTCCCTTCTTTCAAATTCTGCCATAAAGGCAGACGCGGCAGAGCCTGAAACCCCGAGGGGGTTTCAGGCATGGCCGCACACAGCGCATCATGCGCTTAACATTTACTTTTCCTGCATGTCATTCCTGCCCACCACTTACCAATGTTCCTAGGACAAACCGAACCCTTACACTTGGGGTTCTTTATACTCACCTTTTTCTCTTCCCAGCATGCTTACCACTTCCTCTCTGCCCAGCATGCATTGTTAAACACACATACCTATTTCTTTATTGTTTTCTTTTTCCCAATCCAAGATGGTGGTGTTCTACTTCCTGTTTTCTATTTCCTGTCCAGGGGTATATAAGGGGATTCCATCTGCTTGTCCATTGCGTTGCAACACTTCTTGGTGGTAGTCACGCTCCTATTTGATTTCCTTCTGCGAATCCTGTCTGTTCCTGATCTGCCTTGTTTACCTGCCTTCCTGATCTACGGTCCTAATACCCTGGTGTCCTCCTTTTCGTTTCAGGGAGTTCCTGTGGAGGTTTTTTACCCTACTGGGGTTTTTCCTCTGGGACTCCTTCTGGAGGGCACGGACTGTAGTGGTTCGCTCATACCAAACAGCACCGTGGCTACCGGAAGGGGTCGCCCCTACCTCGGCCAGAGCAGAACCCGTCGGAACAAGGACCGTTCCCCGACACCTCTCAGCTGCGACGGTAAGACCATTGAAAACCGCGACAGATTGCAACGCCAAAAATTCCAGTTGCAGTCCGGAACTATGGATAACCCAGTGGCAAACATGGAACCTACTAACCAGGACCTACTGGCGACAATACAACAACAGGCTCAAGAACTCCAGCAATTACGTACTGAGAATACTGTTTATCGACAAGCCTTTGCCTCCAGGACCACAGATGTCCCTGCAGTAGCCGCCTCTACACCTCGATTTTCCGGGGATCCCACCACATTAAAAGAATTCCTGAATGCCTTGACGGTGTACTTTGCCTTTCGCCCCTCGCAATTTGTACAAGATAAGACCAAGGTGGGGTATTTGATTAGTGCCTTATCAGGACCAGCCTTGGCCTGGGCCACACCGCTAGTAACCAGAAACGATCCCTGTCTATCTAATTATTCCACCTTTATCACTACTTTTAAACAGATGTTTGAACGCCCTGGACTCGAGGCGTCAGCAGAAGAGGCTCTTTGCGAAGTCCAACAAGGGAGTCAAGATGTATTACAATACATCACCCGTTTCAGACAATTAGCTGCAGAAACAACCTGGGTGGAACGTACCTTAGTGACACTCTTCCGTAGAGGTCTCAGAGAGGACATCAAAGATGAACTAGTACATTCTGCCAGGATAGAAAACCTCAAAGGATTGATGGACCAGGCACTAACGATAGAATATCGGTTGAATGAACGAAGAATGGAGAACAAGAAGAGTCGTTTGCCTTCTCACTCAGTACCATCTCGTCCCTTCGCCCATCGTACCGAGGAAGTCCGTCCTGAATCCAAAGGGAATACCGAGGAAGAGCCCATGCAGATTGACACAGCTCGCGGGCCTCTATCCGCCAGTGAAAGGGAACATAGACGAAGGAAGGGGCTTTGCCTATATTGTGGTGCAGCTGGTCACCTAATTCGTGCCTGCCCCATTCGTCCAACCAAGCCCTTGGGAAACGCCAACTCCCGTCCCCAGTAAGAAGGGTGAGGACGGGATATCGTGATATACCTTCTATTTGCTCTTCCAGGGAGGAAGGAACTGCTCTTTTTCTCTTACCAGTTACCCTCCATTTAACTGATGGCCGCGAAGCAAGAACTTTGGCCTTATTGGACTGCGGAGCCAGTGGCCTCTATTTAGATGAAACCTGGGCCAAAGAACGACAGATAACACAAATACCCAAAGAAGTACCAGAACAGGTACATACCGTTGATGGGTCACTCTTGGCCTCTGGACCTGTACAATACACCACCCCTACCTTCTGTTTACAGTTTGGTAAACATCAGGAAATTCTCTCGTTTGACTTAATCTCATCACCACACCATGTCATGATCCTGGGAATTCCATGGCTTACACGGCACAATCCTTACATCAACTGGGAAACAAAAACCATTTCGTTATCCTCCCATTTTTGTCAACACCACTGCTATCCGGCCGGGGATTACTGGTCCCCAAAAAGTCTCTCAACAGCACCTTCTCAGGTGGGAGGATCCATTAATGTCCTACAGGGAGTTCCCAGACATTATCAGGACTATATCGATGTATTTCAGAAGCCAGAAAAACCTGAACTGCCACCCCACAGAGAATACGACTGTGCCATTCCTTTAGAACCAGACACCGTAGTTCCTTTTGGGTGGATGTACTCCCTCACAGAACTAGAGAAACAAGTTTTAAAGGCGTACCTAGATGAGAATCTACAAAGTGGGTTGATAACTCCCTCCTCTTCACCCGCCGGGGCTCCTCTTTTCTTTGTACCAAAGAAAACCAAAGATCTGAGTCCCTGTATCGATTTCAGAGGGTTAAACAGGATCACTATCAAAGACCGGTATCCGTTACCCCTCATCAAGGACATCTTAGAAGCAGTCAGAGGAGCCAAGAGATTCACCAAACTGGATCTCCGAGGAGCCTATCATCTACTAAGAGTCAGAGAAGGTGATGAGTGGAAGACCGCCTTTAGAACACCTTTTGGTCACTACGAATATAGAGTAATGCCTTTCGGACTCACTAATGCCCCGTCCATCTTTCAAAGATTCATGGATTCTATCTTTTCTGATCTTTTGCAACAAACAGTGGTAGTGTATCTTGACGATATCCTAATTTATTCGGTTCATCCAGAGGAACATTCCAAGCACGTTCGCCAAGTCTTAGAGAGACTCCAACAACATCATTTGTTCTGTAAGCCTGAAAAATGCGAGTTTGATCAGATAGGAGTATAATACTTGGGATACTGTATAGACCAAACCGGAGTTGCCATGGACTCAGACAAAGTACAGGCTATATTGAATTGGCCATCTCCTTCTTCCATCAAGGAGACTCAATGTTTTCTGGGACTAGCCAACTTCTACCGACAGTTCATAGCAGACTTTGCCCAGAGAACCAGCTTCATTACTCAAACCCTCAAAAAGGAACATCTAAAGAAGGGTTTTTGTTGGACACCAGGCGCTGAGTCAGCTTTTCAGGACTTAAAGAAAGCCTTTATTCAAGCCCCTATTCTTCGACACCCAGACACCAGCAAACAATTCATTGTTGTCACAGACGCCTCAGAAAGAGCCATTGGGGCTGCCTTGTTACAAAAACAAGACGATGATGACCTAGAACACCCTGTATTTTATCTATCACACAGTCTATCTGATTCTGAGCGAAACTATTCCGTGCTAGAACGCGAATTACTCGCCTTAAAGGTCGCGTGCACCGAATGGAGACACTTTTTGATGGGATCAAAGGAGCCCTTTGAAGCCCGGACCGATCACAGAAATCTACAGTGCTTAAGAAGTTTCCAGTGCCAAAATAGCCGGCAGGCTCGATGGGCCTTCTTCTTCAGCCAATATGATTTCTATATCACCTACATCCCTGGTTCTCAGAACATCCTGGCGGATGCCCTGTCCCGACGTTATCCTGGGTGCGGTGATTCCGCGGTTCAAAATTTATTTGACAACAATAAAATCATAGGGGTAGCACAGACTTTTTTAGATCAAGTCAAGTCCGAATATGCCCGTCTACACGAAACAGAACTAAAAAAGTTACGTCCACAGCTGCACATAGATCATGACTACTATTATCATGATAAGGCCCTGTTTTTACCCACTAAAACAGTGCAAATCGAAGCTTTACGCATGTGCCATGATTCCCCTATTGCAGGTCATCGAGGAATGAAAGCGACTCAAGATCTTTTGCTTCGCTCTTTCTGGTGGCCAACTCTCAAAGCTGACACTGAGGCATATGTGTTATCCTGTCCTACATGTGCTCAAGCCAAGACACCCCGAACCAGACCTGTGGGGTTACTCCGCCCATTACCTGTTCCCCCAGGCCCATGGCATACCATATCCACCGATTTTATGTGCGCATTACCTTCCTCAATGGGAAACCACATCATAATGGTAACTGTGGACTCCTTCACCAAAATGGCCCACTTCACAGCCTTGAGAAAGTTACCTACGGCAAAGGAGTTAAGTCAGATCTTTACTCAAGAAATTTTCAGGCTACATGGGTTACCCCAAGTTATTATATCGGACAGGGGTCCTCAATATGTCTCCCGTTTCTGAAATCAATTCTGCAAGACCTTGGGGATCCAGGTGGCCTTATCATCCGGGTTCCACCCTCGAACCAATGGACAAACGGAACGACTCAATCAGGGTCTCGAACAGTACTTACGTAGCTTCTGTAACGCTACACAAAGTAATTGGGCTTCCTACTTACCGCTTGCAGAATTTTCCTATAATAACTCTCTACACAGTGCCTCTAAAGTCTCTCCTTTCTATGGCTCTTATGGTTTCCATCCCAGGGCCTTCCCAACTCCCCTGAGAGACAACTCCAATCTTTCCGCCATCTCCTCCTTCGTTCGACAACTACGGGGTATACAACGAATTATCCATTCCAACCTTGTGTCCACCAAGTCCCGCATGAAGAAGATGGCAGATAGGAGACGCTGTGCGGCTCCTCTATATCAGGTCCATGATAAGGTCTGGCTCTCCTCTAGATTCCTACCTCTCCGACTCACCAAAAACAAATTCAAACCCCGCTTTTATGGTCCCTTTCTCATTCTCAAGAAAATCAACCCAGTGTCTATGCGTCTTCGCCTACCCCAGACATGGAAGATCCACCCAGTATTCCATGTTTCACAACTGAAACCTTACCGTCCTGATCTTTTTCATAGGCAGTTGCCCTGTCCCCCTCCTCTGTTGGTTGACAATGTGCCTGAGTACGAAGTGCAGGAAGTCTGTGACTCTCGGTTTTTCCATGGTCACCTCCAATACCTTATTCATTGGAAGGGATACCCTTTGAGTGAGTGTTCCTGGGAGGATGCCTCTTCAGTCCATGCTCCCCTTTTGATCCGCCGCTTTTTTTGGCTCTTCCCTCACAAACCCGGGGCCTCGGGGTGGGGGCATACTGTCATGCCGCGGCGCTCGCCGCGGCCGCGGGCTCAGGTTGCCGCGCGCCGCACGTTAATTCTGCCGCGGCCGGCGCCCGGGTCGCGTTAGACGCCGCGGCGGACGCCCAGGTCGCGGGGGTTGCCGCGGCTCCGACGAGAGCCATGGAGGCTCCAGGGAGCCGGTCTGGGGGACGCGGCGCTCGCCGCTTCCCTTCTTTCAAATTCTGCCATAAAGGCAGACGCGGCAGAGCCTGAAACCCCGAGGGGGTTTCAGGCATGGCCGCACACAGCGCATCATGTGCTTAACATTTACTTTTCCTGCATGTCATTCCTGCCCACCACTTACCAATGTTCCTAGGACAAACCGAACCCTTACACTAGGGGTTCTTTATTCTCACCTTTTTCTCTTCCCAGCATGCTTACCACTTCCTCTCTGCCCAGCATGCATTGTTAAACACACATACCTATTTCTTTATTGTTTTCTTTTTCCCAATCCAAGATGGTGGTGTTCTACTTCCTGTTTTCTATTTCCTGTCCAGGGGTATATAAGGGGATTCCATCTGCTTGTCCATTGCGTTGCAACACTTCTTGGTGGTAGTCACGCTCCTATTTGATTTCCTTCTGCGAATCCTGTCTGTTCCTGATCTGCCTTGTTTCCCTGCCTTCCTGATCTACGGTCCTAATACCCTGGTGTCCTCCTTTTCGTTTCAGGGAGTTCCTGTGGAGGTTTTTTACCCTACTGGGGTTTTTCCTCTGGGACTCCTTCTGGAGGGCACGGACTGTAGTGGTTCGCTCATACCAAACAGCACTGTGGCTACCGGAAGGGGTCGCCCCTACCTCGGCCAGAGCAGAACCCGTCGGAACAAGGACCGTTCCCCGACACCTCTCAGCTGCGACGGTAAGACCATTGAAAACCGCGACAGTTCCACTTCTCCTACAGGTAACCTTGCCATCCCCCACATGGAGGGGACACCAGAGACTGACACTACCCCTCTGCATGAAGGCCCCAGTGAGGAAAACAACCTTGGATGTTTAGACATTGAGGATGAAGCTGACCCATTAGAGACACCTGGTCAGTCAACAACTGTCAGCCACACCCTGCCCACAACAACCCCCCCAGCCCTGTTGCAACTACATCACAGGCAACCATTTGCCATCAAACCTGTGTCCTAAGGGCAGTCTCTTCCATCATGTGCCCCCCAGTACAGGTACCTGAGTCTCCTAATGTCACCCCTGGCAATGATGGCCCTGCAACCAGTGCGAGTAGGCACACTGTGCCAGGGGCACAGGTAAGTAGGGCTAGGGTGCGGTGGGCCAGAGGATGGGGACTCCAAGAGACACAACTGACCAGGAGACCATCTCCCAAGTCCTGGGAGCCTACCAAAATTCCCAAGGCATGATGGGCCAGACACTGACCATGATGGGGGAGATCCAACAACTACAGAGGGACAACCACCAGGAAGTCATGCAGCAGTGGCAGACCCAACATGCCATCCTGGTTTTCATTGCTGGGGTGCTGAGGGATATGAACACTACCCTGAATAGGTTTGGCACTCAACATGAGACCTTTTTTACTAGCAATGAGACATTGTAGGAAGCTGGCCTGGTGTGTGGTGGGTACCTGTGGTACTTACACCTTATACCAGTTCCAGGGTTCCCCTATCAGTGAAATATAGGCATTGTCTAGAAGCCAGGCTCTCTAGAAGTAGCTGTAGATGAGAAGCCAAGCATTATTTAGGAGACATGCAAAGCGCATGCAATACCACTGCAGTCACACAACACTTACACACATGAAAAAAACACTCAGTCCTTCACTCCAAGGGAGATTCCTTCCTCCTTCTCATGCAGACTGAAGACTTGCCACACTCAGCGTATGCACAGCCAGGGAAATGTTGCAGATGTTGCAGATGCTGGAAGGAGCCATGAAAAGAATGTTCCAACCAGAGCCTTCATCATGGAGCAGATTGTCAGTTCCTGGAGGATCCAGTCGCGGTTCCAGTGGCTAGAAATTGAAGTAGAGGTTGCAGAGGAGTCCTGCTGGAATCTTGAAAGCAGAATCTGAGGACCCATCCAAGAGAGAGACCCTAAATAGCCCTGAAAGGTGGATTGGTCACCTAGCCAGGTGATCACCTATCAGGAGGTGGCTTTGGTGTCACCTGCCTGACCTGGCCACTCAGATGCTCCCAGAGGTCCCGGACAACCTTGGATTCAAGATGGCAGAGCTCTGGGCATCACCCCTGGGGTGGTGATAGACAGGGAAGTGGTCTCTCCCCTTTACATTGTCCAGTTTTCTGCCAGAGCAGGGACTTGAGGTCCCTGAATCGGTGTAGACTGGATTATGCATGGAGAGCACCAAATGTGCCCTTTAAAGCAAACCAGTGGCTTGGGGAGACTACCTCGCCCAAGCAATGCAACACCTATTTCCAAATGGAGTGTGTGTTACCCTCCTCTCCCAAAGGAAACCCTTTGTCCTGCCTTCCTGGGCTTGATCAGAACAAGCAGCAGGAGGGCAGAAACCCTCCATGGGGTGGCAGCAGCTTGGGCTTCCTGGAAAATCCTGTAAGACTGCTGGTAGCAATGCTGGGGGTCCTCTAAGGAGCCTCCAGAGTGCATGGAATCATAGTTCCAGTACTTGTAACAGTATTGGGGTATGATTCGGACATGTTTGATACCAAACATGCCCAGATTCAGAGTTACCATTCTGTATATGGAAATAGGTAGTGACCTCTGTCCAGTACAGGCATAAACTGGCATCCCCGCACTCATGGAGCTCTGGAAACTGGAAGTGGAGTTTGTGGGGGCACTCTGCTAGTGCAGGGGTGCCCTCACACACAGGTACTTGCACCCTACACTCTGGGCTAGGGGTACTTACAGTGACCTGATGCAGCGGCCTGTAGTGAAAAGGGTGCATTCACCCTTTCACACCAGGCGCAATGGCAGGTCAGCAGATACACTTTGCATGGGTTCCTCATGGGTGGCATAATACATGCTGCAGCCAATGGGGATCCCCTGGTACCCAAATATTGGAGATTTACATGGGTGCACCAGTATGCCAAATGTGGGGTGTAAGTGGTTCAAGTAATGAAGTTTTAAGGGAGAGAGCATTATCACTGGGGTCCTGGTTAGCAGGATGCCAGTGAACACAGTCAAACACACTGAGAGCAGGCAGAAAATGGGTTAACCATGCCAAGAAAGAGAGTACTTTCCTACAGACATCAGGCCCTTCTACATCTGTGGCTGCTAATGGAAGTGAGCCCTTGCCAGGGGAAGGGAATTCCTCAGACACCCCACCTTCTGTAACAGAAGAACCCCCCTGCAAACATGGATGTCAATCCGGACATCCAGGAGGAGCAGATGCCAAGACCAAACCAACAACCAGGAAGTGAACCTCTCCTGGTTGATTGCCATGGTGTGCCACTGATACACCCTGTTGACTGTTCTGAAACCTCACTCCATCTTCCTATGGTGCAAGGACAGTGGACTGGACCAAATGGTGTAGCACCTATCCTGATGATTTCCTTCACCATGACTGATCCCTTCACTGTTAACTTTGTGCTTTTTCTGTTTCAAATCACTCATTTTGTTGTGCATTTACCAATAAATACCATTTAACCACAGATCATGTGTAAGTGTGATGTATCAACCATGTACAACTGTCACATATGACAACTATTGTAGCAAAATGTTCCTCTTCAGTGTTAAACCTTTGTCATGGTCATCACACATGTACTGGATAAGCAGGATACATATTGCATTGGGGTTGTTACACAGACATGACACGAATCACCTGTATTGTACATCTCTGCATATTTATTTGGAGAATGGCAATCAGTACATAGCGAAGTACTGCTGTGGACTTCAATGTTTAAGCTTAGTTGTAATTCACTACCAACCCACAGAATACAGATTTTAGGGACTTGTCAGTCTTTCATCATCCAAGGAGGTAGCCATATCGGTTCCATGCATCATCAGCTCAAGCCTTATCACATATCGATACCTTACCTTCCAAATGACCACACCCCATGAAACAGGCAGAGGTCAGGACTAATCTTCCCAGTCATGGAACCTTCCAATTACCATGGGTAGGTATATGTAGGCTTGACACTCACCTTTGTCAGTCCTCAGACACATGCACATTGGCCTACCATGAGGAAACACACTGACAGCTGCACGTTAGTAAACAATCAACACAAACCATAATGATGATCTAAGGTCTGGATACCATATTATGATACGTGTTAGACACAAATGGACACACACATGGCACCATTTGAGCCACCTGCAATACCAGACAGTTTTGTTTGTGAAAAAGGACACTTGCATTCCACTGTCCTGACAGTCTGGCCATAGAACACACACACCACAATTCTCATGCTAAAGAGAACCTGTTGTAATCCATGTCCACTTCTCATGTCAGTCTGCAAATCCCATCTGCCTGAGACATTGTCTGAGATTACCAAATGAGGATCAGCCAAACAGCCAACCTGCAAATATGTGATTGACAAAGATCAGGTATAGGCCAGAGTGGAACACATACATCACATTGTCAATGCATAACTACAAAGGTGACTTTAATTAAACATTTACAAAACAATTGACTCTATAGACAACAGTTCTGTACACAACTTCAAGTAACAATCTGCATGCATATCTGAGTCATGGGTTTTGGAGCCTCATAAGACCTCACGGATGGTGGCAAACATAACATTACATGGAATGCATAACCTAAACAATACCCCAAGGAATCATCATTCTAACATCACATCACATGCCTTGGGTCAGTTGAAGTACTGATTGATGACATCTGCCCTGATGTCTCCAGCTTTATCCTCATCATGCTCATCTTCACTTGGCAAATCTGCATTTCCACCTCCAGGATCTGCTGGCTCCCCCTCATCTGGTATGAACGGTATCTGATGTTTCAGGGAAAGGTTGTGGAGCATGCAGCAGACAACAATTATTTGACAAACCTTGTAGGATGAGTATAGGAGGGCTTCTCCAGACTTGTCTATGCTGCAAAATCTTGCCTTCAGGAGCTGAAAAGTCTGCTCCATGACATGCCTTGTCCTTCCTTGGGCCTCATTGAAGCGGACTTCCCCTGGTGTGGTTGGGTATCTCACTGGTGTCAATAACCAAGGACGGTTTGAGTAGCCAGAGTCCCCTGTAAACTATAGTGACACCAATCCAAACTTTAATCTAGGATATCCACATATATGGTAGCAGGAAAAAAGGTACACACACACATGACATGTATGACTTAACAACCAGCCAGGCACTCTCTGTGTATAGTCGTGTCATCAGCAGTGGGATCTTGCATTTCCACATGGTGAAGGAATCATGGACTGATCCTCGATACCTTGCACAAACTTGTGAAATGTCTAGGGCAGACAAACAGACCACTTGGACTTTATAAAATGGAAGTTTTATCTATTCCTATATATCCAGGTGTTTTAAGAATGCAGACAGTACAGCATTCAAAACCAGACTGAACATGGGCTGAGACATCCCTGCAGCTAGGGCCACTGTATTCTGTAAGGACCCAGTGGACAGGAAGTGCAGCACAGACATGACTTGAATGATGGGAGGTATGCTATTGGGATTGCAAATAGCAGGCATCAGATCTGGCTCCAGCTGACGACATAGATCCATAATTGTATGTCTATCCAAGCAATATATTTGGATTATATGCCTCTCTTCCATGGTCTGTAGGTCTGCTAGAGGACAGCACACTGGAGGTTATGTTGCTCTCCTCAGGCCAGGATAACTATGTGGGACAACACCAGATTGTATGTGAATGACTCATTCTATACATCATAAGTATGATCACACCAATGTCACACATTTATCTAAATCATGTCACATGAAACAGTGAATATGTGGTATTCAGCACATAGCTAACCAAAAGTGTACTGTGTTCAAATCCCCTAAACCCTCACATGCTCTCTAAATGGAGATACATGTCACTGACAGTAAAAGTTACATCAACCCATTTGACCTGAAACAAATATTTGTTTCACCTATACTATCTCCAGATTGTCATTCGTATGGTGACAACACTGTTTCATGTACATATCCCAAAATACCTCATTTCACTTTCTCTACTAATGACATGCACATTGATACTTGTAAACAGTAAGCCAGCACTTAACACATTAACATAGATATGAGTTTTCAGTTGATGACACAAGTTTCATTACTTCATCGTACATATTTGAGCCCTAAAATGGCAGCTGCCTGACCTACTGTACAGGACATCAGGAAGTAACCTGACTCAACCGGCAGATGTCGTCATAGCGGTAGGCAGTTACGACAATGGTAGGCTTTGCCATTGAAACACATTGCTTCCTTTGGTGAACTTGGGCCAATGGGGACGTACGCCGGCAGTGACAGTCCTGTACATGGCGGATGTGACCTCCATCTTTTGCAGAGTCCCTCACTTGACTCTTGACACTGCTACCCGAAAGAACTCACGACCTGAGCTGCTTGTAATGCATCTGGGAGCAATCATGCCACATCCTATAGGTGATAGGGCCTCTCCCTTCTCTCCAGAAGAGGTGGACAAGCTTGTGGATGATGTCCTACCCCCGTATGAACAGCTATATGGTGCACTAGAGGAGCAGGTGAGTCCAATGCAATACCAATGGGTGAAAGGTTGAGTATATGATGATGTAGATGAAATGTGCAGGAATGAAGGATTGTGCTATCATGTGTGGGTAGATGGGCATGTGCACAGAAAGATTGTTACCCCTGATACATAGTAGGTAGTGTGTGATGTATGTAGTCTGCTCCACAAATGTTCATTACAGCATTAACATCAATGTTAGCGTGACAAATGGTTGTTGAGATATACCATTTTAAGGACATTCTTGTGGGATGATCATATGTTTCTAGCTAGAACCTGGCACTGGTTATGCATGCTGTATGCCTGACTCCACTTCACACATGACATGAATGCAAATGGTGACTTGAAAAATATTTTGAAGTGTGAAGATGGGTATGATTGGCTACCTGCACTAACTTGATTTTCCACCCTACTTATTTTGGGATGGAGCATGTGGACATGACTTTCTCCTCTTGTCTGTGTCATCCATGTAGGTCAACACCCATCAGAAAAAGGGGATCTGGCGTGCCATTGCCAAGAAAGTGTGGACCCTGGGGGTTCACAACCGGTGGAGTACGCACTGTAGGAAGTGGTGGGAGGACCTGAGACGCAGGGCTCAGAAGACCTTAGAGGCCCAGCTGGGGGTGTCCTACCAAGGGGGAAGGGTTATCCGTAAGACCTTGACCCCTCAAATGGCCCGCATGTTGGCGGTGGCCTACCCTGAGTTGGATGGGCATTTGGGGGCAGCACAGCAGTCACAAGGGGGTAACCACTGACTAAACTCATTTACATCCCTCTGCCAGGTCAGTGTATGATGTGAAAGACTCTAATCTGTGACAATGTGGTAAATGCAAAAGGTAAAATGTCTCCCAGAAACACCTAGATGTACAGTCCTCACCACTGATACATAGGTGTGCACATAGTATTGTGTATAGGGGCATGTTACTCACCTGTGTCAGCCCTTCTGTACAGTATCATATGATGATGCACATGTGACTGTGTCATTTGTTAACCACTACACTGCTCTTAATACCCTCCTGGTTGATTCTTGCCACCTACAGGCCCATCCTCCCAATATCTTGATGGTAAATTGGTATGGTCTTTGCCCTCTGTCCATTCCAATGCCCCTTTATCCATCTCTATGTGCAACATAGAGTTTGACAAGTTGAAAACGGTCTTACTATTCCTGAGGTTTCAAATGAGTGCCAACTTATTGGGAGGCTGTGATGTCAATCTGACATTTCTCATGCCACACTTGCTACACTTACTCTGACCTGTTAGGAGGTGTCCACATTGGTAAGTGAGGACTATATGTTGGCACTGTAATGTTTCATCAGAATGGACATCCTGCATGATGGAAACCATGGTGGTATAACTAGACTCCTAGTGCAACCCATATTATTGATATGAGAGCTCAGAATATTAGTATGATATACATGTTCTTTGGATGGTAAGTGGCTACACAGCAATTTCCTATTCCATTGTGTTGTGGGCATGATAAATAGGCATGATAAATAGGCAACAACAATCTACACTGTTTTTTGCCAAGATCTTTTGTACACAGTTAGGTTCTGCCATATATCAACATTGTGATCCAACATAAACATATTTTCTTTTGCTATTGTGGATGTTTTGAAGGATTTTTTGTATGGAATCCTATTGTTTGTACTGACTTAATTGTGTTGCAGGTGTGGTAGTTCACCTTCACATGCTGGTGGAATGATATGTGTAGTCAGTCATTTAGCTTGCCTCAAGGTGGATGTCTCTATCATGTTAAGTTCAGAAGTGTGTTATGGCATTGTAATATTCATATACAGATGTAAAATTGCTCATGTCTGAAATGTGAATAGTGATGTTGCCACTTAAATAATGGGCTATTGATGTTGCCACTCATCATGGTTAGTTGTACTGTTAGTGGCCTTCATGCACATGACAGGTGCCCATTGTATTTCAGGTGTTGGTATGTACCTGTGGTTGTCTGTAGGTAAATCATGTGGGCTAAGTAGGCCCCTGTAAGTGTACATGACTTTACAGATGGCAAATGACTAAGATGAGTAGCTCAGCAAACTATCTATCAGCCTGTCCTACATGATTATTGGGACTTGTGTTGGTGACGTGTTTAGACTCTATCATACTTCAATTTATGTACAGACAAATATAGTTGTTGCATGTTTGCACATGTCAATTGTGAATGTTGTGGACTTTGTGACATGAAATGGTTTTGGTTTGTATGCAACATGCTGTCTTTTGTGATAAGGTTCCTTTCCTGGTATATTCATCAGCTAACAATGTAAGTATGTATGGATTTTGTGTATATGATATGTTGAAATGAATATTAGCACTATTTCCCATTGCTTGGTTGTTGTTTGACTATGTTGCTGTGGATAGGGGCTCAGAATCATATTGGCAAGTCAAGTTGTCATGGAATGGTTATTGTGATAGCTCAACTGATATGATGGTATAGTATGTGTGCAATAGGAGGCTTAGCTGGTGTGTGACATTGTTGTAATGTAGGGGTGTAGATGGTTCAGTTGTGAAATGATATTGGCACTAACCTGGTTCTACCTGGGGGTGTCGCACAAGTGGTTGTAATGTGATTGATGTGTACAGTGTGATGTAAGTGTTTGAAAAAAATTACCCTACCTCTCTTCCCTGTTTTCCTGCATCAGCATCAGCAGGCAAAGGAGACACGGCACAGCCGAATGGGGAAGCTGCTGGCCAGGGGACCTCAAGTCATGATACCACTGACACCGAGGGACCATGTGGCCCAGAGGGCAAGGGGAGGTCCACGGGGGAGATAGGATCCACGTCATCATCTTCGGAATCCTCCTCCAGTGGACACTCCCTGGCGGCCCCATCATCTTTGTCTGCTACCCCCCTTTCTACCACCTTCCTCTTTGTAGCACCCCACCCAGCTGGCCGTGCGTGCTCACCCAAGAAGGTGGGCGTCTCCTTTGCCACAGCACCTCTGCCCCGGCCCCTGTTATCCCTGCTGCCTTCAGTGAGGAGGCTATTGACCTCCTGAGGTCTATCTCTGTGGGTCAGTTGACCATTGTGAATGCCATCCAGGGACAGGCAACTCAAATCCAACAGAGTAATGCGTTCCTGGGGGGCATTCACGGTGCACTGGCTGGCCTACAGAGATCCTTTCAGGCTCTAGCCTCTACACTGATGGCGGCCAGTCACTCTTTGTCCACTGTCCCCCCCCTCCACTTTCCTCTTCTCAATCCCAAACCCCTCTTCCCAGACCCAGCCAAAGCACACAAACAGACAAACATGCATCCACATCCAAGGGTAGCTCAGACAGACATAGACACCACAAGACACACCACCGGCATTCACACAAGCAACATTCAGATGCACACACAGCACCAGTCACAACCTGACCTGACAACCACACCACCCAGCATCACAGGCTAGACTGCACTACTGACACATGTGCAGACACAACACCAACATTGGAAGATCCAGTCACTACACCTATCCTACCAACAGACAGCACCAGAGTAGACCCTCAGGCATCCACCCCAGTAACCTCACCCACAGACACCAAAACCACTGGCACTCCAACATGCAGCACATCCACCATACTTGCAGTCACCACACCAACAGACAGTCACCCACCCACCAAGGCATTCCCCAGCACCTCCACCCCTTCATCCCAAGACACATAAACGCCCTCACTCACCCACCCAACAGACCCCCAGCACCCTCAAGCATACCTCCCACAAAGATGCACCCAAGACATCCACACCAACGCCTCAGACAACCACTCCCTCTCCCTCTCCCTCCACATACCTTTTGCTATGACCGTCCCCGTGTGTCTAAAAAAGCTTCCCTTTTAGAGTGTGCCCTTTTCCCTACTCCTCTCCCTGTAAGACCCTTAAATGTTCAGTTTCCCTGCCCACGTCCGTCCCTTCTACCTGCAAGGCCTCACCTACCCCCCTGCAAGTACCCATGCCCCCCGCCAAGAAGGTTACCCCTCTCAAGAAAAACCAACCCTCCCCTAAGTGTAAACCTAATCCCCCCAAGACACATCCCAAAGGTCCCCCTCCAAAATCTAAGTCTAAATCCCCCTCCATCACCTCCTGATAATCCCTGAGGTGCCTGCCCCCTTGATGCCCCTAACTGTGAATGTTATATGGTGGTCAGGAGTCAAGTTTGGGGTACCCATATGTGCATTGTATGCACAGAGACTTTTGCCTATGGACTGGCCTATGGCCTTTGAATTTAACATTACTCTATTATTAATATATAATAACCAACCTTTTGTTGGTTTTGAGGTTACATCTTTGTCATGCATTTCTTTTTCTTGTGTAAAGTTGTTCCTGGCTGACATTGGTTGTGTGTCAGTTTTTGTGTGTGTGGTGCCTGTGCTAGTTGTATTATTTGGGCAGTATGTGAGGCTGTGTGCAGAGCTTTTGTCCCATAGTGATAGGGTGTGTGTTGTGTAATGGGCATGTGTCTGTTCGAAACATTTTGTTGTCATGCTATTGAGTGGTGTTTGTGTTGACATGGGTTTGTTGCTGTCTTGTGTGGCTTTGTGTGCTTTGACTGTGTGTGTGGGTGTGCGTGTTAAGTGCGTGGTATGATAGATCTGATGTGCGGTGTGTGATGTGTATGTTGATTGGTAAGTTGTATGGTTGTGTGATTGTATGTTCGTTCCCTGTTGGTTGTGGATTGTATTGTATGTGTGATTTGTCCCTGGGTAGTGTCTATTGTGAGTGCTTGCCAACATATTGATGATGGTGTGGGTATGGTGTTGTTGTGACATGTTGTGGTGTTGTGTGGTATTGTGTGTGACTGGGCCTGTGCTGTGTTTCCATGCATAAGTGTGTGTTTTTGACGTGTGTGTGTGCGCATTATTCGTAGTATGTGTACTGTGTGTGTGTGGCTGTATGTGAGTGTGTGTGTCAGTGTAGAAATGTGTGGTTGTCATCCTCACACCCCATTCCTGATGGTATACTGTGTGAGTGTACAAACATTAACAATATACAACAGTTACAGGTTACTGTGTGTACTTACACTTGCTGTCGTCATTGGCGGCAAAGATTCTGAAGTCTTTGTGTGAGCAGGAGCAGCAGGGAGACGTCTAGTTCTGGTTCTATGGCGGCTCTAGAGTATGGCTTCCTCAAGGTGAGTGTCTCCTTTTATGCAGTTCGTTACCGCCTGGGTTTCCGTGGTGGTGCGACCATGGTGGAAACCTTGGTGATGTGCTGCCTTGTAATCTGTCCAGCGGAAATATGGTCTCCACTGCCCTTCAGGTGCCTTCCATCGTCTGTTGCGGTCTAACCGCAGTGGCGGTGCTGGCGGTGCTTTGGATATATTCTGTTGGGAATGCCGCTATGGTCATAATTTGGTGGTCTTCTCCACCAGCCTGTTGTAGGTATGACGGCCACCACCACCATGGTGATCCTGAGACCTCCAAACTCGTAATGAAGTCTGGAGTGTAAGCCAATGTCTTAATGTTTAAAGGAGAGTTCACACACACTTTAGCTCTGGTGAGTAGTGGTAAAGTGTGCAGAGTCCTAAGGGCAACAAAAACACATTCAGCAAAAACAGGGGGATTATGGCAAAAGGTTTGGGGAAAGATCACCCTAAGGCAGAGAGGTCAAACACTGCAAATATCTATTTTATACGTTCAGTGAAAATTCTGAGAAATTATACATTGCTGTGAAATGTGTAATATGTATGACTTATTTACAGATGGTTCAAGTCACAATATGATTGTAAGCATTGATAAAATGGTATACACCAGTATGCTTATTTCAGGAATATGTGTAGGACATTTTGACTTACTATTTAGGGGTGTCCACATGGCCTGATTGTGCATGCGTTGTTATTGGCTAATGTATAGATGTGAAGTGGTTCACTTAGAATTCTATTTCAGATGAGGTATTTAACAGGTATCTCTCATTAAGTTAAATAATAAACAACCACTGTTTTTGAATGACATTCAAGGTTTAATAAGTTGCTTATCTTCTTACAGTTTATAGATCCTTTACTTTTCTTTCACAGCTCAATACCAGTGATAGAAACAGCATAACATCTACTCAATGTGGATGCTTTCACAGACATGCCTCATATTCTGCTTGTTATGCTTATAGCAATCTGCCACCTCCGTTGGATGATGTCATCAATGATGTTATTTAACACATCATGAGTGTTGCAATATATGAGGTCAAAGGTAGTGCATGGTTGGTGTGCAATTATAGTTAGCTCAGTCAACTATTGTGGGTAAATTTCAGGATTTTTTGTTTTTTAAACATTAGTTTTTTAATTATTACTACACTTAACAATGACTTAAATTTGTTTATTTTTTGTGGAATTGGACAAAATATTGTTTTTAAAAAATTGAGTTGCAGAAATATCAAGTTCTAAATATCGTAACACAGAAATAGGGTGAGCAAAAATATAGTTGACAAAAATATTGATGTTTTAAGGTAAGAACTTTTATTTTTTAGGTTTCTTTATGTGTACAAATAATATTTTATTTGGCCATGTTTTATATTGTTTGCACAATTGTTGTTAATAATTTTAAACATATGGCCTGATCATAACCTTTGCGGATGGGATACTCCATCTCGAATGTGACATATACAAGTTTCATTATATCCTATGGAACTTGTAAAATGGCTGGGGGGATAGCCGTGACGTTTGTGATAGAGTGTCCCATCCGCCAAGGTCGTAATCAGGCAGACAGTTTGTAATTTTAAGTTATTTATATTTTTAGTTTAATTATAAAATAGTCATTCATAATGTCTTAGTGGGTTGTGAGGTTTGTAGGGGTACGTTAATTAGGTATAATTAATTTCTATGTTTTTAATTAATATCAATTATTTATTTGATTATTAAGGGGGTTATTACAACTTTGGAGGAGGTGTTAATCTGTCCCAAAAGTGACGGTAAAGTGACGGATATACCACCAGCCGTATTACGAGTTCCATAGGATATAATGGACTCGTAATACGGCTGGTGGTATATCCGTCACTTTACCGTCACTTTTGGGACGGATTAACACCACCTCCAAAGTTGTAATAACCCCCTAAGTGTGTAAATTGTGCAAATAATATTTTTAGATGGGACGGTTGATTAAATGATAAATAATACATTATTAATTATTTATAAATTATTAATAATCATTAATTATGCAAATTGTGAATTATTCTAATTTTTTAATTTACTTTTTTTGGGTGTAGGTTGTTGGGTTTCAGGAGTATAGGGTGAGAAGTTAAATAATAATTGATTATGTATAAATTATGTATTTATAATTAATCAATTGTTAATTATATATATTGTGTAATTATTATAATTTTTAAATGAAGGTATATGTTTAATGTGCTACTATACTGTGGGAATTTAATTAAATGATTATTAAATAAAAATGTTCTAATTTTGTGTTAAAAGATGTTAGTTATTTTATTGTTTAATTTTTTTATGTATATATTTAATTTTATGTTAATGGTTTTATAATTGTATGCAATTAATACTTGTACAGGCATAAGGTATGTGTTAGAAGTGAAGTAATTTCCCTACTGATGCACAGACTGGAGTGGGAATAGTAATTTTTACCCCTCCTGAGTCCAACACTTTCCCTACTGTTGCACCAACTGGAGTGGGAATGGTTTATTTTAGCCCTTCAGAGTCCAACACTTTCCTTACTGTTGCCCTGACTGGAGGGGTTATATTAAATGTTACCCCTTTTGAGTCCAACACTTTGCCTACTGTTGCACAGACTGGAGTGGAATAAGTAAATTGTATCCCTCCTGAGTCCAACGCTTTCTCTGATGTTGTACTCACTGGAGAGAAAATAGTAAATTTTACCCCTCCTAAGTCCAACACTTTTCCGACTGTCTCACAGACTGGAGTGGTATTATCATATGTATTATTCCTGGAAATTTACAGTTTTGTTTATGTTGTTTAAAAGTATTTTATTATTATATTGCTGTATATTTGAAATGATATTTTTTAATTAGTAATGTTTGTAATATACATTATAATGTTAGTCAAATGTATTTTTATATTGATTATGCTTTTATGTGTAATTAAAATGGTATGTTTTTTAATTATTTCCAGTTTGTTTCGGTTTTTAATTTATTGTGTATATATATATATATATATATATATGTATATATGTATATATATATATATATGTATGTATATATATATATGTGTGTGTATATCTATTTGTTATATTATTAAATTTAAAAAATGTGTGCATTATAATATGAATTAAAATTATTATTAATATAGTAGTTTTACGATATGTGTAAAGAAATGTACACACATACATATGTATGTGTGTGTGTTTACATAAGTATATATATTTATAAATATTTGTTTTATTATTTAAATATATTTAATTTACATTATAGTACTGTTCCATGTTAATATATTTAATGTTTACTATTTTAACTGTATGTTTTAAAAAATGATATTTTGTATACATTTTTCCATATTAGTGTAAAACTATATTTTTTTTCGATATTTTTGTATTTTCAATTAGAAGTACAGGATAATGATACTGTTGTGCACAACATTTTTTTCACAATAATTTTGTATCAAGATATTTAGGGGGTCATTCCGACCCTGGCGGTCATGGACCGCCAGGGCAGGGGACGGAGGAAGCACCGCCAACAGGCTGGCGGCGCTTCAGGGGCAATTCTGACCGCGGCGGTAAAGCCGCGGTCAGAAAAGGGAAACCGGCGGTTTCCCGCCGGTTTTCCCCTGCCCCAGGGAATCCTCCACTGCGGCGCTGCAAGCAGCGCCGCCATGGGGATTCCGACCCCCTTCCCGCCAGAAACAGGATGGCGGGAACGGGTGTCGTGGGGCCCCATTAAGATTTTCAGTGTCTGCAAAGCAGACACTGAAAATCGCGACGGGTGCAACTGCATCTGTCGCACACCAGCAACTCCGCCGGCTCCATTCGGAGCCGGCTTCATCGTTGCTGGTGCTTTCCCGCTGGGCGGGCGGGCGGCCTTTTGCCGGTCGCCCGCCAGCCCAGCGGGAAAGTCAAAATGACCGCCGTGGAGCAGTCCAAATTTAAAAGTACCAACCAAGATTTTAATATATATGTTAAACTTCTGCCAGATTTCGTGAAAATTCATTAAATGGTGTTACCATTATATTCAGATTAAAAAACATTTTTCCCCTATCAGGAGAGGTCAAACTTTTCAACACTTTCAAGCCCTCCTCACACATTTTCGTAACACTAATTTCTCAAAATAAACGATCAGATTTACACCAAACCATGAAAAGGCACTTCCTTGCTAACATTTCTAGTCATGCCATGTTTGCTAAAAATCCATTCAGTGTTTTTTTCTGTAAAGGTGAGTCAAATTTTCTATGTGAGTTAAAACTGAAATTTGCTCTCCTCCCCTTTATTTTTTCTCTCGGACAGGCCTGCGTGAAACCTGCTAAACCAAACCATGCAATTAATTCAACACGCATCCTTACTCAGACCACTTGCCATCCCCAGTGTACTCCTTTGTTGATGGCACTACTTTGTTGATGGCAAGTAATAAAAAAACACTGCCTAGCAAAGATAAAACATAGTGCACAGCGTGAGTTATGGTGCATGTTGTGTGTGTGGGGGGCGTAGAATGAATGGTGAACTTCATGGCTTTTTTGGGGGTTTGCTCATTAACCATAATTGTATCTCCCACTTCCATGGTTCTGACAGACTGAACCATTACTCCTAACTCCACCATCACTTTTGTAATGTGGTAGTGAGATGTTTATTAGAGACTAAAAAAATATGAGGGTGAATGTGAAAATGCTTCTATGATCCATGATGATCTGACTGAGTAACTGGAGTGCATGGAATTGAAATGGTTATTGCACAGTTTTTCTTTGGGTGTGAAAGTGTCCGAGATTGAAAGGCGGAGTGTTTGGTTGTGGTGATGGTCATGAAGTGTTATGTCATGCTATGTTCTAGCATGGTGCTCAAATGTCAATTTACGGTAATACTGTATTCTATTATGATGGTAAATTTTTATTTTCTCTGAAAATTGAATGTTCATGTTTTTTTCATGGTGGTAATTTGTGAGTTTGTACATTTTGTTATATGTTATTGTATGCCTATAAGAATATTTGATTTTGGAAAGAATGAATGGTTTAAGTTTGAACCCGGGGTTAGGATGTAAGATTGAGGCACTACTGTAACTTAAAAATTCCTGCCCTTTTTAGATTTTGTCAAGCGTCATTCCCTTTGAACTTTATTTTTTAGGGTATTTTATTATTTTTTTAGAGTTGTTGTTCTTTTAATGTTTAAGTTACTTCTCATTGAAAATGTACCCTGTGTACTATGAACAAATTGTGAGCCAGTTGTCACCTGTTTTGGCCCTCCTTTCCCCACATCTTTTATGTGGGAGAAGGGGCAGCAGGACAGTTGCTAGCTGGGATGGTACCCTGTTTTGAAACATGGCTCTGAGACCAAAGTTTAGGAAAAAATTTAATTCTTGACTTTTCTCTCATTAATCTTCCAGAACTTGTCATAAAATGCTTTGGTCGGCCAATGAACTGACACCCATAGCACTTGGTTACCATCGGTGTGTTGTTTCACTTAGTCCAAGATTACAAACTAAAAAAGCGAGCAGGAAAAAGATGTTCGTGATCCTGGTATATTGAAATGTTCCTCTTGTTCCCAGTACAGGCATCAAGGCATCTCACCTGAGACCGCAATACTGATTGGAAAGAGTGGCCACAGGGGGCATCAAAGTTAATGTAGCCCCTAGACAAATAGAGCCCAGGACCTTTTCTAATCAGTGTTCCTAGCTGGGCTAAATTGTGTGAATGCACGGCTATAAAGAGATTTTGTGACATAGACTGGTATTCATTAGGGACGAAACTGACTTTGTCAAACGTGCCTCTTCTTTGAAAGTATTTCAGTGGGGACATGGATTGTCATGTCACCCGATAGAAATCTACACAGTAAACCTCTGCTGTATCAGCATGTCGACTTCAGAAAATGGGAATAAAAACACCTAGAAATAGAACATTAAAGGCAGCCTGTCAAGCCTGGAACAAAAAAGCTACAGAGGAAATAGATAGGTCAGTGTGACAAATGAGAAGGAGTCAGCTACTTCAGGGGAAGGGCTGAAGGTCCTTTGGGTTAGTAATTATAGGACACGAAGCCGCGGAACAGGCTTACAATGGTCACAAAACTGAAAATGAAGATCAGTGAGGCAACATTGGCTCATGGAAATCCATACATAGAAAATCTGCAGAAAGAGCAACGTAGCGAGGTACTATACTGCCAATTAAAGGCGAGGTTATCTAAGACAAGTAGGTTATACCCAGGGGTTCAGCAGAAATTTTGTTCTGATGATAATATAGTTCATTTTGCTTATCAAGTTTTTAGGACCCATACATTTATTTTATACCGCATCCTTTAGCGTGTAAGCTCTGTGTTTTATCACCAGGCCATGCTGAGACACAGTTCTACACCCATACATCTATGAAGCAGCTAAATTAGATTTCACTGGTAACATTAGTGCAGTACCAAGTTAAAATACTGCTCCATTTATCAGTCTGCTTCTGCTCTCTGTTGGTTATGAGAGCACAATTACAGCACCAACAATGGTGTTTAGTTTAAAATATTATGCAGGGTAAACTTTACCTACTCATATGCCTAAGAACGGGCTCTATAAAATGAAGGATGCTGGAGTGCTCTCGTTATTCATCAGTATTGGGAGGTTGGCACGATAATTGGATGTCGGTAAAACCAGGTCATCTCGTGCTCGAGAAGCCAGAGAAAATGTTCGCAGTCTTTTTAATAAAAATGAGGCAGATATAAATACGAGAGAAGCTGGACTTTGGAAACAGAGGCTCTGACACATGAACAGAATGAATGAATGAATGAGGAAGTTGTAGATCGTGGGGCTACTCAAAAGGGTGTCCCTGCGCTAAAGGAAAGAAATGGACAAATGATGTGCAACTGAAGTACAAAAAGAATGAATGGATGATGGACGATCGCACGTTCGTGATGAGCAAAAAGCCCCCGTCAAAAGTTCGCCGGCCAATTCTGAGCTCACTGATCCCATTCCATGGTAGGGATCTGCAGTGCTTAATTTGTGCTTATTGTTTCCGGTGCGCGGCACCGGTGCTTATTTTTTACTGCGAGCAAAAGACACGTGGGAAAGACAGAGTAAGAGACCAACGAAAAAGCGTCATAATGGGAGGAAGAAGAAAGCTGCAAGAGTGAGCTGAAAGGACAGAGAGTGGCTGTAAATGGATTGAAGAGGCCCGAGATGGCTTCAGGATAACGCTGCCTTAGCATTCTGTGCTCGCACATTTAATTGAGGCTGCCGAAGAAGAGGGCTTTGGGCACCGGCACGCTTTTATTTACAAATTAAGCACTGGATCTACTGACAAGAGGAGGCGAGGCAAGGAAAAACAACACGTGTGCTATACAAGTGAGCACATATAAAAGCATAAGCAAACACGTCAGTTCAATTTATGTAATTTGAAGCGTGATATTAAGATTAGAAAAGTTTACATTAAGTAAGTGTGGAGGCTGTGCTGTGAATTGATAACCCTCCATAAAATATATAGTTGTGCTAAGAGATGTTAGTGCAGCCCCCAAATGTGTAGCAGGTTTGCATTGGTTCTATCCTAATTGCATTTCTGAGAAACTAAATAGCAGCCCCGCGGGAAAGTGTTAGTACTAATAGATGGTGAAGATATAAGTGGTTTTGAACTATAGTCAGCTTCATACAACTAAGCCTCAACCCCTTCCTTGGTAACATTGGAACACTCATCATGCTATGGTGATTTCCCAGGACCTGTTTTGAAATTTCGTGCCCTGGATGAATGTTGGTAAAACCACAGTACACCAAATTCTCTAGAAGGATGTGCACTCATGTAAACACCATTTCATCAGCATAGACGGCTAGTAGTGACTTCGCTGAATACACCCATATCTACAAAACTCTACCTACACAACAGTGTATTGACATTTTAGATTGATAGAGTTAAGGAGCGTTATTGTTCCAGGTTAACGGTAGGCTTAGATTTATGTTAATCGTTAATCGTTAGGATAAAGTCTGCGTTAAAGGTTAGGTTTAGGGAACGAACAGCTCAACTAGAACATTCATTTTGCTTTATGTGCTGCTTTCACTGTATCACCATTGTGGTTGTTGCTGTCTATTTTGGATATTACTTTTTCTGTCTTGTGTGATTTTTTGGCTGAAAATATATTTTATTTTTAATTAATCAATCAAACATTTTAAATGATGCTGCATTTTGATGTTTTTGTTTTGCTCGAAATGAAAAGTAATTTTGGCAGTAATGCTTCTAAATTTGCGGAACTAGGCGTAACCACAGTTGGTCATAGTCACAGAGCTTTATATGGGGTTAAAGCCCAAAGGTATCACTAACATCAAGCTAATGAAAGTCCATGGATTTGTAAACGATTTCCTGGAACATCCAAAGACACCACTCCAAACTAGACACTTCCCTCACCTCCTGCACCTGTTCCAGGATGTTTGAAATCTTGGTACCTCCAAATAACCTTAACCCGAGGTCCTCAAGGTCCAACCTGAAATATATGGTTTGAGACTCTGGGCCTGATTACGATCCTAACGGATGGAATACTGCGCCACAAACGTGACAGACACCCTGTCCGCAGTATTACACGTTCAATAGGATATAATGGAACTTGTAATAGGCGGACGGGATACCCATCACATTTGCGATGGAGTATCCCCTCCGCCAAGGTCGTAATCAGGCCCTCAGTCGTTCTCAGGGGAAATGTTGTGGGTTTGACCCTCGGAAGATTGAAATGCACCAAATAAAACTTAATACTTTGCTGCCTAACTGGTGCTTTTTCTTTTAAGAAAAAAATATACTTTACTAAGGGGAGGGGACAAACAGCAACTGGGAAAGGGGCTCCAGGTCCAAGCCTGCTCTAGGGGCAAACTGCCCACACCTGTCACTGTGCCTGGAGGCGCTCGATAAAAGGACCATCTGCGCTCCCTCCTAGAAGAGGCTGGGCCATCCCGCTTGGCCTGTCTTTATTGACCACTTACAAGGTACGACTTCTGTTATTTCTAATTCACTTGCACATTCCTAGAGGCCATCATATTGACTTGTCTTGCCCTGGGATGGGGAAATGTAAGGCCCGCATGGCAATAAAGGGTGGGATTACCCCAATACATTAGATGGCTTTATTAGAAAAGCCATAGGAACCTTAGATAAAGAAACCGCACATACATAAAGCGACTACTGTTTCAGTAACCTCTGGGTTATTAACATCTGCTGAGTCACTACCCCAGGCTGTGGCTGATAATGTTCCCAACCGTATAGTTACCTTGGATGAGCTATAAGGGATGCCTCCCGTGGCTGTGCACGAGGCCCCCAATGCTGACACACGATTGTTCACAAGATAAAAATAGTACGCAAATAGTACCCATATGCGTCTGCGGCCAAACGGAAGAGATGCCAAGGACTAAAGAAAGGGACAACCTTGCTAGAAACCCAGACCACCCACACTGCTACTGACCTAAATTCCTGCCACTTGAGAATATAAGCCAATTTCAGTTAGGGCTCCTGGACAGTTTGAATGGTCTGATGCAAAGTTTGCTTGCCCCTATTCATAAGTGCTTGGGGACCCTTAGAATGTGCCAATTCGTGGGCAATGGATCTTTGGACTTGGGTGCTTCCTTACATCAATCAGAACCTGTTCAAAAGGCCTTCACCGTGACTAAAATTAACAGAGATGTAATGCCGGTTTGTGCTAAGAACGAAACATGGGTCGCAAACAACCTGATCTCTGCTCCTCTACTGTAGCAACTAGAATATATGCTGCAGTAAACCTGCGTCCATGGAGGGGAGAATCGACATGGATCAGACAGCTGGAGCGCCAGCAAGATCCCTCAGATATTATGGCACAGAGATGTGAGGCCAATCTGCAGGTCGTGTTCCACCCTGCCTCTCGTCCACAGAACCCGGATAATGAAGGAAGCAATGCATTGCGGGGGGAACTAAATGATGTAAATATTAACTTACCCCCCGCTTGCTGTCCCTATGTTGCGATAATGGTAAATGTTCCACCTCTGGCCCCTGGGGCAACATAAACATCAGATTACTGACCAAAGTTCTACAATGGCTGCATACTAAGTTTACTTTCCCTGTTGCAAAAGCCAACCAAATCTTGATAACAAGGAAAGTAAGAACGATTGGCCCTTCCAAAAGAACCTTTGATGGGGAGTGTATTATTATTAATTTTACCTAGGCTAATCAAGCGGGAGAGTCACTGGCAAGAGCGGCGTCACTTACATCAATTGGCGGTAACTTTGCTATTTTTCTATTGGGTTACTTTTACTGGCATATGAATCTAGCCCCAGATTTCTGCCCTGATCGAATTTCCCAACAGTATCCCACTAATCATTATCCCCCTTACCACAATTCCACTTTTTTACAGGTTTTTTACAGGTTTCATCCTCTGAGTTCCACTGGTAGTGGCATGTACATCTATAGGGACCAGAATAAAAGGAAATCAGGTGCTGGTCCTAGTAGTGGACCTCTATCATTTGATGATGCAGAAATTTGTAATCCTGTGGTAGTAGGGTCTTTGGAGTGATCAGGGTCCCTTAGTATTCTGCAGGCTAACCTGGAAGAGCTACCCCAATCTAACATCGTCCTGGAAAGTGAATGTTGTGGGCAGAGGAGGGCATGTAATTTAAAATCTTTGAACGTATGTGTTCTCCGAAGTAAGTTGGACTCTCCGGACTGGCTCAATATCATTTCAGGTTCTGGTATTGTTTGTATGCAAGAGACTTGGGGCCACATGTACAAAGATCCGGTTTTGCGACTCACAAACTGCAAGTCTTAGTGACTCACAATGACACTGGCTACGATTCGCAATGGGGTCGCAAATGACCTACCTCATGAACATTCATGAGGTAGGTCGCAATTTGTGACCCCATTGGGAATGGCGGCACTCACAGGGATGGTGTCAGCAGACCACCATGTCTGTGACTGCTTTTAAATAAAGCAGTAATTTCTTTTTTTGTTTAATGCTGCCTGTTTTCCTTAAAGGAAAACAGATTGCAATTCTAAAAAAAAAAGACAAGTTTTCTTTTCATTTTTTCAAAGCAGGCAGTGGTCCCTGGGACCACTGCCTGCTTTGAAAAAATGTGTTTGCATGCATTCACAAAGAAAAAGGGGTCCGGTGGAGACCCCTTCCGTTTTGCGAATGGGTTAGCACCAATTTGAAATTGGTGCTAACAGCGATTGTTTTGTGTCCCCATTCGCGGTCACAAAACAATCATACATACCATTTAGATTCGTATTAGGAAGGGACACCCTTGACACGCCCCTTCCTAATACCGAATCGCAAAACCCAAACTGCGATTCAGTAACAAGTTACCGAATCGCAGTTTGGGCTTTGTACATCCCAAAAAGCATTTTTCTGCGAATCGGCCCCTTTGCGACTAGAAAAATGCTTTGTACATCTGGCCCTTGGTGTATTGGTCTAACTCACATAGAAGGGCTCACGTTGTTCTTTTTGGGAACAACCCTATCCCCAGCTGCGGGGCAAAGTATGCCTACAGATATTTTAATTTCAAATTTGGGACCTGTTGCTATAAGGAAGGTAGTTCCTGTCTTATCACACGCATTATGCCTTTGACTGACCCCTAAACATGGTCCAGATCTGATTGTGGTAAATTTCTATAATAACGCTTTTGATGCCATGCATAGCAATGTGGTCCATGCATTAGAGGCAGGAATAGAGGCGCTCTCGAATTCAGTCCACTTTAGGTATATTATCCTTTGGGTAGGAGATTTTAACATCCAGAAGTGCTCCCTTCCTGCTAGTAAAGTATGTGGTACAACTAATGCAATGGTGGAGGGAATTCCTTGAATTAATTCATTTTTAAGTATAATCTTACACTTTTGGAAAGCATTAATGTAGATATTGGCAGCTTTATCACCTCCTTTATTTGCAGAGATTCACATACTATTATTGGTTATGTATTGATTTGTCACTTTGCAAGGTTCATTATTAGTTCCATTGACATTGTTCCAACAGTGGCTAGTGACCATAATCCTTTGGTGATCTCTGTGGTACCTTTAGCTTACTGGACCAAGAGAGCTACTTGTGGTACAAATATTACCCTGATTAGACCTAATGTTGTAAGTATCAAATGGTCTGGAATGACCCCGATTAGAATACTGCAGGAATTACTGACAACAAACTGTGCCGATTTCAATTATTGCCTTGGTGGAATGGTGGACCATTGTAGAACGTTAGATGCTTTTAAAATTATTATTGGATAATTAAACTCACTGCTTACATGGCCCCTACGACAGGGTGATGTAAGTAAATGGGGTGGTGTAACCATGCATGTACACAGGCATCTAAACAGCTGGGGGATGCATTACATAGCTCCCCTAGGGACCATCTGGTTATTAAAACGTATGTGAAAATTATAAGCAGGTAATTCTTGCTAGGAATTACAGGAGAAAGCATGGTCAAATCTGGTTAAAACAGCTGAGACAAACAATTTGACACTTTTGTAGAGTGCTGTAAATGCACCCTTTCTAAAGGATGACTCCCTACCTCAACTTAACTCTTATGTACCTTGTAAAGCATGAGTTAGCTACGTTTCGGAAATTTTTCCTTCTTGTTTGGAGGGTGTGCATTTAGGAAGCAGCTAGGGAGAACAGCCTAAGAATCAGATCTCACTGTCTATTACTCTGGAGGAGGGCTATTGACAAGAGTGTTTTTGGGAAGGCTCCGAGACCTGACGGGCACCTGTTAATGTATTTAAAGCCCTAAAGGAATTGCGGGGCCCCATTCTGACTAGGCTACTAAATGCAGCAGTTAAAATTTCGATCCCCAGTTCTTGGGCTGTTTCAAGTATAATCCCCATATTAAAAAAGGCAACCAAGCACACCCTAAATGTTATCTTCCCATTTCCTTCCTGGACCCCTCAGCTAAATGAATGAATCAATCAATCAATCGAGGATTTGTAGAGCGCGGCTAATCACCCATAGGGTCTCAAGGCGCTATATGTGGGCGTGCTGCTCAGTCAAAAGCCAGGTCTTCCTAAACTGCTTCAGTTATGCCGTCTGCATGAGCTTGAAAGGTAGTGTGTTCCATATCCGGGCTGCTAGGTAGGAGAAGGATCTTCCTCCTGCTGTACTTTACGGTACGGTATGCCGGTCCTATGTTGTGCAGTGCCTTGTAGGTGTGGATCCGGAGTTTTATGTGATGTGCATATTGACTAGGAGCCAGTGTAGATCTCTGAGGTGGGAGGGGATGCGGCTGTGTCGGGGGGGGGGGGTGCAGGCCTGGCTGCTGCATTCTGGACTCTTTGTAGTCTTGATTGAAGTTTCTTGGTGATTCTGGCATAGAGTGCAGCGCCGTAGTCCAGTTTGCTAGTGATGAGTGTGTCGGTGACTGTTTTCCTTGTGTTGAGGGGAATCAGTTTGAAAATCTTCATCAGAAGTCGGAGGGTGTGGAAGCATGATGAAGAGATGGCATTGACTTGGTGGGTCATTGATAGAGAGGAGTCCAGGGTGATGCCCAGGATGCGTCCATGGTCAGTGGAGGGGGGGTGTTTTCCAGAGTGGTGGGCCACCAGGAGTTGTTCCAGGCCTAAGGGGTGGAGCCGATCACAAGGATCTCTGTCTTGTCTGAGTTGAGCTTGAGGCAGCTGGCCTCCATCCAGGCAGCGACTGCTCTCATCCCGTTGTGGAAATTCCTCTTAGCTTGAGCAGAGTCCTTGGACAGGGAGAGGATCAGTTGGGTGTCATCGGCGTAGGAGACAATGTTTAGCTTGTGTTGTTTGGTGATCTTGGCAAGCGGGGCCATGTAGATGTTTAAAAGCGTTGGGATGAGTGAAGATCCTTGGGGCACTCCGCAGTAAGTGTCTTTAGGTTCTGATGTGAACGGCGGTAGTCTGAACCTCTGTGCTGTCCCGGTGAGGAAGGACCTGATCCAATCCAGGGCTTTGACTCAGTTGCTGGCGTCATGCAGTCTGTCGCAGTGGGTGGAGTGGGAGATGGTGTCAAATGTGGTGGAGAAGTTGAGGAGGATGTATACTGCTGTGCCTCCACGGTCCAATATGATACGGATGTCATCGGGTGGCTGCTAAGAGTGCGGGTTCAGTGCTGTGGTTGCTTCGGAATCCAGACTTGAATGTGTCTAGGATAGGGTGTGGCTCGAGGAATTCAGTGAGTTGATGGTTGACGGCTTTCTCCATTACCTTGGCTGGGAAAGGGAGCAGAGAGATGGGTCTGTAGTTCTTCAGCTCCCTAGGGTTAGCGGTGTGATTCTTGAGGAGCAGGCTGATTTCGCTGAGCTTCCAGTCTGAGGGGAATGTGGCAGTCTGGAAGGATTGGTTGATGGCTGGCAGAGCTTCCTTGCTATGGTGGTGCTAGCCAGGTTGAGGATGTGATGAGGGAATGGATCCGAGAGTGCTCCCGAGTGGATGGAGTTCATCAGTCTTTAAGACTATGGTGATGGGCGTCCAGGAGTTCAGTATGTGGTGAGGTGCTAGGTCCGTGATGGTGAGCAGTGCTGGTGGGATTTGGTTCCGGAAGCCTTCGTAGATGTCCTGGATCTTACTGTGAATGAAGGTGGCAAGGTCATTGTTAAGATCTTGGGACGGCGGGATAGAAGAGGTGTCTGTCCAGTGGTTCATGAACCCTTTTATTATGGTGAAGAGCTCTTTGCTGTTGTGAGCCTTGGTTTTGATGCATACTTGAAAGACAGCTTTGTTGGTGGCTCTGATGTTCTGGTGATGCGTGGTGACTGCATTTTTGTAGGCTGTGCGGTCTTAGGTTGATTTGCTGATCCTCCATTTCTCCTCCAGTCATCTGCAGGAGCGCTTGGATTCCTGTAGGTCGGTCGTAAACTACTTGGGTGTTCTGCTTTGTTGATTCCCTGCTGTTTTCCTTAGTGGGGGCTACGTTGTTGGCCCAGGTGGAGAGCCAGCAGTGTAGGTTACTTGCGGCTTCATTTGCTTCCACTGCATCCGGTAGGAGGGAGTGGTTGAGAGCGATGGTGAGTTGTGCTTCTGTGACTTTACCCTAGCGTCTGCTGGGGGGATAGAGGATGTAGTGGCGTGTGGTGTTCTTTGTGTAGGCAAAGTGGATGCACTTGTGGTCAGTCCAATGGTGTTTGGAGGTGTGGGAAATGGTGATGTTGTCCCCTGCTGAGAAAACAATGTCGAGAATGTGTCCGTCTCTGTGGGTGGGGACGTTGATGAGTTGTTTGAGGTCAAGAGTTGTGAGGTTGTCCAAGAGGTTTGAGGTGTTGGGGTCATCGTGGGTATCAAGGTGGAAGTTGAGGTCGCTGAGCAGGATGTAGTCGGAGGAGGTGAGTGCTTGGGGGGTGGCGAGGCCGGCAATGTCTTCGCAGAACTATGGCCTGTAGATGAGGGTGCCACGTAGAGAGGTTTCAAGGTTGGTCTGGATCTGGAAATTTAGGTGGTCATAAGTTGACTGAGACTGCCACTCGATGTTGGTAATCAGGCGGAGGTTGTTCTTGTAGATTATGGCAATGCCTCCTCTAGGCCGGTTGGCTCTGGGCAAGGACCTCTTGCATAAATTGGAGGAGTGGGCTGAGAGTAATTCCATCATAACTGAGGCGCCATATGGGTTCTGAAAAGGCATAGGAACAATGGAACAGTGCATTAATTTCAAATTACAGTACCTCTATTTATGCTTTGCTGACCTAAGTAGCACCTTTAATCTGGTAGCTCTTTGGATTCTTTGGTCCACGTTTATAGCCCTAGGAGCCCTGATTCATATAGTTAATTTCTTTGCACGTTTGAGAATCTATCCTCAGCGGTACAATATGATGTAAATGGGGAGTGCTCCCCACATGTTTAAAATTAAGAGAGGTATCAGACAGGGATGTGTGTTGGCCCTGTCCCTTTTTCACTTTTCATTAACATGATGGATGATGCTCTTTGGCCTTCGCAGGTCGATGCACCAACTATGGTGGGTCGACTGCCACCAGTTTTATTAAATGCCACCAACTCTAGGGACGCTTTTGAGAATTTCATGGAATCTAGGAATATGAATGTTAACAAGGTAAAAACTTATACAATGGTCTGTGGGAGGAAATCGAAATGCATGGCATTTTTTATTGGGGACACACTGTTCATGAACATCAATACCTTTTGTTATTTGGGATTTTTATTTAGTAGTGCCAGGTCCTGGGCAAGTATGCAAAATAAGATGAGCCAAATTTGTGAAGTTTTTTAGATTTAAAGTCGGCATCCATCCAGTTAGGAAAATGGTGGACATATAGGGCGAGAGCGATGGCTACAGTTAACTTTGGTGGGGGCTTGTGGGGCTTTGCTCCTTGTAACCCCCTTCAGATAGAGAATAATTCTTTCCTCAGTCAGTTTTTTTGCATACTAGCCTCTCTACCCTCATTTATTGCACATGAGGAGGTTGGAATGTGTTTTCTTGAAGACACACCAGCACTGACACCTCCATTACTATGGCAGTCTTTTTGGGCAAAAATGAAAACTGGTTTTACCAAATCCATTATTTTAGATTGCTTAGCATTGGATTGCACTCATAGTATCCCCTGGCTCTATTATATTGACACAGGTATCTTTAATATATTTTTCAAGGGTGCTCTCGAAAAATCTTCCACCTAGGAGAAGAGTGTTATTAAGTCCTCCTTTTTAAGACACCAGCATGAACACAGGGTATCTGAGGAAATGATGAAGCATATGGTTGCTTTTTATATGACACAGGGTCTTTATAAGACATGCCATCCTTATTTAAGCTGGGTGACCATCTCAAGTGTTATTGTACATGAATGTGTTGTATAGCTATTTTAGCCTTATTTTTAGACACGTTGCTTTAGCAAACTAGGCCTGCCATTGTGCACTTTAGCCCAGTTACATTTTATTCAGCATCGCTTATTTTTCTAGAGTTAGTCACTTTTGCGGTGCTGTTTTATGTTTTTCTGCCATTCTGAATAAATAAATGCACGCTGAGAAATATGAGCTGTGGTTCGTGGTCTACTATTCAAGGAAAGTTGAGTGAGTAGGCACCGTAGTTTGCTGGAATATATATATATATATATATATATATATATATATATATATATATTTCCTAGTGACAGTATGGTGGGACGGTTTTTGTGCTTCACTCTACTTGTCACAATTTTGCTTTTAGTTATTGCAATACATGCCATATTATCTAAGATGCAGATACTTCAATAAACCTTATTGAATTATAATCAGCCTCTGTTTGTCTTTGCCTGTGTGAGACTAATGTAACTGAGAGAAAGGGATGAGATATGATCAACCACGATTCCCCTGAGGAGTCCTCTCTGTCATGCACCCATTTGCCACAATCATCCCCTCTCTTGGGGAAGATAGGCACTGCTAATTGGCCTGAAAAACCTGGATTGGGCCGACACACGTCACATGGTGTGGGATTGTACTCAGTACCCTACCATTCAGCTGAGTCTGCTGCCCAAATCCAGTGGTCTCATTAGGACAATGAGAACCTATGTGACATGACACCGCCAACTTTTGGTCAGGCACTAATTTTCGGATCCTCCTAAGTATCTCTGTCTCACTATGTGCAAAAGGCACCTCTATACTGTATACAGAGATGCCCGTGGTATTGAGGATTTCCTCCTCAGCTAAGTAGGTAGTATAACTAACTAGCATTGTAGGTTGGTCAAGCTTGAACCTTAAAAGGATTAATCCCCAATAGGTGTCCTTATCTCTGAACACACACCTTTACCATTACCATGGCGAACCTGCAACGGGTAGTAATTGCATTAAACATAAGACCACCCCTCACTGTACATTTATCGGCAAATGGTCTAACAGACCAGTGGGTCAAGTTACATTTGTTGTTGAGGCTCATCCAGCCTACAGAACAGAAACATTTTATTCTTGGGTCACTTTTCCAGCAGCTGAACACAAACACATTTAATCACATCTGCTAACATACCTGCACAATACAGGGCACATGCATATTTAGAGATACCTCTGTCTTATCAAGACCATAATATTTAGCTTAATGGTGCCCTACCACATACTATATTACATGTTAGGTTAGGTCCTCTGAGCAATGATGGACCTACCTGGCCTTTACCGGCCACATACACATTGCACCCTGATATAGCAGCCTTGGCGGTAGCTGAGGTTTGCCCCTTATTTAGAGCTCACAGCAATATACAGACTGTTAGTACAGTTTATAATGCAAACATAAAATACTAACCCAGCATGTGATGCCCAAGTGCAACCACATGCACTTATGCCAGGCAATGATCCTGAGACTGTACATTCGATTATGGGTAAAGTACCCGCCAAGCGGGAGGAAATTCCAATCTGGTGAGCTCAAACAATTAATGCACTGGAAGCAGTCTTTCATCATACGGGTCCTCAGGATAAACATAGAATACTCACTGTGTGCTTTCCATTTAGGATGGTTCCCACAGTGTATAACTGCAACATTTGGGGCACGGTATTTGCCACGCTCTATACTACCACACACGATACACCAACACTTGCCAATTTTCCGGAGGTGTTAAAACAGATTCAAGACAAATACGGGGTTCCCCCGGCCCTGGATTTGGGGACGCAATTTATGGGTAATTTTGCCACAATGTCCTCAATAATATTGAGTAATCTCAAAGTGGAGGCCCTTGCACTAGCGGTGCGAATGCGGCTCCGGGATGTTCCTGCACAGGATCAAGAACTTGAGCTACCAAAGATTATTGCTGAGACCTACTCTACTACTGGTTGGGACAGTCTGGAGGGCAGACCCATTAAACCACAATTGCAAGGTAGATCTAATAAAGACTCTACTAAACAAGCACCAGAAGGATCTAAAAAACACTGGGATAAAAACAACAAACTCCTAAAAAAGAAAGGGGACAATCTCCACATTATGAGACCCCTCAAAACCGCTATAATCTTAGAATTAGAGCTAATATAAAAAATCCTGACAGATTTCAATATATTGATACATGCCAATTTCATTCCTTTCAGGACTCACTGGAAAAACTCAATGAGAGAGGTGAGCAGAGCAGCAAACAGAGTACATGAAACCAGGAAGGACTCACAACGCTTGTTTGACGTTTCTGTTACGAAGGAAGAGAAACGTCCCCAACAAAAATCCCAATTCAAAAAGAAAAAAGTGGCAGCAGTTGCAATATGACATGTCACTCAGGAAAAGGGCTTTACTGACGAACAGGAAGTAGTCATTAGCACTGCTAGACAGTGCAGTAGAGGTCACAATAGTTCGCCAGGATCTTCAAGAGCCTATGGAGGTGAAAGCAACTGATGACTTCTTACAAGTTCAGACTGCGAACATGCGCGTCTCCATGCCCAACAGGGTGTATAAAGTAACTATACATTTGGGAGACACTGAACACAAAATAGACACCATCTTTTGGGGTCGCTTTGTTGCCATTTATGATATTTTACTGGCTGAGAAAAATTGGCCACCAGATTGTGTCGGTAATCTCCCTTATGGGGAAGAAATAATTGAAAAATCTTTCTCGCCCCTTGTTCCCAGAAATCTCATAGAAATTCACACCATTGATTGGGCAGTGGCGCAGGCACCTGCGTTATATCGCAACCACGTAGGGTGGGATAAAGATTCCCCTTATCATGTAATACCAATTTAATCCCAATCTCAACCGCAATATCCAATAAAGCATGAAGCAAAAGCACCAGTGAGGAAAATCCTCACACAGTTAGAGTACCGGGGTGTAATTGAACCCTGTGTATCACCAATGAACAATCCATTGTTCCCCGTCGCTACATCAAACCATTCATACAGAATAGTTTTAGACTACAGACATTTAAACAGTCACACACACATTTGCTATACAAAATGCACACAGCGCCTGAAAGTATTGACTTAACAAGGTTCAGTGCTTTAGGCTCTCGGAAAAAAATTCTGCCGACTCCCACAAGGGTACAAGAACTGTCCAGGACTGTTTTGAGCTCGTATCACATCTATTTTGTGCGACATTGACTGTGAGGCGTTGTCTTATGTGGATGACATCTATCTCACGGATGACGACCTCATGCAACATATAAGATGGGTAGCTAGCATTGGTGAGGGATATGCCGAAATAGGCTATAAATTCAATTTAAAAAAACAATAATAGTGTCCTGTTTTTGGGATACAAATGATAAGATGAAGACAAGAGCCTTGTGCCCCAATTTTAAGAAAAATGCGCACAATTACAACCTCCAAACAGAATAAAAAAGCTTGAGTCTTTGTTGGGCTTTTTGAATTTTAGCAGAACATACATTCCAGATTATGCACAATGTATCAAACCCTTATGTGATTTGAAGTGTCCTGACTTTTCCAGTAAATACTGGACAGAGTAACACACATGCATTCTCAGAGCATTACAACAGAACATGCCTGCACCTAAACACTTACACACAAGGGACAAACATTTGGTAATCAGAGTGATTGCTGGTGCCATTGGTTTCACCTATGTAACGGTCAATGAGGGTGAGACCGTCACAATTGCATAGAAATCACATTTGTTCTCCACAGCAGAACAACACTTTGCTCCAACTGAGAAAATTCTCACTGCTGTTCAGATGGCTGTCATCAAAAAAAGACCTATGGCCAGGGGAAACGAATCATTGTCTAATCCCCCATCCCAGCCCTTGAGGCTGTTACTAAAGCTAGCGTTCCCAACGCTAAAGCACTAAATCCACGTTGGATTCAATGGACAACGTCCCTGACAGCTACTTATGTTGACTATATTTTTGACTCAATATCACAAACTCAAGATTTTTTGCAATATGAACTTGAATACCTAGTTCCAGCAAACACATTGCCTATTGAACAATATCAAACAATTAGGTACACTGATGGTTCAGCCCAACCAGCAATTGGCACAAAACATCAATACTCCTCCGCTTGCGCAGTCGTGAGTGGCTACATGAAGGATGGTGAATTCCATCCACAGCATACTTACACGCAGACCTTAGGGGACTACACTGCACAATTAGCAGAGCTCAAGGCTCTGGTCATGGCAATGGAACATGCGGATCCTGATCAGCTGACGCTGATTGTATGGGATTCCTACTATTGTGTCCAGTCCTTCAATGAATATCCACATTACTGGTGCCAGAATGGGATTAGAGATTCAAAATGAAATACCATTAAAGACAGACTTCTGTGGGGGAAAGTAGCGGATCTGAAGGAAACACTATCCAATGTCCATGTAGTACATACATTAGGACATCAGTGTATTGGAATATACGTTGCTGGTAATACCTTGGCTAATGAAATATTCAAATCAGCAGTAGCTAAGGCTTCTGTTGCTGCAGTAACTAGTTCTGGAACAAAATTGGATGATGAAACACCGGCTGCTGTGAAAGCTTCGGCTGACGGCATGCCCTTGCCAAAGTCTTATCCTGCAAAATATTCCTACTGCATATCATGCCTCAATACAGCCCTAATAGCAATACCAGGGGTGGGTAATCATGATTCCCAATAAAGGTCAAAGACCAGAATTGATCAAAGCAGCGCATGAGGGAGTTGCTTCTGCCCATGCTGGTATGGTGGCTACATTATTATTGTTACAAGCCCATTATTGGTGGACAGGTCTCTACAAACAGACCAAGTAGTATGTCCTTTGTTGTGACATCTGTCAGCAAATAAAAGGCTTCACCGTCAAATGCCCACCACAGACACCCCTCCTCATTTCTAATAAACCCTTACAAAGTGTGTACTTGGACCATTGTGGTCCCCTGACACCTGACAGTGCATACAAATACATTTTAGTCACTTTTGACTCATGCTCCAGATTTCTATGGGTTTGGCTACAATGCTTGGCTGACGCTCGAACTGTTATTAAAGATTTGCAAGTCTTTATCGGCACATATGCTGTTGTGGCTTTCCACTCATACCAGGACCCTGCTTTCGCTGCAAGGGATTTCAGGGATGCCATGGCTTCGTTAGGGGTCCAACTGCATTATTAATCTCCATTTCATCCCGAGGGAAACAGTGTCATGGAGTGAAGAAACCAGGATTTAAAGCAATCCTTAAGAGCCAGAGTATTAGGCACTGGTTGTAGGTGGCTTACTCACCCCTATGGCATCCAGAAAGCACTTAATAATCTGCCCAGAAGGTCCCTGGGGGGGTACCTCGTACGAATGCCTGTTCAGAACACAATTGTATGTTCCAGATCTTGATGGTTCTGGCACAGAGGCAGCAGATACACCTTTTGACATAAATGAACGTGTCACTGTCTTGCATGACTTACAACTTTTCTGTGATGACAACTCATCTGTCGGTGCCGCCTCCTCGGGAATAAGGGATGTACCAATAACACCTACCATCCGGATTCCAAAAGTTGGGTGATCTAGTGCGTGAAAAGATTGCTGTGAAAAAGGAGTTCGGTCCTTCCCATTGTGCACCGGTTCCAGTCTTAGGTTTACATGGTACCAGAACTGTCATTTTACCACCTCTGCCTGGTTCTAAAGAAAATCGCTTTGTCTCCATTGAAAATGTCAAGCTACACCATATGTCCGATCCTGCACAGCAGACCTAGGGGACTCCTGGGTAGTACCCAAATCCCTCTCACTACAGACCAGGCTGTTCCTCCACAGGTTTTTAGCAGCAATGCTGATACCTCTCAGAGCTTGGGGAGGATGGAAAATGATCTTTCATTAGTTCTACTAACTTCTTCAGTGACAAGTAATGTCAACAACATTAAGCAATTTTACTCAAATTCTACACAAACGGATGGTATAGTCTACTATGAACCACCGAGGGAGCCTTCTGCTAGCTTTCCTTCTTTCAAACACGGCTCCAATTTTTGCACACACTGTTGTCCAGATATTTTGCCGACATCAATGACACTTTTACCGACTCATCTGGCTCGACTACAACAGAACTGTCAAGAGCACGTAAGCTGATAATTTGGCTCAAAATTAACTATTTTATTCTTCCATGGAACAATCTTTGACTGTTATTATCTGTACTTGCCTTCCTCCTTTGAATTGGGTTTGTCATAGTTTTCTTTTTACTGCTACTTGGTCATTACCTTCTTGAACGCTCTACAGTTGAACTAGTGGATGAGGTCCTAAAACCAAATTTTTCCTTTCACAAAGTCTGCAAACGTGTCCCTAGTGAATATTTCTGCAGTACCAATTCCTGGTGGGATTGTTTGGGATAAAGTATTATTTGATATACATGGCTCGACGGAGGTCATCCAAATTCTGTATGTATTCAAACTTTCCAGGAACGGTGTTATTACACCCAGAGTAGTTGCTAATGATTAGGATGTGAAAACAGTTGATTTTATGATATCTGATTTGCAGTATTTCACTGTATTTGAAGTGAGGATGTTTATCAATCCAAATAAAATTATGGAGATATGTTCTGTTATAATTATTATGGAAATCATTTCGTTCGCAGAGCAAGTACCCCAAAGACTATTTCTAACTTTACACAGTGGGAACACTGTCCAACTCCGCCAGTGGGGAGTTCCAAAACATATTCCAAAAAGTTTGCAGATTTCTCTGGGCACAGTGTTAAACATGCTGAGTTGTATTATTTTAAATTGCCAGGGATGGAAAGTCAACACATTTTATTGACTGATACAAAATTTATTTTTTCTGATTCCTTTGTTTCCCGGTTAGCTATAGAAGACTATGAATATTGTTCAAAGTTGATAGACTTAAAATGTGTGTTGGGAACTAAAAACTGGAACATTACGGGAAAGGAAGCTTTATTTAGAGCATGCCTGACCCCTGTTCAAATAATATTTTTAATGAAACTGTACAACAGACAAGTTATTTAGGCTTAGCAAAGATTAAGGATTTGATTGTGCCCGGTATTCCTACCCCTGCAAAATTTTATAAATGGCAAAAGTACATAATGCATCTGAAGATCAGTTCGATGGTTGGGTCCAGAATGGAAGAATGAACACATCACTTTCACGTCCTGGTGGGTGGTTATTGTGGCCAGTAGACAAAAATAGGTCCCATATACTCTTTGTAAACTCCATGGAGGGTTTTAAAACAAATAGGCCAGACCCTTGCTATGTGTCATCTGAACACTCGGGTATTGTGACAACATATAGGTGGTCATTATGAACATGGCAGTAAACACCGCACCCCCGGCTGTGGCGGTAACTACCGCCAACAGGCTGGCAGTCCGGCCTGCCAAATAATGAGGCCAATGAGAAATAACTAGCAGTTCATTCACACATCAACATTTTTTGTAGTCCCAACGACGACGGAGGAGGCCGCCCTCTGGCCGTCGAAAAGGCCCTACCTGCCCAACAAATAATTACAAACCACACTGCCATCAGTTCTGGGGCAGGAACCACCACCAGGCAAAGCGTGGTGGAAATGAACAATATAAAAGGAAACACTCACCGTAGGTACACAGAACAAGCCGACCCAGACATGGAGTGAGAGTTGGAAATAATGCCAGTGCTTCTCCTTGCCATATTCCTCCAGGATCGTGACCGACGATGAAGACGCCGATGGAAAGTAACGCAGCCTAGTACGCAAGGGAAGAGGTGGCTTAGTTACACACCCACCCAGCCTGCAACACACTCCCAACCCCTCCCACCACCCAAAGCCATACATACCATAACAAAATGTACTTACCAGACACATGCCAACATATACCTGCATCAATGTACATACCTGTGCACACCACACCCCCACAGGGAAATGCTGCACAACGCCTCTTTATTGTGCCGACAGCCTTTCTGGGCACTTACATTTTATTTCAAGAAGCAAAAGTGATGTCCAAATAAGGCCACAGGCCAGTCCCTGACAAATTCCTGAAGGGCAAATATAGCCCAAACGTGACCCCCATGTGTGCAAAGGAAACTCCACTGGAAAGGGGCATCAATGGGGCAGCCAGGCAACTCAGGGAACAGGGGTAGGGGGTGGCAGGGGTGGGGACTTGAAGGGGGGGCGTGGGCTTAGGTTTGGGAGGTGGAGGGAGTTTGGGCTTGCCGTTGGAAGGAGGGGGAGTGGGCCTGGACTGGGGGCTGGCAGAGGGACCTGGGGCAACACAGGGCTTCTTCCTCCCTGGGGAACAGGCATGGGAATGGGAAGAGAGGACTTGGGCTGACTTAGACGAGGAAGGAGTGGACTGGGCAAGGGCATGGGACCGTTTAGGGAAAAGACGGGTGGGTCAGTGAGTTCAAACAGGTCAACACAGGAGAGGAAAAGCTTCTTAGGTGAAGTTGGAGGAGATCTGGAGCCAGGTCTGGGAATGGAGGTTGAGGGAGTGCTCGTACCAGGTGTAAGTGGCCAGACGTGGATGCAGGTGCCTGTTTAGTATGCTTATGTGTGGTGGATGTGTATGGTGTGGATGTGTGTGAACGTTTGAGTGTTTTGGGAGGAGGGGAGGTGGACATAGTTGGAGAAGACAGCCTACCAGTGTAGATGGATGTTGTGTGGGTGTCTGCAGGTCTGGTGACTGTGCTGCAAGTGTCTGTGAATGTAGTGTTGGTGATTGTAGGCGTGGTGTCTTGGGTGCATGTCTGGATGCTAGCTGTTGTGGTGACTGCATGAATGTGGGCAGCAGCAGTGACTGAGGGTGCAGTGCATGTAGGTGTGCATGTTGCGGTGATAGACAGGGTGGCAGGGAAGGTTGACACACTGGAGGAGGTTGGTGTTGTTGTGTGTGCTTTGGTATGTTGGGTGTGTGCCTGCCTCTGGTGGGAAATGTGGTGCTTGTGTTTGTCTTTGTGCTTCTTGTGTGTTGATCTGTGTGCATGTATATGTGCTTGGGATGGGTGAAGGGAGTGGGGTGCTGGAAAGGGTAGAGGTGGTGGGAGGGGGGACGGAAAGACCAGGGACACTGGCTGCCATCAAAGAGGAGGCCAGAACCTGAAAAGATCTCTGTAGGCCAGACATGACACTGTGAGTGCCTTCCAGGTATTCATTGCATTGTTGCATCTGGGATGCTAGCCCTGGATGGCATTCACAATTGTTGTCTGGCCTACAGAGATGGTTCTCAGGAGGCCAATAGCCTCCTTCCTGAGGGCAGCAGGGCTGACGGGGGCAGGGGATGAGGTGCCTTGGACGAAGGAGACGCCCACCCTCCTGGGTGAGTGGGCACGGGCAACTCGGTGGGAGCAACTGGGAGGGCGATGATGGTATGGGGGTGGTGGAAGATGACAAAGAATGGGTGGTCCCAGTAGGGTCCCAGTAGGATCCGCCACCACCAGGGAGCTGCAATCGGAGGAGGTATCAGAGTCACTACCTCCAGTGGTAGTTGCCTTCCCCGTGGTACTCCCTTCGCCCTCCAACCCACTGGTCGCCTTGGCGCCGGTTGACTCTGCCTCCTTGGAACTGTGGGCTGCTGCATACCCACTCACCATTGCCTCAGCTCCCGCGCCAGATGATGCTAATGTACACGGGGACACAAGAGCACGGGGGGCAAACAAAACAAGAAAAGTGTATGCTAAATCCCTGAAATAGGTAAATTTTGGGACACAGACACTCACACCCAGGTCAAGCACGAACCCTCAGCAGACACCACAAGTTATGAATGTGCTCCTGACCAGTAGTCATGACCCCAGCATATACCATATTACCTTCATGAAACACGACTCTGATACACTTTGTGAAGTGAACCCATGAGGGACCATGCCAAGCCAATACATCTACAAGTTCATAAGGCCACAATGAATACCAGATGACAGAAAGGGTACCTCTCATAGGACTACAGACCCTCCCAAAACTAACTGTGACACTATCTCAAGGACGTGGAGGGGGGCAGGACTGCAGGGATACACCTGTCTAAGTGGCTGTCAGTACAATGCATGCATCCCACAGCACCCAAATACACCCATCATAGTGGTATCACAACAGTGTTGGTACTCACCCCCTTGTGGCTGCTGTGCTGCCTTCAAGCACCAATCCAAATCCAGAGATGCCACTGCCAGAATGTGGGCCATTAGGGGGTCAGGGTTTGATGGGCACCCCTTCCTCGTTGGGAGGACTTCCCAAGCTGGGCCTCTCTGGTCTTCCTGGCCCAGCGCCTCAGGTCCTCCCACCGCTTCCTGCAGTGGGTGCTCCGCCAGTTGTAGACCCCGAGGGTCCGCACTTCCTTGGCGATGGCTTGCAACGGGCTTTACTTTTGACGGGAGCTGATCTGCATGGGACACACAGAGTAAAGAAACAGACATCAGTGTGGGTCCTCCGTACACAAATGCCATGCCCCTTCATACTGACATTGCACATGGAGAGATGCATATCATACAATTACAAGTAGAAAGTGCCAGACAACCTATGTCTGGGCAGTCACACATCGAACACACATGCATACAGGCATCTGCCACAATCACAGACATCTAAGGATGACAGATGGCAACTCACCTGCTCCCCTGGTCGCCAATACAACGTTGCATAAAGGGGTAGGACCCCGTACACCACCTTCTCCAGCTCCTCTGCAGTGAAGGCCGGGGCCCGTTCCCCTGTGACATGCACCATCTTAGGGACCAGAGTCAGGACACAGAAGCACACACAGTGGAGTACTACCCTTCACGTGATGCAGGAGTCAAGTGTCAAGGGTCTGTCAAAATGGCGGTAGATACCGCGGCAGTGTGCACCGTCTCCGCCGGTGGCGATCATGATTGGCCCAAGTTCCCCATTGACAACCATGTAATCCAGTGATTAGGTGCACAGCGGTGAACACGGCCTACCGCCATGATGACTAACGCCAGCGGAATGAACTCAGTTCCACACTACCATTCCTGGATGGAAGGAGGCTGCCATTTTGCTTTCACCACATCTCCATAGACTTGCCAGGGGCCTCATCCAGGGCCCCATTCTGTCTCCCCTTCATCGATTACTGACAAGATTCTTTGATCCACACATGTACTCACGGTTGGAAGTGTGTATACAATGTGATGCCATTATGACAGAGAAACCTTAGCACACATTAGCCTGATGGTGTACCTCATTCTTTCAGTTTGTGTGCGTTACCTTTGTGTCGCATTTTGAAAAGTATAGTGACATCATGTGATGCAAGTGTATGTCAACACTCAAAATGTGTTCTTTTCTCCCCCATAGGTACAGACCCATGTGGTGAGGGAGGGCCCCATCTGTTTACAGACCCCTGGTAGATCTGGTCACTATGGAGGAACGTCACATCATTATTACCTACCGACTTAATAGAGCTACAATCCATGACCTTGAGCATTAGTGGATCCTGTACTGAAGCCGGCCAATCGGAATCAGCATGCCATCCCTACAACTGTGCAAGTGCTATCTGTGCTCCATTTTTTGGCCACGGGCTCATTTTAGGTGACGGTGGGCATGGCTGCAGGGGCATCACAGCCAATGTTCAGCCACATCCTATCCAATTTCCTGGATGCATTTGTTCAACACTTGCAAACTTATGTCCAGTTTCTGCAATGAACTGAACTCAACGCCATCAAATCTGGATTCTATGCCTTTGCTAATATCCCCCATGTGATTGGTGCTATTGATAGAACACACATAGCCCTCATACCCCCAAGAGTGAATGAACAGGTGTCTAGGAGTCATAAGAACTATCACTCCATGAATATACAATTGGTGTGTACTGCTGATCAGTACATTTCAGATGTCAATGCCAGGTTTCCAGGAGCAGTCCATGATTTGTCCTGAGAAAAAGCAGTGTGCCACACATGATGGGACAACTACAGGGGGACAGAGCGTGGGTCATAGGTGAGTGTGTATGACACTGGATCAGTTACATAGCTGACAGGCAGGCTGTATGCAAGTAAAATGTGTGTGTTCAAGTCCTATTTCACCCACTTTTGCAGGTGATTCTGGCTACCCCAACTTACAATGGCTCCTGACACCTATGAGGACTCCCATGACAGATGCTGACAGGAATTATAATTACGCCGATGGTTGTACTAAGAGGGTGATAGAATGCACTATAGGACTCCTGAAGGCAAGATTTTGTTGCCTCCATCTCTGGAGGATCCCTGTGCTATGTGTAGGAGGCTGGCTTGGCTTGTAGTGGGTACCAGAGGTAGTTACACCTTGTGCCAGGTCCAGTTATCCCTTATTAGTGTAGAAGAGGTGTTTCTAGCAGCTTAGGCTGATAGAAGGTAGCTATGGCAAAACAGCTTAGGCTGAACTAGGAGACATGTAAAGCTCCTACAATACCACTGGTGTCATATGCACAATATCATAAGAAAACACAATACACAGAATTACTAAAAATAAAGGTACTTTATTTTTATGACAATGGGGGTGATTCAGACCTTGGCGGACGGCGGAGGCCGTCCGCCAAGGTTCCGCCGCCGAATGACCGGCGGCCATTCAGACATTTCCGCTGGGCCGGCGGGCGCTCTCCAAAAGAGCGCCCGCCGGCCCAGCAGAAATGCCCCTGCAACGAGGACGGCGGCTCAGAATTGAGCCGGCGTAGTTGTAGGGGTGCGACGGGTGCAGTTGCACCCGTCGCGTATTTCAGAGTCTGCCAAGCAGACACTGAAATACTTTGCGGGGCCCTCTTACGGGGGCCCCTGCAGTGCCCATGCCATTGGCATGGGCACTGCAGGGGCCCCCAGGGGCCCCGCGGCACCCCCTACCGCCATCCTGTTCATGGCGGGTTTCCCGCCATGAACAGGATGGCGGTAGGGGGTGTCTGAATCCCCATGGCGGCGGAGCGCGCTCCGCCGCCATGGAGGATTCATTGGGGCAGCGGTAAACCGGCGGGAGACCGCCGGTTTACCCTTTCTGACCGCGGCTGAACCGCCGCGGTCAGAATGCCCTCGGGAGCACCGCCAGCCTGTTGGCGGTGCTCCCGTGGTCGGTGACCCTGGCGGTCACCGGCCGCCAGGGTCAGAATGACCCCCAATATGCCAAAAGTATATCAGTGAGTACCCTCAGTATGAAGATAAGTTATATACACAAGATATATGTACACAAACCAAAATTATGCAGGCAATAGCAAAAGGAAGTAATGCAAGCAATGTAAAGTTACAGTAGATTGCAGTGGGAGCACATAGGTGTAGGGGCAACACAAACCATATACTCCAAAAGTGGAATGCGAACCACGAATGGACCCCAAACCTATGTGAGCTTGTAGATCAGAGGTCTCCAAACTTTTTAATGCCGCGCCCCCCCAGTTGAAAAATAAAAATCATTGGGCCCCCCTCAGAATTTTTCACAATTAATTTATAAAAATAGCGATGTTTAAATATATCTAAACCTATTTAAACATTGCAGTTAATTCCTGTTACCTTTTTAAAACTGCAATAACATGCTTCTGCTTAAAACAAAGGCCTGTTATCTGTATAATATTTGTTTTGGGCAGAGTCCGGGGCCCCCCCTGGGATCACTTCAGGCCCCCCTAGGGTGGCCCGCCCCCCAGTTTGAAGACCTCTGTTGTAGAGGGTCACTGGGACTGTAAGACAACAGTGAGGGTTAGAAAAATAGCCCACCCCAAGACTCTGAAAGGTAGGTGTAAAGTGCACCTACTACCCCCAGAGAGCACAGAAGTCATGATAGGGGGATTCTGCAGGAAGAACAAACACCAGCAATGCAACAACAGTGGATTTCCAGACCCGAGTACCTGTAAGACAAGGGGACCAAGTCCAATAGTCATGACAGTGTGGAGAGTGGGCAGGAGCCTAGGAAATGCCAGCTGAGAGTGCAAGGAAGCTGCCACTTGTTGGAAGAAGCTTGGAGTTCTGCAAGAAAGAAGAGGACTAGGAACTTCCCCTTTGGAGGATGGATGTGCCACGTCATGAAGAAGTTTGCAGAGTTGTTCCCATGCAGAAAGACTGCAAACAAGCCTTGCTAGCTGCAAGGGTCGCAGTTAGGGTTTTTGGATGCAGCTGTAGCCCAGGACGGACCAGGATGTCACCACTTGAATGAGGAGACAGAGGGGGCACCCAGCAACGTAAGGAGTGCTCACAGAAGCAGGCAGCACCTGCAGAAGTACCTGAACAGGCACTTAGAAGAAAAGTGAACTGGAGTACACCCGAAGTCACAAAAGGGAGTCCCACGACGCCGGAGGACAACTCAGAAGGCTTTGCACTGCAGGTTAGAGTGTTGGGGACCCAGGCTTGGCTGTGCACGAAGGACATCCTGGAAGAGTGCACAGGAGCCGGAGTAGCTGCAAATCACGGGGTACCCAGCAATGCAGTCTAGCGTGGGGAGGCAAGGACTTACCTCCACCAAACTTAGACTGAAGTGTCACTGGACTGTGGGAATCACTTGGACAGAGTTGCTGAGTTCCAGGGACCACGCTCGTCATCCTGAGAGGGGACCCAGAGGACCAGTGATGCAGTCTTTTGTTGCCTGCGGTTGCAGGGGGAAGATTCCGTCGACCCATGGGAGATTTCTTCAGAGCTCCTGGTGCAAAGAGGAGGCAGGCTACCCCCAGAGCATGCACCACCGGGAAACAGTCGAGAAAACCGGCAGGATGGAAGCGATACAAGGTTGCTGGTAGTCGTCTTGCTACTTTGTTGCGGTTTTGCAGGCGTCCTGAGCAGTCAGCGGTCGATCCTTTGGCAGAAGGTGAAGAGAGAGATGCAGAGGAACTCTGGTGAGCTCTTGCATTCGTTATCTAGTGAGATCCCCAAAGCAGAGACCCTAAATAGCCAGAAAAGGAGGTTTGGCTACCTAGAAAGGAGGATTGGCTACCAAGAGAGGTAAGAGCCTATCTGAAGGAGCCTCTGACGTCACCTGCTGGCACTGGCCACTCAGAGCAGTCCAGTGTGCCACAGACACCTCTGTTTCCTAGATGGCAGAGGTCTGGGACACACTGGAGGAGCTCTGGGCACCTCCCCTGGGAGGTGCAGGGGAGTGGTCACTCCCCTTTCCTTTGTCCAGTTTCGCGCCAGAGCAGGGCTGGGGGATCCCTGAACGGGTGTAGACTGGCTTATGCAGAGATGGGCACCATCTGTGCCCATCAAAGCATTTCCAGAGGCTGGGGGAGGCTACTCCTCCCCTGCCTTCACACCTATTTCCAAAGGGTGTTACACCCTCTCTCAGAGGAAGTCCTTTGTTCTGCACTCCTGGGCCAGGGATGCCTGGACCCCAGGAGGGCAGAAACCTGTCTGAGGGGTTGGCAGCAGCTGCACTGGAGACCCCAGAAAGGCAGTTTGGCAGTACCCAGGTTCTGTGCTAAAGACCCGGGGGATCATGGAATTGTCCCCCCAATGCCAGAATGGCATTGGGGTCACAATTCCATGATCTTAGACATGTTACATGGCCATGTTCGGAGTTACCATTGTGACGCTGTACATAGGTAGTGACCTATGTACATTACATGCGTTTAATGGTGTCCTCGCACTCACAAAGTCCGGGGAATTTGCCCTGAACGATGTGGGGGCACCTTGGCTAGTGCCAGGGTGCCCACACACTAAGTAACTTTGCACCCAACTTTCACCAGGTGAAGGTTAGACATATAGGTGACTTATAAGTTACTTAAGTGCAGTGGTAAATGGCTGTGAAATAACGTGGACGTTATTTTACTCAGGCTGCACTGGCAGGCCTGTGTAAGAATTGTCAGAGCTCCCTATGTGTGGCAAAAGAAATGGTGCAGCCCATAGGGATCTCCTGGAACCCCAATACCCTGGGTACCTCAGTACCATGTACTAGGGAATTATATGGGTGTACCAGTATGCCAATGTGAATTGGTAAATTTAGTCACTAGCCTGTTAGTGATAAATTTGGAAAGCAGAGAGAGCATAACCACTGAGGTTCTGGTTAGCCGAGCCTCAGTGAGACAGTTAGGCATCTCACAGGAAACACATACAGGGCACATACACTAACAGGTTCCCAGTGACACATAGACTAAAACAACATATATACAGTGAAATATGGGGGTAACATGCTAGGCAAGATGGTACTTTCCTATACTATGTCCATGACAAGGTGTGTAAGATAGTGGTGGCCTGCTGCATGCTGCATAACGTGGCTGTGAGGAAAGCTATCCCACTTCTGGAAGAGGAGGGTGCTGTCCAACCAGCCCTGCAACCTCAGAGGAGGGATGAGAGTGATGGTGAGGAAGAAGAGGGGGACGATATCAACTACTGTACCCAGCTAATTTGCCTATACTTCCAGCGACTCTCAGTTACTGTTCAATGATACTGATGTCTTCACTGCATAGTTTCAGTCTGACTCATGTAATAAGTACTGTGGTGTCTTTTGTCAGTGACAATGCTAAATTATGACTGAAGTGGCAGGTGCTATGGAACACATTTATATGTACAGTGTGACATAGTACAGACACTACAGTGTGTTGGATCCCCTCCTACAATAAAAGTTGTATTATGATGGTAACTGGCTAATGCATTCACATTCACAATTGATCTCTCATATTGAGAACATATATTTTGAGTGCACAGGTGTATTTATTCAATGCCAATATATACATAAGTGTTAGGACATTTAAAGGAAGTGGGCACACGTTGAACAACATAATCAGGTACATTTGCTCAGCTGTTGGTTGCACTGGGGTATAGTCTATGGGGCCATTGGAAGATGGTGTGTTGGCAGTGGCATGTCAACAAGGTAGCTCAGTGGCACAAAGGGGAGACAGTTCAGGGCAGAGTCACTTCCTGGTGCTGGGCTTAGTCTTGGCTGGTGTTTCAGTGGCATATCTGGGTCTGAGGGCACGTTTGTGAATGTGCAGCTGGGATGCATGGGTAGGGGTGCTGATGTCCTGTGAGTCCTCTGACAGTGCCACCAGTCCAGTGGAGGCTGCAGATGTAGATGGCAGGGCAGTGTCCTAGCTAGTGGTAGGGGCCTGCAGGTGGGTGGAGGACTCAGGCTGGCTGTGGTACTGGCGCTGCAGCACCCCTGCAATGGAGGCCATGGTGGCATTGAGCTGTTTCCATTGCTCCATGGCCTCCTGGTGGTGTGCTATCTGCATCCTCTGATTCTGCTCCAAGGTGGCCAGGATCTGGCCCATCCTCTTCTGGGAATGGTGGTATGCTCCCAGGATCTCAGAAATCACCTCCTGGGCTGCTGCATCCATCCTTTGGCCAACCCCCTGGGCCACTGATGCCCTCCCACTGGCCCTTGCCCCCTGTGCCTGTGTCCCCTGCACACCTCTGGCAGTCCTACCTGCACTGGGCCCTTCACCATCCTGCTTGTTGGTGGGTGGAGACTCTGGCCTCTGTACATGTGGGCAGCCAGTCCATGGCCTAGTGACACTGGTGTGGGGGGGGGCATTTGGCCAGAGCTGATGATGGTGGCTGAGTGGTAGGGGTGTCAGTGGTCTCGTGGGTGAGGCTTCTGGAGGATGACAGTCCTGGACTGTGGGATGGGCCAGGGATTTCATCTGTGTCCAGATATCCCTCTGCACTCTCTCCTGAGTGGGGCCTCTGTCTTCAGGAGGTCAGGAGGTGGACTGGCACTCCTAGACATCTCCATCTGGGTGGCATGGGTGGTGGTACCTGTGTGTGAGAGAATAGAGATGTGAGTTTCCTGTACATTTTGACCAATTGCAGCACTGGTCTGCACTAATTGATGGTTATATTCCCCTCTGGTGGCATGCAAGGTCCCTTTGTGTACATTTTGGTGCATTTTTTGTCGGGGGTGGAGTTGCATTGTGGGTGCTGAGTGCCACTGTGATTCCATGCAGAGGTAGGTGAGTGTGCACAGGGGGCTGTATGGTGATTTGTTTGTGGGATTGTGGGCATGCAGGGAACTTGGATGTGGGTGTGTGGGTGTTGTGGACTGGGTAGGGGATGGGGTCCTGGTGGTAGTGAGCGGGAGGGGGTGATACATGCATTACAGGTGTGGTGACTGTTAAGGTATTGTAGTTGAACCGAGTCCAGTCCTCCAGTGAGTCCGGTGAGGCCCTCCGGGTGCACGTTAGCCAGGACCTTCTCCTCCCAGTAGGTGTATTCAGGGGAGGAGGTGGGGGACCACCACCAGTCTTCTTTATGGCGACGTTGTGCCTGGATGCCATGGACCGAATCTTCCATGCAGGTCGTTCCATCTCTTCCTGATGTCCTCACTTGTGCATGCATGGTTTCCCACTGCGTTGACCTTGTTGACTATTGTCTGGCATAGCTCCATATTCCTGGCCATGGGTGTCTGCTGTACCTGTGCCCGTAATAGTTGTGACTCGACCCTGAGTATTTTGTCCACCATGGTCCTTAGCTCCCTGTCAATGAAGTGGGGGTGATTAGGGGGTGCCATGGTGTGTGTTGTGGGTGGTGTGCTGTAGGTGTATTGGTGAGGGTGCTGTCGTGTGGTTCGGTGTGTGGCTTGTGATGGTGTTTGGGGAGTGTATAGGTTTTGGTGGTGTTTTTGTGTGTGTGACTTGTGTGATGGTGAGTTCAGTGGATGCTTTTTGTGGTGTCAATATCTGTTGTGCTATTGGCATTGCAAATGATTGTGGGGGGTGTATGTGTGTATTTTATAGTGTTGTGGGTGTGTGTCAGGTGTGTGGGTTTCAAACTTGCCAATGTTTGCATTTGTTGTTGGTGGGTCCCATTGCTGGCCATGGCGGTCCGTACCATCAATGGTCGTTCGACATTCACTATCTGGCAAGCTGATTTGTGCATCATTATTTGGTGGGCATGACGGTAGCAGAGTGGGGTGTACTGCCTTTCTGCCGTCGTTAGCCCTGGCAGTGGGTGGAGGGTTCAGGATTTTTGGAGGTTTGTCTTTTTGGCATCATTCTTCGGCGGTGTGCTGTTCACCACCACTGGAGGTCTTTTGTTCACCGTCAGCAGGGTCGGCGGTTATTGCCACCAAGGTCAGAATGAGGGCCATAGTGTAGGGAAATTATGCAACCAATGGTTGAAAAGTTCCTTGCTTGATGCTGTTAAAGAACACCTCAGTCTCCTGTCTAGCAATACAAATTTGCAGGATTTCTGGTTAGGCCCCCGAAGACAATGCAGAAAGCGCTTCTTATATGCAGAATATAATGAAATTTGGAAACTTTCCCAGCAAGAAGCGGCTGTCCGGTTAAGACAAATAGATGAAGAAAATTTACAGAAAGAATTAGCCATTGTAGATAATGGGATTAACACCTTGTCTGACTGAATATACACTTTAAACAACACTGTCTCTCCTGCAATAGGCATAGTACAGAGTGACATGGACAGAGTCAGCTAAGATCCATTATGCAGTTAGGTTGGACACTTCAAACATTGAAAGCAGGTCAACGTTCCATGGTAACATGTTAGCGCAAGGGACATATTTTCAACATTTACTTTAACACGGCAACAACAGATAATGGCTAAGAAGGAAGAAAAAATCTCATGCTAAACATTGAGAAATTAGAAATGTTGCCTTTTACTGTGGTTGAAACGTCATCTGCTGAATGGTTGCTGTACAGGGTTATTATTCTGCTTATTTCAACACTTCATTTCACATCCTGTTTGAAACACATTTCAGTAGGCAGATATGAAAGGCTGGGAGGTAGTTACATACACAATGTGCAGGAGCTTCCCTTTTTGTACAAATGTTTCAATGGCATGAAAGAGGTCTTTCTTAGTGGCAGTGAATGTGAGACTTCTGTGAGCCATCTGATGGTTTGTAAGCAGCTGTCCTGTCAGAGGGCATGTAATGCCTTCGCAGAGACCTTGGCTTGCTTTCTGAAGGGAATTCCAGTTACCCTGATTAGACAAGCGTTCCAGGTGCTCTCAAATGGAAGCTATGTGCTCCTTAACAGTGAGAATTGTTGTGGAATGCGAGTCAGAATAGCTTATGCCATTTTGGCCTCTCAAATTGTCAGCTGTTGCGGGAATGTCATTCCCCCCCCACACACACAACAATGGGAAGTAGCAGGGATTTGGCCTCATATTCCTACTTCAGATGTGATTTTTGACAAGTTGGCAGACTCAAGGCTTCATTGTTTCAAAAACATGTGGTGCTTACATCTGCATGCGAGACCTAAGCGCTTCAAGTTGCGAGGTCATCTGAAGAGGTTCAGTCTCTTTTAAGTACAAACTTTCTGAGACACTTTGGTGAACTCATGGGCCAAATATTTAATGTGTCCAGTACTACTGGAATAGCACATTTCTTTGAGGCTGTTGGTTCTGGTTTCGTTCACACCTTTTCCTCCTTATTTGGCGTAATACCTTCATCCATACACTCAATATTTTCAAGTGTTTTGGGGGGATTTCCAATTACTTTGGCTTTAATAGGTGGCATTCTGCTGTTACTATTTTTTCTGCACAATAGTTGTCCCTTTACAACAAGGAGGACTGAAAACGCTTCCACTAGCCCAACTGTGTTGTGAATGCATGATGAGGTACTTCGGAGTACCACTCCTGGAAGAATTGGAGTCATAGTCCTAGTCCTTTAGACCAGTTTTGGTTTGTGTGCAGCCCATGTTTCGATGCCTTTTATGCCTTTCCAAATGTGCACTGAAAGTTTGCCTTTCTATGTCGCTGTTACTTTTATTGGACGCTGATATGTTGAAGTTCTCGCTGAGGGCTCATCACCAGACATGCGCGTTGGGGGTGCATTTGCTACGGGAAGCTGTCTATGAGTTGCCCTTCATGGATAATGCAGCTCTTAACTCAACATTGGGCACACCATAGAATGCTACTACCTCATCTGGGTCTCAGGCTTTGGAACATGAGTGCTCTATTGTTTTCCATGGCGACGATTTGGATAATTTACCACCTGCCGAAGTGAAACATTTCCTGGCTTCTATTGTCCAGGATATAATTGGCGATTTTAAAAATGACATTGACTTTTGAATTTGGCTTTATTGGCACCACTGCATAAGTTTAAATTGCCCCTTTTGTCCATTTTCAAGTGTCTTTTATGTTTGTATGTTTTTTTCATACATTTTAGTAGCTTTTATTTCATTTTTAGGCTTTGAACCACCTTTGAACTGGCAAGGAGAGGGTGTTGTATAGCTATTTTAGCCATATTTTTAGACACATTATTTTAGCAAATAAGGCCTGCCGCTGTGCATTTTAGCCCAGTTACATTTTATTCAGCATTGCTTATTTTTCTAGCATTAGCCACATTTGCGGTGTTTTCTCTATCTAGTTGTTCTTTTGCCTAGGAAAGCATCACTTTCTTAGCACTGTATTCATTTCACTTTCTGCTTTCCTCAACCCTGCAGTCAGACAGGGTTGCCGGCAAAGTGGTACGCTGTGTCTCCGACATTCACAGAAACATACATATCCTTCTATGTTGACATTCTTACCAGAACATACATTGTTTTATTATAAAACACTTCTCTGTCCCATACACATTAGGGAGAGATTACAGCCAGATGACCATGACTGCATGCTGATTTCTGAGTTTCTTCGCTACAACTGCTTGTTTAGTCTGCTGAATCCTTGGCCTGCATGGGGATGGTGTCTTTTTAGACAACAGGCTTCCTTGCTCAGGTATGGTGGATAACGTCTTTCCAGGGTGGGAGACCTGAAGGGCAAATTAGGGCTTATCACATTGTGCTCTAACATAGTTTAGGTAAGAAATATATATATGATTCCTAGTGACAGTATGGTAGGACTGTTTTTGTGTTTCACTCTCCTTGTCACAATTTTCATCATAGTTATTGCAATACATGCCATATTATCTAAGATGCAGTTACTTCAATAAACCTTATTGAACTATACTCTGCCTCTGTTTGTCTGTGCCTGTGTGAGACTAATGTAACTGAGAGAAAGGGATGAGTTCTGATCGACTACAATTTCCCTGAGGAGTCCTCTCTGTCATTTGCCCAGTTGCCACAATCATCTCCACTCTTGGGTAGAGATGAGGCTCTGCTAGTTGGCCGGAAAAACCAGGATTGGGCCGACAGGTGTCACATGGTGTGGGATTGTACTCAGTACCCTACAATTCAGGTGATTCTCCAGTAGTCTCATTAGGACAATGAGAACCCACATGACAAATGGATAGTTTGTGTTCTGATTAATTTGTAAAGCATTTTTTTCTCGTTTAGCTAAGGCCTTTCACGGTCTTCTACTTGTTCTCTCTATGCCTCTTCTTGGCACATGCCTCTTTTGCTTTTGAGGGTCTGCTTCTTGACTCCCGTAATTACTTCAACACATATTTTTCTTTCCTTATTCATGAGAGACTACATGGTTACTGTATTATTGAATTAATTTGCACATATTTATGGTCTTTGCACTGCAATGCACCTCTGTTATCTCACCACGGGTAGTTGATGATGATTATTTGGGAAATCACACTGTTATTCCCTACTGTCTTCTATTTGGTCAGATTTCAGCTGTTGTATATCATTTGCAGCCTTCAAAAAGTAATTGTGACGAAACATGTGTTGGCTGGCCATTCATTTTGGACTGTGACCTGTGATGCAAGAAGTGTGAAGAATACAATACAACTACACAAAGCTATGGACTTACAGCAGTTCTTTTTATGTTGATTGGACTACCTTTGGTGTGCCTTGTTCCTTGATCTATTGATGCATTGGGCCAGACTTAGGGGGTCATTCTGACCCTGGCGGCCGGTGGCCGCCAGGGCCACCGACCACGGGAGCACCGCCAACAGGCTGGCGGTGCTCCCACGAGCATTCTGACCACGGCGGTTCAGCCGCGGTCAGAAGCGGAAACTCGGAGGTCTCCCGCCGACTTCCCGCTGCTCGGGGGAATCCTCCATGGCGGTGGAGCACGCTCCGCCGCCATGGGGATTCTGACACCCCCTACCGCCATCCTGTTCCTGGCGGGTCTCCCGCCAGGAACAGGATGGCAGTAGGGGGTGCCGCGGGGCCCCCGTAAGACGGCCCCACTGTGTATTTCAGTGTCTGCAATGCAGACACTGAAATACGCGACGGGTGCAAACTGCACCCGTCGCACCCCTGCAACTACGCAGGCTCAATTCTGAGCCGGCGTCCTCGTTGCAGGGGCATTTCCTCTGGGCCGTCGGGCGCTCTTTTGGAGAGCGCCCGCCGGCCCAGAGGAAATGTCTGAATGGCCGCCGCGGTCTTTTGACCGCGGTGCGGTCATTTGGCGGCGGTACCTTGGCGGACGGCCTTCGCCGTCCGCCAAGGTCATAATCACCCCCTTAGTTCTGGGCCCTATTTTGTTCACTCTGGGTGGCAAGGTGTTCTACCAGGTTAGCACAAACCTATACGGACCTCATTGGCCTGTTACATTTGCCTTACTGTTGGTAACACGTTGGATGTGCGACATTGAGGCATTGATACATTTTCATTGCTCTCACTCCCAGTAAACACCATGCAATGGACACACACATGACACACATCACAGCACAGTGGAAGTACGACACACACAATAGACAGAGAGACAAATAGACAAAGAGCACTATGCAAAAAATACCTACACAATAGGGATGGGACAGCAGGAACATCCAGGGAAAGAGGCTGCACTGGGACACATATCACTTTGTACAGGCCCCTAAAACAACATGTGCACAGAAAGTGACCCTATATGTGTCTCAGGGACAAACTATACTAGGCACAAATGTCATGACATTCTTCACAATGTGGATGTGCAAGTCATAAAAGAAACTGCATGGAAGATACCTCTATAGGAACTAGCTGCAAGGTACAGACAGCGAAATGCACACATGCACAGTCAAATGCAAACTACACTAGCACAACTAAACACGCTCCATGTCTGCACAAAAAAGACTCAAGCTGACACTAATCAGATGAATACAAAAGTCATATCAGGGGATAAGTCTAACACCATACATGCTCACGCCGGACAACACAAGGTGAAATACTTACCATAGCAAACAGTGCACAATGCCATGACACCACCAATGCATTTACACCCACATATCCATACACTCAACATATACCCTTCTCTTGGGGGGCACCAGCATTTCCCACAAAGTCAGGTACTGCAAATGGATCAGCAAGCAGGCTGAAACACACACATCTGTACCCACACAACACAAGTCACTCAGGAACAACATAAAGATCGAAAATGACTTGCAGGACAAATGTATACCCAATAAAGACAACTGTTTGGGCTTAATAAACAATTAATATTTGAAGCCTAAAGGCCATTGGCTAGTCCACAATCAATGCAATAATAGCACAGTGTTGGCCTAAACTTGACTCCCAACTTCCATGGAACCTCCAAAGGATGGGACATGTTGGAAATGGCCTTTCTGCAGGGTCACCCCCAAACATTTTGCCTTCCTTCTTCTCTTTTTCTGACCTCATTTTTGCTGCTGGCTTTAAGACTCTGTACACTTTCACTTTACCACTGCTAATCAGTGCTAAAGGGCATAATCTCTCTCCTTAAAACATGGTGACATTGGCTCATACTCAATTGGCTTATTTAATTTACTTGTAAGTCCCTAGTCAAGTTCACTACATGTGCCCAGGGCATATAAATTGAATGCTACTAGTGGGTTGCAGCACTGGTTGTGCCACCCACATAAGTAGCCCCCTAACCATGTCTCAGGCCTGCTTCTGCAGTGCCTGTGTGTACAGTTTCACTGCCACTTTGACTTGGCATTTAAAAGTACTTGCCAAGCCTCAAACTCCCCTTTTTCTACATATATGTTACCCGTAAGGTAGCCCTAGGTAGTCCATGGGGCAGGGTGCTATGTAGGTAAAAGGCAGGACATGAACATGTGTGTTCTATATGTCCTGGTAGTATAAAACCCCTAAATTCGTGTTACACTGCTGTGAGGCCTGCTCCCTTCATAGTATAGCATGAGGGCTACCCTCATACAATGTTTGAATGGTAGATTCTGATCTGAAAGGAGTAGCCAGGTCACATTTAGTATGGCCAGAATGGTAATAGAAAATCCTGCTTATCAGTGAAGTTGGATTTTATATTACTATTTCAGAAATGCTACTTTTAGGAAGCGAGCATTTCTCTACACTTGAATCCTTATGTGCCTTCCAATCCACCTCTGGCTCTGTTTAGTTGGCAGCTCCCTTGTGCATTCACTCAGACAACCCCAAACACAGGATGCTCAGTCACACTTGCATACATCTGCAAATTGAATGGGTCTTCCTGGGCTGGGAGGGTGGATGGCCTGACACTTACATGTCAAAGGACAGTAGCCTGCCCTCACACAAAGGACTGCCACACCCCCTACTAGGACCCTGGCAGACAGGATGGAACTGAAAGGGGACCTTGTGCACTTCTAAGCCACTCTTTGAAGTCTCCCCACTTCAAAGGCACAATTGGGTATTTAAGCAGGGTCTCTCACCCTACCAACATAGACACTTCTTGACAAGACACTCTTGTTACAGACTCTTCCCGGAGAAGAGAACCTGATCCAGAATCTGCAACCTGCCAAGAAGAACTGCCTGGCTGCCCAAAGGACTCACCTGACTGCTTTCTGTGTAGGACTGCTGCCTTGCTGTTGCCCTGCTGCCTTGCTGCTCTCTGGCTGTGCTGAGAAGCGTAATTACAAAGGAAAAGTATTGACCTATACCTTCATCCAAAGAACAATGTAAGCCATGTCACATGTATGTTGGACACTTTCACATTACAGACTGTAGTGAGGCACCAGCACCCATTATATGCTGAATAAAATAGCTTATGGGGGCAGATGCCAACATACACATTTACCCAGACACGTGGCAGAGGACAGTGATCCATCACTTACCTACCTTTGACCTGGAACACTGAGGACTAGTGGTCTGTTGCATAGAAATTACACCCATTACAACAACAAACAGTGCATGATTGATCAATGTACACAGCTACATCTAGTCCCTGCGGTGCAAGTGGTTTATAGATTCCAACCAGTTGTTTCCTAGGTCCCTGCTCCAATAGACAAGGCACACCAGTATACAACACATGACACGTCAACACAAGCTATCTTGTATCTACTGTGTGACACATAACTCATCCCGAATTGTCAGTGGGAGCTGTCAGAACCTTACTCAATCTCTTGGCAATGGGACAGGCAGGAATATGCCATTTACTCACACCCTTGGGGCTGCTGTGCTGCCCTCAAATGCCCATCAAACCCCTGGTAGGCCACAGGCAGAATGCAGGCCATTAGAGGGGACATGGTTCGACGGGCACCCTGCCCACGTTGGAAGGACAGCCCCAGCTGGGCCTCTGTGATCTTCTAGGCCCAGCCTCTCAGGTTCTCCTACCTTTTTCTGCAGGGGGCATTCTGCCAGCTGTGGACCCCCAGGGTTCGCACCTTCTTGCCGATGGCTCTCCATATTCCCTTCTTTTGATGGGCATTGACCTGCATGGATGCAAAAGACAACTCAAGAGATTGTGATCACAAGTTTCATCACAAATAGTTGAGTCACATACATGTCAGTAACACCAAGTTAGAACTTTCCTATCTTTCAGCATTCCCCAGGTTTGACACATACAAGCCAAGAGGTTCAGGGCCATGACTACAGACATACATTTCCCAATCTGCAGATCAACCCACCACCCTGCTCAGGCTCTACACTGACTAAGCAAGCTGTGGGACATGCTCTAGAAACCTGGCTGAGATGTGACCCCTATGAAACAAATAACACCTCTGTGCCTTCTGAAGGGTAAACTTCTTAGGCATGAATGGACCAACACGTTCACACTCTGTGAGGATGACTCTCAGCAGACCGTCCCTACAGGCTACTGCCACAGAGCAAACTCAAGCATCACACATGGACAACAATGTAGGGTCTGGCATGGTGGGTACAGAAAGTGGCTTCCCTGTCCATGTGTGGACATGTGGACTAACAAATGTAGACTCATGCCACTTCATGAGGTGGGGTTATGTGCTATGTTGCTGTACCACATAACACTTCTTTGGACATATGCCTCCATTCCAGAGATAATATCCGACAAACATAAGCATGCTTTGTACAGTTTCTGCAATGTGACCAGACTACTGAGCCCCATATCATGGCGTCCCGGGAATCAACACACTGGCTGCACTGTGGGACTGTCATTTATGCAATACGACTGTACAGGACAAATATGACCTGTGGGAAGGTGACAAGAGGGCTGTGTGGGAGTAAGGGGCCTGTCATGACTCAAAGGCACACAGTGACAATGAGGCAAAATGCACATATGGACTAGCTCAATGACTCACCTCTATACCCATTCCTAATCTAAACAAAGGAATGAGGCATTCTGGGCAGGAGTTTACACAAGAGCCTTATATTGCCCACATGACACTATCTGCTGGGGTTTAGGGAGTGGACACAATGACACAGTTGCATTAGCAGAATGACTCCACTCCAGTCTAGACTAGGACCCATACTCGGAGAAACATTTGTCAGGCCTTGGTCTCTGCAGACTGAGCAGACTGAACCTTCATGACACTCCATTCCCATCACTTCTATGCATGATAGTACATCATGTAGCCAACAGCTATTTAGCATGTGGTGTATGTCAACCTGAAGGTCACAGTGAGTCATGATATGCCTTCCAAACAACAGTTTAGCATGGGCAGATGTGTTTAGAAATCTCTGTGGCACCATGCACATTGATCACATTACTCTCAACTGACTCATACAAAAGGCATGCTCTGCTCATGCAGTCATGCACATACAGGTTGCCTCACATATACAACAATCATGAGGAAAGAAATGTCAGTGGGTGGCTGTAATGTCACCTCACCTATGTGCACCCAACACAAAGTGGAACACATAATACACATACACCACAATGTGAATGAACTCAACATATGGCACTGGCCACCAATACCTGCACATTGTACATCCCATTGATGCCACACAGACTCACCTACAGGCACATGATTAGTCAATCTTGCACACATGGGCACAATCTAGCCTGTGAGGAGGGAAAGGATAGTCAAGTACAGAGACAAATGTGGACATGAGGCACTTACCTGCTCCTCTGGTGCACCATAGAGCTGTTCATACAGGGGTAGGACCTCAGTCACCAGCCTCTCCAGCTTCTCTGGTGAGAAGGCTGGGGCCATATCACCTGCTGGATATGGCATGATTGCTCCCAGAGGCAGTACACAGCAGCTCAGTAGTGGAGGTTTTGCTCAGGAGACAAGTGAGAGAATCTGCAGAACATGGCGGTCATGTCCGCCATGAACGCGGTCACAGGCAAACACAGCCATTGGCCAATGACTGCCACTGGCAACAACGTTAGCTCATGGTTGTGTCCACTGCTGTTGCAATCGCTTACCGCCATGTCAAATTCTGCCAGCCGTCGTAGGCAGTCCAAATGTCCAATGGAGTAGGTCAGGCAGTTGACATTTTACAGGCCTAAAATGCAGTATTGGGCTTCACAACTGCGTCCCACCTCTGAAAATAATGTTATTTTCAGCTCACAAACATGCTTATCCTGTCTTGGCATATAGGCCCTACTATTCAAACACCATTGTAGTCTGTTGCAGGGCACGTATGGCATTTTACAGTGGGGCACAGTCCACCCCCCTCAGAGGTCATTTTTGCAGTTGGGATATTCAGTGACATTTTGAGGGGCATTTGTGATGCACATCTTTGAGTTAGGCCCAGATACATGATGTGTACAAATGTGTGGCAAACCATGGGGGTCACATGTGACCCTTGTCTCATTAGCAGCTGTGATCTGTACTTTCTGCCATGCTCATCTCTTTTAAATTGTCTTGTCACATGTTATCAATGACATGCATCCTGTATATAGCTGGGGACACTATTACTAATGTCAAAACTAATTTCTTCTCATAAATAGGTAGGCAGGGAGATGGATGATGTATTAACTGCCTGTCTGCAGTCCACTGCCAGACCTACAGACCATGGAAGAAAGCCACGGTATACTCCTATGTCATCTGAATTGGCCAACAATATTGGGCTAATGTCATCAGTTGGAGCCAGAGCTGATGTCAGCTATTAGTATTCCAAACAGCATACCACCTATTGTACAAGTCATGTCAGTATTGTACTTCCTAACCGTAGTGTCCTTGCAACATACAGTGGCCCTGTCAGCTGGTATGTCCCAACCTATGTTCAGTCTGGTGCTGAAGGATGTCCTCTCAGCAATGTTGAAACACATTGACAGCTACATCCAGTTTCCCTGACATGAGGATTTAGCCCATGTGAAGGCTGACTTTTAAGGTTTTGCACACCTCCCACATGTGGTGAGGGCTACTGATGGCACGTATGTTGGTTTGGTCCCACAGCAGCCAATGAACAAGTTTATTGCCAAAGAAAGCACTTCCATTTCATCAACGTCCAATTTGTATGCTGGTTTACCAATACATTTCACAGTTATCTGGGTTCAGTCCATGATTCCTTCATAATTCAGAATCGCACTATCCCCCTAGCTGATGTCATGACTGTACCCATAGAGGGCCTGGCTGGTTGGTAAGTCACATCTGTCTTGTTTGTGTGTGTGCAATGCCTGGTGCCACAATTCTGATAAGGGAACTCATTGTTGCCCATATGTCCCATTTCTTAACAGGAGAATCTGCATATCCAAACCGTCCTTGGTTGTTGACACCACTAAGGAATCCAACTATGACAGGGGAAGTCCACTTCAATGAGACCCATGGAAGAACAAGGTAGGTAGTGGAGCGGGCTTTTGGACTCCTGAAGGCCAGATTTAGGTGCCTGGAACAGACTGGTGGAGACTTCCTCTGCTTACCTGGAAAAGTGTGTCAGGTCACTGTGGCATGTTGCATGCTCCACAACATTGTCCTGCGGAGGAATATCCTGTACATCAAACGGAGGAGTCTGCAGTGCCAATGGGTAAGACTCCTGAAATGCCAAGTGAGGATGACAGGGGTGAAGAGAAAGGAGCTGACATGCAGGAAGATCTAATCAATAGCTACTTTTCATGAGTGTAAGTATGTCATGTGATGTAATGACGGTGAGGGTACGAAGAACTGAAGTTGTCAGAATGTGTTGAGCGTAGTGTTTTGGCAAAAACTGGGGAGCATATGCTCTTCAATGTTCAGCCAAAGTGCAGTTGAAGGATTAGACTTTGACATATCCCCACCTTGAGGTAGCTACAACATCTGTTTCAGTCTCATTGCAATGTACTGTCCTTTCCAGATGCCTGCCATATGAATTGTATAATAGGAATTTTTCAAGCCTATGCTCCTTGTTTTGTCTTTGTACATGTACCTTCACCATGACATCCTCATGTGGGCATTTCAGAGTTGTGACATTAGCAGGTACATGATGCTATTCTTACATAGGAAGTGGACATGGATTGTGCCACGAAATGTAGTTCACAGATTTGGGGTGTATAAGAACTGTGCCAAGGCAGCTTGAACAGTGTTTGTATAGAAGGTCTGAAGTGCACATTGTACTTGTTTATTGTGCTGTGTTGGGTCAATTGCATAGCCTTCACATAGGCCAAACACCCTTCTTGTATGACATGCACATAGCGGTAGATGTGTTTTATCATTGCAGGCCACAGTGCCTGTGCCACAACACTGACATAGATTTTTGTCATACCCCCAGATGCATGGTCATTGCCTTTTGATTGACCTGTGATTAGGGAATGTTGTACTGCCCTCTGTCTGTAGCTTGGTGTATGTGATGTTGGATTACCTTGGGTCGGGATGTGATAAGGTTCAAATTGGTGAAACCATTCCCTTTTCTGTTTGCCTATTCTACAGGACAATGTCTGACAGGGCCCTTCCTTCTGTGGTTTGGGGGTTGTACCTTGGAATATTTACAGCGACAAAATGTAAATCAGCCATTCGTGGCTCGGATAGTCCAGATATATAGACAGCCCATGTGCTGTACAGTGAAATAAAATGTTTGGTGTTGCCAGACACTGGTAGCAATGTGTTTGTGTGTATTGGTAGTAATCCTTAGCAGGACACTACCTGTTACATATTCCTCCTTGCACAAGTATCTTGTGTCTTCCTCATTTACTTAACAAGGTCTTGTATCTCTACATGGCAACCTGTGGAACAAAAGGAAGCAGACAATGACTTTATGATAGGTGGATTTATTCTGAAAATGACCTTTTAAAATGAATTGGTGCACGGTTGAAAAGAACAGTGAAGAGTTCAGTCATGGTAGATGAAATCATTGGAGTCCAGTGTACGTTTCCCATAGGAAATGGGAGGTGGTTGAAGAACAGTCAACAGAGTGCCTATGTGGCACACAAATGATGTCATTTTGGAAGAGGTCACTTGCTGGCAGGAGTGGGTGTCTTGCCATCCGTACCTCCTTGAGTCTTTTGCTGGACATCCCCGCTTGTGTGGGCGGTGATCTGCTGCTACAGAGGCAGGGTTGTCTGTGGCGGGTTCTTCCCCTGACAGGGCCTCCCTTCCAGTGGCTGGCACAGATGAAGGTCCAGGTGTTACTGCGACAAAGGAAGGGGTGGATTATTGTTGATGTCCTTCAACACCTCTGCTAGGAGGTCATGTTGGAATTGTGAGCCTCCCACTGTCCAAGCATATCCCTATGGATGTCCCTCTGCAGCTGCTTGTTCTCCTGGAGTTCTGCAAGTACCTGGTCCATCATGCCTTGGGACTCCTGATAAACCCCCAAGATGTGGCTGATGGTGTCCTGGCCAGGAGCATCCCCAGTGGCCTCACCCTGCTGGCGGACAGTATCCCTCCCACGAACCCTGCCCCCACAGGCCTGTGCCCTTACCAAAGTAGGCCCCCTCCCACTGGTTCCAGGATTATCATTTTCCAAGGTGTGATGCTGTGACTCAAGATCCTGGATGGGGACAGAAGATGGTTGTCACTGTCCTAGGGACACAGGTTGGGGGGTGAATGGCTGCCGGTGATGTTAAGGCAACCGGGTTGGAAGGTGTTGATGTGGCCACAGTGAGACTCACTTTTGGGGTCTGACCAGGTTGTCCAGATTGCCCAGAACCATCTTCCACCTTCATATGATCAGGAGTATCTTCTTCAATGAGAGCTTTATCCAGGAGGGTAGTGGCAGTCTGTTCTGTGTGCTCTGTGTGTCCAGTGGCAGCTCGACCTGTTGATGTGAAAGATACAATGTTACTAGTTGTATTGTGACATCTACTTCCAGTTTACAGTTACATTTTGCAAAGCCCTTGTACATAGTTGATTTACAGTTAATCCTTGTTAGAAATGGGGTCTCTAGTTGGTAGAGATATACACCCTTGTCCAAGCAGGGACCCAACACTATTCAGGGTAAGTCACACACAATCCAAATTATCCTGTGCCCACCATCTGGTAGTTTGGCACTGAGCAGTCAACATTAACTTAGAAGGCAATGTGTAAAGTATTTGTGCAATAAATCATGCAATAACACAGTGAAAACACCACAAACATACTCCACACAGGTTTAGAAAAATATAAGATATTTATCTGAGTAAATTACAGTCAAAATGATCAAGATTTGATAAGCAAAAGTTGAAATATCACTTTTGCAATGATAAGAAGAATCTTAAGTCTTTAAGAATCAACAAATGTCTCTTGTGTGCACAAAGTACCTGGTATGCATCAAAATTACATGCACGAAGACCACAGAGGAAGATATGTGTGGAAAAAGGAAGGTGTGTGTCGAATTTCCTGAAGCACACAGATGATGCGTTGATTCATCCCCCGCTGCAAGGGCTTTGTGTCGATTTACGGCACACAGTCTTGGATCCTCACTGCGATGCAGGGTCTTTTGACCCTCAGGGACAATGCGTGGAAATCCTGGACGTGCGGGATGAAGTCACAAGTGCTGCATTGATCCAGTATGGTGATGCGTTGGAGTTTCTGTCACACGGCAGGTGCTGCGTCGATTCCTCATGGAGGAAGTCTGGCTGCGTCGTTTAGGCTCAGGATGCGTCGATCTGGTATGGCTGTGTGTAGAAGTTCCGGTCGCAATACCGGCACTGCATTGATCTCCACTCCGGGAGCCGGGCTGCGTTGTTCCTGTTCTGTGATGCAGTGATTCTTTTACCGCTGGGCAGGCTGTGCATTGACTCTGGCAGGCTGTGCATTGATTTTCACCGCACAAGGAGTTTCCTTGAAGAGAAGAAGTCTTTTTGGCCCTGAGACTTAAGGTACAGGAGGCAAGCTCAATCCAAGCCCTTGGAGAGCACTTATCAGCAGAGCCAGAGGGCAGCAAGGCAGCATGGCAACAGCAAGGCAGCAGACCTTCACAGCAAAGCAGTCCAGGTGAGTGCTTTGGGCAGCGAGGCAGCTCCTCTTGGCAGGTTGCAGGATTTGGTTCAGAGTGTCTATCCCAGTAAGTGTCTGAGTTGGTGGGGTCAGGGACCCAGTTTATATACCCAAGTGGGGAAAACTTCACAGAGTGGTTTTAAAGTGCACAAGGTCCCCTTTCAGTACAGGTATGTCTGCCAGGGTCCCAGTAGGGGGTTTGGCAGTCCATTGTGTGAGGGGAAGGCCACTAGCCTTTGAAATGTGTCAGGCCCCTCCACCCTTCCAGCCCAGGAAGACCCATTCAGCATGCAGATAAGTGCAGGTGTGACTGAGTATCCTGTGTTTGTGGTTGTCTGAGTGAAATGCACAAGGGAGTTGTCAACCAGCCCAGCCCAGACCTAGATTGGAGGCAGACTGTAAGGCACAGATGGATTTTAAGCGCAGAGAAATGCTCACTCTCTAAAAGAGGCATTTCTAAAATAGTAATATAAAATACAACCTCACCAATAAGCAGGATTTTCTATTACCATTCTGACCATACTAAACATTACATGTTCACCCCTTTCTGATCAGAATCTACCACTCAAACAGTATATGAGGGTAGACCTAATGTTAGCCTATGAAAGGAGCAGGCCTCACAGCACTGGGAAATGAATGTAGGGGTTTTCCACTACCAGGACATATAAAACACACAGGTACATGTCCTGCCTTTTACCTACACAGCACCCTGCCCTGTGGTTTACCTAGGGCCTACCTTAGGGATGACTTATATGTAGAAAAAGGAGAGTTTAAGACTTGGCAAGTACTTTTAAATGCCAAGTTGAAGTGGCAGTGAACCTGCACACACAGGGCTTGCAATGGCAGGCCTGAAACATTGTTTTGGGGCTACTTATGTGGGTGGCACAATCAGTGCGCTAGTTTAATTTACAGGCCCTGGGCACATGTAGTGCACTTTACTAGGGACTTACTAATAAATTAAATATGCCAGTTGGGTATGAGCCAATGTCACCATGTTTAGGGGAGTAAGCATATGCACGTTATTGCTGTTTAGCAGTGGTAAAGTGTGCAAGGTCCTAAAACCAGTAAAACCAGTTTCAGAAATGTGGAGGGAGGCAGGCAAAATGTTGGGGGATGACCACCATAAGGCTGTCAGGTCTAACAATCCTATTGTGACAGGTACCCATGCTATTGGTTGTATTGACCTGACATTTGTGAAGCATGCCAATTCCATTGAAGTCAAGCAGCTGCTGACTTGTGCAGATCATTTGCACTTGGGAGGATGGGCTGAAAATGCCATCTTGCCACCAGTGCAGGCAAAACAGTGGCCGGGAAGGATGTGGGTTTGACCATTTTGAGGCCAAGTTGATTGTGAATGCAGGCAGACCGAGTAGTTTGTTGTATATGTGATTGGAGTCATCATGTGATCAGTGCATTGTGAATATGTCTGCTGCCAATACCATTCTAATGATGCATCTTAAGGCCTTGGGGATCTTTGTTGTTTCACACTTGGTGAGCTGTCCTTCCTGTCTCCAATAATTTCATCTTGGCTAAGTTCAAGATGGAGCTAGGTGGCCAGATACATCCGAGTTGAGCATGATATGTATCTACGTCCCTCCTAGGTGAGTAAAATTCAATTGAGAGTCAGCAGGCAAAGGTTTTTGGACAAGTGGCCACTGTTCTCCTGTTTGGAGTCACTTGAATAGTGCCTCCTGCGAGGTGTAGTCAGGTAACTCTCACTACTTCCCAACAGTTGACAATTGGTAGCCTTCCAGGTAAGTAAACTTCATTTGAGAGTTCACTAACAGATGCTCTATGACAAGTGGACACTGGGTTGGTGATTGGAGTTAGCAAAACAGGGCCCATTGGGCTTTGCAGTCATGTCACTCTCTCTACTTCCCAACACTTGACAATTGGTTTCCTCCCAGGTGCGTAAACTTAATTTGAGAGTTCACTAACAGGTGCATTGTGACGGCACTGTGCAGGAGATTTGAGTCACAGGGACAGGCCCTCCTGGGAGTTGCAGTCATTTGCAAGTGAGTACACTTCCATTACGAGTCAATGAACAAGATTATTTGGACAAATGAACACTGGGCTTGTTTGGAGTTGGAAAGACAGAATCTCCTGGCCTTGGCAGTCATGTCCCGTCTTCTACTTTATACAACTGATATGAGAGAACAGGACTGATTGCAGAGGCCCCCTAACTTTTTGCCCCCATTTTCCACTTTTTGCTGGTGTTCTCCTGACTCTGATGGTGCCCTGGGTACTGCTAACCAGTCCCAGGGCCTGTGCTCTGTGTAAAATAAGTATGCAAATTAGGCTAATTATAATTGGCTGTCAACCTACCTATAAATCCCTAGTATATGGTAGGGCATGTAGGTTTAGGGACCCCAGCATAGGTAGTGCACCCATAGGTGCACTGCTGAGGTTCCCAGTGTCATTTTAAAGGCAGGCCTGCCTTGCTGGCTGCTTTTAAATTAAAGTTACATGCAAATTCGACTTTGGAATTAAACGTAGTTCCAAAGTCTTAATCTACCTTATTTGTACATATAAGTCACCCCCAAGATGTGCCCTATGTGCCGCTAGGGCTGGGTGCCATGTAACTATAAGCAGGGACCTTATAAAAATAGTTTTATAAGCGCTGGTGAGGTCCAACAGCCAAATTAGTTCTGCCCTCATTGTAGTGAATGGCCTCCATAGGCTAGAATGGGGAGACTTTATTTTAATTTTAAGAATCCCCTTAAGTAACTGATACCAGAAATTTGGTATCAAATGAATTGTTATAATAAATCCAATACCCTCCAGTTGTTGGTTGCGTGAACACAATATTGAATACGCTTTGCTGTTCCCTGAGAGTGGTATCGGAGGACCGCACCCACATATTCACCTCTCCTGAGGACGCCTGGACATGGCTGCACGCTAATGGCCTCGCCCGCCCTCGGGAGGGCGCGGAAAGTGGCGAGGAAGGACCAACATTTGCCTCAAGGAAGCGGTCCAGGAAGGGCATCAAGGGGCAACCTAATGACCAACAGGCAGCGGAGGAGAGAGCAATAGTGCTGAAAGAGACTCCGTTATTTACGCAAGGCAACTTCGTGACTGCTAGGGTGACTCCTAAAATGGGCACGGACTCGGACGCGGCCAGCTCCGACTCTACGGGAGAGCTGTCGGGCCCGAAAGTCACCCCCAGATCCGCGGATGAACTTTAATCACACACAACTGCCCCACCTCCCTGCTGGCGCTGGCGGTCGCTGGGCCCGAGAGGAGCTGGGGGCCCCGTGGCGGCGACGGGGGCTGGGGAATGCGCACCCACAGATACGAGTATCTTTTGTACAAACTCATCTAACTGCTGAAATGCGCTTGGGGGGTGTGGCGGAAGGGGGGCTCAGTGGGGGTGGACTTACACCCGGGGGGCGCCCAAAGGTATTGGCAGACTAAGTCTGCGGAAAGATGTGAGCCCCGCAAAAGAGCCACATCTGGTTGACAAGATAACACCACCTCGGAAATCCAATCGGATGCAGGTTTTCTGACTTAGTTTTGCGTTAAGTAGTTTTACACAGGTTGTTCGTAGTGAAGGGGATCCATTTGGGGAGGTAGGGGTTAGTAAACTAGTTAAAACGCACGCGCTTGATGCACTCAAAACACAGGGAACACTGCTGCGAATGGCTCCCATAAGACACGGCTCGGCTGGAGGGGCGGAGACCAGGAAGATCAGGCTAAAGCACGGGCACTCATGCACAGACATATCTCATAAATCCATATGGCGTCCCACGCGAGAAGTAACATAAATCAGTATGTTATAGTAACTTGGAATGTGAGGGGTTTGGGAGGGCCGAGCAAACGATCCAGAGTACACGCATGCCTTAGGCGACTGGGAGTACACATCGCTATTTTACAGGAGACGCACATGCTGGAAGCAGACTTGCGGGAGCTACGTGCGAAATGGGGTGGCCAACTGCTAGGCACTACATATTCAGCTTTCGTAAGGGGAGTACTGGTCTGGATTGCAGGCGGTGTCCCATTTCTCCAAACAGCACACAAAATAGACCAGGGAGGCAGATACGTGGTAGTGGAAGGCCAACTAGATGGCAGACAGCTGGCTGTAATCGGCATATACGCCCCAAACAGAGGCATTGTGGGCTTCCTGGGCACCCTCAGGCCATCATTATTGTCAAACCCATCGGCTCCGGCCCTCTGGGGAGGGGATTTCAACAGCACGCCGACGGCAACACTAGACAGATCCTATGTTAAAGCGCACCCAATAGCAAAGAGAAACACCTCAGGTCCCTTGCAGTCATGGGCTGGCGACATGAGGCTATACGATATATGGCGCATGAGCCATCCGCAACAGAGGGAATACTCATTCTATTCAGCCCCACATAAGACCCATACTAGAATAGATATAATATGGGGAACCCAGGACATAGGACCATTGGTTAGAGGATCAGAGTACCTAGCGAAGACATTATCAGACCATGCACCACTGAGAGTAACACTTTTCTGGGGTAAGACACGCCAGGTGATTCCTACGTGGCGTCTGCAAGTGGAAGCTTTGCAAGACCAGGCATTTGCTGAAACACTGAAATCCACAATAAGTCAGTACTGGGAAACAAATGCATTAACCGCAAACTCACGGGCGATAGAGTGGGATGCCCACAAAGCGGTAGTCCGTGGGCAATGCATATCCTCTTCGTGGGGAGTAAGACGCACCCTGCAGATGGAAATTGACAAACTAGAATAGGAGCTCAGAGTGGCAGAAATAGCAGTAGCACGTAGGGAAATCCCCCACACAGTACTAAAAGAAGCACGCTCAAATTACAACGCAGCAGACAGCAAGCTCCGCTGTCACGATTATAATTATCACCTAATGCAACTGCAAACAGTAGGGGACAGGTCAGGTAGAATGTTGGCGTGGCTGTTGCGGGAGGATAGACAGCAATCCCCCATCGGGGCTGTACGCGTCGACGCACATGTCATGGCCACCACACAAGCCGGGATAAATGCAGCGTTCAGAGAATATTACTCAAACTTATATACCAAACGCACCTCATGTATCCCACAGCAACTAGAGTCCTTTCTCGAGAGCGCTCTCTTGCCGCAGTTATCTCAGGCCGACAGGGAATCCCTCGAAGCTCCCATGACAGTGGGAGAAATAGATATAGCCCTTGCGCAGATGCCCAGGAACAAAGCGCCTAGTATAGATGGCCTTCCCCTGGAGTATTAAACGACCTACTCGTCTCACCTTAAGCCACACCTGCTAAAGGTGTTCGAAGAAGCGTGGACCAATAAATGCCTGCCCCTATCCCAGAGAGAAGCTATGATAGTGGTGCTCCCCAAACAGGGCCGTGACCCACAGATGTCAAATCTTACAGACCACTATCGCTCTTAAACTTAGATTGCAAAATACTGGGCAAAATATTGGCAAACAGATTAGCTCCTATTATACACACTCTAATACATGACGACCAAAATGGTTTCATACCAAAGCGGGATACCTTCTTGAATATCCGTAGATTACTGAGCATAATGGGTGATATGACGATACGGTGTTATCGCTGGACATTGAAAAGGCGTTTGATACGTTAGAGTGGGACTTTCTTCTGGCCACAATCCAATGAATGGGAATAGGCCCTAATTACATTCGCTGGGTTGGGACACTGTACTCTGACCCAAAAGCCAGGGTGAAGACGGGTGGAGTGATTTCCGATAGCTTTCCCATCTCCAGGGGCACAAGACAGGGCTGCCCCCTCTCCCCGCTATTATTCGCTATAGCAATGGAGCCATTAGCGGCAAGGGTATGCTCCATGGAACATGACTGGGGTATAGTCAGGAACGGGCTCCATCATGCAATCTCGTTATATGCAGACAATGCTTTAATATACATTCGGAAAGGCAATGCGGCGATACCCTCGGTGATGTCACTACTGGATGAGTTTGGAGATTTATCAGGCCTAGTAGTTAACTGGGAAAAGTCGTGTGCGTTCCCGCTGGCAAGGTGGACACCTGAAAGACAGGGGACCCCCCCGCCGGGGTGCCTGAAATGGTGCTTTGATACGTTCAAATATCTCGGGGTAAATATATATCATAACACAGAGGATCTCAGAGATGGAAACTTGGGGAGAGCGCTGGCCTCCATAAACGGCTTGCTGCGATTCTGGAACAAGCTACCGTTATCGCGTACATGCTAATATTGCCCAGGCTGTTATATTATTTCGCAGCCTTGCCGATTATCGTCCCCAAAAGTTTCTTTGGTAATTTGAATACAGCGCTGCTGCAACTCATATGGGGCGGGAGCAGAGCACGAGTGCCACTGACCACTCTGCAACGCCCAGTGGACGCAGGTGGCCTGGGAGCCCCCAACTTCGAATGCTATTACGCAGCAGCACAGCTACAGTGGGCTCAGAATTGGATCCACAGACCGACGATGGCAAAGCCTGTGCGGCTGGAGCCCTGGTTAAAAGGGACTTCTCCGCTGTCGTGGCTGTCAACCAAACACTCCAAAGGTGAGACCGTTAACCCACTGCTAGCGGTGGCACACGCATGCTGGGTGAGATACGTTCATAGGGGTAGCAATACGCTCCCCTATTCCCTGTATATCCCACTGGACCACCTCCCGGGTTGGACTGAGGCCAGCACATACTCACCGAATGCTTGGACAGAGGCAGGTGTACTGACAGTGGGCGACTGCTGCGAAGATGGCAAGCTAATGTCATTCGAAGGCATACGCTCTCTCACCGAAGTGAACCCCGGTCAATTCCTGGCATACCACGCCATAAGCCAGGCGATAAAAAAAACATGGGGGGCAGGCGCCCTTGAACCAGAGTCCTCTCCTATACTACACCACATATTACAACATGATGCTCAAACAAAAGTAACGTCGAGCCTGTACAAAATCCTTAATAAGCCCTCTGAGCCGTATTTGGAGAGGGCTAGAGAGAGGTGGAACACCGTGCTCTCCGTCCCGATCTCACAAGCAGAGTGGCCGAAAGCTCTGCACCATGCCCGTGGTGTGTCAAGGAACACCAGATTTCGGTACACCCAGTTCAACTACACACACCAAACGTATTTGTCCCCAGCCAGGATAAAGCGAATGTTCCCGGACACGGAGCCCACATGCCCCAGATGTAAAGCGCCATCAGCACACTTCTATCATATGGTCTGGGAGTGCTCTAACATACAAAAAGCATGGATGGAGGTGGTACAGCGGGTTACGGAAATGACGGGCCTTGCATTGCCAGTGAACCCTAATTCCTGCCTTCTGGGGTTGAGGTTAATGCCTAAAAAACAAAGACACCTTCACAAATTTGTGGACCTAGCCTATTTGATGTTTAAAAGATTGATTGCAATGCACTGGAAAGCGCCCAAGGCACCTGATCAGGATTCCTGGCATACCCTCACACTACGCTTTGCCCGCACAGAATACCAGGTGCTAAAGAAACTGGCACGAGAAGGCCAGCAACACACAGGGTGCGTCGCCTGGGAAACATTGATAGCTAAACTGGAGCCCAAAAATGACGATAAGCCCCCTTGAACTGGGGTATACATAGAATAAACACGCACAGCACAACCACGCCCATACATTCCCCCCGTGCTCCATTCAATGTGCGGATTGCTATTAATGACAGGGCTCGAACACCCCTTCGCACTGTCAACAGGTTTGCTCACTAGCCTGAGTGTGTTAAATAACACACAGGGCAAACACTCAAGCCTCACTACTATCTCCCGCCTCCAAGCACATGCATAGCCACTAATTGGCGTCACCGGAGCCAGAACCAGCAGCAATGAGCCATCCCAGCCGCGCGTGCGCGCCCCCTTAGCCGCCCAATACACACTAAATCTATTATCCACTGCAGCAGAGAAGGATATTGAAGGTTAGGTAGTGTTCCGAGACGTGCGAAAGTTGTGGGTGGTAGGGGTTTTCTTTTGTATGTATCCAATGCAGATAAAAGGTATCCTGTTGTAAGCAAATGTATAGCTTGTAATATGCATCTGCACTATAAAACCAATAAAACATTAACAAAAAAAAAACTCCAGTTGTTGGATGTAATATAACTTGTTCAGGTAGAGTTTTAAACTTCACCTGAAAAGTTGCCAACAACAGCCCTGCAGTGTTTTTGCTGCTTTGCTCTGATTGGCCAGCCTCAGGCTTCCTTGATGAGGTGTGAAGTGGCCTGGCTCCACACAAAGAGATGTGCCTGGGGGAGGAGATCTTCCCTCAGCAGATGGGGAAGTAGGAAGGGGGAGGGCTGCCAAACTGGTCTTAAAATGCAGAGAAGGACATTTGGAGCAACCCAGCAACACACTCACATTCTGCAAACCCAGACAATTAGGCGCCCCCTTGTTTAGATTAGGAGAGGGGTGTGTTTAGGATTTTTAGCCACACCAGTGGGTGGGCTCAGCCAGATGTAACCTCCAAAATTCACTTTCAGCCATGATGGATTTTTGAGAAATGTTGCTCCCTGGGATTGATTTTTGCCACACTTCCCAGGAAGTGGTCATCGCAGGGGGAAGGACCCTGCCCCTGATTGGAGAACCAGAAGCCCCCTGTTTTTCACCCAGGAGCAAGGATAAAAATGACAGACCTGCACCCACACCTCAGATCCCTATCAGATTCCAACAAGGAAGAACTACAGGAGAAGAAGGACTGCCCTGCTGGACCCCTGACCTGTACCTGGACACTGCACTCTGGAGGACTGCACTAGTGCACACTTGGGCTTAACCACTAAAAGGATATTTATTACCTGTCTTCTACTGCTTCAAGAAGGGACTCCCTGTTTGCTACAGGTACAAAGTAGCTGCCCAGAGTCCCCTGCATCAAGTCCTTGCAAGCAGAGCCCAGCTGACCAGCATCCAGTGGCCATTTGAGGATTCTGACCAGGTGCATTCTGGGAATTGTAGTCCCAACTCCCAAGGAGCAACTCAGAGCTTCTGGAACCTTGGATCAAGTTGTGGACACTTCAAGGACACAAAAAGGACCTCTGGAAGAAGATCCAGAAGTTTGGAGACGTTTGGAGCACCTCCATAAGTTGAAGAGGTGCACTGTGGGAGTTGTAGTCCCAGACCCCAAGAGGCACGCCAGAGCCTCTGAACCCTTGGCTGGTGCTGTGGACCACTTCCCTGAATCAAACACTTCTGAAAGTAAGTGTGACAGTGTTGCCTCGTGGGTGGCCTGAACTCTGGACTTTGTTAATTTCCAGTGTGACCTTTTTTAACCCTTTGAGCGCTAGTTGCTTCTATGTGCTAGAAAGCATTAATTCTTTGAAAATTCATATCTCCGGTTCCCCTTATCTGATCTTATTCGTTTTGGTGTCATTTTAAATCTAAAAATATTTCCTATTTTAATAAAGTGATTTTGGATTTTTCCTGTGTTTTATTTAATTACTGTTTTGTGATAGTTTAATGCTTTAAGCTTTGTCTTCTAAGTTAAGCCTTGTTGCTCGTTGTCAAGCTACCAAGGGTTGAGCTAGGTTTAATTTACTGAGACCTGACTGGACTTAAGTGCAAGTTAGTGGCCTATTGCTAAGTGCAGGTACTTACCTGCCCTTACCAGTAACCCATTTTCCAACACCTGAGAATTGTCGTCCCCCAAGTGAGTACACTTCATGTGAGAGTTCCATAACAATTTAGTTGGAGAAGAGAACCCTAGACTGGTGGTTGAAGTGACAGTAAGAGGGCCTCCTGTGAGTTCAAGTCATGTAACTCCATGTGCTACATACACTACACAAATGGTTTGTACACCTCATTAGAGAATTGAGACACGGGGGTCTTCAGAGGAGGGAATACTGTTCTGGTGTTTGAGTCACTGAATCAGTGCCTGCTGTGAATTGTAGTCATGTCACTCTCACTACTCCCCAGTACTTGACCAATATTATCCCCCAAGGTGAGTAAACTCCATTTGGGAATTGATATATCCTAGTCTTTGGAAAAGATAACATTGGTCTGGTGTTTGGAGTTACTGATACGGAGCCTCCTAAAAGTTGTGGTCATATTACTCTCACTACTACTCCCCAATACGTGACCAATGGTGTCCCCCAAGTGAGTAAACCTCATTTTGGAATTGGCATACAGTGGTCTTTGGAGGAGAGAACACTGATATGGTGTTTGGAGTTACAGATACAGGGTATACTGTAAGTTGCAGTAATGTCACTCTCACTACTCCCTAATAATTGACCAATGTTAAGGTCATTGGAGTTAGAAAAGCAGGGCCTCCTGGGAGTTGCAGTCATGCCACACTCTCAACTACACACACTATACAAATGATATCCTCCCAGGTGAGTAAACCTAATTTTGGAATTGACATACGGTAGCCTAGGGAGAAAAACCCTGGTCTTGTGTTTGGAGTTACAGATACAGGGTATACTGTAAGGTGCAGTAATGTCACTCTCACTACTCCCTAATAATTGACCAATGTTAACCCCCAGGTGAGTAAACTTCATTTGGAAATTGACAAACAGTGAACCCTAGTCTGATGTTTGGAGTTACAGTTACAGTGCCTCCTTTGAGTTGTAGTCATGTCATTCTCTCTAGTACACACACTTGACCAATGCTCTCCCCCCTAATGAGTGCACTTCATTTGAGATGTCACTAACAGATGTATTTGGGCAAGTGATCACTGGTCTGGTGTTTGGAGTTAGAGAAGCATGGCCTCCTGGGAGTTGCAGTCATGTCACTCTCTCAACTACACACACTATACAAATTGGACACTCCCAGGTCAGTAAACTTCTTTTATCAGTTTACAAATGCGGGTATTTGGTGATGGAAAAAGTGGCCTGGTGTTTGGAGTTATAAATCAGTGCCTGCTGGGAGTTATAGCCATGTAACTCCCTGTGTTACACACACTACACACAGATGTTGTTTCCTCCAGGTGAGTCTATTTCAATTGTGAGATACCAGAAAGGGGTCTTTGGATAGGTGGACACTGGGCTGGTAAGCGGAGTGACAGTAAATGTGGCAAAAGGTGAGCTGTGAGCATGCATGACATTGCATTTTTGTGTAATTTTCAGTGTTGTGACTTACCAGACTCCACCGCCTCAGGATGCAGGATGGCCAAGACTTTATAGCGTGCAGCTGGTGTCTGGAGACCAGGGAATGGACCTTGCTCCTGAGATCATTCCATCTCTTCCTTATGTCCTCCCTTGTGCACAGGGTGGTGCCTACAGCATTCACTTTGTCGACTATCCTGTTGGGACATTTCCATTTTCCTAATGAGAGGAGTGTGTTGGACTTGTACTCTAATCAATTCTGGCTTTGCTCTTATGATTTCATCCACCATAACTCTTAACTCTTGATCTGTGAAATGAGGATTTTTGAAACGTGGCATGGTGGAAAAAAAGAGTGACAGTGACTTACTAAAGGGGGTAGTGCAAAAGGGTGTGATTGGACAAAAGTGTGTGCTGGGTGTGAAAAGAGATGGCGAGAAAAAAGTGGTGCCTAGTATCTGTGATGTGTGGTAAATAATTGGCTCTGATTTTGGTGTTTAGCGCTGTAAATGCAAACGATTGTGGTGTGTTAAGGGGTTTTATAATGTCCTTTCCAGGTGTGTCCAGTGTGGCAATGTGTGACAGCTGTGTTGTTTTCAAATCCATCCAGTGTGCCATTGTGTATTTCTTTGGTGACCTTAGACGTCTGTGGTTTGGACTGCCGTTGGCTGACCGCATGGGTGTCCGCAATTCTGGGATTGTAATCCTGTCAGTGGTTGGTCGCTGTACTGTTGCTGCTGGAGGTCGGACTGCCTATTTCTGGCCCTCCAAGCCACTGATGGTCTGCCTTTTTTGTTTGGAGATCGGCAGTCCTGCCTGTATAACTCGCAATAGCAGTCTTTTTGGGACCACCAACATGGCAGTATGGCGGTCTGACCACCAAACTCATAAGGAGGCCTTAAGTGTGTAGTGATAATAACTTAAAAAATACAAATCAATAATGCTTTGAAACATTGCAGTGTCAGAGTTTTTCTTCTAGAGTGAACAAGGTTGCCAAGAAACTATAAAAGCTGACAACAAATGTCTGCACCCCAGATCCTGTGGCAAAGTCTGCACCTCCATGAGTGCTTCAAAAACAATGAAAGCCCTCTCTTGTGATGAATTTGGAGATTTTAGCTGAGAGATTTAAAAAGGTGTTACTCTCCTGCAGCTTTCATAGCCAATACAACTTATTGGTGGTGGACCTGCTTCTCCAGGGGCACTACATTTGAGCAATATAAAAAGTTTCAAGCATGTGCAAGGCTCATGGGTGATTTTATTGAGTCAGACGTGCTTACTTTTTCCAACACCGGCTGCACATGTAACTATTTTCTTTCGACCTATTTGTGATTGGTCCATAAAAGGGGGTGACATTGTTACACCTGAAATATTATGATATATTCTGATTCCACAGGGTTCAGAAAACCTTCAGTGTGATAAACAGCATCAAATGCAAATATAGCCTGAAGAACGAGGGACATACTATACACATTTCTGTGCTTGCTGAGCCAATATCCACATGGCCCATTATTTACTGCCCATTTTTCATCTGGCGCGTTTTAGTAGGTTTTACCTGCTGTATTTTTGTGGAAAAAATTAGGTGGCTTGGTGTTTAACATGAGTTACTACAAATATAGCAATTAATTGTGGACTTGTTTTTTTTTAAAGTATAAAAAGCACTGTAATGCTTGCACTGGCATGCTTCTTTTTTAGGTTGGGATGGTCCGCATGCCCTACCTGGGGACACCTAACTTGTCTTCTTTGAAGAGCTGTGAGGCAGCACTGAATTTCACACATACACAACCAGCTCCCCATCCCCCTATCAACCTTCTTTCTGTGCCAGCAGGGGAACTCGTTTTTTTTCCCTACCTCTCCTGCTCGACAGCCTTTACACTACTGCTGATGGGAAAAGCAGCTATAGTCGCTTTTAGCTCACCTCCTGCTAGATGAAGGAGCTGAAGTGGCATGGTGTACCTCGCATCCAGGGAGCCCTCCACTTGGCAAGACCCCACGGCATGGCCTCACAGAACTCTTTATATCAATCCCACAACCTCACTGGAGCAAAATAAATATAATGTGCACTGCTGCGCTCAATGGCTAGTCCTTCAAGGCACTGACCTTACCCGTGGAAATTAAAATTACAAAAGACACTTGACAAGGTAACATTACAATTTAATATGGTGACTCCTTTGACAAAGCCACTAGGCCAGCCTTATACTGCACTATGGTGACCTCTTCACAAAGCCAGTGGACTTAACCAGTGACTGCTTGACAAAGTCAATAGGCCTGCTTTATTTAATACAACACCCACTTCTGTTGTGTTGTTGTATCTGGTATAAGAGGAGAGGGTATTGTGATCTTGGGGGTCAGTACTCAGGAGGGGTCAAATGTGATTTCTGAATGTCACCAAGGGTATTTCCATCTGCCTGATGTATATATTTGTATATTTGTGTGTAGGATTTCATAGTGTGTGTAATTGATGTACTTTTCTTTTTTCAAAGAAAAAACACTTAATGGACATTCATTTATTGAGAATTATTATGGAGTACCAGTGGACTGAGATTACTATCCCACACCATCTTCCCTGAATAAGTCTTGGACTGCTCTGCTTTGCTAACCTGAGGGAATCAAGTGCTACAATGGGCTATTAGGCTCCCAGATAGAAGGTAATTGAGGACTTGTTACTTATGCAGGACTCACATCCTTCACAACTCCTAACCCAATTTATTAAATAAGCAAAGTCCCATTTGCCTTTACATTTTTGGGACAACTGTAGTTGAGATATAGGTACTACTCCTACGAATGCAACCATGCAGAGTTTCTGCACTGATAGATTTAGTTTGTCAGTCAATTGATTCAATAGATCATATGCCACAACACCATCTTGTGCCCTATGTGTACTGGGTTTTACTCGCCGAGCTTCTTTCACCCTTCCCTTGTGGCGCATCCCTGTCCTGAGTACTCCCAGTCATGCTTCCTTTGTGGCACCTTCCAGGCTGAGCTCTCTATGGCTTCCCCCCCCCGCCGGGTAGCCTGAAACATTGACTGTTTTGTTGCTTTGCAAGTTTCATCTAGTTTGCACCTGTAGATGTCACATGTATATTTGGGATAGCCAAGTTTCTATGGTGAACCATTTAATTCTACCATCATACACTTGAGGTTCCATTGTACTTGTTATTGTTGTTAATTACTGTTTGCACCTGTTACCTAATAGGACTCATGTTCATTGTTATGTAACACGTGAATTCCCCAGGTTCATTGGAATATTCCACACTTCTGTGTGGAACACGTGCCCTTCTGGAACACTCTTCTTGTATGAATACGCCTCTCTGAACTTGCATTGGTGCTTGGACTCGAACCTGGTCCCAGCATGCACAAGCTTTGTTCCTTCACTCACCTTCCAGTGTCCAGACCGGTGCAAGTCTCTTCCTGGGCTCATAACTTGAGTCGCCCGAAGTTTCCAGCGTTCTAGTCTTCCAAGCCTTTTCTGATGATTCTGTGATTCTGGCCTCTGCGATGCATCCAGTATCTTCCTTTGTGAGCTACAATTCCTCTTCTTGAGCTTTTTGCATTGATTTTCCTGTTGCCTTTGGATTCCAGTTCAAGTACTGTGAAGGCTAAGTACTTTACTCTCAAGTTAGCGTGCTCTAATCATTAGCAAAGCAATATTTCAAAACTATTTTGAACATTGTTTGAGTATTGAGCTTTCCCCTTGAGGCCCAGCGCTCTGGACTCTTTCGTTGTAGCACTCTGAGCTCTTTGTACATGAACTGATGGTTTGTCATTTTGTTCCGTGACACGTATCTGGTATCTTGAGACAAGTTCCTAGAGACTGAAGTTGTATTTGTGTAGAATTGGCCTCCAATATGTTCCGGATTTCTGGAAGATCACCAGTTATTCTTGATTTGATTTCTGCACTATTTCATGCAGTGTTTATGACGATGACTGTAAGCGTACCAGATGTGTAAAATATTGATATAGATTCTAAGAAGGGAACCTATAAGTAACACTGTCTTTTGTCATTTTTAGTGTATCACATCTGCATTGAGAATATCAAGGTGTAGGGAGTCCTGATCCTTCTAGGCAGTGCACGAAGCAGCCAAGCAGTTCCTGCAGTGATGTGGGTTGATCTTTTTCTTTGTTATCCTACCCCCCTATGTCCTCTGGGGGCCGTCTGTGGAATTAGACAGTTGTTACTTGATTCACTAGGCTGCCCAAGCTGGGATTGGAGGTCTAGCATCGTCCCTGTGGTTGGAACCAGGTGAGTGTGTGACATCATACCACCTTCAATAGGAAAAACATAAACACAATTTTTCCAGGACACAATCCTGCCATATGTTTGACTATCAATTGTGGCACTTGTTCCTATGATTTTTATTGTTATGCACTGCAGGTTAAATAGATATTCGCTGAACCTCAACATGCACCACCAATTTATTACTCCATTTTTTTTCTTTTAGAAATGGAATTAAAAAATGCACGATTTCGAATTGGTGATCTATGCTACGTTTTAAATAAATGCTAGCATTTTGTACTGGCCTCTTATCTAAGTTACAGGACTTGCATTAATGTATTGACAAGCTTTGTATGATCTTTGTGGATCAAAAGCTCCATAAAGCTCCTTGATGATTCCTTCCTTTTTAACTGAAGTCTCTTCTTATGACCCTTGAGCATTTTTGGGTGACCTGCCCGTTTTACCTCCCTTTTAATTCTATTTTCCAAAAGTAACATGTATACTAACTTCTTGTAAGAGTTATAGGGCAGACGCAATATGCACATCACCATTCCTGATTTAATATAAAGATTACCAACATCAATTACGGTCCACGCCTTGTTTGAAAATAGGATTACCCATACAGTGGAGAAAGCATTCATATGTGAAGTAAATGTGTTCCCCGCAAGTTTTGGTGAGGCTAGGTTCACATATTTGTTTGTTGTCAAAAATCAGAAACTGTTCGTTTTTTGATACACCACTTAGTTCTGCCAAATTAGAAATTATTAGTTACAGTAGATGTAGAAATTTGCTTTCTTTTTATTTTTCCCAAAAGGTTATCAAGCAAGGAGTGGATGCTTTGCCCATCCCTGAAGACCGTTGAACAAGTATTTTTCTGATTTACTCGATTACACAGACTAATGATTCCACCTCAACATTGGATATTCTAGCTATAGGGAGGGTTTTAGTTACTGATGAAAGCCCTTTGGGCACTGTAGGGTACCAAGTTATGAGCAGAAACATGTCCACCACTTGACAGGGGTGAATATTTATCCTAGAGACACTAATAAACCCTATAGTCTACCAGTAGGTAGCTTTAATCTTCTGTTAGCACTTTTTAGTGCATCTCTCTACACTACTAGACACACATGGGGTTCTAAGTGGTTCCCTAACTAGAAGGCTATGGCCCACATTGGTATCTATATCTTGCCACTGTGAGGAGGAGCGCTATGATGAACGATGAAAGCTCAGGGTGGGTGAGGACTTTCATCCTAAGAAAGGAATGCATTTGATAGAATTGGTTCAGATATCTCTACATCTCAGGTGCTTGTTGTTTGTTTTTGTTATGGGGATGGTGTGCTGTGGAATATTTGCACATATGTACCTATAGGTTAGACATTGTTTAATTCATGCTTTTTGCTTGCTAATATATTGTCAAGCTAACTCATTTTCCAGTATATTTAGTTAAGTATATCTATCCTCTTTTTATTCTTATTTTACATATATTTTGTTTATCATTATTGTAAATGTTGCTGACAAGCAGCAAAACATAGTCCAAATATTGATTTCTGGGAATTTCCAATGGCGTGTCTACAAATAATGCTGCAGGGAACTTTACAAATGTAAATACATATATAACTGTCTCCAATATTGGGTCTTCTGGAATACATACAAAACAATGATAAATATTAATATTTGTCACTAAAGGACATGAGGCCTGTGAAGCAACTACAGACTGTGGAAGTTAGAGGGCTACTAGACCTATATTCCACTTGCCCTGGAGGTATATGTCATTATGTATACATTCATGCATGTACATATGTATTTATTTTTATATTATATACATCTAGGTTAGAAATTCTGCCCATATGAATACTTGTGCACAAAAAGAAACCTTTCCTATATGACAACCTGACCGAAAAAGGAAGCATAAACTGGCTGCTGAAGCTATGGATTATAAAATGGACAATACGTGATAACTAGAAGTGAGAACCTCAGTCAGTTGGCTGGTGCTTTAAGCTTCCAAAAGCACAGGTGTTGTGAGGGTATCATTGAGGCTGTGGGGCATCCTTCTTCACGTTCTACTTGAGGGCAAGATGGGAAGTGGATTCTCTGAAGTTGAGGCTGAGGGTGTTCAAGTGTTAAGAAACAAGGAGGCAGAATATTCTGAATTTGTTGTTGTGTGGCATAGTTGGGCTTAGGGAAAAGAAGTGGAGAGGGCTTGAGATCTAACAGGAAAACTGAACTATATTTGGAGAACACCACAACGCTCAGGAGGGTGAGAACCATCAATGAATGTGAAAACCAAATAAGCAGCAAGCATAGGCAAATATGGTAGGTTAAAGGCTGCCCATCTTGGTTTCTGTAGGGTGAAAATGGTGTGTTGAGAGTTCAGCAAGTTGTGGGTAAAGGACCTGAACAGTACAAGGATTGACTTAAAGGAGAGAAGAGGCAAGGTTTCTAAGTTGGCTCTTCTCGTACTGACCCTATGGTTACAGGCTTGAATCCCAGCAGGTGGCTTTGCCTTTTATCCATTTGTGGTTGATAACATGAGGACTGTTTAGTAATAATCAACGTAAGCCAGTAGATCCAAGGAACTTTCTGTCAAGTTTATATTTGCTTCATAAATACATCTCTAGCGTAATAGGGCGAGCAAGGCACTTTTATTTTAGCAGAAAGGTCTCTAAGTGGAATTGATGTTTCCATCTGCAATCCTCGATTGATGCCTCCCTTAGACAATTAATGTTGTTGCAGTGATAGGAAAAGCATGCCATTTATGTTTTTCATTCTTGACGCTGTATCACAAACTATGAAGTTGACACATTTCATTGGAGTGTCCAGTTTTATTTATTTTTTTAGTTCAACACATTTTATTGGTATTTGTGCTCAGGGGGGAAAAGACAAAATAATATAGGAGGGGAGAAAAAAAGGGGTGTGCATCGATTCCAGTGAGATAGGTACATTCAGAGACATATACTTATAGCCTATATCAAAGAACATAATCACAATTCAGAAGTAATAACAAGTAATAATGTTAATATTGTATAAATCGATGTTGATGTGCACAACAATACGTTTTCATACACGAACAAAGTCACATCCCCATTATTAGATTCCCCCATCATAAACACTCCATGAACGCCAGCAGGTAGGTACATGGTTAGGGCGGCTCTTAAACGCAGACCTGAAGGTTAATGACTAACAGGTCACAGGTGGTGTAACACTTAGTGGGCATCCAAATGCACAAACAAGAAGATGTTCCCTGGTGACTGGCCCCAAAAAACACACAAGGCCAGAGGGATGCGGGCATTCCCAAAAACACCATAAAGTGAGATATCACGTGTAGTTAGGTACATTTATCCAATCAGGACACAGCAAACGCAGTGACCACACGCCCCTTAGGTCGAACATTTGGACATGTACTCGCTGGCCCACATTCTGTCCACGCCAGGTCGGCCCACCTGTGTCCACTATCTGGAAGTGTATTTACAACTCCTTGACAACTGTTAGCATTTTGTACCTAGAAAAGAATGTGTTTTATGGTTTCATTCCACTCAGAGAAATGTATAAAAACTTGTTTCAATCCGATGTACAATGAGATACAGTCCTCAGACCCCAGTTCTGTAACTGCTCTCCCTTACGTAACGTTTAGTGAAATGAACTGATCCTGTTTTGCCGGATGCCTCTTGTCTTTTGTTTTAAGGTAAATTGTCATTCAAGAAACAGTGATAGGAAGTGACAAAGGCTCCAAGATAGGGATGGAAGTTCAATGTAGTAGGGGGTGATATAGGGAGCATGTCAGGGCATTATACATATTTAGTGGGAATGGGACAGCAATGGTATTGGTTGGGGGGATCTTGAGCTAGGGGTCTGTGATACATATGTTAAAGAAAATATAAGCTGATTTTTATGGGGAGAGGAGGAGTCATGAAAGCCCTTATGGTGATTGTAAGTGAAAAGAGAAGTATTCAAGTACAGATCAATCTAAACTGTAAGAATCTAGTTATTGGATTTCCCATTAGGGGACAGGGTCAGAGCAAAAAAAGTGATCAAGTGTGTTCCATAACACTGGGGAGACATAAGGTAACCTTTATAAGAGGATTGGTTAATATGAGTGCTTCTTAAATACATTACCCACACCCACCAAGTAAGATATGTTATGTTGTTGCTGGCATTCCAGTCAATCAGAATCACTTTTATGGTGATAGTGAGTAAGAGGTCCATTAGAGAGAGGTCCATGTCAGAAAGCTCAATTGGGAGATTAGCATAGTGTGGGCCCAATATGATCAAATGGAATGACAGTGGGATGGTGGTTTTAAAATGTTTACTTAGTTATAAACCAATGTCTCAGTGTGTAGATGGGGACAGGAGAAGAACATATGTTCTTTGTTGCCAGGTGATGAGTTACACAACCAACAGGTGTCAGGGGCTTTTAGTTTAAGATGAGACAGTTTTACTTGAGTCCAGCATAAAAATAGTGCAGTGTAAAATTTGGTTTGGGTTAGTGATGAGATCAGTTTATGTTTTACTAGGTTTGAGCTAGCTTGTGATCAGGAGTCCTCGTTAGGTGAGATAAGACCTTTAGTAGAGAAATGTGTTACCCATCACTTTTTTAGGGGAGGGTGACATGGAGTTTCAGGAGAGGATAGTTTTTTGTAAAATTGTGATGCAGCCTGGCTACTCAACAGAATAGATTGTAGCTTTTGAAGAATGGATGAGTGGTGCCATGCTCCAGGTTTAGATATCTTGGCCTTGATTTTTAAAAAGTCAAAAAGATCAACATTTGGGAGGTCATATTTATATTGTATAGCAGTGAAAGTGAGAGGTTCAAGGTGGTCATAAAGATCTGGAATAGTTAGAATTCATTTGGTAGCCCATAATGGCCCTATGGTTACTGAGGAGGGGGTTTGTAGATTTTTTGTTGTTCCATTGGGAATCACAGAAGGAAAAGCAAACATTGGTAGCGAGTGTTGTGTCAAGAGACAAAATGGCAGCTATGGTGTCTTTCAGAATCTTTCGAGAGTGGGCAAAAGGGTGGTATGACATTGACAGGGAGGTGAGTAAAGAAAAAGGGGAGCAGATGGGTGCTTACAATGGTAGCCATACTGTTTTTTTTATTTGGTCTGTATTAAATCATTGTGCTCCTTGGGAAGCTAAGTAGACTGTTTGGTAAGCAATCCAGTTGGGGAAACTGTATCCCCCACTGAAGCGGGTGAGTTGACTTTTTTAAGGCTTATTCTAGGTTTCCTGTTTCCTATCAACCTCTTGCAAAAATCATCTGATAATCGAAGGGGAAGCAAACTGATCATAAGTTAACCAATGAGGATATCATCATCTTAATAGTTTCGAGCCCACGCCACCATAAAACATATTTAGGGGATCATATAGCTAATACGTTCTTCATCTTTCTTAAAGTTTTAGTTTCCTTAATAAAAAACCCTTTTTGATAGAATCTAAAAGGGTCCCTAGAAAACCAGTTTCCAAGATATTTGATGTTAGCTTTCCATTGGAAATTTGAGGGGGAGAATCTCCATTTTATTCCTGTTAAGGGAGTAGCCAGAGAAATAGGAGAAACGTCTAATGATACTCAATATACAATTGTTGGTATGTTCTGGGGATTCAGAGAATATTAGAATGTCACCCGCATACGCTGCTGTTTTGGATGCTTTATCATTAAACAATATGCCTGGGATATCAGTGAATCGGAAGAAGGGGGTCAATAGCAAGTAAAAACAGTAAAGGGGATAGGGGACAACTTTGACGTGTTCCCTGCTGTAGAGAGAATGTTTGGGATAGTAATCCATTGGCTCAAAGTCTGGCTTGGGGATTGAGTAAAGGGCCCTCGTCATAGTAACAAACTTGTCTCACAAGTTGTGTTTTAGAAGGATGGCTTGAAGCTAAGGCCACTAAACCTTCTCAAATGCTTTCTGTGCATCAAGGGCTATGGCTACAGCCAAAGGGTAGAGTGTGCTGGATGCCTTTCCAATGATGTCAGAGAAGAGCTGAATGTTATCACTGCCTAAGCAACCTTTAATAAAGCCGGATTGTGTGGGATGACCAATTTAGGAATCAGAAGAGTGAGGCAATTTGCAAGCCTTTTTGCATATATACCTTAGCTTCCATGTTAATAAGTGAGATTGGTCTGAAGTTTTTGGGATCAGAGTGGTGTTTGCCCTCCTTTGGTATGACTACAATAGTCACTTCAGAGGCAGTTGCTAAAGCTGACCAAGAGGATGCAAAATGAGTGAGAGCTGATTCTAATGTTTTGATGATTGAGGGTGTAAATGTATTATAAATTCAAGTTTAATTGGGAAGCCTCCTGGGCCTGGAGCTTTACCAGATAGGGTGGTGTGGAAAGAAAAAAAAGGTAATGTCCAGTAATTTTCTTAAGTGTGAGAGAGTTTAGGAAATCAGAACATTTGTTGAGGGGGTATTAATAGAAGGTGTGTAAAGATGAGCGTAGAAGCATTGAAACACTTTGAGTATTATGTCTGTAACTTGTTGTGTTCATCTTTGATCTTTTGAGAAAGGATGGAGTTGTGTTTAAATTTAAGATGAGCTGCTAAAGACTTCCCAGCCTTATTTAGGTAAAAGAGTTTTTTGCCCTTCTGGGCGTGTACCCATAAATGTGCACCTTTACGAATTGTTAAATTGAATTCGTGTTTGAGACAGTTTAATGACACCAAGATAGACTTATTGTTACTATCCTGATATTCCTTAACATTCATTTCTGATGTCAGGTGATCTAAGGAAGACTTGATTAATTTATTCTTCCTGGATATGTGTTGAAAAAGAGAAGAGTCAGATAAGAGATAATTGATTCTTGGGAAGGTATTATGCGAGGGTGAGACGAATGTGAAATCACTACCAGTAGGGTTGTAAATTCTCCAGGGATTGGAAAATGTATGTGTTGAACAGAGGCCATGTAAAGCTTTGTAGGGTTTTGGAATTATAGATCTAAATGCAGATTTTCTGTCCAGGATAGGGTCCATTGGTAGGGTTAAGTCGCCACCAAGAATAATGGTGCGTCTGGGGGAAGGAGCATTAGTTTTGCTGAGAGTGTGTTCCAAAATTTCAGGTCATCTATGGTGGGAGGATATAAGTTATCTGCGTACACTTCTGAAGTGGTATTCTGGAAGCATGTGATTAGCCAATGACCATCATTGTCCGGTTCGGAAGAAACAATGGATGGACCCGAGTTTTTAAAAACCCAAGTGACAATTCTGGTTTTTATTTTAGATTGCGGGTGAGCATGCAACATCTGGTATCCAGCCCCTATGGAAGGAAAGAGCTTCTCTGTACCCAATGTCTCTTGCAGAAAACTAGATCTCCCTTCAGAGAGTGGCATTATTCCAAGAACTTTCTACACTTACCAGGGTGATTGAGGCCTTTGGCATTGAGGGAAATCACCTTTAGTATCAATGTTTACTAATCAGCCATTGGGTACGGGTATTGGATCATAGATGGATTAAGGGTGAGTAAGGCATTATAGGTTATAATGGCCAATGGTGGATGGGGGGAAATACATGACTCAGGGTAGGGGCCATGGGGGGACTCTGTGGCATGGGATGGGGAGTGTAAAAATCCATGGGGATTGGGCAACCCTTCTAGTAAAAGGGTAGACTGAGAAAACTAGGTATGAAGTATAAGACAGTGGGCATTACTAACAAGGAGCCGCATGTAGCAGAGTAAATAATGCAGGGAAAAGGGCACAGGCCCACCGGGTCAACAAGCGTATTAGGATAACATTGATAGGAAAAAAATTTATATCTCATATGAGCAACAAGTGCAAGCGTACAACAATAGCGGTACGGTGTTATATATATTTACTATATATCTCATAGTAAATTTTTACATAGGCAAGTTTATATACTTATGTTACCAACAAGTGATAATTAAACTTATGATATGTTTGTTTCTCAGTGGACTATCTCAAAAAAACAAGTAAACTGGAACAATCAAGTATTCTGGGAAACATGCAAACATGATATACTCAAACATTAGAGACTATGAGGATTAGGCAAGAAAGAGTAAAGTCTACACATAGAACATCATGCATCGGATAAACCAACCTGTAGTTGGAGTGTGATTAGAGTTTAACTTAGAGAAAACAAGTACTTTAAACATTGTTGATCATGTTGCAAACAAAACAGCATAATATATATACTTTTGTGAGGAGAAGCTTTCCATTCCTAGAAGAACATGTACTAGATAAGCATACCTGATGTGTGAGTGTAGTACAGGCTACCACAAGCAGTTGAAAATATGGTAGGTAGACTAGAGGGAGTGAAGCCGACTCCCAGAGCATATGTGTAGGCTAAACAAGTTTGCTATAAATGTGTTTAGAGATCAAGTTAGAGCAAACAGGTATACTGCGAAACAGCCAGGCACATTGCATTCAAAGAGTAGATAGTGCAGACTTTGGGACTCATTATGACTTTGGCGGTCCTTCCCAGGACCGCCGAAGCAGCTGCAGACACAGGCCGCCAGTGCTGGCGGTCCTCCCACCATATTAGGAGTCCATTTCTGGGCATAAGTCCGACTCCATAGTGTCGGGTGCATCGGCAGCAACACCACGGCAGCAGGACTCCATCTGCAGTGTTACAAGCCGTAATACAGCGCGGCGGAGTGGTGCTGGTGTGGCAGTACTGGCGATGCAAGACCGCCAGGACCCATCCCCTCCCGGACGTCCTCCTCGAAGGAGAAGGTAAGGGAGCATTCGAAAGGGGGTGGAGGGTGCCTGTGTGTGTGGGTGTGGGCATGTGTACGTGTCTGTGGAGGGGATTGGGGGTGGTGAATATGTGCATGTATGCGAGTGAATGTGAATGTGTGTGTGCATGTATGTGCACATGTGCAGGGGTGTCTGTGTTGATGAATGCGAGTGAGTGGGGGTATCTGTGTTCATGTTTGCGAGTGAGAGGAGGTGTCTGTATGCATGTATGCGTATGCTGAGAGGTGTGTATGTGAATGCATTTGTATGTGAAGGGGTGTTTGTGAGTGTGTGGATGGTAGGGGGGATGTGTGAATGTGTGGGGACATGTATGCATGTGTGTGCCAGTGACAGGAATGGAGATTCCTGTCGCCAAGTGCATGACCCCCAGGGTTTTCGTGGTGGGGTTCACCACCATGGAAAGCCTGGTGGTTTGCAGCCTTGTAATCCAGCCAGCAGGCTGAGGCCTGCCACGGGTTGGAGGTGCTAACCGCCAGCCGTGGCGGTGCAACCGCACCAGCGGGCCAGGTGGCATTGTGGAGTCTTGGCGTCTGCCAAGCCCCACAACTCGTGATGTGGCGGTCCTTATCGCTAGGTCCGTGGTGGAAGGACTGCCACAGCGAGGCTTGCAGTCTCATGACTGCCAGCATCGTAATGAGGGCCTTTGTGTCCCATTGCAAGTTGCAAACCATATCATATTAGGGAGTGTACAGTTCAACCATGGCCTCCTTGAGAGTCTTCCATTTTTGTTTCAAAGGTTTTGTCCAAGAAATCACGTTCTTTGTTAGGGTCTGAAAAGATATGTGTTTTACCATGGTAGTTAACCTTGAACTTAGTAGGCCCAATAAAGGAATGTTGAATTGACCTGTCCAACAGTGATTTTTTTTAGTGCCAGGATCCCTTTTCTTTTAGTTACAGTTTCCCTAGCATAATCTTGGGCTTTGTTGATTTTAGCGCCCCGACGAATTATAGACTTGTGCTTCTTCATGTAGGATAGGATACGTTGGGTTACTGATAGCTCAATGGACAGAAGATCAGAGCATGTGGAGTGGTTGTGTTTTATGACTAAAAGAGGGCCTTCTGTGGGCCTGTTCATTTTTGAAGTCTTTATTGATTGTAATTACGAGAGTTGCAGGTAACCATGTCTCTAGAAACATGATCGTAGAGTTACTTTATTTTCTGTTCCTTCATGGTGGGCCCAAAGAATCTGAGGTTCTACTTTCTATTGCGGTCCTCCAACTCAGTGATTTTGGGGGTCATTCTGACCCTGGCGGCCGGTGACCGCTAGGGTCACCGACCACGGGAGCACCGCCGACAGGCTGGCGGTGCTCCCGAGGGCATTCTGACCGCGGCGGTTCAGCCGCGGTCAGAAAGGGTAAACCGGCGGTCTCCCGCCGGTTTACCGCTGCCCCAATGAATCCTCCATGGCGGCGGAGCGCGCTCCGCCGCCATGGGGATTCAGACACCCCCTACCGCCATCCTGTTCATGGCGGGAAACCCGCCATGAACAGGATGGCGGTAGGGGGTGCCGCGGGGCCCCTGGGGGCCCCTGCTGTGCCCATGCCAATGGCATTGGCACTGCAGGGGCCCCCGTAAGAGGGCCCCGCAAAGTATTTCAGTGTCTGCTTTGCAGACACTGAAATACGCGACGGGTGCAACTGCACCCGTCGCACCCCTGCAACTACGCCGGCTCAATTCTGAGCCGGCGTCCTCGTTGCAGGGGCATTTCTGCTGGGCCGGCGGGCGCTCTTTTGGAGAGCGCCCGCCGGCCCAGCGGAAATGTCTGAATGGCCGCTGCGGTCTTTTGACCGCGGTGCGGTCATTCGGCGGCGGAACCTTGGCGGACGGCCTCCGCCGTCCGCCAAGGTCTGAATCACCCCCTTTATGTTTTAGAGAAGATAGGATTGCGTCATTTTTGATAAGATGTTTGGGTTGCTCCGACAGGCGGTCTTCCATCATGCTAATGCAGTTCTCTGCATTCAATACTCTCAGGTTTAATTCTTTGAGGTCCATTGTAAAGGTAGCTACTTCTGTTTGAAGCATGTCAGTGTTGGTCTTGGTACTCTGGGCGATTTCATGAACATCATTTAGCATCCTGAGAATCATGACTTGGGTAGAAAGAAGGTTCAATTTGTACTTGACCAGCTACTCAGGAGTTGGAGTATCCTGTCTGGATCTGTTCAGACTAAATTTGCTTTCTTTCTCCCTCATGGAGGTTTTATGGAGGAGAAGTGATAGTTGTCGGTATATTGCTTTTTATTGACTGACCATGCTGACACGTGGAGTAGAGAGGTACCAGCAGGCAGAGTGGTTGTAGTTTTTAAAGTCACAGAATTGGTTTCCCAAGAGAAAGAACTGCCAAAGTGTAAGTTATTCAGGATGCAAGGAGCTCAGGGAAGCTCTCTGCACTGCAGGGTATCACAGCGGTGTATGAAGCCACGTGGCAAGCACTGTTAGTCGCACTATAGTTATCAGGGGCCGTGCATCGGATTCAATATCGGGAGAAAGCACTAATAAAGGTTTCACCATTGTGTGTCAGGAGAGGAGGGAGGTCCGCTTGAAGAGACGTTGCCACTCAGGGTTGTATTGCAGCTCAACTATAAATCTCAGCAATAGGTGCCTACTGCGTCATTATGTGGTCCATTGCAGATCTCAGGGAGTCTGCTTCAAGAATTTGTTTCCATACCGGTCAGACTGGCAGGAACATCGTAATATGATGTTCCCTCCAGTCAGCCCGGTGGGAACATCGTTATATGACCATGGGGGAGGCAGCCAGTGTCACAGCTGCCTCATCCCTGGGGCTTTGGAGGTCAGAGTTTTCCAACCACCAAAGTCGTAATGAACCCCTCAGGTTTTACTTGTTTCAGAGTCACAAAACTCCATGGTGGTGCTGCCGCCATATAGTAGAGTATCAATCACTGATGTGGTGGGTCGAGGCAATTGTTAGGTCCAGGGAAAGGAGCTCAATGAAATAGCAGGCTCGGCAGAGCTTAGCGGTAAGCTGCCATCTTGCTCAGAAGCTAACCACACCCCATGTCCTATTAAATTTCAACACCTAGATCATGCACCCTTTGTCCACTGGTCAAATTGTGAACTTAACAATTGCCAACATAGGGTCTCAAATTTATATGTAGGAAGGAGGATACAAATTGCAGCTGGTATGTGTTTAAAAAAGGCTTTCCATCACTTGCATTGAGGTGTCCACATAATATGAGTGTGTCCATTTAGCCTCTTGGTATGAACCTATTAGAAAATCATGTACGTGCACCAAAAGCACACACACATAAACCAAATGTCTGCCTCCCATGAATTTGCAGTACTTAAGGGTTCATTTAGGGTTTGGCAGAAAGGGAGTTCTGCAGTAAATTAGCAGTGTTCAAGCTGCACCAAACTTGTGGTTCTTCTGTTCAGTTTAGAGTCGTGGGAATGCTGAGTTTCTGCCATCTGAAATTTCTGTCCTGACAGCCTGTCTGCCACTGAGCCATTAGGACACAGTGCTGTCCTTCTTGCTCTGTATGGTGCAGGGGAGGCATTACTCAACTTTCTTGAATGGGATTGCCATGTGCAATTTGACAATACTGGGTAGAGAAAGAATACAATGTTCCCATACACAAAGGCATTGCTTGGTGTTCCTAGGCCATTGTTAGTCTGTTCTGCAACAACAAACCACCTCTTTGAGAGTTTGTTTTCACAGAACAGCAGAAATATGTTGTTGAATGTGCACATCAAACACAGAACCTTCTCTGTAAAATTCTGTGCCTTCGTTGGAATTGCTACAATGGCAGCACCCTGAAGGCACTTAGGGCCATATATTGCAACCCGTTTTATGACTGCAAACCATGTGTTTCACAAAATCACAGCATTTCCAACTTAAAAAATGGGTTTTGCAATCTATTCTGATTTTCAATTAGGAGCCAGTGTTAAAGGAGTTCCCCCCTCCTAGTTGAAATGTTATGTACCAATGGTATGAACTCAAAGAAGGTGATAACTAATTTTCAAAGGAAAGATGTTCTCTTGTCCTCCCCTGTTTGAATCATGTTGGGCAACTTATTTCAGAGGGAGCAGGCAGTGCTCCGGGTGACAACTAACTGCTCCTTCCCAAATAGGGAATGCAGACACAGGGATGGTAGTCTGCTGATCCTTGCAGACCATCATCCCTGTGTACCCAATCACAGGGGGTCACATATCAACCTGCCTAATTAATATTCATTCATTAGGCAGATATGCAGTGCCCTTTGACTGGAGAGTAGCACATAGGTTGCATTACAAAATCAGAGACAGATTGCATAAAGTCAGTGCCTAATTTGTGAAAATTCATTTGACCTTCTTTCTAGTACAGTGTGTCCAGGAATTCCAGCCTGCCTGTCGGGGATCTCTATAATTGGTGGGAAGACCTCCACGAAGTAAGTCATGGCTAAAGCTTCTGCTCAACTGATAGAGTGGCAGAGCACCTGGTAGGGTCTAAATGAGGCCCTAAGTGCCCTCCCCAGGGGGCCTTTGGAACAAGGACATAGGGTCCCATTGATCATCTAGGGATTGCTCACTGGAGATTTGGTTTGGGACCATATGAGGAAAGATCTTGGGGTAAACATACCTTTTATTGCCCGGCTAGTCCTCCTGCATGATACACCTGGTCTCCCTTCTGTGACTCAACATCTTAATAGAAGGCTCTCCATTACCCTAGGGGTGGCTAAAATGGCAATTGTGCTACTCTAGGTATCGACTCTAACAACCACTTTACAGAACTGGTAGCACAACATGAATGACATGGCATTCTTTAAGCGTCTTACTTATAAGGTAAATGGCAAATTACAGATATTTATTTGGGGCTCTTTTTTTAAATATTTGAAGAGCCAAACACACTCATGCACTTAAGGTTTCTATTGTGTACTTCACCCTACATCATATTTCACGCAGAGTCCCAAATTCCATTCTCAGGCTCCTCCCTCTTGAGGAACTCCTGACTTTGATACTTGTTGTTGCATGCATTTGTTAATGGGGATTTCTTCATTTTTATCCTGTAAGGATGGGTCACTAGTTGGCCTGGAATGTGCTGAGGACAGAAGGCCATCTTATTTTATTTAGTCACATGTGGGTGTTAACCTCCCCTCTTTCCCCCTACTGCATAAGTGTGTTTCATTTATCCCTTTACCTTCTTGATGGTTGTGTTCTTCTTTTTCTTCCCTTTAAGTTGTTAAGTAGTATTTGCTGCCTACTTGTTCACTTCTTTCTGTTCTTAGAGATTTATACTTATCTGTTTTTGGTATGTCTCCTTATTTTGTGCAGGTCTTCCATGAAAGCCTGGTTTACAGATGGATTTGCAATTTACGTTGTTGGTTTACTCCCCCACCGTAGCAGTTTGACTATGTATTCTTTTTGCATTTACCTCTCTTGTTACAGTAACTGAAAACTCAATAAATGATTGGAACATTAAAATGACAATCCATTACAATTTCCAAAAGTGAGGCTCGTTTGCACGTTTTTTTCTCAGAATGTGAATGGGTAGCACGTTTGAGTGCATGCACTTCTGAAAGCACAGCACTAGGAGCCCTAATCAGGTCCCAGACACTGGTAAAGCAATCAAATGCCAACCAGCCACAGCCTGTCCTTTAGGGCGGAGGGGCCACGCCCCCCCCCACATTTTGCCCCTCATGAAGAGTGTCTATCAGGCTGAGGAAAGGTCAGCCTGACAGACACCTTTCATGTTCAGATCAGGCAGCCAGGAGCGAGACATCTGCGATTTACGCAAACTCCTGGCTGCCTGAGCTGAACTTTGCTGGGCTGAAGAGGTCACAGCTTCTATGGCCATGACCTCCTCAGCTCAGCAAAGGTGCCTCGATGTCCTTCTCCTCGGTGATAAGGGGAAGCATCACCGATTGACTTCGAACTGGGCGCTTCAGGTTTAAGTCTGGAAGTGCCCAGGGCGAGTGTCAATCAGTGACACCTCGTCACAGAGTGGGGAGGGGTCAGAAGTCTCACTGACCCCATCCCACTCTCTTACGAAGTTGGGACTTCTGCCTTCCCTCATTGGCTGACCTAAGGTCAGTCAGAGAGGGGAGGCAGCAGTACCAACCCTCCTGGTACAACCGAGCTGAAGGTAAGTGTGTGTCTGTGTGTGTGTGTTTTTTAAATGAATGTTTGGTGCATGCACGTATGTTTGAATGTTGAGTGCTGTGAATGGATATGCGTGCGTGCATGTGTGAATGAATGAGTGTGAGTGTGCTTCCCACCCACTCCCCTCCTAAAATTACCGGCCGCCACTGATGCCAACCTCAACTTGGGATGATCTTCCAGCCCTCAAGCTCCCTTTTGCCACCCGCCCTGTCTCCCACACCCCCTTGCCCAGAAGTCTAGAGTGGCCACATGATGGAAACACAAGTGCCTCCAAGACTCAAAGCTACAGTCTTGCAGCCTCTCATTGTTTATATGCATCTTCACAGAGGGCTGAGTATTTTATTCGTTCTTGGGCCTCCGTTTTTATGGTCTTATTTTTTGTAACTTTGCTGTCTGTATTTATCTTTTTTTTTCCCACTTTCAAGTGTATTTTTCCGCATTTATTTTGTGAAAAAAGGAAGCTGCAACTAGTATATTTCCACTTTTACATAGCGTGCGCACATTCACACTCGATGAGTTTTAGTGCTATAAGAAGACATCGCTCATATACAATACACTCATTCAAAAAATAATAGCATTGTAGTATATATATACTGTACATCTGAAGCTGTTCATAGCTTTCTAGAAAACCGTGTGCCATTTTATAACACTCTTATCTCTCAGTCTGCACTGCCATTAGCTCATATGCACAACCTTTATCCAGGCAGCAATTATCAACAGAATGGAGAACTCAAAATAAAACATATTTTAATCCTTCCACATGAAAAAAATAATACTAAAAAACATAGGGTTTTCCTTCTGCGTTTCTCTGTAATAATCAGTTAAAACTGAAAACTGGAGTGGCTTGATCATAATTAGTATCACTGCTTTTACCACTCGTAGTCGATTTTACTCAATGTTGGAACCTCTGTTAAAAGTGAGTTTGAATTGATTCATGCCGACGGTTTTTGGTTGATCTTTTATGGGTAATGAATTCATAGACGTGAAAAACGAATAGGTTGTGCCGCACTGCAGTCAACCTCCCAGTAAGAAGTGTCAGAAGTCTCGCAATCTGCTGAAAACATGCGTTTGACTGTATTGCCCAAGCGAAATCGGAATCCTTATCCCGGAAACCTGTTAAAACCTTGCAACACCTGCTACTCTGAAGCCATATACCTGTTGAAAGGAGCATTTATTGCGGTGTAATGATGTGAACGGGGTACAATTTCGTCTCTCTCTCATTAGTATGCAAAGCGAATTGCTGTCATTAAAGAACCCCGTCTGCCTGATACCAGGGTGATGCGGGGCCCTGCTGGGCCCTGATCTGCCCTCCGCAATGCAAGGGAACTTTTTAGCGCACCATCATTTCGGCACGCACCTCGGTGCCGCCATCTGTTTTAGAGCTGAAGTAATCCACTAGTATTTCAAAAGGAAAATGGAACCACATTGTAATTACTATAAAACTCACTGCATGCAAAATACCATTCACGCATTTCATAAGCTTCTCTAGCAGTGCTGTTCATCTGCTCACTGTTTTGGCCCTGCACAAATTATACAGATGTTAAGATGGGTGACCTTGCCCATGCTGCTGAGCTACATTTTTTTCCACCGTGAAGCGCTTCAACACATAATAATAAGCGCTATATAAATCACAATACGATACGATATTTGGTTGGAATCGTTTATCTCGATATTCAAATTTCTTCTCTGTTTGATTTTAAATTTGGGCTTTTAATTGGGCTGCGCTGTGAATTTTGTCATTATGGCAAACCCTTTGCTGTAATAAAGAAATTCACAATACCCTATTGGTCCGTCGAGATCAAACACTATCAAACGCTATCTGATACTGCAGGTCTGCAGTCCTGGAAGCGCAGGGGAATAGAGATTGACAGTGTGCACCTTCACAGGATAACAATCAGGGTATAATTGAAGTTAAGGCAAATGATTTTCCGAAACACGGCCTTCCGTTGTGTTTGCCCTAATTAGTGTCATCAATGAATATGACATGCCAGATAATGGGAATATAAGTCGTACATGTAAAAAGAAGGCCTCGAAAGGATTGCCATTGTGCCATCTTCATGTAAATATGTGTGCCTCTATTCTTTTTGAATGTTTCCCAACATTAAGCGATCTTTGGAGATAAGTGTATCTGCCCTTAGTGGTTAGTGGAATTTCAGGGTGGGAAAGACTGTGAAAATTACCAAGGTTACCGTTACAGTGCAGATTTTTACTACGCAGCCCTTTACCGCACATTTGTTTATTAATTTAAAAATGCTAATACATATGGATAACAATGTAAAATATCTACATACCCTATATATTTCTACTGTAACATATATTTTTTGAAGGTTTTTGTGAAAAAAAACTTTTGTAAAAAGCATCTCCACGCAACAGAACAGAACACAACGCAACGCAAGTCAGTGAAATGTGTCACAACTGTACGTACATTTTTTCAAGATGATACCACCACGCAAGACAACACAACACTACACAAATTTTTTAAACATCATTACATATCAACGTAACACAACCCAGAAATCGTAACCTCTATATATACAATATATATATATATATATATATATATATATATGTATATATATATATATATATATATATATAAAACAAAGCAACACATGACGACACACAGCAAGCGTGTTCTGCAAAAGTAATACTATATGGGTACCATTACGACTTTGCCGGTCCGACCACCAATACAACAGTGGGGATGACACAGTGCGGCAGCATTGGCTTCAGCTCTCAGGGAGAGCTGAGGCCAATATCACTGCACTGTGTGCACCGCAGCACACTCAGAATGCGCATTGTCTGCCATGTCAGACAGTGCACATTCTGAGTGTGCCGACAGGGGGCCCCATCCCTGCCTTTTCGCCGGCCTTTCCATGGTGGGATTTGTGCCATGGAAAGGCCGGCAGAAAGGCAAGTCGTAATCAGCCGTGGTTGACCATGATTTGCACTGCTGCCAACCCTTCAGGATCTCTGATCCTGACACTGGCACCGGTGTGCTGGTGGTCTGACCTCAGGCATCATAATGTGGTGGTCAGACCACCAAGGTTGCAGTGGTCTGACCTTCACCACGGGTATGGCGGTCCATGGACCACCGTACTCGTAATTAGGCCTTATGTATATTTAAAAGATGTGACATTCTTTAATTTCTACATAATTAAACACCCTGTTCCCAAACAATATGGCGGACACACTTTGTGAAGAAGGTTAAATACCCGTTAAATTTCACCACAAAAATAACTATAACTATAGTCACTTTTTGTTTCAGAAAAAAACTTAGGGCCTCATTACGAGGCTGCCGCCATGCTGATTATAGCTCAGCTTTCCGACAGCCTTTCCATGGCAGTCACGCTGCCATGGAAAGGCTGGCGGAAAGCCAGTGCCGGGGGCCACATGGGGGATCCCTGCACTGCCCATGCCAATGGCATGCCAATGGCATGTGCAGGGCCCCCCCTGCCCAGCACCCTCAGAATGCGCACTGTCTGCTTTGCAGACAGTTCACATTCCGAGGGTGCTGTAGTGCTACGGTATTGGCCTTGGCTTCCTTAAGGGAGCAGAGGCCAATACCGTAGCCCTGTTCCCACCGTGTTGACCGGCAGGAGCATCATAATATAATGTTCTTGCCAGTCAGCCCAGCAGGAATATTGTAATGTGACTGGGAGGGATGCCAACGGCATGATGGTGGTTTCCTCGCTGTGGCATTGGCGGTCCTGTGGTGGGACCGCCAATGCCGTATTAAGCCCCAAAGTTCCCAGGAAATGAGAATGGCACAACATTTTCAAGTAGACTCAGTCCACAGATATCCAAAAAAGTAAAGCTGTGTTAGAAAAGCTATTGGCAAAGATTCAGCAATTTCCAATGCTTTGAGCTTGCGACCTCCTTCACATTATTATTGCATACATTTTACACTACTAAATATAGACAACTAATACCTTCTGCAATTACTTAAATGTTTTGACTGTATGAATTAATTTACATGGGATTTTTCATTTGTTTTCACGGTTTAACATTTCTTTTGTTCCTACCTGTAGTTATCATCTTTCTTCACCTCTTGGTGATGTTTTAAGAAACCTTTCACCAAGAGTCTCAAGTAAGCCAATAATCCAAAGAATTTACCACAAATCCAAACTACTCATCTAAAAAATGCCCCCAAAATTATTTTTTCACATTTCATTCTTCGACAATTCAAAAACAGCTCAATCCAAAAACCGGGTTACCCGAAAAATGTATTTATTGAAAAAAATGAAAACATATGAATTCCCAAATGAAATGAATATACAAACAGAAAAGAAATCCAATAACTCAGATTTTTATCTTCAAAAATGTTATCTTATTCTTTCAAAATTGAAGGACCATGAAAAATATGACGCAAAAAAATTAAATGTTTCTTTTAATTCAAGTAGGTCTAAGTAAGTTGTTAATGTAATTTCTGTCCTCTTTTTTAAAACTGTCCCGATGAATGCATACGAAAGTATCCTCTAGGAGGACGTAAAGCCAGTTACAACTCAAAGTGCATGCATTTTGTTACTAAATAACATCTATCTACCTCCCTCCATCTCCCATTACAATAAAGTTAGGTATTAATGTGTCTTAAAAAGTAAAATAAATTGTTCCTACCTGATTTCAATTCCTCCTTTCTTCCGATCTTGACTGCCATGTGTAATACGGCATGAAGTCCACAAAAGGAAGTAGTTTCTTTCAAGTATAATGATGAAAACAGAAGATGCGATCAAGACATATAAACATCCCAACCTCCAGTCCTCTCAACGTCTCTCTCTCCCCCCTCGAGGTCCTTGCCTCCCACTGCTAGCAACCCCAAGATTCCAAAACCCTAAAACCATGGCTACAGATGAAAGTTCTGAGCCATGAGAAACATGAATACAACCAATACAACACATCTCTCTCCCATCTGAATTAACAAAGGAAAAAACAGGAAACCAAACATTTATAAAGAGTAAAGTACATTCTATAACTTGATATACAAATATTTACATTTAGACCTTTCAGGTCAAAATATAGTCTTTAAGATGAGAAGGCACCTTAACAATCCTTTTAGATTTTGTTGAAACTTCGTCCTCCGGAGAATGCAAGCTTCTACTTTGTCGTGTTTTGAAATTTTCAAAGTCCACAGTGTTGCCACCAAATCTGACGACTATTTAAATTCCATATTCGACCATCTTCAGTCTTCACCGCATTGATGAAGAGTTTCAGGACTTTCATAGGAGATGATAACTTCTTCCCATAACCTTTAAGAAGAGGTCTATTGATCATGACCCAATGTCCTATCTTGATGACAGTCTTTTTCACAGAGTTCTTTCTGTCAAAATTTCTGTTTGCTTAATAAGGATTTCTTACCTCTCCAATTAACATCCGTAACATTCTCCCTTTTTCCACTCAAAAATGTATTGACCCAATTCGGTTCAAGAACGTATTGCCTCTTCTTCCACGAAATAGAACAAAAGGCGTTTGACCCGTGGTGGAATGAGAAGTGTGTCTATACACAGCTATCTTTTTCATCACTTCTTGTTTCCAATTCAGCTGACTGTCTTTATTTGAAAACGTGGGTTGGTATCCCATCCTCATCGGCTGTGTAATATGGCATGAAGTCCACAAAAGGAAGTAGTTTCTTTCAAGTTTAATGATGGAAACAGAAGATACGATCAAGACATATAAACATCCCAACCTCCAGTCCTCTCAACATCTCTCTCTCCCCCCTCGAGCTCCTTGCCTCCCGCTCCTAGCAACCCCAAGATTCCAAGACCCTAAAACCATGGCTACAGATGAAAGTTCTGAGCCATGAGAAACATGAATGCAACCAATACAACACAATGCTCTACCAACTATAGAAACAGATGCTGAACTGTCCACTTAATGTTGGAAAAGGAAAAACTACACAAGAGTCATTTCTTCTACTGAAGAAAATGGAAAAGTGTGCTGAATGTTTTATTTATGTATATAAATACATTTAACTGAATTTACAAATATGTTTTATATTTAAATGTATATTGTAATGTATTTTATGAATACTTTTAATAAAAGTTAATAATTATAATACAACATCTATTACAAATACACTTGTGTTTTTTAAAATCTTAGTTCAAGTATTATACATTTACTTTGTTTTTCATTTAAAAAAGAAATCCTGTTGTACTATTTTTAAAAACTATTATTCACATTGTTTATGTTTTTTAATTTCTTAATCAAAAAATAATAGAAAGTATTTTACAATCTTTATGAAAATTAATACTCAGATATCATAGTTGACATCTGAGTATTAATACACTTTCCCATCGATTATTCCCATTCCCCTTACATTATGCTTCTAAAACTTTATTTTTATATTTTGTAGTTCATTTGTATAAAATATTTTAAAATTGACATTATTTTCAACCATGTTACATATTTAATACTTCGGTATCCCAGTTGATACATGATTATTAATACATTTCCCCACCATTACCCATATCACTTACATCCCACTCCTAAATCCTTATTTTTATATCTTTGAATTAATTTACATATGCTAGTTTAAAAATATGAACATTATTTTAAAGTATATTACATGTTTATAGGTATCACAGTTAATACCTGAGTACACTTCCCCACCCGTTACATTATGGCGCTCATTCTGACCCTGGCGGTTTGTAACCGCCAGGGCAGAGGGCAGAGGAAGCACCGCCAACAGGCTGGCGGTGCTTCCGGGGCAATTCTGACCGCGGCGGTAAAGCCGCGGTCAGAAAAGGGGAACCGGCGGTTTCCCGCCGGTTTTCCCCTGCCCCAGGGATTCCGACCCCCTTCCCGCCAGCCTGTTCCTGGCGGTTTACACCGCCAGGAAGAGGCTGGCGGGAATGGGTGTCGTGGGGCCCCTGGGGGCCCCTGCAGTGCCTATGCCACTGGCATGGGCACTGCAGGGGCCCCCTAACAGGGCCCCATTAAGATTTACAGTGTCTGCAAAGCAGACACTGAAAATCGCGACGGGTGCCACTGCACCCGTCGCACCCCAGCAAATCCGCCGGCTCCATTCGGAGCCGGCTTCATCTTTGCTGGGGCTTTCCCGCTGGGCCGGCGGGCGATCTGCTTGAGATCGCCCGCCGGCCCAGCGGGAAAGTTGTGATCACCGCCGCGGTCATTTGACCGTGGTGCGGTGTTTGGGCGGTTTCTGCCCGGCGGGCGGCGCCCGCCGCCCACCGGGGTCGGAATGACCCCCTATATCTTTTACAACCCACTCCTAAAACCTTATTTTGATATTTTGTATATTAATTCACATAAATTAATTTACAAATATTAACATTGTTTTTAACTATAATACATATTTAATTCCCAGGTAGCACAGTTCATACCTAAATATTAAAACACTTCCCCACCCATTACCCCATGTCCCTTACATACCATCCCTAAAACGTTTATGATATCTTTAAATTATTTTGCACAAATTATTTTTAAAACTTTTAAATTATTTTTTAACTATGCTACATATTTAATACCTAGTTATCGCAGTTGATATCTCTATATTAACACACTTCCCCACCCAATACCCCTATATTCCTTTCATCCCACTCCTAAAACCCTATTTTGAGATCTTTAAATTAATTTGCATACATTTTTAAAATATTAATTATTTTAAGTATGTTACATATTTAACACTCAAGTATGAGTTGTGGTTCCTGAACATAAACACAGTTCCCACCCATTACCTCTATTCCCCTTGCATCCTATCCCTAAAACCATATCTTGATATTTTAAAAATATTAAATTTACTTTAATGAAATCACATAATTAATACTCAGGTACCACAGCTGATGCCTGAGTAGTAATCAAATGCTGATCCCCACCCATTACCCCATATCCTTTGCTTCCCACTCTTAAAAATACATTTCAAAATATGTACATATATTTAAAATACATTTCTTTAATCTTATCATTGTGTGTGGTAAAGGCATGCTTCCTAAAAGCACACGTGGTAAAGGAGTTCATGATAACGGCATATGTGTGCTAAAGACATATGTGTGGTAAAGTCTGCATGGTAAAGGATGTTCTCCATGCCATGCCAGTGCTTCACAAGAGTATCAAAGTTCGCACTTCTTTTTGCCAATAGATGGGTTTACTGTCCCTAATACTGTACTCATTAAAAACCAAGATACTAGTATGTTTTTCTCTCCCACACCTATTTACTCACCCAACTCAACCCTATTACCACCTCATCCAGCCTCCTTGTCCTAGTTCTGACACAGGAGGTGAACCTTTCAACTGAAAACATGAAGGGGCATATTTATACTCCGTTTGCGCCGGAATTGCGTCGTTTTTTTTTACGCAATTTCGACGCAAAACTAACTCCATATTTATACTTTGGCGTTAGACGCGTCTAGCGCCAAAGTCCATGGAGTTTGTGTCATTTTTTAGCGTGGACACCTACTTTGCGTTAATGAGATGCAAGGTAGGCGTTCACGTCTAAAAAATCGACTCCGAGGCATGTGCGTCGGATTTATACTCCCGGGCAAAATTCACATCCCGGGAGTGGGCGGGTCAAAAAAAATGACGTATGGCCGCTTTTGCGCTGTTTTTCAGCGCCTGCAAAAGGCAGGCGTTAAGGGACCTGTGGGCTCTGAAGGAGCCCAGAGGTGCCCTCCCATGCCCCCAGGGACACCCCCTGTCACCCTTGCCCACCTCTGGAGGACACCCAAGGCTGGAGGGACCCATCCCAGGGACATTAGGGAAGTTCAGGTAAGGGTTTTTTTTTTTTGTGGCATAGGGGGGCCTGATTTGTGCCCCCCTACATGCCACTATGCCCAATGACCATGCCCAGGGGACAGAAGTCCCCTGGACATGGCCATTGGGCAAGGGGGCATAACTCCTGTCTTTGCTAAGACAGGAGTCATTTCTATGGGGGTTGGGAGTGAAAAAAAATGGCGCAAATCGGGTTGAGGCGAAAAAATTGCCTCAACCTGACTTGCCCCATTTCTTGACGCCCAAGCTCCATTTTCCCCTACGCCAGCGCTGCCTGGTGTACGTCTTTTTTTTTAACGCACACCAGACGGCGCCGGCGTCTAACGCCGGCTAACGTCATTCAATAAATACGGCGCCCGCATGGCGCTTCAGAATGGCGTTAGCCGGCGCTAATTTTTTTGACGCAAAACTGCGTTAGTGCAGTTTTGCGTCAAAAAGTATAAATATGGGCCGAAATTTACTTGATCCCTTTTTTAAAACTCCTACCATAAGGCTATAACTCCCTGCCTGCCTATATCACTTCCTGTTTAGTCTGTCTCCTTGGGAGATAGGTATTGCTACCCTTCCTTGAAAGCAGTTACAATAGGTAAGCAATATGGCTACACTTTCTTTGTAATGGCGTCTGCAGCATGTTGTTCCTAGCTGCTACCATCTAATTGGGTTACACAGTACAGTGGGACTGATCCCTCATTACAGAAAAGGCCCAAGGCAAAAGAAAACCCAGAAGGACCCATTTTTAAAAATTATAGTCCAGTGGGACTTCTACGGGACCAATCGGGCAGATTTATCTGACAGTTTAACGCTTTCAATCACAACCAGAGTACCTCTTTAGTTATTCATATCATGTAAAAGGCTGAATAAATTTGCATCAAATAAAAAAAAAATCACACTTGCTGAGTAAAGTTGTACATTTTTGACAAATTTGGGCTGATATTTATAATTTTTTTACCCCAAACTGCGCAAACGCAGTTTTGTGTCAAAAAGTTTAGCACCGACTTGCGTCATTCCAAAGTGCCAGCTGGGCACCAAATTTATGGAATGCTGCAAGCCGGCACAAAGGATGGGAGAAGGGGGTTTTGCACTAAAAAATGACGTTAGGCTGGTTACAGGCAAAACAATGCCTCCAACCAGCCTTATGTCATTTTCTGATGCAAAACCATCCATACCACATGACTCCTGTCTTAGAAAAGACAGGAGTCATGCCCACCATCCCAATGGCCATCACAGGGGACCAGTGTCTTCTGGGCATGGCCATTGCACCCTGTGCCTGTGGTCTCCCATCCTCCGGTGTCCCTATGGTGTGGGTGTGGGTGTTCCTGGGTCTTGAGGAGGGCACCTGTGGACCCATTCCATGGTGTTCATCCATGGAAATGGGTCCACCGGTCCCCTAACGCCTGATCTGACCCAGGCATTAAATAATGGTGCAAAGCAAGCTTTGCACTATTATTTAGCCCCTCCTCCCACACATGCATCATTTTAGCATTGGGGATAAATATGGGGCTATGGGGTTAGCACAATTTTTTAGATGGGAACGCCTACGTTGCGTCTCATTGACGCAAAGGTAGGTTCCCGCATCTACAAAATGGTGCAAACTCAAATATTTTGACGTTAGACAGGTCTAACGTCAAAATATAAATATGGAGTTATTTTTGCTGCAAATTTGCATTAAAACAAAATGAAGCAAATTCAGCGTAAATGAAGTAAAAATATGCCCCTCGTTATGTTTTTTGTTCAGCAGTTTTTTCTGTATCAAAGGCCAATTGGAATTAGCATAGAAAATCAATGTTTTAGGACCTACTTTTTTTCTGTAACCCTACTCCCACCATTGCCAGATTGGCACAAACCTTTCCAGGAAGAAGCTGAACTAGATTATTATTTAAAAAAAAAAATAAGTTTCATTGTTTTGAATTGGAGTGATCAAAAAGATTCTCAAAACCTAAATTGTTAGAGAACAAACAGCAAGAACAGCAAAGAAAGAGAATTAAAAAAAAGAAAGGGAGAACAAGACATAAATAAAGAGGATAATATTAAGCCAAATTATGAAGAAATATCATTTGAACATTACACATTTCATATCAAAATTCACATTTAATATTTCATATTTTATGCCCCATGTTCATAGTTGTCTAAACAATCAACAACAGAGAAAAAAGCTACTAATATAAAAAAAGGGGGCCCAAATCTGATTATGCATCTAACACCTTTTTTTCTCTAAGTTGAAGAACTGCAGCCTCCATTTCATAGACCTGAACAAATAATGCCCACCACTGAAAAACTGTGGAAGCTATTGGGTCTATCCATTCCCTAGCAATACTAAATGAGCTATGATTATAATGACACTGGAGATATGCTTACCAGCATCTTGTTTGAAGCCCAGCATAAGGTCTCTCACAGTTAACTGCAAGTGGCATTGTTAATGCAGGGAGAGATGCAGAGCTGTATCACTCCAATATTGCTCAAGATATGGGCAGCTAGCAAACATATGAACTATGTCTACTACACGCAGCCCACACCTTCAACAGCTGCTCTTATTGCTAAATTGATCAATATCCAATTTGTTAATTCTCTCTGGGGTATATTACAACATACAAAGAATTTTAAATTATTGTAGCTTCAGGTTAACTGAGGTAACGAACAATAGATAATTTCAAAAGCATCCTTAATATCTAGCACCTGCACAGACAGTCCAATCTTAGAACTCCATTTACAAGCTAGACTGCTTAAATCATTCTCGCTATGTTCAATCTTCATTTCATTTATGAATGGTTAATTTAGCATCACCAGAATGTATGTATGACAGCAGCTCAGAGTCATCACTGATGGCATAAAGGAAAGCATTGTGTTAAAAATAATACCTTATCTGTAAAAACGTAAAAAATTATTTTGGGAAGTTGTGGCATTGCAAAGGTACTTAACCCTTGAAAAATGTATAGCTGACCTACCATTCTGACTCCGCTAATGAACCAAACCCTAGCAGGGGTGTCCTGAAATACATATGGTTGAGATAGATTCCCTCAGTGAGGGTTATAGAAGATCAGAGATGGAATTTGAAAGGCTGAGCAAAAATCTCCCCAAATTCAGTGGTTGTCATATCTCTAGCTTAAAGCATCCCTCTTAAAATAATTGGGGTCAGGTTGTTAGCACAGTAAATATGTCTACTCTTCCCCCACCTATATTTGATACACAAAGGTGGATCAACTTTTTCTTGAAGTTTCATCAAACTATGCCAAGGTATTAGTGAAACAAAAAGTGCTCTTTCTAAAGGAACAAACAACTCTTTACTTTCAACAGAGAACTCCTGCACACGTTTAGTTGTTTTATGCATTGTATAGTAGTGCAAGGTAATATATATTCACTGAAAAAACAAAGGGTAAAGTAACATAGTTTGGTAAACATTTCAGTGACAATGTAACTCTGACTTGTGCCATTGCCATGCACAGTTTTGTCATCAGTGATGTAACTTACAAATGTTGCCAGGATGTTATCAATGATGTTCTAGACTATCAGCCTCAATATGAGTCTGGCGTTTCAATACCTGGACCGCCAAACCCGTGGACAGGAGACTGCAGAGGATCTGGCAGTCTCCCCAACAGCCCTATTACAAGGTTTTCATTGGGCTGACCGGAGATTTCTGCCGGTCAGGACAGTGAAAACCGTGAGGTGGCATTGGCTTCTGCTCCTTATGGAGCCGAGGCCAATGCCGTCACACAGAGGATGCTTCCAGTACCGACGTGGCTCATCACAACTCCCTCTGCTGCCATTGTTTCCCAGTAAAGTGCCCTGAGGGGACATTGTGATTACTAGTCAATGGGCTAGTAGGTCCCCTCCTATCTGGTGACACAGTTCCAGCGATGTGGAGCATCTGGCTATTCCAGAGTGCATCTTGCATGCCACAAACACCATAGCTGAAGCTTTCCTCGAGTGAGAAGACCTTGGTAGCCCATTTCCTGGGGTGTGGCTACAATGGGCTGCATGGCCACGGGAAAATGGTTTTGAAACAGATTTTCCTTTCCTTGGCCCTGGCTCTACCCTGTTTAGGAGAAACAAAAGGCTTCCTGCATGGGAGAGATGTCACAGCGGCCCTTCAAAGGTGACATCGCTTCTGATGCCTGCCTTTTAGGCCAACACCCTTTGGAGCCCATCCTGTGGCAGAGAGTTACACCTACAGTGCGGCAACAGCCTTTGTTCCCAGACTGGGAGGCGTTCACATGTCTCCCCAGGTAGGCAGAAAGCTGTCTCAGTCCCAGTGCATCTGTAAAGTAACTGGATCAGATGGGTCAAAATATGGCTTCTTTCGAAAAAGTGGCCAGCATCAAATTTGACATAAATGTGGACTTCACCATTGAGTCACTTTTGACGTCCCCTTTAATTTGATACATTACGTGGCATAGTTAGGTAGCCTCTGTAAAGAGTTAGACGCATTGGAGTGCCAACCGTTAACCCTGCAATTACTTTAGAAGGCTAATTAACTGTGCTCAGCAAACACCAACACTGTAGGGATTTGCTGTTGAAATGTATCTAAAATATATGTCTATCTTATCAATATGCAGCTCATTTCCATAGGGCTTCCTGCTTTAGAGGCGATATATATATATATATATATACATATATATATATATATATATATATATATATTTATATATATATATATATATAGATATATACACACATATATAATATATATATACACATATATATATATATATATATATATATATATATATATATACATATTTATAGTTAAGAGAGTAGTTCCCTTTGTCATTACTGGTAATGGAAAAGCCGGGTGTGCAGTGCATCCACAGCCTCTTCATCTCCAACGGCAGCCGAAAGTTGTGTTTTCAATTTGTCACACAGAGTGGAACAACCAGTGCTGCAGCTCTGGTGTGGACAGCCTGCCTTACATACCCTGGTTGCCTTTGTACCATATACTAGGGACATATAAGAAAGTCAACATATGCCAATTGGTGACACAGAATTATACATACCATTTTGAAAGGGAAAGATCACTGTCACTGAGGTCTTGACAGCAGGTCTAAGTGCAATCTCAAATTTGAAACCAGCAGCTAATAGTCCAAAATGGCACAAAAGGTGGGGGGGCCTCCAAAAAGCCTGTTTCTCACATGCCCTTTTCATTTATTTTACTATGCAGACTAGTTTGCCCATGGGCCATCCTGCCAGTACCAGTCTTGTGTACAGGAAACAACTGTTTGTGTGGTTTATGTTTGTGGAGAGTAGAAGGGCAACCACAGCCATGTTTATGGGTGTTTTTTCTGGGTTTTATTTCTACGAAATCAGAGCACAACCAAACAAAAAAAAAGGAAAAACAGAAAAGGCAGATCCAACCTGGGTTTCTCTTCTACAGTCACAAGTCACCAGTTCCTTAAGTCTTGTTTCAGTCTATTCCCGGCAAAACAATGGGTTCCGTCTTGCTCAGGTTCCGCTTAAATCCGGCAGTCCGGGAGCTCGTAACTGGTAAGTTTCAGAGACAAACACAAAGAATATGCACGCTCAGACACCATTCTTTAATTAGGCGTCTGGGCTGTCAGCAACACTCAACTGAGTTGTGCAGCACAAACTATGTGTGACCAGGTGTCCCTGCTATGCCTAATCCGTCTCCATCATTCCCACACCTAGTTGTTTCCCAAACTCCTATTTCCCTACCAAAGCTACAGACATCCCCAATGCAAGACTTGCCTGTGGCCAAGACTTGGTGACAGAGTCATGGCAGTCTGGAGCATGCAGCTTTTAATCTCCTGGGGGGGGGCGGGTAGTTCCACGGTCTTGTTGTGTGACCATGTGTTTGTGGCAATTTTGTGAAGCAAGGCACTGTGTATTTTCCATAGGCCGCCGTGTGTTCTTTGCTGTCCAAGCCTCCTTGCTGCATGTGGCTGGTGGCCCTTTTATGCAGGCTGTCAGTGTGCTTTTGCCTTAGGTGTGTATGTGTTCATTTGTAGCAGTTTAATTAAAATGCTTGAGAATCTTTGCAGTATATGAATGAACAATGTTTGGTAATTTACACAATTTTTCCATTTTTCACCTGCACCTCCTTGTCTTCCAAATCCAAAATGGTTCCTCATAGTCTCCTAGTAGACCAGCAATAATGTTTTTAATTATTTCTTTTTCTTTTTTTAATTTTAATAAAAAAATGAAAACATTTTTTACAAAAGAAATATTTTAATTGTTCTTGAATTTATTTATTTTTAAATGTTTTCTTTTTTTCTTTATTTAATTTTCCCTCCAACCACTCCCCATCTGCCTTACGTGCCTGTCGCACACCAGCATTCATTTTTTCAAGTATTGTCACTACTCACTCCACCCCTGAGCCTCCTGCCTGCCATAGGTGTACAGCTGCACACACCTGCATACATTTTGTAATGATCATACATTTTTCCCCTGGACATCCCTGTGTTGGACCAAGCCTTTTATGCAAGGTTATCTCCAAACGTTTTGCCCTCTTCCTCCTATTATTTCTGACCTGTTTTTGTTGGCTTTAGGACTCTGGGTACTTTACCACTGCTAAACAGTGCTAAAGTGCACATGCTTTCTATCTAAATTGTAATGGTGATTGCTTTCACCATGATTGGCATATTTGATTTACTAGTAAGTCCCTAGTATAGTGCACCATTTATGCCCAGGGCCTGTAAATTAAATGCTACGAGTGGGTTTCCAACACTGATTGTGCCACCCACACGAGTCGCCCTGTAAACATGTCTTTGTCCTACCACTGCAGTGTCTGTGTGGGCAGTTTTAAACTGCCATTTTGTCCTGGCAAGGGCACCCAAGTGCCAGGCCAAAACCTTTCCTTTTATTACATGTAAGTCACCCCTAAAGTAGGCCCAAGGTAGCCCCATGGGCAGTGTGCAGTGTATTTAAAAGGTAGGATACTTGTGTGTTTTACATGTCCTGATAGTGAAATACTGCTAAATTAGTTTTTTACTATGGCAAGGACTATCTCTCCCATAGGGTAACATGGGGATTGCCTTGAAATATCTTTTGAGTGTAATTTTGTTTTGGGAGCAGATAGAGATGTGGAATTTGTGCTCTCTGAACTCAAACTCACACCTTAAAAATACAGCTTTTGGTGTGGTTGGTTTTTTAATTTTAAGCTTGAAAATGCCACTTTTAGTGTTGGGCCCTTTCATTGTCAGCAAGGATGGGCCACTGTTCAGAATCAAACCTAAGAAAAAATTGCCAGTTCCGTCCTTACATTTAGGAACATATTTTTGTGTACGTGAACATCTCATTCAATGAATATGACCACCATTTATTTGGCACATAGTACATATTCTGTTTAATCTTATTGACATAAAATGTAGTAGTATGGAAGAACAAAAAACAAAACAAGACATTCCATTAACATTATTATTTTTGAGTAGCACAATGAACATACTCAAATGTGCAATATTTAAATAATCAGGGATTAAACCATAAATAAAGTATGACATACAAGGGTGTCCTAGTTGTGGAATTCGACACCCATGTGGGGCTTGTCTCTGTTTCATAATAATTACTTGCCCCTGTCATTGGGACAAAACCAGAGGGTGCCCATCAATTGTCCATCTGGATACTATACAGAGATGTCACTTGTTCCATAATGCCATATTCCCTGTGTGTCTAAAATGCCTTTTACAGCACTCCCTGGATAAAACACTGTTGAAGCATTTTAAACCCCACTGTTACTTTCGGGTAAGAACAGATGGACATTCTGCTGCTTTTTCAGTCAAAAATAACCTGTCCAAATGAACATCAATGATATGCAATGAATGACTGGATTTGAGTAAAGGGGGCCCATGTATGCCTTCTTGTTCAGCACAATCTAACAGTTTGAAAGCCTTTCATAAGTTGTACACCCTTATTTCTGGTTTGTGATGGAAGATTATGGAGAATTTTAAAAACGGATAACTTTGGAAGATTGTAGAAATGCCATCTGGTCAGAGGAGACCAGAGGTGTTGAATTCCAGGCACACTTGTATGTCTTATTGTATTTATAGTTTCATCATTGGTTGTTTAAATATTGCATGTTTGTGTATGTTCATTGGACTACTGTCATGTTTTGTTCTTCTGTATGACTACATTTAATGTAAATATGAATGAACAGAATGTGTACTATGTAGCAAATAAATAGTGATCACACTTATTGGTTGAAGTGTTTATGTACACAAACACATGTTCTTAAAAGTAAGATCAGTACTGGAAACTTTTTCTTAGGTTTGGTACTTTTAGAAAGTGGGCATTTTCTTGCTTAACCATTCTGTGCCTCTGCCTGTCTGTGGAAAACACATCTGTGTCTGGATGACAGTTGGGCTGTTTGTGAATTCACTCTAGACTGTAACACAAAGGGAGCTGATGTGTGCCCTGCATTTCCAGATGAGTCTTCCTGAGCTATAGGGGTGGGAGGAGCTGAGATTTGCACCTGAATAGGGCTGTGTCTGTCTTCACACAAAGCAGTCTCTAGCCCTCTTGGGTATGTCTGGTGCCAGGGCAGGGGTAGACAGGGTCTTGTGCACTACAAAGACTTCTCTTTGAAGTTTGCCTACTTCAAAGATAGAAATTGGTCCTCTGACACCACAAAGTTAGAATCCTATTGGAATGAGAACATTCTGCCAGGAAGAAGAGCTGGATGTTGTAGACAGGGCTGCCACTCTGTTGTGCTCGCCTGGTGCTTGCTGCTTCTGTCCTGGGAGAGAAAGGACTAGACTTTGGTTTCCTAATCCCGCTTTCCAAGGTTCTAAAAGGGCTTGAACTGAGCTTGCCCCCTATTAAGTCTCAGGGACAACAAAGACTTTATAACCAGTGACTGGGCTCTTCTGCTGAGAGTTCTGACTTGCCAAGTGGCACCAACTCCAGTTCCTGGGACTCTTGCAAGTGTAAGCTGGTGACCTGAAGGAGAAAACCCACACACCAATGCACCATGGATGAAAAATCAATGCAGGGCCTGTCCTGTGGCTGGAGAATTGATGCAGCACCTGTCTTGCGGCTGCAGAATCAATGCAGTGCTTGTTGCACCACGACTCCATTAACACAGCGCATCTGGGTTTTCCATGCATTATCACGGGACATCAATTTCTCATCAATCCTGCACCTTAGTAAGGAATGTAGCCTGTGTGAAATCAATGCATCTCCTTTCCTGCTAGGAAAGAATCGATGCATTACCTCCCCTGCCAGTAAGGAACTGATGCATTGCCTCTCCTGCCAGGTAGGAATCGGTGCATCACTTTCCCTGAGCAGTAAGAAACCAAAGCATCACTTTGCTTTTCGGTGCCTCACCTCCTTTGTGGCCCACATCGTCTTTGTTTTTGACGCATCCCAAGTACTTTGTGCTAAAAAGATACAACTATTGATTACTATGGCCTAATTGAAACCTTTAAAAAGTGATATCTTTATTTGTGTATGTTGGATTTTTGTTGTTTTGGTTTTGTTTTACTCAGATAAATATTGGCTAATTTTATAAACTGGTGTGAAGTACTTTTGTGGTTTTTCACTGTGTTACTGTGTGTGTACAAATACTTTACACATTGCCTCTGAGATAAGCCTGACTATTGTGTGACTCCCTTACGCTGACTAAAGTGAGGGTCCCTATTTAGACAGGGTGCAAACCACTGCCAACTTGAGACCTACATTTCTATCACCCTGACTGGGGTAGGCACGCACCAGCATTTATTTTTTTAAGGATTATTCAATTTTCCACTGAACCACATGCCTGTCTAGGCAGGATTATTCTATTTTCCCCTTGAATCCCTGCCTGCCATAGATGCACACCAGCCTTGTTTTTTTAACGATTCAATTTTTCTCTGGACTGTCCTGCTTGCCACAGGTGTCTCCCTTTAGATGCACATAAAGCAAACTGTTACATCTGTATGTTGTTATCCTGAATGAAAATTAAATATTATATTATTGTGTTGTGGTTTGATTTTGAATGGCTACACTAACCGCTCTAAATTATATTGCCTATACTACAAATAATAAAAATGGCAAAAATGCCATGTTTCACAAACTTTTTTTCTTGCTTGTTTGCTTTTAGGCACACAAGAGACATCACCCACAGAGCACTGCCAGACAGAAGGCCACAACAAAGTGACATTACTACAACACAAGTCCTCCAGTCTTTTCCGCCTGTGCAGCTAAGTGCCACTGCCAAGTGCCACAAATTGAAGATGGCCCCAAAGAAAGGTGCTGCCAAAAAAGTGGCCAGTGAGGAGGAGAAGAGGCAGATTTCTGCCACTGGTGTGCCGTCTGGAAGCACTCCAGCATCAACAGCACCACCCCAATGTAAGCCCAGAGCCATATTTCTCAGTTAGGCAGTCACTGCAATCATGGTAACAAGTAGTGAGTATGAATTAGAGTTGTTTCAGCCACAAACTAGTACCCAATTATCATGGGGAACTGAATAGAGTGGACAACAGGACCTGCAGCCAGCAATAGTAGATCTTTCTGAGGTGGAAGCAGAACAGGAGGTTGAGATTCCTGCTATGCAAGATATACCTCTTCTTGAACCATAGGCTTCTCGAACTCCAGCAAGAAAAAGGAAGGCTACTTTACCATCTTCTCCAAGCCCCCTTTATGTGAATCTGGACATGAATTGGACTCCTGCTGAGTATGACCCCTGCCACAAGAGACAAGGGAAAAGGAAAGTTCCTGAAAGCCTTTCAATTATAGAAGGGGATGATGAGGATAAGCCAGTCATTGTCATGGAAGCTATATCAGAAGACACAGGCATTACCCCTCCTATTAACCCTGCTTCAAAGGAAGTGACACTGGTACCACCACCACCACTAGCCTCCATATTTGTAAGGCCCCACAGGACCTGTATCCAATACTTCAGTCGAAGTACACACTGCAGTGAGGCAATTGTCAACACACCAACCTACCTCCAGTTCTTCAAGCATTGGCAGTGGCACCAATGGCCCACTGAAAAGTTCTCCTCCCCAGTATGGGACTTCTTTATGATTGGCAGGCAGGAGGATAACAATGTATTATGCTCCATTTGCCATGCAAGTGTTTGTCCAGGTAAGCCTCATTCACGCTATGGTACTGGTGTCCAAATGACACATATGAAAAAACATTATGGAATCCAGTGGGAAGAACACCTTAAAAAAATTCCTGGTGATGGTGGTGGTAGTGAGAGAGGGTAATCAGCTCTGATCACGGTGGGAGGTGAAGGCGTTGAGCAAGAAGAGAGTGACAGCTACAGGTTACAACAAATCAGCCCTGTCCCAAGCAGATCTCCAGTATCACCTGCCTCGGCTACCTCAAAATGGCACAAGAGCCAGATGGAGACACCACAGCATAAAGTGACTGCCTTAAGATGCACATTGTGTCATCCTCATCCTAGTTCTCAGAAGTCGCCTGCATCAGTGGCACAAGAACATAGAAGAATCTAAGCTAGTATTACGGGCATGTTTAGGCGCAAGGGGCCCTACGAATACAACCACCCAACAGCACATTTGTATAATGGAAAGCTGGTTAAAACATTAGTGCTAGACCTCCTCCCTTTTTGTTTTGTGGAGGAGTGGGATTTTTTTTAATTGTGGTGGGCATCTGCCGAAAGGGAAGATTCCCAGTTGGCTCTATTTTGCCAGAGTTGCTGTTCCACCGCTCCATCACAATGTGCTGCTATTGGTTGGACAAGGTTTGCAGCAGAGTGCTGTTCACACTATCCATTGATGATAGCAACTGATTACTTGTGTATCACTGCACACTGGATCTATTTTGTTGGGGTTAGGCAACAGATGTCTACAGGTCTCTGTACTGAAGAAACTAAGGTAGTTTGGCAGCAGGCAACAGTAGCTATGTTTGCAATGGAGAAATCCCATACAGATGCAAACATATTGGAAGATTTTAACAGCAGGGTGTTTGAATGGCTATGACCCAGAGGTCTTACAATTTGATTTATTGCCACCAACAATGGCACTAATAGAGTCAAGGGCATGGCAGATGGTGGCTACTTCAGGGTCCTGTGTTTGACGCATTGCATCAACCTGATTGTGCAGGACTTTCTCAATAAAGAAGACATTGTCAGCAAAATACTGACCATCTGTGGACAAATCTGTAATCATTTTAGCCTTTCTTTTAAAGCCTGGAAGTAGTTGAGGATCATTCAATGTGCTAATGGAGTACCAGTTAAATCGCTCATACAGGAGGTGCCAACACGTTGGAACTTGAGCTATTACATGGTGCAGTGTCTGTTTGAGCCGTCCAGCTGGATCAATTACTATGTCATTCAAAGAGGAGGGGATGCAATTGGGAAAACCATGACCACGGATGCGGACAAATGGGACCCAGTCAAATACTTAACATAAATGCTACTTCCTTTTGAATTATTCACATGGGAAGTCAGCAAGGAGGACAGTACAATGAGCCAAGCTATCCCATTGTTACACCTGCAACAGGACCAGTTAAAAAAGGTGTTGCAAAGGTTCTCTGGTGTGAACAGAAATAGAGAAGCACATGAGTTGGTTGAGAGCTTAATCCTTTACTTGGCTGTTAATCCAAGGCTGCAAAGCGATATTGTGTTCTCCAAAGAGTACATCTGTGCCACAATACTTGATCCATGGTAAAAACAAATAATGGCCACTTTCATTCCTTTTTCAGAAGGTGGTGTTTTGCTATAGAAAACGTGGATTGTTGCCCAAGCCAGAGACCTGTAAGAGGAATGGCTGCAAGTTAGAGGCCCAGACAGAAGTTCTGGTATGCAGCCTTCAACCTATAGAGAGGGCAGTGCTGTTGTCTCACAGCAGCCAACATCAGCAACAAGAACACCGGCAACAACAGCAACAGAAGAATCAGACCCAACCACTGTAATGGCGTCTTTTCATGTGGCATTGCTGAAGTCAATTGCAGAGGCAAAGGCAAAGGAAGGCGAGCAAGTGGCAACAACAATGACCATTCAGAGGATTTTCCAGCACTATCTGGATGGCCCAAAAGCAGTTTATGTGGATCACAACCCATTGGTCTATTGGTGTGGGAAGATGAGCCAATGGCCAGAGCTCAGCAGGGTGGCAATAAAATATCTGGCTTGTCTGGTAGCCAGTGTGTCTGCTGAACATGTGTTTAGTGCAGCTGGGGCAGGCGTCACTATTAGAAGGACCAGTCTCTCACCTCGAAACGTGAAGAGATTGACCATTATCAAAATATATCAACACTTCATACTACATAATTACACTGTTCCTTTAATAACAAAGGAGGAGGAAGGAGATGAGGGTGATTGGTCAGACTCAAGTGCATTAGCTGACCAACGTCTGGGTGAAACCCCTGTTTTTGAGGACAAACTCCACTTCCCTGTCTGAGCAGGCCTCCACAGAACCTTTTAAGTACTTGTCATTGAACTGCGTTGACAAAAAAAATAAATAGATATAGCTAGAGAAACATTATGTATTTTGTTTGTGTCTGACTTATGTAGCCCACACCATTTTAGGCACATGTATGGCCAGATTGGAGTTGGATCAGTGTGCAGTGAAGAAGCCTCCCCATTCCTCTCAAGGACACTGGAGACAATGCATGGCTCCGTCCAATGCCTATCCTCTGTTCTTCATCCCCAGGAGTCTGTCCCAATCAGAGATCATTTGATTTGCAAGACTGCCAAATTGCCAATGTGTTGCTTTGATCAAAAGAGGAGATGCAACTGTGCACCACCATGCTTGGAATGGAACAGGTAATTATTGCACCAATAAGTGGTATATTAATGAGTGATTGTGAGTAGTAATTGATGATTCAGTGACAGACAGTGAGGGAGAGTGTTTAACTAGTAATTTGTAAACTTGATTTTGATGCTTTGCAACGTTTGGGGGCTGATGGGTGACTTTGTCTGAAGGTGACTGGCCCTTTCACACTTAGCTAGGTCAATTGCTTGCTGTACTTTTTTGTGGTTCTTCAGAGACCAGACCAGTCACTTTATTTAACCAATACAAATCTGCACAAAATGCTCAAATTCTTTAGCTCTTCTTGTTTACCATCATCAGCGCACTACAGTTCTACCTCTCTCAATCTCATTCTGGTCGGGAGTCAGACTGATTCATTATTCTGAGTCACAACTTAGGGTAGGCCTACCTCAACAGCCAGAAGAAGGAAGTTATATAATTCTAAGGGAAGCCTAACCAACATGAGGATGACTCAAAGAGGCCTACTCAGCACTATAGACTGGAGAGAGATGTGTTGATTTTGGAAATGCTAGGTAGTGTGCTGGCTCAAATAAATGTCAAACTCCTCTATCATGTGGTTGTGGTTGTGGGTGTAACTATAGACAGACAGGTGATGATGTTACATCATCAGCATCACATAATGGACGCACTCGCTAAAATGTTATGAAAGTTGTGATATTGGTCAGCCAGCTACATGCAGCTACTTGTCTTGGATTGATTGTAAAATTGCTCTCACGTCTCATGCTTAATCATGATGACTAATTGATTGCAGCTGCCTATATCCTTTTTCTGCCACTTGGCCCATTCCTCATGAAGCTTACCTTATGTCTTTCTTATGGACTCTACACTATCATTACTGTTTTACAACCAAAGGCCTTCTGAAAGGCGAAAGATCCACAACACTCCTGCTTAGCTTACCTGACCAGATCAGCCAGGCATTCAAGATGGATATTCCGAGAAGAATGCAAATGCACCACCCAATTTAGCATTTATACAGTACCATTTTACTTTTAACAATCATAAATAAATTTTTAGAACTTTGTGGGTTGAATCACTCCTCCATAATTTGTAGTCTTGAATCCTAGATTACAGAACATGTACATATATAATAACTTTTGTGTCTGGGGCTGAATGACTGTTTGCAATACATTTAATTGAACTGTCATTTCTTAATTTCCACAACAGATTTGACAATGATGTGCTGCTCATAGCCCTGATGAATATTGTTGTTGTTGCATACTGTTTGTCTTTGTCACACCTTTCCCCAGCTCCCCTTTCCCATCCATTCCTCAAACCCCAACCTGCTTTCCCCAGGTTGTGTGATTTATTGAGGTGTGACTTAATTTATACCATAAATGGATCACACACCTTGGTGAGGCGAATGTGGTGAAAGCAACACCAACGCATCGTGGGATCTTCTAGTACCTGAGCAAAAGCCCACACCAGCCCTTCATACCCACCCATTCATATAAGGGGTCCATAATTTAGAAATGTATAACATCATTCATCAACATCATCATTCAGGCCTTGTGTTGCATAAACACGTAGCCTTGTCCACTCTAGTCTTGAGTCCACTTCTCCTGATTCAAGGGTTTCTTACATTTAAAGAAATGCTAGCTCTTCATTGTTCAGAAGAAGTTACTATTACTGTTTTTTGGATAATATCAAGGCATATTTCAAGGTGGTAGGCTGGTTTCAATCATTATAAAGCTATTCTATAAAAAATAACCAACTAACATTGTGTTTTATTTCAATCTAGTTGCCTGTTATGGATTATCCTTCTGATTAATCCTACAGTTGGAGTTTACCTAGATGGGGATGAGACCTTAATTGTGGTGTCTTTTCTGTTGGTGCACTAGCTTGCTACTACTACCACCACTACCATTAAAACACCTTGGGAAACCCTGCAGTAAGGTTTTGGAAGATTGAGAGAGGTAGCAGCCATTGCTTGATCAATTCAGGGAAGATAACAATGGTGTGAAGTAAACTAATTTACTCAGTAACTAAGTTCCACTGAAGATTAAGATGTTGTTTAGCTCTGTTGTCGTAGGCAATATAGACATAGGCAATGGAATACTCCTCCAGTGGTCAATGTAGCTACAGAGGGTAGTAGGACAACAGTATGACTAACTGGTATACACTTTGATAAGTGGATAAAAAACAGTCTACGCTAAAAGAACCCACACTCTCTTCCCACAACAGGCCCACCCACTCCCCAAACAACGCCATCTCCAACCAAAGTTCATGTCTTAACAATATAATTAAAACCCACTCTCTCCACCCACAACAGGCACCCTGTCCCCAACCTGTGTACAAATTGTCCAAAAGTCCAATGCCTTGTTCCCGTGCAAATTCCCACCACCTTCTATAAAACAAAAAATAAAAAAGGCATCAGAGGGCGTCATCTAGGCAGACTGCAATGCTTGCCATCTTCTGGAGAAGGCTTGCCAGTTCTAGCAGCACCAGCTCTCACAGTACGTGGCATTAAAAGAAGTCTGGGCAGCAGAGGGAGCCATAGCAGAGGAACAGAAGGATCCCTGCTGCAGCAGGCCTGGTGATGTTGTGGCTGGGATTGAGGTGCTGGTAGCTGGCTGAAGGTACAGGGGGCCAGGTCAGCTGCATGTGCCTCTGCCTCCACCTCCTCTATAGCCACCAACTGGTGACATTCAGCCCGCATGGCCTACATCCATTGCTGCCACAGCGAGGCTGCTATCTGCTTCTGAGATGGTAGTGGGCCAGCAGGAGTAGCTATATCAAGAAAGAAAAAAGTACAAAGGCAAATTGTAAATAATAGCCAGTGCAAACATTTGGTTATATAGTGGCACAGTAGCAGTACAGTACATTGCTGATTCCCTAGGGCCATTGGAATTTTTGATGTGATAAGTCACTGCACCAAGTTTTTCCCACACATGCCTCACATAAAAACACTGATTAGCCTCAAGAACTTAAGTCGGAACACCACCAGATTAAAGCTATGTGATTTTGTATTTTAAATTAATTCATAGTAAAAAAAACTGCACAGACACTTAGGCCCATATTTATACTTTTTTAGTGCCGCATTTGCATCGTTTTGGGATGCAAAAGCAGCACAAACTTACAAAATTCAATTGTATTTTGTAAGTTTGTACCGATTTTGCATCAAAAAACGACACAAATGCAGCGCTAAAAAAGTATAAATATGGGCCTTTGTGTAAAAAGAAAAGTTAATTACCTCTCATTAATGAGTAAGACATTATGCACTATGCATCACAAGTATTCTTGTTGTGCTAAATTAATGAAGGGATGCTAGCATGATGGGTACTTTGCTGCTCCCTGTAGTCTGCAGCTGAGGCAGCTGTAATAGACTATTTATTATCTTACTTTAATTCCAATGGCCTTGCTCTTCTACGACTGCCTTTCAATTCTACCCAGACTCCAAAGAGGCTGATGAATAACAATAATACTACATCACATATATTACATACAAAAGGAGGACATCCTGCCTACCGTAACTAGACAGTGGGAAAAACAATGTACCGAAGTACAGGGAAAGGTACGTGATATACATTTTATTTGCCAAGTTTGTCAGCGTTTCCCATCTGCCAATCTCTAAATCAGGTACTTAGTCCCACTTTACTCCCTGGCTTTGCCCTTCACCACAAATTATTTTCAATAAATACCTTTTCTGGGCAGTAAGGAAACTGACTCTACTGCAGGGTAACTTAGAGGGAAAAGGGTAGGCAGAGACTTTGAAATAGCAGTTGTCTCCAATCAGTCGATCATGAGCTCCCAGTAGCTCCCAGACACCTCCAGAGTAGCTTGTGGCCCTGAGTTAATTTTTAAATAAGCACAAGGGCACATTTTCCTTTTAGAGTTAAGGGAAGGCTGTGTTTGTTTTGCATTATTAAAATCAGGTTGCAGATAGCAGTGCCTGATAGTGAACAGTCTCGGTCAGATTTATGACCAAGGCTCCAGCCGGGACACAGATGTTAAAAACTGAACACTGATGTCCTTATGAAAGTGAAAATAAAAGTCCTTGTCAAATCAATATTGGAGGATGAGAACAAAATTATGTTTCTAAATGCTGTTAAATGGGAGAAATTTAAAGTGCAGAAAAAGTTTCCATATTTTTTACATTTTTGCAGAACATTTTTCTGCACTTTACATTTCTCTCATTTAAAAAAATGGTTGAATGTTTGAGTTTTACATGGAACAGTGCCACATATGGTGAAAGGTATGTCATGTGCCACAAGTACATGAAAGGTGGGCTCTCAGTCACCTGTACACATATATCCCATTCAGACTCATGCATGTTCGTACATCCCCAAAAGACCACGCTCTCACTGACAAATATGGCAGCCCTGTCATAGTGCCCCTGGACAAAGGATTTTATTCAAACCATAGTATCTGGCTCTATGGATGTTAGGCTTAAAGTCAATGAAGCTGGCCGTGGGGATGTCTGGTAACAATGCACAATTTGTTTAGCCTTAAGTGGCTCACTATGATTTTAACTGATCAGAAACAGCGCTCACTACAGAAAAGGTTGGAGACCCCTGTGCTATAGAATAATGGTGGGGTGCCACTGATCATAACGTGCTACTGCTAAACTTTGGCTTAGTCAGCCACTGTAGTTGATGAATAACGAAAGTGAAAATTTGAACAAGTGTAAATCCATTATGGAAGCTGTTAGACCTGACAGCCTTAGGGTGGTCTTTCCCCAACATTTTGCCTGCCTCCCTCCATTTTACTGGTCTCGTTTCTTCTGGTTTTAGGACATTAGCTTGTGCTCTCTCCCCTAAACATGGTATCATTGGTTCATAACCAATCAGCATATTTAATTTACCTATAAGTCCCTAGTAAAGTTCACTATATGTGCCCAGGGCCTGTAAATGACATGCTACCTGTGGGCCTGCAGTACTGATTGTGCCACTCACATAAGTAGGCCCTTAACCATGTCATTGCAAGGCCTGTGTGTGCAGTTTCAGTGCCACTTCGACTTGTCATTTAAAACTACTTGTCAAGCCTTAACTCCCCTTTTTATTACATACAAGTCGCCTTTATGTAGACCCTAGGTTCTATACAGGACAGGGTGCTATGTAAGTAAAAGGCAGGACTTGTACTTGTAAGTTTTACATGTCTTGGTAGTGAAAAAAAAACAAAGTCGTTTTTCACTATTGTGAAGCCTGCTCCTCTCAGAGACCAGCACTAGAAATTGCCTTACATACTTTGAAATGGTAATGTCTGATCTGAAAGGATTGGAATTGTCATGTTTGGTATGGTTGAAATAGTAATGAGAAATCCTGCTTGCAGGTGAAGTTGGATTTAACATTACTATTTCAGAAATGACACTTTTAAAACGTAGGTATTTCTAAGTCCTTACTGCTCTCTGTGCCTTACAGCCTGCCTCCAATCCACGTCTGGTCTATGCTGGTTGACAGCTCCCCTTGTGTATTCCACCCAGACAGCCATAAACACAAGACACTCAGCTACATGTGCATTCATCTGCATACTGATGTGCCTTTCTGGGCAAGAAGGTTGGAGGGGCTCTCATTTACACTTCAAATGCTAGTGACCTGACCTCAAACAAAGGACCGATCACCCCTCACAGATCTCCTGGCAGACAGGACTGGGTTGAAAGGAGGACTGGTGCACTTCAAAACCACTCTTTGAAGTGTCCTCCACTTCAAAGGTACATTTGGGTATATTTACTGGGTCTGTGACCTGCTAAAATCGGACCCTTCTAGACTATAACTTGTTTCTGTCAGAAGGACTGCTGTGCTGCCCAGAGGACTCATCTGGACTGCTTTTCTAGAATGATTGCTCTCCTGCTTGTTGTCCTGCTGCCTGCGGCTCCCTGACTCTGCTGGAAGGACTTTGCCTTCCCCCACAAGGGATCTTCAAGAGCTTGGACTGAGCTTGCCTCCTGTTAGGAAGTCTCAGGGCCATCATACTGCGCTTGAAACCGACGTAATGCCTGCAAAAACCAATGCATCTTCTGCAGAATCAACACAGTGTCTGCTCGTGGCTGAAAAATCACTGAAGCACCTCTCGAATCGATGCAGCACCTGTTCAATCATCACAGAGCATTTTGGATTTTCTACGCATGATCCCCAGGCATCAAAATATCCCCGCACCACAGTAAGAAGTCAAGGCTGAGCACCCACAAATCAGCGCATCATCTTGCCCGTGAGGAAAGAGTCAACGTATCACCTCCGCCGCACCACAAAAAAATCAACGCATTGCTTTACTTTCTGATGTATCACCTCCTCTACGGCCCTTTGCGTTGGTATTTTGAAAGCATCAAAGGTACTTTGTGCTAAAGGGATACAACCATTGATTTCTACTGAATAAGACTTACCTAAGATTCTAAAAAGTGATATCTTGACTTGTGCATGTTGGATTCTTGTCGCTTTGGTCTTATTTTATTCAGATAAATAATATCTATTTTCCTAAGCTGTTGTGGAGTACTTTTAGTGGTGCTTTCACTGTGTTACTGTAGGAGTTATTGCACAAATACTTCACACATTATCTTCTAAGTTAATCCTGCCTGCTCCCTGCCAAGCGACCAGAGGATGAGCACAGGATAATTTAGGTTGTGTTGTGACTTACCCTGACTCGGATTGTGGTACCTACTTGGACAGGGTGCATACCTCTGCCAACTAGAGACCCAATTTCTAACAGAAGGCAGGAAATATATATACATACATCACTTGGCTAGAAAAATGTGGCACATGCCAAGAATGGATTTTTTTTTTTTTTTTTTGGTAGGCTGGGACAGAAAATGGCAAAGAATAAAGGAATGAAGTCCTAGGAGGTGACTGAGTGGGCACTGGGATTGTTTTCGGTTTGTAATGCGTTGACAACTTTGTAAATGCTGCATTAACTGAAGAAAATGCACATTGAACAGCCAACACTGCAGTGCTGACTTGAACCATGCTGCAGTTAGGCCAAGGGTTGCGAAATACCTTGGGCAGGGACGTGATGAATGATGATGGGTGTATCTGCCTCGCTTAACAAATACAGTGAGGATACTTAGGCCCATATTTATACTTCTTTAGTGCCGCCTTTGCGCCGCTTTTTTACGCAAAAGCATTGCAAACTTACAAAATATAATTGTATTTTGTAAGTTTGCGCCGCTTTTGCGTAAAAAAATGACGCAAATGGGGTGCTAAAAAAAGTATAAATATTGGTGTAAATTTGTCAATAAGCATGCAATGTGACTTAACACCAACCGTCCCTGCCACTGCTGGAACCTCCCTTCGAACCGTTCCCTTCTGATACGTCTGGCGTACTGGCACAGCAGGTTGTTGGTTGACAATGTTAGAAAAGCCAGGTAGTCAAGCCAACCAAAAACATTTCGTAATGGAGGGGCAAAACTATGATGAGTAATTGAAGCACAATGAAGGGGTGGAATAATGGTCAATGAAGGGCATATGGTCTTGGTTTGCAAATGCAATGGGACATCATACTTTCCTACCATGCTGCACTGTGATGAAAACTTCTGTTTAATACATAAATTTAATGATAAGACAACATTGGTGGGATCCACCATAATCATGGACGCTCTCTCGTTTTAACTGTTTGATCATGAGAAAGAAAAAGAAAACAACAATGCATGGTGAAATTAGCTTATTAGGGCCTGCAATCTTCACAGTACCAAATGTCTGTTCTCCTAGTCTAACAGTAGCAGTCAACCCAATATATAAGAGGAGAGGGAATGCCTACTATCAAAGTTACGAACTAGTACAGACAGGAAGAAGTAAGCTGCAGAAAAATGTAATATAGAGAAAAAGATAATGCAGGGATGACAAGAATTTAACAAACATTGGCTAGATGAGAAGTTGAAAAAGGAGACAATATAAAACATAAAAAGGTAAGAGTATTCTAATAGTGAGGAAAGGTAAAAGTTAGGGAAATATTAGTAAATGGACTTACTGGGGCCAATAAAGGCATCGGTCACGGTGCTGGTGGTAGTAGCTCCACCCACTGCAGCACAGGTGGTGGCAGCCCCTTCACCTCCTTCATCCTCCTTAGAAGCTCTCCTGCCTTTGGATGCTGATGTAAGAAATAGAGGCAATCTAAAAAAAATAGATCAGTGGTACAGTTAATCTCCCAAAAATAATGTTGACAACCAAATACAGTACCATAGTAGTTTTCTAAATCAGATTGCTTATAGTATTAGTATTGAGTTTATCTATTCCTAATTTCCTAGACCTAATCTACATTTGAAGATACTAATGCATTGCAATGAATGATCTTTCCTTCTCTCAACTCCTTTGATGGGCCAACTCAGTCTCCCTTTTTAATGCATAAATGCATACTACACATCACTTGAATACTAGGACTATAAGAGCAACATAAAGAAAGGCACAGAGAATCCTAACTCCCTGATATTACTACTACCACTATCTTAGTGACAGGACAGAGGAGCCTGCATGACTTCTTAAATAATCAGCCCAAGTGAGCGCAGATGGGTACAATTAGGTAGCACCGAACTCCTGGCTAGCTCAAACTGCATCACATAATATTCATAAAGTAAACGTAACTTATATCTGAGTGTGAACAGCATGTTATTTGAAAAAGAAATATTAGCACAGTAGAACACAAAAAATAAATAATTACTCACCAATCCCCGCAAACTAAACATCCAGCAGGTTGGGCAGGTTCTGTTCCTGATCAACTAGCTCCAATCTGAAGTTAGAATTGAATTTATTATAATTATTCTTGCCCTTCCCATGTTAGCATATGGGGCTAGCAGCACTACAACAGGGAAACACATTTGGCTGTTAAACCTTAGCAGAGCACATAAAACATCTTTTATATTGTCCCTGCTTTTTATAACTAAGCACCCGACCCTTGGAACGCCTATGGTAGACCTTTAAGGAGACCCATAATTAATAAAAAAGGTAGTGTTAGACTTTTGAAGTGTTTTTAAATCTAAATCCAAGGTCCTGCTTGGCTGTCTTTGGTGCTAAAATTCTAAGTGTGGATTACTGTTGAATGTATTTGTTTTTAATAAGCCTCTTGATTTTTCAATGTTTGGTTGTCTGGATCTTATTGTAGATGTATGATTCAGGTACTTGATAGGAAGGAAAGGGATGAGGAAATCAAATGAGGTGATAACGGTCAGTTTACTGACCTGTATTCTTCATTACTCCAATTCTAGGTTTCCTCATCCCAGTCCTAAAATTCATGCTCTCTGACAGATTTGCCTTCATGTTACTTTGGCATTTCAATAAACGATCTTCACTTGCAGGAAATTATTGTGTGAAGGGAGGAGTTTAAAAAATAGGGGGGCAAGCCAATTTCTTTCTGTAGAGGGAAAGGGCTCTCATGGTTGCCACTAAGACCTCATTGAACCCCCCAAACCACACACCTACTTCTGTTTATCACCATCAATTCAGCTGCTTCAATGCCAATGACTGTAACAAATTGCTAATACTTGTATTTAAAGTTACTCATCAACTACCACATAAATACCTGTGCAACACCAAAATAAATTACTCCCTGTTGCAACCTTAGATCCAACAATCAAAACATTCTAAAATCACCTAAACACCAATGTACATCTAGATTCCCTTCATTTCATCTCTTTCGAAGCCCTTCATGAGAATTCACTTTCAATAGCAACCCAAGCATACTTTTCACTGAGGACATTAAAGTAGCCCTTAAGATCGATCTACTGAGGCTAGACAAAAGTGAATGAGTAAGCTCTACTCAATTCTGTCACCAAAATTTAAATTACTGCCTGGACATCCTTTACGTTTTAGATGTCTGTCCAATGCCTATTGTTTATACAACAATTTTGACAGAAATGCCTCTGCAACTGTGAATAATTAGTAATAAGTAAGCATAACATTGGAAAACAAACTTACTTTCATTTGTTTGCCACTTAGCCATTGTTGGAAACTGGTTGTATGCCCAGCACAAGAAATAGTTGCAAGGCCTGGAAGGCCTAAGAATGTGTAATGCACTGTGCCCTTCAGGGGCTGATTGTATGGTTATACTGTAATGCTTTTTCATGTGGTTACACCCTCTAGAAGCTGAATATCTGGTTACACTGCAATGCATTTCACTATGTTTTTTTATGTAGGGACATCCTTTATGGGCTGATTATATGGTTACAATGCCTTTTCGACTTGCCATATTGACAGTGATGCCTTCTAGGGGCTGCTCTGACCACCATAGTCTAATGCCAAGTATATGAAAGAATACACACTCACAAAGTATATTTCCAATAATTGTATTGGTTTTTCATGGTGATTGCATATGTTTGGTCATCAGTATTGCAGTAATGACAATGATTAATGCCAAAGTAATATAATTAGTACTTTCAAAGACTGTTGAAACTCACTTGATGAGTTTGGGTGACCCCTCTAGAGGGTCACCAGTGATTACACAATGTCATCTATGGCATGTTACATCTGCTAGTGTATATTTGTAAATGATTGTGCAGTATTTATTAGTGTGTGCACCATAAATGTACTTCTGTTGTTAAAGAAAAAGCCCACACCACCTTTTATGAGTAGGCCTTCGGCTGCTCTGCCTCACTACCCTGTGAGAGTCAAGCACTACAAATGGGTATTTGGTTCCCACAGAGGAGAACTGAAGAAATATTTGTTTTGCTGGCCACACAACTAGTAACCCACTTTCCAACAGTCATGAAGCTTGAAGTTATACTTTTGCCATTCTGCCTATATATTGTTTACACAAATATACAGGTTTGTGTGTATGCTGATTATATGGTATTAAATTAACAAGGGCACCCCTACCACTTGACTCTGCTTGAACTCACTGGATGGGGTTGTCAAAAATGAATGAATCATTCTCCCATCAATGCAATGTCATTGACAGCCCACTATAGAAGTGGAGGCTTTCTGATGGATGTATACTTCAGATTAATACAACAATTTGCTATAAAGCAAATACAGACAAAGTGTAACCTTACAAGCAGAGAAAGGAGAACACATTCTGATGGTATCATTGAAATGTTAGCACTCAGCAATAATGTTCTGAACTGTGGATAAAATGGGCATGCTGACTGTGTGTACAAAACATTCAGAACTTTTTTCTTGGCATTAATACACCAATACTTAAAGTACCCTCATAGCAGAAATAAATGCTGAATGTCTCACGCATTATCTTTGCAAGTAAATGATAAATCTGTACAGATTATAGTAATTTCTGGTTTACTTTATTCAATCAGTCCAATATGGATGCAAAGATAGTTTCGCTTTCAGGGTGGATGCCTTGTTAGGATGACCTTTGGCAAGAGATTCACAGTGGAACCTGATGGACGTTTAGTCCTACACAGAGATAAATTTAATTTATGAGTCCAGAAATAAATGTTTTAATGTAGCAAGCAGGAGTTCTTTCCTTATTTTAGAATAGCAAAGGAACTTGAAGAATTCTGACAGCGCTGATCAAGTAGTAAACCTCTCATGGCTATGGAAGTGTTGTGCCCCAGGGTGACTTAGTGGGCTTTGGATTCTGGCATGTCTTTGTCTCTGCTACTGTTGCTGCTGCTCAGACAGACGAAAGCGAAGTCAGGTGGTGGTATTATTGATTTTACCTCTCTCCGATTGCGTGGCTGTGAGTATATGGGAGAGAGGAATTTGGTTATGGTCCAGGAAATTGGTACTTTATTTATTGTATAAAGGTACTATCCCATACACTACAAGGGTGCTCAGGAGAAACTATGCCTCCAAAATGAGTGCAAGATAGGCAAACAAACAGTAGCAAGCAAGGAACAATATCAAAGGTCGCTTCTAGCTTCTTTGAGTTACACAATCTGCTAAAATGGATGGTGAAATGGGGTCTATACTATAGATGCTGCCCCCACTGGGCCGGATTTAGCACCGCTGTGGCAGTCGTCTCAACTATTGTTGAGCGCAGATAAAAATGATGGAGTTTGCAGTGAACCACATGGGGACTAACGCCATGCTGACTCGCTGCCCCTGATGTACTTCTTGCACATCTTCTAGCCAGATGTGGTCAGAGGCTATAAATTAAATGGTTGTGGACCACATGTGGGCTTTCACCTGCACCATATTGATGTGTATGCCTGAGTTACTGCTGCGGCATAATTGGAAGGCCCTTGGCTTTTAGTCTGCTTTGAGACACAGCCCCTGGGTCACCACACTAGCAATGAGGGTGGCCTGCCCATGCACCCTGCCGAGACAAGTGATGGTGCTGCTTGCCAAACAACCTGAGTCAAGGCAGGGAGAGATTGCATGCCCAGCTGGCCGACCCCGCTGCTACATGAGGTGCTGCACCCACGACATGCTCTGGGAACAATGCGCTGAACCTTTCATGAGGCCCGCCTACCTCCAAGCCTTGCCGTCCATGTACTAACACTGCAGCTGATGCGCAGCTTGATGTTACAACCTCCTGCTACCTCCTCCTGCCGGCCTGCTGACTCCTGGCACCTCCACAGCCAGAAGAAAGGTCACACCCCAAAAGGCATCAGACGAAGCAGTGTGCAGCTTGCATGCATCTGGCCAGCCTGAGCACCTGCAGCTGCTCCAGTACATTTTATCCCCTGCCAGGCCCATGCAAAACGCCAAAGACACCTGCCACAAGGCAGACTGAAGTCAGGCTGATGGTCCCTCCCTCTGTCCAGCACTCGTTACTGTTGCATCGCATGCGAAAGCTTGCTGGTTGTTTTCAAAGCGGAGAACACGTAAGTGAGAAGACTGTGGATGATGCTTACACCTATCTGCATATAAGTGGGACAGCAGACCTGAAGGTGCCAACTATGTATACTCTATACAGGAGGTGGCATCCTTAAGACACCCAAAGCTAGCTGAGCCCTAAAGAAGGAAAAAGGAGCGAATGCTGGGACACCAGGAGAGGATCGAGGTGGCAGGAGATGGCGACGGGAGATGGGCGGTGCAAGGTAAGAGGTTTTTTGTCATCCTTCCACACCCCCGCCTTGACACATGCGGCAGCCGCCACTGCTGTGATCCGAACAATAACACTTCAGTCTTATTTGAGTTAAGACTCAGACAATTTTTATTCATCTAAGTGCTGACTGCACGCATGCAGTCACAAAATCTAGACCCAACTTCTGCATCTTTACTGGCAAAGGAGACGAAGATTTGTGTGTTGTCCGCATCGGATGTAAGTGAAAAGCTGTATGACCTAATTAAGCTAGCCAAAGAAGTGAGATACACATTAAAAAAGGGTTGGACTAAGCGAGAATCCCTGGAGGACCCCGAAAGGAAGGGAGAAGGAAGGTGAAACAATTTGCCAAGGCAAATCTCCGGCTCGCACTACGAGAGGAAGGACTTCAACAAGAACCACACTGCTTAAGTTATCCTAAAATGAGCGAGACACTCCAGCAGCAGCCCATGATTGATTGTGTCAAAGGCCGCTGATAGATCAAGCAGGATAAGAGCAACCCTCCCTCCCCCATCGAGGAACAGTCTGATATCCTCAGTAGCCTTAATCAATGCTGTCTCCATACTGTGACCGCTGCAGAACCCAAATTGAGTAGGATCTAGATTGTTATGAGTGTCAATAAACTCTTCAAGTTGCCTAATGATAATTTTTTCCACAATTTTGGCTGGAAAAGGTAGGCAAGATGTAGGGCAGTGGCTATTTCAGTCCGAAGGGTCCAAATCAGCTTTCTTTAGGAGGGGGATCACAGAAACGTTCTCCTGGGAAGATGGAAAAGATCCACATTTAAACATTATATGGAAAATATTTGAAAGTACAGGACCAATGGTTTCCACTGCATGCTTGGCCAATCTCGGGGGACAAGGGTCAAGCAGGAACCCAGATTTAGTACTGGAAACAAATCCCATCACTTCCTCTGTGGAGGGAGAAGCAAATTCTAAAAGGCATAGACCATTCCCTAAGGGTTTAAAGGAGTCCAGGGCAGACGGAGGAGAGACGGTTAGGGAAGCAAAGTCTCTTTAAACAGCTTCCACTTTTTGCTGGAAAAAGTTGGCAAGGGAGTTACAAAAAGATTGACTAGAAACTGAAATAAAGTTGGTAGGAGCCGTGGTCAATTTGATGACTCTTTGAAACAGCTCTTTGGTGGAATTTTCAACAGCTTCTATTTTATTAGTAAAGTATGCTGCTTTCTCCATGTCAATCATAGCTTTGTCCTCAGCCAGGCAAATCTTAAACTTGACCTTCTACAGCTTTGTTCAGGAGCCCAGAGCTTATCGGAAAACCAGGGGGCTGTTGTGTGGCCCCTTTTAGATTTGACTGCTTTCACTGGTGCCAGAGCCCAAAATGTCCAAAAACACATAGCCTGCATGAGATGGAATATGCCACTGCTGAGGACACAGTGCTCACAAAATTAAAAGACGCCCTGCAAAAGGAATCTTGGCAAGACTTCTTAGAGGATGCAAATTACTGGATAGGACCTGACAAGGTTCTGGAGGGTCTGCAGCGAACTCAGCACTACCCAAGATGGTCTCATACTACAGGGTCACTGGCTGGTAATCCCCACCAGCCTCCAACAGAGGGTAACCCTGCTAGCCCATGGAGGACATCGAGGGACTCTGAAAATGAAAATGAGCATGCAAGACAAAGTATGGTTCCCTCACCTAGAAGCCACAGTCGATGAACTGGTGAGACAATCCTCAGCATGTCAACTCGCAAGCACCCAAGAGACCCCATTGCACATCTTAACTGCGTAGTCATGCACCACACCCTTGTCAAAAATCAGTTTGAATTTTGGGAGTTTACCAGATGGGAGTACCACCCAGGTCTTAGGAGATGGATACTTAAGATTCCATTTGTTGAGGTAATTGACTCCACTGTGTTTCTCAAAGTGGCCCCAGTGCTAGAGAAAAGATTTGCGCTGTTCGGTCTCCCTGAGGAAAGTAAGACTGACAACGGACTGCCCTTTCAGGGAGCACAGTTCAAGGAACTGTTGAAACGATTAGGGGTACAACATAACTGCATAACTTCTCAGTGGCCACTAGTGAATAAAGAAGTCGAGCACTTCTTCATATGCTGAACAAAGCCCTCTGAATTGCCACGAAGGAAGCAACTGACATCAAACTCAGCCTCCAAAGATTCTTGAGAGAGTACAGAGGGACAAGACACTTTACCACACAACATCTCACGTGGTCACTGATGTTAGGACAAGGGTGGCATGATCTGGACCTGTCCTGGATGGTCACTGCTGCCCTACATCCCTGAGGAGACCCAGGCCTGGAAATTGCAAAATAGCTCACATGTGAGCCTGAAGGGTCGTGCGGTGACACAACATCTAAGACAAGGAGAGCATGTGATCAGCAAGGACTGGAAGCCAGACTCGATGTTTTGGACACGTTTTGAACCTGGAATATGGACAGAGCTCACTATGGCTGGCACAATGATTACCACCCAAAAGGGGGTCGTGCAAGTAAACAGGAACATCTCATGGTTCTGCAAGGTGACCTTACCAGAGTCACAAGAAACCAACATAGAAGCAATAATCACTATGTGGGACAAACCCACTGATGAACAGAGACCATGTGAGCCACCTTCATTCAACCTTTTGCCTAATAGGACAACAGAGAAAGAAGGACTGACACCCATCATGGCATTCGAGAAAACGAGGACCACTCTCACCATCAGTGGTATGATCCACCACTGAGCCAATGGCTCAAGGACTTTGTGAGACATGCAACACAATGAACATTGATACCAAGTTGGAATGGGATGTATTGACCCATAAGGGGACTATCCCCATGCTTGCTCTTTGCCCCAGATGCACCTCTTGTACATTTCGTGGCCAGACGCGGCTAGAGGATATAAAATAAGCAGGCGTGAACCACACATGGTCATTCACCCACACCATATTGCTGTGTATGTCTGAGTTGTTGCTGTTGGGTAAATGGAAGACACTGGGCCTTTTGTATCCATCGTAACCCAGTCCCTGGGTCACCACAGGGCTCAAGCAAATTTTACAATGGGGTCCATAGACAAGGCAAAGGAGGTGGAGCCAAAGAGTAAGGGAAGTAGAAACACTGACATTGATGAAGGAGGCATTTAGATGTCCTAGTAGTTGCAATAAAGAGACAGGAAACACACAAGCTGTGACTAGAGCCTTAAATCACACCAAAATAAAAGGAGTCATGTGGCAGTTATGGCGATTTTGACTAACCCTATGGAAGATGAGGCCTCGGGCACCAGCAATTTGACAGATAGTACTGTCTTAGGCAGGAGATGTGGAACTGTTGCTGGGAGAGAGGATAATCCTAGTCTGGAGATAAAGGAGGAAGCTCAGCAAAGCTTGATGAGAGCTCAAGATAAAGCTAGCCAGGAAGGCTCAGAATGATTGCTATGTCAGATTATCAATCCTGGGAATTCGAGCTTGGACAATACGTCACTGAAAGTATCTGTCATTTCAGAAAATCTTCCCAGGTAGGATGCTGTGAAATGCCTTGGTTCTAGATCTATGATGCACCTGCTTAAGGAGATTTTAGAAGAGATTAACATTATGAGACAGCAGCGGGCAGAATAGGCGAAGGAGATTAAGCAGCAACTCAACCCTATAGAGAAGCAGCTGGCATTGGCTACTGATTGTTGCGATGAGCTGGAACAGTAAGCTGCAGGTTGTGAGGACAAATTGAAGGTAACAACGACACAGACTGTGCGATTTGAGAAAGAGATTAAATTCCTTTGTGAGAGACAAGAATAACTGGAAAATTATTCTATGAGATCGAATTTGAGGATTGTTAGAGTGCCTGAGGGCAAATAGGACAGTGGAGGGCCAATTGCTCTTGTGGAATCTTTGATAAAATCATATGTCCTCCCAGAAGTAGTTCAGGACCTGATCATTATGAGAGGTTATAGAGTACTGATGCACATTCCATCTAATGTATCCCTGTACGATTATGATTTTCTGACTACAGGATTTTAGAGAAAGTCCGCTCATGCCATTCTCTGTGAACAATGAGTTTGCTTTTTGACTGTGTTCTTCAACATGACTTTTGAGACTGTCAAGTGATGCAAGGAGTTTAAAAATATGACTATCATTTCAGGATGTTGGTGGTCAGTCCTCGCTGATCAAAGGGGCAAAGTTGAGGGTTCTGTTTAAGGGACATTTTCAGCTTTTTTCTCAGCTATCTGAAACACAAGCTTTTCTAGCCGAGATAAAGAAGGGGGCTTAACATCGGGCGATGTGATTGTATTATTGCTAGTCTGAGGCTTAATTTGAAGGGTGGAGTGCAATGTTTTTAGAAGCATCCTGACTGTGATATATTTGATTGCTTCTTGATGGGAATACTACATATCATTTATTAGTTTTTGCTTTAGTTTAGTTTTTTGGGCCATCAGTAAAGTCTAATCAAGTTCATTCAATGAAATAGGGGGTGGTAAGTGGGTGCAGGAGTGTAACTAGTCTTTTCCATGGTGTTGAAGGCCTTAGGGCAGGGAAGTGCTGGGGGTGGAGGCAGCACACCCACTGCAGCTGGTGGGTTGGTGTTTGATGGTGGAGGAAAGAATGGAGATTATGGCTTGGAGTTTGTTGGGTACAGGAAGATGGGGGATATGGAGAGGACATTGCAGTTAAAAAAATTGAGGTGCAGGAGATGCAATTTAATGCAGGATTGGTGAAATGTGGATTGAGAAGGCATGATGTGGCACTTAGGTTGAGTGTTGCAGGTGTGAATGTTAAACAGTGGTAGAGAGCTTAGAATATTTAGCATTAATATGCTGTTAGCTCTGCCAATGCATTATGCACTTCATAGAGTCTACACTTCTTGATTTGACGGGTATCTTGAGAAAAGTGTGCACTTTAAGATATTTATATTTATACTGTTGTTTTATAAGGATGCACTATACAATGCAAATCTGCTTCTGTATTTATAAAATGGTCAATTACAGGTTGAAAGCATTTTTTTCTAAGGTGAACTGACGGAATAATGGCTAGAATAAGCAGCAGTACAGTTTTGGGTGAAAGGACATATCAAAAATACACGTTTGGACATCATAGATTGTTGGGGAAAGGATTGTACTTCATGGTATTGTTTTATACTGCTTCTTTATAGAGATGCACTTTACCAAGTATATGCACTTTTCTATTTAATAAAATGGTTAATTATTTGTTAAAAGTATTTTCGTTTAATATCAGTGGGCAGTATAATTTCCAGAAAAAGCAAGTAGAGAAGCTTGGCAGAAAGGGCATAATATGACAGCAGTTGTTTTGCAAGAAACCCATATTCCCTCTTACAAATGAAATAAGGTCAGCATGTCTAAGGCATGGCAGGTTCTCCTCTGTAAGTGTCTCCCATAGAGTGTCCATTTATATTAAAAGGGGTGCATGAGTGAAACTACATACATGGCCGGCTGAATTTGAAAGCCGATGATGCTAGATACATTGTTCAATTAATTTTCTACAATTAATATTAGTAAGTGTGTATGCTCCAGTAGGGGATGATCCGGGTCCAATAGGAAAACTTTATCAATCTCTACTGCGTATTGAAGGCGAAAGAGTTATGGGAGTGCAATTTAAATTTTTTACAGAATGCTGTGCTGGACATCATGGCGTGAAACAAGAAGCAACAAGACCCAAAACCCCAACAATTCTGAGGGAATACTCCAGAATTTTCACACTAATGGATCCCTAGAGAGTGGCTTTTCCAGATAAAGGGGAGTTCTCTTATGATTCCTGCAGATATAAAACAGCGACCAGTATTGATTGTTTCCTGGCCTACTCTGCAGTTAGGTTTAAATGGTTTATTATGTTTCTGAATTGGTTCTCAGACCATTCAGCATTGGAGATGGGAATATTTGGACATGAGCAGATCCTTAAACCCCAAATATAGATCTTCATATAGGTTACTTGGAGGATACATGTTGGATAGGGACATGTAGATTTGCGATTGAGAGCTTTCTGTAAAGGAATAAAGCCACAGCAGTGGGTACTATGTTCTAGGATGCTATTAAAGCCTCCCTATGAGCTTTTTTGAATTCTAGAGATACATTTTTGCTTTTAATCCATAAAGGAAGAGAACATTCGTTTGGAGGATTGGCGTAATAATCAATGTAGCAGTTTTTGAGAACAGGGTCTGGAGAAAATTGGAAGACACTAGGAGAGGCAAAGATGGCACTTTGAGAATAATGATCTACCAAGAACTATCTTTAGAATTCCACCTGTCTGCAACAAATATATGAAGGGAATGATTATGTGGTGAGATTGATGGCATGGCAAGCCCTAGAACGGAGTGTGAATAATACTATTAATACAATTAAATGCCTTAGGACTGGTGTTATTGCCACATCTGAGGATCAAATAAAGGATATATTTTTAGAAGATTTGAGGAACATTTATAGTACCTCTTTTAAAGTAGATAAGGGAGTGCTAGGTTGTTCTTTAAAAGATATAATTCCAATTTTAACAGAGGCAGACCAGCTTTTTATGATAACCTTTTTTCTCTGTGAAAACTGGAGGAAGTTGTGATGGGTTTACCTGGGTATAAATCTGGTGACTAGGTGGGTTCCCCTCAGACGTTTATAAGGTACTTGGGGATCTTTCAAATCCTCTGTTGCTGAAGCGGCTAATGTCATTTTGAGAGATGAACACCACCCTTGTCAAAGATCCCACAAATTTAAATTCTGATTAGCCCATAATGCTCCTAAATTCTGATTATAAAAGGATGATGTAATCGATTGCAAATAGGCTGAGTAAATTAGCACTGAGATTGATTCATGGAGACCAGAATGGTTTTATTGCACGACAGCAGCTCCTCACAAATCCCAACTATTTAATTGAAGCTCCAGATATGTGTGCTATAAAACAGGTCTTAGTGGCTATTTTTGTGTTGGATGCCAAAAAGGTGCTTGATATCATGGCCTGGGAAGCACTTTTTCAGATTCAGAAGGGTTTGGATTTTTGACCCAGATGACAGGACTTATTAAGAAAATGTATATTAATACTGAAGCAAAATTTAGTTTAAACACACCCAAAGTTGGTGAATTCAAAGTTCAGTGTGGAACTCTTTCACCTGTCCTTTTTTCTTGTTTATTAAACTCTTAGTGCAGGCCATTCAGCAAGACAAAGTTATTCAGATACCCATGACTCAGATGTCAAGAATTAAACTGTATGCAAATGATGCTATGTTATTATTGTCACCTGATAAGGCGATACAGGCAAGAGCTTTTGCAATTTTTTTCACCTTTCCATATTTTGGGTAGATGCAAAATTAACTAGACAAAGGTAATTCTTATTAATTGATCAGTTGAAAAGTTGCTCTCAGAATTTTGAGCACCTATACATACTCAACCAAAACATTATATGGGTGTCTTTAATAAGGTCAATATTGTTAGGATATATGACATGAAATATGAGCCTCATGAATAAAGTTAAAAGGATATTAAATAAGCGGATGCCACTGCCTCTTTTGCTTTTTGGTAAGGTTAGGCCTAATAAGAATGTTGGTTCTTCCCTTATTTATTTTTTTATTTGCAGCAGCACCTTGTATATTACACTCTTGTTTTTTAAGACTGTGGACTCCATGATTTGTCTTTTTTGTGGACTAAGCCTAGCTCGAGATTAGCACTCACAATTTCTGCATGCTTAATAAAGTATGTAAGATTATTGTAGCATTCCATGTATTGTAATGTACCTCTGACAAAAATATACAAATTTAAAAAAGCAACGTTTGGATTTAAAATGTGCCACAATGGTTGGGGTTGTATTTCTATTCAAACTAACACTTTTTTTAACAACATTAGGAAAACGAAAGACTGAGAAAAACATAAGATTCTAACTCTATGACTTTCAGTTTTCATGCAGCTCTCTGATGAGCGTTCATATGTCAGTCTGCTATATTTGGATTGCAACTCATGAACTGCAAATAACAAAATTATCTCTGTGACAAAAGCAGTAGCCCTCTGAGCTATCCACATAAAATACAATTCTATGATTTGAATGTTACAAGGTCTTTGCAGCAGGCCTCTATGCTATTTTATGATGAGTCATAATTGCCAGTAGACACCACTAAGATCTCTCTCCAGCAGCAATATTAATCACCATAGTAATCTTGACATGTTTTTTGTTACCTGAAAGCTGTTTGATGCACAAGGAACTTTGCAGCTGGTGTGTTTAAACCCATGAGTTATTTCTAAAACAGCATCACCCAAGATCAGTGCCAGGTACAGCTGCACAGCTTCCACTGCCCTAGAGCAGGCCCTGCCACCAATAACAATTGGAAGTGCCCCAGGATTACTACAATTATTTGCCAGCTTCTGTGCCTCCAGGGTTTTCTGGTTTCAAAGAAGGGGCATGTAATTATAGATCACAGAAAGTGTCTCCAGCGTGATCCCGAGTTGGCATGACCTTTTTTACATGGAAGGGTGGCCCCATCAATATGATGAAGTCCTTTGGCTTCGTCCTGTATCACATTACATGCATAGGCACAGAGGCAAAGAGTCTATCCATGGGCAGTCAATGCACCATTTGGAGTGGCTCAGGGAAGTTGCAGGGACCCCGTGCATCCCCATGTGGGTAGGTTGAGTCACTCACGGCACCTGCCTGCAGGGAGACGTGCTCAGCTTCAGAGTGCAGGTTGACATTCAGGACTCCTACCGTAACTTTCATCCATTCTCTTTCCCAGTCCCTGGACTCAAAAACTACTTCATCCCTTGTGAACACCAGGATTAAAAGGGACTTGATACTCTGTGATTCTATATAATAGGACACGTCCCAGTACCTTTCCTGGACCTTAGTTAAAAAAAAGGAGCTGAAGAATTGAGCAAACTGTTACAAACACTATTGAGAGTAAACCCAAGCTTTGACAGTAAAATATAAATCATACCTGTCAAGGAGGAAATGTGGATCATGTAAAAGGTGGACTAAAAATGCTCATTTGTCACAACAGCTAAAGGAACAAGTAACTTCTTCTTAGGTCCCAGTTTCTGGGACGTTATTAGGAGAAAAAATGCAAAACCCCAGGTAAGTTACAGAAAAGCAGTGAATGCCATTTAAGACAATACCACAAAGTTTTCCTTGTGCTTAGCATTTGTTACTTCAAATGGGTGGAGGTTCAATGGTGTGAGAGCCTAATTAGCAAGGATGAGAGCCTGTAAAATAAAAAATAAAGGTACAAGCATGGTGAAAATTGTCAACTTTAAACTCTGTTTTTTACTTTTCACTAATTACTAGTTTTAACAAATATTTTGAAGACCTTTTAATTAATATTAAGTCTAAATAAAAAATAACCTAAGAAACATAAAAATATGTCGTCTTTTTAAGACCACCTGATTGAAATGTTTAAGGTTGTTTCAGTAGATTTTTGTAGAAACCCAAGGATCTTACATAATTCAATTTTAGGACACCGTACACCTTTGAAATGTATCAATATACCTTTTTGTCTGTTTTCAACTTTCAAATTTGCCCAAACTGTATTGTTTTAACAATTAAACAATCAGAGTCAAAGCCAATAAGTATCATCTGTGATACATATTGGTTTTGCCAATGACCGATTTTCCAACAAGACCATGTAGTACTCATCCTTGAATTATTTTTCTCAAGGGAAAATACAGTTCTAAGAGGGCCACCCTTTAAGTGCACGGATGCCTAATAAATGTTTCTTAATAAAGAAAAAAGGCTTAGAAACAGAGGTAGAGTGAGGACTTGACAGCATGGTAGAAAATGGGCAAATGCCAGCCCCTCACTTCAGCAGTAGAAGAATGCAATTCATCAAGTCAATAAAGATGGTGAGACTCTCACAGAAATCGGTAGGGAAACCACTGAATAAGGAAATTGAGATAGAAAAGAAAACCTTCCAATCACATGCATACGGCTGACCTAAGCTAAAGCTGTATTTAGGTGAAACATAAAAATATTTAGCAAACTAAAACTAAAGACAATTTAAGATGTTGCAAGCTTTAATAGATTTCTTCGGCTATTTTGACTAGTAAGAAGGAGGATGTTAGAAGCAAGTGGGGTTTGGCGGTAGTGCCTCTAAGATGCAGATTTGCAGGAGGCAATAGTTAGTAAGAAATTACACTGGTTGCAAGGAAAAGAATGTCCATAAAGACCTTTGGTGGTATAGTGGAGAAGGAGAATGGGTGTAGTCGGAGTATATAGGCATCATTCATTGCCAGACATCTGACAGAAGGCACCAACATTATCAAAATTACAGCATTTCAGAAGAATATGTTTATTCTGGCTTATATCTGCAGCAATATTTGCGCCGGAAATTGCAAGTAGTGGCACCTGCACTCATTTCTGGTGATTAGGATTTATTTCTCATCATCACATTATGACCCTGAGCAATACAGAAACATATTCACAAAGTAGAGAAAACTGGAGGTCGAGAAACATAAGACCATTTAGTCAAAGTGAGAAAAAAGGGATTAAAAGGAATCTGCAAGAGTGAGATAAGTAAGCCTTGGTATTCACCAGCCTGGCATTCTGAAGCGCTGACAGAATATTCCTAGGAAAATTATTTTGGTCTGTGCACTTTAAAAAAAAAAAGCACTGCATTACCCACCCTGCAAAAATTTCCCTATGTTCATAGCTCTTAGGATTCCTGAACCTTCCTGTCAGTATGTTGACCAGTCAAGGGCATGAGACGATATACACCTTTCCTCCAGTTCAGTGGAAGGATATAGTCAGCTGCCCTGGTAGTGTACAATCCACTATGTTAAGAGCTCACCACCTGGAAGGGTCAACTCTCTGTCCCTTTCATAGAAAGCATTGAAATGTGGCAGAACAACCACATTTATCATGCAGTCCTCCTTCAAAGTTTTTTGTTCTTCAACAACAAACTCTCATAGTGGCAAATCTTATTGAAAAAGGAAAGATACATTTCCCTGACACACTCGGAGTTTCCTCATAGCACGCGGGCATCATTTCTTTGCTTTTCTTAGTGGAAAAAACAGGCTCTCTCTGGTGACCGTGAACAGGAAAAAAGTTTGCCAGACTTTTTCACCATAAAATAGGGCAGATGATCTAAGGTGCTTAACTGACAGTCAAATATCCGATGGCCATCAGTCACAGGTTTCCAGAGGCGAAGCCAGCGTAGGCTCTGCAGGGGAAATATAGCATGTCCCTTGTGTTTTATTCTTGTATTCTTACCATTCTTTAATATAGCCTTAGAGCCTGCCATAGTGCACTATACTGGCTGTTCAAGGCCCACTCCTGTGTTAAAGTCCTGAGCTGAAGACGAGGGCCTTTATCAAGGGAGCAGGACTTTAATTGCCGGTATAGCCAAGCTACAAATGGCTTTAAGGCTATTAGAACAATCTTCCACTAGAGGGCAGAATGTTCTAATAAAGAAAACAAAGTCGCCATGGAGCCCGAGGGGCTTTGTTCACAGCTCTTGCTGTGAACAAAGAACATTGAAATGTTGACGCTCAGGGATTTTACCAGCCAATAAAAGCCCAGGGCACTCCACTGTCTCCAATGGAGCTCCCAACATTCAAATGTTCTAATGTAACTTTAAGTGAAGTGTTTCTCTTTGAATGTTAAGAACTCCTATGAGTTCCAAAAGGGAATGTAATGAGAGGAGAAAGGAGTTAAGGAGAATGTACTATGGGGTCCAGTTATAGAGATGACATCTTCTGTTCCAAGATACAACAAAACATTTATTACAGATGGGGGAGGGTAGAGGTCATATATTAGTTCTGCTAATCCTTAAATACATTCAAGACCACAAATGCAATGATGCAAGGAAAAACATGTGGTATTAGTACTACTATAGCCTCAGAGCCTGCCGTAGCGGGCTGTATCAGCCATTAAAGGCCCGCTCCAGCGTTAAAGGCCGGAGCCGAAGGAGAGTTCCTTTAAGAAGAGTGTGGGAATTTAATTACCGGTATAACCCAGTAATGAAGGGCTATAAGGCTATTAGAACATTCTGCTACTAGAGTTAAGAATGTTCTAATAAATAAAACAAAGTCCTCACGGAGCCCGAGGGGATTGAAATCCCATCCAGCTCTGTGAGGCCTTGGAATGTTGGCGCTCCGGGCTTTTACTTGCCAGTAAAAGCCCTCAGCTCTCTATTGTCTGGAATGGAGCTCGCAACATTCCAATGTTCTAATATAGCCTTAGAACCTTTAACAAGGGAGAGGGCCTTTAATGGCCAGTAGAGCCCGCTTAGAACATTCTACCACTCGGGGCAGAATGTTCTATTAAATAAATCAAATTCCTCACGAAGCCTGAGGGGATTAAAATCCCCTCTGGCTCCGTGTGGCTTTGTTCACCACTGTTGCTGTGAACAAAGAGAACATTGGAACGTTGGGTCCGGGCTTTTACAAAAGTCCGGAGCACTCCATTGTCTGCAATGGAGATCGGAACATTCCAATGTTTTAATATAGTGTAGGATTTGGAAGCTCAACTTCTTTAATTCCCAAGGTCGCAGTATGGATTCAAAAAGTCACTATGTCCATACAGTGCTCTAGATATAAAGCCATTTTTCCATAATATGGGGTTTTAGGTCAAGTTACTGACAACTACTTTAAACACCCTCGGAATAAACTTGCATATTTTTTTCCAGTTACCTTTGCAGAAACCAAAATGAGTCTGCTGTGCTCATAAGTCATAAAATGATGCTCGAAATTACTAAAGAAATAGCTAACATTAAAAATATGAATTACTAGAATTTTTTACAGTATAGTGACATTTAGTAATGAGGTAAGTTAGATTGTAATCACACATACAGTCATTGTGGCAAAGATGAGTGTAAATTATGTTCCGTAAAAGAACATTTGGGAACTAGTGCTGACATATATTTACTGTGCATCCGTTCCAGTCATAAACACACATCATAATTCATCATCTGCCAGAGTTATAGGCGCACGTCTATTCCTCAGGATTAAAAGTGTTTATGACTTTGTGTTAGATTTATATTTCATGTGACAAATTATGGGTCCAACTTGTCATATTGCATTTTAGGGGAAGAGAGACTATTTAAAATGATTGTATGTAAATGGGTGTCAAGTAATCTTCTGTCTCAAGATGTTTCGCCTTTTTTAATTGTTTGGTGACGAACCAGTTGCAGTACCAGCACTTAGAGTAAAAAATGCACTCACCCTTTCCTTCTTCAAAATCATACGGCTAGTTAAAGCAGCATCCTCTCATTACTACCTCTGTTAACGTCAGAGGAAATGACATGAAGTAACCTTTGATCAATATGATATCTTAGAGAGCAACACCCGGTGAGCTTTAATCAAACATTCAGAGGGTTTCTCTTCAATACATGCACATTTGCTCTGCATGAGATCGCGATCAATATTTTCTTGGAAGTCTGCTAAAATAGTGTTCACAAAATAGAAAACATACATGCGTACATGTGATGTAGGGCAGCACTTGTTTAGAAAAAAGACAGTGCTGATAATCAGGGGAAATAAAGGCAGAGACACATTTAAATATTACAATTTACCGTTTGCTGACAAAATAGTAAAAATAATAATCATACTAATGTATTATTTATAGAACGCAGCTTACCGAATGCGTGCCGATTCTAAGCCCTGAAAATATAAGTCTCCATATTTCCCATTATAGTGGTTCTTGATCTATGAAAAGCTGAATTGGCATTGTCAGTATAAGGAAGCTTTAACTCACGGCATTTTATAATTATATGCCATAAACAATGTTTCAATAAATCTAACTTTCCGGTCAAACATATAACAATTGATTGGGCATTTTTTACCTTGATTGAATGTAGTATTGAGAGCAGCACTACAGTGTCAGCAAAACAGTATGTTCAAAAAGGGAGGATTGTTTATGGTCGAAATGTTTAAGGCCTGCTTTGATTAAACAAAAACACAGTATCTTAACATTTAGGGCCCTACCCACGGACCACCAGGAGACCACCACCACCGCAGGGATCATGGATCCAGGTGGGGTGGTGGCAGTCGGAGTCATGGTCAGCCACTGCAGTGCTGAGTTCAGCACTGTCATGCTGATCACAAGTCCCCTTTCTGCCAGCCTTTTCATGAAAGGGCTGGCAGAAAAGCAGTGCTGGGGGCCCCCCCCGTCTAGCATTCTCAGAATGCGCACTGTCTGCAATGGCAGACATTGCCCATTCTGAGGGTGCTCGGGGTACCCTCTCTGCGACAACATTGGCCTCGGCTCCGCACTGTTTCCACTGGACTGACCTCCTATTACGGAGGTTTTCGCTAGTCAGCCCAGAGGAAACATCGTAATTTGGCTGGGGAGAAACCGCCAGTGGTCTCCTACTTACCGGGCTGGTTGGCCGATGGTCGAACCACCAGTCTCTAAAATAGAACTTAGCTTGATAATGTATGTTACCCAGTCATTGACACTGATTCGGAGTAGTGAGGAATAAGTGTGAAATTTAAATACCGTTACCCAATGAGGACATTTGCCATGTGCAGTAAGTACCTCCTATTCCATGTGTCCAGGAGGATATGTGATATGGCATGTGGAATCAGTATTTACTGCTCCAAACCTGGGCATGTTTTGCCTATGTTCTAGTCACACACTTCCAATACATTTTTCCAACTTGTTGCTGCCGAAATATTTTAGGGAAATCTCATTTGTAGGCAAACTCCTATTTGCAACAAAAATTAAAATGAACCTCGCTATTCAAAATCAGGGCCTCCAGTGTAATACCAAATCCCCTCTCAACAGAGGAGCATGCAAAGTAGCTCTTTTAAAGTACCATAGAAAGTTCAGGAAGACGTGCAGATACCATATTACCTTGAGGATCAGACAAGCTGTGAGGGAGTTTTTTAAAGTGCTGATTGGACTCATGAAGCCAGCAGCCTGCAAGCTTGTAAAACCGACCTTGCAAGAGCTATGTGATTTGCTCACTAACTATTTCAAGGATACGATTTCCAGAATATTTCAAACATTTCCTCCACTGGCAGGGAGGCCCAATAAACCAGCACACTATAATGTATTACCAAAAAAGGCCCCAGCCCAGCTGGGAAGGTTTGATGTGATCTCTCAAGAACAGGTGCGAGAACTGCTGAGAAATGCTGGTGAAGGTTAAATCCAGGTCACCATTAAATCCCTGATTGGTTTACATTGTCGCCTCTTTGTCTTCTTTGTTAACCCCTTATATTTCAAATTTACTCAAGTTATTCCCAGATTCAGCAAAAATGAGAAAGGCTTGGAAGTTGGCATTAGTCTCTCCCATCTTAAAAAAAGCTAAACCTGACCCAAATGAGTATGCAAATTATTGCCCTATTTCACTTCTTCCTATTCTTGGTAAGGCTTTGGAGGAATTAATTAATAAAAAACTTACCAGATACCTAGATGACAATTGAATACTAGACTCCTCAAATCAGGTTTCAGAAAAACACACAGCACAGAGACTGTTGGATGAAGGCACTCTAGCCATGCTGGTATTACATGATTTGTCAGCTGCCTTCGATACGGTTTTCCATTCCATCCTTATGCAGAGATTGAGATAGGTCTTAGCATGATTCTAAGACTTTCTGGTTGACAGAACCCAGGTGATCTCAATCAATCGCTTCAAATTCAGCACAGCCGTACCTGACAAGGGAGTTCCTCAGGGATCCTCCCTGAGTCCTACTATTTTTAATATTTATGTGGCTCAGTTTGCAAAGATTGTCCAAACCTGCTGATTTGATACAATATCCCATGCAGATAGCCAGGTGATGATCTCATTTAGGCTAGATATAGAGACCTCCAAAGTAAGATTCATTGATTGTGTAAGAAAGGTGGTGGCATGGATGAGTTTAAGTCGGTTACAACTTATTGGCGAAAGAACAGAAATGTTCCTGCCTGAGAAAGTGCAGAAACTTTAGTCAGAAGACTGGTGGCCAAAAGAACTAGGCCAGACACCCTTCCCCAATGGAGTGGTAAAAAATCTTGCCTTTTTGGTGGATGATAAGCTATCCATGAAGGAACAGGTGTGGTACCTGTGTCAGCACTGTATGATTGCTTAGCAAAATGTTTCCTTGGCTTTCCATGAGTTCCAGGAAAACACTGGTCCAGGCCCTTATCACGAGTCATCTGTACTATTGGATTGCACTTCTGGTAGCAGCCAATAAGACTTTCCTCTTCAAATTACAGATGATACAAAACACTGCAGCCTGTAAACCTCCACCTGGCTCTCCTTCTGTACCCAACTTAAGAGCACTACACTGGATGTCAGTAAGAAAGTGCAATCTGCTTAAATTCTCATGTCTCACTCATAAAACACGTCTCAGGAGTGGAACTGCATACCTGTGAGGTAGACTTGCATTGCTCTGCCTGGGTCCATGGATAAAGTACTCCTAAGCCCATGGAGCATCCAAATGAATGGGTTCCAATGTCGTTCGTTTTCTCTTTTATCTCCTCATCAATGAAACAGCCTTCTTTTTTTAAATCGTTCAAGCTTCGGTTTTAGAAAGTTAAAAAAACTGCTGAAAACATCTTTAGCTACTTTACCTCAGATCTGCAACAGTATAGCTGGGATAACCCTTCAGGAGCTGGTAGATGTACTATACAAGCTCAGGTAACATAACATAACATAGGCCCTCATTACAACCCTGGCAGTCTGTGTTAAAGCGGCGGTAATACCGCCAACAAGGCGGTGGAAAAAAAAATGGGATTACGACCGCGGCGGAAACCGCCAACATAGACAGCCACTTTAACACTCCGACCTCCACGGTGGTACAAACAAACAGCGCGGCGGACACCGCCAACAGACAGGCAGGAGACAATGTACCGCCCACCCTATCACAACAGGCCTATCCGCCACCTTTTCCGGGGCGGAACTAACGCGAATAAAAACATGGCGGAAACAGTACACAGAAGGGAAAACACTCACCTCTCCACATCCCACGAGGAACCAGGACACCATGGAGCCCGAATTGCAGATGTTGCCGGCGATGGTCTTCCTGCTCCTCTATCAGGAGCTCCAACGACGTCGGCGACAACCATGTGAGAACTGCACCCACAACACAGGGGAGGGCGGAGGAAAAAGAGAGTGACACACATACGCAACACGCAATACCCCCACCCCCACCCTCACCCACAACACCATACACAGCAATACATGCGGCAGCATTACATATACACCCCACCACCCCCCTGGAAGAACGCAAGGACAAAAGGAAATGATTTGAATGAATGTAATCATGTGAAATGTCATTATCAAAATGCAAGTCCGGATAGTGCACCAATCATTGTCCGTGGACCACTGGGCCCAAAATGCATGAGCGAGGCCCACACTAGATACCTGACTCCAAACGGAGAGAACACTGGAGGGGCATCATATAGAAAATAATACAGGCACCTCAGGAGGAGGGGTGGCACCTCAGCCTTATGAACGCACAACGCCACTGCTCAACGAGGGGGCTCCATGCCCACAGTTTGGTCCTGGGGAGTGCAAAGCCACAGTCTCTCAAGTCTCTCCAGTGGGTGGGTTGTCCACTTCTGCATCCTGGGGAGTGCAAAGCCACAGTCTCTCTAGTGGATAACAGTCTCCACTGGTTTTGGAGGGGGCATGGTGCCTTAAGTGCTTCATCCTGCCAAGGACTGAGGTAGTGGGTGCCTTTCTCCACTCGTTCTGGAGGGGGCATGATGCCTTGAGTGCTCCATCCTGCCAAGGACTGAGGTAGTGGATGCCTTTCTCCACTGGTTCTGGAGGGGGCTTCGTGCCCAGAGTGCTTCATCCTGCCAATGACTGAGGTAGTGGATGCCTTTCTCCACTGGTTCTGGAGGGGGCATGGTGCCCAGAGTGCTTCATCCTGCCAAGGACTAAGGTAGTGGATGCCTTTCTCCACTGGTTCTGGAGGGGGCATGGTGCCCAGAGTGCTTCATCCTGCCAAGGACAGAGGTAGTGGATACCTTTCTCTACTGGTTCAGGAGGGGGCATGGTGCCCAGAGTGCTTCATCCTGCCAAGGACTGAGGTAGTGGATGTGATACTCCAATGGTTCTGGAGGGGGCATGGTGCCCAGAGTGCTCCACGTGCAGTGTGGCCGGAACAATACACTTGCCTGGGTGTGTGTGCCACGAGATTGCCGAGGTACAGGTAGCATGATACGCCATGGAGGCAGAGACATATCCCACACTGCTGCGGCTTCGCATTCCATATGCAGGTGACAACTGTGATGACAGTGATGCTTCATGGAAGCTGGGCAGGTTCCTGGAACTCGCCAGCAGCCTCGGACGACTGACCACTGGGGGTGGCAACCAAGACCGGGACCATCTTCCCGTTTCACTGTTTCAAACAAGCAAATTCAATACTGATTGCCATAAAGAAAGTTAGGTATTGCAGTAGATGCCTCTTGTATCTTTGGCTTTCTTTAACTATATTCATGTCAGAGGAGAGCAGATATTGTGTAGTATTTAGCAAGATCATCATAGGCGAATATGTACACGTTTCAGTGCTAAAAGTGCCCTTATTTGTATTCATAAAGGGAAAGGAAGTGACAGTTGTATGGTTATAGAAAGATATTTCTATCCGGATCCGGATGGTCCCGGTCTGTGGTGGTACCACTGTCTGAGGACGTCGCGGGGCCGCTGGCGGTGCTTGCGGCGGTGCTTGCGGCGGTGCTTGCGGCAGGGTCTGTGGCGAAGGTGCTGGCTGCAGGGTCTGTGGCGGTGGTGCTGGCTACGGGGTCTGTGGCGGCAGTGCTGGCTGCGGGGTCTGTGGCGGTGGTGCTGGTGGCGGGGTCTGTGGTGGTGCAGGTGGCGGTGCAGGTGGCGATGTTCTCCGCCGTACAGGTTGGCGTCGACGTGGACAGAAGGTGTGACACTGGTCCCTTAGTCGGTGCCACCATGCCCTCTCCTGACCTGCCTTTACGTTTTTGGCCCTTCCCCACCTTTGATGGTGGCGCAGCTGTCTTACCACTATCCTCTTTTGTTTTCCCTGACCCCTTGGTGGCAGGTGTTTTCGGCATCTCCCTCCAGGATGTGGGCACCTTTTTTCACATTGGCTGGTGGCGGAATGTCCTTGCCCTTGCTCCATGGCACACTGGCAGCCCTGATGGTTGGCGCACTTCATGACCCCGCAGTTGCTGGCGCCACTGTGCCTGGGGATGTGGTGGGTGAGGTGCTGGGCTGGGACCTGGAGAGTCTGGCCCTAGGGAAAGGACGGGGGAGGGGAGGTGTAGGGAAGAAGTCAATGTTAGCCAGGAAATGTTTTTTAGACACACTGGGATGGGTAGATGGAGGGGGTTTGGGAGTGGAGGTAGAGGTAGAGGTAGTGGTTATAGGAGGTGTACGTCTGCTGAATTTGGGTGAAGGTGCATGGGTTGGAGGCTGTTGTGAGGTGGATGGCTGTTGGGTGGGTGTGTGCCTACATTTGTGTACTTTGGGAGGAGGGCTCACAGACACACTGGTAGAGGACACTGGGGATGTGTGAATGGTAGTTGGGGTGGTGAGTGCACGTGAGCGGTGTGTGGTGATGGGCGTGCTGGTGATGGAAGTAGTGGCTGAGGATGTAATGCATGCAGGTGTGAGTGGAGATGAGACTGGGAGGGAGGCGTGGAGGAGGGGGACACAGTGGAGGCAGTGGATGTTGGTATGTGTGCATGGCTATGATGCTTGTGTGAGTGCCTGTGAGATGTGTGGTGCTTATGTTTGCCTGAGCCACTCCTGTTTGTTGATGTGTGTGCATGCTGGTCTGATGGTGTGCTTGGGATAAGCTGAAATATAGGGGATTGAGTCTGGGTGGAGGAAGTTGGAGGGGGGAGGCTGAACACAGGGACAATGGCTGCCATCAGTGCTGAGACCAGAGCCTGAAATGCTCTCTGCTGGGCTGCCTGGCCAGAATGAATGCCCTCCAAGTATGCATTTGTTTGTTGTAAATGCCTCTCAACACCCTGGATGGCATTCAGAATGGTAGACTGCCCAACAGTGAGGTATCTCAGGAGGTCAATAGCCTCCTCACAGAGGGCAGCAGGGCTGACTGGGGCAGGGCCTGAGGTGCCTGGGGCGAAGGAGATGCCCACCCTCCTGGGTGAGCGGGCACAGGACACACGCTGAGGGGCTACTGGGAGGGCGGTGCTGGTAGGAGGGGTTGCGGCTGTACCTGTTGATGCGATGGGCACAGAGGTGCCCGCCAATGCAAGGGAGCTCCCATCAGAGGAGGAGTCGCTGTCGCTGGTCTCTGCTCCTGTACCCGCTGTGGAGCTCCCGTCGCCCTCCGTCCCACTGGTGGCTTCAGACTCCGTTGTTTCATCCTCCAGGGCCAAGTGGGATGCCGCTCCCTCCTGTTCCGGTGCCAATGCTCCTCTGCCTGATGATGCTATTGCAGACAAGAACAGGGAGACCACAAAAAGGGGGGGGGAGACAGGAGAAAGACATGTTCAGTGCATGCAACACCACTACCATTGGCGGACACAACAGATACAGCATCCCTCTGCACTACACCATGCACTTATAGTTCCTAGATTAATCACATGCCCATGGGATACAAGGCCTAAGCCCGATTGCTGCACACCTGGAAGACACAGGAGCCTGACTAGGTGTAGATGGCACTAACCACTAGTGGGGTTGGGGTGCCACAGAGCCTGCCTCACAAGGGACCTTGCCTACCAAGATCGCCCTGGCCTAGGGGAACCCACTGCCCACCTCCCCCAACCAGACACCTTGCAATGCGTGCAGAGTGAGCTGAATGAGAGTGTACTCACCCCCTTGTGGCTGCTGTGATGCCCTCAAGCGCCCATCCAACTCCGGATACACCACCACCAGGATCCGGAACATCAGGGGGGTCATGGTACGACAGGCACCCCTCCCACATTGGGAGGCCATCCCCAGCTTGGCCTCCGCCATCTTCTTGCTCCAGCGGCGCAGGTCCTCCCATCTTTTACGGCAGTGGGTTCTCCGTCTGTGGTGGACCCCCAGGGTCCGGACGTCCTTGCCTATGGCATGCCAAATAGCCTTCTTCTGGTGGGTGCTGACCTAGAGGAATAGTACAGGGGGAAAGGAAAATCATTACCCGTCCTGACTGTCATACTCATTGGCTCACGTTCCCACCCTTGCCCTGACGGTCATACACTCACCGTCTGCACATGAAGGCCTTAGCTCCCCCCCATTTATCTTCCATCCACACCACTCCAAACAGGCTTTGCCCATGCAGCATGCTCACAGTGTACTCACCTGTTTGTCTGGAGGACCGTACAGTTGTGTGTACTGGGGGAGGACCCCATCCACTAGTTTGTCCAACTCCTCCGAAGTGAAGGCAGGGGCCCTTCCCCAGATACATGAGCCATCGTCGCTTCCAGAAACAGGACACAGCAGCACTTGCTGTGTAGGTCCTCTCCTGTTGAAGGTCAGGTATCAAATGAGTGAACAGCCAGAAAATGGCGGTCACATCCGCGGCAGTGCGGACCGCCACCACCGGCGCACATCGTCATTGGCTCCTCAGACACATAGGGTCCAATGTTAAACAATGCTGGATTGCGCCGCGGTCTTTGACCGCCCACCGCGACGGTGTACAACCCCAGCGCAGTTACCTCATATCCCCTTGTCCCACCTTACAGGTCAGGCAGCTGCCATTTCAGGGGGGCACATGGCATTAGTATTAATTGCGTCACACCATGTATTGCTACATACACTACGTGCATGCGGCAGCACTACGTGCAAGGTAAACAGTGGTGCAGGGTGTGGACCATTGGCCTCTGCTTTCATTGGCCTTCGCTTCCATTTTGGTTCACGACTCCATTTTGTCGAGTCTGGTTCGGTGCGTAAGGCACTGTTCTGTGTTTTTCCACAAGCTTCGGCAAGCTGAAGGGTGGGGTGTTTTTCTGCTCAACTTCGCTCCATCTGCCTGGTACGAAGGGCGCTATTTAAATTCCACGAGCTATCAGTTAGAACAACAGGGGGATGCGCCTGTACACAAGGAGGAATGCAAGCTTCACCTTGGAGTCCTCTCCTGGGAACTTGGCCCGTTCTGAGGAGACGTCTCAAAGGGTGAACAAGGTACCGCCGATTGCACAATTTGTAAAGGAGGGGGTCTTTTTCTAGAAAAGACTCCTGGGCGTTAGTAGATACTATAAAAGTTGGGGGCCTGGATGGGCTGGGTTAGGAACTCTCTTCTGGGTTGGACGCAACGCCAGGAGGACTGATTGTCCCGAACAGAGGCTCCCTGTGCCAGCTGATTTGGGTTCCCCAGCTTTGTGTACGGCGGAGGGATGCAGACGCTCTTTTCGGTGAAGCTTTTCAATTTATTAAGTGTATTGTGTGTGCGCGCGTAATATGTACTTATTCTTGCAGTCATTCTCATGCTATTGAGCATTGAAGTATATTGTGTGTGCGCGCGTAATATGCACTTATTCTTGCAGTCATTTTCATGCTATTGAGCATTGAGGTATATTGTGTGTGCTTGTATTATATGCACTTACTCTTGCAATTATTCACAGAGTGCTTATATCTTTATCATTATTCTCATGTTATTCTCCTGATGTATATATATTAGTGTGGTTTAGTTTTGCTAGCTGAGAACTTGCCCCTTAAATAAACTTGATTATTCTACTTACGAAGGTGTTTGAGAGTGATTGCTTTACATCGTGCCTTAAAATATCCTGAAGTGCATAGTTTTGATATTCTGAAGAGTAAAGCAGCACAAATTGGCGTAGTCGGCAGGATTCGAAAAAAAAAAGAGGGAAGATGTTTAATAAGATCAAAGCGAGCTCAAAAGCAGGTTCTCATGTAGCAAATCCAGACATAGAAATACCGGGGTGGGAAACTGCTCCGTATAAACTTTTAGCTTAGGAATGGTCACGTTGTGCTGGTTTGTGTGAAAATTGGAATGCGTGTATGTTGAATGTGGAACCTGAAGATCTTCTAATATGTTTACGGAAAGTTTCAATTGACAAGGGAAGGGAGATTTGTGCGTTGGGGAGGCGAGGCTGGATCTTGCTTTCTGCGTACCGAAAGTTGTATGAAAAATGTTTACAGTTACAAAAAGACCACGAGCAGCTGGAGAAGGAGTTAGTAGAAGCCCGAAATTCCTCTACCATGCTAGCTTGTCAAAATAAATTATTAAGTGATAAGTTGGAAATGTACCAACTGGTTGCGGAGAGAACGGCTGTTAGCGTAGCTAAATATAAACACAAGAAACGAAGAGGGAAAGTTAATAAAAAGAAGGTGCATTTAGCTATCTCTCAGGCAGGATTAGCCTTTGACCCTGAATTTTGGGATGGAAACATCTGGGATACATCTGATTTTTCAGATGGGTCCGGGGGCGATGACTGCCAAGATGTTAGACAGGAGAAGACAGAGCGCAGGAATGTTGTCCGTGCGCAGCCCATATATCGGCGAAAGTTACAGCATAGCCCAGCTAATCCTGGAGGGGTGATGTTGGATGCCCTGGAGGATTATACACAGCAAGAACTAAGTGATGTGATAGACAGATTTCGACAGAGGTCTGGGGAAACATTGCTTACGTGGTTGGTGCGGGTGCACGATATGGAGGGCCAGGGGGTCCAATTGGATCACGGCGACGCCCCGAGGCTTTGTATGTTAAGTACAGACCCGGTTATTCAAAATGAGTTTAGAACCTATCCAGGGAATGGTCCCATGACCAATTTGTTAGAGCTAGCTGCGCAAGGGTGTGCTCAGAAGTATCCGACAGAGTCAGACTGGCCGCCTAATGATAAACCTTGGTATACTTTGAGAGATGCAGTACAGAGATTGAAGGAAGAAGGGATGAAAACAGCTATCTTTATGGGTAATGCCCATGATTTGATGAATGGAATTTTAAGTGTGTCTGTGCGAAACCGGCTGATTAGGGCCGCTCCTCCTGCATATAAGCATGTCATCATGACTTTGTTAATTAATCAGATGGGTAACCCATTGTCTCAGGTGGTAGAAGCGGTGCGTGAGTTAAGTGATTTAGGAGAATGGGCTAAGCCAGAGAGGAATTCACGGTCTGAGAATCGTACTGATAACAACAGGGTGACAAGGCGAGACATGTTTCAGGCCTTGATGCAAGATGGGGTGACCAGGAATGAAATCGATGGGATAAGCACCAAGGACCTGTGGGAAATGTACCGCAAACGCGGTTTGGATAAAAAGGAGGGGAGTAGGAAAGGGAACAAGAAGGATAACAAAGTGGTGAACCAGAGAAAGGCAGGAGGGGAGGAGCGTGAGGGTGAAAAGGGAGAGAGAGGGAGAAAACCCCACAGTAGAGAGAGATCCCCAGAGGACGGAAATTGGGAGGAAGAGCACCGAAGCGCAGAGGGAACCCGGAGCAGGGAGAGAGACCGGGAACTGACAGGTTCTGGGAAAACTCGAGGAAGAGAGTGGGAGAGGGAGCTGGTAAGCTCAGAGAGGTTGCGAAGCAGAGACAGGGAGGAGGAGTTCCCTGAGAATTACCGCAAACTGTATCCAGATTTGACTTGGGCAGACTCTGATGTGCGCAGAGTGAAAATAGATTAGGAAACAGGCCAAACTCCGGTGCAGGGATGGGCTCGCAAAGATAACAGACCTCATGTCAAAGTAGAAATTTATTGGAAACGTGGAAATGTTCAAAAAGTTCGAGCCCTCGTTGACACCGGAGCGGAGGCCACTTTGATTCATGGCAATCCAAGAAAATTCAGGGGACAGTACTTTACCATTACGGGATTGGGCGGAAAAGAAACCCCGGCAGTGCAGATAGTGGTTCCCATGAAAATAGGGGCACTTCCAAAGAGAGAATACACTGTCCTGATTGTGCCCATTCCCGAATACATTATTGGAATTGACATTTTAAAAGGGATGACCCTACATTTGGAAGATGGATGTTATCAATTTGGTTCCAAAAGATTTATATCAATAGCCGCCGCAAGGGTGGGGCTGTTGAAGATTCCTCCGGTAACACTTCCCCAAGCTACTAAGGTGATTCAAATGAAACAGTACAGAATACCGGGAGGACATGAGGAGATTAGCCAGACTATACATGATTTACTAGAGGCCGGGGTAATAGTTCCCATCACCACTGCGTGGAATAATGCCCTCTGGCCTGTTCGTAAAAGTGATAACAGTTGGAGGATTTGCATTGATTATCGCCAATTGAATAAACATACACCTCCTCTGACTGCAGCGGTCCCAGACACCATTACCTTGATTGAGAACATACAGAAACACAGTGGGACTTGGTATGCAACCATTGACATTGCCAATGCCTTCTTTACGATACCAATAGCTACTGAGAGCCAGCCTCAGCTGGCATTCCAATGGGCGGGGCGTCAGTACACCTTCTGTAGATTACCCATGGGGTATTTACATAGCCCCACTATCTGCCACCGGCTGGTGGCAGAGCATTTAGATGAAGTACCAGTGGTTCCTGGAGTGCAAATTTCTCACTATATAGATGACGTGATGATGCAGGGAGAGACGCAAGAACAGGTGCAAATTCAGCTAGACAGGGTGGTGGAACATTTGCAGAATCAAGGGTGGGAGATTAACCCCGAGAAAGTGCAGGGACCGTCTCAGAGCGTGAAATTTTTGGGCATTCAGTGGAATCAGGGACACAGAGAAGTGTTGCCAAAAGTGAAACAAAAGATTAAGGAATTCGCAGTACCGCGAAATCGGAAGGAAGCCCAGAGTTTTATTGGACTATTCGGGTATTGGAGACAACATATACCCCATTTGTCTCAGATTTTGGCCCCATTGTACAAAGTTACACGAAAGAAAAATGCGTTTGAATGGGGAGAGCAGGAGCAGCGCGCGTTTGAATTGGCGAAAGACGCCATCCAGCATGCTTTGGATTTGTGGCCGATTCGAGAGGGAGACATTGAGTTGAATGTGACAGTCCAGGGGCAGTATGCCAATTGGAGTTTATGGCAAAAACAAGGAAGAAAGAGGGTGCCCCTGGGATTTTGGACAAAGAAGTTACCTGAGGCAGGAGAGCGGTATACTCCCTTTGAGAAGCAGCTGCTGGCCTGCTATTGGGCCCTGGTTGATACTGAGCAAATTACACTGGGACACAATGTGATTTTAAGGCCTGAAATTCCCATCATGCAGTGGGTGATGAGTTCCCCAAAAACTCATAGAATTGGACATGCGCAAGAAGCCAGCATTATAAAATGGAAATGGTATGTCCAGGACAGGGCACGAGCGGGTCCAAAAGGGACCGCCGTTTTGCATGAGCAGGTAGCGCAGGCTCCAGTGGAGAATTCCGAAATGTTGCATGATGTACCTTCAGTGTGTGAATCCCCAGTAGGGTGGGGCCAGCCGTTCGCAGACTTGTCTGCAGATGACAAAAAACATGTGTGGTTCACAGATGGTTCAGCAAAATATGTTGGAGCGAAAAGGCACTGGAAGGCAGTGTCCTATAATCCTGTTACCAAGAAGCTTTTGACAACTACAGGACAGGGAAAAAGTAGCCAGTATGCAGAGCTTTATGCCGTGTATCAGGCTTTAAAACAGGAGCTACCCGGAAAATGTCACATTTATACAGATTCCTGGTCTACCGCCAATGGGTTAGCTACTTGGCTTCCCACGTGGCATGCACATCAGTACAAAATCCATAACAAAGAGGTATGGGGGAAGGAGTTATGGCAGGAGATCTGGGAAATGTTACCTCAAAGCACTGTGACTGTCTATCATGTGGACGCTCACTGTCCAACTGATTCATTAGACCGATGGTTCAATTGTCTTGCAGACGATCGAGCCAAGATTCAAGAGGCTGAAGTGGAGGCGCAGAGTTCTGATTTGGTGGGAATGGCTAAATGGGCACACCAGAAATGCGGACATCTTGGAGAAAAGGCTACTCACAGGTGGGCTGAGATTAGAGGGATGCATCTTCCCCTAGATTTGATTAAAACAGCGATCATTGAATGTCCCATTTGTCCGCATGCACAGCACAGACCGGTCCCACAGGTGGTGAGAGGCCAGCTAGGTAGAGGTAAATTGCCAGGACAGATTTGGCAGATTGATTACATTGGACCAATGCCAGTGAGCAGAGGGTGTCAGTATGCCTGCACTGTGGTAGACACTTACTCTGGTTATCTCATAGCCTTTCCCTGCAAGCGCGCAACTCAGCAGAGCACGCTGAAAACACTAGATCTGTTGATTCTGTACTATGGGGTGCCACTCCAGATTCAAAGTGATAACGCCAGCCACTTCAAGGGCAGACTAGTGCAGGACTATTGTGCACAACGCAATATTGAGTGGATTTTTCACATACCTTACTACCCACAAGCAGCGGGACTGATTGAGAGAATGAATGGGTTGCTAAAAGAACAATTGCGTAAACTGAATGATGGGACACTGAAGGGGTGGAGGGATAATTTGTATGATGCTTTGCAAATTTTGAACAACCGACCCCTAACAAATGCCGAGACACCTCTCATGAGAATGCTGACACCTGCTTTACAGATTAATCCGTTTACAACGAGTAATACTATTATGTATTGGGAAACAGCTCCAGGAGCTTTGGCCCCATATCGAGCTACACCAGAATCTGCAGGACTTGACTTACATGCTTTACACATGCATCGATTGAAACCTAGAGACATCACTCTGATTGAAACTGGGGTGGGAATTCAGATTCCCCCTGAGCATTACGGTCTGATCGCCCCTCGATCTGGGCTTGCCTTGAGGGGCATCCAAGTTTTAGGAGGCGTGATAGATGCAGACTACCAAGGCGAGTTGAAAGTCATTCTCTTGAACAGTGGTGACACAGACCTAGTGGTGCAACCTGGTGATCGCGTTGCCCAAATTGTCATTATGCCGGTTTATGGAGGTGTTGTTAAGAAGGGGAGCGCCCCAGCTCTTCTCACTGTGAGAGGCAAAGGAGGGTTCGGATCTACTGACAAGAACCCAGGGGCCAAAGTGTGGATTGAATCCCCAAATAACCCTCCTCAACCCGCTGATGTCATCGCCACTGCACCAGACAATGTCCTGGTAGTTATGCGACCTGGTCAAGACAAATGGGAACATGTTCCCGCTGACAAATGCTATCTGCGAGAATGATAATACGTGTTTTGTCCTTTGTTCTTTTCAGATCATCCTGTGGAGTGCCTGTGCCATGAGTGTGGTGTATGGAGCCCGTTCAGGAGACTCCACCGGGGAGCGGGAGGGGCTCATAGCCCAAAAATTCAACCATCAGCCGCAGATGCCAACGCTGCTGCATCAACCGAACAATGTTTGGATTCATCTAGCGCAGGAAGTGCTGAATATATCTCACTTCTGTATGAGTAACATGCAAAGCGTTCAAGATTTGATTACCACTTGTCTAGTGGCAGTGCCCACTCCTGCTGCTGTATTATTACACATCTTTAACAATACAAACCAGGATGGAATGGTGGATGTGAGTGACGTTCGCTCCCATCTGTCACTCTATGAGTACTGCCGTCATTGCCCGGAGGTGGGCAGGCGGTTGTGGAGGAACATGACATCTATACTCACGTTTAACATCTCAAATGGGGATGTGTGCTATTCATTGACCTGTGATCCTATGAAAATAGGTAAATGTGCTCAGCTCAAATTGGAGAAAAGAGACAAAAACTTAACTGCTGCACAACGGACGTTGTGCCACTCACGGACTGACCTAACCTGTTTGAATGTAAATAATTCGATGTTTTGCCAACATGTGGTGCCTGCGGCCAGCCACATTCAAAATGTTAAGTTGCCTAAAGGTTGGCTCTTTTCTTGTGGTAATCTTTCTTTTACTTATATTCCAGCCAATCTAACCGGAGGGCCTTGTGCCTGGTCACGCTTAGGCTTTCTCATGTTTCCTATGGATACTGCTCTACACCCTCGCTATACCAGAGACACTATTCAATTACCTACGGACTGTGATTCTGAAATTTCATTGCTGTCCAAAACAGAATATGTTAGTTTAGCTGGTTCTATCGTAGGGGTGCCAGGACTTGCAGTATATAATACCAGAGTTATTAATAAACTTGCATGTTTAGTAGTCAAGAATATTAACTATACATCAGCTGCCTTAGCTGAGCTGTTATTAGATGTACAGGGAATTAGAAGAGCTGCTTTGCAGAATCGCGCTGCTATTGATTATTTACTGCTTAAACACAACCATGGCTGCAGTGATTTTGAAGGATTATGTTGCTTCAATTTATCCGACCACTCCATATCAATCAACTCCCACATAGAGGCCCTGCATAAGTTGGTGAAGGGGGTGCAGCAGGATGTTGACAAGGGGTGGTGGGATTGGGCTTTTGGATGGCTGCCTAATTTAGGCCAACTGCGTTATATCTTTGGTGTAATCATTATCATAACAGTTATTTTAATTTCATTATGTTGTTGTATTCAGTGTGTGCCTAATCTTCTATCTCAGTTTCGCCCAAGAGCATTGCCATTTCAGCTTATAGGATATACTTAGTTGTAAGTTGGCCAAATGGTCCAAGGGTGGAAATGTATTGCTACATACACTACGTGCATGCGGCAGCACTACGTGCAAGGTAAACAGTGGTGCAGGGTGTGGACCATTGGCCTCTGCTTTCATTGGCCTTCGCTTCCATTTTGGTTCACGACTCCATTTTGTCGAGTCTGGTTCGGTGCGTTATGCACTGTTCTGTGTTTTTCCACAAGCTTCGGCAAGCTGAAGGGTGGGGTGTTTTTCTGCTCAACTTCGCTCCATCTGCCTGGTACGAAGGGCGCTATTTACATTCCACGAGCTATCAGTTAGAACAACAGGGGGATGCGCCTGTACACAAGGAGGAATGCAAGCTTCACCTTGGAGTCCTCTCCTGGGAACTTGGCCCATTCTGAGGAGACGTCTCGAAGGGTGAACAAGGTACCGCCGATTGCACAATTTGTAAAGGAGGGGGTCTTTTTCTAGAAAAGACTCCTGGGCGTTAGTAGATACTATAAAAGTTGGGGGCCTGGATGGGCTGGGTTAGGAACTCTCTTCTGGGTTGGACGCAACGCCAGGAGGACTGATTGTCCCGAACAGAGGCTCCCTGTGCCAGCTGATTTGGGTTCCCCAGCTTTGTGTACGGCAGAGGGATGCAGACGCTCTTTTCGGTGAAGCTTTTCAATTTATTAAGTGTATTGTGTGTGCGCGCGTAATATGTACTTATTCTTGCAGTCATTCTCATGCTATTGAGCATTGAAGTATATTGTGTGTGCGCGCGTAATATGCACTTATTCTTGCAGTCATTTTCATGCTATTGAGCATTGAGGTATATTGTGTGTGCTTGTATTATATGCACTTACTCTTGCAATTATTCACAGAGTGCTTATATCTTTATCATTATTCTCATGTTATTCTCCTGATGTATATATATATATATTAGTGTGGTTTAGTTTTGCTAGCTGAGAACTTGCCCCTTAAATAAACTTGATTATTCTACTTACGAAGGTGTTTGAGAGTGATTGCTTTACATCGTGCCTTAAAATATCCTGAAGTGCATAGTTTTGATATTCTGAAGAGTAAAGCAGCACACACCAATGTAGGCCTTGAATACACAATGTTACAGGCACATTGCGGATTAATAAATGTGCGCAAATGACATTTTGTGATACCTCAGTGTTGGCTGACTCTCTGCTCACTGTTCTCGTCCATTGGGCACGTCTGCTGGAGCAGGTGATGAGATGGCGGCAGCCTCTGGTGTACAGCCCGCTGGACCTGTCGACAATGGAAGAGAGACACATAATAGTCACCTACAGACTTGATCGTACAACAATCCAGGAACTGTGTGCCCAGTTGGAGCCAGACCTGATGTCAGCTATCCGCCATCCCACAGGAATCCCCCCTCTAGTGCAGGTCCTGTCAGTACTCCATTTCCTGGCAAGTGGTTCCTTTCAAACAACAGTGGCCATTGCATCAGGGATGTCCCAGCCAATGTTCTCTAACGTGTTGTCTAGAGTGTTGTCTGCCCTGCTGAAACACATGAGCAGCTACATCGTGTTCCCTCAGGTGGAGGATTTGCCCACAGTGAAAGGCGACTTCTATGCCCATTGATGGGACACGTGGCCTTGGTACCCCCCTGCAGGAGTTAACAGGTGTACAGAAACCGGAAGAGCTACCATTCTATGAATGTGCAGATGGTGTGTTTGGTGAATGCCAAATTTCCTGGCTCAGTGCATGACGCTTACATTTTGAGGAATAGCAGCATCCCTTATGTGATGGGGCAACTCCAGAGGCACAGTGTGTGGCTAATAGGTGAGTACAAGGACCCTATACAGTGTGAATAGGTGTCTGGGTATGGGGTTGTCCCTACGGGTTAGTGTGTGTCTAACAGTTGTCCCTCCATATTTGCAGGTGACTCTGGTTACCCCAACCTGTCATGGCTACTGACCCCAGTGAGAAATCCCAGGACAAGGGCAGAGGAGCACTACAATGAGGCACATGGGCAAACTAGGAGGGTGATTGAACGCACCTTCGGCCTCCTCAAGCCAGATTCCGGTGTCTCCACACTACTCACCAAAGAAGGTGTGCCAGATCATTGTGGCCTGCTGTATGCTGCACAACCTGGCTTTGCGACGCAAGGTGCCTTTTCTGCAGGAGGATGGGCCAGCTGGTGGTCTTGTGGCAGCTGTGGAGCCTGTGGACAGTGAAGAAGAGGCGGCAGAAGAAGAGGATATCGACAACAGAAACAACATAATCAGGCAATATTTCCAGTGAGACACAGGTAAGAAGATGTCACCGCCTCCCATATCTCATACTATTATTGGAGCTAGCATAAGTCTATCATTTTCACTTAGTGTATGGTCCCTGACTTGTCACTTTGCCTTTCCATTTCACAGATGTGGGTCCCACTTTGTGCCCTCTGCTATATTTCCTCCAGCCCTACAGCTGTGTTACATCGGTATGTGCACAAGTAAATTGACCATGTTCCATGGTTATTGCAATTACACATTTGTGAAAGCACAGACTGACTCCAGATTGTTTTGTGATTGAAGTGTGTTTATTTCTGTGCAAATAAGTGGAGGGTGTTGTAAAATGGGCAGGGGGGATGGTGGAGGACTGTCCATGGCAGAGTCGTCTATTTGTTTCACAGGTGCATTGTCCAAAGGGGCATAGGAAGTGATGCAATGGCAGTTTAAGGATGGACAGGGTGGCAAAGTGGGACAGAAGGGTGACATTCAGGGGGGTCTCATTTCCTGGCGGGGGTCTTGGCAATGTTCTCTGTCTTGTTCCTGGATCTCAGGGACCATTTGCGGGGTGGTTTTCCATCTGCAGGGGGTGGGGTGCTGGTGTTGTGTTCCTGTGGCGGTGCATCCTGTCCACTAGCGCCGGCAGAGGTGGAGGGCTGTTCATCGTCCAGGATAGTGTCAGGGGCCCCTTGTTGTGCCACAGTGTCCTTCCTGGTGTTGACAAGGTCTTCCAGCACCCCTGCAATGGTGACCAGGGTGTTGTTTATGGACTTCAGGTCCTCCCTGATCCCCAGATAGTGTTCTTCCTGCAGCCGCTGGGTCTCCTGAAATTTGGCCAGTACCGTTGCCATCGTCTCCTAGGAATTATGGTAACCTCCCATGACGTTAGAGAGGGCCTTGTGAAGAGTGGGTTCCCTGGGCCTGTCCTCCCCCTGTTGCACAGCAGTCCTCCCAGCTTCCCTGTTTTCCTGAGCCTCTGTCCCCTGAACTGTGTGCCCACTGCCTCTGCCCCCAGGTCCCTGATTTCCTTGGGTTGCTGGGTTTGCCTAGGATCCCTGTAGTGGTGAACACACTGCTGATTGACGTGTCCTGGGGACAGAGGGATGGGCCCGCTGGGTGGGTGCTGTGCTGGTGTTTCCTGAGGGGGGAGGGTCTGGGGTGGCTTGTGCCAGTGTCAGGGGAACTGACTGTCCCGTTGTCCCTGATGGGCCGGGTTGGTCATTTTGATCCAGTTGTGCAGAGCTGCTGTCATCACTGTGGGCCTCTTCCGTGGGGGACAGGATATGTCTGGTACCTTCTGTCCGGTGACGTTGTTTTGGGGTCCTGCAGGAGTGTAAAGGCATGATTATTGCATCTGTGTGTGCCATTGTGTGCAGTGGGTGAGTGACCCTGTACTCCAGTGCTTGCATTCTTGTCTTGGTCCTTGTGTGATATTTGGTTTGGGTTTTGTGTGGGTATCTGTAGTGGACATGCTTTGGTGATGGGTGTCCATGCTTTGGTGTTGTATGCAGGGCTTGGTATTGGGATAGGTGGGTTGTATTGGTGGGGTATCTGTGGGTTGTTGGGGTGATGGGTGTGAGGCGAAGGGTGGGAGTATGTGATGGCATGCAGGTGGGGTGGGGGGGACTAGGTAGTAAAGATTTGAATTACCAGAGTCCAGTACTCCTGCTACTCCTGCGAGGACCTCAGGATGCAGTATTGCCAAGACCTGCTCCTCCCATGTTGTTAGTTGTGGGGGAGGAGGTGGGGGTCCAACGCCAGTCCTCTGTACAGAAATCTGTTGTCTAGAGACCACGGAACGCACCTTCCCCCGTAGGTCGTTCTACCTCTTCCTGATGTTATCCCTAGTTCTTGGATGCTGTCCCACTGCGTTGACCCTGTCGACAATTCATAGCTCCATCTTCCTTGCAATGGAGGTGTGCTGCACCTGTGATCCAAGTAGCTGTTGCTCTACCCGGACGATCTCCTCCACCATGACCCTGAGCTCCTCCTCAGAGAACCTGGGGTTGAGGTGCCATGATGTGGTGTGGGTGATGTGTGAGGTGGTGTCTGTCGTGATGTCTGAGGGGATGTGTTGTGTGTTGTTTGAGGTACGTGGATGTTGTGTAAGTGATGGTGTTGTGTGTCTGTGGATGCTGGTGTTGTTTATGGTGGTGTCTCTCTCTGGAGTGGTTTCAGAATTCTGGTAGTAAGGGTTTGTGGGTGATGTGGGTGTGTGCTTTATATTGGATTGGGTGTGTGGGTGTGGTGTGTGTATTTGTGTCAGGTGTGTGTATTTTGAATTGTCCAATGTGGTTGTGTTTTGTAAATGTGTGTGTATTTTGAGCGCGGCGGTGTGTACCGCCAATGGAATACCGCGGTTGAAAGACCGTTGCGTCGATTCGTGGGTCGTGATAGTGTGGGAGTATTCCTGTTCGCATGACGGTGGAGGTTTTGTTATCGCCAGTTTATCACTGACCTTTGGTGTGGCGGACTTGTGTGGGTGTCTGGATTATGGCAGATTCCGAGCTGTGGGTCGTAATAGCTGTATCGGAATTCCGTGGCCGCAGTGGTATGTTGGCGGTCATTTACTGCCAGGGTTGTAATGAGGGCCATAATGTTTGTTCTCAGTTTGAGATACATTTTTTAACATGATTTTTTCCAATCTAATTTGAATCTATTTATCCAAGCAGCATACAGTAGCCTGGTATCACAATGATGACTCAAGGGTAACCAAAAGGTGAGTTAGGGCTTATAATTGCTACCTGTGGTGATCCATAATTGACGTTCTTGGGCCCTGATTTATACTTTTTTTGAGCCGCATTACTGTCATTTATTGACGCAAAAGCGGTGCAAACTTACAAAACACAATTGTATTTTGTAAGTTTGCGCAACTTTTGCGTCAAAAAATGACGGTAATGAGGCGCAAAAAAAGTATAAATCAGGGCCTTGGTCTTTTACCAGAGGACAGAAGTCATATCAGCCTTACCTGACTGTATTCTATTTATATTTGATTTTACCTCGATGATGATCCTTGATCCCTTTTTTGGCCCATGCTGAATGATTAATCATTTGCACATATCTTCTATTGCCTCGGCAGCAGAGCTGTGTGCCTCATACATGAGCATAAAGGAGAACTGTTATCTGTGTGTTTGTGTAGGAGTGTGTGTACAGGATTAGAACTTTGAAGTTAATGATAATTTAATATCCTTGGAGAGACACTGACTACTTAATCGTCCACCTATCTACCCCAGTTCATTGTTCAAGTTACACAATTGGAAGTTAAACTAATAACCCTGTTTGCCCATGTTGTACTGCCTTGTGTTCACCCTTATTCCATTTCTCTCTATCTTGTTTTTAAATTTAAAGATATTCTGGATTTGCAGTGTGTTTTTCACCACCATCCCCGTGGGAGTTCTTAGTTGTTAAGTCTTTTTTGGGATGGTAAATCCTCACCTCCCTCGGAAGAGTCTCTTTTCCTTGGCATACTAATAAAATACTGAACTATTTCCCTAGTGTCCCATGAGAAAGTGTACCTTTTTAGTTGGGAAGCAAGAAAATATGTACTATTTGGTCCCTTTAAAAAAATGCCCTTGTGGGATGAACCCAAACAAACACCCACAAAGGAAATCAGACTTGCTTGCTTGTATCCCCTTGTTCTGTTGGGGGCAGGGATTATGCCCCACCACCTTCAAAGTTCACCAGACCTTATTGGCTGAATGGCCCAGAGTGAGCAATTAAGTCGGATAGCTACTTTGGAGGCAGAACCGATTGTTCTTTATTTGATTAGTCATCTTCTGCAGTAACAACGAATTGCTGAAAATACCTACTTGTTACAATGTGGTGATTCAAACATTACAATCCATAATCAACAGCAGCCCCCCAGAAGTCATTTATTAAAAGTATCTCAATGTTTCCTGGGGCTTGTAGAACATGAACCAAGGGGCAGCCTACAATGTTTTTTTTAATTTTAAACTTTCCTAGAGCAGGATCACTTGCTCTTCAGACAAGGATTGCAGGAACTCTGATTAAATTTATGGCTCCATTAAGTGGCTGAGGAGTGTAAAATAAAGACTCTGACACGTTTCATGCTGTGTTGAAAAAAAATCTTAATTTAAAGGTTAAGGACACACACTCAATGTTTGTTACTAATAATAAATGTATTTAAGTATGGTTTCAGATTTTTAGTTATTTTTTATTTTGAATCGCCACATGTTATTACTGTTTTATCAAGGTAGAGATGTCTTGACACAGCTAATAGGCATGCCTTCATGTACTGATGTAGCGACTCCTTGATAAAGCCAGTAGACTTGGCTTGTATATTGATGTGGTCAACCCTTGCCAATAGAACTGCCTTATACATACTGTTGTGGTCACCCCTTGACAAAGCCAGTAGACCTGCCTTATTAAAAATGACACTCCTGTTATTACGATGTTCAATCTGGTGTAGGTGAAGGGGAGAGCTAATGGGGGGCACATACCACTAGGGATAAATTGCAATTTGAGGGTGTCACCAAAGGTATTTACAGATTTGTAATTTAATCTATAGTATTTAGGAGTTTCAGTGTAACATTGTTATGTTAGCAGGTTTTATAGATCACCGTTCACCATTCGGCTTCATGGCGCTGAGAGGCTGGCAGGGCTGGAAGGTGCTGAACCTAAGTAATTAGTCATAAGCTTGATTAAATAGCCACGTTTGCTATAGTTTTCTGATTTTTCATACCAGGTGGCAAGTCTGATTTCTGGGAGGAGGGAATTTCATGTGTTAGGTGCAAGAAGTGAGAATATGGCTCTTCCAGTCCTCTTTTTACCACATTTAGGGACCGATGAGCGTAAGGTCCGGTTGGGAGTGTATTTCAGAATGTGGGAGGAGTTGAAGGCTGGACTTTTGTTGTTAAGAGCTTTAAATATGATGTAGCCTGTATTGAACATTGTTCTTTGAGCCACTGGTAGCCAATGGAGATTTTTCATCACAAGGGTAATATGACACCTATTTGGGAATTTATGTTTCAGTAGGGCCGTCTTATTCTGGACCAATTAAAGTCTGTGTATAAGGCATTTAGAGATGCCAACAAACTAGGAGTTAGCATAGTCGATCCTATAAATTAACAGGGCAATGACAGTCTGAATGAGGGCCTCAGGAGTTAGAAATTTGGCTATCTTCCTAATACACTGAAGCATATAAAAAGATCCAGCGAGTATTGCTCCAATTGGAGATTTCATTGATAATTTGTCATCAATAATCACTCCAAGGCTCTTTACCGATTTCTTAAGGACCGAGGGAATCCCATCTCAACGGACCAGAATGATGCAGACTAATAATGATCAACCTTGCTTTTGGAAATAACGATTTCAGTTTTATGAGAATTTAGTTCAAGGTTATTGCTATTCATTCCAATTTGCAGATGAATAGCATAGTAATTTGAAAGAACTCTTTAGACTTTTGAAAGCTACCCATTTTGAACAATAGCTGCATATCATTAGCATAGCTATATATCCTGCACTTCCTTTCTTTGAAAGAATGGATACGTTGGCGTATGTATAGGTTAAACAAGTGTGGAGAGAGAAAGAAGCCTTGGGGGACTCCACAATCCAATAGAATCGCAGAAGAGTTATAAGTCTTAAGTAGACTGATTGAGTACGATTGGTGGCGACGCGCATGTTTGAGTTTGGGGCTCCTTGTTGCACTGCCATCTGGTGGGACTCAGTTCCCCAGAATCCATCAGCCCCAGAAGGAGGGACTTTGTCTTTGTCACGCTACATTGTGCATAATTGCCTCCGTGGCATGGGACATGCCTGTTTGAATTTGGGGATAGTCTGCAGTGGGACTCGGTCCCCCAGAATCTGTCTTTGTTGCACTATATAGTGTATAATTGCCTCCATGGCACTGGGAGCCCCTGTTTGAATTTGGGGCACCTTGTTGTGCTGCCATCTGGGGTGGGACTCAGCCCCGAGAATCCATCAGCCCCAGGAGGAGGGACTTTGTCTTCGACGTGCCATATAACACTATATAGCGCATAAGTGCCTCTGCTGCACGGGATGCACCTGTTTGAGTCTCCTTGTTGTGCTGCCTCTGTGATGCAGGACCTGCCCGGGCGCGTGCTCCGGTGTAGACCAGGCCAAGAGCGGGCCCGTCGGCATGTGGCCGGCAGAGGTTTGGTCAGGCTACCTCTCTTTCAGCTGGCTTCTTCTGTTTTTTGCAACGTCCTTGGAGGTAAGCCACAGTAGTTTTCATTGAAGTTAATGTTCGGTGCAAACTAGCAGTTATCAGCCTTGCCATTTCTGGGGATCATGGGCAAGAGAAAGCTTCAAGGTCATGGGAATTCAAAAGCGGCATTGATAATGGTGCCAGTACAGCTACATACCCACCAATCACAAACTATTTATCGTCATCTATGGGGGCTCTTGATTCTGAAACTGGAAGGGTGGAAGAAATAATTAATGCAGTTAGAAGGTATTCAGTGCCTGTAACCATTCCAAGAGAACCTTCTACTTCCACAGTTTTGCCTAATGACCAGATGCCCCTCCATATGGATGACCATAGTAATAGTGGTGACTTGCCCCTCTCCACCAAACCTCCAGCTGGTAGGCCAGTCGGGCCTCCTTGTAGTTCAGTCTGTGAGCCAGGGGATGCAGCTAATATTGTGACAGCTTGTCTGGGGCAGTGATGATGATGTTATTACTTTAGAAGAATCCCTTTCTGCTGCTGTCTCGGGTTCTAATCCCCTGCCACCCAAACGGAGCATACGGATTAGGCAGCCACCTTTAAAGAAAAAATCCCACACCGAGCCATTTAATTTTCCTCCCTTAGTGACTTGAACTTAAGCAACAGCATCCAGAGAGGGATTTTTGATCAGTTAAGTGACATGATAAAATCTTGTTGTGAGGACTTAGTCAATAGATTGTCAGCATTGGTGCTGGACATGAAAAAGGAGTTTTTTAAAGAGTTTGAGCGCAGCTTGGGCAACATTGTAGCGTCCAAGGGTCAACAGATATCTTGTAGCCAATTTAACACCTCCAGGGCCTTGCTGACCCAGCCACTTTGACCCTTAGAGAATGCCTACTCTATTAATACCCAAATCCAGACTGAACGAATATGTGAGAGCAGGTGCAGTGCACTTGTCAGAGCCCTAGATTCTGATCAGGGAAGACATCTGACAAGGTTTTCAACCCCTGCCAGTCCCAAAGCTTGATCATCAAAGCTCTCTCAAATCCATCCGAGTCATTCACATCTCCATCTTCCCCCAAAGTCAACCCCTTATCTTATTGTCTTGGACCAAGTCCCTATGCTTAAAAAGGGAGAGCACGAGTCGCAAGAAGATTTGAATCATAAAGTCATGCATTGGCTTGGGTCCAAAGCGGGGTGGTTCTCTGATTTTGCCATTAAGTTCCTTGCGTTCAGACGAAGGGCAAGTCTTGGCCACCGCAGAGCTTTCCCGGATGAGGATCATGTAGTGGTCAATTTCAGATCACCTAGGTTGGTAAGGAAGCTCTTATGGTCCTTCTGTCAATTTGACAAATCAAATTGTGTCATAAGGGCCTTACCCCTGGGTATTTTCTATGCTCCTTGGAGGAAACAGTAAGACATTTCATGGGTCATTGCAGGGACAAGTTACTATTCTGCCACCCCTTCAGCAATACTGCAATTTTGTATGGAAAACCACTTTTCTGCCCTTTGCGAATTAGGGGAGGTCGACTGACTGGCTCCTGACAAAGCCTGAGGTGGTGCTATTTCCTATGTAACAATAACTGCCACCCCTGCCTCAGTTAGGTGCCCTCCCCCAAGTGCTATTACAGAGAAATCATGAGCGTTTAGTGCCTGAGAGAGGAACAGACCAGTATATTTTCATTGACAGGAACTCTTCATCCTTCAAAGTTGTCTCTTGGAACATTGCGGGGATACACACTAGACTAGGCAACGAGGATTGGCAGAATTTTGTATCAGAACATGAGTAAATATGTGTTCAGGAAACATAGTCTCAGACGGATTTCCATATAAATGGTTATCACTGTTTTTCATAGCAGCATTTCCAGCACCTTTGGTAGGAGAAGGTGAGGCATGGCTGTTTTACTTTCTCAAAAATGTCAAAATGTGAATATTAAGCAGTTGGGTTCTTCCCCTTGGTTCCAATTGTTGCAGGTTACGGGGTTGGGATCACTTGATCTCCTGGTGATAAATTTGTATCACAATATTTTTGATCAATACAATAATAGTGTTGCAGAGCTATTGAGTAAGGATACTGTTAGGGTTTGTACACAGCAAAGAGCATGTCCCCTCTCACTGCACTAGTGGGTTCTGTAATAGCTCCCTTTTAAACTTACTATTGAAAGCCTTTCTTGTTATCTCACCTTCCCCCCCCTAGGCTTCTGTGTATGTTGTTTAATGTGCTGTTTTGTTTACACATTGGGCCTTGCTTTTACCAAGGCTTCTTTACAATACTCCTCCCTAGGCCATGTGTTAATCCAACTCATTTGTATAATAACTGAAACTCTGCACACCTTTCAAGAACATGTGCAGCATGTGAGGACCACACCCAGCTCTTCAAACCACACCCAGCTCTGCACATCTTCCAAGAACATGTGCAGCATGTGAGGACCACACCCAGCCCGTCAAACCACACCCAGCCCTGTCTATAAAAGGCATCCCCCGAGCCTCACCCAGTGCTTGTGCTCGTCTACCTCCCGCTTACCTGAGAACAGATCCCTCGGCGCTGGCACTCCTGCTCTTTACAGACTTTCATTGACTTCAATGGGCGCAGCTTCTGGCTCTTCCTTCTTCCGGTTTCCGGTTCCTCCTTGCTTCAGCCTCTCTCCTATGAGTAACCTGCAAAAGAGAAAGAAGACAAGGTTAGACTGATCAGTATCTCTTGCCAGCAACAAGTAAGTGCAAAACCTTTTATTACCTGAAAGAACTTTGACAACAATTTCTGGATTCGTGTATAGACAATTTGAAACGAAATACCTTCCACGAACATTGTGATTCAAACTCTTTGTTAAAAGAATATTTTGCAGAACTTTGTGAAGCAAACATTGTTTTTTCTCATGGAACTTTTAAGAATCGAACAGTGGAAACCATTAACAGCAAGGCAAACAGTAAATCAAGGACTTGCACAAATTACATGCTGTATTTTGATGTAAAAGTACAGTATTTGTTTTATAAAAGATTCTGGAAATATGGGAAAAGTGAGTCTGCTATTGGGAATTTAGGCTTTAGTTATATTATGATGAATGTTTGATATTGGTAATTCTGATAACGGTATTTGTTTAATGTTTTAGAAGCTTTACAGTAATAGAAAACACATCCCAGAGCAGTAACACATTCCAAACCTGGAAACTAGAGACCAGGATCCAAGAGGTACTTTTAGAAGAGAATTTCTAATAAATAAAGGGATAGTCAGGAACCCATTTAGGAATAGGTTGCACTTATCTGTTCTTTGTTTATGTTTCATTAGGCACCAGTTTCTACAGAAGTCAGAAAGGGCCGCAGATTTGTGCAGCACTTCAACAGTGGAAACGCAAGAACGGTGTTGTCTCTCTTTTTTATTTTATCCACTTCCCCCCTTCCCTTGAGCTTCTGTTCTTAGTGCACTGTTTTAAAAACTAGTGTGCTGGAACAAGCAGTTTCAGGGTGGGGTCGGATTGTCTTCAACCTCCATCAGAACTGAACAAGAACTCAGGTGAGCTGGGCTTTGACAGAAGCACAAGCCTTAAAAAATGTCAGTTCTGGTGGACGATGAATACCGGGGAAGAAATAGAGGGCATTGACGTCACGGATATGGCGCAGGCCCTAAATGAGGACTTGGCTCATAATGAATCAGTGTCTGGCATCTTGCAACATATGCAGGAGGAAATAGAGAGATTAAAGATGGAGAATACCTCTTTAAAACAGGATTTAAGCAGGTATAAATTTAGGGGATCTCAGTGGAACACAGCTTCTACACCTTTGTTTAAAACCTCCTCAGAGACAGGGGCGCCATCAAAACATACAACTTTGCTTCCCCAGTTGAGGTTACTGTTAATGTTCCTAATGTTGTGCCCTTAGCAGCACCTGAACGTTTTCATGGAGATAGTAACAAATTCCATGTTTTTATCAATCAATGTCAATTACACTTCATTTGTAAGCCACAACAGTTCCCTACTGATGATACGAAAGTGGCATTCGTCTTGTCTTATTTGGGTGGCAAAGCAGCCAATTGGTCAATTCCTTTCGTGGATAGAGATGATCCCATCCTCCATAATTGGAATCAATATAAAACGTACCATGACCAGCCTTTTTGCAAAACACACTTTCATGCAGGTAAGTGATAATGAGCTTTTAAATCTTAAACAAGGCAACAAGGATTTATTGACCTATCTCACTAGTTTTAATCGTTTACTCACCGAGACACAGTGGCCAGAAGAAAAGCGTGTCTCCCTTTTTTATAAAGGTTTGAGAGACGAGTTAAAAGACGCGCTGGCTCATATCGTTGATTTGCCAAAAGACTATTCGGACTTTGTAGATTTAGTTGTGAAATTAGAACATAGATTAGGAGAAAGAAAGGGAGATAAATACAAACTGGAATCACGATTAACTTTTATTAGACACGAGAAGAAAGACACAGATAATAAACTCCCTGAACCAGAGCCTATGCAAATAGGGACACTCAGAGGTCCACTCACATCAGAGGAAAAAGAAAGAAGGAGAAAATTTCAATTATGTTTATACTGTGGCAGGGCAGGTCACTTTGCCAGAGAATGTCCAGTAAAGCCTAAAACTCCACGAAAGGGTGCTGTTTCCTCCACCTCCTCAACTGAATCGGGAAACGATTAAGCTCGACAAGGGGAGAGGTTACTTGTTCGAGAAAACATCTTAATCAAACCTCTAATGCTGCAGCCTTCAGGGTACCGCACATACCTAGACATTTCATAATTCAGGTCGTTTTAATTGTTACTACCCAAGTGAGGCATTCTCTCCCTGTCCTACTGGACTCAGGCGCGACAGGAAATTTTGTGGATAATAAGTTAGCTGAAATCTTAGGACTTCCTATGTGCCTAAAGCCTTGTCCAGAAGCAGTATGTGCAGTGGATGGGTCAGAATTGACCTCTGGATTAATCACAAAACAAACAAGTCCACTTGTTATGGTCTGTCAGAACGGGCACACAGAGGTGATTAGCTTTGATCTGATAGATACTCCTAATTTTGGTTTGATTCTCGGGGTACCCTGGTTAACAACTCATAACCCAAAAATTGATTGGGTGAATAGAACTGTTACTTTGGATTCCTCTTTCTGTAGAACCAATTGCTATCAAGAAGCAGGTACAGAACAGAGCACAGTATTACACTGTGCTAGTGTTACACAAGATGAACCAAGTCTCCCTCCTGAATATTCTGACTTTAAAGACGTCTTTGATCCAGTAAAGGCTAGTGTGCTGCCCCCACATCGGTCTTATGACTGCCGTATAGATCTTATCCCAGGGGCCCCTTTACCTAATAACAGAGTATATGCTTTGACTGACGAAGAAACCAAATACTTAAGAACCTACCTAGATGACCTACTACAGTCTGGGTTCATCCGTCATTCCACATCTCCGGTGTCATCTCCACTCTTTTTTATCCCGAAGCCGGATAAATCCCTGCGCGCGTGTATCGATTATAGAGGACTAAATAAGGCTACAATAAAGAATAAATATCCTCTTCCTCTAATACCTGTGTTGTTGGATCAATTAAGACATTCTACTGTATACACTAAACTAGATCTGCGGGGAGCTTACCACCTGGTCCGAGTAAAAGAGGGGGATGAGTGGAAGACAGCTTTCAAGACAAAGTTTGGTTTATTTGAGTACACAGTAATGCACTTTGGGTTATGTAATGCCCCTGCGGCCTTTCAGTTCTTTATAAATGAGGTCCTACACGAATTCCTGGACGTTTGTGTCATAGTATACATAGACGACATCCTCATTTACTCTAAGAACTCAGAAGAACATACCCAACATGTTCGTGCAGTATTATCAAAGTTAAAAGAAAATCATCTTTTTGCTAAGTTAGAAAAGTGTACTTTTAATGTCAACAAGGTGGACTTTTTAGGATACTGCCTGTCACCTCAAGGAATAACTATGGATGTAAAGAAAATCAGTGCTATTGCTGATTGGCCAGAACCATCCTCTGTAAAAGATATTCAGAAATTTCTGGGTTTCGCCAATTTTTATAGGAGGTTTATTGCACATTTTGCAGACATTGCGGCCCCAATAACTACCTTGTTGCGGAAAGGGCAACGATTTCTTTGGACTGATGAGGCGGCACACGCCTTTCAACTCCTAAAACAAAAGTTCACTTCAGCCCCAATTCTGAAACATCCTGATCCTGACTTGCCCTTTTTTGTTGAAGCGGATGCTTCACAAGTAGCTTTAGGAGGAGTTCTCTCTCAACGAGATGCAGTAGATGGCCAGTTATATCCTATAGCCTTCTATTCTAAAAAGTTATTGCCAGCTGAACAAAATTACACTGTGGCTGAAAGGGAACTACTAGCTATCAAAGTAGCCTTTTCAGAATGGAGGCACCATTTAATGGGAGCCAAGAACCCAGTTACAATCTTTTCTGACCATAAGAACCTACAGTTTTTTGGATCACTTAAAGCACTAACACCACGTCAGATGCGCTGGTTAAATGTTTTTAGCACATTTGACTTTGTTATAACCTATAGACCAGGTGCACAACAAATTCAATCTGATGTGTTATCTAGATACGGACATACCTCAGACATGAAACAAGATAAAATAGGAGAACCCATTATTCCTCCCCAAAAGTTGTTGGCACCAGTACAACAGAAGGATTTCATCACAGATCTATATAATGCACACATGCAAATAGCACCTCAGGATTGGTTAAAGGATTCCCATAACACAATACAACGAGGTTTATTGTATCACGACAACATGCTGTTCGTGCCCACCTCTGAATTACAAACACAGGTGATAATTTGGCATCACGCCTCACCGTTGGCAGGTCATCCTGGTTGGGTAAAAACCCTGGAAAATGTGCAAAAACACTTTTGGTGGGACACTATAAGAAAGGACATTAAGCAATTTGTCACTACCTGTCCAATTTGTGCAAGACATAAATCTTCTCATAAGGCTCCTGACGGCTTGTTAATACCAATGCCAACACCCAAACAACCTTGGCACACTGTGAGCGTATACTTTATTGTAGGTTTACCACCTGTAAAATCCTTCACAACAGTGTTGGTTATAGTGGATTTTTTATCTAAAATGGCACATTTTGTACCATTACGGAAATTACCCACGGCGGCAGAATTTGCCGATATTTTTATAAGGGAAATTGTGCGTTTACATGGTTTGCCAAGCAAAGTGGTGTCAGACCGAGGGAGCCAGTTCAACTCCAGATTTTGGAAACAATTATGTGAAAAACTGAAAATAGATGTGGCCTTATCCACTGCTTTCCACCCAGAGACAGATGGACAGACTGAACGACTGAACCAAACCTTACTTCAAACGCTACGTTGTTTATTGGCTGATTATTCTAGTGAATGGTTGGAAGCTCTCCCTGTAGCAGAGTTTGTTTATAATAATACTGAGCATTCAGCTCTACTTTGCTCACCATTCTATTTCTTGCAGGGGTATCATCCAAGAGCTATACCCATTTTGTTAGAAGATTCCCTGTTGCCTACAGTAACGGATAGACTAACGAGGTTAGGTGACATACAAGACAAAGCCAGGAAACATTTATTAAAGTACAAGGAAAGCATGAAAAGACAAGCAGACAAACACAGGTCTGAGGCCCCAATGTATAAAATTGGTGACAAGGTATGGCTCTCCACAAAGAACCTAAACATAGAGGGATCCCGAAAGCTGTCACCACGTTTCATTGGACCCTTTAGTATAACTGCCATAGTAAACCCGGTAACAGTAAAATTAGATTTACCAAAAGAATATCCAGTACATACTACATTCCATGTGCCCTTGCTTAAGCCGTACAACTCAAAAACCCGACCTGAACCACCACCTCCACCCATACCAATTAAGGGAAATCTGGAATATGAAGTGAAAAGCATAAAAGACTCAAAAAGAATTAGTGGACGTCTGTTTTATTTAGTAGAATGGAAAGGATATGATGAATCTGAGAATTAATGGGAACCAGCATCATATGTACATGCCCCACAGCTGATTAGATGGTTTTATTTAAAAAATCCAGGAAAACCCCGTCCTGTAGGAGGGCCTTTGAGGGGGGCAACTGTTAGGGTTTGTACACAGCAAAGAGCATGTCCCCTCTCACTGCACTAGTGGGTTCTGTAATAGCTCCCTTTTAAACTTACTATTGAAAGCCTTTCTTGTTATCTCACCTTCCCCCCCCTAGGCTTCTGTGTATGTTGTTTAATGTGCTGTTTTGTTTACACATTGGGCCTTGCTTTTACCAAGGCTTCTTTAAAATACTCCTCCCTAGGCCATGTGTTAATCCAACTCATTTGTATAATAACTGAAACTCTGCACACCTTTCAAGAACATGTGCAGCATGTGAGGACCACACCCAGCTCTTCAAACCACACCCAGCTCTGCACACCTTCCAAGAACATGTGCAGCATGTGAGGACCACACCCAGCCCTTCAAACCACACCCAGCCCTGTCTATAAAAGGCATCCCCCGAGCCTCACCCAGTGCTTGTGCTCGTCTACCTCCCGCTTACCTGAGAACAGATCCCTCGGCGCTGGCACTCCTGCTCTTTACAGACTTTCATTGACTTCAATGGGCGCAGCTTCTGGCTCTTCCTTCTTCCGGTTTCCGGTTCCTCCTTGCTTCAGCCTCTCTCCTATGAGTAACCTGCAAAAGAGAAAGAAGACAAGGTTAGACTGATCAGTATCTCTTGCCAGCAACAAGTAAGTGCAAAACCTTTTATTACCTGAAAGAACTTTGACAACAATTTCTGGATTCGTGTATAAACAATTTGAAACGAAATACCTTCCACGAACATTGTGATTCAAACTCTTTGTTACAAGAATATTTTGCAGAACTTTGTGAAGCAAACATTGTTTTTTCTCATGGAACTTTTAAGAATCGAACAGTGGAAACCATTAACAGCAAGGCAAACAGTAAATCAAGGACTTGCACAAATTACATGCTGTATTTTGATGTAAAAGTACAGTATTTGTTTTATAAAAGATTCTGGAAATATGGGAAAAGTGAGTCTGCTATTGGGAATTTAGGCTTTAGTTATATTATGATGAATGTTTGATATTGGTAATTCTGATAACGGTATTTGTTTAATGTTTTAGAAGCTTTACAGTAATAGAAAACACATCCCAGAGCAGTAACACATTCCAAACCTGGAAACTAGAGACCAGGATCCAAGAGGTACTTTTAGAAGAGAATTTCTAATAAATAAAGGGATAGTCAGGAACCCATTTAGGAATAGATTGCACTTATCTGTTCTTTGTTTATGTTTCATTAGGCACCAGTTTCTACAGAATTCAGAAAGGGCCGCAGATTTGTGCAGCACTTCAACAGTGGAAACGCAAGAACGGTGTTGTCTCTCTTTTTTATTTTATCCACTTCCCCCCTTCCCTTGAGCTTCTGTTCTTAGTGCACTGTTTTAAAAACTAGTGTGCTGGAACAAGCAGTTTCAGGGTGGGGTCGGATTGTCTTCAACCTCCATCAGAACTGAACAAGAACTCAGGTGAGCTGGGCTTTGACAGATATTCAGAGGTTGTAACTTTCACCCATGAAGTGTCTTGTCGGTAGGTGATTTTAACTTTACTTTATGTGGGTTCAGCAATTTCAGGTTTGTAGTCTGGACAACAACGCTAGTCAGCCCCTAACACATTTTAGGCACTGACATTATGGTAATGTCGTGAATCGAATTATTATAGTTAACAATTTAACATTTTTGTCAGATTGTGCTGACAAAGCCTTTTCTACTCCTCCTACCTTTCTGGGATTTTCGTGCTGCAGCTAACTGTGATTGTGACCATAACCCCCTGGTATCTTGTCTGCACCTCAGATTTAGAGGCAGCCTGAGGCCATCTTACCCACTTGCCATCCAGCATAGTTTAAACCATGGCATTAGATTAAAGTGGAATTTTTGAGGGAAAATTTGTTAGGGAAAACATTGATTTGATAAACAGTTGCCTCTCCTCTGAGGGTAGTCCCGCAGGTGTGACTCAGGACTTTGGGCTTTTGTATCAAGCTATATCAAGCAAGTTAACTGTCAAACAGCCTTTATTTGCTGCCCCCTTGGTCCACTGGTTTAACAGTGCCTGCACAAAAGCCCATACATTTTTTAAGGCCACCCTCCATGAGGTCCTCAGAGTAAAAGAAACAGTTGCAGCCACCCAGAGGAACTATAAGATCACGCTTCAGGCCAGAAGGGAAGAGCTAAGAAAGAGCTCTTGGTTGGATCTACAGCAAACAAATACAAATGATGGACAGAATGCAGAACCAATCCAACATTCACCCCATGTCACGGATCTGCGTTTAATCCATCAATTCTTTTGCTCATCACGCAACTCCAGTTTGGACCCAGTCATATGCAAATCAGTCTTGACTCTGTTCTCCATGGGAACAATCTAGTCCAAACTGCCAGGCCATGTCCTCCCTGGAATGGAAACAAGCATCCTAGTACTGGATCTTGCCAGGCTAGCATGAATATAGTGACATAGTGAGCCAGGGCCCCACATCTGTGCATAACCGGCACACTTATGGTAGCAAAAGCAAACAATCACAAATGATGGTCAGAATGCAGAACCAATCAAACACTCACCTCCAGTCACGGATCTGGGTTTAATCCATCAGTTTTTTTTGCCTGCCATGCCATTCCAGTTTGGACCCAGCCATGTGCAAATAAGACTATTGATGGTCCCACAAGGGTCTTCTGTGGTCTCCTGCCACTCAGTGGTGGGACTGAACTATTTGGATAGTATAATTGGCACAGTCCTGTTAATGATAGGGGTTAAGTTTGAGAAGGTGTCACAGTTAATGTAACTCTGGGTTAGACAGTTCAGAGATCCCTTTGATTTATGTAAACGTTCTATAAATGCAATACTGCAAGTCTTTATCTTTTTTTAATACATTTTATGGCTCCACGGATCTACTGCGATGCCACCACAAATCTGCTGTAATTCCAAAAAAACAAATTCTCATTGGATACATAAATCTCCACCCATCCACACTGTAAACCATACCCTAAATCAGTTATTTTGGTTTCAAATTTCTCTGGAGACAGACTTAAAACCAAAGCTCCCTTGTTTTTCTGGTTTTCCTTCAAAAGAAGAGAGTTTCAGAGTTAAGATATCTTCGGCTGAAGATAGAAAACAAGGGGAAGAGCAGTATGAAGAAAAAGACTTACCAAAGAACTGCTTCAGCATTTAAAATATTTCTCCATCCCTTCAGGAGAAAAGAAAATTCCTTCTAAAATGTGTCCAATGCAAATATGCAGCAAAAAAACTGCCAAGAGGTATGATGAAGAAGTATTCACATGGCACATCCTCTATTTGGAAACACCTGAAACCATACATAGAACAACATATCACAACATGATAAGAGAGAAAGAAGGTGGTGCTTCAACATCAGCAGCTGGGCCACCTGTGGGAACCTTACATCTTCACCAGATGCTTAACATCCCCACTGTTTCACCAAAACTGGAAGACACGTCACTCATTGTAGCAAATACTATCTGCCAGTTTCACTATAAATGTCATTTGTTGGTCAGTGTATGGATGCTGTCAACAAGCATAATGCTTAATTTTTCACCTCACTATTCCACCTTCCATTCCTCTTTAAATGGAAGTGGATAGCTTAAAAGCAAATATACAATATCTTTACATTACATACTATAAGCAAGTGAGTAGCTACATAAGTGGTTTTCTCAGTGTGTAACAGGTTGTATTCATGAGTATTTGTGTGGTTGTAAGGATGGGTGACTGGGTGTTCCAGTGGTTGAGTGTATATAAACTTGAGTCAGAAATATGGCAATCCTCCTCCACTTTCAGCAGAGAAGTACCAATAACGGCTACCCTATTCACTGTGCCTTCCCTCATACTGCTGTACCTAGCAAGTCACATATTTCGTTTCACATTTTATGTTTGTTATACCACTTCTAAATAGTTACTAAGGGCCTGATTTAGAGTTTGGCAGAGAGGTTACTCTGTCACAAATGTGATGGATATCCTGTTCGCCTTATTACAAGTTCCATAGACTGTAATGGAATTGTAATACAGTAAACAGGATATCCATCACAATTGTGACAGAGTAATCCCCTCCACCAAACTCTAAATCAGGCCCTATGTTTTAACCCTTTTTATGTTTTCTGTGAAGAAGATCAATTTAGTAGAGTTTTCAAAGACCCTTGGATCTACCGCTATTCTCAGCATGACTCCCCTGTGTGGAAGGCAGACAATCTGCAGATCTGCACAAAAGCCCTTACAAGCATTCAACAATCTGCTGTCAAGGCTTTTCATTTATATTTTAACTTTATAAAATATTGTCAATTACAAGACATATACTCCATACTGAGTAATGTTTGTACACCTATCTGCTGTTCAATTTCACACTGCAGTCTCTGTTGTTCCCTTGCCCCAAACTCTTTTAGCTCTGTTTCCATAGTAACAATGTTTCCAATAGCCTCTGCCTACCAGTAGGTCAAAAGTTCACAAGACCTTCTCTCAACAGCATACTAGCTTCACATTAACTATAGCAGGTGTGGTTGACTGTTTGCAATTCCAAGCATATGCCAAACAACATATTTTTTTCTATTTTTCCAAAGTCAATCACAGACCTAGATACTTTTTCTCTTAAAGTCACTACCTAATTTTTGTCACATCTTCACCAGCCAATCAAATGTTATTTTATATTTTACCTGCTTTCCTCCATTTTAACTGCCTTTCATCTTCAATACTGCCTCATTCTGCTGAAGACATTTCCTGCTCCTGCTTGTCTCCAAAATGGTCAGAGTCTGGGTTGTGGGCTGCAGTTTTGTGTTTTGAGCCAGACAGAATGCTAGAAAGAGTAGTATTGAAAGAGACCTAAGGTTACCTAATGGAGGCATTACTTGGGTTGGCAAGAAGGGGTTAAAGACGGCTGTCTTTGTTTGAAAGAATTGCAGATTATCAAAATCCAAACCTCATAACTGTGCACTGTGGTGGCAATGACCTAGACACAATTACCACGGTAGGATTGAAAATTCTAATGAAGGATACCTTTGGTAAATTAATACCACTTTTCCATCATACTTCCTTGGTGTTCTCCAACATTTGCCAAAGACAGAAATGGCAGTGGTCAACCGAATTGTGTCGGCAGATAGAGAAATCCAGGAAACAAGTCAATACAACTGTTGCTGCATTTCTTCCAGACCACAACATGGGCTCTATATGCTAACACAACTTACTCTTCAATATCAATGGAATATATATATATATACAGTGTTAAAGCTCGCTTTTCATCTTAGCCCCGACACAGCAGGCCTTGGCGAGGTTGTGAACCCCAAACATCAATCATCATGCCTCTCCACTTGGAAACATGCATAGCCACCAGTCTCCAAGGAAGAAAACTGCCACGGCCACAATTGTCATTGGATCAAACAACTGATTTATTCATATGCCAACATCTACACCCAACACGTTTCAGGAAAGCTCTGTTTCCTTGTACACGGGTACTCAATATTACCAATAGTTTACTCCTTTTAATTCTGTATATATAAAAGAGGATTTCTGCCACTTCTTTACTATTTTATATATCTCAGCATTGTCTTCATAGATGGGGGGGGGGCAACCCTGCAGGGCGGCTTCAGCAGTGGGAACGAAGCATCCCGTGATTCAATGTCAAAGAAAAGAACGCTGTAGCCAGATTCTGGTGAATGCCAAACTATTTATTCAGAAAAACAACCAGGCAGCACTTCCTTTCCTGACGTGTTTCGGCCACCAGATGGCCTTGATCACAGGTGCAACAAATTTCATAAGAAGGTGCCCACGTGCTTATAAAGGCCAAGTGGCCATGCAGTCTCAATTCTACATTCCCCAGAAGGCACTTACAATGTCTCATGATTTCAAGGCTGCAGTGTTTATCTTTATAATTGCTTTAACAGCATCACTTCACTGTAAACCCCCTTAAAATGTACTAATTCTCTTCAGTGCACCCAATAAGTGTCCAATACCATGACTGTACTTCAAAACGTGAGGCTTCATTTTACCTTCGGGAACAGTGCTTTCTCCATAAATAATAGTCTTAAAAATTGTCAGGTTCCAGAATCAGCAACAGAAAGCTCAGTCCTTCTCTCTAAATCCCTTTCTCAGCATCCACATTCACCTTGCATGATGTGTGAGCAAGCGGGTCATGTTCTCCAATTCATGCCAAACGGCATTGTCTTCGTCACTGGGAGCCCTTAATCGTGCATGGTGGCTTCAGCATCGGGAATGAAGCATGTCGTAATTCAATGTCAAAGAAAAAAGGGAACGCCGAAGGCAGTGTTCTGGTGAATGCCAAATGATTTATTCAAAATAACAACCAAACAGCACTTTCTTTACTGATGCGTTTCAGCCTCAAAATGTCCTTGATCACAGGTGCAAAGAATCTCATAAGCTTATCTTTATATTTGCTTTAATAGCATCACTTCACTGCCAACTCCCTTAAAATGTATAAATTCTCTTCATGGTACTCAATAAGTGTCTAATGCCATGACTGTACTGCAAAACATGAGGCATCATTTTACCTTCGTGCACAGTGCTGTCTCCATAAATAAAAGCCTTAAAAATCATCAGGTTCCTGAATCAGCGAGAGAAAGTGCAACCCTTCTCTTGCACTCCCATTCTCAGCCTCGACATTCAGTAATATCCGGATAATTCCTTGCATGATGTGTGAGTGAGCGGGTCATGCTCCCCAATTCATACCAAACAGCATTGTCTTCGTAGCTGGTAGCCCCCAACCCTGCAGGGGTTATAGTTAGGCTCACATTTTAAATGTACAAAATCATAGAAATTTACCTGTTACAGTAGAGTTAGTTCAAGTAACTATGACTCATGCCCAAAGGTAACTATAACTCGCGCCCCCGCTATGCACTGTTTTTTTATTAATACGTTTACAGCAAATGCTACAGTGATATTACCAATGATGTTCTAAAACATGTCATGAGTGCTGTAATATATCTATCATCTTTATCTAAAAATCTATATATTTTTAATCAAATATATATTTTAATAATTCATGCAGTGTTTAAAAAATGATTATTATAAAAAAAATTAATAAAGTTTTAATTAAAAAATAAAATCAACATGTCTGTGGGAACATAATTTTTAGGACTGCATTTTGTGGGCTGGAAATGTTAAAAGAAAGACTCACAGACATTTATGGCCTCATTTTGAGTTTGGCGGACTGGAAAGCCCATCTGCCAAACTCCAGGCAGGTTGGCCGTGGCTTACCCGCCGACCTCCCCGCCAGAGTCATTCTGAGTTTCCCACTAGGTCGGCAAGCAGAAACCTTAATTTCTGCCCACCGGCCTAGTGGGAAACAGGCTATAGCATTGTCTCTGGCTCGAAATCAAGCCAGCTGCAATACTGTAGCCAGCAGAGTGCACCAGCACCCTCGCAATGTTCAGGGTCTGCTAAGCAGACCCTGAACATTGCAATGGTGCTGGGCGGGGGGGCCCTGACTGCTCATGACTAGTGCAGGGGACCCCTCATTGCACCCTGCACCTGTTCCCAGCTAGCCTATAAAAGCTGGTGGAGAACATGGCAGTAATCTGCATGGCAGCACTGCTTGCAGTGCTGCCCTGGTGGATGAAAATCTCTGCCACCGCTAGACCTGGATCCCGGTGGAGCTGGTGGTTCCGTGTTGCCTAACTGCCAGGGTTTAATGTGGCAGTCTTAAGACTCCCACACCCGTAATGACCCCCTTAGTTTTAAAAAATAAAAACATCATGTCTCTCATGTCTTTTTCAACATTTTACAACCCACAAATTGAAATCATAAAACACAACCTAAGATGGCCATGCACTCCAGCAGAAGAGCATCACAGTTCATCTAGGGGTGATTATATGGACTGCTTGCTGGGGGGCTGCTTCACTTCCTGCATCCTCCTCTATTTGCCCCTTCTAGGGCCATCACCAAGCTAAAAAAAAACTGTAAATAGCTCTCACAGGGAATTATGGTGTGCCCTTTCCAGGAGCAGCTTCTGTAGCTCATTTATTATTCACTTTTTAAAACATATATATCTTGTTGTGGGTGTCCTGGTGGAAACCTGGGACACTCATATAGTTAATTTTATTTGGTTACTGGCCGGCTGTGAGGGGAGGCCTGCGGGCCCTGTGGCCACAGCCGACTCCCCAGCCTGAACACTTGGTGTGTGCCAGAGGGAGCTGGCGTATTTTGAATTAAGTTTAATGAAGTGACTTCCCTGGGTGCCCACCTGTGGTGCCCATACTGCAGGGGTCATTTGGGGCTGCATGGGGGACCCTAGAGCCCCTGCAGCTGAGGCACCCACAATGGCAGTTTGGTTTGGGCTGAGAGGGATTTCCCAGGGTCACCATGGACCCAGCCTGCTCCCCTTGTGGGGCCCAGCCACTCTCTTGTGTGGGTGGGGGCCCCAGTGCCCACCTGGGGAACCCAGAATTGCAGTCTGCTGAGGGGAGGAGGGGGAAGCCTCAGGGCCTCCATGACCCCAGTGACTTCTCCTGTGGGAGTTGACTGCTTTTTTCTTAGGGGGGGTGCCCAGGTACCCACCCAGGGCACCAACACTGCAGGGCTCATTAGGGGCAGAGCATGAGCCAGCACCTTCCTATGCTACTACCTGGGTGTCTTTGAGAAATTAAGTCTCATTTACTGCCACCGCATCAACAATAATGTGGTGGCAACCACCTCAAAAATTGAGACTCAGTCCTGAGTCCTAAAAAAAGTTTAAAAAATAAGGGTGCAGCATAGGGATACCCTGCCACCCCAGGCCTGCTGGGGGGTCCCAGAGGAATCCTCTCTGGAACCAAAAATGTTGCCATTAAGTTGCCGAGGTCACTTTTTAAATAAACACATCCTCAGTGTGGCTAGGGCCCGGGTACAGTGCACTTAAATATTTAGGGGAGGGGGCATGTGACCCCCCCTCTGAGTTTATTAGATCTGGGGACCACCTTCTCCAAGACCCATAATATTCAAAAGTGGAGGGAGATTTGCCACTCCCCTCCCCGAGCCTGAAGAGGCCCAGCGGACCCCCATCCCCAGGGGTCAATAATATTTAAAACATTAGGGTAGCGCACGTCCCCAAGCCTAAAAAAGCCCCCCTGACCCCATTACCCAGGACTGTCTCTCTGACTGTGTCCTTGAGCCCACCCCAGGGACACAGTTTCCCTGCCCGCAAGAGTGAACACTTGTCTGCTCCCACCTGGTGGGTGGGAGCCCACATTTCTCTGGTTGCTTGTGCGCTTAGGGGCAGGGAAAGTTAGATTGCTCCTGCCCGGTGAGAGCATGAAAAAACATTGCTTGCTTTCCATGCATCCAGAATGGGTGAATGCGGGGAGCCCGCGGGGAAGCTCTTGGGCTCCTCCGTTGCCCCCAAAATAGTGTCTTATTAGTGTACTTTGTGGGCAATGGTGCAACCATCTAAGGGCCCAGGGATTGGGGTCCTCAGGGCCACTATTGGCTTGGGGAGGTGGGGTCACGGCCCTCCTCTTTGAAAAAATAAAAGGTCCTGGGTATGGGGTCCCTGAGGCGATAAAGGCTTGGGGGGGCATGTACTCTCTTTCCCTTTAATTATGTGTTTGTCTAAGGGGTCTGGAAGCACTGAGGGCTTTAGAGGCTTTTGGAGGGGAAAAATTTCCCCTTCCCCTTTGAAAATATGTTTTGGCCCCAGGAGATAGGGTCCCTACGTCCTTTAAAGGCTTGGTGATGGGGGCCACGCACCCCATCTCCTTATAGAACAAAAAGGCCCAGGGAGTGAGTCCTGGGGGCTGTAGAGGAATGCAGAGGGTGCCATGCATGCCCCTTACCTTCAAATATATGTTTTTACCCAAGGGGATGGGGTCCCTGCAGCTTTTACAGGCTCAGGAAGAGGGATTTTGGGGCCCAGTCCCCTTTAAATTTATGTTTTAGTCCCATGTAATAGAGTCCTTGGGCCTTCACAGGCTCAGGTGGGGCAGTGTGCCCACCCACCCTAATAAAATAAAAATGCCCCTGGGGATGGGGTCCCTGGGGCCTGTAGAGGCATGGAGAGTGGGGCCAAATGCCTCTACCCCTTAATAAAAGTAAACTGCCTTGAAGGATTGGTTCCTCAAGGCCTGTAAAAGCTGAGCAGGGGGCCCCCATCCTTTTATAAACAAAACCTATGAGTTATCCAGGTTGGCACTAGAACAACTAAAATAAATAAGAAAAACTATTGCAAGTAAATGAATGTCAGGAGCTCTTAATTTATAATTCACTGCTCTTAGGAAGGAGCACCTGATAATGCTCAAAGAACAGGTGATGACCAGAATGCTGAACAAATAAACCATTCACCTCCAGTCACATATCTGGGTTTAATACATAGTTTTTTTGCACACCATGCCTTTCCAGTTTGGACCCAGCCATATGCAAATCAGTTTTGGCCCTGCTCCCCATGGGAACAGTCCAGCCAGAACTGCCAGGCCAGGTTCTCCCAGGAACGGAAACAAGCATCCTGGGACCGATTCGGGGTATCACCTTCATCAGCCAGGCAAGCTTGAATTTGGTGGCATAGCGAGCACAGGACGGACGTATGGGTGCACCCTTCCCACTGGGACGACAAATGACAAAAGAACAGATGAAGGAACAGGGTCAAGACCGATTTGCATATGTCAGGGTCCAAACTGGGTTGGCATGGTAAGCAAAATAGCGATGATAGATTTAACCCAGATCTGTAATTTGCCGACTAGTGTATAAAAAGTTTCAGCACTCCGTCCATCATCTTGTTGTGTTGCGTTGCTATGTTCGCTCTAAGTGGCAAGGGCATGCCTAGATGTGGGTTCCTTGCTCACTGTGCCACGGTATACCACTCTACAACAGACTTAAAAGTAAAGTAAATATTCCAGATCAAGGGTGAGACATTTTTACCATGATTTAAGTAATGAGCACAAGCACTTTAGCACTAATTAGCAGAGGTAAAGGGAAAAGAGTACTAATGCCAGCAAAAATAAATTCTGAAAAAAAGGAAGGTAAAGCCAAAATGTTTGGGGGAAGGCCACGTCTAAAAGTATGATAATGAAATATTACTTTACATTAAAAAACACCCTAGAAACTCACTGACAAAAGCAAAAGTTACAGTGATGTTATAGTTAGAAATTGTAATAATTTCTTACTTTACATTAAAAATGAAATGAAAAAAATCACCAAAAAAACTAAGTTTAAAGGGGCATTAAAGTTTGAGGAAAATGTCAGTTAAAATATTCAGTTTTAAATAAACTAAACCACTGAAATTCACCAATTATAGTTATCTCAAGGAACTATAACTCATAGCCTAAATTAACTCGCCATACACTCCTTATGACTTCACATATTACATCACTCAATACATGTTCTATGGCATTATTGATTTTATGTTATGTTTTGTGGATTTGTAGAGCGTGCTTATCACTCAAGGGGTATCTATGCACTGGGTAGGTGAGTAGGCCAATCAGTCTCCTAGTTGAATAGCCGGGTCTTCTGTTTCTTGAGGAATTCGGGAAGGGATGGAAATGTCCTAATTAGGGCAGGGATGAAAAATTCATTCAGCTTGTGGAGCTGGCAGAATTCAGGTAACTCTGCTCTATGTGTGACATGGAGTTTCTGTGTAATTCCACCATCAGGTGCATGGCATAACTTTTTTCTTTGTTGGCATGTGCAAGGCTTTGCTGTCACATGTGAGACTTCGTCGTCACATGCTTTCGAGTGTGAGTGAAATTTTCCTGCCTATTAGTGTGGCTTCCGGTTACCACAGAGCCTTCCAGCGCTGTTTTCTGACACTGGCAACTGCTAGTGGTTGTGTCTCTGCTTCTCAAGTAGATTTTCAGCTCAAAAAGCAGGTAAATTAACTAAAAAATACCTTTTCAAGTTAAAATTATTCTCCAACAGACAGTTCAAGGTGTTTTTAAGTGGGAAAAGCATTTTTTATTGTAACTTTTTTCAATAAGAAGAAAGTGCTCCAAAGACTTTAACTTCCTCTTCCTGTCAAGAAGACTCCTCTCAGTGCTTTGTCCATCTCATGGTCACCTTTCATTTGGATTTCAACGTGAAATAGTCACTCTCTTTGACTGCTGCATGTATTATTGTATTTTAATGACTTTATTTCTGTGACATCACAACAAGTAGGTTCAAAAACTTTTAGATAAGGATATTGTTTGATAGAGGGATTGAACCAATTATTTATTTGTACTTGTATTCAATTTTTAAATTTGATTGTGGTTGTGGTGGGTAACCTTAAGTTGCAGTAGGGGCCTAGTATTTTTTTGCATTTAATTTTTTATCTTTTATAAGGAACAAAGGTTGCACAGTTAAGTAAATTTTCTCCATGTTTTTTTAAATTTGCACTATTCTTTTATTTTACCATATTGCCTAGTCTGCCCCTGGGCCATCCAGCCAGTACTAGTCATTGAGTATGTGAAACCACTTTTGCTTTTGTACATGTTGCAACTATGATTATTTAGGCCAGGAATGGCATTGGAAAATGTATTTTGGTGGGGGTCATATGATA